>NC_138900.1:16792631-17992631 GCF_965194825.1 Balaenoptera physalus | reverse complement strand
TCTCTTCCCCCATTGTCCAGGTGCCAAGGAAGCTTCCCAGATCCTGGGAAGGAGGACACTTTATTCCCACTCCCCAGGATGAATGGAATCAAATTTCCCTCAACCCAGCCATGTGGGAATTCAGAATTCAATTTATTTTTATTTAAAGGTAATAAAAGGAAGCTTCATTTCTTTTACACGGGGGTCTATGGACTAAGATGAATACCCTTCATAGAGGTTTCACAGCCCCCTAGTCATTTATTTATGGAGCAAAACTGGACGGGGTGAGTAGAAGAGATGTTCAACTGGGACTATGGTTTTATAGCTCTCCGAGGACAGCTTCCTACATTCTACAAATAATGTTCTCACTCCTGCTATGGGCAGCCTCTGAACTGGCTGTTGGCAACACAAACTTAACGAGGAAATGGGCCCTGCCATTAGGGACATCAGTCTGGAGGAAGAGGCAGATGTGCCCACAAATGATTCCTGAGCTCCTTGTGGCTGAAAGAGACACAATTCAAGAGTTGGGTTTGTCACTATTCATCTGAGAAGACCCTTCTTGCTTGGTCAGTGGTCAGTAACAAGGCACCGCCACCCAGAGGCAGGTGCCTACATTGTAAGCTAAAAACCTTCAAGGACATAAACAGACTCAAGGGTATGCCTGGATAATTCAGTCCAATTCAGTGCTAGTTACGGCATCTCATACTGAGAACTCTGCTCTCTAAAGGACTCTATGACCAATAAATATTGTGAAATTATAGGAAAATTCCAGGATCCCTAACAAAGAGTGAAGCAGAATGGTAACAGAGGATTAGGACCTAAAAGTCTTCATTAGGTTGCAATAAATAAATAAAAACAGTCTACATAAAAAAGTTATGTGCTTTTAAAACTATCTAAGATTCCCTGACCCAATATAGTGGACCAGGCAGATATGATTTTTGTTCTCTTTGTATCTCAGTCCATCTGGAAATAAAACAATACTTAAATGGGATCAATCAAGAGTTTAATAAAGAGATTATTTACAAAGATGTGGGTGGGGTGTAGGAAAACCCATAAAGGATAGGTGGTACCCTAGGGCCAGAAAGACCAGGGTCCTTTGCCACACCTGCCTGAAGAAGCAAGGTTACTACAGTCTGGAGCCAGAGGCCTATGTGAAGAGGGCCACCTGGTAAAAGCTGCGGCTGTTAGTAGGGGGCTCAGCCAGCCCGAGGCAACCTCACAGGGAGAGAGCTGAAGGAATAAGTACCATGGCCTCACCCTTTCCTCCCTCTGATCTTCTGCTGGGCTCCCCATTGGCTGGATCCAACCAGACACAGAGGGCAGGGAAGGTGGTTAATGTAACTCTACAGGTCAGCCACCTGGAACAAAAGTCAGGGTAGAAGAGGGTGAGGAGTAGATGGGAAGGGGTGGTAAATGGAAGACATCTGACACACTCTTCCTCCTGAGCCCCCAGGGAAATGATGGTAGAAGAATAGAAAAGATTCATTCCCACACTATGCAGAGAATACGAGAGGGATCACTGGTGGACCAGAGATTTCCACAAAGGTTTGGTTGAAAGGAATGGACGATGTGAGTTAGCTGGGGAGGTAGGGCAGAGGAAGCTGTGATTTGAACATAGATGGGAGGCCTGTAGCTGTGAGTAGGAAACTAGCCATAGGAGATGCTAGACTCAGAATTGTCAAGCTTGACAACCACAGAGTGAGCAGGGGGGCTGGAAATAGGGGAATTAATTAAAGGGTCTGGATTCTGAATGATCTGCCATCTGCCTACTCAAATCCAAATGTAAAAAAACCAGCAGTCAGGCATTCATGCTGCCCTTGAGCATATGGACATAACATCAGCCTTTAAGGTAAGAGGATCTCTCAAAGGTTCAGCAAGCTGAATGTAAAAGACCCAACATAAATACATCACTGTGAAATTTCAGAGTACCAATAAGAAATATTTGAAAAGACTCCTAAAAGAAAAAAGAGTTAGCTATTAAAAAAGAATAGAATCAGACTCACATTAGATTTCTCATCAACAACACTAGACGCTTGAGGACAACAGAGCATGACCTTCAAATTGTTGATGGATATTTAGATCTAGAATTCTATACCCAGCCAAATTATCAATAAAGTTTGAGGACAGAACAAAGCACTTTTCAGACATGCAAACACTCAGAGAGTTTGCCTCCCATGTACCTCTTCTGAAGAAGTCACTTAAGGAGTTAATCCTGTATTCAGGGGTCTGGCTGATAGAGAAGAAGACATGGAACTGGGAGGGCAGGGAGGAACCAGAATGTCAGCTATATAGCAGCCAGAGATGCCACTAGCCTGCCTGGAGCAGGAAGACAGCAGGTTTTGGAAGGGAGGTATCCAGGAAAAGATGTGGGGGGATTCCATAAGAGAGTGTGACTGGGCTTCATAATAACTGAGAATATTAAAAATGCACAGAATGCAAGGCCAAAAAAGAAAAGATAACTAGAAAACTCTAAGAAAAACTAACAGCTGCACCATAGAATCATAACAAAATATTGTAAAATTGGAGCAGATGTGAGCAGAAGTCAGTGAATGTGAAAAAAGAGTTGAATGAATTCTAAGTAATGGAGAAAATAACCTGGAATCTATAGTAATATAATGAATAAAATGTTTCTTCTATCTCCAAGAATAAAGAAAGGTAACCAGCAAAGGGGGTGGAGAAAATACACAAGAAAGGTATAATCTAAATATAACGTAGAGGAAAACATGACGTGACTGTGAGCAATTAGTCGAGTACAAGAACAAATTCTTTTGAACATTCTTCTGTGAATGGCACAAGAGTGGGGTTCCTGGAATCACTGGGAAGGAATGTTGTCACGGAAACATAGTTCCTTCTTAGCTCTAAGGCAAACAATATTTACTTTTTATAATGGACATGTACTTACTGTCTAGAAGTCTTTCCCCAGATATCCACATGGATTATTCCCTTACCTCCTTCAGAACTTTACTCAAATATCACCTTTTAGAGAGATCTTTTCTGACCATTCTATCTAAATTACAAAACACACAGGTGTGTGTGCACATGTGTACACAAACACACACACACACACTCCCTGTACCCTTTCCTAGCTTAATTTTTCTCCTAAACACAATGATCATACTAAACATTTTACTTCTTTATCTTGATTATTTTCTGTCTCCACCTCACCACCAACACCCCCCCCCCCACTAGAAAGCATGTTCCACAAGGGCAGGGATTTTTCTTTACTATTGTATTCATTGCTGCTTCCCCAGCACCAAGGACAGGGGCTAGCTCATGCTAGGTCCGCGATAAATATTTGTTGCATTCATAAGTGTTGAATCAAGCCATAGGCAAATCACAGAAACCATAATTGTGTTTATGTGATAGAAATTAAATGTCATTATGCTTGGCAATGCAAAAATGAAGGCACAGCATACAGAAGTGGGGAGGGGGGGTGGGAAGGCAAAAAAATAAAAGAGGGAGAAGGAAAGTTAAAAGTGCTGATATTCTCTTTTTACTATGTGGATAATTAAGATATTGTCCAGAGTTGATGAATAAGAAATATAGGTTTAAGAAGGTTATCTAAAGTTACATAGGTAACAACTAAAATAACTAAAAACAGTGACGTAACTATATTGGTACAAGTGAACTATATTGGTATGGAGGTGAAAGACATGTAAATTAAGTTAAATTTCATATAACACAGCAAAAATCCACTAGATAATTCTAAAGTTGAGACATTCAGATATAAGCATAGTATTTCAAGTACAGAAATAACAGCAAAAGACCTTTTACTAGAAATGGTTAAACATGATTGCTGTGAAATTGTGGTTTAAATTATGAAAGACTACACTGTATCAGACTACCACTTCTGTAGATAATAATTATAAACTCTGGACAAAATGTTTGAAAAACTATTTTAAGGCACTAGAAAGTGACCTGAAGCAGGCATAAAGAGGAGGGGATTCAAGCCTTGAAATAAGGGAATTGTACTGGGTGAGATTAATGTTCTTATTAATTTTTCCCAAAGGCACTCCCTAGTCTGTATGGGGTGGAGCAGCTAGAACTGAGACAGAAAGCCTGAGTTGGCTTGAAGTGTTAGAGTTTGAAGTAGCCAGAGAAGCTGAAAATTCAGAGGGAAAAAGCCAGGTGGAAAAAAAGGAACCACAGAATGGGGAGTCACCAAATTTGCATATAAACTCCCCTCAAATGCTTAGCTCACCCTGAACTGTGAACATGCAGGGAAACTCTAACAAGCCTGCTGAAAAGCAGCAGCTGAAGGAGTAGAGATTTCAGCTTTCACCCACTGCAAGGGAGACAATTTGAGTTTAGAATCCTCCCAAGTTAGAGGGATTTGGTCAACACTCGGGCTTTCCAAATAACAAAGTCTCAATGAGCTCTGAGATAATATCAAGTGGTCTAACAATGTATGCAACTGAAGTTCCAGAAGGAGGGGGTGAGGAGCAGAAAATGATTGAGAAAATATAACACTGTTCACTGATGGCTCATAAGAAATAATGGAGGCCAGTTGACAATGGAATTACATCTTTAAAGTGTTGAAGAAAAATGCTGTCAACACTGAATTCTATATTCAGTGAAAATACCCTCCAAAAATGAGACGAAAACTATTTTCAGATAAATGAAAGCTAAAAGAATTTGTCATTAGACTTTTAATACAAGAAATGCTAAAGGAAGTTCTTCAGGCTAAAGGAAAGTGATACCCAATGGAAACCTGAATCTATAGGAAAGAACAAACAAACTAGAAATGGTAAATAACTTTGTAAACATACAAGACGTTTTTCTTCCCATATTTACTTTAAAAACTGACTATGTAAAGCAAAATAATAGCACTGTAAGTTGGGGCTTATAAGTTATGGAGAAATAAAAGATATAACAATAGCACAAAGGATGAGGTGGGAGAGTGAATACATGGAATGATTCAATTTTAAGGTTATTTAATTTGTGAAGTGTGAAGTATGAATTGTGATGTGAGAAGTATAAGGTGTGAAATGAGAAGTGGTAGATGTGAACAATGGTACAATGTAATTCTAATAGGTTTTAATACATCAAGGATACATATTGTTAGCCTTAGAACAGCCACTAATATATATTAAAAATAGGTGTAACTAAAAAGTCAATAGTAGAAATAAAATAAAATCTGAAAACATTCAATTAATCCAAAAGAAGGCAGGATAAAAGGATCACAGGCATGAAGGCCAAAAGAAGAAAACAACAAATCACGAGACAGTAGACTTAAACTCAAACCACACCAATAATTGCATTAAATGTAAATGAAGTACTTTTAACGTCAGAAAAGCAGACTTCAAGACAAAGGGTATTACTAAAGATAAAATGGAATATTTCATAATTATAGAGGAGCAATTCATCAGGAAGCTATAATTATCCTAAATGTGTATGTACCTAATAACAGAGCTTCAAAATACATGAAGCAAAAATGACAAAAATAAAGGGAGAAATCAACAACTACACAAAAATTAATTTGAAATGGATCATAGACATAAACTTATACGATAAACCACAAAACTTCTATAGAGAACATTGGAGAAAATCTTCATAACCTTAAGTAGACTGTGATATTGATTTATAATAAAAAATATATATTTGGTCTTCACCCCGTTTCTGACACAGAGCTCCTAAAACCCTTGGAATATCCTGTAGTGAGAGGTAAAGGTGTCTCTTTATGTTATTAAGGTGCTTTTGGAAAGCACCTAAGGATGGAGGCTGGTGGCCAGGAGAACCAACCATGTGATTAGAGGGGTGGAACTTTCAGTCCCATCCCCCTAACCTCTGGGGAAGTGAGAGGGGCTGGAGGTTGAATCAATCGCCAATGGCCAAGGATTTAATCAATCATGCCTATGTAATGCGGCTTCCGTTAAAACCTGAAAGGATGGGGTTTGGAGAGCTGCCAAGCTGGGGAACCAGAACACTTCCACCCGCCACCTTGGCAGGCCCAAACTCCAGGAGGATAAAGCTCCTTTGTTCAATACCTTGCCCTGTGTATCTCTTCAGCTGGCTGTTGATTCACATCCTTTAATATCCTTTGTAACAAACCAGCAGTCTAGTGAATAAATGGGTTTCCTGAGTTCTGTGAGCCACTCTAACAAATTAATCACACCCAAGGAGAGGGTTGTGGGAACCTCCAATCTGTAGCAGTTTGGTCAGTCAGAAGCACAGGTTAACAACCTGGGCTTGCAATTGGTTGTGGGCTTGCAAGTGGAGGGTGGTCCTGTGGGACTGAGTTCTTTACCTATGCACTCTGACCCTATCTCCAGGTAGATAGTGTCAGAATTGAGTTGATTGTAGGACACCAGTGGGTGTAGGAGCATTGCTTGTTGGTGTGGGAAACACTCCCAAACAACACTGGAATTGGGGTGCAGGACAAATATAGGAAAAGATTTCTAAGAACACAAAAAGCACTAACTATAAAAGAAAAATATTGATAACATGCACTTCATCAAAATTAAAACTTTTTCTACCAAAAGACTGAATGCTCTCCTCCTAAGATTGAGAACA
The DNA here is from genome assembly GCF_965194825.1 of Balaenoptera physalus. Lineage (NCBI taxonomy): Eukaryota > Metazoa > Chordata > Mammalia > Artiodactyla > Balaenopteridae > Balaenoptera > Balaenoptera physalus. The sequence continues at coordinate 17,986,139 of NC_138900.1, read as the reverse complement.
AGACAAGGATGTCTACTCTTAACATTCTACCGGAGGTTCTGGACACGGAAATAAGGCAAGAAAATGAAATAAAAGGCATCCAGACTGAAAAGGCAGAAATAAACTATCTTTATTCTCAGGCAACATAATCTTGTATATAGAAAACCCTATGAAATCCACTTTAAAAAAAAAAAAAGAGGACTACAACTAATAAGTGAGTATAGCAAGTTTGCAAGATAGAAGATCAACATACAAAAAATAAAAATGATCAACAAACAAAAATCAATTTTACTTCTATGTGCTAGCAATGAACATCTGAAATGAAATTAAGACAGCAGTTCCATTCATAATAGTATCAAAAAGAAAAATATTTAGAAATAAATTTAACAGAAGTGTAAAACTTATACTCTGAAACTAACTATAAAACATTATTGAAAGAAATTAAAGAAGACGATCTAAACAAATGGAGAGACATTACATCTTCATGGATTGGGAGACTCAGTATTGTAAACATGGCAATTTTCTGCCAACTGATCTATCTCAATATAATCCCTATCAGAATCCCAGCGGGCCTTTTTTTTTTTTTTTTTTTGGCAGAAATTGACAAGCTGATCTAAAATTCGTATGGAAATGAAAAATGACACAAAATAGCTAAAATAATCTGGAAAAAGAAAGTTGGAGAACTTATACATCCCAATTTCAAAACTTACGACAAAGCTACCATAAATCAAGACAGTGCAGTACTGGCATAAGGATGGACATTTAGGTCAATGGAAGAGAATCGAGACTCCAGAAATAAGCCTTTACATTCACAGTCAACTGATTTTCGTCAAGGGTACCAAGACAATTCAATGGGGGAAAGAACAGTCTTTTCAATAAATGGTACTGGGACAACTGGATAGCCACACACAAAAGGATGTATTTGGACACTTACTTCACACAATACACAAAATGTAACTCAGGATACATCAAGACCGGGCTTCCCTGGCGGCGCAGCGGTTGAGGATCTGCCGGCCAGTGCAGGGGACACGGGTTCGAGTCCTGGTCTGGGAAGATCCCACATGCCGCCTAGCAACTAGGCCCGTGAGCCACAATTACTGAGCCTGCGCGTCTGGAGCCTGTGCTCCGCAACAAGAGAGGCCGCGACAGTGAGAGGCCCGCGCACCGCGATGAAGAGTGGCCCCCGCTTGCCGCAGCTGGAGAAAGCCCTCGCACAGAAACGAAGACCCAACACAGCCAAAAATAAATAAATTAATTAATTAATTAAAAAAAAAAAAAAAAGTAAAATGTTTAAAAAAAAAAAAAAGAATACATCAAGACCTAAATGTAAAAATTGAAACTATAAAACTCTTAGAAAAAAGCAGAGGAGTAAATATTAGTGACCTTGGTTAGGCAATGATTTCTTAGAAATGATATTAAAAGCATAAGAGAGAAAATTTTTTAAAAACTGATAAATTGGACTTCATTACTCCCTCTAGTGGATTTAAAATATAACCATATTTATAACTATTTCACCTTTTTGGAAACAGTAGAAAAAGAAATTTCTATAGGAATCACTCTAATCAGTAGTCATTTTAACAGTCACTATGGTGAATTAATTTTGACAAGAAGGGGCATGAGGGCATTTTCTGGAGTGACAGAAATGACCTGTATCTTGAGTGTGGTGGTAGTCACACAACTGTACCAATTAATCAAAACCAATTTATTTGAAGACTTTCAACTATGCGTTTCACTGTATGTAAATTTTACCTCAATAAAAATTTTATTTTATAAAGTGATAGTTCTGAGGAGTGACATGAGCAGAAGGGAAGATGAGCCCAGTGCTGTGCTTCTCATTGCAAGCCCTTCAGTACTTCTTAACATTTGTAAAACACTGTGTATGAATTACTTTAAATTCTTTAAGTTTTGAACAATGAAACACATTAAATTTGAAGCTTCTTATCGTCACTCCATGGAAGACAGAAGATGAGACGAAATCTCCTGTTTGGGAGGGTGTCATTTACCCGCCAAGCCAAAGCACTGGTCAGGGAGACCACCAGGAGGTCCAAGAACAGAGACATGTTCTTGAAAGCTGCAGTAGAAATGAAATTGCAATCATTTATTTCCTATTGTGGGGCTACCACACCAAACACACAATCTCTCAAAAAATGAAAGTCAGAATTTCAAAAGCTTCCTCTTTTTTTTTAATGCTAAAGCTTATTTGCTTATCAAAATTGCCTCAGGACGGTAAGCAGAATTAGAAAATTAAGGAATTACATTAGAAGGGAGAGGAAGAAGTAGGACAAATGTGTGAAAGTATAGAGCACTCCCCTCTGTCACCGAAAAGCTGGTTTAAAGTTTAAATCAACCACCCAGCAACATTCGCAAATAAAAAGAAAGATTTAAAATACCACGGCTGTTGAATTTAGGTAATACTATTACCACAAATTTATTTACTAACTCAATGACAAACAAATCTTTTTCATTTAAAAGTATATATCTGTACAGCACTACTCCCTCTAGTGGATCTAAAAAATAATCATAGTCGTTAACGATTTCATCTTTTTTGGAACAATAGTAAAAGAAATTTCTGTAATGATCACTCTGATTGGTGGTTATTTTAATGATCACCACAGTGAATTAATTTTGCTTTCCTGTACAGTGTGCTTTTTTCCATTCCCTCTCCTCTAGGAAAAAGGTACTTAACATCTATCTGAATAATTAACCACACAGAAATCAGGATATGATAGACATTTCAAACATTACTTACAAGGATAAAAATCTGAAAACTTTTGAAGGTTGTATGACACTCAGCATAAATCATAAATATTCAAAGAATTTCACAGTCACTTTTGAGTAAAACACAACTGAAAGAGCCATTTCAACAGCCTATTCACCCATGTGTCACAGCAAAGTATTCAAAATCGGGTGAGCAATCGTTTTTTAATAAGTAATCATTCAAGTTTCATATCTACTTACTTTTACAAAGTAAAACTTCAAATGTGATCTAATTATTCATTAGACTCTCAAATCTCAAATATTTTTTAGAAGTTTTTGGTGAACATTTTGTCATGCCATGACTACATTTTGCATTTGGGGACATACACATAACATATAAGTAACAAAATGACATGTTTTAGCTGGCGTGACTTATGTTTCTAGACAACCGAGTTTACTGTAACTCTATTAGTCAGTCACAGCTGCCACAGCTGCCACTACTAGGGAACAGGCATCTTAAAGGGAGCAAAGATAATGACATTCAACTGAGCTGATCTCTAGCCTAACCTCAGCGAAATTTTGATAACTAGACCCTGTGATTAGATGATTTGGGATGAGTTTTACTATTACAAATAACTGAATGAAGTTTCATATATCTTTCCAAAATGAAGAATTTGAAATGGCAACACCTCTTAGAAGTGCGGATCTTACAGAAGTGAATTTAGGTAAAATATTGATGACAAGGTTTCACATGCTTAGGAAGTGACATTTAACAGCAGGCAAAGAGATACATTTCCCAACCAAAATCGAATGCCACCGCCATCAACAACCCCACAGAGGCTCAGCTACCTAAAATGGAAATGAAAATATAATGTATGGAAATATTCTCTTAGAAAAACTCCTTAAGGCTTCACATGTATTAATGTATTAGTTTGCAAACATTAAGATCAAAGCCAAAGCAACAAATACATCCTAAAAAGTTTTTCGTCAGATTTTTATTAACGATATACAAGTAGCAGGGCATAAAAAATTAATAGGCGCAAGCCTTGAAATGTCAAACCCAATGATCTCAAGCCATGCTTACCTCCTTTGCTTTTTGTTTCAGTCTTGCTGGCTCTGGGTCTTCTTGCCTTGAGCGACTCTATATGGTTAAAAAAAGAAGAAAGAAAGGGTAACAGATGGTTTAAGAGCCCCTCATCTGTTGCAGTAAGTTAAAAAATAGCAAAGGAAGGAGAATAGGATCCAAGGTGTCAAAAACGCAAGGCCTAAATTCATAGACGTGTAAGTTCAAGCCTTTAGGCTTACCCAATTAGCTGGTAAATATTCAGTTTTAAATAAAATCTACTCTAGGTTTAAAAAAATCAACCCACTTTACTTATAATATTGCTAACTATTAAGTTTCAAAATAAGTTTCTATTCTTTTTTAAGTATTTTAAATGCTGTACACGAAGTCCTTCTACACTCATTAGGCCCTCTATACAATTCTATGCCCCCAAATCTTTCCTTTCCAGGAAGCCCAACTCATCTGATAGAGAAGCAGCTACTACAAAGCAGAGAAAGAAATGTGCATAATGCACATGTCCCACTTCCTGGATCCCAAAATATCCTGTGGTGCCAAACTTTCCGTCCCCAAATCTCTTGGACAATGAAATCAATCCTTAATTGCTAACAGATCTTTGCACATCTATCACAGAAAAATGCCAGCAACATAAGGCAAGATTCCCTCCTTCCATGCTGGTTAGCATGTGCTGACATACTTGGGGCTTAAAGTGAAGAAGAAACAACAATTTTAAATATTTGATTTGAAATTCCAAAAGAAAGAAAATTTGCCTGGTCCTTATCTATATTTACTGGTAACACATTTGAAACAGAGAGAATGAAGAATGACATGCTAAAGCCAAAATATACCCACTTAAACAGAGAACAGTGGCAGAGACCATCAGAGGAACCTGAATTTGGACACTGACACCACTGAGGAGTGATGGGTGGGGAGAGCCAGCTTTACGGTTTGCAGAAAGAGCCTCCTGAGGCTGGAGTAACGGGGACTCCCCACCCCCTCCCCAGAGAGGAGCCCTGAGCTGCCCCATGACTGCTACCACTGCCTGTCCCCAGTCCTGACTGCAGTGGCCGGACCCTCCCCTTCAAGCACACAGCTATCCCATGCAGCTTCTGATGTAGAAACTGCCTGCTTTTCCTTCTTTAGATAATCTGCACCAGATTCTCCCAGATACAACAAGATCTGCCAAACAAGATCAGGGGCTTGTCTCATCGCTCCCTCCTTCTTGCCATCACCAGCCTCCTTGCTTTGCTGTACAAAACTGGTGGGAAGAGGAATCAGAAAAAGAGAGGAGTAAGGAGGAGAAACAAATGAAGGCAGAAAACAAGAATCGCGTACTTCCTAGTTTTTTGGAGTGAGGAACTAAGTGAATGGTGGTGCTATATCCTGAGCTGGGGAAAGTCAGGGGAGGATAAGGAGTGACTCAAGGGTATGTTTCGGGACACACAAAGTTTGCTATATCAATTAGAGAGCCAGGGAAGGTGTCAAGTAGGCAGTTGTATATAGGTGTCAGGAACGCAGGGGAGAGCTACTGGCTAGAGATAAGACAACTGGGAATCATCATTTATATGAAACTTCCAGAATAGGTAAATCCATAGAGAAAGAAAGCAGACTAGTGGTTGCTAGGACCTTTGGGAAGGAGGGAATAGGTAATGATGCTTAATGGGTATGGGGCTTCCTCTTGGGGTGATGAAAATGTTTGGGAACTAGGTAGAAGAGATGGTTGCACAACACTGTGAATATACTAAATGCCATAGAATTGTACACTTTGAAACGATTAATGGTTAATTTGAGGTTATATAAATTTTACCTCAATAAAAAAATAAATAAAAACATCTGAAGCATCAGTCCATAGATGGTATTTAAAGTCATGGGGCTGAATGCAATCACCTACAGCCTGAGAGTAGACAGAGGTGAGAAGCTGCCTGAGGATGGAGCCCTGGAGGTACTGGAACATGTGGACATCAAGAAAAGGAGAAAGACAACCATAAAAAAGAATGAAATAATGCCATTTGCAGCAACATGGATGGACCCAGAGACTGTCGTACTGAGTGAAGTAAGTCAGACAGAAAAAGACAAATATCGATATCATATATCACTTATATATATGGAATCTAAAAAAGCGGTACCAATGAACTTATTTACAAAACAGACATAGAGTCACAGATGTAGAAAACAAACTTATGATTACCGGGGGGAGAGGGAAGAGGGATAAACTGGGAGACTGGGATTGACATATACAAACAACTATATATAAAATAGATAACTAATAAGGACCTACTGTATAGCAACAGGGAACTCTACTCAATACTCTGTAATGGCCTATATGGGAAAAGAGTCTAAAAAAGAGTGGATATATGTATGTATGTGTGTGTGTGTATATATATATATATATATATATATATATATATATATATATATATATATATATATATATATATATGTAAAACTGATTCACTTTGCTGTATACCTGAAACTAACACAGCATTGTACATCAACTATACTCCAATAAAAATTTTAAAAAAAGAAAAGAAAAGGAGAAAGATGGGCAAAGGAAGCTGAGAAGGAGCAGTCAGTAAAGAAAGAGAAGCTCCTGGAGAGTGTAGAGTCCCAGAGCTCAAGTGAAGAAATTTTTGAAAGAAAATGATGAGAATCTATCAAGTTTGATGGTAGCTCAAGTAACAGGAGGACCAAGAATTAACCATTGAATTTGGCAAGAAGTGGTGTTCTTCTAAGATCTGTTTCAGAGGAATGTTGGGGACAAACATCTGATTACAGTCATAGAAAGAGAAAAACCAGACAGGATGTATATTCTAAAATGTGTACCCAGGATTTGTTTTAATCAGATCGGGTAAGGTACACAAACACAGAAATGATCATCATGAAGGAAGAAGTTTATACTCACAGATCCCTAGAAAGAGGAGGCATGGCATACCCTGCAGGGCCACACAGGGAAGCACCAAGGTCAGTCAGGAGGCAGAAGGGGAGAGGAGAGAATTGCCCAGAGCAGAACCTTTTCTGGGGTTTTCAAAGGAAGGAATGGGTGAGGCAGGGCAGGTAGGTTAAGCTTAGAATTGGATTGTTTGGATAATTTCAGCTGGCTCTGGGCTATAGGAATGGTCACTAGTTGCCCAGTACCTTGGGCCTTGGAGTGACTTAGGGCAGAGGGAATACTGGTTTGGTGAGTGAGAGTTTGATTAAGGAGATGGTTGGGGTGTGGGCTCTGAATTGATTGGTTTGTATATCATAGGTGCCTGCAGGGGAGTCCTTCGCTAACTCCAGGAATTAGCTAGCCCTGAGAGGAGCAGTCTCCCCAGGAAAAAGGCCCGAAATGCCAAAGAATCAGGAATACAGAAAATAAGAAAATACAGTCAATACAAAGTGAAAATGGTGAGTCTACCAACTCTTGAGAAATTGTGCTATAAAGGGGAGAAGAGAAATGTCTTCATGGGTGGGGCAGACACGAGGACAAGAAGTGTCTTTAAGATGGTTGAGAGCACAGTGTGCTTCTATGCTACTGGGAGTGAAGGAGTTGAGAGAAACACTGATGAGTGGAAGAATGAAGGGATGGTCAAGCCCCGTCAGAAGCAAAACCACTGACTAGGAGAAGGGATGGGATGCACTGCATGCATGGGGGTTGCTCGCAGCAGGAGGAGAGCCACAGTGGGAGCAGGGGCCAGGGAGGCTGGTGGGTTTGATCTGATGGCTGGGCCATGAGACAACTTTCATTTTATTGCTTCTGTTTTCTCAGGGAAATAAGAAACAAGGTCATCATATGAATGTGAGGAAGGGAAAGGGTGTTAAGGATTGGGGGAGAGAAAAGAAGGCATAAAACAGTGGTCTTAGAGAGTGGCAGAGTGAACTGACTGGGGAAATGGATTCATATTGCTGAGCTGTGCTAAGGGCCCCGTTGAGGTTCATAGTCATAAAATTAAAGTAGGACCAAGTTTGGGAGCTACTGGGCAAAGAGGGGAGACAAGGGAGTTGGGAGTGTTCTAAAGAGAGAGTGTAGTTATGCACCGCACACATATAGACAGCTGTATCTCTAGTTTCCTAAAAAGGACCAGAAGGATTTAAATCAAGTGGAAAGAGAGACCATCTCCAAGAAGTGGAATTATGGGTAGTCTTTGCTAGCCTCTTTGTATTTTTAGGGATTTTCCTTAGATTGCAAAGAGTATGTATTTCATTTTATAAACACATAAAAACAATAAAGCTATTTCAAGAATAAATTTAAAAATTAAAAATCCAGCAAATGAGGTTTTTGTTAGGAAAGAAAGCAACTAGCCCAATTTCCCTTAGAAAAATCACTGCCCTAAATTTGGATGCTTCCTTGACTATTAATTTGGATATTAATGATAACTCTTTACAACAGGAAAAATACTAATGAATCACTTGGGGAGAATGAAGAAAAGCACAGGACTGGAAAACACACCAAAGACAAATCTGCAAAGCTCCTGAAAACACAACGGGATGTCAACAGGACCTGCATGTCCTTTTGAAACAGAGCAGGACCCTATGGTCCTTGCCCCCCGTGTCCTCAGCCTGCCTTTTGTCTGTAGAAAAACTTTAGCCAAAGAGTAAGTTTAATCAGAGAAGTGAGAAAATGCAGAAACAAAGGAAAACAGTCAAAGGAGACCAAATAATAATAGTTTAGTCATTAAGCAAAGTCAAGGACCTTTAACTCCTCTTCAAGGGCTATAGATAATATTCTGAGCCATATCATTTTCTTTTTTTTTTTGCACAGCACGCATGGGATCCTAGTTCCCCTACCAGGGATCAAACCCGTGCCCGCTGCACTGGCAGCGTGGCGTCTCAACCACTGGACCACCAGGGAAGTCCCCCTGAGCCATATCCTTTGAGCTGTCTTATAGATACTGAAACCCCCACGAGGTGGAAGAAGTTAACTACGTGATGACCAAACTGTAGCCATGACATAAGCTGCCACAATTCCAAGAACTGGCCTCAAAGAAATGGGAGCAAACCAACCCTGGAACTAAAGACGAACCGTACTTAAAACAATCAAGATGACGCTGATCAGACCACTGCATGACTAATTTCAAGACGACTGTCAGACGACTTCCATGGTGGCACGTCGTTAGGAATCCGACCGCCAATGCAGGAGACACGGGTTCGAGCCCTGGTCCAGGAAGATCCCACATGCCCCGGAGCATCTAAGCCCGTGCGCCACAACTACCGAGCCTGCGCTCTAGAGCCCGTGAGCCACAACTACTGGGACCACGCGCCTCAACCACTGAAGCCCACGCACTCTAGAGCCCGTGCTCTGCAACAGGAGAAGCCACTGCAATGAGAAGCCTGCGCACCGCAACGAAGGGTAGTCCCCACTCGCAGCAACTAGAGAAAGCCCACACGCAGCAACGAAGACCCAACGCAGCCAAAAAATAAATTAAAAAAAAAAAAAAAAGATGACTGTCAGAGCTTTGTTCTACATGTAGCCCCCTCCCTCCACCTATAAAAGCTCTTGCCCCCTGATTGTCAGGGGTTGGAGTCAGCCTTTGGACAGGGGTCTGCCACCCCTACTCCCCACCAGTTGCTGGCAAAATAAAGCAAACTTTCCTTTCCACCAACCTTGCCTCTTCATTGGCTTTTGAGCAGTGAGCAGCTGGACCCCACTTTTGGTAACACTCTTTGGAGATTTCCAGGTGAAATGGTTGGAGATAATGGTTGGCCATCCCTAGAAGGTGCTGTAAAGAGGAAGAATTCCCTCCCAGATCAACCTATGAAATAATATAGCAGAAGATGAAGGAAGCTTTGGGAAGGCTGGTTATGCTTATTCAGAAACCCATGCAATGGCTGCTGTCTGTCTCCTAATACGTGTGGTCCCCTGTGTTCTATGAAGGCTAGGACAGTGGGGCCCCACGGTCTCTTCCTGATCACATGGCAGGCTGGGCACAGAGGTCTGATGTGGGAGGGGATGGGGGTACCCCCAGCTTTCTAGGCCCTGAAGGCAAGTGGGGTGTGGGAGTCCTGCTTGCCCTGGACAGCCATTCCAACTGGTGCCTGGTGCTCTCATAAAGTCCTCTCTGTCGACCACAGTTGCTTCATGTAAAAACTGAATATTTTAAAGGCGTCAGTGTTGTTGGGGCTCAATGTCTATTGACTTGGTCAAGTATGCGAACTTAGGGGGAAAAAATTCCTGTTACATTTACCCAGATATACTACCCTTTAGTTTGTTTTCACTAAATCTCAGCTTTCAGTTCTTGTTGGAAGACACGGGGAAGGTACTTGACTGAAAGACCCTTTGCCTTCTCCCACTTTAAATTTTAAGGATGATAAATTACCGTGAAATTAATTTAGTTTTACTATTACACTTTTACTGTGAGTCCCAAGCCAAGGACATTTTTATGTTAAACTCTTTGTAGATGTAACATGCTGTATGCCTGGAATATCTCTGTGTATAATACTGATATTGGGAAAATCTATTAATATTTTGTAAAACGACATGATTGGTATAACATTTGGCTTTTTCTGGGGGGAAAAGAACATAATTCTACAAAGTATTAGAAATTCTACTGAGTGGACTGCACAGGCATACAGATACACTGATATCAATAGGTTGAGGTCTTCATGAATGGGAAACTATTGTTTGAAAAGATACTTTCTGATATAAATGGAAATTAGAGAGAGGGATCTTAAGACTCTCCATTAAAAAACACTTGTCTGAGTACTTTACTTTTTAGTCAAGAAAATGAACTCCTGGGGCTTCCCTGGTGGCGCAGTGGTTGAGAATCTGCCTGCCAGTGCAGGGGACACGGGTTCGAGCCCTGGTCTGGGAAGATCCCACATGCCGCGGAGCAACTGGGCCCGTGAGCCACAACTACTGAGCCTGCGCGTCTGGAGCCTGTGCTCCGCAACAAGAGAGGCCGCGACAGTGACAGGCCCGTGCACCGCGATGAAGAGTGGCCCCTGCTCGCCACAACTAGAGAAAGCCCTCGCACAGAAACGAAGACCCAACACAGCCAAAAATAAAATAATTAATTAATTAATTAATTTTAAAAAAAGAAAATGAACTCCTAATGCCACTCCCACTGGCACAAAGACTGTAGATCAGGGTTTCTCACTGGGATTTTGTTATAATCAGGTTCAGCACATTCCAGAATGATTGTTTCACATACTTGCCAACTTTATGAGGCTGGTAAAAGTGAAGGAGAATTCTGCTTTGCCTGACCTAATTTAAGTTCAGGATACACATTCTTTCAGAGTTTGAAACCTCGAGTATTCTTGCTTTAATCTTTCAAACTCCCACCTTCCCAGGGCATCCTCGGCTTTCATCAGTGCTTTTCTCATAGTCATGCCTCTTATAGTTTTATAATTTTTTAAAAGTTAATACTCGAAGAGTTTAAGGCATTGGTATCCATTTTCCATTAAATAAAGTGTCAAAACTCCTGATGCTGTACTATAGTCACCATCATGCCGACCATTTCAATTTTAAACCCATTTTCCCCATTCTGATGACATTAGAACTTCACCCATGGCACTGTTACCTTATAACTTTCATTTTTAATTAAAGAAGTTATATTGGCAACAGAAAACACTTTGCTTTCACATTAGCTTCATTAATAAAAAGTGAAAGTTAAAAGCAGTGTACCTGTGGATAAAATCTAGTTCCAAACCCCAGTTTCTCCTTTATCACATGAAGGCATTAAGTTAAAGGTCTATGCTTATGACAATCTTAAAATAAAAGGAACAAGGAAGGTTGAAAATATTCAAAAACCAACTAAACTAGAATAGATATTACTACTCAGCAAAGGTTTCACAATTCTGAGGACACTTTGGTACTTAATTAGTAAAGATAGGCAGCAAAAATCCCAAAGAGAGTTAAATAAAAATAATCCTTCTCAAAAAACATGGTAGATGTTGATGCATAAGAAGGAAACCTGTAATTATCAAATCTAACTAAAGAACTAATGTTAAGATTCTCTGAGAGCAATATACAAATGTAAAGGATTTTTATTATCATAGTATGAACAAATTAAAATATTTTTATTTGGTTAACATAAAGAGAGGGAAAATGTCTTCTTTATCATATATGTATATATTTGTATTCTTAAATTGGAGAAAAGCTCTATTCTAGCCTTCTGGAAAAAACAAAACAGCAGACTTCCAATTAATTCTTCCAATTTTCTAATAGATGCCCCTGTTACCTGTTATAAAAGAAAACAAAACAAACAAACAACAACAACAAAACCCTGAGAACTTGAAATGGAACTAAAAAAGCAACAATCATACTGAGAAAAGCAAGGAAAAATAGTCAAAGTTTGCATAGAACACAATTTTATTAGAATCCATGAAACAAAGACAGAAGACTGACCATCTCCTCTTTTTCTTAATTTAAGACATTTACCAAAATTAGAAAGAACTTTAAACAAAAGAACAAGTTCTTGAAGACAAAGAGAACTAAAAAGAAACACCTGTAGATGGATGTGTCAAGTGTCAACAAATGTTTAAAAGACAAAATGGATGAAGTAAGATGGAAAAAATACACTCCACTCTGTCTCTCCCACTGAATGCAGCTATAAACTGTAGACAGGATGCATGCATCAGCTATTTGAGGACTCTGAAAGTAAAATGATAGATTGGGGGAGGGACATAATTCAAAGTATCATCAAATCCCATTTTTCCCCTCCAGTAGCCCCAGCCTGGATGCAACACAGCTGAAACCTGGAATGGGCACTGGTGCAGACAAAGAGAGCTATAGAACACACTCCCTTGTTCTGGTGTGAGGAGCAGGAAAGGGGTCTGCTAATGCTCAGAGTAAGTGGGAGAAATAGTGCCCCCCATTTCATTCTCCATTTCCTCACACCACAGCCCAGTGTGTGACAGAGCAGGATAAATAAAGCCTCAGCTTTCTGGCCAGAAGGAGTGAAAAGAGGACACCCAGGGAACATGAAAGTATCTGAGGGAGTGTGAAGAGGCAGAAGCTGGGAAAAGTGACCCCATAAAGTCATTTATGAACTCATGGACAGATCCCCAGCCTGTGTGTATATGGACCTATTCCTAAACTGCCTACCATAGACTTTGTGAAGGGAACAGGATAAGCCACAGCTCAAGTCCCAGACTGACTGTTGGTGGTGCATACCTGGGACAGATCCAATAGCACTGCAAAGGCTCTGCAAATAAATTTGACATGGAACTATAACCCATAGATCTAGTTGGAACTTGTGGCCTGAATCCAGCTGGGTAGATAAACATTTAATACAACTATAATAAGTTGTATTAAATAACTAATAAGCTGTACTAAATAATTAATAAGACAACTGTAACATAAAGGAGAGAAGGGTAATAGGCCTTACATGATGGTAGGTTTCTACATTCTACCTGAAGTAGTAAAATACTGATTCTAAGTAGAATGAAAAGTTAACTATGTTTTTTGTAGTCCCCAGAGCAATGAAACCATACTAAGAGATATTATGCTAAAAAGATAAACTAAAATGGAATATTGAAAAATATTTAAACATTACATAAGTATTCATAGCAACTTTGTTTGTAATAGCCAAAAACTGGGATTGGCCTAGAATGTTCTTCAACAGGTGAATTGTTAAACAAACTGTGTTACTGATATACCATGAATTATTACTCAGCAATGACAAGGAACAAACTATTAACCATGCAACAACTTGGATGAATCTCCAGAAAATTATGCTGAGTGAAAAAGCCAATCCCAAAGGTTATATACTATATGATTCCATTTAAATAACATTTTTGAAATAAAAAAATTTTAGAAAGAGAGGAAACATTAGTGGTTGCCAAGGGTTAGGGCAGGGGGAGCTGAAGGAAGGTGAATATGGTTACAACACAAGAGAAACACAAGGGACCCTGGACTGGGTCTTGACTGGGGTGATGGATACACAAACATACATAGGTGATTAAATTATATATCAATAGAACTTAATACACACATACATACACACAAATGGATACAAGTAAAACTGAGGAAATCTGAATAAGATTAGTGGACTGTATTAATGTCAATATCCTGATTCAATATTATACTGTAGTTTTGCAAAGCATTAAAATTAGAGGAAACTGGGCTTCCCTGGTGGCACAGTGGTTGAGAATCTGCCTGCCAATGCAGGAGACACGGGTTTGAGCCCTGGTCTGGGAAGATCCCACATGCCACGGAGCAACTAAGCCCGTGAGCCACAATTACTGAGCCTGTGCGTCTGGAGCTTGTGCTCCGCAACAAGAGAGGCCGCGACAGTGAGAGGCCCATGCACCGCGATGAAGAGTGGCCCCCACTCGCCACAACTAGAGAAAGCCCTCGCACAGAAACGAAGACCCAACACAGCCAAAAATAATAAATTAATTAATTAATTAATTTAAAAAAAATTAGAGGAAACTGAGCAAACTGTACAAGCGATCGCTATTATTTCTTACAACTGTCAATTTAAAAAATGTTTAATGTTTAAATAACCCAAAAAAAGGCAAGAAATGGTAAACAGAGGAAATAAAAAGAGAAAGGACAAATAGAACACAACAAAATGATAGGCCTATCAAAATATATCAATAACTACATTAAATGCAAACAGTCTAAACACACCAATTAAAAGATAAACATTTAGAATGGATAAAAATGATCAAACTAAATGCTATTTACAAGAAACTCACTTCAAATATAATAATATTGGTAGGTTAGAAGTATAAGAATGGAAAAAGATACAACATAATAACAATAGTCAAATGAAAGCTGGAATGGCTATATTAATATTAGATTAAGTATATTTTAGACCAAAAAATTAACTGAGATAAAAAGAGACATTGCATACTGCTTAAAGGACCAATTTACCAAGAAAGCACAATAATCCCAAATGTGTATGCACCAAAAAACCTCTAAATACATGAAGCAAACATGAGAAAACCGAAAGGAAAAACAGGCAAATCTACAATTATCATTGGAGATGTCAACACTTCTCTCTCAGTAACTGACAGAACTTGCAAACAGAAATTTAGCAAGGTTATAGGAGAACTAATCAACACCATCAACTGATTGGATCTAAATATACATTTATAGAATGCTTCATCTAAGGGCAGCAGAATACACATTCTTTTCAAGTGTACAGGGAACATTCACCAAGTTAGGCCATCTCCTGGGTAATAAAATGTATCTTAACAAATTTAAAAGACTAAAATTATACAAACCAAATTCTCTGACTATAACTGAATTAAACTAGAAATCAGTAATGAAAAAAATTAACAGGAAAATCTCCTCCTCAAACCTTAGAAATTAAACAATATGCTTCTAGAAAATCCATGAATCAAAGGGATTATCAAAATCACGAGGGAAATTAGAAAATAGTTTGAACTGGAAGAAATGAAAATAAACATTTCAAAGTTAGTGGAGTGCGGCTAAAGCAGTGCTTAGAGGAAAATTTATAGCGTTAAATGCTTATATTAGAAAAGAAGCTCTTAAGTCAGTAATCTAATCTTATCTTCAAGAAATTAGAAAAAGAAGAGCAAAATAAATTCAAATCAAACAGCTAAAAGGAAATAATAAAATTAGAGCAGAAATCAATGAAATTGAAAAGAGAAGAAGAGTAGAGAAAATCAATGGAATCAAAGCTATTCTTTGAAACAATCAATAAAACTGATAAACCTCTAGCAAGATATACCAAGAAATAAGAGAAAAGATATAAATTATCAATACCAGGAATGAAACAGGGGATAACACTACAGACCCTACAGACATTAAAATGATAACATGGGAATACTATGAACAGCTCTACATGCAGAAATTCAGTAAGTTAGATAAAATGGGCCAATTTTTGAAAACCACAAATTACCAAAACTGACTCAAGATGAAACAGAAATTCTGAATAGTCTTATAACTAGTAAAGAAACTGAATGCCTAATTTAAATTTTTTTCCAGGAAAAGAAATTTCAGATGGATAGATGGTTTCACTGGTGAATTTTACCAAAAAGTTAAAGAAATGCTACTAATTCTACACAATCTTTTCCAGAACATAGTAGAAGAAGAAATATTTTTCAATTCATGAGAACCAGCATTACACTAATACCAAAATCTAACAAAGACAATATAAGAAAAGAAAGTTACAGGCCAATACATTTGATAGATACAGACACAAAATAATAAACATTATTTATTAGTAAATAATATTTAATAAAACATTAGCAAACAAAATACATTATATGATGTATGAATGTATAAAATATATTAAAAGAATAATAACACCACTATCAACTGGGTTTATACTGGGCATGCAAGTCTGGTTCAATATTTAAAAATCAATCAATGTAATCCACCATTTTAACCACCTAGAAAAGAAAAACCACATAATCACTATATAATTGATATAAAAAAGCATGTGAAAAAATTAAAAATCTATTTATTGAAAAATCACTCCAGAGAGGGCAGACAGCAGAAGCAAGAAGAACTACAATCCTGCAGCCTGTGGAACAAAAACCACATTCACAGAAAGACAGACAAAATGAAAAGGCAGAGGACTATGTACCAGATGAAGGAACAAGATAAAACCCCAGAAAAACAACTAAATGAAATGGAGATAGGCAACCTTCCAGAAAAAGAATTCAGAATAATGATAGTGAAGATGATCCAGGACCTCGGAAAAAGAATGGAGGCAAAGATTAAGAAGATGCAAGAATGGGCTTCCCTGGTGGTGCAGTGGTTAAGAATCTGCCTGCCGATGCAGGGGACACGGGTTCGAGCCCTGGTCTGGGAAGATCCCACATGCCGTGGAGCAGCTGGGCCCGTGAGCCACAATTACTGAGCCTGCGCGTCTGGAGCCTGTGCTCCGCAACAAGAGAGGCCGCGACAGTGAGAGGCCCGCGCACCGCGATGAAGAATGACCCACGCTCGCCAGAACTGGAGAAAGCCCTCACACAGAAACGAAGACCCGATACACCCAAAAATAAATACATAAATAAATTTATAAAACAAAACAAAAATGCATCATTTAAAAAAAAAAAAAGAAGAAGATGCAAGAAATGTTTAACAAAGACCTAGAAGAATTAAAGAACAAACAAACAGAGAGGAACAGTACAATAACTGAAATGAAAAATACACTAGAAGGAATCAATAGTAGAATAACTGAGGCAGGAGAACGGATAAGTGACCTGGAAGACAGAATGGTGGAATTCACTGCTGCAGAACAGAATAAAGAAAAAAGAATGAAAAGAAATGAAGACAGCCTAAGAGACCTCTGGGACAACATTAAACACACCAACATTCACATTATAGGGGTCCCAGAAGGAGAAGAGAGAGAGAAAGGACCCAAGAAAATATTTGAAGAGATTATAGTCAAAAACTTCCCTAATGGGAAAGGAAAGGAAATAGCCACCCAAGTCCAGGATGCGCAGAGAGTCCCAGGCAGAATAAACCCAAGGAGAAACACACTGAGACACATAGCAATCAAACTGACAAAAATTAAAGACAAAGAAAAATTATTAAAAGCAGCAAGGGAAAAATGACAAATAACATATAAGGGAACTCCCATAAGGTTAACAGCTGACTTCTCAGCAGAAACTCCACAAGCCAGAAGGGAGTGGCATGATATGTTTAAAGTGGTATGAAAGGGAAGCACCTAAAACCAAGATTACTCTACCCAGCAAGGATCTCATTCAGATTCAATGGAGAAATCAAAAGCACTACAGACAAGCAAAAGCTAAGAGAATTCAGCACCCCCAAACCAGCTCTACAACAAATGCTAAAGGAACTTCTCTAAGTGGGAAACACAAGAGAAGAAAAGGACCTACAAAAACAAACCCAAAACAATTAAGAAAAGGGTAATAGTAATATACATATCGATAATGACCTTAAATGTGAATGGATTAAAAGTTCCAACCAAAGGACACAAGCTTGCTGAATGGATACAGAAATAATACCCATATATATGCTGCCTACAGTAGACCCACTTCAGACCTAGGGACACATACAGACTGAAAGTGAGGGGATGGAAAAAGATATTCCATGCAAATGGAAATCAAAAGAAAGCTGGAGTAGCAATACTCATATCAGGTAAAATAGACTTTAAAATAAAGAATGTTACAAGAGACAAGGAAGGACACTACATAATGATCAAGGGACAATCCAAGAAGAAGATATAACAATTATAAATATATATGCATCCAACATAGGAGCACCTCAATACATAAGGCAAATGGTAACAACTATAGAAAGGAAATCGACAGTAACACAATAATAGTGGGCGACTTTAACACCTCACTTAAACCAATGCACAGATCATCCAGACAGAAAATTAATAAGGAAACACAAGCTTTAAACACAATAGACCAGATAGATTTAATTGATATTTATAGGACATTCCATCAGAAAGCAGCAGATTACACTTTCTTCTCAAGTGCACATGGAATATTCTCCAGGATAGATCACATCTTGGGTCACAAAGCAAGCCTTGGCAAATTTAAGAAAACTGAAATCATACCAAGCATCTTTTCTGACCACAACGCTATGAGATTAGAAATCAATTACAGGGAAAAAAACGTAATAAACACAAACACATGGAGGCTAAACAATACGTTACTAAATAACCAAGAGATCACTGAAGAAATCAAAGAGGAAAACAAAAAATACCTAGAGACAAATGACAATGAAAACACAATGATCCAAAACCTATGGGATGCAGCAAAAAGCAGTTCTAAGGGGAAGTTTATAGCAATACAATCCTACCTCAAGAAACAAGAAAAATCTCAAATAAACAATCTAACCTTACACGTAAAGAACTAGAGAAAGAAGAACAAACAAAACCCAAAGTCAGCAGAAGGAAAGAAATCATAAAGATCAGAGCAGAAATAAATGAAATAGAAACAAAGAAAACAATAGCAAAGATCAATAAAACTAAAAGGTGGTTCTTTGAGAAGATAAACAAAATTGATAAACCTTTAGCCAGAATCATCAAGAAAAAGAGGGAGGACTCAAATCAATAAAATTAGGAATGAAAAAGGAGAAGTTACAACAGACACCACAGAAATACAAAGCATCATAAGAGACTACTACAAGCAACTCTTTGCCAATAAAATGGACAACCTGGAAGAAATGGACAAATTCTTAGAAAGGTTTAACTTTCCAAGACTGAACCAGGAAGAAATAGAAAATATGAACAGACCAATCACAAGTAATGAAATTGAAACTGTGATTAAAAATCTTCCAACAAACAAAAGCCCAGGACCAGATGGCTTCACAGGTGAATTCTATCAAACATTTAGAGAAGAGCTAACACTCATCCTTCTCAAACTCTTCCAAAAAATTGCAGGGGAAGGAACACTCCCAAATTCATTCTACAAGGTCACCATCACCCTGACACCAAAACCAGACAAAGATACTACCAAAAAAGAAAATTACAAACCAATATCACAGATGAATATAGATGCAAAAATCCTCAAAAAAATACTAGCAAACAGAATCCAACAGCACATTAAAAGAATGATACACCATGATCAAGTGGGGTTTATCCCAGGAATGCAAGGATTCTTCAATATATGCAAATCAATCAATGTGATACACCATATTAACAAATTGAAGAATAAAAACCATATGGTCATCTCAATAGATGCAGAAAAAGTTTTTGACAAAATTCAACACCCATTTATGATAAAAACTCTCCAGAAAGTGGGCATAGAGGGAACCTACCTCAACATAAGAAAGGCCATATATGACAAACCCACAGCAAACATCATTCTCAATGGTGAAATACTGAAACCATTTCCTCTAACATCAGGAACAAGACAAGGACGTCCACTCTCGCCACTATTATTCAACATAGTTCTGGAAGTCCTAGCCATGGCAATCAGAAAAGAAAAAGAAATAAAAGGAATCCAAATTGGAAAAGAAGAAGTAAAGCTGTCACTGTTTGCAGATGACATGATACTATACATAGAGAATCCTAAAGATACTACCAGAAAACTACTAGAGCTAATCAATGAATCTGGTAAAGTAGCAGGATACAAAATTAATGCACAGAAATCTCTTGCATTCCTATACACTAATGAGGAAAAATCTGAAAGAGGAATTAAGGAAACACTCCCATTCACCACTGCAACAAAAAGAATAAAATACCTAGGAATAAACCTACCTAAGGAGACAAAAGACCTGTACTCAGAAAACTATAAGACACTGATGAAAGAAATCAAAGATTACACAAACAGATGGAGAGATATACCTTGTTCTTGGGTTGGAAGAATCAATATTGTGAAAATGACTATACTACCCCAAACAATCTACAGATTCAATGTAATCCCTATCAAATTACCAATGGCATTTTTAGATAACTAGAACAAAAAATTTTTAAATTTGTATGGAGATACAAAAGACCCCAAATAGCCAAAGCAATCTTGAGGGAAAAAAATGGAGCTGGAGGAATCAGACTCCCTGGCTTCAGACTATACTACAAAGCTACAGTAATCAAGACAGTATGGTACTGGCACAAAAACAGAAATATAGATCAATGGTACAGGACAGAAAGCCCAGAGATAAACCCACACACATATGGTCATCTAATTTATGACAAAGGAGGCAAGGATATACAATGGAGAAAAGACAGTCTCTTCAATAAGTGGTGCTGCGAAAACTGGACATGTAAAAGAATGAAATTACAACACTCCCTAACACCATACACAAAAATAAACTCAAAATGGATTAAAGACATCCATGTAAGACCAGACACTATAAAACTCTTAGAGGAAAACATAGGAAGAACACTCTTTGACATAAATCACAGCAAGATCGTTTTTGACCCACCTTCTAGAGTAATGGAAATAAAAAAAATAAACAAATGGGACCTAATGAAACTTAAAAGCTTTTGCACAGCAAGGGAGACTATAAACAAGATGAAAATACAACCCTCAGAATGGGAGAAAATATTTGCAAATGAATCAATAGACAAAGAATTAATCTCCAAAATATATAAACAGCTCATACAGCTCAGTATTAAAAAAAGCAAACAACCCAATCAAAAAATGGGCAGAAGACCTAAATAGACATTTCTCCAAAGAAGACATACAGATGGCCAAGAGGCACATGAAAAGCTGGTCAACATCACTAATCATTAGAGAAATGCAAATCAAAACTACAATGAGGTATCACCTC
This sequence comes from Balaenoptera physalus, assembly GCF_965194825.1. NCBI lineage: Eukaryota > Metazoa > Chordata > Mammalia > Artiodactyla > Balaenopteridae > Balaenoptera > Balaenoptera physalus. The sequence continues at coordinate 17,965,308 of NC_138900.1, read as the reverse complement.
ACAGCAGTTAGAATGGGCATCATCAGAAAATCTACAAACAACAAATGCTGGAGAGGGTGTGGAGAACAGGGAACCCTCTTGCACTGTTGGTGGGAATGTAAATTGATACAGCCACTATGGAGAACAGTATGGAGGTTCCTTAGAAGACTAAATATAGAATTACCATATGACCTAGCAATCCCACTACTGGGCATATACCCAGAGAAAACCATAATTCAAAAAGACACATGCACCCCAATGTTCATTGCAGCACTATTTACAATAGCCAGGTCATGGAAGCAACCTAAATGCCCAATGACAGATGAATTTAAATCTTATTTATCCAAATAAGATGTGGTACATATATACAATGGAATATTACTCAGCCATAAGAAGGAACGAAGTTGGGTCACTTGTAGAGACGTGGATGGATCTAGAGACTGTCATACAGAGTGAAGTAAGTCAGAAAGAGAAAAACAAATATCATATATTAACGCATATATGTGGAACCTAGAAAAATGGTACAGATGAACCGGTTTGCAAGGCAGAAATAGAGACACAGATGTAGAGAACAAACATATGGACACCAAGGGGTGAAAGCGGTAGGTGTGGGTGGTGGTGGGATGAATTGGGAGATTGGGATTGACATATATACATAATATGTATAAAATAGATAACTAATAAGAACCTGCTGTATGAATAAATAAATAAATAAAATTCAAAAAATAATTATAAAAATAAAAATAAATTAAAAATTAAACAAATAAACTTCCAAGTTAATTAACAAAAAAAAAGAAGAGGAAGAAAAAGAAAAATCTCTCCATAAGGGAACTTCCTATGCTTGATAAAAGTCATTACCAAAAAAAACATTTTTAAGCAACCATCATGCTTAATTGTGAAAGACTTCCCCCTAACACTGGAAAGAAGGCAAGGATGTCCACTCTCACCACTTCTATTCAACATTATACAGGAGGTTCTAGTGAGGGACATTAAACAAAAAAATGAAATAAAAGGCATTCAGATTGGAAAGGAAGAAATAAAACTATCTCTATTTGTAGATGACATGATTTTATATATAGAAAATCCCAAGTCATCTACCAGAAAACTATTAGAACTAATAAATGAGTTCAGCAAGGTTATAAGATACAATATCAATATACAAATTCAATTGTACTTTTATACTCTAGCAATAAACAATCCGAAAATGAAATTAAAAAAAAAATTCTATTCACAATACCATCAAAAAAGAAGAAAATACTTAAGAAGAAATTTAACAAAAAAAGTGCAAAACTATACTCTGAAAACTACAAATCATTAACTACAAAGAAATACAAAAAGACCTAAATAAATGGAAAGCCATCTCATGTTCTTGGATTGGAAGACTTAATATTTAAGTTTTATATATTAATGTTAATAAGTTTAATATATACTATGGTTAAGATGGCAACATTTCTCAAATTGGTCTACAGATTCAGTGCTCTCCTCATCAAAATTTCTGCTGGATTCTTTGCAGAAATTGATAAGCTAATCCTAAAATTCATACAGAAATGCAAGGGACCGATAATAGCCAAAACAAACTTGGAAAAGAGAAACAAAGTTGGAGGATTTACACCCTCTGAACTCAAAACTTAACGACAAAGGAACGGTAAACAAGACAATGCATTATTGGCATAAGAATAAACATACAGATCAATAGAATTAATTGAGAGTCCAGAAGTAAACCCTCACATTTAAAGTCAACTTATTTTCAGCAAGGGTGCCAAGACAGTCCACTAGGGAAAGAATAGACTTTTCAACAAATTGTTCTGGGGACAACTGAATAGCCACATGCAAAAGAATGAAGTTAGACCCCTACCTCACATCATACCAAAATAATTGACTCAAAATAGGTCAAAGACCTACCTTTAAGAGCTAAAACTATAAAACTCTTAGAAGAAAACATAGGTGTAAATTTTCATGACCTTAGGTAATGGTTTCTTGGATATGAGCACAAACAACAAATGAAAAAATAAACTGGCCTTCATCAAAATTAATAACATATCTACAAATGACACCATTAGGAAAGTAAAAAGATAACCCAAGAATGGGAACAAATATTTGCAAATCATATATCTGATAAGGCACTCATATCTGGAATTTATAAAGCACTTTGATAACTCAACAACATCAACAAACAAATGACCCTTCTACTCTTGTGTTTGTGCATATGCATACACTGTGAAACGGAATGATCTGTAATGAATATTATTTAAAATAATTTCGGGATGGGAGAGTATTAATTGACTTTTACTTATTTCTTTGTACTTTTCCATATTGCTTGACTTGTTAAAATAATGAGTATGTATCTTTGTTAAAAGTAAATGAAGTTAATTCTCTTTAAAAAGTCTGTTAGGGGGCTTCCCTGGTGGCGCAGTGGTTGGGAGTCTGCCTGCCAATGCAGGGGACACGGGTTCAAACCCTGGTCCGGGAAGATCCCACATGCCGCAGAGCAACTGGGCCCGTGAGCCACAACTACTGAGCCTGCACGTCTGGAGCCTGTGCTCCACAACAAGAGAGGCCACGATAGTGAGTGGCCTGCGCACTGCAATGAAGAGTGGCCCCTGCTTGCCGCAACTAGAGAAAGCCCTCGCACAGAAACAAAGACCCAACACAGACAAAAATAAATAAATTAATTAATTTAAAAAAAAAAAAAGTCTGTTAAAATGATAATTTGAACATATGCATCTACTTTTACTCTGAAAACCTCACTAAAATTACAGTAAAGTTATTTTCTCAAAAAAAAGAGACATAAACCCACAAGAAGAGAAATAATAATAGAACACACAATAAATTTTTGGGAGTTGGAAAGGAGGTGGCAGAGTGACCTAACAGACACAAGAATGTCAAATCCTAAACTGAGAACTGACCTAATTTATACTATGCTGTCTTCAAAAACCTTCTATCTGTATAAATCCCACCCATTCTCCAAAGGCCTTCTCCTTTTGGACATTCAATACTCCAGCCCATCCTCCATTCACTCTAAAATCCGACCTCTGTGCTCCTAATGATAATAAAAATAAACAATAATAATAATTAACCTACAGAGCATTTACCAAGTACCCTAGTATAATGAATGAATAGACTTTGGCATTTGGTGGTTCTCAAATTGTTTCTTATTGTTCAGTATTATTTTCCCGATTTGGGTATAAATTTCTTAAGAGGAGAATTTCTATTTTAACTAGCTCTAAAATTTTTCACAGCACCAGACTCCAAATCAGTAATCAACAAGTACCTAAGTTGGCTCAGTTCATAGAATACACACCTACTGATCGTCTTTAGGGCCAATTAGCCAACGTCCAACTGCCAATCAGAAAACAAAGAAGCATGCCTCTGTTGCTATTTTAGGTCTTGCCACCAAAAAATGTGTCTGTTATCCCAAGGGACAGCAGGTGGCATATCCGAGACCCATCTATCCATTTACTGCAGGGTGACCTGCCTAGTTTAGCATTTAGCAGTCAGACTTCTAAATAGCAATAAACCTCATGCTGAGTAGGCAACAGATGAAAAAAAAAAAAAAGATGCCTTTTATGGCACTTCATGATAATGGCTTTATTGCCAAAAGCCATATTAGCAGAAGATGGAAGATTCAATTTATAGAATCTCCTGAATGTCTGTCTGTTCAACAACAGCCTGTTTATGCCCAAGAAGAGACTGGTGCCTGTGGAAAATGTATTGGAAGGACAACCCACAATGCTACTTGCTCTGCCAAGTGAAAGAATTCACATCCTTTTCTTTTTCAAGCCAAAAGGGGGCAAAACTAACCAAATGAATTAGTGCAGCCTGCTCTAAACTTCAGAGGCAAATTGGAGCATTGAGAATTAGGACCACCCCACTCACTGTGATGATCTAAAAGTCACTTAACACAATTCAGAGAAATGCCAGAAAAACTTCCTTCTTTCTGAGACAACAAAAGCAGATGGAAAACTGCTAACATGGCTCAAGTATGTGGCACTTGTATAACTTTTATGTGGCTCTTGAAAAAAATCAGCTTTAATTGACTTTTTGCTTCCCATGTCCTAGTTCTGTCAAAACCTCTTCTGGTTTTTCAGGGATTTAAATCAGAGAACAAACCATTCTGAATATACCTTTAATTACTACATTTCAGAAACAATGTACTTCTCCAGTCCTCGCCAAAAAGGGCAAGGGAGGAAGGCAGTGGAAGGGAAAATTATACATAAAACCTATGTCTAAGATGGCATTAAAAACAAAACAAACAGAAAAATTAATAATAAATTTTGTCAGGTGGCCTAGCAGAGCCTCCAGTTCCCTGTGTGACCTGGAAAATTCCATTAAACCTCTTCTTTTCTATCATCTTCATGAGAAGAATAAGGAAGTTAATATACTTCTACCTCAAATACCAAATATCAGAGCTGAAGGAGCCCTTGATATTCACCTTATTTATACCTGCCTTCATCTGTACATGAGGTGCCTTGAAAGGCATGTCATGAGAATAAACGCAACGATGACTGTTCTCCGATTCTCAGAAGGTGTAAGTAATGGGTTTAAAAAACAAAGAAACAAAAAATCTTTCACATTCTTTATGGACGAATTTGACCTTGGGTTAACATTCTACTTCTGTTCCCCTGGAAACCTGGTCAAGGTGTAATGTCAGCTTGTTCCCAGGCTGTCACTGGTGGGGGAAGGGAGGCAAAGAGACTAAGCTCCCTGGAGTGAGTTAATAGTGCTAAGCGGGGTTCATTTGGGTCTCGTGGATCTAAATGTCTGGTTAGACCTAAGAAAATCCCTAAGATGGGGGGCTTAATAGAACAAAAATCACTATATAAATTGTCTAAAGTATGGGTATATTTTAGAAAATTTATCATAATTTTTCCCTTTTTTAACCTTTTAAAATAAAATAAACATCATCATTTAAAAAAAAAAAAAAAAAAAAAAAAAGGGGGACTTCCGTGGTGGCGCAGTGGTTAAGAATCTGCCTGCCAAAGCAGGGGACATCGGTTCCAGCCCTGCTCCGGGAAGATCCCACATGCTGCGGAGCAACTAAGCCTGTGCGCCACAACTATGGAGCCTGCGCTCTAGAGCCCATGAGTCACAACTACTGAAGCCCATGTGCCTAGAGCTCGTGCTCCGCAACAAAGAGAAGCCACCCCAATGAGAAGCCTGGGCACCACAGCGAAGAGTAGCCCCCGCTCGCCCCAACTAGAGAAAGCCCGCACGCAGCAACAAAGACCCAACGCAGTGAAAAATAAATAATTAATTAAATAAATTTATTAAAAAAAAACAACCTTGTAACCATCACCAATGGCAAGAAATATAAATTTACCAGCAACCCCCGAAATCCCTCCATATGCCCTGTCCCAGTGTCAAACCCCTCCTACTCTCCAAAAGGAACCAACATCCCGGCTTTGCTTGTGTGTGTGTGTGTGTGTGTGTGTGTGATTTTATCACCAAGTGTGCACCTCTAGTGTGCACCTCGTCTTGCTCTTTAAAAAAATGTAATATGTCTTTTAGGTCTCTCTTAGTTTTACAGGTCCCTCTCCAGCCCTTTCTTTTCATTTACAATTTATCTGTTGAAAAATCTGGGGCATTTGACCTGTAGAGTTCTCACAGTCTGGTTTTGCTTACTGATACTCTTGGTGTCATTCAACATGTTCCTCTGTATTTCTTGCAAAATTGGCAGCTGGGTCTAGAGGCTGGATCAGACTCAGGGTCAACCTCTTTGGTAATACCATGGGTGGTGTTCAGTTCTTTCAATAGAAAGCACATAAAATCTAAGGATCTCTCTTCTTGTGATGTGAGCAGCTGCCAACACACAATGCCTAAGTCCATTAAAGTGGTAATATTCTAATTCTGTCATTTATTTTTTATTTACTAGTTGGAATATTTTTATAAGCAGATGCATCCCCTTTTCTACACTTTAGTTACCATTGGTCCAGGTCACCTAGAAAAGTCAGAATAAATGCTTGAGTCTTTCCCTTCATTTACCAATTTGAAGATAAGAAATTGGATCTCTATCATCTGACGGTGACCAATCGGGTTTTTATTTTAAATATCATTATACACTCATGGATTTAAATATATTTTGTTAAGTTTTGATCCATTACCAATATTTCCCTTATTGCAGATCAAATGGTCCCATATTTGGCCAATGGAAGTCTTTTCAAATTAGCTTCTGAGTCCTTTTGACATGACCTTATAGTCTCTGCTAGCTTCCTCACTATGTGTTATGAAAAGATGTTCCAGTTCATCCTGTACATTTTCGATCCCAGACCTGGAATCAGCCATTTCTCCAAGAGCCCTGGTTTCTTTTAGTGGGAAGTGATATTTTAAGGCTACAGTCTGGGCACTGAAAATGCTCATTGATAGGCCTTTTCATTAGTCAGAACTAGACATACACACACATATAAAATATTTTTTAATAAAATAGCTCTTGAGTTCATACTGATAACTCCTCATTTAAACTCAAGACCACTATAGTTCAACATAATCTTTCTGTATTACATCTATGTCTCCTTTCTTCCACACTGGGAACCCTAGTTCTCTAAAACACAAGAGATGATATAATTATAATATCTCCAAATTATTCATTTACTTCATCCCACATTATACACACAATGGTCTTATTAACAATACTAATACTAGCACCACCAACCTAATTACTGAGAACAATTTAAAAAACTTGCACATGCTCTCTTCTTGCTCCCCTATTTTTTATAGTTGTACTATATCAACAGTGTCAGAGCATACAGCCATTACATACCATAGTCTCTCCCTTTTGCCCTCAATTAGTCTAAGATCTATAAATAATTATATGTTTTATGTTTCCAGCAGTCCTTATACGGGTGTCTTTCTAGTCATTTTGATTCTCTGAAGCTCTTTCTCTAGCAGATTCCTCAAGAAAGTTTCATGGAAACATTCTTTTCTGAGTTCCTGAAATTTGATAACAGTAATCTTTTTACTTAAAAGTCAGTTTTCCTGGATATAAGATCTTTGGCTCACATTTTCTTTCCTTGAGTATCTTAAACATTACTCCTTTTTTTTCTAGCATAAAGTGTTGCTGTAAAAAAAGGTCAATATTTAATTGACTCTCCCTTCTAAGTCACTTGCTCTTCTTGCTTAGGTAGCCAAAGGAATTTTTAAGTCTAGTTATTTTACCAGAATAAGTCTCAGTATTGGTCATGATCCCTGGGCTGGGGGTGAGGTGGGCTCACGCCAGGTTCTACATGTCAAATGACAACAAGAGCCAACAGCTACCGGGTGCTGGACAGCACTCTAAGTCCTTTATGTGTTTTAACTCATTTAGTGCCCCTATCAAACCTCTAAAGTCAGTGCTATAATTATCTCCAATGTACAGGTGAGAAATTGAGCAAGTTAATTCACTACGGTCCCTCAGCTAGGAAATGGTGGCTTTATTTCCAGCACGTAATGTGTCTTTGGGCCATTTCTGCTCTGAGGGCTGAATGACATAGCTGCCAAAGTGCTCTGTGCTTCTCTTTGATGCTGTCGTGGTTCCTCCCTAAACTTTTTATGGTTTCTAACATGCCCATTTCCACAATGAACCCTGTCTCCTTTCTGAGAAATTAGAGCCATAAAACAATAACTGTGGTTCTTCCTAACTTGAGCATGTGTCTATCCTACTGCCTCCTCAAAGGACGGTTCCCCCCAGGTGGGTAGAGCAGCTGAGCCTGTACTGGGTGCTGACAGCCACTCCTGGGCACTCACTGCACACGGAGCATCATGCAAGACACCCTGTGCTCAGGGAGCTTGGAAAGAGCCCTAAACCCATGAACGCACAAATACCACCAGACCCGCCAATGAGACATGCAAACAGCATGCCAGCAGGGTTCAGAGCAGGGAGAGAGCACTGTGAGTTGACTGGGAAGGCTTCCTAGATAACATTTAGACAGATGGAGAAGGCAGCGTCTCAGGCAGGGAGAGCAACGTTGGAAAAGATGCAGAAGTAGGAACAAAACTGGGGCTGTTATATCAATTCCAGGCTTGGTGACTCCTTTTGGGGGAAAAAAACTGCTGGCAGAGACTGCCACTAGCACTTGGAAAGAGGCTCAACGTTAGGTTAGATCAGGGGTTGGCAAACGCAGGCTGTTTTTGTGAATGTAGTTTTTGTGAACAGCCAGGGCCAATCATTTACAGTGGTCCGTGGCTTTTCGCCCACTACAGCAGCAGAGCTGTGGTAGATACCAGATGGCCCACAGAGCCTAAAATATTTACTATCTGGCCCTTTAAAGAAAAAGTTTGCTGACCCTGGTCTAAAATACCAACCCTCCAAAAGAAAAGCTAACCAACTGGTTGGAACTACAGGTATATTATACTTAAAATCATTTATCTAAAGATTAAACAAAATTCAAGATACCCAAGTTAACTGCATTCTCAAAAAGCTATCAAAGAAGATAATCTGAAAAAACTAATACTACATATTCAAAGGTAACCCCTTTCCACGTGTTTCAAAGGATCCTAGAGCACACTCTGATCTGCACGAATTCTAAGGTTCCCAAAGAATTTGGGATTTCAATAACCAAATTCTCTCTTTCATTCACAGCAACAGAGGTCGTCTGCATGCTATTTGTTAAGCATATGTTAAATAAAACATACTTGATTCATAGATGTGCAATAACTTTAAATAAAAATTCAGTTAAAAATACATGTTTTATAAGGATAAAGATAACAAAATTAAAATGCATTAAAGCCAAGGTCATCTTACCAAAAATGTCACTAAACAAGACGATTCCTCATCCCTCAAAATGATGATCAAAGGAGAATGTGGGTGTCTATGTACACTTAGGTATTTATAAGAATGCGGGAGGACTTCCCTGGTGGCGCAGTGGTTAAGAATCCACCTGCCAATGCAGGGGAAAACCGGTTCAAGCCCTAGTCCGGGAAGATTCCACATCCCGCAGAACAACTAAGCCCGTGCGCCACAACGACTGAGCCCGTGGGCCACAACTACTGAAGGCCGCATACCTAGAGCCTGTGATCCGCAACAATAGAAGCCACTGCAATGAGAAGCCCGCGCACCACAACGAAGAGTAGCCCCCCGCTCACCGCAACTAGAGAAAAGCCCGTGCACAACAACGAAGACCCAATGCAGCCAAAAATAAATAAATAAATTTATTTTTTAAAAAAAAAGAATGGGGGAAAGGCATGTTGGACACAGAGGTGAGAGGCACAGCAGAAAAAACCCTGCCCTAGAAGACACAGGCCTTAGTCAGAACTCTGCCAGGAATGAGGCATGTGTCCAAGCACAGGGCACTTGACCACCCTGGGCCTCAGCTTCTCTGGGGAAGGAATCCTGCTAGATGATCTCCAGGGCTTTTCCATTTTGCAATTCATGAAGATTAACAGAATACGAGAATATATTTTAGAACAAGGGAACATTGATTCATTTAATGAACATTAACAAAGGAAATCCTTCTACAGCCTTCTGGTATTTTTTGGTTACTGTATTTAAATAGACTCTCTCTACTTAAAATAACAAAATTACTTCATGTACAACCTAATATTATCTAGACTTCCAAGAACCTTAATGTGCTGGACCCTCCCAGATCAGAAAGAAAACTGTAGAGCAAGAGCAAGGAATAAACACAGAAGTCCCCTGAGAAGAGTAATGCGGTTAAGAAACAGCCCGTGGCCTTAAGCAGCTGCATGATCATCCACTAACGGTGCTCACTTTAAGAGGATGGCACAGAAACAGGAAAACAGCACGCCTACATTCCCTCCTCAGTGCTCATCAACAGCCGTAATGAAGGCTGCCCTCCAGGGGAAATTAGAATGAGATTTGGGAAATGGCACCAAGCACATAATAAAAGAACAGGAAACATGTTAGAGGAAAGCTCGGTGTTACCAAAGAAGCAAAGATAATAGAAGAGGGGTGGGGGGAGAAGACTGTTCCTTCCATGGCTCTGTCTTCTAACAGAGGAAAACGTTCAGGATGCACAGATTCCAAAGAGTCATATAAACTAAAGAACCCAGAACCAGTGGTATGGTGTGACGAAGGGAACAGACCCATGGGTGTTCAGAAACAGAAAGCTGGGAGCAAGTATGTCAGTGGTGACGAAGCACGGACAGGAATCAGATCCAGGGATTGTCGGATAAATGGTCTGGAGCTGAGAGGTTTGGATTAGGGATGTCACTCAGTGGATGGTTTGCATCCAAGTGGGTGTGTGATCACCGAGAGGGAGGTGGGACACCACGGTGGGGGAGAAGGAGCACACACTAAGCTGGATGCTGCTGGAGGACCAGTAAGGAGAAGCCCGGACATCAACCATCAGAATTAATGACCAGGGAGCCATTCGTGGCCAGAGCAAGGGCTGTTCCAGTGCAAGGCTGGTGCTGAAAGGCAGTCAGGATTGCGTGGACAGAGAGGAAAGGGAACAAAGAGGACATGAAACCATGTGCTGTCATGTACATGTGGCCATACAGGGAAGGGTGAGGAGGGTTCTTTAAAAATCCAGACAGACCTGAGTTTGTTAAGTGATAAAGGATCCAGCTTGAAGAAAAAAGTGGAATATATGAGGGAAAAAGGGATGACCTGCAGCAGTGTTTTTCAAATTGTGAGCCAGGATCCACCAGTGGTTGAAAATATCAACTTATTGGCCAGTATTTTAAACATTAAACTGAATGGACAGAATAAAACAGAACAAAATTTAAAATATTAAAGAACATCCAAATAAGAAGGATTGCCTCCTGAAACCTGTAAGGGAAGTGTATGTGTGTACGTGCATGTGTGCATGCCAGAATGCAATGTAACCACGGGGCTCAATCAGAAACTGTGAAAGCCACTGATGCATCGGGCAAGGTTGGAGAAGGTGGGAGAGGCCAGGGTTTATGGCATCCAGGTGATGGAGTGTCTTAGAGAGAGCAACAGCCCCTCTGTGGTACCAGAAACAAAGGAGCAGAGGATAGGTGTTCTCGTAAGCAACAAATCAGAGACTTGAGATTTCTTCTGATTCAGTCCCCCCTCCCTCCCTTCTTCTCTCTCTCATCCCCTCCCTCTTAGATCCCCTCCATCACGAAGGCTTGGCCATGAGGCCAGAAGTAAGGAGGAAGATATAATACGGAAATGGAAAGTCAAATGCCAGCTCCTTCTATTTCCAAGGAATTTCAGGGTGAGGGATGGGAAGGAAAGGAGGAGACTGAAAGACTAAGAAAAAGCAGAGCAGTCGATGGCCTGGAGGACCCGGTCAAGGAGCAGCCGTGGTGGAGACAGCTTACCCAGAAGGACACATGGATGCGCTCAGAATGCAATGTCTGAATAAGTCAGCAGGGCCCAAGATGACAAGGCCAAGGTGCAGTGGCTGAAGTGAGTAAGGGAGGTCAGTGGAACCACGGGATCACGGAGCTGGACGGGATGTACATGGGCACCCTGAAGAACTCCAGGACCGTTGCAGGGCTCAAAGTATTGAGAGCGGCCATGAACCAGATGCTCAAGTCCTTAGTGCCTTGACCTCCTTGGATAATAAAACTGCTGCCCTCTGCTGGCGCAGAAAGGGGGCTGTCCCCCCAGGTGTACAGAGGCAGGGTGAGGATCTAGGGCTCGGCTCCCACGGGCTCTTAGACAGCTTATGGTATAATTCCCCTGTGCTTATACCCACCTTCAACCTTGGTCTGCCTATTCCTAAGCCTTGGCAGGATTTTGCCATATAAATTGGATGCTTCTTGGTTTTTCCCCTTCCAGCTTAGGATACAGCTTTCTTCTCTCTGCTAAGCTTTGTGCTTTTTATCTCATTCATGTGCTTTTTAGCTTCCAAAATGTTGCTCTATTCTGCTTTCTCGTTTTTGTTTGTTACTGTTGTTATTAGATATTGGGGAGGGGTTGTTTGTTTGTTTGTGGGGTTTCTTCGGTCCTAGAGGATTTTTCTTTTAAAAAAAAATCATTTTACTCTTGTTTTGGTAGTGTTTCAGGAGAGACCAAAAGTAAATGCATGTGTTGAATCCATCATCTTCACCCCAGACTTAATTTTCATAACTATAAAAACTAATAATACTATATTCGTTTCCACACAGAAAAATATGTGCTCTCCTTGGTGTGTGAACAAGACGCCCCAGCCCCCCACCCCAGGGCCAGCTGATGGACCTGGCTGAGGGATGTTCAGTCATGCAGGCAATTTGCCCAGAGCCAAACAAATCCTCCTGGCCAGACCCCCAAGAGCTTTGTCTCTCAAGAAAGTTATCACCCCACTGGGAAGAAAATCACCAAACTGTTCCCGGAACATCATGGCAGGGTGGAATCCTCATCCATTTAAATAAAACATTTTAAAACGTCCTTTCACTGTAATGTACAGATATGGAGCCCAAATAAATGATTTAAGAAAATGGTTCCATAAGAAAATGTAATTCCTTCATGATTAAATAAAATGTCATCTAGTTAATCCTCCTTAAAGCTTTGATTGCCATGAGACATATATGCAAAGAGTAGTTTCAGATCTTTCACCATCACATTCAGAAACCAAAAGTGTAATAAGAGAGATAATCACAGAATTCAGGGACTTCAGGGGTGGAAGGAACCTTGGCTACTATTACGGACTGAAAATTCCTATGTTAAAATCCTAATCCCCTAAGTGATGGTATTAGGAGGTGGGGCATTAGGGAGTGATTAGGTCATGAGGGTGAAGCCCTCATGAATGGGATTAAAGCCCTTATAAAAGAGACCCCAGAGAGCTTTCTCACTCTTTGGCGCACTGTGAGGACACAGTGAGAAGATGGCCATCTATGAACTGGGAAGTAGGCCCTCACAAGGCACTGCTGGTGTCTTTGTGTTTTTTTTTTTTTTTTTGGCTGCGTTGGGTTTTCGTTGCTGCGCTCAGGCTTTCTCTAGTTGCGGCGAGCGGGGGCTACTCTTCGTGGCGGTGCGCAGGCTTCTCATTGCAGCGGCTTCTCTTGTTGCGGAGCACGGGTTCTAGGTGCATGGGCTCAGTAGTTGCAGCACGCGGATCCTAGAGCGCACTGGCTTCAGTAGTTGTGGCATGCGGGCTCTAGAGCACAGACTCAGTAGCTGTGGTGCACAGGCTTAGTTGCTCCGCGGCATGTGGGATCTCCCCAGACCAGGGATCGAACCCGTGTACCCTGCACTGGCAGGCGGATTCTTAACCACTGCGCCACCAGGGAAGTCCTCTGCTGGTGTCTTAATCCTGAACATCTCAGCCTCCAGAACTGTGAGAAATAAATATTTATTGTTTAAGCCACCCAGTTCTCTGTTCTCTGGTATTTTTGTTTTATCAGCCCCAATGGACTCAGACAGGAAAACACACCACCTGGGGAGCTTTATAGAAATTCTGCGTTGGGGTCCGTGCCCAGATCTCAGGGACAGGGACAGGCATGGACACATTGATCAAACGGCCCAGATGGCTCCTCCAGGTCCCAGGCACCCCCAGGAAACCACTGTTTGCCTGTCCTCATTCTGTTCCTTGTACATAAGCTGAAAATTGGCTCAAAGAACATATATGCTTCACCAGAGATGTACTCAAGTAGGCCTGGAAGAAAGGCACTGAAAAACTGTTTGGGTTATTTTTACATCATACTTTAGTTTTTCATTTACACATTTATTCTTTCAATAAAAACATATGGATATCTACCATATCTTAATAGTGATAGTAACTTTTATTGAGAGCGTACTATCTGCCTGGCACGGCTACTGCTTTACAGATATTATTTCATTTAATCCTTACAGACATGTTATGAGGTAAGTACTCAATATCCCCATCTTGCAGATGAAGAACAAAGCACAGAGAGATTGAATAATGTGCTCGAGGCCACAGTAAGTGGTACCACTCAAATATGGCTCTGGGACTTGGGCTCCTTCCTAACTGCTATATGTCACCTGCCTTTCAGCAGCTCTATTTCCAGGTATCACATTTGTGATGGGGTGTAGAGAGAAAGAGAGCACACACTGGGAGACAAGTGGGTGGGAGTCCAACCCAACACAGTAAGTTGGATGGTGGTTGGCACCCAGGTGCCATGAGAGCATAGAGGGGGCCCCAGAGGTGGGGAGTTGAGTCTTGAATTACAGAAAGTGGGGAAGGGGCAGTATAAGCAGAGGAGGAGTCTCGGCAGCAGAAATAACAGAAGAATACCACTGGGAATACCACAGAAGTGTAATGGATTCAAATTAAGATTCATATGCTCAGGTGGCAAGAAATGCAATTTTCTCTTTTCTTTGGGATCTTAACATCTATTAGAGTCCCCCACTCTCTAGATGTCTGAAATAATCTCCTTCAGTTCAGAGGTTGGGTCCACCTTTGCCCAGGGACCATGTCCTCAACTGGGGGCTTCCGTGGAGCCATGGATCGTATCTGCATGGATACGACAAAGGTGGGAAAACTATCCTTACTCATCCTGGGTCCACAGTGCTTCTACTGAGACTGCCCACAAGGGGTCCTTGACTGAGAGTCTATGATTATTCACATCAGAATAACAATTTGCCTAAGTAAAGCCTTTCTTATCACATCCTTCTTTGACCTTCTATCCCCCCTAGATATAGTTCTCTCTCTACTCCCCTTCACTGACAAACTTCTCCTAAGACTCTCATCTCCATGTCTCCATTTCTTCACCTCCCAGTCTTCATTCACTATTCAACACATGGTAGGTTCTGTTCCTACAACCCACCCAAATTGTTCTGCTAAGATCATCAGTGGGCTCCCTGTTGTTAAATCCAATAGATGCTTTTCTCTTCATCTTAGTTGACTTCTCAGCTATATTCAACTTCCATGACCCCACACTCTCCTGCTTTCCTTTCTACTACTTGGACCACACCTAAAAGTCACCCTGGATTTTTTTTCTCATCGCCTTTATTTTACCTGCCCCACCAAACATTTAATCTATTAACAAGTTCTATCAATTCTGTTATCAAAAATTATATGTCATGTGAAACAGCCTCTGTCTGCTTCCACCCTTGCCTCTGACAATCCAGTCTTCACGAAGCAAAGATCTTTAAAAACAACACACAAATCTAATTATGGCATTCCCTTTACCAAAGCCTTTCAATAACTTCATGGTGTTGCTGTTCTTCTCGATGACTCCTTCCAGCCGCCCACAGCCTTGCTGCCTGTGCCCTGGTCTCACTGGCTTTCCTTCTACTCCTTTCCACCCTGCGCCTCTGCACTCTGCTGACTCTGCTACAAGGGCTCTTCTCCCAGCTTTGTGCTCAGCTATGTCCTTCCCACCCTTTACAGTTCAACTGGCACTTCTTTAAGGAGATACTCCTTGAGTCCCCAGTTTAAATTCAAGCTTCCTTTTGTATTCTATCTAAATTCCTATATTTTCTTCTCACAGGACTCACCACAGTGTCATGACTGTTTTGTTTAATACAAGCTAGGCTCTCAGATCTGGGAGGTCTGGGAACATGTCCGTTTTTATACCCAAACTAACTAGCCCCTTGCTTCACAGAGTCAAATTCGGTAAAAGTTTGTTGGATGAATGACCTAAATGGTCTAAGGACCTAAAAAGGAAAATGTTAAGAGTAATAATAATTGATTTTAAATATATACAACAAATGTGATAAGTTATTCTCTACCTTCACAGAGGAGAGAAAATAAGCTTTAAATACAGCAATTCTAACCTATCTTAGGTACGAAGAAGTTTTTCCTGAAAGTGGGGCTGATTTTGGAAAGCACAGGTACATGAAAAGGTGTGTGACATTGTTTTCTTGGCAATCACTGAAGTATAAACTGCCACTTTCCCTAGATGATGAATCCAAATTTCCATGGTTGTCTTGTACCCTCATCCTAGAAAGTTCATTCTAGTTTATCTTTCTCCACCCTCTACTCTCTTATTTCTTTGCTCCTGCTTACAACAAGACTCCTAGAAAGAGTTATCCATCCTCATCTCCCAGTTTTCTTCTCCCACTCTCTCCTCCTCTCTCTGTTTTATTTGTACACAAACTCAACAGTAAATATAAAGAACTTATTTTCCTTAAACCATTGTTAAGAAGCTGTCAGTATGGTACTTCATCACACTTGAATACTTTAGTGCACAGCTCCTACAAATAAGGAACATCTTCATACTAAACCACAGAAAAAT
This sequence comes from Balaenoptera physalus, assembly GCF_965194825.1. Taxonomy (NCBI): domain Eukaryota; kingdom Metazoa; phylum Chordata; class Mammalia; order Artiodactyla; family Balaenopteridae; genus Balaenoptera; species Balaenoptera physalus. The sequence continues at coordinate 17,949,300 of NC_138900.1, read as the reverse complement.
ATCAAAATAAGAAGATTAACACTGATATGTTACTCCCATTTAATCCTCAGACTTCATTCAAGTTCTGTCCAATAATATCCCATGTAACAAAATATTTCAGTTCAGAATCACACATGGTACTCAGTTGTCATGTCTCTTTAGCCTCCTGAATTTGGACCCATTCCTCAGTCTTTCCTTGACGTCCATGACCTGAACTTTTTTTTTTTAATTTATTTATTAATTTTATTTTTGGCTGCGTTGGGTCTTTGTTGCTGCGTGTGGGCTTTCTCTAGTTGTGGTGAGTGGGGGCTACTCTTCGTTGTGGTGCACAGGCTTCTCATTGCAGTGGCTTCTCTTGTTGCGGAGCACAGGCTCTAGGTGCACAGGCTTCAGCAGTTGTGGCTCATGGGTTCGAGAGCGCAGGCTCAGTAGTTGTGGCACACAGGCTTAGCTGCTCCGCGGCATGTGGGATCTTCCCGGACCAGGGCTCGAACCCATGTTCCCTGCATTGGCAGGCAGATTCTTAACCACTGCGCCACCAGGGAAGCCCATGACCTGAACATTTTTGAAGATTACAGGCCAGTTAAACTGTAGAATGTCCATCGGTTTGGGTTTGCCTCTTTAGATCTGGGTTATGCATCCTTGAGACAGCAATGCTGTGACTGTTTGATTGCATCTTATCAAGTAGTAGATGATTTCCACTTGTCCCTTACTTAATGATGTTGTTTGGTCTCTTGATTAAGGGAGTCTGCCAGACTTCTGTACTGCAAAGTTACTACTGTTCCTCTCTATAAATTAATAAGTACTTCGCATGGAGGTACTTTGAAATCTTTGAATATCCTGGTCCTCATCAAGCATTCAATCCATTCATTCATTTATGCCAGTGTGAACTCATGGATTTCTGTTTCCTTCAATCCATTACTCTCATTATTCCAATGCTTCAGTTGTCCCAAATTTGGCCAATGGAAGCCCTTCAAGATAGCTTCTGTGTCTGCTTGATATGTCTCCATCATTTCTAAAATACATGCATACTTTCTGGCACATGATGTTCCAGGTTTATCTTATACATTCCTACCCCAGCCATCTTTCTCCCATTCAAGTTGTGACACTCCAGCCAAGTGGCCTTTCCATCCCTACCATATGCATGCTTTCTTTGTTCTGCTTGGACTCACACCCGACATCAAGCTGTCCACCAGGTGTGGATGCCCTCCTTACCCCATTAGGGCTCCAACACCCTATGCCAGCCTATTTTCCTATGTGTATATCTTCCTCACCTTGCTCAAATTCTGACACCCTGTGTGGGCATCCCTCTATCTGGTCAGGCTCCAACACCACACACCAGGCTGCCCTCCTCTGCAGACAACCTCCTCACCCCACTCAGACTCAGACACGCTACACTGGTTATCATCCTACATGAATGCCCTTCTCACCCCATGTCTTGTACCCCAAGCTGGGCCATCCATCCACTTTATCCCACTCAGGTTTCAATGCCCTGTATCAGACCACCATACCTCACCCTGGTTGGCTCCAACATCCCATGTTGGACAATCTCCCCACCATGTGGATACCCTCCTTTGTAGGACATCAGTGGACACCTACTTTAGGGTACTGGGGCTTCCGACCACCTCGTACGGATACCTACCTTGCTTGGTCTTATCTAAAGACTTTTAAACTGATTTGTTCAGGAAGTGAACAAAAGTGAACAAAAGTGAAAGAAAAGAAAGAGGTGGGGGGAAAGGAAAAGATGAGGGAGAGGAAAAGCCCATTCTCTTATAAACTCACTCTAATCAGACACCTCTCCACCAAAACTTCCCCTGCCAAGGTTACAGTGACCCCCACAGTGATCAATTCTCAGAATTCATTCAACAGAGTAGTCACTCCCTCCCTCTTGATACATTTTCATCACTTGGGTTTGAGGACACACATTCTCCTGGTTTTCCTCCTACCACACTGGAAATACCTAAGTAGATAAGCCATGTATTCACTAACCTTAGACATTAAAATCCTGAAGTCTGTACTGCATTCCTGGATTAAAGGCCACCAAAAATGTCACTACCATGACAATACCCACCACAGATATATACAAAGAAATTAGACCCACCTACTATGGAGCAAAATTAATAATTTGCTAGTTATTCATTATAAAAACAATTACCAGACTTCCCTGATGGTGCAGTGGTTAGGAATCACCTGCCAACGCAGGGGACACAGGTTCGACCCCTGGTCCAGGAAGATCCCACATGCCGCAGAGTAACTAAGCCCGTGCGCCACAACTACTGAGCCTGTGCTCTAGAGCCCGTGAGCGTGCCACAAACTGCTGAAGCCCGCGCGCCTAGAGCCTGTGCTCCGCAACAAGAGAAGCCACCGCATGAGAGGCCCCCGCACCACAACGAAGAGCAGCTCCCACTCGCCGCAACTAGAGAAAGCCCGTGCGCAGCAACAAAGACCCAACGCAGCCAAAAATAAAATTAAAGAAATAAATTAATTAATTTTTAAAAATAAAAATAAAAACAATTACCTTCACCAAAGGCCAAAGTTAAAATAATCATCTAAACACTAATCTGGTCCTTAGTTTTAATTAATTTTCTTTAACCTGATCATCATTTAGAAACCAGCACAAATGAGTGCTAATTCATATCAGTGAAATCAAAATGAAAGGGGCCTTTTGTTTAAAGTGCTATTCTAATTTCTAACAAAATGAGCATTCCTAAAATATTTCATGTTTAAAATCTTCTCTGCCAAGGCTCAAGTTAGGTTTCCCTACTGAAGAAGAATACAGCTCCTGAGAATCAGGGCAAAATGGTTTGTTAAATGAACTAAGACAGAGGCTGAAATACAAACATTTTTGTGAAGTGTTCATATTTTATCAGCCAAACTGAACTATAGCAAATCCTCACATGTCTAAAAAATGTAGAGAAAACTGTGAACTGCTCATTTTATATTGATTCGACCTTCTGTTCCTTTAATGACCTGATCTAAAATGACCTGGCAGGCTCAGCATCACCCCCGGCTCATTGTCAGCAAAGGGACCCACTCTGTCCATCACTGACATGGGGCAAACTCACAGCTGCCATTCACCAGCAGGGGGCACTGCACTTGGGTTTTTCTGTAGGCAAAACCACTCAAAACCTGAAGATTGAGAAATGCTTATTTCAGGAGACTGAAAAATGTGTGTTGCCATCCCAGACAAACGGAAGGCCACACAATCGATAGGGCATCTCCATGTGTGCTTTCAGTGGCACTATCCACTGTAGGGTATTCTGAAGCCTGTAGTATATCTTAGAAAAACAAATAAAATGGCACTGTAGTTGGGTCATAAATACCAAGTCTTTCCAGAATCTTTTCAGTGAGCAAGAACATTATAAAAGACAGGGTACCAAACTCTTCATTAAATTGCTTCAGTTCATAGCTTATTGGGCCAAAATTATTATCTAAGTAGGCCCAGCTATAAGTCAGTAAAGTGCCCTAATATGTAAGAAAATGGCCCAACTGTCAGTATTTAACATAAATTCACCCAAATTAACTTGAATCAAATGTCACATTTATTATTACTAAAATAGGATTATTAGGTGTAGGGAAACCAGTAATTACTGAAATATCAACATTACTATGTTTTATATTAGCAAAAGTGTTTTGCAAAAATAATTTTTATACCTTAAACGTTATAAAAGGGAAAATGTTTTAATTGTATAGAATCCTGAAGTCACAGGTGGTCTTTCATGGTCTGTCATGACATCTTTTCATAAATGAGAGGCCCTGAGCAGAAAACTAGTTTTAAATGATCACTTCTACTAATCACTCTGCAAAAAAACTAAATAGAATGAAACAGAGTTATAAGATTGGAAAGGCACTTTGCAAATTTTCTTGATTTGCTACCTTACCAGTAAAAAAAAAAAAAAAAGTGTTAACATGCTCCCAAATATATGTATATTTTGTTTATAAATTATTATAATACTGTACTGATATATCACGTATATTACAAAACATATAAAAATAAAAATTGTTAAAAGGTACCACAAAAAAATTAAAATATAAGCTATTAGATTTTTCTTCCATACCCCAAATGATCATCTTTTCTTGAATTTTCCTAGAATATATATTCCCTACTGTAACTTGGGAAAAGTAGAACCCATAAGTCATGCATTCTGTGATACATGAGAGACAAAATGAGAATTTTCATTGCAAAAAGAAAGAATTCTTGTTGCGTTTATATTAAAAAGAATATAGGAACCCTCCTACACTGTTGGTGGGAATGTAAATTGGTACAGCCATTACGGAGAACAGTATGGAGGTTCCTTAAAAAATTAAAAATAGAACTACCATATGATCCAGTAATGCCACTCCTAGGCAAATACCTGGAGAAAACGATAATTTGAAAAGATACATGCACCCCAATGTTCATTGCAGCACTATTTACAAAAGCCAGGACATGGAAGCAACCTAAATGTCCATCAACAGAAGAATGGATAAAGAAGATGTGGTACACATATACAAAGGAATACTACTCAGCCATAAAAAAGAATAAAATAATGCCATTTGCAGCAACATGGATGGACCTAGAGATTGTCATACTGAGTGAAGTAAGTCAGACAGAGAAAGACAAACATCAAATGATATCGCTTATATGTGTAATCTAATGAAAGGGTACAAAACAGAAGTAGAGTCACAGATGTAGAAAACAAACTTATGGTTACCAGGGGATAAGGGGGGTAGGGATAAACTGGGAGATTGGTATTGACATATACACACTGCTATATATTGGGTTGGCCAAAGGTTCGTTTGGTTTTTTTCCATAAGATGGCTCTAGTAGGGCTTAGTTGTCTTTTAACTTCATTCGAAACAATTTTGTTAGATTGTATTGTGACAGATGTCATATCAGCATGCATTTAAAAAAAAAAATTATCAAAATTGGTGAATTTCTGTGTAGCCATTTTAATATTGAAGTGGGAAGGAAAAAAGCAACATTTTTGGCATATTATGCTTTATTATTTCAAGAAAGGTAAAAAAGCAACTGAAATGCAAAATAAGATTCATGCAGTGTATGGAGAAGGTGCCATGACGGAGCAAACGTGTCAAAAGTGGTTTGTGAAGTTTCGTGCTGGAGATTTCTCACTGGACGATGCTCCACGGTCGGGTAGACCAGTTGAAGTTGACAGCGATCAAATCGAGACAGTGATTGAGAACAATCAACGTTATACCATGTGGGAGATAGTCGACATACTCAAAATATCCAAACCAAGTGTTGAAAATCATTTGCACCAGCTTGGTTATGTTAATCGCTTTGATGTTTGGGTTCCACATAAGTTAAGCGAAAAAAACCTTCTTGACTGTATTTCCACATGTGATTCTCTACTTAAACATAACGAAAACATTCCGTTTCCAAAACAAATTGTGATGGGCGATGAAAAGCGGATACTGTACAATAACGTAGAACTTTATTTCCCCCAGCAATGGTGTGTGACAACCCACACAGAGTACTCCCTAGGAAGCTCACTCAGGCCTTGGTATCCAGGGTTTTTATTGGGGGTTGGTTACGCAGGCACAGCTGACTGCAAGCATGGCTGACCTTCAGTCTCCAGCCCTTCCAGAGATCAAGCACATATTGTGTAGCCCAAGGTGCCCACATACATCACAATTAGCATAAACTATGTGGCGTGGCCCAAGGCCTGAGCTAAACAAAAACGCTCTTAACAGGCAGGATATTCCCAGGAGCCAGGCAAGGACCAAACCTTTCTTTGGAATGTGCAAGGTTTTGACAACCTAGACCTACTGAACAGCAGTAATAGATAACTAATAAAGATTTTGTTACCTGGAAGTATGGTGCTACTGTCACAAATACGTAAAAATGTGGGGAATGGCTTTGGAGCCAAGCAGTGGACAGAGGCTAGAAGAATTTTGACAAGAATTTTGACAAGCAATTTTTGACAAAATTTAGAGAAAGCCTAAATTTCCTGAAATAGTCTGTTAGAAGAAATGTGAACTTGGAGGATACTGCTAGTGACAGCTCAGAAGGAAATGAGGAACACGGTATTAGAAAATGAAGGAAGGGGATCCTCATTATGCAGTGGCAGAAAGCTTAGTTAAATTGTCTCCTGCAGTTATACGGAAAACTGAACTTGTATGTAATTAACTTGGCTATATAGCTAAGGAAATTTCCAAGAAAAGTATTAAAGGTACTTCCTGGTTTCTCCCTGCTGCTTATAGTAAAATGTGAGAAGAGAAAGGTAAATTAAGAGAAGAATTGTTAAACAAAAAGAACCAGAATTTGATGATTTAAAAAATTCTCAGCCTTTCCAAATATACTACTAAACGATTTCTAAGCACTGTCAGGAAAGCATGCTCTACAGAAAAAGCTGAGGGTGTGACTGTACAAACTTTTACTTAAATCTCAGAAAGACCAAAAGTTCAGAGTATTCAGTGACGCAAAGTGCCCTTTCAAGAGATGAATAGTGGGCCTCACAGAGCCTCTCAGCCAAACCATTCAGCCTGTAAGCACTTAGAAAAATGTTCCCCAACCCACTTGGCAGAAGTCCCAGATAGAGCAGGGCTTATCTCAAAAAGATCTGTGTGTGCGTGGCTTTGTTATAATGGAGTAAATCTAAGTGAAACCCATGGGAGGCCCAAAAAGTTCTTGAGAAAGTTCTTGCAGCAGAAACTAAGAGAATAAATTGACAGGGAAAAAGAATACAAAATGAAAGGAAGATGTAGGACCCCCAATATTCTACTGGCAGGAAGCAAGCTAATAAAAACTCAGATGCAAACATATGCTACCTTTCATGAAAATGGAAGAACGACTCAAAGGGCAGAACCAAGATATCAGAGAGCTGAGAAACACTAAAGGAAAACTGTTTCTCTTCGCACACATCTGACACCAAATGTGTGGGGGTGTTTCCACACTAAGAACCAATTCTCCACCTCTATGGACACTAACCTGATGTCCTACAATGCAATTCAATTCTGAAACTATCTATTTGGAGAGAGCATTGGACCCCATCATTTAAGGGCTCAGTCCCATAAGACTAACCTACTTCAGATGCCAATTGCAAGTTCTGGGTGGGCCTGGTACTTCTTACTGATGTGGCTACAAATCAGGGGTTCCCACGACCCCATTCTTCAGTTCAATAATGCTATAACACCTCACAGAACTCAGGGAAACACTTTACTTGCATTTACTTGTTTTTTATAACAAGGATAATATACAGGATACACCCATATGAAGAGGTATGTAGGGTGAGGTCTGTAAGGGTCCTGAGTACAGAAGCTTCAGTCCCCATGGAGTTTGGGGTGTGCTACCTTCCTGCATGTGGATTCCTTCCCAGAAGCTCTCCAAACCCCATTGTTTAGGGGTTTTGTAGAGGTTCTACTATGTAGGAATAATTGATTAGATCATTGACAATTGGCACTCAATCTCCAGCCCCTCTTCTCTCCCCAAAAGTCAGGGGATGGGGCTGAAAGTGTCAACCCTCTGCTTATGCCTTGGTCTTTCTGGTGATCAGCACCTATCCTGAAACTATCTAGAGGTCCCCAGGAACCAGCGACCTCATTAGCATACAAAAGACATTCTTATCACTCCAGGGATTCTAAGGGTCTTAGAAGCTCTTGTCAGAAACCAGAGTCAAAGATCAAATAGAATAAAAGATGCTCCTAGCATCCCATCATTCAGGAAATAACAAGAGTTTTAGGGGCTCTGTATCAGAAACCAGGGGCAGAGACAAAATATATATTTCTTATTATGTCACATAATTATTCCCAGGCCTTGAAACCTAATCAAGGAACTCCCATTTGCCTGGCTGGATTTCAGAACTGCTATGACCCAGTGGCTCTTTTGTATCTCTCCTTTCCCCCTCTTTTTGAATGGGAATGTCTACAGCTGTTATCCTTTGCCTATTCTGCCATTGTTTGTTGGGGAAGTGGGGGGTACGGGGCAGGAGATGGGCAGGCCCAATAACTTGTCTCATTAGTTTTACAGACTGACAGGTTCAGAAAAAACCCAGGAGTCTCATCCACACCTGGACCTGATTTAGACAATGAGATTTTTGACTTTGAGGAGATGCTACATTGGGATGTGATTTTCAAAGACCTTGGAAAATAGCAAATGTATTTGGCATGTGGGAAAGATATGAATCATTGGGGATTAGACTGTGGTGGACAGATTCTAAGGTGACTCTCAAAAATCCCTACATTCTGATATTAACATCCTTGCATAACCCCCTCCCCTTGACTGAGGGCAGGACCTGTGACTTGCTTTAATCAACAGAATATGACAAAGGTGATGGTATTACTCCCATTATCATGTTCATTATGTAAGATACCATCTTGCTAGCAGACTCACTCTTGGAACTTTCTCCTTTGCTGGATACTGGATATGAGGAAACAAATGGCCATGCTGGAGAATCTTAAGTGGCAAGAAATTGCAGGTAGCCTCTGTAAGCTGAAGATACCTTGAGCCAACAGCCAGAAAAAAACCAAAAGATCTCAGTCCTACAACCTCAAGGAACTAAATGTTGCTAACAACCACATGAGTGGGAAATGGATCCTTCCCCAGTTGAACCTCCAGATGACAACCCAACCCAGCCCTGGCCAACACCATAATTGCAGCTTTGTGAGACCCTAAGCATAGTGCTCATCTAAGCCATGTCCGAACTCCTGACCCATAGAAAAGTGAGATAATAAATGTGTGTTGTTTTAAGCCACTAAGCTTGTGATAAATGTTATTCAGCATTAGAAAACCAATACAATTTGTTTCTAGTCATAGTCTACAATTTCTCTCTTCCTGTATTCTATGAAATCACACTCAGCCTCAGAGAACACACTTCATATGATTTTAATTTTAAATTTGTGAAGATTTGTGTTATGACACAAAGTGTGTTATGTCTTGGTGAATATCCCATGTATGCTGGACAAAAATGTATGTTGTGTTGGTAGGTGGAGTGTTCTACCCATGTCAATTAGATCCACTTGGTTGATAGTATTGATCAATTATCCTATATCCTAGTTAGTTTCTGTCTATTTGATATATAAATTACTGAGAGAGGTGCTGAAGTCTCCAACTGTAATTGTAGATTTCTCCTTTAAGTTCTATCAATCAGGTTTTAACTTCATGTATTTCAAAGTTCTGTTGTTGGGACTTCCCTGGTGGTGCAGTGGTTAAGAATCCACCTGCCAATGCAGGGGACATGGGTTCAAGCCCTGTCTGGGAAGGTCCCACGTGCTGTGGAGCAACTAAGCCCATGCGCCACAACTACTGAGCCCCTGCTCTAGAGCCTGAGAGCCACAACTACTGAGCCCACACGCCACAACTATTGAAGCCCGCGGGCCTAAAGCCCGTGCTCCACAACAAAGAGAAGCCACCGCAATGAGAAGCCCACGTACCGCAACGAAGAGTAGCCCCCGCTCACCGCAACTAGAGAAAGCCTGCGCACAGCAACGAAGACCCAACGCAGCCATAAATAAATAAATAAATAAATAAATAATCTCTGTTGTTAGGTGTATACACATTTAAAATGCTTATATCTTCCTGGAGACTTGACCCTTTTATTATTATGTAATGTCCTTCTTTATCTCTAGTAATTTACCTTCCAAAATTAATATTTTGATATTAATATAGCTGGTCCAGTTTTCTTTTGATTAGCATTTGCATAGTATATCTTTTTTTAACATTTTATTCTTAATTTACTTACACAATTTTATTTAGAGTGAGTTCTTGTAGGCAGCACATAGTTGGCTCCTGTTTTTTAGTTCAGTTTGAAAATGTGAGTTTCAGTTAGTGTATGAAGATTAGTAACATTTAATATAGTTATTGATACATTTGGATAATTATTGATATGTTTAGAATAGAAGTGTGTTCTATTTTTCCCATTTTCAGCTTCTCTGCTTCCTCTTTTCTACTTTCTTTGGTTTATGTGAATATTTTTAATATTCCATTTTAATTTATCTAGTCAGTTTTTAATACTATATATCTTTGTATTGTTTTTGTTGTTTGTGGTTGTTGTTACAATTCTTGCTTAAATTTTCACAGTCCAGTTAGAATTAATATTTTACCATTTCAAGTATTTAATACATTTACATTTAATATAATTATTGATAAGGTAAGACTTACATTCACCATTTAGCTATTTGTTTTCTATATGTCTCATGTCCTTTTTATTCCTGCATTTCTCCATTACTGACTTCTTTTATTTTAAATAGGTATTTTCTATTGTACCATTGCAATTCTCTCATTTCTTTTACTACCTATTTATATTCATTTTTTCATTATTTTCCTCATAGTTGTTCCTAAGGATTACAATTAATATTAACTTATAATAATCTAATTTAGATCAACCAACTTAATTTCAATAGTATTCAAAACTTTGCTCCTATATAGCTCCATTCCTCTCCTCCTTTGTGCTGTTTTTGGCATAAAAGTTACATCTTTATACAATGTATGCCCATCAACACAAATTTATAATTACTGCTTTATGTAGTTATCTTTTAAATCAGATAGGAGGGATAAAAGTTACAAATAAAAATTATATTTATACTGTCTTTTATATTTACCTGTGTAGTTACCTTTACTGGAGCTCTTTATTTCAGCATGTGGATTTAAGTCACTGTCTACTGTCCTTTCATGTCAGCCTAAAGGACTCCCTTTAGTATTTCTTGTAGGGCATGTTTGTGTGTGATAAAGTCTCAGTTTTTTTTTTTTTAAGTATTAACTTCGCCTTTATCTTTGGGATGATAATTTTGCTGCATACAGAATTCTTGGATAACCATCTTTTTATTTCAGCTCTTTCAATATATCATCCCACTGCTTTCTAGCTTCCATGGTTTCTGATGAGAAATGGGCTGTTAATCTTATTAAGGATCCCCTGTACAAGATGAGACACTTCTCTCACTGCTTTCAAGATTCACTTTGAAAGATGTCTTTGAAGTGCAACAGTTTGATTATAATGTGCCTAGGTGTGTATTTCTTTGAGTTTATCTTATTTGAAGTTTACTGAAGTTTATATGAAGTTTACTTCAATGTGTAGAAGTTTGGGAAGTTTTCTGCCATTATTTCTTCAGATATTCTTTTTTTCTCTCTCTCTCCTCTTCTTCTAGAATTCCATTATGCATATGTGTGAGGTACCCCACAGGTCTCTAAGACCTTCTTCATATTTATTCATTCTTTTTTCTTTCTGTTCCTCAGACTGGATAATCTCAATTATCTACCTTCAAGTTCACTGAGTTTTCTACCTCCTCAAATGTGCTGTTGAGCTCCTCTAGTGAATTTTCAATATCAGATATTGTACTTTTCTATTCCATTTCAAAGTGATCACCATGATAAGTCTAGTTACGATATGTCACAAGATACTACATAGTCATTGACTATATTCTCCATACTGTACATAGCAATATATATGATTATGATTAAGTTGCTTATCTCTTAAGTTCAAACGCATTTTAATATCCCTTCATTTTTTTCTCTCCCTCACCTTTTTTACTGTTTTTGACATCGTTTTTTTACAACTTTTTGTTTCGTATCTCTTAACTACTTATTGCAGATATAGATGATTTTACTACTTTTGTCTTTTAACCTTCCTGTTAGCTTTATACATGGCTGATTTACTATCTTTTCTGTATAATTGCCTTTATCAATGAGATTTTTCCTTTCATAATTTTTATATTTCTAGTTGCAGTCTTTTCTTTTTTGATTAAAGAAGTCTCTTTAACATTTCTTGTAAAGCTGGTTTGGTGGTACTGAACTATTCTATTTTTTCTTGTCTGTAAAACTTTTGATCTTTCCATCAAATCTGAATGAAAGCCTTGCCAGGTAGAGTATTCTTGGTTGCAGGTTTTTCCCTTTCATCACTTTAGATATGTCATGCCATTCCCTCTGGTCTGCAGAGCTTGTGCTGAAAAGTCAGCTGATAGACTTATGGAATTTCCCTTGTAGTAACTTGTTGCATTTCCCTTGTTGCCTTTAATATTCTTTCTTTATCTTTGATTTTTGCCATTTAAATTTCAATGTGTCTTGGTGTGGTCCTTTTTGGGTTGATTCTGTTTGGAACTCTCTGTGTTTCCTGGATGAGGATGTCTGTTTCCTTTCCCAAGTTAGGGAAGCTTTCAGCTATTATGTCTTCAAGTATGTTCTCTTCCCCTTTCTCTCTCTCGTCTCCTTCTGAGATCTCTATAATGCAAATGTCAGTATGCTTGATGTTGTCTCAGAGGTCTCTTAAACTGTCCTCATTTCTTTTTATTCTTTTTTCTGTTCGGCTTCAGTGATTTCCACCACTCTGTCCACACTGATCCATTCCTCTGTATCATCTAATCTACTACAGTAAGCCCTCACAAACAAACAAGTTCCGTTCCGATAGCACGTTCATAAGTTCAATTTGTTTGTAAGTCCAACAAAGTTAGCCTAGGTACCAAACTAACACAATCTGCTATATAGTACTGTACTGTAATAGGTTTTTAATACTTTTCACACAAATAATACATAAAAAACAAACACAAAAAATAAAGAAAACATTTTTAATATTACAGTATAGTACCCTGAAAAGTACAGTAGTACAGTACAACAGCTGGCATACAGGGACTGGCATCAAGTGAACAGGCAAGAAGAGTTACTGACTGGAGGAGGGAGACAGGGTGGGAGATGTAGTGCTGAAGGATCATCAGCAATAGGAGACGGAGAGCAAGCTGCAATTTCACTCACACCTGATGTTGATGGCACAGGTTCTGGTTCCTTGATAGGTTCAATTCTATCTACCCTCTTGAAAAAGATGATCCAGTGATCATCCAGTGATCTGGATAGTAGCTCTTTTTTTCTCATCATAGATGACACAGTAGCACTGGATTGCATTCTGAATGGCTGCTGCACTTTCATATACTGTTCCACGTTTGAGTCCTGTACCTCAAAAACTAACAGTGCCTCCTCAAATAAAGAAAATCCCCTTGCCATTTCCTGCAGCGTGGATCTCTTGGGTTCTTCAGTTACTTCTTCTTCCTCTTGTCTTTCTTCGTCCTTTCTCTGGGCACGTTCGCATCTTTGAAAGTTCGCAAATTGAAGGTTCGTATGTAGGGGATTTCTGTATTTATGTCTTCTAGTGTATTTTCATTTCAGTTATTGTAATCTTCATCTTTGTTTGGTTATTCTTTATACTGTCTAACTCTTTGTTAAAAAGAGATTCTTAAAGTTACTTTCTAATCCTAGTTTGCTGAGAGTTTTAATCTTGAATTGATTTAGAAATTTATCAAATGGCTTTTGGTGTCTATTGAGGTGATTAAATGGTTTTTCTCCTTTAGTCTGTCAATATGATGAAATACATTGATTGGTTTTCCTAATTTAAGCCAGCCTTGTATTCCTGGTGTAAATTCTACTTGATCTGATGCATTTGACTAAATGTTCTTTTTTTCCCCTCGTTCTTCAACTTATTTTTTCTGATTCACTTTTTCCACCCACATAATTGAAATACATCAAAATTTAGTGAGTTATGTAGTGTGCAATAAACACGATAAAGTATTTCGGAGATCAAGTTCATACTTTACAAGAAGTCATAATTTATAGTAAATAGTACAAGAATTATACGTTACCATACTTTACAAGATACTAACAATTTCTTAAAGATATCTGAGAACAACACACATTACTTCTACAGCCAAGAAATTGGCAGTTGACAAGTAAACCAAGGCTTTTGAAATAGATTCTGACAACAGTCCTACCCAAAATACAAAATTATGACCAATATTAACCCTAAAGCAAGTTCTGAACTCAAATCCAGAACAAAACATGTGTATCAAAAAATTCTAGATCGTGATGCTCCTAAAAGTATCAGTTACTCAATAAAGCAAAACTAAAATAAAATAAAGACAATGTGTAAGAGGGAAAAAAAGGACAAAAACATAAAGAAGCAGGATGCTTCCTTTACTTTAAATATGGGTATGTGCACTGAATCAGGCTTTTTAGTAGTAAAACATTGCAATATGATCATCTCTAAACAAAACACACACAAAAATTAATGTGCAGTTTTTATCACGTTTTAAAAATTCTCTTTGCTTTTCCCTTTTCCTTATAAGAAAGCTAAGAGCTCACTGCTCCCACATCTGATTATGCTCTGCCTATACCTCCAACATGAATAAGAGTCAAGAATCTACCCCTGGAGAATGGAATGAGTCATTTCTATATAGAATGGGTCTTTAGAGGGTTCTTTTAAGCCCCAATCAAAAAGTACACAAAAATGGATGCAGTCCAGACTGTGAAAATGGACAAAAAGAAGAGAGAGGTAAGATAGAAGTGATGACAGCATGGTTTTATAATTTCCCCAAATCCCCTCATAAACAAGATCAAGTAGGATAGCAGAAGACAAAACCCATGGATGACAACATCAACGAAACTAGTTCACAAAGAATCCCCAATAACCTTATAATACAAGTGGGTGGGGCCAAACCACTGACCACAATAAGACCCACAAGAGAATGACAGCAAGGCAGAAACAAGGGGGAAACCAGGGTCCTAAATGTTGGGGAACTGAGAGATTGTAGCAAGTAGTTAGCTCCAAAAGGAGGGGCTCCCACTCAGATGTGAATGTAGGCACAACAGGTAAAACTGGGAGGGGCTTCACAATAAAAGCAAGGTCACTACAGGAAGATTGAAAGGTGCTGAGGCAGCTGACCATCAGGACTCAGGAACACCCAGTGGGGCTCCCTTCCAGGAAAGTAGAACCCCACATTGAGGAGAAACAGCAGTAGTACAGCAAGTTGACCAAGGCAGGACACCTGGGCATAAAAGGGAGAAAATGTTCAGATAACAGTGGAGGAGGGGACAGAAGGAAGCAAATATCAGAAAGCACTGAAGAGATGAATGCACAAGAACCATTAAATACTTTGAGATAAAATCAGAAAATAGAGAAAGATATATCCATCCCCTACACGTGAACTTCCTTCTAAAAATACAGCTTAAGCAACAGTAAAAGATTATGATCAATCCCCCATTCAAAAATACCAAAAGGTGAGAAAAATCATCCAAATAACATATATACAGAAAATATTCACCAGAAAAATATGACTACAAAGCATTTGAAAACAGTGAGCTAATATTTCAAAATGAGTTAAACAAAATTAAGAAAGTAGGAGAAGCTATATAAGAACAGCATAAGCCAGAACTAGCAAAGCTCAGAAATGAGATGGTCAGACAACAGGCAGATATGAAGAACTGACAAGCTCAGAAACAATTCTAAAACATTTCAGGAATGAAGACTAAACTAGAAGGAATAACTAGAACCCACAGAAAGTACAGTAAGAGAATAAATTTGTGGAAACGAGAAAAAAAATGGAGGAAATAAAACAGAAATGACGAAAGGAATAAAATGCATCAAGAGAAAAATGATAAACATAGAAGACAAGCAAAAAAAAAAAAAAGCCAACATATACATAGGAAGAAAATCAAAGAATTTTTTAAATGATAATCAAAAAATCTTCCCTGAAATAAAAGAAGACTTGAACCTTCATATTTAAAACACAGGGTGGTCAACATTGAGGCATATTCTAGTAAAACAATGGAAATATAAAGAAAAAAGAAAAAAAAGAAAGAAAACCTTTCAGGATTCAGGCAAAAACACAACATGACTTTTAAGGAAAAGAAAATCAGCTTGGCATCAATAGCAAACCTCAAAGCCAGAACACCTAGGAATAGCATATTTAAGATCCTCAAGGGAAGGTAATGTCTAGCAAAGATTATATCCTGAATCACTTTCAAGTATAAAGTCATGGACCAATTTCTTCTGAGCACAAAAGATATCACATATCATTTCTTCCTTCTTCCTCTTCCCCCTTCTCGTCCTGAACGGTTCAGTCCTAATTCAGACAGTAGGTAGAGGAGAACAAGGCAGTCATCTGCACAGGGTGTGGCAGGGAGGCAGGGAACAGCCATGATGGCATAAAGTGGGGGGCAAAAGCCTAAGTGGGTTGAGGAAGGCATTCACAGAGGAGGGCACCTAGCAGAGTCTGAGTGGAAAGAGAAAGACATCAGCACGGAGGAGACAGTGTTGGGGTCAGCGGGTGAAGCCTGACATAGAAGTCAGAGTCTGAGTGAAATGAAAAGGACAGTCTGACTTGGGGTGCCAAAGCCCATGCAAGGGAAGAAGGTGTCCATGTGTGTGGAGAGAGGATGGGGAGGCATCCCAGTGTAGGGAGTCAGAGGCCAAGTAGGATGAGGGCCTATAACAGACCACCTGGCACAGGAGGTAAATGCCTAAGTGGGGTGAGAAGGGCATCTACATAGGGGGCATCCTGGCATGGGGAGTGAGATCCCAGGCAGAGTGAGAAAGTCATCTGTGCAAGGGGTGAAGGTGGCAGTCAGTATGGGAGATTTGTTACTCACAGGAGGGTTGAACAAATAAGTTAATAAGTTAGAGATAACAGAAACCAGTTTCTTACTGTCAAAGAAAAGGGATACAACCAGGAAAAGGAGGAAAACAGAATAAATTTTGTGGTATTGAATTAGAATTGAAGGTATTGATGTGACTCCTAGTTAGATAAATAGGTATGTGGTTGTTGATTGATGGATGGATACATGGATGACAGACGTAGATGCAAATGTGTATATGTGTAGTACATCGTATACATATATCCCTTAGCTCGTCCATTGAGTGTGCCTGGGAATAACTATACCACAGAATTGATAAGCACACATAAGCACTCAGATCTCAGTTTCTAGGTATCAGTCCACAATAGAAGAAATCAGCGCTTTTTGGAAAAATGACAAAGTCCAGGGCTGAAATGGGTATAAGATGTGTCTAGAATATCTTGTACCAGAAAGTAAGGAAGTTCTCGATGAATGATGGGGACATGTCAAAAGGACACAGGAATGAGCTTGAAGAGGCTCCCACTGGCCAAATCTAGGCCAGTTTGAGCATCAAAATAATGATAATAATGGAGTCTAATCCACCAAATGAAATAGGAAAACTTGAGTCTGATATAAATGAATGAATGAATAAATTGAAAGTTTGATCAGGAACAGAGTATTTATACAATTTCAAAGTACCTCCCCACAAAGTGCTAATTAATTACAAAGGGAGAAAGAGTAACTTTACAGCAAAGAAGCCTGGCTAACATCTCCTTAATCAAGGGATCACAGTGAACATATCAGTAACGGGACAAATCAAAATTGTGTGACACCTGATAAGATGCATTGCACAAACACAGCATCACTTTTGTGATATTCTTCCCAAAAATGTATAACCTGATTCTAATCATCAGATGGCATCAGACAAACCCAACTTGAGGGACATTCTACAAATTAACTGGTCTAAAATCTTCAAAAGTATCAAGGTCATCCAAGTCGAGGAAAGACTGGAACTGTTCCAACTGGAAAGAGGTAAAGAGACATGACCACTAATTACAGTGCATGATCCTGGCTGGATGACATATAAGACATTATGGGGGGAAGGAAAAATTGGAAGATTGGGATTGACATATACACACTACTACCCTTATACTATATGTATAAAATATATAACTCATGAGGACCTACTGTATAGCACAGGGAACTCTACTCAATACTCTGTAATAACCTATATGGGAAAAGAACCTAAAAAAGAGTGGATATGTATATGTATAACAGATTCACTTTGCTGTACAGCAGAAACTAACACAACATTGTAAATCAACTATACTCCAAACTTTTTTAAAGCTTAAAAAAAAAGAGACTTTATCAAAACAATCGGTGAGGGACTTCCCTGGTGGTCCAGTGGTAAAGAATCTGCCTTCCAATACAGGGGATGCAGGTTCAATCCCTGGTCAGGGAACTAAGATCCCACATGCCGCAGGCCAACTAAGCCTGCGCACCACAACTACTGAGCTTGCGTGCCTCAACAAGAGAGCCCACGTGCCCTGGAGTCCATGCGCCACAACTAAAGAGAGAAAACCCACAGGCCACAGCTAGAGAGAAGCCCACGCGCCCCAACAAAAGATCCTGCATGCCGCAACTAAGACCTGACGCAGCCAAAAATTTAAAAAAAGAAAAAAATCAGTGAAACTTGAGTTGTGTCTGAGGATGAGATGTTTGTAATGTACCAGTGCAATTTTCCTAACAATATTGAGGTTATGTAGATGAATGTCTTTGTCTGTAGGAAATACACACCTGTCTGTATTCAGGGGTGACAAAGCATCAGGTGAGAACTTATTCCCAAAAGATTTGGAAGGAAAAAATTTCTTGGTGCAGTACTCTCACTTTTCTGTAACTTTAAAATATTGCTCATGATCAAGAACCTATAAACAGTACCAAAAAAGAAAAAAAGGCGGGAGGGTATTTACGGTATTATATAAAGGTATCACTATAAAGATAACCATTAGGACAAAAATCCAAGTCTTTCTAAATATCAAAGGAAATACTAAGAAAGACAGAGAGAGAGCAAAAGAGAGACTACAGAGAAACTACACACATGAAAACAAACTAAGAGAAGAATCACAACTTCAAAAAGTTTTGGTAAGGACTATCTCCATAGCCGTTATCTATCTGAGGAATAAACACTTCTTCAAGAGAATGCCTTTCAGTGAAAGAGGCTGATAGAGAGAGGAGGAATATTCCTGTGATAAGGATCACAAAAGGACGAATATAAAAGGTTTTTAAATAGAAATAGTATTACCTTTCCCTCACCAGCAGGCAATACACTCAAAGACTTGTGATGTTGCTAAAGGCCCCAGGGCACACATATACTATAGTAGCCTTGGCAGGATGGGAAGTTGCAAATCATATACCTAAGAAGGAAAAAATAATAAACTGAAAAATAACTGGTTAGTCTGCTAATTACTTAGGTTTATTTAGCAAATCTGCTGCTTTTATACTTCCTGTTTAGGCTCTAATATAAACCATTGCATGAAGTTGAAATTCTCTTTGAAGTACTTAATTAATTACCGCAGGGGGAATAAAAGGAAAATAATTTCCTTCTACATTTGAGCAACAAGTATGTTCTCTTTCCCCATGGTGACCTCAAGGGAGAGAAGCTTCCAACAGTCTCTCCAAGTGACCATCCCAGGTGCTGAAGGGTTCACGTGCCATGATCTGGCGTGACCTCACAGCAGTGAAAAGGTCAGGACTTTCCTGCTAATACGTGTCCTTGGTCCCAGGTGAGTGTGGGACTTTCTGTGACTACACAGGTATCCATCTAACCTCCTCTTTCCAGGCAGGTAATCCAGTGACACTTTGGGCCTGTCACCAACAGCCAGTGCCCTCTTTTCCTGTTCCTGTTAAACTATCATCATATCCCTACTTAGGCCAGTCCTGAATAAGTCAACACAATTAGCATTGATCTAACACACACCTTATGTCAAGCCCTGGGGTAGGCACAGGGGACATAACACCAAATAAGACACATTGTCCCTGCCCATGAAGAGGTCAGTTTAGTCAGAGAGACAGGCATGAAAAACAAAGACCACCACATACCTCCATAAGCACCTAAACAGACATGATTTAAAGATACTGAGGGCACAGAGGAGGAAGGTGCCAACTCTGCTAGAGTGATTCAAAGGAGCTTTAGACAGAAAGAAATATTTACACTGGATGTTCAAGAATGAATATGAATTTTCTGGGCACTTGGGGGTTGAGGGGGATGTCAGAGGAAGAGATTAGCATATGAAAAGCCAAGAAGGCATGAAAAAGCATGGCATGTTCCAGATCTCCAAGGAGGGCAGGATGACCAAAACATATACGGTACATGTGGGGAGAGGATGAGACCGAGACTGGCCAGGAGACTGGCAGAGGCCAGATCCCACATGGTCTTAGGTTCTGTGCCAAGGAGTTTAGACTTTATTCAAAGGCAGCGGCACAGAAGACCATTCTACAGAAGAGTCATGTGTGTCAGATTTCGGTTTCAGAAAGATCACTCCTTGGTTGAATGGAGTAGGGAAGGACCAGAGAAAGAGAGACTAATGGAGAGATTACGACAGCACATCAGAGCAGCTAGACAAGTCAGCCTGGGGAGTCTGCAGACCTGGGTTTCATGCAGGTACATCACGTCATAAGGTGAGACTTTCACTTGACCGCCCTCTGCCTCGGATGCCTCACCCCAGGACTAGCTTCACTGGCCTGCGACCTGTGTAGCTGCAGAAAGTCCCACACGTAGACAGGCTTTACACTTGGTTTAATGCCCTGCTGGCCCTCTCTTGAAATCCTTAATAATTTTTAAACAAGGGGCCCACATTTTCATTTTGCATTGGGCCCTGCAAATTATGTAGCTGGTTCTGCCTCACCTCTAAGTGGGTATAACAATGGCACCATAGGGTTACTGGAAAGATTAAATGAGCAAATACATGTAGCAAGCACGGTGTCTGGCACAAAATCCTCCATAAAGGGAAGCCATTTTTATTAGCATTATTATTATTACACCCCCAAGAAGAAAGTGAGGGGCCTGAAATAAAGGACCAGCAGGGGAGTCCGAGGAGAAGGAAAGTAGGGGCGGAATGGACAGGACATCACTCCAGAGGGCAGAGAAGGTGCATGAGAAGGAAGCAGGAAGGCTAGCTGGGCAAGGTGCCCTTGCCCAGACCAAGACTGGCAGCAGCTTTAATAAAATGGAAAACAACCTACAAATATCCACAAGGCTATAAACTAAAGCACCTTTGACATTCATATTCACATACAACTTTTTTCTAAAAGTGAAGTCTCATTGTTACTTCTGCACAGGTTTTAGCAGTTTCAGAACATACTGCAAGAAAGGCTAAAGTGTAATATGGGGCCTGTGGTTCTGAGCAGTTAAAGGAGAGGGCGGATTGCCATGGGAGCAATACTTTGAGAAAAGAGACACATGGGATCAGGTTTCAGCAAACTTTCCAGCTCTAGTCAAATTAATCTGCAACAACTAAAAGCCAGACATTTCACTGAAAGGCTGAGTGAGTGTTAAGAAATATTACTAAAGCAAACAAAACTGTTAGGTTGGACCATTTGAAATTGCCATTTCTGTAGTCAAAATGGTCAAATATCAGCAATTTCATATAACTCAACCCAATATTTCCTGAAAATATAGGAAAGGCAACACTAACCTAAAACATGACAGTAGCAAAAAGAATATTATGCCTTAAAAAAAGGAAATTTAGGAATCTTTAAAAGGGCATCATTTATCACTCTTATGATAAGAGAAAAATAAATATTAATTTTTAAATGTAATAATTCAGGAAGAAAGCAAACTTTTTACTAAAAGACATCACAGAGAAACAATAAATGATCAAACATCATGGCAAAAACTGCAGCTGAAGAAAATATGTATGGGTAAGGAAACAAATACTGTAATAAAAAGTTTTATGTCTGAATTACAGGCATATTATAGCACATGTTCAATAATACAAAATGGCAATTTATTAAAACATGAACTCTGCTTGATAAAAAAGCAAATTAGTGACTGGGTAATTCCTCTATTTACTATTTATTGAGCTAATAACAAATGCAGAAAGAAATGAGACAGAAGGCTTTAAAACCTATTGGAACCCTCTTTGTGGAACTGGGCCAATCAGATCTTCCAGGCAGTTCTAACTCATGATATAAAAAGCCCTCCAGAGCATTCAGATGGGCTTTTAAAAAATATACACAGCTGCTTGACACCAGGATGTCACTATGGGGTAGGTTAAATGGCTACCAACAGATACAAGGCCTCCAGCACTTTTTAATTCTTAAATCTTTTTCATTCTATGTCTAATGATATACTTAGAATGGGATGGGGATTGCGGGGTGCGTTTTGCTATCCCCGTAAGAATATTAACAAATACTGAGGACTACAATTAAGGTGTCAAAATACAGGAAAATCAAAGGTAAAAGGTAACCAAAGGGCTCAGATGATTTTGGTCTATTCGCAGAGCTCATCTTAACGTATCAGCAGCATTTGACAGTGATTTTCCCTTCTTCCTTTTTTCTTTTTTTAATAAATTTATTTATTTATATTTTCTTTGGCTGCGTTAGGTCTTCGATGCTGCCCGCGGGCTTTCTCTAGTTGTGGTGAGTGGGGGCTACTTTTTGTTGCGGTGCGCGGGCTTCTCATTGCGGTGGCTTCTCTTGTTGCGGAGCATGGGCTCCAGGAACGTGGGCTTCAGTAGTTGTGGCTCGCGGGCTCTAGAGTGCAGACTTAGTAGCTGTGGCGCACGGGCTTATTTGCTCCGCACATGTGGGATCTTCCCAGGCCAGGGCTCGAACCCGTGTCCCCTGCATTGGCAGGCGGATTCTTAACCACTGTGCCACCAGGGAAGTCCCTTCCCTTCTTCTTAAAGTACTGTCTTCGTATGGCTCCTGACTCACCATATTCTACTGGTTTTACTTCACTTTTCAATGGCCTCTGCCTCTGTTTCTCTTGCTAAATTCTCTTCCCTTCCCAGTTTCTAACTGTTAGAGGTCTGAAAACCTCTTCTCATCTCTCTATACATACCTAGGTAATCTCATCCAGCCTGTGGCTTTAAATAGGACCCTAAATGTAGCTCTCCCGCCCCTACCTCTCCCCTGAGCTCCCAGCATGCAAAACAAACTGCACATTCCACATTTCTACTTGCAAGTCTAACAGGTATTTCAAACTTAATACAGCCAAGACAACTCTTGATTCCCCCAGCCCATCCCCTTGTTGCCCAGTCTTCTCCCTTTCATCAGTGAGACTAAAAACCAGGAATCATCTGTCACAGCCCATATTCAATCCATCAAAAGTTCTGTGAACTCTATCTCCAGAGTACATCCTGAATTCTACAATTGATCACCATCTCCACCAGTACCACCCCCATCCAAGGTACTATTGTCACTCATCCAGATTATTACAATAATAACTGTCCCCTTGCTTCCACTCTTACGTACCACCCCCAGGTCCCCACAAAGCAGCCAGAGTTACTTTTCTATTAATCAGATCATATTATTCTCCCACTAAGGCCCTCCAACGGCCTCCCATCACCCTTGGAACAAAATGCAAACTTCACCGATTCAAGACATGTAAGTATAAGTTGATACAACTACATTGGAGAACAATCTGGCAAAGTCTGGTACACCAGAAGATCAGGACACCTTCTGACCCAGTGATTGCTCATCCAGGCATCTCCCTGAGAAAAACACTTGCAAAGATTCTGTACAGAGATGTTCACTGCAGAACTGTTTCTAGTAGTAGTAAAAAAAAAAAAAAAAAAAGTATAAAACACCTAATTGTCCCTCAATACATAAGTTGAAAAATAACTTGGTTTTTTTCTTTTCACATGATAGAATACTATAAACTAGTTAAAATAAATAAATTTGATCTATTGACACAGTAATAAAGAGTCTGACTTTTTTTTTTCGTGTTGCTGCAAGGCTTATGGGAATTTAGTTCCCCGACCAGGGATCGAACCCAGGGCCCTGGCAGTGAGAGTGCCGAGTCCTAACCACTGGACCGCCAGGGAACTCCCAGAGTCTATTTTTGATGTTTGACCACTGACAGCATTCAAGTCCCAGCACTCTCCCTTTCCCTTTTGCCCCACATCTAGGCCAACCTATAAGAAAGCCCAGACACCCTCCGGTGGTGCTGGCAGGGAAGTTTAAACCAGCCCCTTGGTGGAATCCTCTCTCCACCTCACTTCCTAACCACAATACAAACCAGAGCCACTGCCCCACCTTTACTCTTCTTTTGCTCCAGACAAAACCCAAGTTCTTGTCCTTCCAGGAATTTTTTTTTTTTTTAATCATTTCAATGTTTCACTTATTTTTTTCCAGCTTTACTGAGACATATTTGACATATAACATTGTATAAGTTTAAGGTGTACAATGTGTTGATTTGATATATTTATATATTGCAATATGACTACCACCATGGCCTTAGGTAACACCTCCATCCTGTCACATAATTACCATTTCCTTTTAATGGTGAAAACATTTAAGATCTCCTCTCTTAGCAACTTTCAAGTATACAAGACAGTATTATCAGCTATAATCACCATGCTGTACATTAGATCCCCAGAACTTATTAATCTTATAACTGAATGTTTGTACCCTTTGGTTCAATATCTCCCCATTTCCCTCCACCCCCCAGCCCTTGGGAACCATGGCTCTACCCTCTGTTTTTCTGAGTTCAGCTTTTTTAGATTCCACATATAAGTGATATCATACAGTATTTGTCTTTCTCTGTCTGACTAATTCCACTTAGCATAATGTCTTCAAGGTTCATCCAAGCTGTCACAAATGGCAGGATTTCCTTCTTTCTCAGGCTGAATAATATTCCATTGTGTGTGTGTGTTATGTATATACGTATAATGTACATATACACTTATACATTATATCTTCTTTATCCATCCATCTGTTGACAGACTTGAGTTATTTCCTATCTTGGCTATTGTGAATCATGCTGCAATGAAGACGGGGGTACAAATATCTCCTTGAGATCTTGTTTTCATTTCTTTTGGATATATACCCAGAAGTGGGATTGCTGGATCATATGACAGTTCTACTTTTAATTTTTTGAGGAACCTCCATACTGTTTTCCATAGTGGCTGTACCAATTTACATTCCCACCAATAGTGCAAAAAGATTTCTTTTTCTCCAGATCCTCACCAACATTTGTTATCTCTTATCTTTTTGATGATAGTCATTCTAACAGGTATGAGGTAGTATCTCATTGTGGTTTTGATTTGCATTTCCCTGATGATTAGTGATGTTGAGCATCTTTTCATGTACCTATTGGTCATTTGTATATATTGTTTGGAAAAATGCCCATTCAGTTCCTCTGCCCATTTTTTAATCGGATGTATGTTTTTTGCTATTGAGTTGTATGAGTACTTTATATATTTTGGATATTAACCTCTTATCAGATATGATTTGCAAGTATTTCCTCCCTTCCCATAGGTTGCCTTTTTATTTCATTAATTGTTTCTTTTGATGTGCATAAGTTTTTAGTTTGATACAGTCCCACTTGGTTTTTGCTTTTGTTCCTTGTGTTTTTGTTGTCATATCCAGGAAACCACTGCCAAGACCAACGTCAAGGAGCCTTTTCCTTTCAGGGAATATTTTTTGATACTGACAATGTGAGTATTTCATATACATTAGAACCTAGACATCAATGTAGGCATCCCCATATCCATAAATTCCTGAGGTGGGAGAAGGAAGGAGCGTCCATGCATCCAGCAGGGAATGCTGGTATGCATATAAAACACATACCAATTAGATAAACCTTGAAAGCATGTCAACTGGGTGGGAGGGAAGAATATATGACAGAATTGATACTGTATAATATAATTTATGTAATAATCTGACCTATTTCCAGTAATTTTTTTGTTGTTTTAAAAACATCTATCTTATCTGCTCTTGATCTTTCTTTTGGTATGTGGATTATATATCTTTTGCCATCCTTTTGTTTTCAGTCTTTCTATATGCTTAGGCTTTAGATGTGCCTCTTATAAATGGCTAATTTTTTTAATAATTAAAAAAATCTGGGACTTCCCTGGTGGTGCAGTGGTTAAGAATCCACCTGCCAATGCAGGGGACACCAGTTCAATCCCTGGTGCAGGAAGATCCCACATGCCACGGAGCACTAAGCCCATGCACCACAACTACTGAGCGTGCACTCTAGAGCCCGTGAACCACAACTACTGGGCCCACGAGCCACAACTACTGGGCCTGTGTGCCGCAACTACTGAAGCCCGCATGCTTAGAGCCTGTGCTCCGCAACAAAAGAAGCCACCACAGGGTTTCCTTGGTGGTGCAGTGGTTGAGAATCTGCCTGCCAAGGCAGGGGACACGGGTTCGAGCCCTGGTCTGGGAAGATCCCACATGCCGTGGAGCAACTGGGCCTGTGAGCCACAACTACTGAGCCTGCGCGTCTGGAGCCTGTGCTCCGCAACAAGAGAGGCCGCGATAGTGAGACACCCGTGCACCGCGATGAAGAGTGGCCCCCGCTCGCCGCAACTAGAGAAAGCCCTCGCACAGAAACGAAGACCCAACACAGCCAAAAATAAATAAATAAATAAATAAATTTATTTAAAAAAAAAAAGAAAAGAAGCCACCACAATGAGAAGCCCGCACACCACAACAAAGAGTAGCCCCCGCTCCCCACAACTAGAGAGAAAGCCCGCATGCGAAGACCCAACACAGCCAAAAAATTAATTAATTAATTAATTTTTTAAAAAATCTAGTCAGATAATCTTTGTCTTTCAAGTGGAACATGTACACTTACTCTATTTACACTTATTATAATTTTATATATAGATAAATTTAATTCCAAAATCTTAGTTTATGCTATTTGTCCCATCCTTTTTCTCTCCCTTCTTGCCTTTTTTTTTAGGAGCTGCTTTCTAATTTCTATTCCATTCTTTTCCTCTACTACTTAGGCAGTTATATACTCTATATTCTTTTAGAGGTAATCCTAGATATTTTAATGTGTGTAATTAACTTATCCAACTTAGTCTTCCTCCAGAACAACTCAGGACTTGAGATCACTCTAATCCTAATTACCCCTGCCCCAGACTTATAAGCTATTGCTGCCATATATTTTTACTCTGTATTGTTTTTGATCCCAAAACCATTGTTATTGTTGGGTATACAATCATATTTGTCCAGGTTAAACCACGTATTAATTATTTTCTTTGCTCTTCATTTCTTGTTGTATCTCAGACTTGCACCTGGGATCACTTTACTTTTGTCTAAAATACATCCTTTAGACCAGTGTTGTCCAACAGAAATATAATGCGAGCCCATGTGTAATTTTAAATGTTCTGGTAGCCAAATTTTAAAAATTTTCAAGAAACAAGTGAAATTAATTTTAATAAAACAAAAATATCTCACAGTATAACTGATTCACTTTGTTATAAAGCAGAAGCTAACACACCATTGTAAGGCAACTATACTTCAATAAAGATGTTAAAAAAAAAAAAAAAAATCTCATGACAAATGTTTGTCTTGATGCAGTTTTTTTTAGTAAAAGCAAATCATCTAAGAATTATCTTTTCTCAAAGATTATTTTGTCATTGCTAATAAATTAGTATGCTTCAATTTCCAATATAAAACAAATAAGGATTCTCTTAGAAAGTTGCCATATTAACAGACAGCTGTGTGTGAACATAGTGAATACTGAATTCTGAAGGATTCAGGATAACATGACAACTGAGTTTTACTCAGGCTAATCTATTTCATGTCTACTCTCTTTTACGGTTTATAAGCTGTATTTCTTATTGTACAGATCTTATTATACCCTATGGGCATTCCTCAGATTTTCGGAGAAAACTTTCTGACATCAGAACTAAAGCTTTAGGACCACTAGTGAGCTAGAGCCAGCTTGTACCAACTCACAATAGCAGATTGTTAAATATCAGGACTTTTGTAAGTTAAACCACTGGGACCTTGAAATTGTTCACGATGGGAATATTTACCCCATGGAAATCACCAAACACTACAGCTCAGGGCTTCCTCTTTTTAGAGCATACGACTAACACCACCAATTAAGATTCATCTTTATTTCCACTGCTGGTTTCCCTTTTCAACTTCATCATATAATGCATTGTTTTTTAATTTGCAAGAAGTAACCTTATGAATAGAATATAAAATGAATGTAAAGGGTCTCAAAAAGCATTTTTTAGCAAAACAAAACAGATTAGGATTGAAAATATCAGATTTTATTATATATAGTAAAATTAAATGTTAGTATTTTGTTTCAGTTCTTCCTGTATGTATTTATATTTGTATGCTGTATATGTCCAGGGTTGTCTAGCTTTGGTTTGAATTTAAAAATTGAAAGCCATAGTTATAAGGCTAAGTTTGGCAGGATATAAAATTGTAGTTACACTCAAGAAAGCATTCAAAATATACACCTAAAAACCCATGAAGAGGGATTTCCCTGGTGGCACAGTCATTAAGAATCCGCCTGCCAATGCAGGGCACATGAGTTCGATCCCTGGTCCAGGAAGATCCCACATGCCGCGGAACAACTAGGCCTGTGTGCCACAACTACTGAGCCCACACGCCACAACTACTGAAGCCCACACACCTAGAGCCCGTGCTCCACAACAAGAGAAGCCACCCCAACAAGAAACCTGTGCATCACAATGAAGAGTAGCCCCCACTCTCTGCAACTAGAGAAAACCCACGCATAGCAACAAAGACCCAACGCAGCCAAAAATTAATTAATTAATTAATTAATTAATTTAAAAAAACATGAAGATGGGGAGTTAGTGTTAATGGGTACACAGTTCAATTTGGAAAGATTAAAAAGTTATGGAAAAGGATGGTGGTGATGATTGCAGGACAACGTAAATATACTTAATGCCACTGAGCTGTATGCTTAAAAATGGTTAAAATCATCAATTTCATGTTATGTATATTTTACCACGGTTTTTAAAAAATTCATGAAGAAGAACAACAGAAATATTGATATTTTCTATCAACAGTGTTTATATAATATTCATAATACTAATAAACATTCTTATTCAGGATACATTATTTAAGTGGCAAAAATATACAAAAAAATTTATATAATTAATTAATATCTGAATTCAAACTACTTTTAAGAGAAATAAAAGTCATATAAATACCCCAAAGGAACTTCTGGTTCATGATAATGAGTTAGACTCCATATGAATATATCAGAAGAAATATATATTCTTCTATCTAGAAATGCTATATTCTTCTGACTATGACAGAAGAAAAATAATAAATTTAATAAAACATTAAAACAGAAAGGATGACATCTGAAAATTTTGAAAATTTGAAAACTTTTTGGAGCACATAAAGTGAATGGGTAAAATTTAATTCATTAATTGATTAACTAAGAAAGCAAACTAATGTAGAGCAGTGGATGGTCTGGCACTCAAGTAGGAGGATGAAGTGGTACATCTGGGAGCTTCCATGTGGTTCCCAGTGCACATATGACATGAACTGAGGCCCCAATCATGACGGCTAATTGAGAGACTATCTCCAGAATGAAGGACCAGGTAGCCTGTTCCTCTCTCCCACAAAAGTAGGACCTCTGCTACATCATTTGCCCCTTGCTGGGGCCCAGCTAATGGTTTTCTTAAAAGATCGTAGGATTTTTCTGTTTCATTAGAGTGCCAGGAAAAAAAATTTGTTTTTAATCCAAAATTCTGACCCATGCTACAACATGGATGAACCTTGAAGACATTACGGTAAGTGAAATAAACTAAATATAAAAGAAGTATTGTGTGACTCCACTTACATGAGGAACCTAGAGCACTCAATTTATAGAGGCAGAAAGTATAGTGGTCGTTGTCAGGAGCTGGGAGGAGGAAAGAATGGAGAGTTATTGTTTAATGGATAGAGAGTTTCAATTTGGAAAGATAAGAAAATTCTGAAGATGGATGGTGGCGATGGTTGAAAAACAATGTGAATGTATTTAATGCCACTGAAATGTATGCTCAAAATGGTTAAAATGTTACATTTATGCTATCTATATTTTACCACAATGATAAACATTAAAATCCAGCTATATGCTGTTTCCCAGAGACATATCTGTAACAGAAGAACATAAAAAGATAGAAAATGAAGAGCAGGAAAAAAGAAAAGTCAAAAGAAACCTAGAACAACAGTATTAGAGATAGGCAGAACAGATGTTAAAAGAAAAAGTGATGAAGGGGCATCAAATAATAATAAAAGGAAAAATTCGCTAGGAAGGCGTAACAATCCTTAACTTGCTTATATCTAACAAGATACATATACAAATTTATAAAATGTATAAAGCAAATATTATAATGAAAGATTTAAATCACCACTTTCAGAAAATGACAGATCAAAAAGGTATTTTAAATTTTTGTAATGACAGAAGACTTAAACATTATAAATAACAAGCTGGAAATAATGAAAAAATACAGAATCCCGCACCTGACAATTATGGAATACACATTATTTTCTACCAACATGAAACAGATAACAAAAAGATGAACATATACCTTTTCACAAAGAAAGGCTGGGGGGAAAAAAGAAGTGATATCATATAAAGAACATTCCAAAACAACAACGCAATAAAATTGGATGCTCACAACAAAAGATAGTCCCCAAAAGTGACCCATGAAGTACTCTCAGGTTAGGTAATTCAAAACAATCCTCTAAGGACAACTAATAAAGCTGAATTAAACATGATTTTTTAAAATCTTCTTAAAAGCAGAGACCAGCTAAAAAAGAGAATGAAGAATTACTGAACCAAAATCTAGGAGGTTAGAACCCAGAGAAATAACCTAGCATTCAATACGCCTTTTATCTGAATGGCATTTAACAATTCATAAGGCAAAAATACAAAAACTGAGTTATAGTTATGAAATAAGGTGGATAAAAGTGAAATCGCAAGAGCCACACAAAGCAGAAAGTCTGACAAACACTCCTCCATTTAAGCTGGGACAAGACCCCAAGACTTTGCTTTTTCTGGATAATTCTGAGAACCTCAGCCTTGAAATTGCTGTAAGGTAGTCCTAAACTAGTAGGGCCTGCAGACTACTGGTAAAGCAAACAAAAATTCTTTCTGGAAGAAGATTCAATTGTCCTATGTCTCAAAATTTTCCCACAAACAGGTTTTCAAATACAATAACCAGAATACAGTCAAAGAGTACTAAGCATTCAAGGGGTTAAAAAAGACCCTATCATCAAGAACCAGCAGGGAAAAAAAGAGACAACAGAAAGATTACAAAACAAGAACCTTAGATAGGACTTCCCTGGTGGCACGGTGGTTAAGAATCTGCCTGCCAATGCAGGGGACACGAATTCGAGCCCTGGTCCGGGAGGATTCCCACATACCACGGAGCAACAGAGCCCGTGTGCCACAACTACTGAGCCTGCACTCTAGAGCCCGTGAGCCACAACTACTGAAGCCCGCGCACCTAGAGCCCATGCTCCGCAACAAGAGAAGCCACCGCAGTGAGAAGCCCGCGCACTGCAATGAAGAATAGCCCCTGCTCACCGCAGCTAGAAAAAGCCCACGTGCAGCAATGAAGACCCAATGTGCCAAAAAAAAAAAGAACCTTAGATATTAGGCTTTTAAGACCCAGATTATAAAATCACTATTTTACTATGATCAAAGAAATAAAAGAAAAAGTTGCAAATGTCATCAGGGAACTGTATACTTTAAAATGTGGCATCACAGAAGTGAAAAGGTGGCAAATAGCAGTTGTACAACTAAAAAACAATAAACAATATTAAAAGTTAAATGGGCAGATTTAACAGCAAATTAGACACAGCTGAAGAGGTCACTGACAAACCAAAAGAAAAGTCAGAAGCAACTATCCAGCATGGAGCATGAAGAGAATATATATAAAATATAGATGAAAAGGAACAAGCCCAGAGAACACAGTGAAAAAGTCTAATATACATTTAATCAGAATTCCAGATAAGAGAATAAACAGAGGCACTATATGAAGATATAATGAATGAGAATTTCTCAGAACTTACAAAATTCACCAACCCATAACTTCACAAAGCTTAACATATCCCAAAGAGGATAAACAATTTTTTTAATCCACACCTAGACATATCATAGTGAAACTACAGAAAATCAAAGAGAAAAAAATCTGAAAAGGAGCCAGAGAAAAAGAGACATGATCTTCAAAGGAGCCACAGCTAGCCTGACTGCTAATATCTCAAGAGAAAATATGGATGCTAGGAAATGCTAGAAAAATAGCATCAATGTGCTGAAAGAAAATAACAACTTACCACAATTGTATAAAGCCATGATATCTTCATATATTGCCTCTGTTTATACCCAGCAAAAAAGTAGCCTTCAAGAATAATGGTAAGCAGTAGAGAAAACTCCATTTACAGCAACAACAAAGATAAAATACTTAGGACTAGATTTAACAAGAAATATGTAAAGCCTATACAAGGAAATTTATAAAACACCCCTGAAAGACATAAAAGGAGACTAGAACAGATGGAAAGACATCATCCTTTCTAGCAATATCCCTTGTTCTTAGAAAGGATGGATAAATATCATAAAGATGTCAGTTCTCCCTAAGTTAATTTAAAATTTAAATGCAGTCTCAATTAAAAAAATCCAACGAGATTTTTTTATGGAACTAGGCAAGATGACACTAAATTTGATATGAAAAAATAAAAATGTAAAAGAATTAGGAAAATACTAAACAAAAAATGCTATAGGTAAAGCACAGGGGATTTTACAGTGAAAATATTCTGTATGATAACAATAATAAAAGATACAATGTATCCAAACTCATAGACTATATAACACCTTGTATAGAGTGAACCCTAATGTCAACTATGGACTTTTGTTGATTATAATGTGTCAGTGTAGATTCATGAATTATAACAAATGCATGGCTCCAGTGAGGGATGTTGGTTATAGGGGAGGCTGTACATGTGTGAGGCCGGGGATATATGGGAAATCTCTGCACCTGCCTCTCAATTTTGCTGTGAACCTAAAACTGCTCTAAAAAAAATGAAGTCTTTAAAAATATGTAAACAGAAGGAAAGAAAGAAAGAAGGGAGGGAGAGAGGGAGGAAGGAAGGGACAAAATGCTACAAGAAGGACTAGTCTTACCAGATATTAAAATATACTGTAAAGATTCTATACTTAAAACAGTATGGTAAAGGGAATTCCCTGGCGGTCCAGTGGTTAGAACTCCATGCTTTCACTGCCAAGGGCCTGGGTTGAGTCCGTGGTAGGAAAACTAAGATCCCACAAGCCACACAGGGCGGCCAAAAAAAAAAAAAAGCAGTATGATACAGATGAATAGACAGACCAGCATAACAGAATAGAAAGTCTAGAAAGAGACCCAAGTACAATAAAGCTTTATTATATAATAAGGGTGGTATTTCAAATCACAGGGGAGTTCATGGAGTTTTTAATAAAAGGTACTGAGACAGTCGATTAACCACTTAGAAAAAAAACCATGCCCCTCACAATACACAAGAATAAACTCTGAAAGAATCAGACATCTAAATATAAAAGTGAAACTACACAAGTACTAGAAGAAAACATGGGTGAATTTTTTGAACTTGAGTTTAGGAAAAGGCTTTCTAACTATGGCCTCAAATTCAGAATCCGTGAAAGAAAAAAATTGATAAATTTGACGACATAAGGAATTTTTTTAAAAACTACTGCATAGTTTTACCATAAACAAAGTCAAGAAAACAAGTCGGGGGAAACATTTGCAACATATCACAGATAAAGGAACAGTATTCTTAATATATAAAGTACTCTTAAATTCGATGGAAATAACATCAATCCTTCTAAATTCTTCAAAAAAATTAAAGAGGGAACACTTTGTAACTCTAAACAAAGATACTACAAGAAAACTACAGACCAATATCCCTTATGAATATTGATGCAAAACAGTGAAGCATTTCTCATAGAGCAAACTGAAATCAGCAGCATATTAAAAAGATTATACAAGTGGATTATGTGGATTATACGAAAGGATTATGACCAAGCGGGGTTTATTCCCAGAATGCACAGATGATTCAATATATGCAAATCAATCAATGTAATACACAATATTAACAGAATGAAGGAAAAAAGTACATGATCATCTTAATTGATGCAGAAAAGCATTTGACAGAATTCAACATCTTTTTGTGATAAAAATATTCAATAAACTAGGAATAAAAGGAAATCTCCTCAAAAGAATAAAGGCCATATGTGAAAAACCCCACAGTTAACATCATACTCAACAGTGAAAAACTGACTTTTTATTGTATCTATCTGAGATAATGGATGCTAATTAAATTTATTGTGGGGAATTCCCTAGGTGGTCCAGTGGTTAGGACTCTAAGCTTCCACTGCAGGGGGCACAGGTTCAATCCCTGGTCAGGGAACTTAAGATCCTGCAGGCCGCGTGGCACGGCCAAAAAAAAAAAAATACACACACACACAAAAATAATAAAAAACTTATTGTGGTAATATTTCACAATACATGTAAGTCAAACCATTACATGTAAGTACACTTTAAACTTATACAGTGATGTATGTCAATTATATCTCAATAAAACTGGAAGAAAAAAGAATAAATCACTGGTGTCCACCATTACCAGTTCTACTCAGTACTGTACTCTAGCCAGCAGAGAAAAGCGTGAAAAAGGGGGAAAAGAGTAAAAAAGATTAGAGAGGAAGAAACAAAACTGTCATTAATCATAGATGATCTATACTTAACCCAAAAGCATTGACACCAATAATTTTAGCTTCCAGCACTGTGGCGGGTTAAACCATCGCTTGACACAGCCTGCCTCCATTGTTAATTCAAACTCTATACATGTTCGTTGAGCAGGTTCTCAGTACTATATATGGGTTTTTGTTGAAGCACCTATGTTCCAGTGAAGCATTTCTCAACCACCAGGGACAATGTTTAAAAAAGCAGATTTATGCTTTTTACGGAGAAAAGCAGATTCCATAACCCCAGAGTTATGGAATCAAAACATCTACAGTTTAGACCTGTGAAGCTTCACTCTTTAAATTTTCCAGGTGATTCATTTGTATACTAAACCATTATGATGGATTCCAGAGGTGTGCTACAATCCTGTTACTACTACAAATTTCTTAGAAATGCTACAAAATAATTGGTCAGTTATAAACCAATAAGGTCCTCCCTTCAAATCCTAATCCATTTCATTTACAAACAGCATATTTTAACCCATCTATTTTTGAAATTTCTTTCTTGTTCAATTAATTTCCCTGGCCCCTCTGATGTTAACACAGCAGTATGTCTGCAAAGCATATATTCAAAATAATACTAGTTTCTTACCTCAAAACATACAAAAAATAAAGAGTATACAATGTGATTTATTGTTTTCTAATAATATAACATAGCAAAAAATCCCAGTGAGCAGCATAGTTCTAGTAGAAAAGCAATTAAATTTTATCTATCTCTTATTCTATCAGTGAAATATTTTAGCTCATTCGAACAGTACAATGAAGTTGCCCCTCAAAACCAACGATATAGTTAAACTACTTGCTGCTAATCCTAACATCTGGCCTAGACTAGGGATCAATTTCCAGTTTAAACGTACAGGCAGATAATGAATAAAGAGATTTAGAAAGCACAGGTTGTGTGATGGAATTTACACCATGACCCTAACCTAGGGGGCAGCATTATCGTAGCTATTTTTAAGAATTACAACATAGAGCTCATTATGTGTCAGTCACACTATGATTTACAAATAGCTAACAATGGATTTGGCATTAACTACATACTATATAAATGGAATCATCATCCCTACAGACAAGGGTGTAATTTTACTGCATATGAAAGAAAAATATACATTGCTGTTCTCCTAAAGACCTAATGAATGATGAGACTTAAATTTAAATTATTTTTAGAAAATCATCTCCCGCTGCTCCCCTACACTTGTGCAAGCTGAAGGGAATAGCTAATTATTCCCCAAAGAGACAAGACAGACTCACAGACAGACAGACAGACAGACACACACACACACACACACACACACACACACACACACACACACACACGGTCTCTCCCCACTCTACCCCCTCTCCCCTGTGCTTTTACAGGCAGGATAAATGTAGCTACATTGTTGAAATACCATCAATCCTTCAAAGTTCATCTCCAATGCTCCATTGTCCACAACCTCTCAAACAGGAT
This sequence comes from Balaenoptera physalus, assembly GCF_965194825.1. NCBI lineage: Eukaryota > Metazoa > Chordata > Mammalia > Artiodactyla > Balaenopteridae > Balaenoptera > Balaenoptera physalus. The sequence continues at coordinate 17,913,831 of NC_138900.1, read as the reverse complement.
TCTTTCCCTGATGGGTAAATTCTCTGGCATTCTCTTTATTCCATCCTGTATCTTGAGCTCCTGCGGGCAGAGGCTGAATTTTACTTCACTTTGGATCATGCCTCACCTGCTCCACCCCCGATGGCTTGCAAAAAGGTTCTCAATAAATTACTATTGGTGACCCTTTAAGTTAATGTGCCAATTCATCAATTTAGTTTGGTTTTTCTACCCAAATATAATTCATACTTCTTCTCTGGATGCTAAAGAGTAAAGAGCCAGTTGAGAGAATACATTTGGTTTTTCACCTGGAAGCAGGTACAATAATAACTTAAACTTAGAGAAATAAATCCACAGCTCAAAGCCGTGCTGTTCCTATTATATGCGCTACAAACCTAAGCTGTTGCCTTCCAGTACCTGTCAACACTTCCAACTGGGCCCTTATTTGTTTAGAGGGAAGGCCACAAAGAGATCTTGTTGGAAATCACCAGGCCTTCTCTACCAGGAGGAAAAATATCTGAGCCACCCATCCATGGCTTGGTATTTAAATGATAAAGAAACAAAGAACATTTAAAAATCAAGACCGCAGCATTCAACAACAAGTGACCACAACTTCGGTCATCAGGATATCAAACAAAACTAAGCTATTTTTAAAGCAAGTAGAAACAAGGAATAATGAAACCGGCAAGAATAAAACACTGAGCAAAATAAATTTATACATAAAGACAACTATTTTTCAAAATTCTTGCTCAGCTTTGGATGTTCTGTTTGCCTCCCAGCTACAAACACATTCTTCACACATGCTGGGAATGCTGCGGAAAACTAGTCAGCATTCAGAGGCTTAATCCACAGTCCCAGTGCTGTGCCTGTGGGCGTAATAGTCAGACAGCCATTTGTCCTCAGGAGAGGTTAGGGGCTGAAATGCAAATATGCAAACAACTGAGTTCTTTCCCTAAGACAGCTGGAAAAAGCATGATCCCTATTGCTATTTTTTTTTAAAGGAAAAAAGAGGGGGAAAAAAGCTTGCAGTCTTAGGGATTTGTTTAAAAATCTTAGTATAATACAATTTTGAGGGAGAAAACAATAGAAAGGAACAAACACACTTGTCCTGGATAAAATCTACACTCTGGAGAAAAGGTTGACATATGTGTGACAGTTGATTTACCAGACTCACTAAAGATTTATTGATTTATCAATCAGTGCCTTGGGCACTTGATTCTCCCTGAGGGAAAATTAACAGTTCCAACTAAACTAATATATTCTATTATGAACTAAAACGAATGCAAGAATCAATCCTGCCACTTTGTACAACATCCAATTATGAAAAAAGTATGTCTATCCTTTTGGGGATACCTAAAATTAAAAGTTATTTAATGAAAGAAATAATGTATTAAATAATCATAATTGAAGCCAATAGACATTTTTAAAGGATGGCTTTGACATGTTTTAAAGGAGATAAGGGAATCTCAGAAATGTAATTGCATAACTGGGTTAAGAACATGATTTTTAAAGTCAGACTACCTGAATTGACTGCTGCCTCTGCCGTTTAGTAGAAGCATTCTCTTGGGCTTCTCTAAGCCTCAGTTTTGTCATCTGTAAAATGGGGAGGCACAGTTGTCCTTAGGAGAATGAATAATGATAATGAATATAAAAGCATTTGGCACAGTAGCTGGCATACAATCAGCTTTCTGTGCAGTGGTTCCATTTTTATTACAGTCATTCTAGAAGCATATGAAGTATAATACTACGATGATGGTGTGAACAAAAAAAAGAACAAAGAGCATCAATCATCATCCAGTTATACAAGGGTTAATTCGCAACCCACTGCAGTCTCCCAGCAACAGTGCACCCTGAAAAGAATTCAGGATGATAAAACAGGATGAGGCACTGTGTGCTTTGGAAAAAGGGGCCCCTAGATAGATGAATATCTCAGGAAAAATTTCAATGACCCCAGATTCTTGCATCTTCCCATACATAAAAAAGCACTAAAATCATTACCTTGAGATATCTGTTCGTGATTAGCAGTAATCTTTTAATCAAGATGTATGCTTGACTACATGTTATTTCCTAGCCAAAAAAAAATCATATATATACTGGCTCCTCCCCTACTTCTTCAAAGCAGTTCCTCGGGGCTGTCTCCCGGGCTACAGTCCTCAGTAAGACCCTGAATAAAACTTAAATTCACAACTCTTACATTGTGTGTTTTTCTTTAAGTCAACAATAGACTACAACACAGACAGGCATCAGAACTAAAACAGTTCACAGGGTACAAAATGCCTTTCAAGCTTTTGCAAGAGTCATTCAGTGTCATCTAACTGACAGCTTGAAAAGTTTTACTAATGAACTTACATATGTGAAACTTTCTTTAGTGTTACTCATTGATCAGAAAAATCAACATCCATAAGGATGCTTTAAAGAAGGGATCAGCAAACCATAACCCGTGGGCCAAATCTGACCCACAACCTATTTTTATAAATAAAGTTTTATTGGAAAATAATCACACCCATCATTCATACATTGTCCTGGCTGTTTTGGCACCACATTGACAGAGTTGAGTAGCTGTGACCAAAACCATATGGCCTGCTGGTTTAACCATATTTCCTGTGATAAGGTATGGTGAGACTAGATGCAGATCAAGAGAGAAAATGAAAAGAGTTTTATAGAAGCCCGTGTGCCTAGAGCCCATGCTCCGCAACAAGAGGAGCCACCACAATGAGAAGCCTGCGCACTGCAACAAAGAGTAGCCCCTGCTCACCACAATTAGAGAAAGCCTGCATGCAGCAATGAAGACCCAATGCAGCCAAAAATTAAATAAATAAATAAATAATTTATTTTTTAAAAAAAGTTTTATAATTTTGTTACTCATAGTTCCCTGGGGGGAACACAGCACACCTTGCAGAGTCGCTCAGGGGAAGATCCAGGGTCAATCACAAGGCAGAGGGGGTTTCTGTGGGAACTGTGGTCAAGCATCTTTATTATGGTTTCCACAGAAAGGAAAGGATGATACAGAGTAGGTATGTTTAAGACAGGCCAATCTGAATCATTTCGGGGGGCTCTGGGGCATTGGGGCTGTCCTTTGTTGTCAAGTATCTGGCCCTGGGTGGGTATGCAGTTGCCCAAAGTATGAGAACCTCTTCAGGGAGGTAGATGGGGGTATGGATTTAAATGGCTGCTCAAGAAGAGGAACGGACCAGCCCCTAGCCAGAGCCTCAAAACTCGGTCAAGACAGCATTTTTTAAAACTCTACTATTCCCACAAAACCTAAAATGTTTTTTTTTTTTAATTTTATTTATTTTATTTATTTATTTTTGGCTGTGTTGGGTCTTCGTTTCTGTGCGAGGGCTTTCTCTAGTTGCGGCAAGCGGGGGCCACTCTTCATCGCGGTGCGCGGGCCTCTCACTATCGTGGCCTCTCTTGTTGCAGAGCACAGGCTCCAGACGCGCAGGCTCAGTAGTTGTGGCTCACGGACTTAGTTGCTCCGCGGCATGTGGGATCTTCCCGGACCAGGGCTCGAACCCGTGTCCCCTGCATTGGCAGGCAGATTCTCAACCACTGCGCCACCAGGGAAGCCCCCTAAAATGTTTAATATGTGGCCCTTTACAGAAAAGTCTGCCGACTCCTGGTCTAAATAGGAAATCTGGACATCCAGTTTAAGTGGAGATTACCTTAAATGTGCTCTCCATAAAATCTTAAAATTTTAAATACTTAAAAAGCTTAATTCATACTAGGAATGAGGGAAAGATGCTCTTAGAAGTCATAGGGTCAGTTCTCAGTCCCACAGGCCACAGCAAACCCAGAGTCAGTTGCAGTTCACAATAGGCCCAGGTTAAGAAGGCTAGACATTGTAGCTATCCCCACGGCAATGGAGCCCAGCGGTCAAGAACTCAGGCTCTGAAGTTTGACAAACCCAAGTTCAAGTTTTTGTCCTACTACTTATCAATGGCGTGTTCTTGATCAAGTTAACTATATTAGTTATCTACTGCTGCATAACACATTATGCCAAAACTTAGCCACTTAAAATAATTATCATTCATTATCTCAAACAGGTTCTAAAGATCAGGAATCCAGAAGCAGCTTAGCTGGGTGGTTTGGAGGCCAGATCTCTCCCAAGGTTGTAGGCAAGCTGCCAAGCCAGGGCTACAGCCATCTGAAAGCTCTAATGGGGATAGAGAATCCACCTTCAAGCTCATTCCTGTGGTTGTTGCCAGGTCTGAATTCCTTGCTGGCTGTTGGGCTGTGTTCCTTACCCCACAGGCCTCTCCATAGGCTGCCTGAGTATCCTTCTAACACCTTCCCTAGAACAAGTGATCAGAGAGAGAGAGAGAAAGAGAACAAGACAATGTCCAAGAAGGAAGCCACAGTCTTTTTTAACCTAATTTCAGAAGAAACATATCCTCACTACTGCTGTGTGCTATTGGTCCCACAGAACAGCCAGCCCTGGTATAATGTGGGAGAGGACGCACAAGTATGTAAAAACCAGGAGGTGAGGATCATTGGGAACCACCTTGGAGGGTGGCTATTGCATTACCTAACTTATGCAAGCTTCAGATCTATCATCTATAAAGTTGGAATAATAATAGTACTTGGCTCATAAGGTAATTATAAGGTTTAAGTGAGAGAGTGTGTGTAAAGCCCTATCACAGTGCTTGGCACTCAGTGAAGCATTCAGTAAATGCTAGCAACTGTTATCAACCTCATTGTTTCATTGTTATTCCTACTGCTGCTACTTCCATAACCGTAACAAAAGGTGTAAAAAAACCCCAAACTTTTCAGCACCACAGGGAAGTTCCCTGCCCTTGGCTGCTTCTAGGTGAGCTCTCTTTCTACTCTACACAGGCAACTGTAACTCTGTCTGGAAAAATAAACCCCCAGAAAATCCAAACTATTCTCTTCTCCTCTCACCTTGACCTGAAATAACTGAAACAGGAACCCATAATATAATAACTGATCAAACCTATTATTAGTTAAGCATTAGCCAAACATGGTTCCCTCTATAGGAATGAGCCAAAAAATTATCAGAGAATAAAAAATTCAATAGCTTAAAATAGGGAGATTACCCCCACTGAAATAAACTCATTGTAAGAAAATGGAGAAACATCAAAAAATATCAATTTGTATACTTAGGACATTCATTCATTCATTCAACAAATATTTATGATGCAATTGCTATGCAGTAGGCACTGTTCCAGGAGCTGTATAAACAACCTTGACTACAATAAAAAAAAAAAAACTCTGTGTTTATGAAACTTGCAGGCTACTGGGAAAAAAGCAAATACCTAAATAGGTAAAAAAATAATAATAAGGGGTATGTTAGCTGGAAATGAATTAGATGTAAGGAAGCAGCTGGATACACAAGTTTGGAGCTCAGAGGAGAAATCTGAACAGGGTATATAAATTCAGAGTTTCCATTAAAGAGATAATATTTACATCTTGAGACTGGATGATGTGATCACCAAAGGAGTAAAAAGATAGAGAAAGAACAGACCAAGGTTTAAGCCCTGGGGTCTCGAGCATTTAGAGATGGGAAAATAAAGAGAAAGCAGCGAAGGACTCTGAGAAGTAGCCTATAAGGCAGAAGGAAAACCAAGTGAGTGGTGTTCCAGAAGCCAATGAAGAAAGTAATGAGCTGTGTCAGATGCTGTTGGTTGGTCAAGTAATATCAGGATGTGAATTGACCAATGGATTCAGCAACACAGAGGTGCCTAGACACTGGTGACCTTGGCCTGAGAGGTACTGGTGGAGTGGTGAAGATGAACGGCTGACTGGAATGGCTTCATGAGGAAAGGGGAGGAGAACTGGAGAAAAAAATTCAATACAATTTGTATGCTTTTCTCCTCTGTCTTTGTCAGTTTAATTTTCAGATCCAGGTACGGACCCTAAGAGGATCAAGGAAAACTTTTTCCTTCCCTATAGCAACTGCAGTAAACACTGGTTAGGCAAGAATCACCAATGGGTGCAAAACTTAGGGGGGAAATTCTGATGAGGAGCAGGATATCTGCATAGACTTAAAGTGTCTCCTCACAGATGGGTTATTAATTTTAAGGGGGAAGAGAGTTACTATCCAGTGGAGAAATAGAACAACTTGATTAGATGATCAAAATGAACATCACCATTGTGGGGCAGATGGAATGGAGTGCCTCAAGACGGATGTGCTAAGGACACATACTATTATATATAAATGGTATTCCAGCCAAGAACAAGTTTCCTAAATCCAGTCACCAAAAAAACACCAGAGACAACCAAAATAAGGAACATTCTCATTTTAAAAACGAGGGATCATATTTGCTGTGGTCTGAATGTTTGTGTCCCCCCCCCAAATTCCTATGTTAGGAATGAGGAGGTGGGGCCCTTGGGGGGTGATTAGGTCATGAGGGCAGAGCTCTTATGAATGGGATCAGTGTCCTTATAAAAGAGAGCTGACATTTTCCTGCCCCCTTCCACCAGGTGAGGACCCAGCAAAGAAGTCTTCAGTCTGCAATGTGGAAGACGGCCTTCACCAGAATCCAGCCATGCTGGCACCCTGGTCTTGGATTTGCAACCTCCAGGACTGTCAGAGATAAATTTCTGCTGCTCTTAAGCCACCCAGTCTGTGGTATTTTGTTATAGCAGCCCAAATGGACTAAGACAATAATATTCTTTTTAAAACGTCAATATCATAAAAGACAAAAGCTCTGAACTTTCCAGATAGGGGAGCTTAAGGAGACATGACAACTAAATGCAAGATCTGATCTAAACTGGATCTTGTTTTGGAGGAAAACGAGGTTATTGGGTCATTTGACAAAAGTGGAATGCTGACAGTAGATTAAAGCATTATGCAAACGTACTAAAGTTGATCACTGCACCATGGTAATGTGAAAGGACATTCTTATTCTTAGGTAATATACATAAAAGCATTTAGAGGTAAAAGGTCATGATGTATGCAACTTTACTCTCAAATGGTTCAAGAAAAAAAACTAGATATATGGAGAATTGGTAAGAAAGAAAAATGGGCAAAATGTTAATAATATGGGAATCTGGGTAAAGTGCATACAGGTGTTCTTTGTATTCGTTTTTGCAACCTTTCTGTAAGTGTGAAATTATTTCCAAAAGAAAAGTTTTGCTTAAAATAAATCACAACAAAAAAACTAACATTCCAATCAGAAAAATGGGCACAGGACATGAACAGACCATGCACATAAGAATAAACATATGAAAGGATGTTTAGCCTTAGTAATAATAAAAATGCAAATTAAAATATCTGTCACTTCAATCAGAAGAATTGCAACGTCACTGTCTCAGTTAGGCTTACCCTGACTTCTCCTACTGAAACTGCACCCTCTTCACTCCTACCCCCTTCACCTGCTCTGATTCTTTTTTCTGTAGCATTTATTGCTTTCTAAAATACTAAATGATTTACTCACTTACTACATTTATTATATGTTTGTCTTCTCCACTAGAATATAAGTTTCGTGAGGTCAGGGATTGTCCTTTGTCACTAATCTATCCCAAGCACTGAGAATAATCCCTGGTACATGGTCAGCCATCAGTATATACCTGTTGAATGAATGTCGCAGATTAACAAAATTGGGGGATTTTTAAATAATAGTAATACCCATAGTAGGTGAGCGTGTGAATAACCCAGGCTCTCTCATGTACTGCTGATAGGAGGGTAAACTGATTTAATGAATCATACATATTCATAGTATAAAATACTAAATAATCATGAGAAGTGATGATACTTATTACATTGTTATGTGAAAAATACAAATTATAAAATAGCATGTACAGATGTTTCTACTGTATTTTTAAGAAAGAAAAAATTTGAAAAAAGCAGAGAGTATATATAATGAAATCTTGTTTATCAGATGAGATTACAAGTGTTTTTTACTTTGCCATATTTATTTTCTATAATAATGTGTAGCAAGAAAATCTTTTTATTTTTTTTAATTTTTTTTGGCCACACCGCGTGGTTTTGTGGGATGCACAGGACATCTTAGTTCCCTGACCAGGGATAGAACCCAGGCCCTTGGCAGTGAGAGTGTGGAGTCCTAACCACTGGACTGCCAGGGAATTCCCGGAAAACCTTTTTTAAAGAGAGAAAATAGGAATTACCTGGTCAATACAAATATGCTTCCCTGTTTTAACAAGGATATCTGAAGACTAGAAGAGTATTTTAAAAGATTCAAATATCTTGGTTATATTGAATTGAAACTAGCAAACAAAAAGAAATGGGGAACCAAATGTAATATATTGAAATATCCTCACTATTGTCTTTTGTTTTTAAACTGCAAAAAGTATAAATGTGCATTAAATAAATTTTACCTTTAATAAAATAAATTTTATTAAAGCTTCTGGAGTTAAAGCCCATTCTCTTCTTGCTAAGATCAGGATACTCTACTCGAACAAAATTCACAAATTCTGACCACCCCTGAAGCCAAACCAAGTCTGCTGGCTGCAAATGAATCCGACTTTTACTCCCTAACAGGGCAGGACCTCCTTTGGGCCTGGGCTCGGGGCACGTGGTGCAGCGTAAAAGCCACTCATCCCTGCCAACCAGACTAACCACTGGAAACGGCACAGCTTAGTGTGAAAATTAATTCAGGGAGGTTTAACTCCACAAGACAGACTGGCTTTTTAAAAAACCCTGCGGTTTATGAAATTCTAGATTCATTATGACTCTCAGAACCAGGTGCATTTTATAGCAACATGGGGAAAAACACTAAATATACACAGGACATCTTTTTTAATCCATCAGATAATTACACAGACTATGAGGACATTTTGGCAACTACTATAAAATACTGCCCTCTGGTGTTGAGGTCATTCCATATTTATTAACATAACACAAAAAACGAAAAGCCTTTCTTGAGTATAAAAACGACTACCTTCACGGACTTGTGCTTCTGGCTTGCAAAAATCTGAACACAAAATCCCACAGGATTTTACAGGAATATGTTGTGGACATCTCTCCTACTGTGCCAGAAAAATACTAAGTAATGTTATTACAAGCTGTCTTAGCCAATTCATGTCATAGAATCTTTCCAGGAACTATCAACTGGAGAGATTCTGTCTCTTTGGAAAATAAAAAAAAATTTTTTTTGAAAAGGATTTTAAAGAGTTTTTCTGGGAAGGGGTTTCGAAAAATAAACCAAAGATTTTTTTCACAAGAAAATTTCTATTAGTTTTGGTATGAAGAATAAAAATAGGAGTGATACTACATATGCTATATATTATAGAAGTCTTTAAAAATGGGAGACAATTTTTATGAATGAGAAATGGCAACACTGACTAAGAAGCTGGTGACAACTACCTATATATTGATCATCTTATCCACACATACAGGTACTTCAAGAAAATAATTTGGGAGGGAAGTTCTGATGGTTACACATATAGGAATTACATGTGCAAAGTCAGCAGAAAAATTCAAAAGAGTAATTAAATATAAGTAACACTGCATTACCATTGAGCTAAAAACAAAATCTGAAAGAGGTTATTTTTAAAGACAGGGAAATAATATTTTCTCACATAAATAGAGTTTATACTGCATACTTCTCAGTCTGAATATACATATATATACATATATACATAATAAGCTCAAATAGCTATCATTTTTAATTTGTCAGATCTGCAACTTAGAATTTGTAGGTATTGTAATACTTATTAGAAAAAAATTTAACTAAATTTCACCATTTTTGAAGGAGCTATTTCACAAACAAATTGTTCCTGAATTCTACTCATTTTTTTATTTAGAACTTCTTAATAAATGTTTAACAAACAAAACGCTTACTGAAATTAATAAAAATAATATTTACCAAAGGAATTTCTGACATAAATTTGTAGGAGAAATTATAGTAATATTATAGCTAATATTTCTCTAATATATAATTTTTAACAGACACTAACAAGTACTTTGCCAGAATTATCCCATTGAATCACCCATAAGTCCATAAGGTAGGTATATCCCTATTTTATAGAGGAGGAAAGCAACACTTACAGAGGTTAATAACTTTTCCAAGATCATACAGCTAAAAAGTGACATTAAAACACAGGGGGGCTTCCCTGGTGGCACAGTGGTTGAGAATCTGCCTGCTAATGCAGGGGACACGGGGTCGAGCCCTGGTCTGGGAAGATCCCACATGCCGCGGAGCAACTAGGCCTGTGAGCCACAACTACTGAGCCTGCGCGTCTGGAGCCTGTGCTCCGCAACACGAGAGGCCACGATAGTGAGAGGCCTGTGCACCACGATGAAGAGTGGCCCCCGCTTGCCGCAACTGGAGAAAGCCCTCGCACAGAAACGAAGACCCAACACAGCCAAAAACAAATAAATAAATTAATTAATTTAAAAAAAAAAACAACACAGGGATTCTGACTCCAGAAGCCATGTTCTTAATTCTCCGCTATACTGATCACTAAGGAATGTATTTGTACAAACTGGTTACCCAAGTTTAGTACAAAACAAAATGAGGTAATTGTCTACACTTATGTATAACAAAAGACTAATATCCAGAATTTATAGAGTTACTACAAATAAATAGGAAACACAGTCCAACAGAAAAATAAGGAAATATATGTATCACTTGTCTTCACCTGTCCCCTAAATTCCAAGGGTCTACATTCACTTGCCTACTGGCTTTCTCCACTTGAATGGCTTTAGCACAGCTGCCAACAACTTATGTAAGGTGTCTATACTAATTTCTGAGGGCTGCCATAACAAAGTACCACAAACTGGGTAGCTTAAACCAACAGAAGTTTTATTCTCTCATAGTTCTGGGGGCGAGAAGTTCAAATTCAAGGCGTCAGCAGGCCAACACTCCTGCCAAAGTCTCAAGAAGAGTCCTTCTTTGCTTCTTCTAGCTTCTGGTGGTTGCTGGCAATCCTTGGTGGTCCTTGGCTGGGGCAGCATAATTCCAATCTCTGCTTCCATCCATACATGGCTTTCTTCCCTCTATCTGTCTGTCTGAGTCCAAATTTCCCTCTCATAAGGACACTAGCCATTGATTAGCCCACCTTAATCCAGTATGACTTCATCTTAATTTAATTACATCTGCAAAGATACTATTTTCAAATAAAGTCACATTCACAGGTATCAGGGGTTAGGACTTAACCATATCTTTTGGGAGGACACAATTCAATCCAGTACAGTGGCATTTCAAATTACTGAGAGTTTCTCACTCCCAGCAATGGGCTCTGTATGTGTGTGTATTTCAAACATATAAATTTAAATATATTTGCATATGTATAACGCATAGGTATACATCTACAAATATACACATATAAACCAACAGATTTACACAAAAGGGGATAATTTCTGTAAAGTAAAGGCTCTAGAATACTTAAATATTACACAAATATTAATGTTATTTTATCCATGCATAAAAGAAAACCTTTCTTAAAAAATTAATTTAGGGACCTCCCGGGTGGCGCAGTGGTTAAGAATCTGCCTGCCAATGCAGGGGACACAGGTTCAATCCCTGGACCGGGAAGATCCCACATGCCACAGAGCAACTAAGCCCACGCACCACAACTACTGAGCCTGCGCTCTAGAGCCCGCGAGCCACAACTACTGAAGCCCACGTGCCTAGAACCTGTGCTCCACAACAAGAGAAGCCACTGCAATGAGAAGCCTGCGCACCACAACGAAGAGTAGCTCCCACTCGCTGCAACTAGAGAAAGCCCATGCTCAGCAATGAAGACCCAATGCAACCAAAAATAAAAATAAATAAATTTTTAAGTTGATAATTAGATTAAATAGATTAGACAAAGCTGAAGAAAGAATAAACAAACGGAAAACATACAAAAAATTCACCTAGAATATGGTAGATGGGGATAAAGACACAGAGAGTGTGAAACGTAATTAGTATACATAAAAAATAAAATAAGATCCAACATTTATCTAACTGTGAACACATGAACAACCAGTGGGTCAAAGAATAAATCAAAAGAGAAATCAAAAAATGCCTTGAGATAAATGAAAATAGAAACCAAAACTTATGGGATGCAGCAAAAGCAGTTCTGAGAGAGAAGTTCATAGCAATAAATGCCTACATCAATAAACAAGAAAAATCTCAAATAAACAACCTTTCTTTACATCTCAAGGAACTAGAAAAAGAAGAACAAATGAGGCCCAAAGGAATGAAATAACAAAAATCAGAGTGGAAATAAATTAGAGACTAAAAAAACAAACAAACAAACAAAAACAATAGAAAAGATCAATGAAACTAAGAGCTCATTCTTTGAAAAGATAAACAAAACTGACAAACTTTTAGATAGACTCATCATGGAAAAAAAAGAGAGAGGACACAAATAAAATCAGAAAAGAAAGAGAAAAGGTTATAACTGATACCACAGAAATGCAAAGGATCATACGAGACTACTATGAACCATTACACATCAACAAATTGGACAACCTAGAAGAAATGGATAAATTTCTAGAAACATAAAACCTACCAAGACTGAATCACAAAGAAACAGAAAATCTGGGGACTTCCCTGGTGGTCCAGTGGCTAAGACTCCGCACTTCCAATACAGGGGCACAGATTCAATCCCTGGTCAGGGAACTGAGATCCCACATGCCGGTATGGCCAAAAACAACAAAAACAACAAAAAAGGAAATCTGAACAGATCAATTACTAGTAAGGAGATTGAATCAGTAATTAAAAACCACCCAACAAAACAAAAGTCCAGGACCAGATGGCTTCACTGGTGAATTCTACCAAACATTCAAAAAATTAATACCAATCTTTCTCAAAGTCTTCCAAAAAATAGAAGAGGAGGGAACACTTCCAAACTCATTTTATGAGGCCAGTATTACTGATTCCAAAACCAGACAAGGACATCACAAGAAAAGAAGATTACAGTCCAACATCCCTAACGAACATAGATGCAAAAATCCTTAACAAAATACTAGCAAACCAAATTCAACAGTACGTTAAAAGAATCACACGCCATAATCAAGTGGGATTTATTCCATGGATGCAAGGAAAATTCAACATCCACAAATCAATCAATGTGATACACCGCATTAACAAAATGAAGGATAAAAATCATATGACCTTCTCAATAGATGCAGAAAAATCATTTGACAAAATTCAGCATTCATTTACGGTGAAAGCTCTCAACAAAGTGGGTATAGAGGGAACGTATCTCAACGTAATAAAGGCCACATGTGACAAACCCAGAGCTAACATCATATTCAACAGTTAAAAGCTGAAAGCTTTTCCTCTAAGATCAGGAACAAGACAAAGATGACCACTCTCATCACTTTTATTTAACACAGTATTGGAATCCTGGTCAGAGCAATTAGGCAAGAAAAAGAAATAAAGCGCATCTAAATTGGAAAGGAAGAAGTAAAACTATTACTATTTGCAGATGACATGATATTATATATAATAAGAAGGTAAATTAAGAATTCACAGAGATAGGAGAAGGCAATATTTTAAGATATAATAGTTGAAATTATGAAGTTATGGGTCCTCACTGCTGAATAGGATAAGTAAAAACAAACCCATCAAAAACCCTAGTAAAACTGGAGAACATATGAAATGTAAGAATATAATCTTTAAAAGCTACCAAAAAGAAAAGTCAGATTGCCATATATATTGGCTGGCAGCACATTTCTTATCAAAACAGTGGATATAAAACTCAGTGGATGGTAGTATAAAAGTATTGAGGGAAAATAATTGTCCATCTAGAATTCTATACTAAATAAAGAGTGAGATAATTGTGAAATTATCAAGAGTAAGAGTGAAATAAAGACATTTTCAAAAAAAGATTGAGAGAGTGTATTACTAACAGACAGACCACTGCTGAAGAATTACAAATGGCTGTACTTTGGGAAGAAAAGTACACTCCAAAAGCAGATGCAAGCAAGAAGAATAGTTAGCAAAGAAATTCATAAATGTATTAAAATAAGTATTGACTATAAAACATATTATTAAAAGTAATGTCCATATTATTAAAAGTAATTAGGGTAAGAATTAATTAAAAGAAGTCAGTATTTGGGCAATTCCCTGGCAGTCCAGTGGTTGGGACTCTGTGCTCTCACTGCCAAGGACCTGGGTTCAATCCCTGGTTGGGGGACTAAGATCTCACAGCGGGGGGGAAAAAAAAAAAGGAAGGTGGAATTTAAAACTACTCAATGATGGTATGAATGATAGGATGGATCAGCTTAAAAGTTTTCTAAAGTCCTTCCATTATTCTACAGGGAAGCAGAGATATTGCTCACTAAGCATGTTAAAAAGATAAAAGTAACCTCAAAAAGAAGAGAAATAGAGTGTAAAACTTCTAAACTATTGGCAGGGTAAGGAAAAATTAAAGAAAACTAGATAAATAGAAGATAGGAAAGGAGTAGGGGAGGGAGAAGCACAGTTATATAGAGAAAGCATTACCTGATAGAAATACATCTACATATGTCAGTGTATTAGTTTGGGTTCCCCTGGGAGCATAACCTGAAACAAAGATTCAAGTGCAAGTAGTTTATTTGGGAAGTGATCCCAGGAAACACTGGTTGGGGAATTGAAAAGTGAGACAGGGAAGGGAAGGCAGTCACAAAAGGGTATGTTGTGAAGCAAGTTCCCACTGTGGATAACTGTAGCTTAGTCCTGTTGTAGATTTCTGAGACCTGCATAAAATCCAATGCAGAACTGGAGCCCAGAGTGAAAAAAGAGTAAAGAGACTGGGGTGCATATTTATCAGTCAATGGTTGAGAGATACTGCTGGGTATTAACTCTCAGACACTTTCACCCTAGACTGCTTGTGGCTGAGTAGACTCCAGCAGTTAGAGAAAACTTCAGGCAAGGAGACAGGTGCTGCCATGGATAGCTATGATGAGACAGCGCATCCCAGAGCTTCCTATGTAATCAGTATTCATAATAAATGTAAATAGATTTAAATTGCCTATAAAAACAGAGTCCTCAGATAGGGTTTTTTTTAAGAAGAAAATTCCATTTACATGCTGTTTAAAAAGAGACATACCTATATATACACACATTTCCTTGCTCTGATAGCTGAGAGGGCCTAGAAGCAATGACATCACAGTAGTAATGAGCACACTTAGCACCCAGATCTTGGTTTCTAATACTATCCTCCAACAAAAGGTACCATGGGTTCCTTGGAGGAATGACTGATTCTAGGACTGGGCAGGAAAAAAAATCCCAAATCAAAGAAAGCATGTCAAAGGGACACAGGAGACAACTGAAAGGGCTCCCAGTGGCCAAATCTGGAACAATTTGAGCAATAAAATAGATTGGATTATAACCCAAAGTATAAAATAAATATCCAGGAGTGTATACTGATATAAATAAATGATTAGGGACTTCCCTGGTAGTGCAGTGGTTAAGAATCCGCCTGCCAATGCAGGGGACACAAGTTCGATCCCTGGTCCGGGAAGATCCCACATGCCACGGAGCAACTAAGCCCGTGTGCCACAACTACTAAGCCTGTGCTCTAGAGCCCATGAGCCACAGCTACTGAGCCCAGGCACCGCAACTACTGAAGCCCATGGCGTGCCTAGAGCCTGTGCTCCGCAACAAGAGAAGTCACCACAATGAGAAGCCCGCGCACTGCAACAAAGGGTAGCCCCCGCTTGCCACCACAAGAGAAAGCCCGTGTGCAGCAATGGAGACCCAATGCAGCCAAAAAATAAAAATAAATAAATAAATGATTAAATAAATAAATGGGGGAGAAGAAACAAATTTCCACGCAGAAGAAGTTAAAATAATTTATGTAGATACTTCACCCTCAGAGAGGTGGAGCATAGCTCCCCACTCATTAGGTGTGGACTGAACATCGGGACTTACTTCCAAAGAGTACAGTATGGAAAGGATGGCGGGGGGCGGCAGTGAAGAATCCTGACAAACACTACCTAAGCCCGGTGATCGAGGTCAGCATCAACAGTGATAAGTTGTATTGGTAGTATAGACCCTTGATATGAGGTGATGAAAATGGCACTTTACTGCTGTGATCTTCCTCCCTAAACCCCACAATCCCAGTCTAATAATGAGAAAAACATCCGAAAAATCCCAATTGGTGGATATTCTACAAAATACCTGACCAGGACTCCTCAAAACTGTTAAAGTCATCAAAAAAAAAAAAGGAAAGTCTGAGAAAATGTCACAACCAAGAAGAGCAAGATGACATGACAACTAAGTCTAATGTGGTATCCTGGACTGGATTCTGAGACAGAAAAAGGGCATTCCGTAAAAACTGAGGACAGCTAAATGAAGTATGGATTTTGGTTAATAACAATGTATCAATATCTGTTCACTAACTGTAACAAATGCAGCATACTAATGTAAAATGTTAATAGGGGAACTGGGTGTGGAGTATTTGGGAACTCTCTTTGTAATTGTTCTGTAAATCTAAAGCTGCACTAAAAAATAAAGCTTATTTTTCAAAAAAGAGAGAGATAAAGAGAGACCGAAAGTAGAGACAGGAAAACAAATGACAAGAAATACCCACTTAAAGCTAGTATAACATAAGATAAAATGGGAGGCAAAAAAAATGCTTAAGGCAAAAAGCATTATTAACAATAAAGATAGTCATTAATTAACAATTCACCAGAAAAACATCCTGATCTTATCAACACCTGTCAACATAGCTTCAAAATATATGATTTGTATACTTTTTTCCCCAAAAGCTTTAATTCTGAAGTAGGCTCCCAAATAAAGCTCACAATGTTCTCATTTTTCCATTATTTACCTGCTTCCTATCCTGAACTGTGACATACTGAAAAATATTCCAAGTTTTACTTTATGTAACTTTAAGTGAAATTATGAAATTGTAGTCCTTCCTATGGGCAAAAGAAAAATATCTCAAAGGCAATTCATATAGAGAATTATCAAGGATAGTCCATGTTTAGACCTGAACTGTTGAGTTTCTAATTTAGCATTAGCCTGAAGTAACAACTCCTAACTCAGTGGTTCACTTGCTTACTATTTCCTCCCTCTACAGACTCAAAGACACTGCCCGAATTAGACTTCCATTTTATCAGGAATTGCACAGCACACAGTGCTTCGAGCCCTCAAAAAACTTCCTGGAGACTTCCAGAACAGCAGGGATCAACCCCTTGGAGAGTGTCCAGACTTCAGCATCTGGAGAGGTCATCCACAGAATGAAGGTAAGAGATAAACATGAAAAAGAGAGGGATTTTTTTAAGACTACAGAAAGAAAAGAGGGACTCAGGTGGGTCAATTAACAAGTAAGCAAATATATTTATAGCATTTATCAGGAATACGTCACATGACATTTATGTGGATTTACAAAAAGAGAGCAAGTTTGGAAAATCAGAAAGTATGAAATGGTGATAAAGGTAGGAAAACCTCTGTCTTCCCAGGCAACAGAGAATTGTAATAACCGTGAAGCCTGCCGTCATTCCTTTAAGATCTCCCCTGTGCTGTCAGTTGCAAATGACAAGGAAATACTCATGAGCAAATTCCTAGTGAGGCCTGTATTAAGTTTACTAGAAGGTTAAACCTTGCACCTTGTAGTCTTATTGTCAGTTATTTCTAAAGTCAAAGGAACACAGTTTTTTCTTTCACATGCTAAGCAAATATTGGCTAGATTAATCTGCATTTTACGTTATACTTACACAATAGTCACAAACACAACATATATTTGGAAAAATGAGTATTTGCAATCATATTTTTTCATATCAAAGGGGTTTTCTAACTCAGAATCAATTAGAAGAACTCAGTTATGTAATGCACCACATGTGTGTGCATGTGCATGTGCATGTGTAGGGATGTTTCTAAAAGCTTAAAAATTACTGAGAGCATTTTTTTTTGGCCACGCCACACAGCTTGCGGGATCTTAGTTCCCCGACCAGGGTTTGAACCCAGGCCCTCAGCAGTGAAAACACAGAGTCCTAACCACTGCACCACCAGGGAATTCCCAAAAGCAAACTCATTTCACGTAACTAATTTTTTTTAATGCTGGTAAGTAGTCCGATTTTTAAATTTCTAAAAAGAGTAATTTTTAAAGTTTGAGATCCTTCAGTGAAAGGAAAAACTAACATTTATTAAGCGCCTAAAATCCAGCACTGTTTTATAGTGTCTTATTTAACCCTTACAACATCACACAAGCTACACATTATGAAGCTTATTTTATATATCATGACTCAGACGGTTAAGTGATTTGCCCAAAGGCACAGTAGCTGCAAACGAAGAACCAGAACTTGAATTCACATCTCCCTGACTCCAAAGCCTGTATACACTGCCCATAATGTAACATGCACCCAGTTAATGTTTGAAGAACAAATGTTTAAAAGCCTTAATTTTGAAATTTTGTGAACCAAGACTACCAAATAACCCCTAAGAATCCAGTTATGTCTAAAGAGAAAAATATTTGCTAATAATATACTCACGTACACCCTTAACTTCAGATATTTAAAAAATCCAGTTCTGCTATCATGTGATCCTGATTCATACTTTCAGAATAAACTTGAAAATCATATATCAGTGACTGAGAGTCAATATCCATTAAAACAGCTCTAGGAAAGGAAAAATGTCCACTGAATGAACAAGGGGTATTTTGAACCAGAGTTCAATGACAAGTTCAGGTCAGCCATTTATCTACTCACAGCATGGTGTGAAAGTCAGGAGGCCTCCATGGCAGCATGTGATATAGCCATTTTAGCTTTCTTTTGATTGGTGTTGCATAGAATATCTTTCTCCATCATTTTACTTTTAACCTATTTACGTCCTTAAATTTCAAATGTGTTTCTTGTAGGCAGTATATAGTTCAGTTTTACTTTTTACCTAATCTGGCAATCTCTGCCTTTTACTTAGGGTGCATATAGCATATACATTAAACCTATTACTGAAAAAAGAGACTGAATTAGTCATTTTAAACTTCCCACAAAGGAAAGCTCAGAATCAGATGGTTTCACTGATGAATTCTACCCAAGATCTAAAGAAGAATTAATATCAATTCTTCATAACTATTCAAAAAAAATAGCAGAAAGGAAAATCCTTTCTTGCTCATTTTATGATGCCAGTATTACACTAATACCAAAACCAGGGAAAGACATCACAAGAAAAGAAAAAAAAAGTCTCTTAAAAATATAGATACAAAAATCCTCAAAAAATACTAGCAAACAAAATCCAGCAATTTATACAACTGATAATATGCCATGACCAAGTGGGATGTATCCCAGGAATGCAAGGTTGGTTTAACATCCAAAAATCAATGTAATACACCATATCAGTTGAACAAAGGACACACACATGATCATCCTGATAAATGCATAAAATTTATTTGACAAAATGCAATACCCTTTCACTATTAAAAACATCAAAAAACTAGGAATAGAAAGTAACTTCCTCAAAATGATAAAGGGTATCTATGAAAAACCCATAGCTAACATGGTGAAAAATGGAATGCTTTCCCCCTAAAATCAAGACCAAGACAAGGATGTCTATTCTTACCACTACTATTCAACATTATACTGGAGGGTCTAGCCAGGGCAATTAGAAAAGAAAAGGAAATAAAGTGTAACCAGACTGGAAAGGAAGAAGTAGAACTGTCTCTATTTGTAGATGACATGATACTGCATATAGAAAAATCCTTTAAAATCCACTAAAAACTACTAGACTAATAAACAAATTTAGCAAGGTCACAGGATACAAGATCAATATAGAAAATCAATTGTATTTTTCTGCATTATTAACTGATAATCGAAAATTGAAATTAAGAAAATAATTACATTTATAATACCATCAAAAATAATAAAATACTTAGGAATAAATTTAACAAAAGATGTATAATATTCTTACTCTGAAAATATAAATACAAAAAATATAAATATAAAACACATTGAAAGAAATTAAAGAAGACCTAAATAAATGGAAAGACACCCCATGTTCATGGATCAGAAGATTTAATATTGTTAAGATGGCAATAATTCCCAAATTGGTCTACAGATTCAATGCAATCCATATAAAAACTCCAGCTGCTTTCTTTTTTCAGAAATTGTCCAGCTATTCTAAAATATCCACATATGGATGTGGAAAGACCTAGAATACCCAAAACAATCTTGAAAAAGATCAAAGGTAGAGGACTCATACTTACCCATTTCAAAATTTACTATAATCTAGAGTAATCAGGACAGTGGGGTGCTGACCTAAGGACAGACATATAGATCAATTGAGAGTCCAGAAGTTAATACTCATTATGTGTAGTCAATTGATATTTGACAAGATGCCATTCAGTTAAAAAGGGAAAAATAGTATTTTCAATAAATGGTGCTGAAACAACTGAATATATATATATATATATATATATATATATATATATATATATATATATATATACACACACACAAATGGATAAGAATGGGCCCCTTCCTTACATCATACAGAAAAATTCATTTAAAATCCATCATTGACCTAAATATAAAAGCTAAAACTATAAAACTCCCAGAAGAAACCATAAGCATAAATCTTCATGATTTAGGATTAGGCAAATCCTACTTAGATATGACACTAAAAGTACAAGCAAACAAGTGGGGGAAATAGATAAATTGAATTTCATAAAAATTTTAAACTTTTATGCTTCAAAGAACATTGTCAGGAAAGTGAAAAGACAATCCATGAAATAGGAAAAAATACTTGCAAATCTGATAAGGGACTTGCATCCAGAACATATAAAGAACTCTCACAACTCAATAGTAAGTAGACAACCAAATTTAAAAATGAGCAAAGACTTGAACTGTCATTTGTTCAAAGATATAAAAATGACCAACAAGCACATGAAAAGTTGCTCATCATTAGCAGTCAGGAAAATGCAAATCAAAACCGCAGTGAAATACCACTTCACACCCACTAGGATGGCTATAATCAAAAAGATATTCAAAAATAACAAACATTTGTGAAGTTGTGGGGAAATCAGGACCTTCGTACTCTGCTGGTGGGAATGTAAAATGGAACAGCCACCTTGGAAAACAGTGGTAGTTTCTCAAAATGTTTCATGTAGACCACCCACCCACCAAATGAACTAGCAATTCCTAGGCATACACTCAAGAGAAATGAGTGTATCACAAAAACTTGTGCATGAATGCTTATAACAGCATTATTCATAATAGCCAAAAGGTTGGAACAACCCAAATGTCCATCAACTGATAAATGAATAAATAAAATATAGGGTATCCATACAATGGATATTATTCGACCATAAAAGGGAAGGAAAAACTGACACATGCTATAGCATGGATAAGCCTTGAAACATTATGCTAAATGAAAGAAGCCAGTCACAAAGGACTACAAATTATATGATTCCATTCATATGAAATGTCCAGAGCAGAAAAATCTATAGGGACAGAAAGTAGACTGGGTGTTGCCTATGGCTGGGGGAGGAGGGATAGGGGTGACAGGTAAAGGATACAGGATTTCTTTTTGAGATGATGAAAATGTTTTAAAATGGACTGCGGTGATGGTTGCACATATCTGTGAATATACTAAGAACCAATGGACATACTTTAAATGACTGAATCATATGATATGTAAACTGGATGTCAATAAGGCTTTAAAATAAAAAACTAACAAACCTGATATTAGAAGGTTAAATAAGATTAAGTACAGAGGTAATTACTAGAACAAAAATATCAACCTCCCTAAATACCCAAATTAATGTAAAAAAAGAAAATATCAACTAGAGAAGGAAATACAGCAAATATAATACACAGTAATTATAAAATAATATGACAGAGCAGAGACCATTAATTAATGTGAATAGGATTAAGCCCTTGAGAGGATTAACTGATTTATTAAAACAGGATTTCCAATTTGGCTCCCAAAGCAAGACTCACCTATATGCTGTACACAAGAGACACACATGAAGGGAAATGATTGAGAAAGGATGAAAATAAAGGGATCAGCAAAGGTTAACAGGCAAATGGAAACAATGAGAAAGCAGTGGAGTGACAAGGCCTGATTTGCAATTTTAAAAGATGGCTCTGGCTTCTGTGTGGAGAATGGATTGAAGGGGTATTACATAAACATGCCTGAAATGGCCTCTGTATACTGGCCCCTCGGTTGTTTATTTCTTCACTGCAGGCTGAGATGGTTAGCTCAAGAGCCCACGGACACCAAGCTCAAAATTTACATATGAATTGTTTGAAAATAGCCCAAACAAGCAGATTTTTAGCCATTTAGGGCCTCCCTGTCTTGCATGGTCCACAAAACTACACCCAGCATCTGAAGTCCATTGATAAGGCAGAGGCTTGTGGTTACAAGACTTCAAGCTGCCACTGTCCTTCAGAGTGCCCTGACCCAGAGCCTCCCCTCTGTGCTGCTGAGGGACTCCACCTAGACACATAAATGCTCTCTCCCCACCGAGAGTCCCCTTGTCACCTCCCCTTCTGAACAGCAACCCCCATGCTCTGGCCTCTGGATAGACCCCCACTGAGAGGGACTTCCTCACCTGGGAACTGTCAAAGCATTGCCCAATAAAGCTTGTGTGTGCTACTGTCACCTCACGGTCATATCGTTTTCCTTGACTAGTCTCCCAAAACCCCCAACACCCTACAGGAGGCAGTCTCCCAGATGATAGATGACAAAGGCTAGACTAGAGAAGGTGGATATGGATGTAGAGAAAGGTGGGTGGGCGTGGAGCTCCAGAGGCAAGATCTAGGAAAGAATGTTAATGGTAGCACACAGGCAAGGAAATTAGGAAAAGATGACAGTATCTCGCAAAAAGCACGATGTCAGTAGGATGGTAGATCACAGGTTAAAAAATGGTACCATGGACTCCTGCCCAGAGAGAGGGCCTGACACACAGGAGAAGCTCCACACTCTTTAATAAGCCAGTCTGCTTCTCCATCTTCTTTCATATCAACCCCTGGTAAGAAATTTTGTATCTTGTTCCTCTGTGTCTGTCTGTCTGTCTGTCTGTCTGTGTGTCTGTGGCTACACAGACATATATAAAGATTCACTGAAACAACACTTACCTTCACTATGCCACATATTTTTATTTTCCATTCATGCCTTTTTTTTTTTTTTTTAAATGCAGGTCACGCGCCTTTAAATTGATTTCATGGTCCACCAACAGGAAACAGCCTGCAGTTTGAAAAACACTGCGTTTAATGATGATTGCTTATTTTTCTCCTCCTTGACCTTCCTTGGATTTAGGATGAAGATGAGAAAAAAAAGTGATTTTTCAGAAGTCTCCCCTCTTTTGTCCATGTTGCTAGTCAGCTCCAGTTTTTCTAGGAAGCTGCACTTTGATTTGCTGGGGCCTCTGAATGCTGAATTAAAGGCATGGCTAGAACTTTCTGGCTAGAATAGCCCTGAGGCAGAGGGAAAGAGAGGCCTGGGCGGGTGTCTCCTCCTGGCAACCAAGAGTGTGCACAGCACCCTGGACACGTGCCCATAAAGGAAGCTGCCCGTGTAAAACTGAATAATTGACTCCTCACCCCTGTGATTTCTCTCAGACTACACCCGCACTTTCTGGGGAGTCTATTGTAAGTGGAATTTAGGAATAAGAGAAATTGCTAAAGAAGAGGTTTAAGATACATTCATACATTCTTTTGTATGTATGCGATAGCACATAAAAGGAACTTTATGTAAGAACTTTGTAAAAGTTCTTCAGTTAATAAAGATGAGAATCTCAGTATTAAATTAATGTTACTGAGAACAGAATACACAAGGATCCAGATGCCAAAAAATTTCCTTTTACTTTTTTTTAAATTAATTAATTTATTTATTTATGGCTGCGTTGGGTTTTTGTTGCTGCATGTGGGCTTTCTCTAGTTGTGGCGAGCGGGGGCTCCTCTTCGTTGCGGTGCGCGGGCTTCTCACTGCAGTGGCTTCTCTTGTTGCGGAGCACGGGCTCTAGGCACGCGGGCTTCGGTAGTTATGGCTCGTGGGCTCAGTAGTTGCGGCACATGGGCTTAGTTGCTCTGCGGCATGTGGGATCTTCCCAGACCAAGGCTCGAACCAGTGTCCCCTGCATTGGCAGGCAGATTCTTAACCACTGCGCCACCAGGGAAGCCCTCCTTTTACTTTTATTTAGATGGAAAACATTACACAGAAAAAGAATACTCTGTAAATAAATACAACAGAACAAGTGACCTGTCGTCTGACTCCTCTACAGCCTACAGTATCCACAGAGTCATTTTTTGAACACAATGTATTATATGAGTAAAATTCTACACTTTTATTTATTTATTTTTTTTAATAGATTTTCGGTCTTTGACTTTTTTTTTTTTTAAAAATTCACGTTCTTTTATTTATTTATTTATTTATTTATGACTGTGTTGGGTCTTCGTTTCTGTGCGAGGGCTTTCTCTAGTTGTGGCAAGTGGGGACCACTCTTCATCGCGGTGCACAGGCCTCTCACCATCGCGGCCTCTCTTGTTGCGGAGCACAGGCTCCAGACGTGCAGGCTCAGTAATTGTGGCTCACGGGCCCAGTCGCTCCGTGGCATGTGGGATCTTCCCACACCAGGGCTCGAACCCATGTCCCCTGCATTGGCAGGCAGATTCTCAACCACTGCGCCACCAGGGAAGCCCTCCTTTCACTTTTATTTAGATGGAAAACATTACACAGAAAAAGAATACTCTGTAAATAAATACAACAGAACAAGTGACCTGTCGTCTGACTCCTCTACAGCCTACAGTATCCACAGAGTCATTTTTTGAACACAATGTATTATATGAGTAAAATTCTACACTTTTAAAATTGAGTTTTCTCTTTTTGAAGTACAGCTTCAAGCAACTACAAGTTTCTATCCTGCTAACCCCAGGCAGCAGTTGCTTTTAACTTCTATCTTTTATTTAAAAAACTTAATTGGAAGTTTTTGTAGCCAGCAGGAGCACTTCAAAGAAAGGGAAAAAAATGCCAAAAATTAATACTTTATGTCAGAGGTTAGTAGGGAAAGAAACAAAGATTGCAGAAACGAGGGGTTAATGGTATATAAGAAAGCGGTGGGAGAAGAGAGGAAGGCAGGAATGGACTGAAAAAAGAAGGAAAAAGGGAAACACAGAACACTGAAAACAAGATGGAAGTACCACTGTCCCTCCTCTGAGCAGGGTGACACAACACAAGGCTTACAGTAGCATTTATAATTTTCCGCACACCTCAAAGGCCCTGTGCGTAGATCCCACCCCCGGCTACCCACTCAAGTCATTTACCCCGGTCCACAATTACACATCAAGGGACCACAGGTCTTCCTGTGTTTTAATTTCTAGACATTTCTGTCACTGCAGATTCTAAGTCAACTCTGTCAAAACAATATTAAAACTTCAAGCATGATTTAGTGCTCTGCCTTTGAGGAGAGTGAGATAAGAGGAAGAAGGCCTTGGATTGGGAAGGTCAAGGTACAAGGGTCCTTGTCCCATCTCTACCACCATCTGATGTGAGAATTTGGACTGGCCCCCTCTTCTCTCTGGAGCTCAGTCATGTCACGGTGAAGTGAGAGGGTTGGAGGAGATTCCTGAGATTCCTTCCAGCTCTGATAACCTATCACGCTGTCAGTTGAGGTTAGTGAATCTCCCGTATCACTCACCAAAGATGCTGATGAACAGGTCAAGAAGATGAATATCCAAGACTTGCTCCCAGAGGGTCTTAGAGTTGAAGTAAATACTAGATTCTATTACTTCAGTGGGGAAAATTTCCCACACTTGTACAGGTCCTCAAGATCAGAATAGCTCTGACTAAAGACCTCACTGATCCCAGACAGGCTAGACTACTCTTCCATAAAAAAATCATAAGAGCCTGTTTTCCATGCTCTGCTTTATAAGACTTTGCCCAGCAGCCAATTTCAGAACCATTTTCCCAACATGACCTTTATCTCTGATAAAAGGGACTTTGGGGCAGATGACTGGAGTGATGGGGGAGAAGGCCTGATAATGAACATTGAGCTGGCTTGAGAGGCAAGGACACTGATTATATCCCTAGATGTGAATCTCCAGCCTTCCTCAGAGCCTTGCAAAAGGCCCTGGCTTCCAGATGGGGCTGTGCAATTCAATGAGGCACCATGCAGCACTGCTGGGTGGCAGCAGATCCTGGACAGAACACTCCTTGCTACAGAAGCTGAGGCTGGGGGAATTCCCCGGCACTCCAGTGGTAAGGACCCTACGCTTCCACTGCAGGTGGCATGGGTTCGATCCCTGGTCAGGGAACTAAGATCCTGCATGCCATGCAGTGAGGCCAAAAATAAATAGATAAATAAATAAATAAAATTTAAAAGAAAAAAAAGAAACCGAGGCTGACAACCAAACAAAGCCCAGTTCACTAAGAGCCCACAGACAGAAGGGCCAAACTGGCCAGTATGCCATTCCACAGTCCTCTGTACGTGAAGCTGTCCAGCTCACAGACCCAGTTGAATTGGGATGGGCATGTGCCCCAAGGGCAGCTAACTTATAAGTGGGCCAGGTCTCCTACGGTGGATCTGGAGGAAAAGGATAAGCTAGGCCAATCAGAGTCTGTTGCTGGGGAATGTGAATGGGGACATGAAAAAAAGCAGTTCATGATGACACAAGAAGGTTAAAGGTCATGATGAAGAGAGAGGCCCTGATGGACAGCAGGGCTAGAGGGTAAACAGACTTAGTGTAGCAACTGCAACCACACATGCACACACAAACACACATTGACATGCTAGACAAAATGGGAGGGGGGAAATTTAACATATAATCGAGTTCAACAGAAAAAAAAAGGGAAATTCCTGCATTCCAGAGACAAAGGAAACCAGAATGAGGAGCATAAACTAAAGGTGAATAACCTTGAAGGCAAAAAACACTTTATGAGATTAAAGTGGGTCACCACGCAATAATAAAAGGTTAAACTTATACACATCTAATCATGTGGCTGACAATATCTAAGGCAAAAATTAAAGGATTACAAGGGGCAACTGGTGAATCCACAGTCATAGTAGGAGATTTTTAACATGCCTTTCTCAGCAATTTATAATCAAGAGGACGGGGCTTCCCTAGTGGCACAGTGGTTGAGAATCTGCCTGCCAATGCAGGGGACACGGGTTCGAGCCCTGGTCTGGGAAGATCCCACATGCCACGGAGCAACTAGGCCCGTGAGCCACAACTACTGAGCCTGCGCGTCTGGAGCCTGTGCTCCGCAACAAGAGAGGTCGCGATAGTGAGAGGCCCGCGCCCTGCGATGAAGAGTGGTCCCCGCTTGCCGCAACTAGAGAAAGCCCTCGCACAGAAACGAAGACCCAACACAGCCAAAAATAAATAAATAAATATAATCAAGAGGACAAAAATTAATAAAGTTTAGAAAGAACATTTGAACAACAGCTTGGTCTAATGAACCAATAACTAAAGAATACATACTCTTGGGCTTCCCTGGTGGTGCAGTGGTTGAGAGTCTGCCTGCCAATGCAGGGGACACGGGTTCGAGCCCTGGTCTGGGAGGATCGCACATGCCGCGGAGTGACTGGGCCCGTGAGCCATAGTTACTGAGCCTGCACGTCTGGAGCCTGTGCTCCGCAACAAGAGAGGCCGCAATGGTGAGAGGCCCACGCACCGCGATGAAGAGTGGCCCCCACTTGCCGCAACTGGAGAAAGCCCTCGCACAGAAACGAAGACCCAACACAGCCATAAATAAATAAATTTAAAAAAAAAAAAGAATACATACTCTTTTCATTCACATGCAACATTTATAAAAACTGACCACTCAAAGATATAAGGCAAATCATAATAAATATTAAACACTCCAAAGCATACCTGGCTTAATCTCATCAAATATAACTGAGTTAGGAATCAATAATAAAAATAACAATTTTTTATAACTGTATATTTACAAATTTAAAGATACCAGAAATACACAGAAGTCAGAGAAAAAACCCATCATGGAAATTAGAACATGTTCAGAATGGAAAGATAATTTTTTAAATTTAAATATAGCATGTCAAAACCAGTAGGATACTTCTACTTCCACTTAGGATGTAGAAAGTTGCAAGAGAATGCCTCTCCCACCCTAAAAGCGAGAGAAAGGTGGTTCGCCACAAACTCATAGTCTTTTCAGGTACATCAGAGAGCTGAGGATGCAATGAAACCTAATGAAATAAAATCCAAAACAGACAAGCATGGCTGTCTTCATCTTTGGTACAGCAGAGGAAGGCAGAGGAGGCTGCCACAGATGGATAAGAAAAGCACTGAACTTTTAATGAATTTCTAGAGATTAAACAAAAGTCAGCATGATGGTTTAGAATCCCTAACAGCAACCATGTGCAGAGTCTGTACCTATGGCCACCTTTGCTCCTTGGGCATTTACTAAGTATATGTGAGAAAAATTGGAGACAGGACAGGAGAATTGCCAGACATACTCTCTGAGGCATATGTGTGGGGCCTCAGGGCCTATGGAAAATTTTTTTAACTGTCTAGTATATGTGTAATTGGAGTACCAGAGGCAAAGAGAAAGAAAAAGAGTCAAAATAAATATTTGAAGAAATAATGGTTGAAATGTAAAATAGATAGCTAGTGGGAAGCAGCCGCATAGCACAGGGAGATCAGCTTGGTGCTTTGTGACCGCCTGCGGGGGTGGGATGGGGAGGGTGGGAGGGAGGGAGATGCGGGAGGGAGGAGATATGGGAACGTGTGTATATGTGTAGCTGATTCACTTTGTTATAAAGTAGAAACTAACACACCATTGTGAAGCAATTATACTTCAATAAAGATGTTTAAAAAAAAAAAAAAAAAAGAAAGAATGGTTGAAAATTTCCCAAATTTGGTAAAAGAGATAAATTCACATATTCAAGAAGTTCACAAGTAGAATAAATACAAAACAAAACAAAAAACACTCCTACACATATCATGGTCAAACTGGTGAAACCAGTAATAAAGAAGAATCTTGAAAGCAGCCAGAAAAAGAGTGGAACAATAATTCAAATTACCATTCACTTCTCATCAGAAACTACAGAGGTCAGAAGACAGAGAGATAACATCTTTAAAGTGCTAAAAGAAAGGGAAAAAACCCTGCCAACCCAGAATTTAATATCCAGAGAAAATATCCTTAAAGAATAAAGTTGAAAT
The DNA here is from genome assembly GCF_965194825.1 of Balaenoptera physalus. NCBI lineage: Eukaryota > Metazoa > Chordata > Mammalia > Artiodactyla > Balaenopteridae > Balaenoptera > Balaenoptera physalus. The sequence continues at coordinate 17,884,892 of NC_138900.1, read as the reverse complement.
AAAGATATTTTCAGGTAAAGTGCATTGACTATAGAACAAAATTTAAGTTATAACTATATATCTTCTAGGAGAAACAGGAGAATATCTTGGCAAACTTGGGGTAGGCAAAGATTTCTTAAAAGGACACAGAAAACACTAAACATAAAAAAATTGATAAACTGGATATCATTAAAATGAATAACTTCTGCTCTTCAAAAGTTACCATTAAAAGAAAGAAAAAGCAAGCACAGACTGGAAGAAAAAATTCGTAGCACATAATATCTGACAAAGGACTCATAGCCAGAAAACATATGAAAGAACTATAAATCAATAATAAAAAGGCAAAACCCAATTATTAAAAATGGGAAGACTTAAACAGTGTTGGTTTGCAAACTGGCCCCTGTACACGGAGGGCAAGGAGAGACTGGAAAAAGGTAGGCCACTCCAGATTGGTAGGTGGCAGGTTTAACAAGCAAGGGAACTTAACATATGAGGCTTGTCTTGATTAGATCTCCACACCCATCCGTCAGGATCTTAAAAGTTTATATGGAGGCCTTAACTGGGTCCTGTCATGTACTGATAAAATGGGTAAAACTCTGACAACTAACCAAAGGAAAAAAATTTAAAAAGGGCACAAATAATATTGGGAAAAAAGTAGAGATTCAAAAAATTCAAAGAGACTATTATCTACAATTTAATACCAATATATCTGGAAATTATACAAAATAGATAATTTCACAGGGAAATATAACTTACCCAGAAAGAAAAAGAAAATTTATATAGTCCTATAACTATTGCAGAAATTTAATCAGTCATTAAAATCAAACCCACAGTAAATTGGGACGAAGTGAGAGAGTGGCATGGACATATATACACTACCAAATGTAAAATAGATAGCTAGTGGGAAGCAGCTGCATAGCACAGGGAGATCAAGTCAGTGCTTTGTGTCCACCTAGAGGGGTGGAATAGGGAGGACTGGAGGGAGACGCAAGAGGGAGTAGATATGGGGATATATGTATATGTATAGCTGATTCACCTTGTTATACAGCAGACGCTAACACACCATTGTAAAGCAATTATACTCCAATAAAGATGTTAAAAAATATACATTACAAAAATAAAATAAAATAAAATCAAACCCACAGGACTTCCCTGGTGGTGCAGTGGTTAAGAATCCGCCTGCCAATGCATGGGACATGGGTTCAAGCCCTGGTCCCAGAAGATCCCACATGCCGCAGAGCAACTAAGCCCGTGCGCCACAACTACTGAGCCTGTGCTCTAAAGCCCGCGAGCCACAACTACTGAGCCTGCGTGCTACAACTACTGAAGCCCGCGCACCTAGAGCCCGTGCTCCTCAACAAAGACAAGCTACCACAATGAGAAGCCCACGCACCGCAACAAAGGGTAACCCCCACTCACCACAACTAGAGAAAGCCCGTGCACAGCAATGAAGACCCAACTCAGCCAAATATAAATAAATAAATGTATTTTTAAAAAAATCAAACCCACATAGAAAAAAGAAAAAAAAATGTCCAAAACAGTTTTGAAGGTAAATTCTGCCAGTCAAGAAATTAATTATTTCAACTTTATAAACCTCTTCTGTTAAGAAAAAAAAAAAAGGAATCACTACTTACTCCATTTTTATGAAACTAGAATAATTTCAACACAAGAGAAGGCAATAAGAGAAAGGAAAATTATAGGTCAACCTCATAAAATACTAGCAAACCAAATCCAGGACTATCGTTTTAAAGATAAAAACTAATTAAAGTCAAGTATTTTACCACATAACAGATTGAAGGATAAAAAGCATGATTCAAGCATGTGCAACACACACACACACACACACACAAAAGCACTTGGTAAAATTCAAGACCTTCTTATAAACTCTTTAGCAAGCTGGGAACACAAAAGAAATTTGTCAACATCCCACAGCAAACGAAATACTATATTGAAATATTAGAATTCCCTTAATAATCAGCAACAAAGATACATGCATCCTCATTTCAGTTCAACACTGTACTGAAAAGGGTCGTCATCAGAGTAAAACATGGAAGATAAATAAGAGAAATAAAGACTGAAAAAGAAGAATCAGAAATGTCATTAATCATACATGGTAAAATTGTCTAGACAGTAAATCCAAAAATATCTACTGATAAATTATCAGAATAATAATTCAGCAAAGTTGTGTTATATATAAAATCAGTATACAAAAATCAATTTCATCCCCATGTGCCTATAACAATCAGAAATTTTCACTTAAAAATATCATTTTATAATAGCAATTAAAATATAAATAAATAAATCTAACAAAATATGTGCAAGGCTTCTATGGAGAAAAATATAAGATGTTATTGCAAGAAAACCTGAATAAGTGGAAAATATATGCCACATTCATGGATGGGAATACTTAATGCCATAACCAAAATAAGACAAGTCCCCATTCTAATATATAAATGCAATAAAATCCTAAATCAAAATCCCAAAAGAAATCTTCATGGAACTTGATAAGCTGATCCGAAAATTCATATGTAACAGCAAAGGGCAAGAATAGCCAAGAAATTACTGAAGAAGAACAAGAATACCCAGATATCATTAAACTATAATAATTAAGACATTGTGCTAATGAAGCAGTAGACCAATGGAATACGATAAAAAGAGCACGACTTAAACACATTGTGAACTTGACAAATGATAGAGAGGGCATTAAAAATCAGTGGAGACAGGACTTCCCTGGTGGTCCAGTGGTTAAGAATCTGCCTTCCAATGCAGGGGACGCAGGTTCAATCCCTGGTCAGGGAACTAAGATCCCACATGCCGCGAGGCAACTAGAGCCCGCGCGCCATAAGTAGAGAGAAGCCCGCACGCTGCCATGGAGATCCTGCATGCCGCAATTAAGACCTGATACAACCAAAGAATAAATAAATAAATAAATATTTTTAAATGGTTTTAAAAAAATCAGTGGAGAAAATATGCAAGATCTAATAAATGGCATTGGGACTACGGATGAGCAGGTGGAAAACAATAAAAAATGAACCCTGTGGAACCTAGAAAAAGGGTACAAGTGAACTTATCTACAAAAAAGAAATAGAGTTACAGATGTAGAAAGCAAACTGATGGTTACTAGGGGTAAGGTGGGGAGGGATAACTTGGGAGATTGGGATTGACATATACACTATTACATATATAAAATAGATAACTAATAAGGACCCACTGTATAGCACAGGGAACTCTACTCAATACTCTGTAATGACCTATATGGGAAAAGAATCTAAAAAAAAGTGGATATGTGTATATGTATAACTGATTCACCTTGCTGTACACCTGAAACTAACACAACATTGTCAATCAACTATACTCCAATAAAAATTTTTTAAAATAAAAAATAAAAATGATGTAACAGTTTAAAAAAATGAATCCCTACCTCACATCACACAGAAAATTAATTTTGCAGGTGAATCATAGTTCTAAATGAGAAAAACATGACTTTGAACTTTAAGAAGGAAATATGGGAAAATAGTTTCATGACCTCAAGGTAAATTTCTTTAATAAGATGGGGGGAAACTAAATACGATAAAGGAAAAGACTGCTGAGCGTCATTACATTAGAATTTAAACCTCTGTATAACAGAGGCACCATAAACAAAGTGAAAAGAGAGGTTCAGAATGGGAGCTTTCTGTAACACATACAACTAAAAAGGAAAAATATCCCAGCTATGTAAAGAACTCTTAACACATCAATAAGAAAAGACAAAGAACCCAGTTTGCAATAGGCAAAGAGCAATGATGTCCACACTCAATAACAGCCTAGTAACATTGGAAGTATAGAGGAATGACAAGAGAGGATGTGTATGGCAGCAGAGAAAGGAAAGAGGGTTGAATTCTCATTTTTCAGTAAAACAATGATAGTGCCTAACACTGAAAAACCAAGAAGTAGTGATGCAAGTATGGTATTTAGAAATATCAACTAAAAGAATTGAAAGTGCCTGGGATAGGGGAAGAAGAGAAATGAGACAGACACAAAGAGAAAAGTGTCAGATGCTGCTGTTGTCTACAGTGAACACTGAGGAATTATTAACTTCGGTATTTTTTTTAAATGATTTTTTTGGAGTATAGTTGATTGACAATGTTGTGTTAGTCTCAGGTGTACAGCAAAGTGAATCAGTTTTACATATATTAATACATACAGCTACTCTTTTTTAGGTTCTTTTCTCATATAGGTCATTACAGAGTATTGAGTAGAGTTCCCTGTGCTATACAGTAGGTTCTTATTAGTTATCTATTTTTTTTTAAATTTTATTTATTTATTTATTTATTTATTTATTTATTTATTTATTTATTTATTTATGGCTGCATTGGGTCTTTGTTGCTGCATGCGGGCTTTCTCTAATTGCAGTGAGCAGGGGCTACTCCTCGTTGTGGTGCACGGGCTTCTCATTGCGGCGGCCTCTCTTCCTGCAGAGCACGGCTCTAGGCACACAGGCTTCAGTAGTTGTGGCTCGCGGGCTCTAGAGCACAGGCTCAGTAGTCGTGGCACACAGGCTTAGTTGTTCCATGGCATGTGGGATCTTCCTGGACCAGGGATCGAACCCGTGTCCCCTGCACTGGCAGGCAGACTCCTATCCACTGTGCCACCAGGGAAGCCCCTATCTATTTTATACATAGCAGTGTGTATATGTCAATCCAAATCTGCCAATTTATCCCTTCCCTTCCTTTCCCCCTTGGTAACCATAAATTTGTTTTCTACATCTGTGACTCTATTTCTGTTTTGCAAATAAGTTCATTTGTACCATTTATTTAGATTCCACATACAAGTGATATCATGATATTTGTCTTTCTCTTTCTGACTTACTTCACTCAGTATGACAATCTCTGGGTCCAACCATGTCATTGTAAATGGCATTATTACACACCTTTTTTATGGCTGAGTAACATTCCATTGTATATATGTACCACACCTTCTTAATCCATTCCTCCGTCAATGAACATTTAGGTTACTTTCATGTCCTGGCTATTATAAATAGTGCCGCAATGAACATTGGGGTGCATGTATCTTTTTGAATTACGGTTTTCTCAGATATATGCCCAGGAGTAGGATTGCTGGATCATATGGTAGCTCTATTTTTAGTTTTTTAAGGAACCTCCATACTGTTCTCCATAGTGGTTATACCAATTTACATTCCCACCAACAGTGTAGGAGGGTTCCTTTTTCTCCACACCCTTTCCAGCATTTATTGTTTGTAGATTTTTTTAATATTTATTTATTTGGCTGTGCCGGACTTAGTTGCAGCATGCAGGATCTTTGTTGCAGCATGCGAAATCTTTAGTTGCGGCATGCAGGATCTTTAGTTGTGGCATATGAACTCTTAGTTGTGGCATGTGGGATCTAGTTCCCTGACCAGGGATCGAACCCGGGCCCCCTGCATTGGGAGCGCAGAGTCGTAGCCACTGGACCACCAGGAAAATCCCATTTGTAGATTTTTTTGATGATGGCCATTCTGACAGGTGTGAGGTGATACCTCATTATAGTTTTGATTTGCATTTCTTTAATAATTAGTGATGTTGAGCATCTTTTCATGTGTTTGTTGGCCATCTGTATGCCTTCCCTTGAGAAATGTCTGTTTAGATCTTCCGCCCATTTTTTTGATTGGCTTGTTTGTTTTTTTGATATTGAGCTGCATGAGGTATATATTTTGGAGATTAATCTCTTGTCAGTCGCTTCATTTGCAAATATTTTCTCCCATTCTGTGGCTTGTCTTTTCATCTTGTTTATGGTTTCCTTTGTTGTGCAAAAGCTTTTAAGTTTAATTAGGTCCCATTTGTTTATTTTTGTTTTTATTTTCATTACTCTAGGAGGTGGATCAAAAAAGATATTGCTGCAATTTATGTCAGAGAGTGTTCTGGCTATTTTTTCCTCTAAGGGTTTTATAGTATCTGGTCTTACATTTAGGGAGGAATTATTAACTTTGAATGAAAATTGTAAAAACTGAAACCCAGGAAAGAAAGGAACCCAGAAAAAAAGAGATAACCCATGGAGCAGAAAAAAATTTTTTTATTGGAATAAATGTCCTCAGAGAGAAAAGATATTTAATCCATGAAACAAGACTAGGAATTACAGGGACTTCCCTGGTGGTCCAATGGTAAAGAATCCGCCTTACAATGCAGGGGACGTGGGTTCAATCCCTGGTCAGGGAACTAAGATCCCACATGCTGTGGGGCAACTAAGCCCACACGCTGCAACTACTGAGCTTGCACGCCTCAACTAGAGAGCCTGCGTGCCGCAAACTACAGAGCCCACGCACTCTGGAAGCTGCATGACACAACTATAGAGCCCACGCGCCCTGGAGCCCGTACGCCACAACTAGAGAAGAGAAAACCCACACACCACAACTAGAGAGAAGCCCACGCACCGCAACAAAGAGCCCACACGCTGCAACGAAAGATCCCGCATGCCTCAACAAAGATCCTGCTTGCTGCAACTAAGACCCAACTCAGCCAAAAATAAATTAAATAAGTAAATAAATAAATAATAAATCTTTTAAAATAAAGATTAGGAATTATAGAGAAAAGACACTCAAAAAAAAAAATAAGAAAAGCTTCTGAAAATCAACACTTCAAATTCAATAGAAGAGATTTTTAAAAAGGTAAGTCAAGAAGAGAAGAGAAACAGACAGGAAGACAGACAGACAGACATTGAGAATCAGAGAAAGGTTGAAAAATCAGTTCATGGGGTTTAACAATCAAATAAGAAGAGTTCCAGAAAGTGAATTCAGAGAAAGCTGAGGAAGGAAATAACTAGTTCAGGAAACACAAATCTCTAAATTGAAATGACCCATCTGAGTCCTCATCTCAATGAATAATTTAAAATTCACACTGTCGTGAAATTTTAGAACTCCAAGGATAAAGAGAAAATCATAATAGGTTGCAGAGAGGCAAAAATAACATACAAAAGGATTAAGGATCAAAATGACTTCTTACCACAATACTGTAAATTAGAAAAAGCAATGCCTTTTAAAAATTTTAATACAAAAATATTGACATGAAAGCAAAAAAATGATAACTATTTGCAGATACTATGATCTTCTTACCTAAAAAATCCATGACAATTAACTGAAAAACTAACCATCAGAACTAGTAAGCTGTCTGGATACAATAAAAAATCAGTACCTATTTTATACCTGCTAATCTCACAAACTCATTAGGTTTTAACCAAACTCATCTTTCTCCCAAAAGAAGGCAGTATTCTAGACATTCTTATTTCTGTGAATTTGATCATTACTCTCTTAGTTACTCAGTCCACACACCTTAGAGTTATCCTGTAATTTTCCTTCCAGATCCAAACAGCCACTGTGTTTTATGGATTATTCCCAGACAATGCCTCTTGACCACATCCCTTCTGCTACCACCTAGTACAACACTCACATATTGTCATTTATGCCAACAACACCAAGTCCAACTCCCTTCTCCCTTATCTTGCTCTATAGTACAGGCTGGATATACGGACATCCTAGAATTCCAGCTTTTTTTTTTTTTTTTTTTTTATGGCCACACTGCACAGCTTGTGGGATCTTAGTTCCCTGACCCGGGATCAAATCCATGCCCCTTGCAGTAGAAGCACGGAGTCCTAACCACTGGACCACCAGGGAATCCTTAGAATTCCCAGCCTTGAAGCCAAGGGTGACCATTTGACACAGGTCAGGCCAATGATCACAGAAGTCCATGGGATGATTACTTGTTTTTCAACAGAAACTAAGGAAGCCAGAGACAATGGATAACATCTTTAAAGTGCTGGGAAAAAAACACCCGAAACACATTATTCATCCAGTAAAGAGATCCTTCAAAAACAGAACTGAAATAAAGGGAGTTCCTCAGGCTAAAGGAAAATGGCCTCAGATGGAAGCAACACTGCAGGAAAGAATGAAGAGCACCAGACAGAATAAATATGGGATAAGTATAAAGGAACATTTCTTACTTTAAAAACAATAATGATAATGTTTTATAAAATATGTAATACATGCAGAAGTAAAACATATGACAACAATAGCAAAAAAAAGGCAAGAGGGTATTCAAAATTGAGGTAAGTTTCTTATATTATTTGGAAAGTGGTAAAAGCACTAATTTAAAGAAACCTACAGTAACTATGATAAGCATGTATACAGTAGTTTCTAGAGTAACCATGAAAGGATTATTACAAGAATGTTTATCTATAAAGATAATAAAGGAGAGAATAATTAAGAAATTGATTAATCCAAAGAGGGCAAGAAAGGAGGAGTAAATCAGGTTTCTCAACTAGGGATTTGTGGGACCCTAGGTTTCTACAAGATAATGCCTAGAAATTATGATTGAGGGGGAAAAACAATGTTGTTCTTTTAACACTGCACACCATGCAATGCTGGCACTCACAGGGATAAGCAGTGATGAAGCAAGCTCATTAGCAATCTGGTTAGAGATCTTCAGCCCCACCCCACTCCCCCACCTCCCAGCCCCGCACTGTGGCAGTGCACAGTAGGACCATGTTCATTTTATTAAGTCCATGATCAGCTCTGATGTAAGAAAAAGGGAGAAGAGGATGAGGCTGAGAGAGATAGGAGGGAGCCTAATCACGTAGGGTCTTGTAGACCACTGTAAAGACTTGGCTTTACTCAAAGACAGGAAATCACTGGTGAGTTTTGAATACAGGAGTGACCTGATTTGGTTTCTAGTCAAGAAAAAATATAACAACTTTCTCAAGGAGTTTTGCTAAAAGGGAGGAGAGAAATAAGTCATCACTAGGGAAGGAGTAAAGAAGCTTCTTTTTTTTTTTTAACCTTAAAATGGGTGATTTTATAGCAAATGTATATGCTGATGGGAACGATCCAGTAAATAGGGAAAAACTTGATGATACAGCAAAGGGAAAAACTGCTGGAGCAAAGTGCTTGAGAAGGCAAAGGAAGGTGGTACCCAAAGTAACAGGAGGGAAGGCAAAGTAAACACAGAGGGACATGGTCATTTTATAGATGTGATGATGGGAAGTACACAGGTTCTCTTTGATTGTTGAAAGTGAGAATGAGAAAGTATATGAAGTTTCAGGAAAAGGGAGAAATTGTTCAAGAGTCATCTAGGAGAAATCACTTGCTTTCTTTCCTCAACTCTGTATTCAGAGAAATTGAGCCATTTTAAGGACCAGCTGCTCTCAGTACACTATCTAATGAAAAGGGTTCTTATGTGTTTATATATTACACTTAATGTAGATACCTAATCTTTACCTTGAGATAAAAGAAGTGATGAACACGCTTTACATAATTACACTGTACTCCCCACTCTCTCTGCTCTCAACCGCATAAGTTAGGAGGTACTTACACTAAAATTATCCTTGTACACATCAAACCCATTACTTTACGAAGCCCGTCTCTTTTAAGGAATTGAGCCTAATAATCTGTATGAATGAAAGCATGTCCCATGTTCTCTATAAAGGATTTTAAGAGTAGAACTATGATTTAACGCCAAGTACGTTTTAGATATTATACCTTTAAATGCTTCACGTTCACATAAAAAAACTATATAACAGCCTGGAGATTCAGGAGCAGGTAATGCATCTTTGATCATCAATCATGAAGGTTCATTTCCTCCACACCAGCCCAGTCTCTAGAGCCCACTTATGTATGATGTATGAACAGCTTCCATAAATATGATGCTTCTGAGTGGATTTTCTCCACCCTGTTTGCTGTTGGGGTTAGGGAACCAAGGCATTCTAAACTCCAAGGAACTAAATGTACCCTGCTCCCCCTCCCCTACCGTATAGGTACACTAAGATTGTAAGTATATACAGCAGACAGAGACTACACTAGACCCAGAACCCAGAGCTCCGAGGATCCTGACCCCCGACCCCCACCACACACACTCACAGCCTAGGGTTGTGTTAGATATACCTGAAGATGTTGTGGTTCAGGGCCAACGATCCTGGACCAGGAGCAGCACCCTTGAGCTCTCATCCCAGTTCTGCCATGAAGGAGCAGTGGGCTTGGTAAACGACAAGGAGAATCTGGTCTGGACCAGGCTATGACATGAACTTCAGCTCTGTTTCTAACCAGCCCACTTAGGTCCGTCTCATGACCTGTTGGTGCCTGAGGATATTAATTTCCACTCTGCAGGAGTGCTGGGATACAACAGAGACTCGGGGAATGTAATTATTATTACTCCTTCATCCGCCTAAGCCTGTTTCCTAATCTTTGCAAATGCAATGGCTACTAATACCAGCTCCCCTTACCCTGAAGGGCTTGCTGTGAGCATCCCATGGAATCATATATAAGAAACATGAGCATCAAAGCAGGAGAGGCCGAAGGAGAAATGAAATGGTGGGAGTAATATGATTATTTATCTGAAAGAAAGAAAAGGTTTCTATTTGGGAAAAGTACACCCTCTCAAAAAAGAGCCTGGACCAAAAAAAAAAAGGAGGACTAACTGAAAAGTGGATATTTATGAGAGGAAGGCTACAGAAAGCCTGCCCTAGCACGTGGTGAAAATGAAGGCATAAATTCACATGTCCAGTTTACTTTTCGTAAGAGTCTCCAAAGAATAATCTTAAGGTTGCTTACAGCCAAAAGTGGTGTTTCTCAAAGTATGGCCCCAAGTACCCCCTTCTTTTGACATCCCTGATGAGACTATTTAAAATACAGATGCCTGGGGCACTCCCCCAGAGAATTCTGATCTTTAGATCTGGATTTGAACCCAGAAATCTACATTTTAATAAGCCTCCCAAGTGATTCTGATACACCAGAGCAGGCTGTCTAGTGGGCAGCCCACTGACTGTAAGCTCGGGCTTACTCAGGGAAGACTCCTAATACTAACTTCAGAGTGAGCTGAGCCCCCCCAGCTCACCCACAGCACTCCATAGGCTGGTGTCTGCAGTGGCCTGTGTCTCCACCCACAGTCATTGGTTCTGAAAATGGAGAGCTGGCTTTGTGGGAATATAATTACACCATGAGCAAGAATGCTGAAAATCCTGACATAAAACACTGCTAAAAGTAGGATGAAAGGGAGAATCTGCCATGCAGCTGCATTTTTGGTCAGAGAGAGGGAAGTTTACAGTGTGTATCAAATGTTTTTAAAATGTACAAACCTTTTGAGCCAGCAATTTGACTTCAAGAAAACTATCCTTAGGAAATACAGAGACGACAAGTGCAAAGATGTGTGTATAGAGATATTCACTGCACCCTATATATAACAGAAAATAATTTAAACCAATCATCCAAAAATTGTAAACTGGCTAGATAAATAATGGAACCATAAAATAAAATGTTATTAACTACTACTATTAACTACTTTTAGAACTGGTGTTCTAAAAAATATTTAATGATAAGGAAAATGTTCATGATACATTGCTAGTAAATAGCTAGTTACAAAATAGCATTATTATTATATGTAACAAATATATCCTATTTATTTATTGAAGTATAGTTAATTTACAATGTTGTTAGTTTCAAGTGTACAGCAAAGAGAATATATATATTCTTTTTCAGATTCTTTTCCGTTATAAGTTATTACAATATATTGAGTACAGTTCCCTGTGCTATACAGTAGGTCCTTGTTGTTTACCTATTTTATATATAGTAGTGTGTATATGTTAATCCCAAACTCCTAATTTATCTCTCCCTACTCCCCACTCCCTCTATCCCCTTTGGTAACCATAAGTTTGGGGGGTTTTTTGTCTGTGAGTGTATTTCTGTTTTGTAAATAAGTTCATTTGTATAAGTGATATCATATGATATTTGTCTTTCTCTGACTTCACTTAATATGATAATCTCTAGGTCCATCCATGTTGCTGAAAATGGCATTATTTCATTCTTTTTTATGGCTGAGTAATCATTGGGGTGCATGTATTTCTTCGAATTAGAGTTTTCTCTGGATATATGCCCAGGAGTGGGATTGTAGGATCATATGGTAACTCTACTTTTAGTTTTTTAAGGAACCTCCATACTGTTCTCCCTAGTGGCTGAACCAATTCACATTCCACCAACACTGTAGGAGGAATCCTTTTTCTCCACACCCTCTCCAGCATATCCTATTTATTTTATATATATATATGCATAGTAATATAAATTATACAAACACATATTCACCAAACACAGGAGGGAGATGGAAGGATACTGATTAAACTATTAATTGTCCTCCCATTCCCCCTTTTATTACTGACAAAATCCATCAATGGATTCTAAAACTAGTGAGCAAATGTTTAAAGAGGAACAAGATTTGCATAGATTCAAAGATATTTATTAATACAAAAGGAAAGATAGTAACTTCATAGTGCAGAAACCCAGCAGATACCACCATAACCAAGTGATCAAGGTTAATAAAGCCATTAATAAGATATATCGAGACCATGAACCCTTGGATATGAGAAAAGCACACTTCTGAGGTACTGCTGCCAACAGTACCTAACTTCATTCCAATCAAGTAGCAATATCTAACAAACTCAAATCAAATTATATTCTACAAAATAACTAGTCAGTACTCTTTAGAAGTGTCAAGGTCATGAAAGACTAGAGAACTGTCACAGATTGGAAGTGATTAAGGAGACATGCTGATTAAATGTACTGTTTAATTCTAGATTGGATCCTGGAACAGCAAAAGAACATTAGTGGAAACACTGGTAAAATTCAAATAAAGCCTGTAGTTTAGTTAGTAGTATTGTACCAACGTCAATGTCCTAGGGGTGGGGAGGTGGTTGTTTTTGTTTTTTGTTTGTTTTTACTTTAACTTCATGCTTACGTTCTTATATGTTGAGTTTTATAGTATTTTTATTAAAGTACAGTTGATTTACAATGTTGTGTTAATTTCTGCTGTACAGCAAAGTGATTCAGTTATACACACACATATATATTCTTTTTCATATTCTTTTCCATTATGGTTTATCACAGGATATTGAATATAGTTCCCTGTGCTACACAGTAGGACCTTGTTGTTTATCCATCCCATATATAATAGTTTGCATCTGCTAACCCCAAACTCCCACTCCATCCCTCCCCCACTCCATCCCTCCCCCTTGGCAACCACAAGTCTCTTCTCTATGTCTGTGAGTCTGTTTCTGTTTCACAGATAAGTTCATTTGTGTCCTATTTTAGATTCCACATATAAGTGATATCATATGGTATGTCTTTCTCTTTCTGACTTACTTCACTTAGTATGATAATCTATAGCTCCATCCATGTTGCTGCAAATGGCCCTATTTCATTCTTTTTTATGGCTGAGTAGTATTCCATTGTATATATGTACCACATCTTCTTTATCCATTCATCTGTCAATGAAATGCCCTGGTTTTGATCACTGTACTATGGCATGTAAAATGTTAACATTAGGGGAAACTGCGTGAAGAAAATACAGGAATTCTTTGTACTGTTGTATTAGTTTTCTATTGCTGCATAAAAAATTACCACAAATTTAGCAGCTTAAAACAACACCCAATTATTATCTCACAGTTCCATAGGTCAGAAGCCTGGCATGCATGGCTAGATTCTCTGCTCAGGGTCTCACCGGGTTAAAATCAAGGTATCCATGGAGGCTGTAGTTCCCATCTGGGACTCAGGGTCCTCTTGCAAGCTCACTCAGGTCGTTGGCAAGATTTAGTTCCTCGAAGTTATAGGAAGAGTGTTCCACTTCCTAGCTGGCTGTCAGCCAGGGGCCACCGTTGTCTCCTAGAGACTTCTTTCTGGTCCCTGCCCATGGCCTCCTCCATCTCACAGCTAGCAAAAGTGTGTTGAGTCCTCATGCTTTGAATCTCTCTGACTTCAGCCAGAAGAAGTTTTCTGCTCTTAAGGGCTCGTGTGATTAAACTGAACCCACTTGGATATTCCAGGCCAGTCTCCCTATTTTAAGGTTTATAAACTTAAGTACATCCGCAAAGTCTCCTTTGCCATCTAACATAATATATTCAAAGGCTTCTGAGATTAGGGCATGGATATCTTTGGGGGACAATTTTCCTACCACAACTGTATTTGCAACTGTTCTCAAAGACTAAAATTAGTTCAACATTTTAAATTTAAAAGAGTGATTATCTCTTGGTGTTGATATTTTGGTGGTGGGGGGGGAGATTTGGTTTTTTACTATTTTCTAAGTCTCCTGCATTGATAATGTATTTCTTCAGTCATAAAGCAGGATATCTCTGTTGTCTTGAGAATATAGACATGCTACAATAATGCTGTGCAAAGTCAGACTGCATAAGAAAATCCTGCTGACTTCTTCGACAATCAGACTGGTTCAAAACAGCAAACAGGAATGCTGCCCTCCTGTGACCTCCCAAACCGTCCCTTCTTTCTCAGGCAAACACTGCTCAGAATTCAAACAGAATTCTAAAACTAACTTTTCCTGTCAAATAAGTCACTTGTTACAAGGTCTGACCCGTCAGAGAGATTCCCCTCAATATATTTTCTGAAAAGAACTTGTCGTTTGAGAAGTCGAAGGCACTTGAATTGTTTTTAGCAATAAGTCAAAATGTCCGACTAGTTTGTTATAAACAGACCTAGATATGTCATTTTCACTGAGCATTGGATCAATTTAGATGTTGTTATTCATTGAATAATAACAACATCATGCTGTCTTTCTAAAATTCCAACACAGAGTAATGAGACTAATTACTGGGTAAACTCAGCCCTGAGGAGGCCAAGGGGGCAGATATTCTCGGCAGCTGTCCAACTGGGAGAGTCTGGAGAAACGGCAGATGTTGTACAGAGGCTGATGATGATTCAAGGCCCAGCCAAGAGGATCAAAGGATGAGGAGCATCCTGGGAAGAGGACAAGGTGTTCATTTTTCCAAAAAGAAGAAAGTGGGGGAGGCATGGATTTAAATCTGACAAATGTTCCAAAGGAAAAGCTCAGAGTTCAACAAGAATGTTAGTCTGGAGGGCCAGAAAAAAGGATGCTCTGAAGATGTTATTTTAACTTTTTATTTTGAAATAATTGTAGATTTACATGCAGTTATAAAAAATAATAAAGATCTCTCTTTTAACATTCAGTTTAGAGGGTTCTTTATATATTATAAATACTAGTTTTTTGTTGGACATGTAGTTTGCAAATATTTTTTCCAAGTCTATAATTTGTCTTTTCATCCTCTTCACATGGGCTTTAGGAGAGCAAATGTTTTTAATTCTAATAAAGTCCAGTTTATCAATTTTTCCTTCTATGGATCATGCTTTTGATATCAAGGATAAGAACTCTTCGCATAGTTCTAGATCCTAAAGATTTTCTCCTTTGGTTTTTTCCTAAAAAATTTATACTTTTGTATTTTACATTTTGAGTTATAGGCCAAGATTTATTTTTTGCCTATGTCTGTCCAACTGCTCCAACACTATTTGTTGCAAAGCTATACTTCCTCCATTGAATTGCTTTTGCACTTTTGTCAAAAATAAGTTGGGTATATGTGTGGGGTTCTATTTCTGGGTTATCTATTCTGTTCCATTGACCTATGTGTCACATCTTCATTTTGCACTGGGCCCCAGAAATTATGTAGTTAACCTTGTTTACAGGTCAAACCCTCAACTGAGTAATCCCTCCAACTCACACCTCCACGCTACCCTCATCTGCCACCACTTCAGGGCACAGAAAAATGGATAGCACAGGAAATATCCAGCCCTCGCTCTGTGGCTCCTGAAGGAAAACAAATTGCCCAGGTACTGTAGAAAGACTGTCAAGAAGTCACCCCACGCAGTCACCTCACTGAGCAGAGAGGGAGGCCTACACACATGCAGAGCTGCCCAAGCATGAGCAAGTTCACAGGATACAGAATGCACTATGCAAACACCTCCCAGGAACTTAGCACACAAAACTAACCCTGAAGACGATTAACTCAAAGAACACAGGAACACTTCCCTACAACGACTTCTCATGATAGCAAGTCAAAGAGAAATGAATTCAATAAAGCTCAAGGACAAGATGGAAAACAACAAAATGGTATGAAAAGGAAGAGTACAGACAGTGAAACTGAGGACCAAAACATTACAGAACAAATCAACACGTTAGAAATGGCGAGAAACAGGCTCCACCACAGCTGATGATCAAATTAAAGACATATGGGGAAAATGGGCTTGCAGAAATGGCAAAGAACAAAGATTCAAAAGTCAAAAAAAAAAAAAAACATTAAAGCAGTTGGAGGGAAACATGGCTATGGAGGTCAGGTGGAGATGATCCTGTATTAGGATGACTGGTGTTTGTGCAGGGAAAAACCCAACAAATGGAACAGAAATTTTCAAAGATGAAACACAAGATAATTTCCCTGAATTAGAAAAAAAAAAAGTCTGGATATTGAAAGGGCATATCACTGTCAACTGAAAAAAACATACAACCTAAAAGCTGAGAATTATATTTTATTCAGGAACATTACTGAGGACTATAGCTCAGGAATCAGCCTCTCAGAGAGCTCCGAGAAACCGTTCCAAAGAGGAAGGGAGGAGCCCGGATGTAAAAGCGTTTGTGCGAAAAAAAAAAAAAAAAATCAAAAGAACATCAAAAGATTACTGCTAAGCACAAAAAACAGACATCTTAAGCTAATGATTTTAGTGCTTTTCTATGCTGGAGAAGATGCAAGAGTCTGGGCTCATTAAAATTATTTCTTTGGGGACTTCCCTGGTGGCACAGTGGTTAAGAATCTGCCTGCCAATGCAGGGGACACGGGTTTGAGCCCTGGTCCGGGAGGATCCCACATGCCACGGAGCAACTAAGCCCATGCGCCACAACTACTGAGCCTGCTCTCTACAACCCACGAGCCACGGCTACTGAGCCCACGTGCCACAACTACTGAAGCCTGCGCACCTAGAGCCCATGCTCCGCAACAAGAGAAGCCACTGCAATGAAAAGCCTGCACACCGCAACAAAGAGTAGCCCCCGCTCGCTGCAACTAGAGAAAGCCTGCACAAGGCAACGAAGACCCAACACAGCCATAAATATATAAATAAATTTATTTTTTAAAAATTATTCCTTTGATACGCATCTTAACTATCTAGGGCCAGTATCCTGTTTTTTCTCCATCCTGAATTCCCCTCAGGATGCACTATCAGGGCCGCTGCAGTGCCTCATGATGGGCAACATTTGTTGTTTACTGGAATGGCAAGCAACAATAATTTGTCCACACCACACAACAAGAAATTGGATACAAAAAGCTCAATTTCCTACCACAGCTACTGAACTTCAATCATAAGGACTTCCTCAGGTACCAGGTAGAAGAATCTGGATGGCCTCAGACTTCCCCACAGCAGCAGTCAAAGCCAGAAGACCACACAGAAATGTGTGCTGAAGCAGAGAATGTGTAACAGGTGCATTTGTGTCTGCTAGGATGGTCATTTAATGTTAATGGTGGTTACTTCTGGGTGGTGGGATTTAGGGAGGGTTATGTATTTTTTTTTACATTTGATCATGCAGTTTTCTGCATTATCTGAACTCTTTAGAATGAACAAATATCACTGTTATCAAACTAAAAGGGTTCTGGGTCCCAATTTCCATTGTAATACAGATGACAGGGTTGGGGGGAGGTTCCTCCACAGCAACAATTCTCAGGATACCAGCGAGGTGGCCTACAAATCAACTAAACTCTGACACGTTCTACCTGGAGACAGCACCATATCCACAGGTTAAGGGCTCAGTCCTACAAGACTTTGTCTCCCTGCCTTACTTCAAATGCCAGTCACAAGCCCAGGCTATCACCTGGCTTCTGACCAACTAGCTATACATTGGAGGTTCCAATGACCCCTGCATTGGGTTGGATCAATGTGCTAGGGCAGCTCACAGAACTTAGAGAAATATTTTACCTACTAGATTACCAGTCTATCATAAAAAGATATAACTCAGGAAGAGCCAGATGGAAGAGATGCATAGGATAAGACATGGAGAAAGAAAAGAAAAAGAAGCAATTAAAAAAAAAAAAAGATATGGAGAAAGGGCACAGAACTTCCACACTCTCTCCAGGAGCACCACTCTCTCCAAATCTCCATATATTCACCAACTGGAAGGTCTCTGAACCCCATCCTTTTGGGTTTTTATGAAGGTTTCATTACGTAGGCATGATTGGTTAGATCATTGGCCATTAGCTACTGATTCAACCTCCAGCCCCTCCCCACTCCCAGGAGGTCAGCGGGGTGGGACTAAATGTTCCAACCCTCTAATCACCTGGTTGGTTCTCCTAGCAACCAATTCCCATCCTTAGGTGACTTCCAAAAGTCAGTTTACTAATATAATATAAGCAACACCTTTAAGCTCTCACCACCTAGGAAATTCCAAGGGTTTTGGGAGCTGTGAACCAGGAACCACAGAGACCACATATTTGACGATCTGAATGACAGAATATATATTTCTTATAAATCACAATATCACACAAACTGACAGTGATTTTTCTTTAAAAAAAAAAAAGATTTAAAGCAAATATGCAAAGATGTTAGCAGTGGTGTAGTCCTAAGTGGAAGGAATGTGGATGACTGTTTCCTCCTTTGCTGTGCATTTTTAATTTCTAAAAATTAACAAATAAATAGGAGCAGAGGGAAAAATGTTCCTGGCAAAAGAAATGGCATGAACCTAGTAGAAGAAGGAGGTTGGTATCATCCAGGAACTAAGAACAGGACAGTGTAGAAAAGAAAGTCATACAAGATGAGGCAGAGGAGTGGGAAAACCACCAGCAGAGCTTGCAAGCCACAATGGAGACCTGGAATGTCATATAAAAGCTTGCCCCTGATCAAAATTTAATCTACTCCACAAACTTCACTTTCTACCCTCAGCCCACAACTAAAAATAATTTTTAAATACTGAAAAATTAACAATTTTCAGAGTTGTCTGCACACCTCCATGGCCAAAGCAATGCACTTCGAAGACAACTCTAACCTTCAGCCTGCTTATAGTACCACCTTTCCTCCTAAAATAGTCCTTCCTGTGTTCTAGGATAGTTTTAGTAAAAAGGTTATACTAAAGATATTAAATGTGTCACATAGTTAAAATAATGTTAAATCAACTCCAACAGCTGCAAATGAAAAATTACCTTGGTCCTATATGTGAAACTCTGTTTAATGTTTCAGAGTTTCTCCAGCAACTTCATTCCAAATGTCAGCAAAGACAATAGTCAAACATATAAAACTAGATGGCAGCACTTGCCTGCCTTTTTAGGCCACAAATGGCAGGCACACTGCTGTCATCTTTCAAACATCAAAAATAATTAGGAATCAAAAGAAAATTGTATGAATTTGTATGAATTTATACAAATTTAATTTTGTTTACAAATTCCAAACAGGGCAAACATCCGTACATACTTTTTTCTTACTACTCAATTTGCCTAAGTTAAGTATGAGTTCATGAGCTCTTAACAGCTATACTTGTTTAGATATGAGAAAAGGAAAAGATCCACAAGGTCAAAAGGATTTTTATTAAAACCATTATGGATCCCATAAGGACCCAGGGCAGGATGCAGACCCTAAATGAAGAGCTTGTGGCTACTCTGCTCGCACCCTGGAAGTCCCCCCTAGCCTGACCTCTGTTTTCCTGCAGCCAGGCAGGCATCCACCTTCTCAGGAGCAGACACCCCGCGCTCTCCTGAGAAAACCAGTGGTCCAGAAGCTCATAAGGCCCGGGTCTCTGTTTCAAAGTCCCACCAAAGGGTTGGTCCACAGTCATCATTTCTGCATGAAATCCAAGCAGTCAAGTGAGAAATAAAGTAACATTGTATTTCTATACCTCTTTATAGTTACCAAACATTTCCTTTCATATGCATCATCTCACTTAATTCTCACAACACTGTAAGGCAATTATCAATATCTTCATGTTACAAATGAGGTACTAAAGTTCAAAGATACTGGGCATCTTACCTGAAGTCACACTGGCAGAGCTGAACAGAGCCCAAGTCTTCTTGGCCCTGAATTCAGGGGGCTCTTCACTTCACAATATTTAACAAAAGTAGTTGACCACCCTATCCCTAAAGGAGACCCACAGCCACTATCCCTCTTCCACCCCACCCAGTTACTATTCTGTCACCCTATTTTTTGCTTCCGTAACCGAGCAGGACCCTATGGGGCCTTCCCGGGACAGACCCTTCCCCCATATCCTCTGCTGTAGCTCCTCTCTGAAGTACTTAGATAATAGAATCTGATGCACACTTCCTGAGTTGTTTTACAGATGCTAAGACCACCACCAATTGGAAGAAATTAACTACTTGATGATCATGAGCCCCCAGACCTACTGGCACCTAAGGATTGATCATGTTAATCCCTGTGACACCGCCCTGTTACCTCACCATTAACCAATCAGAGAATTGTGCATAAGCTGATCACATACCCTGGGACCCCCCCCTCCCTCACCTGGGCTTTAAAAATGCTTTGTGGAATCCCTTTGGGCAGCTTGAGGTTTTAGAGCATGAGACACCCATTCTCCTTGTATTGGCACCTTGACAATAAGCGTTGCACTTTCTTTCACCACAACCCAGAGTCAGTAAATCAGCTTTACTGCGCACAAGTGATCAGACCCAAGTTTGGTTCAGTAACACTTCCAAAATTATTTTATGTATTGTCTGTCTCCTTCATCCTCCCTTATTTTGAACATATCTTCTAGAACATGTGTTCCACCAGGGTAGGGACTTTGTCCATCTTGTCCACTGCTGAATCACCAACACCTACAGCAGTGCCCAAAACATAGCAGGCATGCAATAAAAATGAAATAAATAAATGAATGAAAGAAAAATTTCTGGGGCACAAGACTTGTCCAATGGTCTTAAAACCTACAGCATGCCTAGCACTTACAGTCATGTGGGGCATTAGACGTAATATACTCTGAGACTCCTGGCTGGATCAAGAAATCCACCCACTGTTGTGGTCTTCCAATAAGACTGGTCTTCCAGAAGACCTGGCATCCTCAGTTCTATGCATCATCACATCACATCTGGCTCCAGGAAAATTCAGTTCTCATTTTCTTAGGAAAATCTGGTTTTGTAAGATATCCCTCACGTTTTCTGGCATATAGTTTTACTTATCTTCATTTTTACTATTAAATTAACACACACACATACACACACACACATACACACACACCCTTATTAAGGGTCTATTACTTGCAAATCATTAGCTTGATATAGTGAGACAGAAAAAGTAACCTGACTTTTTAAAAATAGTGACTTGATAGCAGGGACTCTGGTTTAAGGAGTTCACAAATTGGTTGGAGAAAAAAAAATGAAGACGTAAGCAAAAAGAAAAAGATATAAATAACAGTAACATAAAATATCATGATACAGTGGCACAAGATTAGTTGCCAAATTAAATATGAACTAATTATTTGCTCTGGAAATTCACAGGAAGGATACCTGAAGTTGGACTGCAAAGAAAAAACTTCAGGAAAGACAGAAAATGAATTCGAAATAGCCCTTGAAGAATGAATAGGATCTATAAAAGCACAAAGAGTGAAAATGTCACGAAAGCTCAAGTAAACTCGTTTTGCTAAAGAGGAGAGTATGGTTTAGTGGGTAATCAGAAAGAAGGCCCACAACAGAATGAGGCCAATTCAAGTAAAGACCATTAATGCCAGGATGAGAAGCCTAATTTATAGGCAATGAGAGCCACTTAAAGGTTTAATGCAGGGCTTTCCCATGATCAATGTGGTATTTTAGGGAAATTATTCTGGCATGGTGTGAGACTGAGGATGAGAGGAAGCTCTCACTAATCCACTTGGCCTCCCTGTAGGGAGCTTCCCTTTTTTCTTTACACAAGCTTTGAGAACAGAGTTATCCCCCAACAACAGTTTCTGGATGAACATTTCCAGGATGCTCACTGTTGCACAAACCTTGTTTAACTGGAAGAGACCACAGACAACCAAATCACAGGCTGACACCTTCAAGCTCTGCTTCACAATGAGGCTGAAGAAGACAAGTCTTCACTCAGCCTGTATCCAGTGGGCAAGCAGGCTCTGCTCCCTCCATTCTGTTCCCTCCTCCCCAACATCCAGACGACACACCAGCATCTCTAGGCTACCTCATTTTGTTCTAGTCAGGTGCGCTTGTTAATTTTCTTTTAATGAGATCTGTGAGTATAATGTAAAGATCCTGACGCTGTTCCTCACCCCATCTCCTTATACCTGACGTCAGTGCTCATGCTATTAGGCCCTAGGACTTTGGGGCTTCAGATCCTTCTGCTTTGCCTTTCTTTGGCTGTGACAGCAATGGTCAGCTCTTTACAGCTGAGACAAAGAACAACTATTTGCATCTTGGTCTCTACTCTTTACCTTTTAGGCCCTCCTCCTCTGAGGCAGATGCTACAAAAAGAAGAATGCTGAGATGCCATTACTATGTGATGAGAATAAGTTGTTTTTACTCTTCAAAGCACTGTAAATACGGGAGCAAGTCTGTGCATTCTGCAAAACAGCATCTTGAGAAAGAAGCCCACTCCTACACTGTGCTTGGCATAAAATAAACCCACCAGCAGAAAAGGAGGAGATTACAACTCTAATTCTTCATTCTCAGACTTGCCTTTATTTTATTAAACATTTTAAAGGACATAACAGTTAACGATATATCTTCCTGCTCAAATATTATCAGTATCTCCTAAACTCTCCATATAAAATCCTTTGAAAGAAATTCATATTGGGGGGAGTGTCTTAGGTAACAGGTTGTCTTCTAAGCAGTTTTCACCCATTATTTATTTAATCTTCAAAATAAATAATTGATGAACCCTTCTAGATAAGTACTATCTCCATTTTATACATGAGGAAACTAAGGTTAAAGAATTTGAAGTGACTTGGCAAAGGTAACAAAGAATGTAAGTAGTGGACGCAAGAGTCAACCTAGCCCCATCTTCACTGTACTACCCAGCCCACCCTGCCTTCACATGGCATTCAGGCTCTGAACAGTATAGCCCCAAACTGCCTCTCCAATCTAGTACAAATTTTTACATCTTTTATTTTGTTATATATACAGTCAGCTCTCCATATCCATGGGTTCCACATCCACAGATTCAACCAACTGCAGATTGAAAATATTCAGAAACAAACAAATAAAAAAAATTCCAGAAGTTCCAAAAAGCAAAACTTGAATTTGCTGCATGCTGGTAATATTTACATAGTATTTACATTGTATTTACAACTATTTACATAGTATTTACACTGCATTAGGTATTTTAAGTAATATAGAGATGATTTAAAGTACACAGGAGGATGTACATAGGTAATATGCAAATACTACACCATTTTATATAAGGGACTTGAGTGTCCACGGATTTGGGTATCAGTAGGGGGTCCTGGAACCAATCCCCCATGGATACTGGGGGATGACTATAAATCAAAGTTGTTTCTCCACTCTACTTTCATTATTTCAAAAAAATCATAGAAAATCAATAAGCAGTAGTTGCTAAAGTTGAATATACACATACTTTACAACCGTGAAAATTACTAAGGGGAAACCCCCGTTTAAAATGAAGCCCGAAGCCCTGAAGGGACAGCTCTTGAGCACTAGCCCTCACTGCTGTCTGCCGACCCCAAACAGGAAGAGAGGGAACTTAGATCTCCAACAGGAAGATTACTACTTTGCTACTCCAAAAGAGGAAAGAAGATCTTCTCCTTGCCCAGCAACAGCCCCAGGGTGAGAAACTACCACCACTCAACCAAAAGAAACCATCACCACCCTGAATTCTCTCTTTCCTCCAATGGACTTTCTTTCAAAGCCGCTCCTCCCAACTTCCTCCTTTTTCCTCCAGAAAGTAACATTCCTCTCCTTTGCCAGACTTGCCTATGGTTTTGCCATAGCTCGCACATCCTGAATGGCAATTCTTCTACTATTCTCAAATAAACCCCTTTTGCTGGTAAAATACTGGCTGTTTTATTTTAAAGATCAACACAACCTAGAAATTCTACTCCTAGGTAAATGCCAACAGAAACATGTGCAAATGTTCATCAAAAGACAGGTACAATACTCATATATTAGCAAAAACCCCCCTGCCAGAAAAGTCATAACTCAAATGTCTATCTACAACAGAAGGGGTAAATATTTATACGAGGAAAATATACAATTGTAATGAGAATAAACAAACTGCAACAACAACATACATGTGAATCTCACAAACATAATGTTGAGTGAAGAAGCTAGGCACAAAAAAGTACAGACTCTGATTCCATTTATATAAAGTTCAAAAACAGGCAAAACTTATCTATCATATTAGAAATTAGGATAGAGGTTATCTACCCCCAGGTGAGGGGGAGCAGATATGACTGGAAGGGAGTTGACACCTTAGCACAAATCAAGGCAGTGGCACCAAACTATTAGAGTCATTGTATTCTTCACAGCCATGCCCTCACATTGAAAAAAACAAAAACAAAAACAAAAACCAAACAAAAAAAACAGCTTCACTAAAGAATGTTCTTGATGAACAGTAAATATTAACTTTTTTTTTTTGCCACGTGGCAGACCTTGTGGGATATTAGTTCCCCAACCAGGGATCGAACCCACGCCCTTAGCAGTGAAAGTGCAGAGTCCTAACCACTGGACCCCCAGGGAATTCCCTATTATTAACTTTATTAAATCTTGCCCTTGAACATACATCTTTTTAATATTTTAATATAATATGTAATGTTTGATGAAATAGGAAGTATGCATGAGGCACTTCTATTACACACTGAAGTACAATGGTGGTCTTGAGGCTTGAGGAAAAGTACTTGTGTGAAAATCTGAGTTGTAAGCCGATGTAGCCACTCTTTTGATAGAATGTCATTTTTACTTAAAAAATGATTGACAAGGTGTGGTTATTCAGTCTTGGGTATCTGGCACACATTTCCTCAAAAATGAACTAAGTGAGCCTATTACTTCAAGGAAAACAACTGACAGTATTCAATGGCAATAAAAAATTCAAGCTTTCAACAAAAATTATTCTGGAAAACTTATACCTGACACAAAGAGCTTGACAGTTTCCCACTACTTAAGACTCTTCTGATAGGTCAGCGGTAGGAGTAATCATTGTAGGGCTTTTTTGTTTTGTTTTTGTATAATGAAACATGTTAACATTTGGAAAATCTGCAGAACTCAATGAGCAGAGATCTGGAATAGGTAAACCCTTAGAAACAGGTCAAGTGATTGAGCAGGAATGGAGAGTGACTGCTAACGTGTATGGGGTTTCATTTTGGGGTGTTGGAAATATTCTAAAAATTAGATTGTGGTAATGGTTGTACAACTCTGTAGGTATGCTAAAAAATCATGCACTTTACACTTTTAATGGGTGAATTGTATGGTATGTGAAATATATCTCAAAAAAGTTATAAATTAAAAACTGTACCACTGTAATAATATAATATCTGAAGTTTACTTAAAGAAAAAAAAAACAGGTTGTCAACCCACAGACCATGGTTTACTGACTCCTGTTTTACCATTATCTTTGAGTTTCTCATTCTAGAACATCTTTGGTGCCCAGTATTTCAAAGTCTACCTTTAATTTACTGTTTTTTCTTACTCTTCCAACATGCCCTCCTTTTATCTGTACATCAAAACAATTTTCTTTAAAGTTGGAGCTGCCTGTATTAGTAAAATGAGCATACTTCCAACCCAATACCTCCCAACCAAAACACGTACACACACACAACAACAACAACAATAAAAGATATCAGATGGGGCTACAGTCATCTGAAGACTTGATTGGGGCTGAAGGATCTGCTTCCAATTCACTTATGCGGCTGTTGGTATGAGGCCTCAGTTCCTCGACTCAAGGATTTCTCCATCAGTCACCTGAGTTTCCTCATAGCTTGTTAGTTGACTTCCTCCAGAGCAAGCAAATCGAGAAAATGAGCAAGGAAGAAGCTCTGTGCCTTTTATGACCTAGTTTCTGAAATGTACAACATTACTTCCACTTTATCGTATTTGTTAGAAGTAAGTAGCCAAGTCTTGCCCACACTCAACAAGAGAGGAATTAGGCTCCATCTCTTGAAGGGAGGAGTATCAAAGGATTTGTGGACATATCTTAAAACCACCACAGCCTCCTTGGTAGTATACAAATAGGCTCTCATCTCCTCCGTGGGAAGGCAGAGAAATGGGGGACCAGGCTCAAGACTTAACCGTCAAAACAGCCAAACTCTAAAGAAGGATAAATTCCCAGTGAAGGTAGGTCTGCTGCACCAAGGTCAGGGCCCAGTTGGAAAAAATTAGATGGAGTTATCTGGATTGAAGTCCCTGAAAATCTTGAATTCCTAGATTTCTATGAACCCTCTGAACCCATTAAGAGCTAACCTCTTGGGACTTCCCTGGTGGTCCAGTGGTAAAGAATCCACCTTCCCATGCAGGGAACGCGGGTTCGATCCCTGGTCAGGGAACTAAGATCCCACATGCCACGGGGCAACTAAGCCCACGCGCCACAACTACTGAGCTCATGCACCTCAACGAGAGAGCCCTCAAGCTGCAAACTACAGAGCCCGTGTGCTCTGGAGCCCACATGCCACAACTACAGAGCCCACACGCCCTGGAGCCTGCGTGCTACAGCTAGAGAGAGAAAACCCACATGCCACAACCAGACAGAAGCCCACGCCACAACTAGAGAGAAGCCTGCGCACCACAACGAAAGGTCCCACGCGCCTCAACAAAGATCCCGCATGCCGCAACTAAGACACGATGCAGCCAAAAAAATAAAGAAAATTAATAAAGTAATAATTTTTTAAAAAAGAGCTAACCTCTTGTCCCCCTGCTTGCTTGGAGATGATGCAGAAGCTGCTCCCCCACAAGACAATGGTCACCCAGCCAAGCCCATCTCAGTGGGGGTGTGGATCCTCAGGATCTGCCCTTCCTGGCTACCAGGATTTTAATCCCAAGCCTGTGATTTAATCTTAAAATTAAGATTAAGTCACATTAGAACCCACTGAACCTGATAAGGGAGGAAAGAAACTATACCCCAAAGGAGCCATAAAACCTACCCAGCATGTACCAGCAAAGACCAGGAAAGCACGTGTGAGATTGGATTCTAGAGTGCTTAATCAAGAGGACTGGAACAAAAGTTGAAGGAGGGAGAGTTTATCCATTTGCTAGCACTTTCCCAGGATACAGGACTTAACACTCACTTCATTACGAATACAAATAGGCAAGCTACAGATTGAGGGAAATATTCTCAATACATGTATGTATCTGACAAAGATCTGTATCTAGAATATATAAAGAACTTCTACGACTCAATGATAAACAATTTAATTTTTTCAAAAGGGCTTTAGTAGATAGTTAACAAATGGCCAGTGAGCACATGAAAAAGGTCTCAACTTCATAAATCGTCAGAAAAATGCAAATTAACCACAATGAAACACCTCTGCACACCCATTAGAATAGTTAAAATGAAAAAAACTGACAACATGAAGTGTTGGTAAAGAGAAGAAACACCTGGAACGCTCATATTTTGCTGGTAGAGTGTAAAATGGTACAAACACTTTGAAAAACTGTTAGGCAGTAGTAGAAAACTACTTGGGAGTAAAATGGAATGAATTGATACACATAACAACATAGATTAACCTCAACAACGCTATGCTGAGTAAGAAAAGCCAGACACAGAATAGTATATAGCACGTATTTCCACAGAAAGTCTAACACGGGCAAAACTAATCCATGGTGATAGAAACCAGTAATGGTTGTTTCTGGAGGTGGGATTGACTGAAAAGGGGCACAAGAGAACTCTCTGAGAGTGATGGAAATGCTCTGTATCTTGATAGGGCTGTGAGTTACATGGGTATATGCATTTGTCAAAACTGGCGATCCAGTGGTTAGGACTCAGTGCTTTCACTGCCGCAGGCCTGGGTTCAATCCCTGGTCAGGGAACTAAGATCCCACAAGCCACGTGGTACAGACAAAAAAAAAAAATTTTTGATTGAACTGTACTCTTAAGATCTATGCATTTCACTATATATAAATTATACCCTAATTAAGTTAAAGAGTCAAACTCATCATTCTTCTTTCCAAACCTTTTCCTCCTACTTTTTATCTTAGTTAACACATCACCATCTATTTAGTATTCTTCAAGCCCAACTCACCCTAGATTTCTCTCTCCCTGTTCCTGCCACCTTCATCTACTCTATATCCAAACCCTTCAGAGTCCATCTTGTAAATAACTCTCAAATTTGTCCCCTCATTTCCATCACTAAAGACCCAGGCTTAGTTCATACTTCTGGACTAATGAAGTAGACCTACAACTGGATTTAGCCTTTCCTCATTAACTCTCTACAATGCCAACAGAGTGATCTTCCTAAAATTCTTAGTTTATTATGTCACTCCCTCACTAAAACTTCTTCAACAGATTTACACTACCTGTAAAAGAATATCTAAACCCCTGGGAGAACAACAAGCCAAGAGCTACCCGGTCTAGTCTATGAATATGCCCAAGGGATTTGATGTCCAAAGTCATCTAATCCCCAATTAGAGGCCTGGCAGTCCTTGTTTTCTATCTGGTGAACTATGTGTTCATGTCTCAACTTCACCTGTGATAACCTGGATTTCAAAATCACCTCAGTCCAGTAACAAATGCTCATCCTCTTCCCTATCTGCCTCATTGAAAGGAGTCTCCATCTCCAGCCACCAAGACTCAGAGCCTGGAAGTATCAGCTCTTCCTTCCCCTCCTCTCTCACACCCAGGCACAAAAGTCCTGCCCATTCAGCCTCAATAGCTGTAATCTTAAAGAGAGGTGACAAGGTCCACACTGGCTGCCTTCTTCGACTGTCAGGACTGTGTCACCTCCTTTTAAGATTACAGCTGTTGCCTCTTAACAGGTTTTCTCCACTTTAAATGCAACTTAGAGGACTCACATCCAACACATTAACACCCTGCATGTTTCAGATTTTCAGCATCTCAGAGATTCCCACTTTCCCTGGATATCACCATATACCTGTTGCTTTATTTGGAGTTTTGTATTACAAACTTCAAAAAGATTAGCTAAAAAATGAGGACTCTTAGTAATTAAATTAACTGTCCTTTTTTTTTAGTATTCCCTTTATCTCAAAGTTAACATCAGAGGCTGATCTAACACCAAAACAAAGGCTTACTTTCACCTCATTGAAAATGTTCAAGCATAAATTGAACTGTTTTTTGGGGGGATGCTATTTATAAAAGAAATGTCCAGAGCATGGCAGATTAGAAGATATTACCTCTGGGATGCCTTCTTCCTAAAATATTTTTCTAATATTCAATGTGGCGGATTAAAGATGGTCATAAGGCTTCCCTGGTGGAGCAGTAGTTAAGAATCCACCTGCCAGGATGAGAGTGGTCCTGAAAGAAGACATGGCAGCTGCAAACCTGGAGGGGCCAGTGAGCAGAGGCATGGGTGTTTGGCAGACTGGATCTGAGTGTTTCGTAGCTGAGTGACTTTGGGTAAGTTGATCAATGCTTGCGTCTCACTTGGCTTCATCAGTAAAACAGAAATAAAAATGCCCACCTCTCAAAAAAAAAAAAAAAAAAGAATCCACCTGCCAACGCAGGGGACACGGGTTCGAGCCCTGGTCTGGGAAGATCCCGCACACCGTGGAGCAACTAAGCCCATGCGCCACAACCACTAAGCCTGCACTCTAGAGCCCTCGAGCCACAACTACTGAGCCCATGTGCCACAACTACTGAAGCCCGTGCATCTAGAGCCCATGCTCCGCAACAAGAGAAGCCACCTTAATGAGAGGCCTGCGCACCACAACAAAGAGTAGCCCCCCACTAGCCGCAACTAAAAAGAGAGCCTGCGCACAGCAATGAAGACCCAACACAGCCAAAAATTAATTAATTAATTAATTAATTAATTGATTAATTATTTTTTAAAAGATGGTCATAAATTGACATTCCTCCCATTAAAGGTGGGATGTTTGTTACCGCTCCTTAAATTTGGGCAAGTTCTATAACTGCTTTGACCAATAGAATACTGCGGGAGTGATGCCATGCCAGTTTCTGGGCCCAGCCCTTAAGGACAAGCAGCTTCCATTTCCATTTCTTGTGTCTTGAAATAGTGGCTCTTGGAGTCCTCAGCCACCATGTAAAAATTCCAACTATCCTAAGGTCACTGTGCTAGAGACACATGTAAAGAGGCTGTGAGACTACATCAGTAGAGAGAGATGCCCATCCAGCTCCCAGCCGAGGTCTGAGACATCATGGAGTACATATAAAGGAATCTTCCTCACTGCATTCTGTCTGAATTCCTGGCCCACAAAACTGCAAAAACAATTACAAAATGACTGTTGTTTTAACTCACTTGTGGGGGGCAGTTTGTTATCCAGAAATTGATAGCTGGTACAATAAAAACCTGATAGCATTATAAGTTTTAAACAGAATTCTCCATTCTACAGAAATATACTGCTAGTGAAAAGAATCTGATTATACTTTTCAGATATCTTTATGAAGTCATAGAGTGAATCTATTAGATATGAAACAAAGATAAAAGTGGGAAGCTTGTTTTAAAAAAGAGAGAATTAGAGGTTAATATTGGAATTCTACCATTATTTTGCTCTTCAGAATGCACATCTGGGAGAACATGTCAAATTCCACTTCTGGATGACTCCTAAGTTCACGCTTTTTCAAAACAAAGCATTTCATTCATTTATTTATCCAGTGAATATTTATTGGATACCTACTATGTGTCAGGTTCCATTCTGAATGCTAGAGATAAAGTGATGAACAAAACTGACAGTTCCTGTCTTCTGGGAGCTTACAATGAGTGATAAAATATAAAAAGAGAAAATCAATAAGCCACATTTGGGCTCAAGAATAAGAAAAGTATCTCAGTAGACAAGGTACAGATATAGGTACACAGTGGTGGCAGAAGGGCAGCCCCAGGGCTACTGGGGCCTAGGGATGGAGCCCAGCACTGGCAGCCAGGCACTCAATTCCACTGGGGGAAAGAAGTCATGCTCGCTGCAAGAATAGAGTCCCACGCCAAACTCGAGGCTTGAGGCCCTTCCTCTTAAAAAGAAGCTGAAAAAGACAGCTGCCAACTGGGGCTAGGTGTCCTGATGTCACAGGTAGCCATGGGCCTGGGGAGGTGAGGAACAGAGAATCCAAGACAAGCTGGATCCAAGATTCCCAAATATGATCAGAAAACAAGAACAGCAAAATATCATAAGAAGATCTGGTTCTGGGCTGGGGGTGGGCAGGGAACAACATGTGATGGCAACTATACGTCCATAAAACCACTAGGCAGGAAGGAAATAGAAAACACATCCATAAAGCTGTGTATCTACTCCTGACAACATACAAAACATATACCACTGAAACTGAACATAACCAGAACCTCCAAAGTCCATCTACAATGCTTGGCCTATGTAGAAGAAAAGTAGTGGTATGCTATTTTGTAATGGAAGTTTATGCTTTGGTTTGTCATTTATTGAGAGTTTTTATTCTTGTTCCTAAAGTGTTCAACAAGTACTACAGTGGAGAAACAAAACTTAGCAGCCTGCCGAGCATCAGGAGATGTCTGGTGGTCATGGCTACTTATGAGTCTACTCAGCAGGCCAGCAGCTACAGTGCAGCCCTGGAGAGGACCATGGGGCTGGCCGGAAGTGAAGATGGGTCTCCTCTTTAAGGGGAGGTGCTGTAACTCTAAGGAATGGATAAAAATTACCATAAAATTGCAGGTATTCTCACATACAGATTTGACTCCTTTAAGACAAAAATGAAATGAGGAGTGTTTTGGACCACTAAGTTTTTCACAGCTTGATGGCAAATAAAATAGCAATTTCCTAATCCATGTCTTTTTTTGTGTGTGTCATTAAAAGTTTGATGTTCCATTTATTCAGGTCTTCTTCTATTCAGTCAATGACATTTATAGATTTACATGTAAGAGTCTTTCAGATTTTTCATTAAGTTTATTGCTGAGAAGTTTATGGTTTTTTATATTATTGTGAATATGATTTTTTCTCCCTTTCTTTGGAAATAGAAACCTATTGATTTTTTTTTAACATCTTTATTGGAGTATAATTGCCTTACAATGTTGTGTTAGTTCCTGCTGTATAACAAAGTGAATCAGGAATATGTATACATATATGCCCATATCCCCTCCCTCTTGCGTCTCCCTCCCACCGTCCCTATCCCACCCCTCTAGGTGGTCACAAAGCACCGAGCTGATCTCCCTGTAATCCATGTCTTTTTTAATTCAAGTATGAATGAACACATCAGGTTGCCCTGAGTAACCTTTGCTTCATCTATGAGTGAAGCAAATTAGTATCCAGGGTCCAGACATTTTATTCCTTTTTTTTTTTTTAAGCAATTGAAGTAAATGTCTAACTACAGTTTGACAAGGAACTAGCCTAGAGGCAATACTGAATAGTCAAGAAAAGCAGAAGCTCTGAAGCCAGGCTGTGGAGATTCCTACCTTGACTGACTCTGCCACTTAACAGGTGTGAAATCTTTGGGAGGCAACCTTTCTTCTCTGTGCCTCAGTTTCCTCAAGCACTCATATACTATATTAGGTCGGGAAGGAACAACTGTATTTAAACCGAAAACTCCCCACCCAGGAAGAAGCAAACCACCCAAGTGTTGCACTTCTTTTTCAACAGCGCTCCTGAAGCCGGCGAGAGGACGCGGAGAGCACCTCCCGCGTAGTTGTCCCACTCGCGGCGGGACTCAGGGGCTCGGTCCTAACTGAGTTCAGGGAACCGGAGAAGATCATTCCACTCAGCACCGGCAACACCCTGCCTTCCCTTGAGCAAACCAGTTGGTGTGAACAACCCCGGGCGCCCGCAACAGCCCCGCCACACTCACCCGCGGGCGGACTGTCGCTCAGAACCCAGCACCGGCGCCTCCTGAGGCGGCCCTGGTCGGGAGGCGGGAAGATGACTCAGGCCACGCCTACCTACCCTCGGGGCCGAACCTCACTGCGCCCTCCCCCCCCCGCCCACTTCACTGCGCCTGCGCCCGCGCCCGAAGCCGCGGGGCAGGTTGGGAGGTGTCGGTGGTTTCTTGGTTGCATCGGAGGTTGGGTTACTTGTTGCGCTGCTCAGGTGTTTGCCGCGGCTTCTGGATGTCGCTTTTGCCACAGCTCCTGTTCCACCCGTCTTGAGCCTCCCAGCATTACCGGCCCCCAACCCAGAACTTTCCTGCCGCGGCCCTCCGCCGGATTCCAGCAACCAGCCAGTTAGCAACCAGTCTAACGCTACTGACGCCTCCTCTCCTCCTGTGTACCTGGCACTACGCTAGTTCCATGTATTGTGTCACTTTAATACCCTCTGCAGCTGACAGTGAAACAGAGAAGGTAAAGAACTTGCTTAAAGTCACGTACCCAAAAATGTGCTGGAGCTTGAAGTTTATTGCAGGCTGCCTACCACACTTCCACCTCACATGGCGAAACAACAGAACGCCTAGCCAAGTGTCATATGCTATACATAAGTTTTCACTGTCTCTTAAGTCCTGCGAGGGCAGTATTATCTCCACAGCTGAGGATTCTTCAGTGACTTGCCCAAGGACACCAGCCCAACTTTGGTGGCAATACCTGGGTCACACGTGGCCTGTGTGTTTCTCCACACTTTTTTAAACGGCTTTTTTGAGGTGATATACTCAAAATCTGCACATATTTGAATTGTACAATTTGATTTTTACGTATGTATGTATACGCCTCTGAAACCATCACAGCCAAGAGAGTGAACATACCCATCACCCCCAAAAGTTTCCTTCTGCCCGTTTGTAATCCCTCCTCCCAGTCACAGCCTACTATACTTACCCCTCAGAGAACCATAGATCTGCTTTTGATCACTATAGATTAGTTTGCATTTTATAGAATTGAATATAAATGGAATCACATACTATGTGCTTTGGGGGAGGTTGGGGTGAGTCAGGCTTAATTATTTTGAGATTAATCCATGTTGCTGAGTATATCAACAGTTCAGTCTTTTTTATTACTGAGTAATAGTCCATTATATGGATATACCACAAATTGTTTATCCATTCACACACTGTTGGACTTTTATGTTGTTTCCAGTTTCTGGCTATTACAAACAAAGCTATCAACATTGATGTACAAGTCTTTGTATGCAAGTGTGCTTTTATTTGGATTAAAACCTAGAAGTGAAATGGCTATCATATGGTAGGTTTACATTTGACTTTTTAAGAAACTGCCAAATTATTTTTCAAAGTGATTGTTCCATTTTATATTCCCACCAGCAATGGATGAGAGTTCTAGATCTTCCATATTCTCACCAACGCTTGTTAGACATTCTAAAACGTGCATAGTGATATCTCATTGTAGGTTTAATTTGCATTTATCTAATGACTGGTGATGTTGAGCATCCTTTCATGAGCTTATTTGCCATCAATATATCTTTTTTTAATGAAGTGGCAATTCAGATCTTTCGCCCATTTTTTAAAATTAGGTTCTTCATTCTCTTACTATTCAGTTTTGAAAGTTCTTTACATAATCTGGATATATCTTTTCAGATAATGTGATTTGTGAATATTTTCTCCCAATCTTCTGGCTTGTCCTTTCATTCTCTTAAAAGCATGTTTCAGAAGCAGACATTTTAAATTTTGATAAAGTTTAACTTATCAATTTTTATTTATAGATTTTTTTTTATGTCATATCTAAGAAGACTTTGCCTAACCCAGGGCCCCAAAGATTTTGTCTATTTTTTTCTCTAGAAGTTTTATAGTCCTAAATTTTAAATTTATGACCATAATCTATGCTATATTAATTTTTATATACAGTGCAAGATATGGATTGAAGTTAATTTTTTTGCATATAGAAATCCAATTGTTTCAACCATTTGTTGAAAAGATTATCCTTTCTCCACTGAATTGTCTTTGCCACTTTGTTGAGAATCAGTTGATTGTATAAATGTGGGTTTATTTATGGAATCTATTCTGTTCATTGAATTGTTTTTCTGCCTTGACATTGATACTACATGGTCTTGATTACCAAAACTTTATAATAAATCTTGAGATCAGGTCATTTATTTATTTTTTTTATTTGGTTGCACCGAGTCTTTGTTGCGGCACGTGGTCTCCCTTAGTTGCAGCTCGCCAGCTCCTTAGTTGCGGCTTGCAGGCTGCTTAGTTGTGGCATGTGAACTCTTAGTTGTGGCATGCATGTGGGATCTAGTTCCCTGACCAAGGATCGAACCCAGGCCCCCTGCATTGGGAGCTCAGAGTCTTATCCACTGTGCCACCAGGGAAGTCCCAAGATCAGGTGATTTAAATCTTCCAACTTTGTTCTTTGGTCTCAAAGTTCTCTTGGCTATTCTATATCCTTTGCATTTCCAAATGAATGTTAGAATCAGTTTATCAATTTCAACAACAGAAAAAGAGCCTGCTGGGATTTTGATTAGTATTTCAGTAAATCTGTAGATCAATCTATGGCACACTGACACCTTAAAAATAATGTCTTCTGATCTATGAATATGTTATTTATCTCCAGTTATGTAGGTATTCTATAATTTCTTTCAGAATTGTTTTGTAGTTTTCAGTGTACAGGCCTTGCACATCTTTTGTCAGATTTATGCTGAAATATTTCATACTTTTTATGCTATTGTAAATAGTATTGTTTCTAAATTTTTAATAGCTTATTGCTAATATATAGAAATACAACTGGTTTTTTGTATATAGATCTTATATCCTGAAAACTTGCTAAACTCACTTGAGTTTGAGTAGCTTTTTATAAATTGTGTAGGATTTTCTGTAGATACAATCATGTTATCAGTCATCAGTAAATAAAGGTGAATTTCTTCCTCCTTTTTATTCTAGATGACTTTTATTTCTTATTCTTACCTATTGCACTAGCTATAACCTCCAGTACAATTCAGTAAGGAATGGATGGTCTTTTCAATAGGTGAGACTGGGTCAACTGGATATTCATATAAGAAAACATGAACCTTGACCCCTA
The DNA here is from genome assembly GCF_965194825.1 of Balaenoptera physalus. Classification (NCBI taxonomy): domain Eukaryota; kingdom Metazoa; phylum Chordata; class Mammalia; order Artiodactyla; family Balaenopteridae; genus Balaenoptera; species Balaenoptera physalus. Next base: position 17,849,154 of record NC_138900.1, on the reverse strand, counting down.
CCTCATACCATACACAAAAATTAATTTGAGAAGTATTATAGACCTAAATGTGAAAGACAAGACAATAATACTATTAAAGAAAACATAAGACACTATGTTAATGGGTAAGAGCAGGCAAAAATTTCTTAAATGGGACACAAGTAGCAGTAACCATAAATGATTAATAAATTAATCCAACTTAATGTATGAATTAAATAAGTTTAATTTACATATTAGTTTAATTACTAAAATTTCTAATCCTCAAAAGATGCCGTGAAGAAAGTGGAAAGGTAAGTGACGGCCCAGGAGAAGAGATTTGCAAAACATATATCTGACAGAGGACTTCTATAAATTTCTAAGAAAACATCTGAATCAACTTTAGGGGAACAAAGGGGCAGAAGACTTGCCGTGACCTTCACAAAAGAGGATATCCAAATGGCCAATAAGCAGATGAAAAAAGCATTCAGCATCATTAGTCATCGAGGAAAATGCAAATTAAAGCCCCACTTGAGATATCACTACAAACCAACATCCCAACCCCTACCATGGAGCAACCACTTTGGAAAACTGGCAGTATCTACAAAAGCTAAATATACATATTCCATCCTGTGACCCAGCAGTTCCATTTCAGGGTATACCTGACAAATCAATGCTTATGTCCACCAAAAGACATGTACAAGAATGTTCATAGCAGTTTTATTCATAATGACCAAAACCTGGAAACAACCCAAATGTCCATCAACAATAAAATGGGTAACTAACTATATTGTGTTATATTCATATCATGGAATGCTATTGTATGGAATGGAATACTACAGTGAAAAAGAACAAATCACTGCTACATGCAAGCACACAAATGAATATCACAAATATAAAGTTGACCAAAATAAGCAGGGTACAAAAGATTACATCTGTATGATTCTATCTATATGAAGTTCAGAAACAGGCAAAACTAACCCCCAGTTACTTTTGGTGGAGGGAGTGATAATGACTGGGAGAGAGTACAAGCAAACCTGTTGGGGTACCAGAAATGCTCTACATCTTGATCTGAGTGGTGACTAAGCTGAGATATATATATATGTAAAAATTCACTATTCTCTACATGTAAAAATATATGCATTTCATGTATGTAAGTTATATCAACATAAAAGAAAACTAAAGTGTCTGTTTATGAACATAATTATTTGATTCCACTGATACATATGCCTATTTCTGGGCCAAAACTGTACTCTTTTGATCACTATAACTTTCTAGTAGGTTTGAAATCTACAAAATAAGGCCACCTCTTTTCTTTCAAAAATTTCTTGCACATGTATGCTTCCAGGTGAATTTTAGGATCAATTTTTCAAATTCCTCAGAAAATTTCTATCGTGATTTTTATTGGGATTATGCCATATATTTAGTTTATTTGTAAAGCAACTACAATATTGAATCTTTCCATTCAATTAACATGGTTCATTTATTGAGGAATTTTCAATCAAGTGTTCTTATGTAGGGCTTGAACATTTTTTTGATATATTATGTATATAATGTAATTGCACAATTATGGTTTCTGTTACTATTATAAAGGAAATATTTATCCCATTATATTCTCTATTGTTGGTATATAAAAAGGCTTCTTTCTTTTTTAAATATCTGGCCACCTTACTGAACTCCTTCATTCATTTTTGTAGTTTTTCGTTTGATTCTTTTCATTTCTAGGTTGTGGTAAAGTGTTAAAAACTTTTTCTCCTTTGTATGAGAATCTGACTTCTGGTTAATTTTCTAACAATGTTTTCCTGGAAACAGATGAAGATGGCATGTGTCAACTAGGCAACATTGTTTATAATTACAGTGACCCCTAGTTTGTAACTTTTATCTGGACTGGGAATCACCTAGCCTTGGGTTCCTTTTTCAATCTGAAGGTCCCTGGTGGGGACCCAGAGCCATCTTGCTGAGTGAACTGCTGCAAAGATTCCCACTGCTAGGAAATATCTGACCGTGTTTGCTGGCACGTGTGGTTCCTGTCCTGTGTCCCTGACTAGGCCAATGTCATGTGTGGCCTGCGATAGTCTTGTGAGTCTGAATATTTAGTCAAATCTAAGAAGAACCCCCATGGGCATTGCAGAGTGGTGGCAGCAGTAGGCTAGACTTTCAGACCATCAATTCAATTTGACCAATGGGCTATGAGATAAAGGAAGGAAGAAGGAAATTCTGACAAGGTGCTAAATGCCTGTGTGGGAGAAGCCATCTACCCATTCTCTGATGTTGAAAACTCTGCCGTATATAACAGGGGATAAATCATCCCCTTGTGGGGGGCAGATGTGGGCTAGAGTAAAACCAAATCCACACTGAGAGAAGAAATTGCTCCTGTCCTTAAAGGGACTCACTGCAGCTGGGCCACAGGAACTGATTAATAGACATTGGGTGGGTGTTGGACAGGGGTGGCAAAGACAAGAGAATGAACCAGAAAACACCATGCTTGTGATGGGGCTGCCACCTGATAAAGCAGGTGGAACTGCCAAGTAGACTGACTCCATGCAAACTTTAATCTACAGAGCGATGTTTGAGAGTACCCAAGACAGTAGAGGGCAAAAGCAGACAGCTGGCTGTGTGGTGGCCATCAGGTCCGAGCAGGGCTACATGAAACAACAGTGTAATAGCATTTGGGGTCATCAATAAAAGGTTAAAGAAAGTGGTAAGGGATAATCCCAGGTCAACCTAAACATCACCCATGGGTCTGGTAAAAGCTGTGGACTGAGAATGCTTGAAGTCATTTAAGGCTACGTGGGAGCCTGACCAGTGTCCTCTGCTGCCATCTAGTGAAAACTTGATGGGAATGCAAACATTTTCTAAAGTGACAAGAGATTGTTAAGGCAATAATTGGTTGTTTTAAAGGCCTAAGCTGTGCTTTCAGACTGGATAAAAACTTTGATTTACAAATGGTATATAGGGGAAACAGATTCTTCTTCTAAAAAAGTTAAATAAATTTCAATGTAGTAGGTTCCATTTGCTAAAAACTATCATGTAATATTGTTAGATGTAAAATGCCTAGAAATCCCAGAATAAAGGAGGTATTGTGGGCACTGTAAAGACAGATGGCCTTGGGACTTCCCTGATGGCGCAGTGGTTAAGAATCCGCCTGCCAATGCAGGGGACACGGGTTCGAGCCCTGGTCCGGGAAGATCCCACATGCCATGGAGCAACTAAGCCTGTGCACCACAACTACTGAGCCTGCATGCCACTGCAACTGCTGAAGCCCGCTCGCCCAGAGCCCATGCTCCGCAACAAGAGAAGCCACCGCAAGGAGAAGTCTGCACACTGCAATGAAGAATAGCCCCTGCTCTCTGCAACTAGAGAAAGCCCGCATGCAGCAATGAAGACCCAACGCAGCCAAAAAAAAAAGACACATGGCCAAAGCCATGGGGATGGACTATAGGCAAAGATTTAACAAAACACTTCTGCATGACAATCTAACCTTAGGTTTATTTCCCTGAATGTATGTTAAGTATGTTGCTAGGCTACATTATGGTAAAAATGATCATTGGTGGGACTTCCCTGATGGTCCAGTGGTTAAGACTCTGCACTTCCAACACAGGGGGTATGGGTTCAATCCCTGTTTGGGGAACTAAGATCTCACATGCTGTGTGGTGAGGCCAAAAATTTATTTTTAATTTTTAAAAAATGACCATTGGTAACTTGCATCTGGACTGACAGACCTGTAACTACCTGATGGGGAAACCATTGTTTTGGGCTTCATGAGTGTAGAACTCATAACTAGGCACATTCCTTGCAGAAACCCTGGAAGCTATGCCTATGGAATTGTGAGATTGTCTCTCGTGAGGCATGGGACTTTTAAATCAAAGCAGCTCTCATTAAGGCCCAATGTGTATCTAGCATCTTTGCACCTACCGAGTGAACTATAGCAAGGACACTGTCTGTAGCTGCAGGGAAAGTCTGAAGCTCCCCTGCCCTATCTCCTTCTAAAGAGACTGAGTGTGACCTATGGTCATCTTGTGAGTCTGAATAAGCCTAAGAGACCACTAGTGGGCCTTGCATAGGTAATTATATCAGCTGCCAAAAATGACTTTTGTTTTCTGTAACTATACTCATTTCCTTTTCATTTGTTATTTGTTATAATTCACTGAATTACAGTGAGCATAATGGTGAAGGGAGGGAGGGGGTGCAGGGGTGAAAAGGGGAGAGGGAATGCCCTGTCCCCACATTTTATTGTTTCACTTTTTATTATGAAATAATTTTGAACATATATAAAAGTTGCAAAAAGAATATAAAGAAATCCTAGAAAGACTTCACAGAAGATTGACCAGTTGTTAACATTTTGCCACATTTGCTTTATGTTATTTTTTTCTCTCTCTACATATATATGTATTTTTATTATCATTATTATTATTTGAGTGTAAGTTGCAGCCATCATACCCCTTAAATACTTTATTGTGTACTTCCTAAAAATAAAACATCTATGTACATAATTACAGTATAATTCTCAAATTGGGAATTAGCATCAATACAACACTATTTCCTAATTAACAGACCTATGAAAATTTCCATAGGTCCCACTGGCCCAGGACTCCAGAATTCCATGCCCAAACAGCCTCGAGCCCATTTCTAGGTGGGCCTCCATGGGCCTCTCTTCCCGCATCCACCATCCTGAGGCATGGCACATTGCCACTTAGGGTGTGCATTTCCCTAGGCTTGAGTGTGACCTCAGGTGGCTGTTTCGAGGAATGTAGACAGATTTAACCACACAGATGGGGCCTTTATACTGTTGGAAAGAACTGAGAGTGAGAAGAGAAGGGGGACCAGGCCACAGTTGGGGCTGGGTCTCCCCATTCACCATGTTCTGACATGGAACTCCAAGGAGTCTGAGAAGTCTGCATTTGACCTAGCCTTCCTGGTCGGTTTGAAGGTACAGTTTATCCAGAGAAAAAGGAAATAACATATCTTATGTAACTGTTTATTGCTTGAATTATAATTTTTTTTTTTTTTTGGCCATACTGCACAGTATGTGGAACTTGCCCAACCAGGGATCGAACCCGTGCCTCCTGAAGTGGAAGTGTGGAGCCTCAACCACTGGACCACCAAGGAAGTCCTTGAATTATATTGTTAAACATTTAGACGTATGGTACGTGGTCTTCATTTGTAATTTGCCCCTGCTGCATAATGCAAGAGGCAGCCTGGGTAAAAACCACAAACACTTCTCAGAACAGTCTCAGGGTGAACTGGTCCCCACAGGTATTCACCTGCGAAGGGAATCTGCAAGCTGGCTCCTATTGTCCCTGGGAGAATCAGGAGCAGTCTGTGGCAATGCCTCCCAGCCTCCCTTGCCTGCAGCCACTCAGCTTGGCAACAAGCCCCAGGCTTAGTGCTCAGCCTTTCAACAATACAGGGCAGGGACTTCCCTGGTGATCCAGTGGATAAGACTCCATGCTCCCAATGGGGGGGCCCAGGTTCAGTCCCTGGTCGGGGAACTAGATCCCACATGCGTGCCACCGCTGGGAGTTAGCATGCCACAAGTAAGAGTCCTCATGCTGCAACTGGGACAGCCAAAATAAATAAATAAAAATAAATAAATATTTTTTTAAAAATTCAGGGCAGACCCCAAACTGGCCATTTCCTCATTCTTCCTACCCTCTACCTCTGGAATGTCTTTTCTTTCTAGTTTGTCTAATTTCTTTGAACCGCTTGATATTTGACCAACAAAATCCCCTATGACGGACTTAAGACCTCTGGAGGTTTCTGTGTCTCCCTCTCATTCATTTAACACACTACTACCACCGCTACCACCCCACCACCATGGCTACAGCCACCCACACTGCCACCACTGCCTCTAGTCAGCACAGGGCCTTAAGGCACATTTCCCTTACCCAGAACTCTCCAAAGCCAAAAGATATTGTAGGGGGTTGCATCTTACCGACACTAGTGTACACTCATGTCCAAGACACCTTGGAATTCCAACTAAGTAAGTAACACCAATATGGTGCCCAGATCTTAGAAGCGAGGTATAGCTGGAAAAATGAGCAACTATTTTAAATGTTACACCAGTAAGTACCTCTAACTTTTAATATTTTTTAGAGATAAATTATGTAAATATCACTTTCAATAATATAATACTGTCGGTAAGGCAGCCAATAACATCCAAATTTAAGAATTACTGCTACGTGGGGCTTCCTTGGTGGCACAGTGGTTGAGAATCTGCCTGCCAATGCAGGGGACACGGGTTCGAGCCCTGGTCTGGGAGGATCCCACATGCCGCGGAGCAACTGGGCCCGTGAGCCACAATTGCTGAGCCTGCGTGTCTGGAGCCTGTGCTCCGCAACAAGAGAGGCCGCGATGGTGAGAGGCCCGCGCACCGCGATGAAGAGTGGCCCCCGCTTGCCGCAATTGGAGAAAGCCCTCGCACAGAAACGAAGACCCAACGCAGCCAAAAATAAATAAATAAATAAATTTAAAAAGAGTCAATTTGTATAAAAAAAAAACAGAATTACTGCTACATGATTTACATAATTACTATAATATAGTAACATATAATTTATTGTTATATAATTTACTGTTCTTTTCATAATTTTGCTCAATTTTTTTTACTTTTGTCCTAAACTTACTTTCTATAAATATAAACTCTAGGGAATTCCCTGGCAGTCCAGTGGTTAGGACTCGGTGCTTTCACTGCCGGGGCCCCAGGTTCAATCCCTGGTCGGGGAACTAAGATCCCACAAGCTGCGACAGTGTGGCATATATATATATATATATATATATATATATATATATATATATGTAAACTCTAAAAGTTGTTCCATTGTAATTTGTTTCTTTTTATGATGCTTTGAATCTCCAGAAAAAGGCAATTTTTATGAAAGTGTTTTGCAATAACGCATTGATTAGTTACTCCATCATTTTTATTTGCCAAAAGTTATGCCTATTACTTATCATAACTTATTTATATCTTCAATAGCTCTGGTCAACTATCAGAACACAAAATCAGTCAAGATATGCAGTAGAGCAAAACAGAAATTTTGCACACAAAGCAGTAAAGCTGAATCAGTTATTGAGTAGACTGCTTTCTCTTCTAGCTGGGTGCTGAGGTTTGAGCTGAAAAGACTTGAGTACAAGTCTTGGCTCAACCATTGTCCACCTGAGGTCAAAACCATCACCTTCTCTGGCCCTTGGTTTTCCCAGTGTAAAGAGAGGAGCATGATAACACTGATCCTCTGCTCTACTACACATGAAGTCGTATGAAGATCAACTGATAAAAATGCTCTGTTAACAGTACTTTAATGCGCTATTTGTGATCATTCCACAGCATGCAAAATCTGTTCATTAGATCGTGATTCCTAATGCTGCAGTGGTGTGGCAGTGTGCTGGAGCAGTCCTCTCTCTTATTGGAAGTGTACACTGACAATGATTACCTCCTTAAATTTTGCACACTAGGTGCCTACCTTGTCTCACCCTATCCCTGGCCCAGATACCTTGGAGGGAGACACTTACAAAGCCTGCAGATGCAGAAATAAGCCAATGTAATCGTTTCCTGGTCTATTGTGCTCTGGTACTGAAGTTCCATTGTAGAGGGATTGACCCTCTGCATTCCTCTGCATTGGGCTCACAGTGGGCCTAGAAGTCATTGGATTTTAACTTCGTGTCCCATCTTGTCTAAGTCTGCTTTACATCTGCACATACACTTCAGGAAAAAAAGTGCAAGAGCGACTGTGAAGCTCTGCTATAGATTCTTTTTTGAATTTGGACCTGTGGGTTCATGTATCTCATCAAATTTGGGGAGTTCTGGACCACTGGTCTTTGATATATTTTTTTCCTCTGTTTTTGGAATTCCAGCTACACATGTATTAGACGACTTGATATTGTTCCACAAGTCACCGAGACTGTTCATCTTTTTCAATAATTTTCTCCCTATATTTGAATAATTTCTACCAACCTGTCTTCAAGTTGACTCTCCTGTGTTCTGCAGTTCCCTTCTGCTATTAAGTCTATCCCATGGATGCTTTTGATAATCCTTAATCCTGGGCTTACTTGTAAGACATGGCCCTTTTGGATTTCAATAAAAAGCTTTAGGAGTTCAGTGAGCCCCTCTTATTTGTCAAGACTTGAACTTCAAACTAGTACAGAAATTTCTGCCTAAAATTCTAGCTAAAACTTTCAGCTGGGTTCGCTGAGGTCTTGCCCTGCACATGTTCCTGTTAGAAGTCAGCCAGGGATTTGATGGGAATTTATATGCAGATTTTGTAGTTTCTCTCTATGACTCTCTCCTTTCTGGGATGTCCTCTATCAATTTCCAGCTATTTTGGCAGCCCTAAAATCTAACCTCAGTCTCTTCAGCTAGTAAGACCACCACTTTAAAAAAAAAAAAATTATTGAAATATAGTTGATTTACAATGTTGTGTTACTTTCAGGTGTACAACAAAGTGATTCAGTTATTCTTTTTTTAGGTTCTTTTCCATTATAGGTTATTACAAGATATTGAGTATAGTTCCCCACCACTTAGTATTTTAGCTCTATTCTACCATGTGTCATGTGCTGCTGAAAAATGGAAGTGCCCTTGGAGGAAAAGTCTGATAAACTGGCAGTAACCCAGTTTCCTTCCCTTCTTATAAGACCCATGTTCTCTTCAATTCCTGCCTGCTTTAGATTGCTCACCAGTGCCTTCAAGCAATGGCATTTAAAAGAATTTTTTGATCCAGGGTTAATAATTATTATCAATAGATAAGTCAGTTCAATACAAGATACTGTCATTTCCAAAATTAAAACCTCACCTTACATAACATTTGTGTGTGTGTGTGTGGCCGTGTTGGGTCTTCGTTGCTGCGCATGGGCTTTCTCTAGTTGCGGCAAGCAGGGGCTACTCTTCGTTGTGGTGCACAGGCTTCTCATTGTGGTGGCTTCTCTTGTTGCGGAGCACGGGCTCTAGGCGTGCGTGCTTCAGTAGTTGTGGCACCTGGGCTCATTAGTTGTGGTTCGTGGGCTCTAGAGCGCAGGCTCAGTAGCTGTGGTGCAAAGGCTTAGTTGCTCTGCGGCATGTGGGATCTTCCCAGACCAGGGCTTGAACCTGTGTCCCCTGCACTGGCAAGCAGATTCTTAAACACTGTGCCACCAGGGAAGCCCTCCATAGCATTTTAAAGGGGCTGCTTCGGCGTGGAGTGTCACAACAGGTGAGATGCTGGGAAGCTTGCCCTGGCATGCTGCCTGAGAGCCCTTAAAAACTCCTTTAGGGAGGCCCCTTGGAAAAGATGGGAAGCAGGCTGACTACCAGTGTCCAATCAAGACATGTTAAGAAAGAAAGCTGAATCCTCATTCTCCATAGTGGACAGACAATGGACAACACTAAAACTGAAAATTCACGAACAGCATGTCACTTAAAGTCATGGGGTAATTGTGGGGAAATAAAAAAAAGAAAGAAAGAAAAAAGAAGAAGGCTAAAAGAAGTGCCTCTGAGTGCGATGTCCATTTAGGTTTTTTGTTTTGTAGAATTCTTGGTAGAAACTTTGTAGAATTATTTGCTTCTTAAATCTATGTGCTTCTATAATTTTAATAAAGATTTTAAAAATTAATAAAGGAACTACTTTTCCTTAGACACTTAATTGTAGCAAAATCATATACAGTGAAGATAAACTCTTTCTAGTTTTTCTTCTGGTAAAATATACGTAACTGAAAATTTACCGTTTTCACCATTTTTAAGTGGCATTAAGTATATTCACATTGGTTTTTTTGTTTGTTTGTTTTTATTTATTTATTTTTGGCTGCGTTGGGTCTTCGTTGCTGCATGCAGGCTTTCTCTAGTTGCAGCGAGCGGGGGCTACTCTTCGTTGCGGTGCGCGGGGCTTCTCATTGCAGTGGCTTCTCTTGTTGCAGACCTCGGGCTCTAGGCGCGCGGGCTTGGGTAGTTGTGGCTCACGGGTTTAGTTGCTCTGAGGCATGTGGGATCTTCCCGGACCAGGGCTCGAACCCATGTCCCCTGCATTGGCAGGTGGATTCTTAACCACTATGCCACCAGGGAAGTCCCAAGTATATTCACATTGTTGTACAACCATCACCATCATCCAACTCCAGCACTTTTTCATCATCCCAAACTGAAATTCCATACCCATGAAACAAAACTCCCCCTACTCCTTGCCTGCCCCCACCCCTGGTAACCACCATTCAACTTTCTGTCTCTATGAATTTGACTATTCTAGGTACCTCATGTAAATGGAATCATACAGTATTTGTCCTTTTGTTAGAACACTCCCTTTTCAAAATGAGTGAACTACTGGTTAAAGATGGCTGTTTAACCCACATTTTTATCGCCATGCCTTCCCAATACCCCACTAAAATAATAGTAAAGGAGGTAAAAGGTGCAACAAGAGATGGGAAACCATCAAGAGATAAGAAATTTCAACACATTTATTGAGGATGTAAAGTAGAGGGTGAACACAAAGAACAGATATTGTATGATTCCACTCACGTGAGATATCTAGAGAAGTCAAATTCATAGAGATAGAAAGTAGAATGGTAGTTGCCAGGGGCTGTGGGGAGAGGGGAATGAGAAGGTATTGTTTAATAGGTACAGAGTTTCAGTTTAAAGAACTGAAAAAGTTCTGCAGGTAGATAATAGTGATGGTTACAAACAATGTGAGCGTAGTTAATGCCACTGAATTGTACTTAAAAATGGTGAAAATGGAAGTAAGTCAGACAGAGAAAGACAAATATGATATCACTTATATGTAAACTGTAAAAAAATGATACAAATGAACTTATTACAAAACAGAAATAGACTCACAGACAGAAAACAAACTTATGGTTACCAAAGGAGAAAGCAGGGGGGAGGAATAAATTAGGAATTTGGGATTAACATATACACACTACTATATATAAAATAGGTAAACAACAAAGACCTACTGTATAGCTCAGGGAACTATATTCAATATCTTGTAAAAACCCATAATGGAAAAGAATCTGAAAAAGAATATATATATATATTATATATATATATTATATATAATATATATATATATGGACTTCCCTGGTGGTCCAGTGGTTAAGACTCCGTGCTCCCAATTCAGGGGGCATGGGTTTGATCCCTCGTGGGGGAACTAAGATCCCGCATGCCGCACAGTGTGGGATAAATATATAGAGATAGGTAGATAGATAAATAGATAGATAGCGATATCTAGATACATATAGATATATAAAACTGAATCACTTTGTTGTACACCTAAAACACTGTAAATCAACTATACTTCAATTTTTTTTTTTACTTCCGCAAGGCCTCAAAAAATTGAAACAACAGTCGTGCTTCTCCCTCCCCACGTGAATCCTCAGTAAAAGGCAAAAGATTCACTCGATTATGAAGGGAAGCATGAGTATAGATTATACTTCAATTTTTTTAAAAAAGTAAATCAAAAAGCAAACACACCAAAAAAAGGGAAAAAAATGGTGAAATTGGTAAATTTTATGTTATGTATATTTCACCACAGATACACAAAAATAGAGAGTAGAGGTCACTGATGAAGCCAAGTACAGGAGGCCAAGGACTGAATGCATGTGGTGGACAGTAGGAAGGAGAACAGCAGCCCAGTGGGAGCAAATCATCCCTCAGACGCCCAAGTGGCTTGTGTGCTGTGCGCAGTACAGCAAAGGGTAGGAGCAAGAAATGGGGCTGAATGCCACTCCTCTCCCCACCACTCTCACCTAGCTGCCTTGTGATGGCCTGACATGCAACCCCCAGAAAAACTACAGGAGTTCTCTAAAAAGGAATTGAATGCCTCAAAACTTCCATAACCTGTCATTTAGAGGTGTACCCATTAAACATCTAAATAGTGGCTTCTGAGACAAATAATGTATGATATCACTTACATGTGGACTCTAAAAAATACAACAAACTAGCAAATAAAACCAAAAACAAGCAGACTCACAGTTACAGAGGACAAACTACTGGTTACCAGTGGGGATGGGGAGTGGGAGGCAGAAACTACTGGGTGTAAGGTAGGCTCGAGGATACACTGTACCACATGGGCAATATAGCCAATATTTTATAATAACTGTAAATGGAAAGTAAGCTTTAAAAATTGTACCAAAAAATACAAATGTTTTAAATAAATAAATGAGTGGCTTCCCACCTGATCACCATAAGGGAAGTCCTTCAGTCAGCGAGTCCACTATAAACACAAAGGCCCCATCACAGAGATGATTTATGATCTCGTTCTTACATATGTTCCAATGGTCACCATACTCTGATGAAAGCCTCCAACATGAAAGACTCACTCTAAGATAAGCAAACAAAATCATAGCCAAGAGGCAAGGGGCATCTTCATACTATGGAACTGACCGTACAGCAAGGGCTATACATAGTCAAAATAGGCACCACCAGGACATAGCAGGCCTACCTTACAATGGTAGGCCTGTAAAAGTCACAACAGGGACCTCCCTGGAGGTCACATGCTGGACCTCCATCCAGCATGGAGGAAATAAAAACAACTCAGGAAAAGAACTTTAAAATATCGCTAAGTACTTGCCCTGTGAGATAAATCTTCATTTATCATAGCTGGAAATTAATAGATAATGTCTACAACGGATGAATCAAGGTTGATGATGTAAGCATATTATTTAGAGACAAAGATAACCACCAGGAGAAACAGCTAAAAAGAGTTAGAAGCGGAGGCCTCCATAGGTCCACGGCTGGGGAGAGGTAGGCTAGGAATAATTGTTATGCATCATAAGCCCTTCTGCATGATTTGATGGTTTAAACTTATGCACATATTAGTGGTACTTTGATTTTAAAAAAACTTTTTTTTTCAAAGAAAATGACTGGAAGGTTTTTTCTCATGTAGCATTGTTTCATTCTGGAATTTTCCAATTAAGCTTTACATATATACATAACACATATACATAACACATATACATAATAATGTATACATAATACATTATGTATTATGTACACATATATACATAATAATGATAACACATATACATAATAATGATAATTATTCAGGAAATTGGGAGATTTGTAAAAACATTGTGTGCCATTAGAGTAACCAAGCTCGGCTTTAACACATCTTGGCCTTTCAGGGTAATTAGACCACACTGGAGGCCCAGATGGGGTGAATGAGAAAGCCATGGGTGTCTGCCGTATAGAACTACTCAACTGGCAACTGAAGTTTGCATGTTAACTTAGTACACAATAAGAAATGAATAAAAATGCTTAGATTTGGGGCAAAACATTTTACTTTAAAAACCAAACATAGGGGCTTCCCTGGTGGCTCAGTGCTTAGGAATCTGCCTGCCAATGCAGGGGCCACGGGTTCGAGCCCTGGTCTGGGAAGATCTCACATGCCATGGAGCAACTAAGCCCGTGTGCCACAACTACTGAGCCTGTGCTCTAGAGCCCGTGAGCCACACTTCTGAAGCCCGCGCGCCACAACTTCTGAAGCCCGCGCGCCACAACTACTGAAGCCCTCGCGCCTAGAGCCCATGATCCGCAACAAGAGAAGCCACTGCAATGAGAAGCCTGCGCACCACAACAAAGAGTAGCCCCCACTCGCCGCAACTAGAGAAAGCCCGCGTGCAGCAACAAAGACCCAACGCAACCAAAAATAATAAATAAATTAAATAAATAAATTTATAAATAATAAATAAATTAAATAAATAAATTTATAAAAACAGACAAACAAACATAGAACATAGGTGCAGTTAATTGATGTCCTACACAACTCATTTTAAGCCTTCATGTATTAAAATAGAATCTTCAAAACTACAAGTAGTTCCTTCTATAGCTTCTGTTTTTTAAAAAGTCACCTCCTACTGTATCTGTGTTGTAAATTCACAAAATACAAAAAAAAGAAAAAATCTATTAGTTCCTCTGACAGAGAGGTTTTGCACGTCTACTCTGTGCAAGGTCCTGAGTTGGTGCTAAGAATGCAGTGGTGGAAAGGCACATATATTCCCTGCTCTCAGCACAACTTACAGACTAGGGTAAAATGTGCATATGTAAATAGGCAATTTTACCACAATGTGACAGCACAAAGGACTTAGTACAGGTTGAATAGGATCGTGTAGGAGGAGCAACTGTCTCAGGACAGCAGTGAGAAAGCTTCTGGATTGACGTGATACCTAGGCTGAGAGCTGCAGTGGGAAGGCTCAAGGGGGAGAATCTGATAGAAATTTAACATAGCTTCTGGAATGGAGGACAAAGTCTGAGAAGTGGAGACAATGAGGGACAGTGAGATGGGAGAGTTAAGCTGGAGCCAATTCATACAGGGTTTTGTAAACAACATACGCTGGGTTATTCTAAAAATATAGAGCAATGAGAAGCCATTGAAAGTTTTGGGGCGGGGGCTTGCAGGCCAGGTCTGGCATCATCAGATTTGCATTTTTGAAAGATTTCTCTCAGATAAACTCATTATAGATTAATTTCTGTTATTTTGGAAAGATAATACTTTCCAATCAGACCCACTTCTTACCCATTTCTATTGTTTGTTGTTAAGGTCATTGGACAAATATTTGAGTAGTGGTAAGAATATATAACTAACTATAGAGTGCTATTAAGTTTATAAAGTGCTTTACCATATGTACTCTCACTGCATACACTTAGGAGGCAGATGGTTATAGAAAGAGATTTGGCCCTGATTTCACCACTCTTCGACCTTGTGTCATGGAAGATACATAACTCAGAGGGCTACTGCAAATTAAAACAATGAAATTATGTCTTCTGTGCATTTAACTATGTAAATTCAACAACCATGCTCTGAAAAGAGAGAGAGAGACAGAAATCAGTAACAATTCCACTCAATGTGCACACACCCAAAGCAAATATGGGATGGAAGGCATCCTCCATAGCACCAGTAATTAGTCTCAGTTTCAGTGCATCTCTCATGGAATAAGCATCTCACTGTACTGAGAGTGGCTCTGGTATTTGAAGGGACATACTTTAAAAAAAAAACAAAAGACAACAACAACAACAAAAAAAACCCACAGCCCTTAAAGGCCAGTCAAATATGTCATATGTTATTTAACTGAAGGACCGGCAGTCCACCCCAATTCTGGAGGAAAAACTGGCTGTGAGGGTATAATGGACATATTCCTAATGGATATATATGGCCCTCAAATCTTCCAAATTCCCCTTCCAATTAGGCTATAAAAAGTCACAAGAGGGACTTCCGGGGTGGTCCAGTAGGTAAGACTCTGTGCTCCCAATGCAGGGGGCCCAGGTTCGACCCCTGGTTGGGGAACTAGATCCCGCATGCCACAGCTAAGAGTTCTCAGGCCGCAACTTAAAAAAAGATCCTGCGTGCCACAACTAAGACCCGGCATAGCCAAAATAAATAAAATAAATAAATTTTTTAAAAAAGTCACAACAGACCACCACTTCTACTGTAAAGATAGGGGGGAAATGGATAAAATACAATATCATATTTATATTTACAGATATCACAAATTAGTCTAAAGGAACTAAATTCTAGAGAAGGGGGACAAAACTTCATAGATGAGAAGAGATTAGTGGCTACTGGGGGCATTGGCCAAGTCTGGGCATGGGCAGGCAGATGATGGGACCTGCCATAGTCAGAGGTCTCTGCTTGGCTAAGAAGGCACCACTGATAGATTAAACATCTCCATGGGCTAGAGCAACAGATGAGAATTTATATAAGAACTTAAAACACCAAGCTAGTCCTCCTCTTTGGTTAAATGGGTAGCAGTACAGGAGGCTGGGGCCTGGACTGAAAGAGACAGATCTCCATCAACTCCCAACACCTGGGTCCAAGTCCCACTAGAAGGAGGGGCCTGAAATACACACAGATCATATCTTGCCCTTAAGACATTTGAAGCCCAGGTGAACTGAAACTAACTAAAACTGCAATCCAGCCCAAATTCAGCTCAGCTCTTGATTGAGTCTGAGTGATCAGCCCTTCATCCTAGTTGTCTGGCAGAGGAAAAGGCTTGTCCTTGCTGGGAAAAAAATCTTTTGTTCCAGTCACTCTGCTTCTTTTAAATACAATGTCCAAACATACAATAAAAAACTATGAGATGTGGGCTTCCCTGGTGGCACAGTGGTTAAGAATCTGCCTGCCAATGCAGGGGACACGGGTTCAAGCCCTGGTCCGGGAAGATCCCACATGCCACAGAGCAACAAAACCCGTGCACCCCAACTACTGAGCCTGTGCTCTAGAGCCCGCGAGCCACGACTACTGAGCCCACATGCCAAAACTACTGAAGCCCACGTGCCTAGAGTCCGTGCCTAGAGTCCTAAATGTAATGTAAAGAGTAGCCACCACTCTCTGCAACTAGAGAAAGCCTGCACGCAGCAACGAAGACCCAATGCAGCCAAAAATAAATAAATAAAATGAATAAATTTATTTTTTTAAAAAATTATGAGATGCAAAGAAGCAGAGAAATATGATCCATAGTCAAGAGAAAGAAAAATCAATACATACAGATCCTCATATGACCCAGATGCTGGAATAAGCAGGAAAGAACCTTAAAATAACTATCACAATTATGTTAAAGTAATCAGAGCATAAGTTGGACAGAGTGGATAAGAAGATGCAAATTTTCAACAGAAAAATACACTTTCTTTTTTTTTTTAATTTATTTTTTTTGGCTGAGTTGGTTCTTCATTGCTGCATGTGGGCTTTCTCTAGTAGTGGCGAGCAGGGGCTACTCTTTGTTGCGGTGCGCAGGCTTCTCACTGTGGTGGCTTTTCTTGTTGCAGAGCATGGGCTCTAGGCACATGGGCTTCAGTAGTTGCAGCGTGTGGGGTTCAGTAGTTGTGGCTTGCGGGCTCTAGAGCACAGGCTCAGTAGTTGTGGCGCACGGGCTTAGTTGCTCCACAGCATGTGGGATCTTCCCGGACCAGGGCTTGAACCCGTGTCCCCTGCATTGGCAGGTGGATTCTTAACCACTGCAACACCAGGGAAGCCCAGAAAAATACACTTTCTTAAGAAGATCCAAATGGACATTCTAGAACTGAAGAAATATAATACTGGATGGGATGAATAATTGATTGGGACCAGCAGAAGAAAGGATCTGTGAGCCAAAAAACAGGCCAATAGAAATTACCCAAAATGAAGCAAAGAGGAAAAAAAGAAAAAGCAAATAGAACAGAGCATGAGAGACGTAGTAAAAAGCTAACTCAGTCTAGACTACAGTAAGTTATGGATGTATTTTATAATTTCTAGGGCAACCACTAGTATAAATGCAAAAAGGTAGAGCTAAATTTCCAATAGAGGAGGAAAAACTGGAATAATAAAAATTATTTGATTAATACAAAAGAAAGCAGAAAAGAAAAAACAAACAAAAAGTAGAACAAAGGAAAACAAATAGCAAAATGGTAAACTTTAACATAATCATATCAATAATTATATTAATTATAAATGGACTAAATGTTCCAAGTAAAAGTTAGGACTTGTCAAACTGAATGTAAGCAGAACATTGTTATATGCTATTACAAAGTACACATTATAAATAAAAGGATACAGATAGGTGAAAGTAAAAGGACTAAAAATATATGCCAAGCAACACTAGTCATGAGAAAGTAGTTATAGCTTTATTAGTATCCAGTAAAGCACCTGACAGAAAGACATTTCATAGTGATAAAAGGGTTGCTTCATCAGGAGAGAGCAACAATCCAAACTACATGCACTTCATAACATAAATGAAGCAAAAACTGATAGATATAAAAAGAAAAATAGATTAATCTATAATCATAGAGACTTTTAACATACCCCTCTCAGTAACTGACAGATAAAACAGACCAAAAAAATCAAAATATTTGAAGAACACTATCAACCAACTTGACATAGCATTTATAGAATACTAAACCCAGTAACTGCAGAATACACATTCTTTTCAATTGCATATGGAACATTCATCAAGATGTCGGGCTGTAAAACAAGTCTCAGGAAATTCAAAGCATTGCATGCAGAGCATAATCTCTGACCATGATGGAAATAAATGAAAAATTATTAATGAAAGATATCTAGAATATTCTCCAAAGTCTGGAAATTATGCCACACACTTGGAAATAATTTATGGGTCAAAGAAGAAATCACAACAGGAAATTAGAAAATGTTTCTAACAGAATAATAATAAAAGCAATACATACTAAATTGTGTGGGATGCAGCTAAAGTAGTTGTTAGAAGGAAATTTACATGTTTAAATGCTTATACAAAAAAGAAGAATAGTTTAACACCTATAATTTAAGCTTCTACCTTAAGAAGCTGAGAAAAGAAGAGCAAATTAAACCCAAAATAAGTGGAAGAAATAGTGAAGATAACAGTAGAAGTCAATGAAATGGAAAACAAACAATAGATAAAATTAACAAAACCAAATCTAGTTCTTTGAAAAGATTAATAAAACTGATAAACCCTAGCAAGACTGATCAAGGGAAAAAAGAAAGAAGACTCAAATTATAGGGGAAACATCACTACAGAGCCTACAAACGTTAAATACACATTAACAGGGTATTATGAATACGTTTATGCCAATACAATTTCACAACTCAGATCAAATTCCTTAAAAAAAAACTTAGTGAAGTCGACATAAGAAGAAATAGAAAATCTCAAAGGTTCTACTCTACTCTATGAATGTAAAGTTTTATAGAAGAGAAACTTATTAAATCGGGGATCAAATTCACTAACACTTGCTAAAGTGAGATGTGATCACATAAAAAGACTTTAGGGAATTGTTGACTCTACCTAACTTTTACTTGACTCTACCTAATTTTTACTTGCAATGCTGCTGCAAGGAGTGCAGTTAGTGGACAGCTTTCAGTCCAAGTCCTTGCTCTTCCTGGGTAGCCCAGGCCAATGACAGAGCACAGCAAGGGTCCTAGGGCCTGACAGTTTCTGCCTGATGTGGGTCTATTCTGAAGAGCAATCTTTGCTCAATGACCCCCTGTTAGGTTGCCTGAGACTTTGTCAGATCTGCAAACTCTACCTACTGAATCTGCTTCCTCTCCTTTTTATCTTTCACAGGCATTATCTCCAATAAACCTCTTTCACTTATGTCTCAGAATCTGCTTCTGAGGAGAACAAGCTGACAAACATGCTGAGTTTAGAACTGAACCCTGTTTAAGATGTGGCTCCTCCAATGTATATAAAATGACTGACCCAATCATTTGCCTTTCTTTTTGCATCACTTAGGAAATGTATTTGACTGCTAGTTAAGAGAGACAAAATAACACTGACATGGGACTTCCCAGGTGGTCCAGTGGTTAAGACTCTGCTTCCACTGCAGGGGGCATGGGTTCAACCCCTGGCTGGGAACTAAGATGCCGCATGCTGTGCAGCCAATATATATATATATATATATATATACACATATATATACACATATATATATATGTATATATATATATAAAACACTGACACAAGTAAGGTAGTTGACAGTCCAAGCTGGTAAGGTGGCTTCACAGTGTCATAAAAGTCCCAGCCTTCTATCCTGCCAGTCATGTGAATGAAGCCATCTTGGACCCACTAGACCAGGCAGGCAAATGGCCACACAATGATCCTAGATGATGCTACATGAAATAGAATTACTTAGTCATGCCTTGCTCTAAATATTATGAAATATAACAAAACGGTAATTGTTTTAAATTATTGAATTTTAGGGACTTCCCTGGTAGCACAGTGGTTGAGAGCCCACCTTCCAATGCAGGGGATGCAGGTTCAATCCCTTGTCAGGGAACTAGATCCCACATGCACGCCACAACTAAGAGTTCACATGCCACAACTAAGGAGCCCACCAGCCACAACTAAGGAGCACACATGCTGCAACTAAAGGAGCCAGCGAGCCACAACTAAGGAGTCCACCTGCTGCAACTAAGACCCGGCACAACCAAAATAAATAAATAAAATAAATAAAGATAATAATAAATAAATAAATAAATAATTGAATTTTAGGGTGGTTTGTTATACAGCGATAGATAACCAGAGCACATCTCCTAACTAATACAGAAAGAAAAAATTAACATAAAATCTTATATCTAATACCTTGATACAATAGCATTTTGAAGTTATTACTTTCCTGCTTTATTTTCATATGCTGCCTGTTTTTTTCCTTTAAAAAAGTCTTTGTACTCATACAATTTTGTATTTAGCTTTTTAACTTAAATATTCTCTTATGTATAACTGATTCACTTTACTGTACACCTAAAACTAACACAATATTGTAAATCAACTATACTGCAATAAAAAAAAATTATTCTCTTATAAGCATGTGTCCATTTGGCTATGTAATCTTAGTGTAATAGAGTCATAATATGAGGAGACATATTTTTTATTGTGATGCAATTCACATACCATAAAATACACTTTTTAAAGTATATAATTTAGTGGGTTTTTTAAAAAAGTAAATTTATTTATTTATTTATTTTGGCTGCGTTGGGTCTTTGTTTCTGCGCGCAGGCTTTCTCTGGTTGCGGCGAGCGGGGGCTACTCTTCGTTGCGGTGTGCAGGCTTCCCTTATTGCAGAGCACGGGCTCTAGGCGTGCAGGCTTCAGTAGTTGCGGGGCACGGGCTCAGTAGTTGTGGCTCACAGGCTCTAGAGTGCAGGCTCAGTAGTTGTGGCGCACCGGTTTAGTTGCTCTGTGGCATGTAGTATCTTTCCAGGCCAGGGCTCGAACCCGTGTCTCCTGCATTGGCAGGCAGATTCTTAACCACTGCGCCACCAGGGAAGCCCAATTTAGTGGTTTTTAGAATCTTCGTAATGTAATGTAACAATCACCACTATCTAATTCCAGACATTTTCATCACCTGAAAGAGAAATCCTGCACCCATTAGCAGTCACTCCCCATTCCTACTCCCCAGCCATACCCCTCAGTCCCTGGCAACCACTAATCTCCTAATCTATTCTGAACATTTCATATCAATGGAATCATACAATATGTGTCTTTTGTGCTGATTTCTTTCACTTAGCGTAACATTTTTAAGGTTCATCCATGTTGTAGCATGTACCAGTACTTCATTTCTTTTTATGGCTAAATAATATCCCATTCCATGGATATATTTTGTTTATCCATTCATCAGTTAATGGATATTTGGGTTGTTTCCACTCTATTATAAATAATGCTGCTATAAACATTTATGCACAAGTTTTTTGTGGGGACATTATTTTCAATTATTGTGGGTATATACCTAGGAATGGAACAGTTGTGTAACATGGTAACTCTATATTGGACTTTTTGAGGAAGTGTCAAACTATTTTCAAACAGGCTGCACTATTTTACATTTTACATTCCCATCAGCAATGTATGAGGGTTCCAATTTTTCCACATCCTTACTAACACGTGTTCTTGACCATCTTTTTCATTACTAGCCATCCTAGTAGGTATGAAGTGGCATCTCATTGTGGTTTTGATTTACATTTCCCTAATGATTAATGATGTTAAGCATCTTTTTCGGTGCTTCTTTGGCCATTTGTATATCTTCTTTGGAGAAAAGTCTATACAAATCCTTCACACATTTTTTTAAATTTATTTTTTTAATTGAAGTATAGCAGATTTACAATGTTGTGTTAATTTCTGCTGTACAGCAAAGTGGTTCAGCTATACATATATATACATTCTTTTTTATATTCTTTTCCATTATGGTCTACACATTTTTTAATTGGGCAACTTAATTTGTGTTTTTTAATTTAATGTTTTAATTTCTGTTAGTTGTAAGAGTTCTTTGTATCAATATATTCTTTATATATTCTGAATCTCTTATCAGATCTATGATTTGCAAATAGTCTCTCCCATTCTGTGAGTTGTCTCTTCACTTTCTTGATAATGTCCTTTGAAGCACAGAAGTTTTTAATTTTTATGAAATCTAATTTAACTATTTTTTCTTTGGTTGTTTGAGCTTTTTGTGGCATAGCCAAGAAACCACTGCCTAATCCAGGTCAAGAAGATTTACTCCAATGTTTTCTTCTAAGAGCTTTATAATTTTAGCTCTTACATTTAGGTCTTTGATCTATTCTGAGCTAATTTTTACCTATACTGTGAGGGTGACTTTGAATCTTGCCTGTCAAGAGGAGAAGGAATAGAGAGCCTTTCATATCAAACAGGAGATGAAAGAATGGTTAGAAGTGGGAGAGTGATACATATGTTCTGAGAAGCAATGAATTCAGTGTCGCCAGAGCCTAAGGCACACAGAGAGTATGTTGGGAGTTACAATGAATAACTGTGGCCACACCAAAAGACGGTGAGTGGCAGGAGTCTATTTCCCCCATATTCTCCATCAGCCACTCGCCAGCCTCACCAAGCAAACACAAATGTAAAAAAAACCCAGTGTACCAGCTAGAAACATAGCTTTGGACAAGCCTCCCATCCTTTTCATCTCCTCTTTCAACTTGATTGCCTCTCCTTAAGCCCTCCAATGTAGAACTCCTAGAGTTTCTATTGCTGAAAACATTCAGTGGAGAAGTAGTTTTGTTTGTTTGTTTCTGTAGGCTACCAGAAATCATTGATGGTCTTAAGCAGGGGAGCAACATGAGATTTTGGTTTTCAGAAGCAATGGTAGTAAAAGTTGTCACCTTCTCAACCTTTTTCTAGCACCTAAGTCAGAGATTCACATGCATAATACACTATGGACTACCACACTTATCAGCTGCATTTATGCACAGTTCCTGGTGCCTTAGGGTGCAGGAAGCTATGAATTGAAAAACATAAAGTAGAATCACCAAGATTGGTGATTGATTGCGTGTAGCCAGATAAGGACTCTGGTTTCAAGACTGGACACCTGAGTGAGTCCTGGGGCCAGTGATAGGGACAGGGAGCATGGATAAAGGGCAGGTTTATTTTGGGGATGGAGGGGAATAGATGCAGATAATTTTGAACATGTTGAGTTGGAAGTGCCTGAGGGACACCCAAGCAACTGCATCTAGTAAGTACATAGTTAGTGCGACCCTGGAAATCAGGAGATCTGGCATGAAGATGTAAATCTGGGAATCAGCTTATATATGGAACAGCATGAGCTCACTCAGGAAGCATGAGAAGATAAGCTGGGTTCCAGGCCTGGAAGGGGGAGGAAAGAACAGAAATAAGAGTTCAACTCCCTGGCAGGGACTTTGTACTGAAGCAGGTATTTCATAGCCTTCCTTTGAAGCTATTGTGCACCAGACCCAACACAGCCTCTAGTCTTCTCTCCTGCTTCCCACTCTTTATTGCCAGGCTTCTCACCATTTGTTCACTCAGCTCACCAGACATCCTGCCTGTGCTCTGCCTTTATCCAACTTCATCCAATTTACTGAAAAGCTCCTCTGTTCCAGGCTCTGTACTAGGTTCTGATCATATAGCAGTGACCAAAGTCACACCCGTCTCAAAAACGTTTACATTCTAGTAAAGGAGACAGACACAAATAAGTAGAGATATTGGAGGGAGATATGAAGAAAAAGCAAGCAGAGTAAGGGTATGTAAAGTGATGACAGTGGTATAATTTTATCTTTTTTTTTTTTTGGCCACACCACGTGGCATATGGGATCATGCAGGATCTTAATTCCCCAACCAGGGATCAAACCCGTGCCCCCTGCAGTGGAAGCACAGAGTCTTAACCACTGGACCGCCACGGAAGTCCTAGGTGGTATTATTTTAAACAAAACAGTAAGGAAAGTCATCTCTAGAGGTGACACTTGAGTAGAGATCTGAATGAAGTGGGAAAGTTCTGGGTGAAAAAGGGGTGGCTAGAACAGAATGGTGAAGCGAGGTAACAAGGGACTAAATCATGTACGTCCTTATAGGCCAAAGTAAGGAGTCTGGCTTTCATTCTGTGTGATATGAGATCACTGGGGAGAGGAGTATTGAATAGAGGAGGGATATGATCTGACTTAGATTTTTTAACAAGATCCCTCTGGCTGCTGTGTTGAGAATAAACTACTGGGGACACGGGCAAAGGTAGAAGGACCTTTTAGGAGGCTACTGCAATAATTCTGGCCAGAGTAAGGGTGGCTTATTGTAGGGTAGGGATGAAGACGGTGAGAAGTGCTCAGATTCAAGATATATTCTATATGTGAAATGGACAGGATTTTGCAGTCAGAACAGATGGCGTGAACAGTTGAGTGGAAAGGTTGGGTTTACAGGGGAAATCGGGATTATGGCTTCGGACACACAAAGTTGCCAATTAGACATTCAACTGGAGATGCTGATGCTGAAGAGGCTGTGGACGTCGCCTGCCATATAAGTAAACATAAGGATTTTACAGCTATCAAGCCGTCAGCCACAGTAGCCACCCCTAACTGTGCACCCTGAGGGAGTTCAGGACGGAGAAAAACAGTCTACTAACCCTAGATAGTTAAGGTGCATATCAAAAGAATGATTTCAGTGAGCCCAGACTCTTACATCTTCCCGTACATAGAAAAGTGGTGAATTCATTAACTTGAGATGTCTGGTTTTTCTTCAGTTAAGAGTAATCTTTTGATGTTAGGCTACCTGGGTTGTTCTTTTGTTTTCGTTTTTTCAAAAACTCCTATATATCCTGGCTCTTCCCTTACCTCTTCCCAGTAGGCCCTCAGAGCTATCTCAGAGGCTGTCTCCAGGCTTAAATCCTCAGCAAAATCCCGGAATAAAACACAATTCTCAACCTTTAGGTTGTGCTTTTTTCTTTTTTTTTTTAGTTAACAAGGCTATGGCTTATATGAATCCAGAGTCCACAGAACTGAACAAAACTGCAGACAAACACTTGGGATTGGTCTGTGTGCAATGGCATTGAAAGCAGTGAGCCTGGATGAGGCAATCTGAAAGTGCTGGACAGAATCCCACCTCCAGGAGCAGCGAAGTGGAGAAGAGGGGAGACTCGCTGGGTAACAGATGCTGTAATGGGGCCATGAGGGCTCCATGAGGGGCGCAGTTGCCTCAAAGGCGAAGTGCCTGGGTCTTAAAGGGGCTCACCAGGAGCTTGGAGGCGGGTTGGAAACCTTCCAGGTAGAGGGATCCGCTTTTGCAATGACACCGGACTGAGGACAAGATACAAGGGGTCTGGAAATGGCGGAGGCCGCAGCTGAGGTCAAGAGGGTCGCGCGCACCGCCACTCCAGCCCACAGTGACCTGGCGTCTCGAGGCACTCGGCCTCTCCGTGAATCTCCTCTCAGGCCACCCGGGCACGGTAGCGACAGACCAGACCAAACCGCGTAGCTGGAATTACCGAGGCTGCCAAGGCGTCCGGAGCCGCCCACAGCCGTCCGAGTCTCGCGAGAGCGCGGCCTCCCCGGCCCAGCATGCACCGCGCCGCCGCCGCTGGTGCTGCCGCCGCCGCCGCAGCCTCCGCGCCGCGGTTTGAGGGCGGGAGGCTGGGGGAGGGTAGCGGAGCCGGCGCCGCCGCCATGTTGGGTCTGAGGCGGCTGCTGTAGGCGCCTACGGAGCAAGCGGGCGTGCGGAGCGGCCACAGCGGCGCGGGATCTGCCTCTCTGCTAGCGGCCGGGAGCGGCGGCGGCGCCGGCGCCATGAGCGGGGGCACCCCTTACATCGGCAGCAAGATCAGCCTTATCTCCAAGGCGGAGATCCGCTACGAGGGCATCCTCTACACTATCGACACCGAGAACTCTACCGTAGCTCTCGCCAAAGGTACGCCGGGGCGGGCCTCGGGTGTGGAGCCGGGCCGGGCGCTTGGGGTTGCCGAGCTCGGGGTTACCGACCTCCTCGCTCCCTCCATACTCCCTCCGCCGTCCTCCTGAGGGGGGCCGCCCCCTTCCCTCCCTCCGGGCCCCGGCGTCGCGGGCTGGGCCGGGCCGCGCCGCGGCCTTCCCTGG
The DNA here is from genome assembly GCF_965194825.1 of Balaenoptera physalus. Lineage (NCBI taxonomy): Eukaryota > Metazoa > Chordata > Mammalia > Artiodactyla > Balaenopteridae > Balaenoptera > Balaenoptera physalus. The sequence goes on along the minus strand of NC_138900.1, from coordinate 17,823,476 downwards.
GCTGCCAGGCTTCTGCCCCAAGGTCCGCGCCGTCAATCCGGGAACTAAGGACCGGGAGCGGGGCGGGCACGGCGGCCCTGAAGTCCGAGAACGGGCCGAAGAACACGGAGATACGCGTCTTCCAACTCCTAAATTCGGTGGTTCTCTCGTCTTAGCATCAAACAAAGCCTGAGTATTCAAAGAATTTTTCCGCCTAGTCTTAGTTTAAAGTGCTGATTTGTTGATTCTCCGGCACCCATTTTCTCGCGTTCTTAATTTCAGTTCGCTGCATATCCCTCAGGTGAACTGTAAGTGATGTGCCCAAACTTTGGATTTCCTCTGCGACGCAGACGGTCTCGAAATGCCATTGGTACCATGGAGCAGATCACATCCCACTTGTCTCCTGTGTGGTATTTACCTGTTAGACCGGAATCCTTTTCCAAACCTGTTGTGCAGCCATCTCTTTAAAAATGTTTGCTGCTCTCGTTTCGGCCTTGTTTCTGGAAGCCCGAGGGGAAGAAGTGTTCAAGCTTATTCCGGGACCCTTGTTCACAAGGCAGATCTGAGTGGTCAGTGGGCGCTGACCGACCCCCGTGGAGGCTCCCTGGGACAGAGAGTTCTGGGGTCGGGGAGGAAGGTGTCCGCCCCCAAATATTTAGCATCGCCACAGTCTTGTGGGTTTTGTTTCCGTTCACACGTCTGGGCTTTAGCTCCGCCAGGAAACCAGGAAGAAAATAAACTTTAGCTCCTGATCTTAAAAGAAACCTCACAAGTTTTTGGAACACTTAGGAGAGGGAAGCAAGATAACTAAGGTATTGATAATTTTCGCAGCACATGGTAGAGTTATAGAATGAATAGCATGGTAAAGAGAGAGGTCCGGCGATAGGAAAAAAAATTTCTAAATCTATTTTTTTTAAAAAGATTAATCTTTGACCCAGGAGAGTCATTTCGCGGTATCACGCAAGTACTTAATGACATTTTTTTGGATTCTCTGGTACATCCTTTTTAATAGCACTCGTGTTGGGACAAATCTTATATCTGGGTAGGGAGCCTTAAATTATTTTATCTTAATTTTCTTTCCTCTCCCCTCCCACTGACCACCCCCCCCCCCCCGCGTGCATATTTAGCTGTATAATGTTTTAATTTTTATGACTTTGTGAAATGGTGAAAAAGGTCCTCTGAAGTTCTCGGTGAGAGTCACATACAAGCTGAAAACAGTATTTCTCATTAAAGTGGTTTAATAGCTTTTTAAAAAGGCATTGTTTTACCTAATCTGAATTTTAAGGTGTCTTGCCAGTTCCTTCACTCCTCACAAGGAAAAAAATCTGTACATTGTGAAGATTTCTAATGTATTCATTTCAGTCTTTTAAAAAAATGTGTACACTCTTTTATGCAAGAAACTAAAAAGTCTGTATTTTAATAACGATCCACATTTTTACAGATTATCCTTTTAACAGCTTCTAGGGTCAGTGAACATTTTGTTAGTCTGTAGTAGTTAAAATCATATGCAAAACATAATTTGTCCTTTTTATCATGACTTGATAAATATGTTATATAAGTACAGCAATGAAAAGATTTTTTTTAATCATTGAATTTATGTCTGTACTTATGGCTTTGATATTTAATCCCACATACATAATATATTCTTTTTTCTTAAGAAATATGAGTTATTTAATGTGTAACAGAGGTTTGGGAATTTGTGTTTGCAAAAAATTGGAGTTATCAAATCTTGATATTATTCTACCTAGCAGTATCTAATCTAAAACTACTTTATAACGGTCCAGTCAACAACCGGGCACTTATTTCAAATTTCAAAATTAGAAGTGGGGTGTTTGGTCTTAAAATTTTAGAATTTACATGACTTGTTGAGTAATTTGATATCTGAAATTCCACCTTTTTCAAAATTTGTCTGAAGAGTGGCAGTATAACAGATTGAAGCCAAAAGTTTATTCATGGATTTTAGAATACAGTATGTTTAGAATACAGTGTGTATTTGGATTTAGAGATCCTTGTTAACTCTTTTTAAACTATGGAGTGAGTTAATCTCTTTAACATTCTTAGAATTCTTTTTAAGATGTTAATTTTTTTCCCTCTAGGGAGCTGTTTTTTTTTTTTTTCTTATTGTGAAATATAACCACACATGTTGAAAAGATAAGTAGATAAAAATGAAATATTTTTAAACAAAGATCCTTGTAACTACCATCCAGGGTAAGGCAGGCATTGCCAACATCCCACAAGCCTTCCACCCCTGCATCTTCCCATCAACTACTACCCTCTTAAGCTAGATATAAATGTTATTCTGACATTCATAGTTTTATCACTTAAGTTTACATCTCTGAATGATAGAGTTTTGTCCGTGTTTGAACTTTATGTAAATGGAATCATCTTGTATATATTCATTTTGGCTTTTGTTGGGAGATAGTATTCCATCATGCATATTATATGTTTATCTATTTCTGCAGTTGTTTTGGATATTCTACAGTTGTTTAAATTGTTTACAGTTTTTGGCAATTATGAACAATGCCTTTGTGAACATTTGTGTTTGAGTTTACTGATGCATGTTTATGTAATTTTCTTTATGGTGTATACTTTGAATTGCAGGATCATGGGGATTGTGTGTCTTTATTAGATAATGACAAACGGTTTTCCAAAGTAGTTGATTACTAGTTTTTATTTCAATTATTAGTTCGGTATATGAAAGTTATAGTTGTTCCACATCCTTCAACAATAATATTTAGTATAAGGTATTTTATGTTTTAGTTCTATCCAATCTGGTGGGTATGTATTTGTACCTGGTTTTAATCTCCCTGATTACTAATGAGGTGAACACCGTTTCATATCTTGGTCATTTGGATTTCATCTTTTCGTGAAGTGCCTTTGAAATCTTTTGCCCATTTTCCTATTGAATTGCATGTTTTTTTCTAGAGTTCAGTGTTTAGACTATGAATCGTTTGCTGGATGTATCTGTTACAAGTATCTTTTCCCATTTAATGGTTTCTTTTGGTGAATGGAAGTTCTTTTAATGTAGACATGTTTATCACTCTTTTCCATTATGGCTAGTGTTTCTTTTCCTTTTTTTTTAAGGAGTTTTTCCCTATCCCAAGTCATGGAGTTACTTTGATTATCTTTTCAAAACTTTTTTATTTTGCCTTTTCGCATTTAGGTCTATAACACGCCTGTAATTAATTTTGTATATGTTGTGAGGTATTTAAATCTTTAAATTTAGTAAGGGAATCACTTGGCTTATGTGGTCCAGATTATAATTTAGATTCTTTACTTGGATACTACTTACAATTTAAATCCATCTGGAACTATAAAATACTCCTGAAATTTTGGACTAGTTCTGTTTGATGTAGTATGTAATTAGGGTGACCATATGGCCTGGTTCGCCCTGGTGGAAAGTTCTTGTTTGTGCCTGTTATTCTGGCATAATGGTTAAAACATCCCTTTTCTCTCTTGAAAATATTGCAGTTTGGATAATAAATTGTATGGTCACACTGTATATAATCAAAAGCCCGATCCCAGAGGTACTGCTGAATGGGTGATGTCTTTTATTTTCTGCTAGAGATTTCACAGACTAGCTCTAGTTCTGTAAAGTGAAATTGAGGTAAGTTTGATGAACTTTAATACTCAATCTTCTAAATCAATGTCAGGAAGTTTTAAAGGCAACCTAGAAAGACTTTAATGTAGGTCTAAGTATGTTAGTAGATAACCTGGGCTGTAGTTTGTTTCTTATAGTCTTTGTCACAGCTCTGCGTTTTTTTCTTCCTAGTACTGATCATGACCTACACATAATCATCTTTGTGTATTTGCATGTGTTTATTGTCTCCACCTTCGCTCCCCACGTAGAGTCTGAGCTTCTGGGATGAACGAATATTTATTAAATGAATGAATAAATGGAAGTTAATTAGCATTTTAGTTTATTAATCTTATAGAAGTCTCTTGGGGATATCTCCAAATTCCATGTTCACAATTGTATCTCTCTTTAAAATTAAAATACATAGGTATGTTCCCTCCCCCAACAGTAAGAAATTTTGGAGAATAGGGATATAAGAGGATAAAATCTTATGACATGATTTAAATGACATTGTTGGGGAGACAGAGTTTCACCTTATGACTCAAGCTCAATTATAATTTTCATTTAAAATTTAAGAGAAGAATCAGTTCAGGACGTTTGAGGGAATTGCAAAGTGATGACATGCATCAGTAGTTTGTGGGATACTTCCAATTGTATTTGCACCTGTGTTTGTGAATATGATGCCCAGACACATACTAGATACTGGATACCAAGAGATTTCCCACAGAATGGAAGCTTTGTGAAGGCAGAGAGTTTTGTCTCATTCATTGCTCTATCCTCAGTACCTGGAACAGTGCCTGGCACATAGCAGACCCTTGGTAAATATTTGAATAAATGAAAAGTATACTTGTAGTTATTGAAGGTTTCTAATTATGGGAATCTCAAAGTTGGAGGAAGTTAACATTTCCTATAAGCATTATATACGTAGATTTTTAAAGTATTTAAATAAAATTAAATGAAATTCTTATCTAACATATATTTAGTTAGCTGTACCTGGATAATATACCCCTCAAATGAAAACCAGGTTGCCACTGAATTAGGAAAAGAGAATTTGTGAAGAAGAATGATTATTAAGCCAGCTGCTTTTAAAATGATTTGTTTTTAAAATCAAGTGATTGGTGGAGGAATATAAAAGCGGGTAAATTGGTAATGGATTACTTCCTTACTCATCTGCTAAGTCTTGCCCATTGGCATAGCTTACCTACTTCTTGACTGTTGATTAGCCACATAGCCATAAACTTCAGAGAGTGGGAGAGTTTTGTATGATGGATGAATGCCTGTGAAGTGCTTTATTGACTTCTTGCATTCTCGCATGAGTTGGGGATCCAAATCTAGCAATTCACAAAATCACTACCTAGAACAGCAAAGATCTAGTGAAACTTAATGCTGCAGTTTCTTTTGGTCGCCCTATTTAGTGAGGTTGCCAGAACTTGGAGCCTTGGAAACAGTTTGTTGTTGTTGCATACATAGTCCGCAGAAATTCTTGGTAATTCTGGGAGTCTCGGGTCAAGTGCCAAAAACTAACTGTACATTTTCCAGTGGAGTAAAATAAGCCATGACTTTCTGAATCAGAAGTAAAGAAAACAACATAAAGCCTGAAGAAAATAATAGGAGAAGGAAGGAAATATTAAGAGTAAAGAGATCTTACCTGTGCATGACACATACCAAGAATTTTATATTTAACTCAGTGCCAAAGTAATAATAGCAGTAACTGTAGATAGTTTAGCTTGAATTTATTACTCCATGATAGAAGGTGCTTTCTATAGAAACAATTTACCTTTTATTTTCTCTATGATGCTTTAAAGTAATACTTCAGTTAGCCATTTTAAAAACTGGATATCATTGAAGTAAGTTTTTTTAATGGATAAAGTGTGAGTTAGTCTGTAAAGTATTTTATTCACAAGGATTTTATTCTAGTTTTGTGGGGTGTTCGTTTCTGAAAGAAAATGTGACCCAAAAGGCCAGTTGGAATACTTAGTAGCTCTTTGACCTTGGACAAGTAATTTAACCTTAGCTTTAACTTCATCTTTTAAATAAGGATAATAACGTCCATCTTTCAGAGTCATTCTCAGAATTAAATGAGATAATATCAAAAGTTAACTGTTTTATTGTAGGTGCTTAATAGAGAGTAGCTATCTCAGTATTATTTCCAACCACTGTCTCCATCTTTGTCTAGGTACCCCAACTCCATCAGTCATTCAGATCTATTGTAGTCTATAGTCTGTTGATCTTACTACCTTTCACTGCCCCACACTCCCCTCATAACTTTACTTCCTGCTTTAATTCCACAAGGAGTTGTTAAAGTCAGTACAGAGCATATACTGTCAATCCCCCTTTCCCTCTCCCACTTTCTTGTACAAGTGTCAGCACAGACATGCTGGCCAATTTCACTGTACATTTATGTTCACTAAGCCCAGCAGTCATGGCTACTTCCCATATATATATACTGTATTTCCATAGTCCATTCGTTCCATTTTTCTGCATGACTATTCCATTCCTTGTTTTCCTCAGACTTCCACCACCTCTTCCCCAATCTTCACTTTCAGCCTGTGAATCTTGCTTCCTATTTAATTGAGAAGAGAATAGCAAACAGAAAAGAATTTTTATCAACTCATCCCACATGTACCTAGTTACCTGCATCTGCCCCAAACCTCTCCTTTTCTCTGGTCAATATAGATAAACTGTTCTCTCTAAGGCCACCCTTCCACTTGTGCAAGATTTCATCCCTTCTTGATGATTCAAGGACATTGCTCTAGCAGTTCTCTACTCTCTCTCCCCTATGTATTCAGTTTTTCTTTCTCTACCAGATCCTTCCTGTCTACTCACAGATATGCTGTTATTTCACGCATCTTAAAAACAGCAACAACAAAAAAGCATTACTACTCTTAATGCAGTTCTTCTTTGTTATCTACTGCCCCATTTCTCTCCTTCCCTTTGCACCAAAACTCCTTGAAGGAGTTGTCTACTCAAGGTTACCAAAGACTTCCATGGTGCTAAATTCAGTGGTTGGTTCCTATTCTCAGTCTACTTGACTGACCAGCAGTATATGGCACAATTGATCTCTTCTCCTTGTAACAGTTTTTTCACTTGATGTTATCCTAGTTTTCTCTAATACCTCACTGGTTGCATCTCAGTCTCCTTTGTTGATTCTTCAACTCCTAAACCTCCAAATGTTGGAGCGTGCCAGGGCTTAGTTCGTAACTTCACTCTCTTGTTCTCTCTCTCCTCTCTCTTTTTTCTTTTATGTTGTTTACAAATTATTTCCTTATTTTATCATCTGCACTCTTTTCTTGATGATTTTATCCAGTTCATGACTTCAAATACTATCTATAGATTACTGTTATTTCCAACCTGTACCCCTCCTCTGAACTCCTGACTTGTATATCCATCTGCCTCCTTAACATCTCCACCTGGAGGGATGTCTACTAGGCATCTCCCATTCAGCATGTCCCAAACCTGTTTCTCCATCTAATCGAATGACAACTTATTCTTTTAGTTGGTAAGATCAAAAACCTTTGAGTCATCCTTAATTTCTCTGCCTCTCACAGCTCATACGTGTTTCTGACCCTGTCAGCTCTAATTTTAAAATATATGCAGAATTTTACTTCTTACGACCTCTACTGCTTTACTCTGTTCCATTATCTCTCACCAGTCTATTCAGAGACATTCAGGGATTCCTGTTTCTTGTTTACAAGTTGACCTCTTAGTTGACTCTCTTTTTCCCCCAGTATTGCTTAAGTGCATCTTTGTCATTAAAAAAAAGTGCAGGGTGCAGGGGGTGATGTGTGGGTGGCAAATTTTCTTAGTGAGCCTATGTTTTTGTTGATTACTTGATTGGCTGGCTATATTGTTACAAATTCAGAATTTTTTTTCTATGGAACTTTGAAGTTACTGGAATGTTGTGTTCTCACATGCTGGTGTTGCTGATGCCAGTCTGATTCTGTCACTTTTCTCTCTGGAAGCTTTATTTCTGGAGTTAAGAAATGTTGCCACACTGGTATGTTTTTTTCCTGAGTGGTTCTCTGTGAATCTTGTAAATCTTGAAAAAAAAAATCTTTTTTTTTTTTTTTAATTGGGGTATAGTTGTTTTACGATGCTGTGTTAGTTTCTACTGTACAGCGAAGTGGAGTTCCCTGTGCTATACAGCAGGTTCTTATTAGTTATCTATTTTATACATATTAGTGTATGTATGTCAATCCCAATCTCCCAATTCATCCCACCCCTCCAACCACCGCTTTCCCCCCTTGGTGCCCATACATTTGCTCTCTACATCTGTGTCTCTATTTCTGCCTTGCAAACCGGTTCATCTGTACCATAATAAATTTACTGTAACCTAATAAATTTACTCTCTCTGTCTGACTCTCAGATTAGTTTCTCTTTCACCCCGGTTTTTTTTTGTTGTTTTGTTTTTTCATTCCTATTGGATACATTTATTTTTAATTAATTAATTTGCTCTTTGAAATATTTTTATATCTCTGTCTGTGGGTTATATGTTTGGAAGATTAAAATAGAAAAACCAACCACAAGGAAGAATGCCCAAAGCAAGCTTAGAGAGTCAAGATTAAATTTAGACTGCAGATTGGACATGCTTTTACTTTTTCTTCCTGTTTATAAGTCCTACTAAAACTACATGAGAAGGCCTTTTTTTAAAGACATAAACCCATAAAGGACAAAGTAGATTTGGAAAGGAGACAACAGCAACAAAATTTTGGAGGCTGAAAAACAAATGGATGAGTTTAATGTCTTCTTAGCAGAATTTAGAAAGCTGCAGACTAAGTAGGCAGTGGGTAAAGCCAAGAAGTAAACCTGATTTGCACCCAAACTCCTAAAAGTCTCAGGAATTGGCATCATTATGTGCAATGGAAACAAGGACTATAGTAATTGGGTAAGACAGAGGTAAAAACTGGAAGATTAACTTAAAATTTGTTTCAACAGTGGTCAGATTTCCAAAGCCCCTTTTGCATTTTACACAACTGGATAGCCATTCCTTTCCAACCCTGGTGCTCTCTGGTGAGGGTAAACTAGAGGTTCTGGAGAAACCTTAGCACATATAGGAGCAGAGGTACCTACCACACTAAAGACAGCATGGAGCACATGGGGCATAAGGGAAGCTTGTATCTGCCTGGTGCTTATTATATCCATTCAAGAGAATTACTGAGTGCCTACTATGACTATATGTTAAACACTATGCTAGGTGCTAGTAAACAAAAGAGAGCAACAGAGACAAGGTTCTTGAGGACCCAGCAGCTAAGTTAGGGCCTGACAGATAGTCACAATTAGCCACATGAAGAGGATATCTAGGAAGAAGTGTCCAATCCTTGGTCACAGGGAGTTTGCAGTCTGTCAGGGAAGTGAACACAGAGACAACTACAGCACAAAGTCCAAGACTTATCCTGACCCACAACACCTTGCAACTCACCTAAGGTAGAACCACACTAGTTGTCACTTAGGTCTTCAGATCAGTCAAGTTCCTTCAAATTTGGGGCCTTTTCACAAGGTTCTCTTGACTGGAATGTTCTTCCCTTACTCCTTACATGGCTGTTGAAGAAATGGGACAAAGCAACAGATTGAGAATGAAGTCACAAACGAAAGAGAAGGACTGACCGCTCTGGAAGGCTCAAGTCCCAATGAAAATGTGTCAGATAACAGACTCAAGCACTTCGTCCCCTTTTATTTTGCTTCCACTGCCACATTTATCTTTGCTTATTCCATTTGTCATTTGAATGGCATGCGAACAAGTCTTAGTTTTCTTGTTGGATTGTAAGGAGCCACGGAAAGTTTTTAGCCAATAAAGTGATGTGTCAGAGTCCAGCTTTAGGAAGTTTATGCTGACAGCATTGTGCAAAAATTGGGGGTGAGGGACAACATGAGCAGACAATAGTGAGTTCAGTTGGAATATTTTAAGCGTTTGGGAAAGAAGAAATACAGACCTAAACTAGTTAAAATAGAGAAGAAAGAGCAAGTACATGAGAAATTAGGAGAATGGGTTGGCCTTTAAAGAATTGAACAAGGAACAGGGAGGAATTGAATGATGGTACCTATAATGGTTCCTATTGACCAAAATTGGAAATGGATCAGGAGGGAATCAGGTTTATACTCCTAGATTCTGCTTGAGTATCACCACCCCTGCAAAGCCTGCCTTGATTACCCTAGTCAGGGAGTGTTCATTGCATCTTCTGTGTTCGTGTTTTACCTTCTATTTTCTTTTTGTGCTTATCAAGCTTTTCTTATTTATCATTACTAGACCTCAGCATCTTTCCCCCCCTTGTGTCCCTTGTGCATAGCAAATTAACTGTTGTTCACATAAAGAATTATTATTTCTGAAAATTCTCCTTGGTCAGAAAATGTGTGGTTGAACTTGACATTTAATAGGAAAAGACAGTATGATAAATTAAGACAGTATTGAGAATATTTTATTCTCTCAGATTAGTAATAATAAGTATAAACAAATTTTCTTTTGCCATCCTGTGCTTTATAGAAATGTTTCAGGATCTACAATTTCAAAGAGGTCCTTATTTATGTGTTTTGCATTATTACTGTTGTTTTGCATCACCATCTAAATTTTCAAATTGCTTTCTGGTTTTAGAATTCTCTCCATGGCACTCTTTCTAAATTCTTATTCTCACTAGTCGTTATTCCCTTAAGCTCAGTCTGAAATTCTCATGGTTGAGCAAAGATACGTCTGAGTAAATCTGCATGTATTAGTAATCCAACAGGAGGAAGCAAGTGAAGTTGCAAATAAGACTGAGCAAGGTCTCAAACCTATAATCGTGGAAGATGACATTGGGTTAAAAGAAATGTATGGGTCTTACTTCCCCCAAGACTGCAAGGAAGAGGGGAGAAGATGAGTGAAGATAATGAAATGTATTAATGAAAAAGACAAGATCATTTGGAGTCTTTTTAGTCAAACAGGAGTTTACTTTCACTTTTAGAATTAAGTGATAAGGAGTTGGTTTTAAGAATATGTTTGAAAAGGTGAGAGGAAAGTCATCTGGGCCGTGAACTCTGTTATCTTAGGGTCACCAGTGACTGGCATGTGACAGCGCTGAGGAGATTGAGAATATTGCGGAGAGGTCAGTAGTAATGTCTCTATTAGGGATGACAAGTATGTAGTTGGTACAGGAAGAGATTACAGAGGCTGGGGACAGATTTTTTTTTTTTTAATAAATTTATTTATTTATTTATTTTTGGCTGTGTTGGGTCTTTGTTTCTGTGTGAGGGCTTTCTCTAGTTGCGGCAAGCGGGGGCCACTCTTCATCGCGGTGTGCGGGCCTCTCACTGTCGCGGCCTCTCCCGTTGCGGAGCACAGGCTCCAGACGCCCAGGCTCAGTAGTTTTGGCTCACGGGCCCAGTTGCTCCGCGGCATGTGGGATCCACCCAGACCAGGGCTTGAACCCGTGTCCGCTGCATTGGCAGGCAGACTCTCAACCACTGCGCCACCAGGGAAGCCCCGGGACAGATGTTTTTATTCGGCGCAATAATATTCCCTAATAGAAGGAAAGTAGTGTGAAGAATGGACCAAAGGAGAAAGTGCAGGTGTGCAGAAAGCGGAGGTTTGTGGTGACAGGCTGTGATGTGATTCAAAGACCAGGCCTGTGGAATCTTATTTTTTAAAGCTCCCCACCCAAGTAAAAAAAATCTAGAGCCTGCTTACTACTGTCCCACTGTCAGGGTCTGTGCAGGGTAGTACGTTGTAGAAGAGATAGCTTGATGAGTGAAGATCTTTTAATATTTAAATAATTAAACCTTGTATTAAACCCTTATATAACAGCTATTCCAAATATATAGTATCTCAAATAGTTTCAGCAAAAGTTTATATATGATATTGGATTTGCACCAAGAACTGTACTTAAGGATAAATATCAGAAGGAGAAGAAAAATACCAAGTACAGCTTTTAAATCCATGTGCTATTTTTTCTGTTTGCCCATCCTATTGATGTCCAGCTATTACTTTTCGCTGTAAGTAGTCATTTTCCCATTTTATTCTAAGTAGGTTTATTGTGTAACTTAATTCAATTCCTTTGGTATTAAACAATGCTCAGCAATTTTGGAAATAGCTTACTTCGTAGCTTTTTCCACTGTGGAATTTATTCAAGAAATATTCAAAATCAAAACTACAATGAGGTATCACCTCACACCAGTCAGAATGGCCATCATCAAAAAATCTACAAACAATAAATGCTGGAGAGGGTGTGGAGAACAGGGAACCCTCCTGCACAGTTGGTGGGAATGTAAATTTATACAGCCACTATGAAGAACAGTATGGAGGTTCCTTAAGAAACTAAAAATAGAACTACCATACAAACCAGCAATCCCAGTACTGGGCATATACCCTGAGAAAACCATAATTCAAAAAGAGTCATGTACCACAGTGTTCATTGCAGCTCTGTTTACAATACCCAGGACATGGAAGCAACCTAAGTGTCCATCGACAGATGAATGGATAAAGAAGATGTGGCACATATATACAATGGAATATTACTCAGCCATAAAAAGAAACGAAACTGAGTTATTTGTAGTGAGGTGGATGGACCTAGAGTCTGTCATACAGAGTGGAGTAAGTCAGAAAGAGAAAAACAAATACTGTATGCTAACACATATATATGGAATCTAAAAAAAAAAAAAAAAAAAGGTTATGAAGAACCTAGGGGCAGGATGGGAATAAAGACACACACATAGAGAATGGACTTGAGGACACAGGGAGGGGGAAGGGTAAGCTGGGACGAAGTGAGAGAGTGGCATTGACATATATACACTACCAAATGTAAAATAGATAGCTAGGGGCTTCCCTGGTGGCGCAGTGGTTGAGAATCTGCCTGCCAATGCAGGGGACACGGGTTCAAGCCCTGGTCTGGGAAGATCCCACATGCCGCGGAGCAACTGGGCCCATGAGCCACAACTACTGAGCCTGTGCGTCTGGAGCCTGTGCTCTGCAACAAGAGAGGCCGCGACAGTGAGAGGCCCGCGCACCGCGATGAAGAGTGGCCCCCACTCACCACAACTAGAGAAAGCCCTCGCACAGAAACGAAGACCCAACACAGCCAAAAATAAATAAATAAATAAATAAATTTATTTAAAAAAAAAATAGATAGCTAGTGGGAAGCAGCCGCATAGCACAGGGAGATCAGCTAGGTGGTTTGTGTCCACCTAGAGGGGTGGGATAGGGAGGGTGGGAGGGAGATGCAAGAGGGAGGAGATATGGGAATATATGTACACATAGCCGATTCACTTTGTTATGCAGCAGAAACTAACACACCATTGTAAAGCAATTATACTCCAATAAAGATGTTTAAAAAAAAAAGAAATATTCAAATGTCAGCAATTTGTAGGGCGCTGTGTTAGATACTTTGGTAGTTGCAAAGATACAGATCTTTGTCCTGAAGATCTTTCACTTTTAGAAGAGGTAGGTATATCCAATGGTAGAATACCGTGTGATTTTTAGAGGAAGATGTGTTACTTCCATCTGGGAATATTACTGGTGGAGTTGTGTGATGGCTAGTGTTGTGTCAATTTGGCTGGGCCACAGTGCCCAGATATTTGGTCAGATATTCTGGACCTTTCTGAAGGTGTTATTTTTTTTTTTTTAATAATGCTATTTATTTTATTTATTTATTTATGACTGTGTTGGGTCTCTTAGTTTTCGTGTGAGGGCTTTCTCTAGTTGCGGCAAGTGGGGGCCACTCTTCATCGCGGTGCGGGGGCCGCTCTTCATTGCGGTGCGCGGGCCTTTCGGTATCACAGCCCCTCCCGTTGCGGGGCACAGGCTCCAGACGCGCAGGCTCAGTAGTTGTGGCTCACGGGCCTAGTTGCTCCGCGGCATGTGGGATCTTCCCAGACCAGGGCTCGAACCCGTGTCCCCTGCATTAGCAGGCAGATTCTCAACCACTGCGCCACCAGGGAAGCCCTGAAGGTGTTTTTTGAGCCAGATTAATATTTAAATTACCGGACTTTAAAGTAAAGCATATTTACTCTCCATGATGTGGGACGTGGGTGGGCCTCATCCAGTCAAGTTGAAGGCCCTAATAGAACAAAGACTGACCTCCTCTGAGCAAGAAGGAATTCTGCCAGCAGACCACCTTTGGACTCAAACACAACTCTTCTCCAGGTCTCCAGCCTGCTGGCCTACTTTGCACATTTTGGATTTTCACATGAGCCCAATTTCTTAAAATAAATCTCTCTTTGTCTGTTTGTATACGTGCATCCTGTTGGTTCTGTTTCTCTGGAGAACCATGATGAATACAAGTAGTATCCAAGCTGAAACTTAGGATAGGTCAGATGTGGGGAGGAGCTTTGGTAGAGGACAGAAAACCTGCTCCGTGTATGGAGAATAATGAGCTTGGTTGGAACTTAAGTTTGGGTAAGTGTCTGGGACCAGGTCTTACAACTGATACTTGACAGGAGTTTTAACTTTAAAACTACATCATGGGGCTTCCCTGGTGGCGCAGTGGTTAAGAATCCGCGTGCCAATGCAGGGGACACGGGTTCGAACCCTGGTCTGGGGAGATACCACATGCCGCAGAGCAACTAAGCCCATGTGTCACAGCTGATGAGCCTGGGCTCTAGAGCCAGTGCGCCACAACTACTGAAGCCCATGTGCCTAGAGCCCGTGCTCTGCAACAGGAGAAGCCACCGCAGTGAGAAGCCCTCGCACTGCAACAAAGAGTAGCCCCTGCTCACCGCAACTAGAGAAAGCCTGCGCGCAGCAACGAAGACCTAACGCAGCCAAAAATAAATAAATTTAATTAATTAATTAAAAAATAATTTTTAAAAAAACTACAGTATAAATGTTATTCTAGATTTCCATTTGAACTTAGCCTTACTTTCGCAACTAACTTTTGGACATTTCTTGAATAATTCAACCTTTTGTTTATTGCTCTCCCATTTTAGTATTCAACAGACTTATTTTTCTTCTTCATCAATCAGTATTAGAGCCTAATTTATAATTTTTAGTTTGTGTCCAAAAGTTAAGGCTTGGGACTTCCCTGGTTAAGTGGTTAAGACTGCGCCTTCCATTGCAGGGGGTGCAGGTTCAATCCCTGGTCAGGGAGCTAAGATCCCACATGCCTCGGGGCTGAAAAACCAAAACATAAAGCAGAAGCAATATTGTAACAAATTCAATAAAGACTTTAAAAAAAAAGTTAAGGCTTTTGGAAAATACTAATGTTATTTTGAGGATGGTAACCATACTTAACTATGGATGTATTTATCATTTAAACTTAGAAAGCTTGGGTATTTTATAATGGAGGTATTGTATTGGGAATTTGGTCACTATAGCTCTTCCCTGTAGTCATGTACTATGACTGTGGGTATGGGTATTAATATACTGTTAACCGGGTTTGACAGTGTGATATTTGAACTTGCCTTGATTTAGAGATAGAGATATTTTAGGTAAATGATTTTGCCAGAACTTTGACCCTATCTCTTTTTTTTAAAAAAGAGTATCATGGTATACATTTTTATTAATAAATCTTTGCTATTTATAGCCAGAGTGGGGAATTGATTATATTCTTTTAAGACTAATAGAAAAAAAAAGTATTTTCCCTACTTCCCCCTCTTTTGAACACTGGCCTAAAATTTGTTCTTTTCTAGTTTGGGGAATAAGAAAAACTAGAATACTTATTAAAACAAGGTAACAACATGATGAAGTTGAGAATATAGAGGACAACCACCCCTAGTTTTAACATTCTGATCCAACTATTATTATCATTTTATGGATTCTCTTACCAGCTATATTTGTGGGGGGGGGTTTGTTTTTGTTTTTGTTTTGTCTCACTGCGTGGCATGTGGGATCTTAGTTTCCGTACCAGGAAGACCAGGGCTTGAACCCGTGCCCCCTGCAGTGGAAGTGCAGAGTCTTAACCACTGGACTGCCAGTGAAGTCCCTGTGTATGTTATTGATGTGAAATTCATATAACATACAAATAACCATTATAAAGTGTATGATTCAGTGGTATTTAGTCTAGTCACAGTGTTGTGTAACCACTACCTCTACCTTGGGAAAATACCACTTACGCATTAAGTAATTCCCTCTCCATTTCCCCGCCTTTCCTCAATAACCACTAATCTGCTTTCTGTCTCTCTGGCTTTTCCTATTCTGGATATATTATGTAAAAGGGATTGTATAATAGGTGACTTTTGTGTCTGTCTTCTTTCACGTAGCATAATGCTTTGGAGCTTCTTTCTAGCTGTAACATGTATCAGCATTTTGTTCCTTTTTATGGCTGGATAATACTCGTTCGTGTGTGTGTGTGTGTGTGTGTAAAAAACACAATTTGTTTATCTGTTCATCTGTTGATGGGCATTTGGGTTGTTTCCAACTTTTGACTATTATGAATAATGCTACTTGAAACATTCATTTCTGTGTGGACATAGGTTTTTTATATATATGAGTGAAATTGCTGAGTCATTTGGTTGTTATATGTTTAGTTTTTTGAGGAACCACCAAGCTATTTTCCACAGCAGCTGCACCATTTCACATTTCTACCAGCAGTGTGCAAGGATTCCTATTTCTCCACATCCTCGTCAATATTTGTTATTTTCTGATTTTATTATTAAAGCCCTCCTAGTTGTTGTGAAGTGGTATTTCATGTTGGTTTTGATTTGCATTTCCATAATGACTTAGGATATTAAACATCTTTTCATGAGCTTGTTGGCTATTTGTATATCTTCTTTTGAGAAGTGTCTCCAAGTTTTTGCTCATTTTTAATTGGATTGTTTGTCTTTAACAATTTGTTGAGTTCTTTATATATTCTACATATTAAGCACTTATATATGACTTGCAAACATTTCTCTTATTTCATAGCTTGTCTTTTAATATTCTTAATACTGTTTAAGAAGGGGTTTAATTTTTATGAAGGGTTTAATTTTTATGAAGTCCAATTCATCTGTTTTTTTCTTTTGTTACTGTTGCTTTTAGTGTCAAATCTAAGAATCCATTGTCAAATTCAGGGTCATAAAGATTACTCCTGACTGAGCTCTGACCGCCACAGCAACAGTCAGCTCTACCCACCACCAGAGCCTCCCATCAAGCCTCTTAGATAGCCTCAACCACCAGAGGGCAGACAGCAGAAGCAAGAAAAACTACAATCCTGCAGCCTGTGGACCAAAAACCACAGTTACAGAAAGATAGACAAGATGAAAAGGCAGAGGGCTTTGTACCAAATGAAGGAACAAGAAAAAACCCCAGAAAAACAACTAAATGAAGTGGAGATAGGCAACCTTCCAGAGAAAGAATTCAGAATAATGATAGTGAAGATGATCCAGGACCTCGGAATAAGAATGGAGGCAAAGATTGAGAAGATGCAAGAAATGATTAACAAAGACCTAGAAGAATTAAAGAACAAACAAACAGAGATGACCAATACAATAACTGAAATGAAAACTACACTAGAAGGAATCAATAGCAGAGTAACTGAGGCAGAAGAACGGATAAGTGACCTGGAACACAGAATGGTGGAATTCACTGCTGCGGAACAGACTAAAGAAAAAAGAATGAAAAGAAATGAAGACAGCCTAAGAGACCTCTGGGACAACATTAAACGCAACAACATTCGCATTATAGGGGTCCCAGAAGGAGAAGAGAGAGAGAAAGGACCAGAGAAAATATTTGAAGAGATCATAGTCGAAAACTTCCCTAACATGGGAAAGGAAATAGCCACCCAAGTCCAGGAAGCACAGAGAGTCCCATACAGGATAAACCCAAGGAGAAACACGCCAAGACACATAGTAATCAAATTGGCAAAAATTAAAGACAAAGAAAAATTATTGAAAGCAGCAAGGGAAAAACGACAAATAACATACAAGGGAACTCCCATAAGGTTAACAGCTGATTTCTCAGCAGAAACTCTGCAAGCCAGAAGGGAGTGGCATGATATACTTAAAGTGATGAAAGGGAAGAACCTACAACCAAGATTACTCTACCTGGCAAGGATCTCATTTAGATTTGATGGAGAAATCAAAAGCTTTAGAGACAAGCAAAAGCTAAGAGAATTCAGCACCACCA
Source organism: Balaenoptera physalus (assembly GCF_965194825.1). Classification (NCBI taxonomy): domain Eukaryota; kingdom Metazoa; phylum Chordata; class Mammalia; order Artiodactyla; family Balaenopteridae; genus Balaenoptera; species Balaenoptera physalus. The sequence continues at coordinate 17,805,918 of NC_138900.1, read as the reverse complement.
AACCAGCTCTACAACAAATGCTAAAGGAACTTCTCTAAGTGGAAAACACAAGAGAAGAAAAGGACCTACAAAAACAAACCCAAAACAATTAAGAAAATGGTCATAGGAACATACATATTGATAATTACCTTAAACGTGAATGGATTAAATGCCCCAACCAAAAGACATAGACTGGCTGAATGGATACAAAAGCAAGACCCATATATATGCTGTCTACAAGAGACCCACTTCAGACCTAGGGACACATACAGACTGAAAGTGAGGGGATGGAAAAAGATATTCCATGCAAATGGAAATCAAAAGAAAGCTGGAGTAGCAATACTCATATCAGGTAAAATAGACTTTAAAATAAAGAATGTTACAAGAGACAAGGAAGGACACTACATAATGATCAAGGGATCAATCCAAGAAGAAGATATAACAATTATAAATATATATGCACCCAACACAGGAGCACCTCAATACATAAGGCAACTGCTAACAGCTATAAAAGAGGAAATTGACAGTAACACAATCATAGTGGGGGACTTTAACACCTCACTTACACCAATGGACAGATCATCCAAAATGAAAATAAATAAGGAAACAGAAGCTTTAAATGACACAATAGACCAGATAGATTTAATTGATATATATAGGACATTCCATCCAAAAACAGCAGATTACACGTTCTTCTCAAGTGCGCATGGAACATTCTCCAGGATAGATCACATCTTGGGTCACAAATCAAGCCTCAGTAAATTTAAGAAAATTGAAATCATATCAAGCATCTTTTCTGACCACAACGCTAGGAGATTAGAAATGAATTACAGGGAAAAAAACGTAAAAAAGACAAACACATGGAGGCTAAACAATACGTTACTAAATAACCAAGAGATCACTGAAGAAATCAAAGAGGAAATAAAAAAATACCTAGAGACAAATGACAATGAAAACACGACGACCCAAAGCCTATGGGATGCAGTGAAAGCAGTTCTAAGAGGGAAGTTTATAGCTATACAAGCCTACCTAAAGAAACAAGAAAAATCTCAAGTAAACAATCTAACCTTACACCTAAAGAAACTAGAGAAAGAAGAACAAACAAAACCCAAAGTTAGCAGAAGGAAAGAAATCATAAAGATCAGAGCAGAAATAAATGAAATAGAAACAAAGAAAACAATAGCAAAGATCAATAAAACTAAAAGCTGGTTGTTTGAGAAGATAAACCTAATTGATAAGCCATTAGCCAGACTCATCAAGAAAAATAGGGAGAGGACTCAAATCAATAAAATCAGAAATGAAAAAGGAGAAGTTACAACAGACACCGCAGAAATACAAAGCATCCTAAGAGACTACTACAAGCAACTTTATGCCAATAAAATGGACAACCTGGAAGAAATGGACAAATTTTTAGAAAGGTATAACTTTCCAAGACTGCACCAGGAAGAAACAGAAAATATGAACAGACCAATCACAAGTAATGAAATTGAAACTGTGATTAAAAATCTTCCGACAAACAAAAGTCCAGGACCAGATGGCTTCACAGGTGAATTCTATCAAACATTTAGAGAAGAGCTAACACCTATCCTTCTCAAACTCTTCCAAAAAATTGCAGAGGAAGGAACACTCCCAAACTCGTTCTATGAGGCCACCATCACCCTGATACCAAAACCAGACAAAGACACTACAAAAAAAGAAAATTACAGACCAATATCACTGATGAATATAGATGCAAAGATCTTCAACAAAATACTAGCAAACAGAATCCAACAACACATTAAAAGGATCATACACCACGATCAAGTGGGATTTATCCCAGGGATGCAAGGATTCTTCAATATACGCAAATCAATCAATGTGATACACCATATTAACAAATTGAAGAATAAAAACCATATGATCATCTCAATAGATGCAGAAAAAGCTTTTGACAAAATTCAACACCCATTTATGATAAAAACTCTCCAGAAAGTGGGCATAGAGGGAACCTACCTCAACATAATAAAGGCCATATATGACAAACCCACAGCAAACATCATTCTCAAAAAAAAAAAAAAAAAAAAGATTACTCCTATGTTCTCTTAATATTTTCATAGTTTTGGCTCTTATATTTAGGTCATTGACCCACTAAAAGAAAAATTCTGTGTTTCTCCTCCATTCTGGCTTCCAAATTGTGGTGGGGGGGGGAGTGTTTCCCACATCAATCAATTCTCCAACCCCTTGGGCACCAACTGGGTGTCCTACAATTTAACTCAATTCTGACACTGTCTATCTGAAGTTAGTGTCAGATACCACAGGTTAAAGGCTCAGTTCCATAAGACTTCCCCCCACCCACTCCCCACACCAGTCTCAAGTCCCAGCTTGTGACCTGTATTTTTAACCAACTGGTTATAAATTGGGGGTTTCCACAACCCCTTCCTTGGTTTGATCATTTGCTAGAACAGTGCACAGAACTCAGGAAAACAGTTTACTTATTAGATTACTCGTTTATTATAAAAGGATACAACTCAGGAACAGCTGGATGAAAGAGATGTATAAGGCAAAATATGGGAAGTAGTGCCGAGCTTCCGTTCCTTCTGTAGGCACATCACCCAGCACCTCCACATCTTTACCAACCAGGGAGCTCTCCAAACCCCATAGTTTACAGATTTTTATGGAGGCTTCATCACATAGGCGTGATCAATTATTAACTCAATCCCAAGTCCCTCTTCCCTCCTTAGAGGGTGAGAGGTGAGGCTGAAAGTTTCAAGCTCCTTATCATAGCTTCGTCTTTCTGATGTCCAGCCCCCTTCCTGAAGCTACGCAGGAGATCACCAAGAGTCTCCTCATTAGAACAAAAGATGCTCTGATATCACCCAGGAAATTCCAAGAGATTTAGGAGCTCTATGTCAGAAGCCAGGGTCAAAGACCAAACATAAGAACAAAAGATGCTCTTAGTACCTTTGTCTCTTAAGAAATTACAGAAGTTTTAGGCACTCTGGCCAGGAGCTAGAGACAAAGACATACATATATATATATATATATATATATATATATATATATATATATATATATATATATATATATTTCTTACCATATCTTAATATCACACCCACTTAGGGATAATTTTTGTATATGGAGTAAGGTACGATTTCACCCTTATTCTTTCACATTTGGTTATCCAGTTGTCCCAGAACATTTTTTGAAGAGACTGTTCTATTATCCCTGTTGAACAGTCTTGGACCCTTGTCTAAAATTAATTGATCATAGATGTTTGGGTTTATTTCTGGACTCTGTATTCCATCCCATAAATCTATATGTCTGTCATTATGCCAGTACCACACTATTTTGACTACTGTAGCTTTGTAGTAGTTTTTGAAATCAGGACGTATGAGTCCTCCAGTGTTTTCAAAATTCTTTTGTCTATTCAGGCTCCCTTGAAGTTCCATATAAATTTGAGAATTAGCTTTTCCATTTCTGGGGGAAGGGGGAAGGCCATTGTAATTTTGATAGAGACTGCACTGAATCTGTAGATCACTTTGGGGAGCATTGTAATCTTAAGTCTTCTAATCCATGAACCTGGGATGACTTTCTGTTTATTTAGGTCTGCAATTTCTTTCAGCAACATTTTGTAATTGTTAGTGTACAAGTTTTTTACCTCCTTGGTTAAATTTATTCTTAGATATTTTATTCCTTTGGATGCTGTTGTAAGTGGGGTTGTTTTCTTAGTTTCTTTTTTGGATTGGTCATTGTTGGTAGGTAGAAACACGGCTGATTTTTGTGCTGATGTTGTACCTGTAACTTTGCTGACTTCATTTATTAGCTCTAGTAGTTTTTTTAAAAATAGATTTTATGGACTTTTCTATATATGGAATCGTGTCATCTGCAAAAAGAGTTTTACTTCTTTCTTATTTGGATGCCTTTTATTTCTTTTTCTTGCCTAATTGTGCCGGCTAAGACTTCTAGTACATTGCTGTATAGCAGTGGTTAAAGTGAACATCCTTGTCTTGTTTCTGTTCTTAGGGGAATGTTTTCTGTCTTTCACCATTGAATGTGATGTTAGCTGTGGGTTTTTCATATATGCCCTTTATCATGTAAAGTAAGTTTTCTTCTTTTCCTAGTTGGCTAAGTGTTTTTACCATGAAAGGGTGTTAAATTTAACAACTGCTTTTCCTGTATCTATTGCAGTAAACCTGTGGGGTTCCCCCCTACCTTGGTCTATTAATGTGGCATATTACATTGAATTTTTTTGTGTGTTAAACCACCCTTGCATTCTTAGAATAAAATCCCAGTTGTTCATGGTTTATAGTCCTTTTAATGTACTGCTGGATTCAGCCTGCCAGTATTTTGTTGAGGGTTTTTGTGTCTGTATTCATAAGAGATATTGGTCTGTAGTTTTCTTACAGTATCTTTGTCTGACCCTGGTATCAGGGTAATGCTGGCCTCATAGAATGTGTTAGGAAGTGTTCCCTTTTCTTCTGTTTTTTTGGAGGAGTTTGAGTAGGATTGATGTTAAAATGTTCAGTAAAATTCACCAGTGAAACTGGACCTGGTTCTTTGTTTGGAGGTTTTTGATTACTGGTCCAGTCTCTTGTTGGACCTGTTAAAGATCTGTTGAGATTTTCTATTTCTTCTTGAGTCAGTTTTAGTAATTTGTATGTTTCTGGGAATTTTTCTTTTTTGTCTAGATTATCTATTTTGTTGGCATACATTGTCTGCAGTATTCTCCTGAGTCTTTTTAATCTCTATAAGGTTGGTAGTAACGTCCTTGCTTTCATCTGATTTTAGTTATTTACATCTGCTCATCTTTTTCTTTAGTCAGTCTAGTCTAGCTTAAGGTTTGTCTGTTTTGTTGATCTTTTCAAAGAACCAATTTTTGGCTTTGATGATTCTGTTTTTCTGTTCTCTATGTTGTTCATCTCAGCCCTAATCCAGTATAATTTCCTTCCTTCCTTCTGCTGGATTTGGGTTTAGTTTGCTCTTTTTCTAGTTTCTTAATAAAGTTGATTTGAGATTCTTTTAATATAGCATTTATAAATTTCCTGCTTGAGTATGGCATTCTCTATATCCCCTAATTTTGGCAGGTGGTATTTTCTTTTTCATTTGTCTTCAGATTTTTCTTAATTTCCCTGGTGCTTTCTTCTTTGACTTATTGGTTCTTTAAGAGTCAGTTTAATTCACACGTACTTGTGAATTTTCCAGTTTCCCTTCTATTATTAATTTCTAGCTTCATTCCACTGTGTTCAGAGAGAATGCTTCATAAAATTCGATCCTTTTCAATTTATTGAGAGTTGGTTTTGACCTAAAATTTGGTCTGTCCTGAAAAATGTTCCATGTGCCATTTAGAATAATGTACATTCTGCTGTTGTTGAGGGGGAAAGGATATGCTAACTCTTCTAAATGCCTTCACCAGCACTACTAGGGAAGCCACTTGTGCCCTGCCCTTGAGAGTTGAAAAATGGCCAGCCTCTGTGCTGGCCCCTCAGTGAATTTTCAGGCAGATCATGTCATACAGCCCTAATTTTTTGGAGGACAGGATCCCTGTTGCCCACCTGGCATCAGCAAGCTGCACCAGAAACATGGGCCACTGTCCCCAAAGCTGCCCTTTACAGAGATGGGAGATGATGAATGGTAATAACCAGCCACTCTGCAAAATGCCAAAATTCACCAAAGGTTACTGGCCTCTTTCTTCATTAGGTGCTCCCTTGGATGCTACAGGCATTTGACTAGATTCCATAGTTCCAAAAAGGTTAATTCAGACTGTTTGCCAGCCCAATAGTTGTTTGGGTGGAGGGACCGATTCCTGGATCTTCCTACTCTACCATCTTCCATGATGTCACTCACATATATGTTTTTATTTTAGACAGTTGTAATCTTTTGAAAATAATATTTTTATAATCTGCCTCATACATAGCATGTTTAATGTTATTGTATATTTACCTAATATACAATATATTATTGTATATCAAATATATTATTTGATGTTACAAATAATATAGCAGTCTATTTTGAAAAAGAGTGGACAGAGTTGTAGAATTCTAAGTAAGAAATTACATTTGATAAACCATGTTATATTTTGACCTCTTTCTTTAGGTACCTTTTCACCAACACTTGCCCAGTAATTTCCAAACTGGCCCTCTGCTTCCTTTTTCATTTTATTTTCCAAGTCACAGAAGAAAAAATACCGGAGGATGGTGGTTGCCAGGGGCTAGGGCTAGGAGGAAATGATACATTGTGGTTCAATGGGTATAAAGTTTCAGTTAAGCAAGGTGGTAAAGTTGTAGAGCTCTGCTTATAATTAACAATACTGTGATGTACACTTAAAATTGTGTTAAGAGGGTAGATCTCATGTTATGTATTCTTACCACGATTAAGAAACATAGGGAATTCCCTGGCAGTCCAGTGGTTAGTTAGGACTTGGTGCTTTCACTACTGGGGCCCAGGTTCAATCCCTGGTCAGGGAACTAAGATCCTGCGAGCCAAGTGGCGCGACCAGAAAAAAGAAAAAGAAGAAAAAGAAAATGAATCGAAATGATAGCATTAACAAAAATGCTGGTGAAGTATACCTAACAATGAAGTCGTCTACCACCTACCACCTTGAAAGAAAAAAATGTAAGGTAGCCTGATGGAAGAAAGTATAAAAAAGAGTTGAGTCTGCTGTTGGAGACAATGAAAGAGTGCATCAGGATCAGGGAGAACCATGCAATAAGCACTTATAAGACTGATTATGTAGCCAAATTGAGCCAAGAGGAAACTTGGGGTGATTGGGCATCATATACTGTTACTCTGTGGCTTTCTGTGTTTAGCTGCTGCCCCCTAAAGTGCAATAGATAAATAAAAATAACAGGTTAAAAAAATTAGGGATGAAACAATGTGATTTTTGACTGTACTGACATAATTCCCTTACTAACCAGTTGCACGTGAGCTAATTCATGTATTGAAATGTTTTGTAGCAGAATAGTACTAGTAATTTTCTACCTTTTCTGTGTTTGTCCGGCCTTCTCTCTTTCTACTCTCAATGTCCAGGTTTCAACCTTCACCACCTCTCATTTGTTCTGTTATCTTCCAGACATGTGTTCCCTTCTGATTGCTCTTCTAATTAACTTATTCTTTATAATGCTACAAGAACTGTCTGTTGGGCTTCCCTGGTGGCGCAGTGGTTGAGAATCTGCCTGCCAATGCAGGGGACACAGGTTCGAGCCCTGGTCTGGGAAGATCCCATGTGCCGTGGAGCAACTAGGCCCATGAGCCACAATTACTGAGCCTGCGTGTCTGGAGCCTGTGCTCTGCAACAAGAGAGGCCACAACAGTGAGAGGCCCGCGCACTGCGATGAAGAGTGGTCCCCGCTTGCCGCAACTAGAGAAAGCCCTCGCACAGAAACGAAGACCCAACACAGCCATAAATAAATAAATAAATAAATAAAAATTAAAAAAAAAAAAAAGAACTGTCTGTTGAAAACATTAAATCTGATCAAATCAGTTTCCATCATTAGAGCCTGTTTCTCAAACTCTTAGTGTGTGCAAATCATTCTTCATGGTCTCTGTTTTCATACTTTTTCATTTTCCCTCTTTTGCTGTATGGTAGCTTTTTTTTTTTTTTTTTTAAGGGAACTTTTATTTTTATTTATTTATTTTTGGCTGCACTGATCTTTGTTGCTGTGCCGGCTTTCTCTAGTTGCGGTGAGCGGGGGCTACTCTTCATTGCGGTGCGTGGGCTTCTCATAGCAGTGGATTCTCTTGTTGTGGAGCACGAGCTCTAGGCACGTGGGCTTCAGTTGTTGTGGCACGAGGGCTCGGTAGTTGTGGCTCGCGGGCTCTAGAGCTCAGGCTCGGTAGTTGTGGCGTATGGGTTTAGTTGCTCCGTGGCATGTGGGATCCTCCTGGACCAGGGCTCGAACCCGTGTCGCCTGCATTGGCAGGCAGATTCTTAACCACTGCGCCACCAGGGAAGCCCGGTAGCGGTTTTCTTCATACCATATTTTGGAAAGTATGCCTTTAGTTTTCAACTCTATTGTTGGTTACCTTTAGGACTGCAAATAACAAATTTTTAAGCCTACATATGTTAATTTATCAACGTCCCCCAAAATGTTATCAGGTGACTCCTACTATAAAAGATGAGTATTAGTTTATGAATTTCCTTTTGTGTTTCCTCTGCTTCTTGTCATTTTCATCTCCCAATTTTTGTTAGAATACTGTGTGAAATAGGTACCATCCTAATTTTTGCAACACTTTGTAACTTTGTAGTCTTTTTCAGAACTATTAAATTTACATTCTAGTCTAGCACCTTAGTAAATTGTCACATATATTTATGTGCTTAAATGGATTTGTTGTCCATCTCTTATTTTTTGATGCCACTGTTTCTGTGAGTTCTTTATTTTGATGTAGCAGAGGATAAGTCTGTATGGCTTATAGTGCACTAAATTTTTTTTTCCTGGAAGTACAATGAAACCTGATCAAATTTAGGTCTTTATGTCAGGATACTTGTTATATCTTTAGTTATATTTTCTCTTATTCTGTTGTCTTTCTCAGAGACTGTTCTGTTTATTGTTGATATGTTTATTAGTTCTGCTGTTATATTTGCCTTGTCTATTTTTTCTTTCCTTAACTATGCTACCTTTTCTTTTCAGTATCATTTTGATCATAAGAGTTTTATTTTTCTTGAGAATGTAAAGCAGTTCTTTCTGAAATTTTCTTCTGTTTCCTGTGAAAAATATTAATCCTGAATGGATTTTTCATCTTTCTTTTGACTACATGGGTATAGTTTGAATGGTTTTGTTATGCCTTAGAAAGCCTAGTAGAGCTTCTCTTTGGTTTTGTAAATAGATGGAAGACCTTTAAACCCCATCCCACCTGCCTGCAGCTTCAGGATGAGCTAATCTGTTACTTTGGAGGTCTGGGACTTTATAAAGCATTGTATGGTGGCAATAGTGGTGGTGCTAAGTTTAGGAGTGAGATTGGCCTACTTGTAATTTTCTTAGTCTTGCTTTTTCTAATTCTTTTTGGCCTTCCTTTTGGTTAAAGGACAAGATGTAGGACCTTGTCACTTGCTCCCGCCCTGATAAAGTATTGTTCGGCCACCAGAGGAAGGGATGCTTCAGCTAGGACGTTCTACATCTTTTCCTTTATCACATCTGTGTCCCCATCCACCAAGTTGGAGGGTGCCTGGGAAAATTTCTCAGCATGCTACATATGGATTCTGGAGTTGGTCTTCCGGTTTGCACTAACTTATTCAGTATCTGAATGATAGTTTTTAATAAAGCTTTATGGTATAGGTTTGAGGTATTTTCCTGGTTTAAGGATATTTTAACTTTTTAATTTTCTTTAGTTTTTAGGGAGGCATATTCTGCAAACCTACAACTATGCCATCATCTTTCCTGGAAGTCTCATAAGTACTAGAAAGAATTTTTAGGATTTAAAAAAAGGCATTATTTAAACTGAAATCTTTATTTTCTATCTAGCTATGGATCAGTTCTGCAGAAAAATGCATACATTCAAAACTTTGCACAATGTTAAGGTGTTTACTTCCTCTAGGACACTCTTTAAATGAATAATATCTGATATTGCAAACTTTCTTATTTGGAGTTTCTATAGGGATGTCAACATCAGAAGTCTCCTAAGATAGTGAACCTGAAACTTTAGTATTCATAAGAAACTCTTGAGGAATTGGTTTAAAATGCAGATTTCTGTACCCTCTTCCCAGAAAATCTGAGTCAGTGGATTCGAGAATCTTTCTAGCTTACCCTGATGCAGGTGGTCCACAGTTCACCTTTGAGTAATGCTATCTTAAGTGTTAAAATAATCAGATTTAATTATGAGATATATATTTTAGGTAACTAGGGCATTTCAGGCTATCCCATGGAGCTGAATAGTTGACAGCTGCTTTCCTTGGCTTCTAGAGGACGTACTATTCACCAAGATAGATATTCTTTCCATTTTCTTCTCTTAAACCCGAAGCTCAGTTTCCCAAACTTTGGGATTTTTGTAGATTGGGAAAATCTTCACATCTTCACTTACTACACACACACACGCACACACGCACACACACACGAAATATCACACAGGTTGCCAGTTTTTTATTTTGCTGAATGAGGGCATTAAAAATAAATAACAATGAAGGACATTTTTAACACCTCTTATCACCACCACCAAAGATATAAGTAAATAAAAATGTAGGAAGAACACAACCTCATAATACCGATAGTCTTGTTTGTTTGTTTTTTTAAAGATAACTTTTTTTTTTTTGCTGTGTTGGGTCTTCGTCGATGCGCGCGGACTCTCTCTAGTTGCAGTGAGCGGGGGCTACTCTTCGTTGCCATGCGCGGGCTTCTCATTGTGGTGGCTTCTCTTGTGGAGCACGGGCTCTAGGCACGCGGGCTTCAGTAGTTGTGGCTCACGGGCTGTAGAGCACAGGCTCAGCAGTTGTGGTGCACGGGCTTAGTTGCTACGCAGCATGTGGGATCTTCCTGAACCAGGGCTCGAACCCGTGTCCCCTGCCTTGGCAGGCAGATTCTTAACCACTGCGCCACCAGAGAAGCCCTGCCAATAGTCTTTTAAATTGAACACATTTAGCTCTATGCAAAACCCACTCTGTTTCCACTTAAAAAAAAAAATTTACTTAGCTACAAATTAATGAATACTTTCTCATGGATGGCATTTAAGAACTGCTGTTTAGTACTTGAAACGGTTCATTGTAAGAGGCAATACCTGAATACAGTGAGTAGACATGTATCTCATATCCTCTGTTTTCTCACCAGTTCGGTCCTTTGGTACAGAAGACAGACCAACAGATCGTCCAATACCACCTCGAGATGAAGTCTTTGAATACATTATATTCCGTGGGAGTGATATTAAAGATCTCACTGTTTGTGAGCCACCAAAACCACAATGTTCTTTGCCTCAGGACCCAGCTATCGTTCAGGTAACATAGTAAATTTGTCTTGGAGTTCAACTAAATTTCATGCACGTAACTAGCCTTGGATTTTGCCTCTCCTTGTTTTTGTTTTTTAAATTTCCTCGATTAAATGTTCATATAGCTTATTACCATTTTCTAGTTACCTGGATACCCAAAATAACTGAATAATGTTCTCATCCAGGTTTTTCTCTTTAGATAATAAGTTGGGACTAAATAGAGTAAGAAATAGCTGAGGAATTAATTTTTATCAAAAGATACTTTCTGATTTCAACAATGGTTAAAATAGCTAACATTTATTGAGATCTAACTTTATAAGAAGCACTATTCAAAGCACTGCACATACAATAATAGGATAATCCTCACAGCACCCTCTCGGCTTGGTATTATAGTTATTCTCATTTTTATAATCCTCATTTTTATAAGTGAGGAAATTGAAGTAGACCCATAATTTGAACAGACCCAGGAATTCTGGCTGTAGAATCCAGGATCTATGCCACTATATTATTCACACGTGGTTCATATTACAAACCAGGGTGGTGATGGCTACTCTTAGGTAAGATGACTAAGTTTAACGAAAAAAATGCTAAATCACATTATATATTATATGTTTGTTATAGAATACATGCAATGCACAAACATAAAAGGATTTTAACATGTACAGATACGTTGTTCAATTCCCTAAATAAAGTATTAAAGAAGACGATCCTAAGTATTCTCATTAAGAGAAGTTTTTTTTTAATCAGTTAATTTATTTATTTGTTTTTATTTTTGTCTGTGTTGGGTCTTCGTTGCTGTGCGCAGGCTTTCTCTAGTTGCGGCGAGTGGGGGCTACTCTTCGTTGCGGTGCACGGGCTTCTCATTGTTCTGGCTTCTCTTGTTGCAGAGCACGGGCTCTAGGTGCACAGGCTTCAGTAGTTGTGGCGCACGGGCTTAGTTGCTCCATGGCATGTGGGATCTTCCCGGACGAGGGATTGAACCCATGTCCCCTGCATTGGCAGGCGGATTCTTAACCACTGTGCCACCAGGGAAGCCCGAGGAATTGTAAAATTTGTATATTTTATTTAAAACAGAAACACATGATGTCTAAACGATTGTAAATTATGAATTAAAGAAGATGTTCATTATAGTACCTGTTTATATGTTGATAGAAACTCTGAATTTCTACTATCGCAGCAGAGGAAGCAGGTTAACATAAGAGTATTTTTAGTTGCAGGCATAGATGGTTAAAAACTTTGTGGCCCCCATATGGTTTTCCTGCTGAATCCATTTTCTTCTCAAGTTTTTTTCTTGTCAGAAGTCTTTGGTCATTTGCAGTAAAATATGCTTGTTGGGTTTTTTTAACTTCCTCTTTTTTATGCTGTGAGTGATAAAAATCTTAGGTGTTCACAGAACTGACTATTAAAATATATATTATCTTGCATAGAATGTGCCTTCCAGCTATTAAAAGGAAATACCTAATGAACTCTTCTGAAGAAAATATTAAGTGCTATATAAAATTAAAATGGGAAAAAAAAGAGAAAGTACCTTTTAACATTTACTTACTATTTTTCTGAATATAAGATAAGCTTTTTATTAAGAAATAATAAATTTGGTTCTTGCAACATAAACTGGAGAAATTCTCTACTCTTATCTATCCCCTGCTTTTTAAGTCTTACTTTTGAGGAATTAAGTCTGAAAGAATCCTGAGAAAATGTGAACTTCTTAAATGGAGGGAGAAGAGACACATTCTCATAGAAATAGCTGCCTACACCAAAGAGCGATGTTACCGGACTCTCATATCTTTTGATAACTCTCCAGGGAACAACTTATTTAATCAATCAGTTTTATGGAATGAGAATAACCTAGAGAGCACAATTCAAAATGATTTTTAAAAACTTCTTCCAACCACTGTAAATTTTGGCTTTTGATCTTTTGATTCATTCGTTCAGTAGTATTTATTGAATACCTGCCATGTGTCTGACACTAGCAGCAAACATACAGACAGGGTTCTGCCATCAGTGAACTTGTATCCTGGTGGCTATTAGGACACTTCATATTTATATTATAAAACATTTTATGTTAAGATAAATTAATGTATAAAAGTTTATGTATATACATATTAATATATTTATATATATATATTTTAGGTTTAGTAAGAAGCTTTTTATAAAGTGCTCTTTAACGTAATAATAACTGTATTTATAAGTGTAAGTAGTAAGTGGTTTTGTACAGGATAGTTTGTTTCTGCATTTCTTTCCCGTAAATTTAATAGTATACCTCAAGTGATTGAAAATAAGAGTAAAATCAAAAGTGAGATGTCTTACTTATGTCACCACCAGACTGAAACTTAGTACTATAACGAAATTTGATTTTTCTCATATTTTTTCTTTAAGCAAAGTTAGTTTACTTATTCGGGTAACTTTTCTTCGGTTCTTTCCTAAATCTGTTGTAAAACTGAACTCAGAGGAAGAGTTCATTATAGAAAAAAGCATTTATAAATCACATTGCGTACAATTGACACATGTACGTAAATACTGCAATCAGGTTATTCAGCTGTTTTAACATTAAATGCATGTTGCAAGTTGTTATAATTGCTTTTGTTTCTAGTAGTTGTAATTTAATAGTTTTCTTTAAAATGTAAATATCCAAATTTCTTTCCATTCTGTACATATTGTTTAGAGCCTGGAAAATTAACCCGTGATCTTTTCTTCAGTCTTCACTAGGCTCATCTACTTCTTCATTCCAGTCAGTGGGCTCCTATGGACCTTTCGGCAGGATGCCAACATACAGTCAATTCAGTCCGAGTTCATTAGTTGGGCAGCAGTTTGGGGCTGTTGGTGTTGGTATGTTGTGCTTTTTTCCTTTTTTTTCTTTCTTTTTTGTAATTTCTTTGTCTTTACCACAAAGATATATAAAACCACAAATTTTCAGACATTGTTTGGTGTTCCTTTTGTAGCCTATTATTTTAAAGACTTTATTTTAATGTCCTTAATGATTAGTGGTTCTATAAAGGCCATCTCTTAGAATGCTAACATTTTTTTAAAATCTAGATATATCCAATTACCAAATTTTATTGAATGTTATTTTAAATTTACATAAGATATATCCATTTAAAATAAGCATATTTTCCAACATTGTGGGTTTTCAAAAAGGGAAGTAGAGATAATGCCATTATTAGGGAGCAGTATCAATATATAACACTATAAGGAGAAAATATAGGAGGGCTAGGCTAATAACAGTCCTATTTATGATTGGAGGACAAAGGCTATCATGTGCAAAAGCCAGGTATAATCAGATCAGATTTTTTTGTGTTTATTTTTATAGTTGTACATTTTAGCTCTTAAGTACACCTTTATTGAAATTTCCACAGTAAAGAAGAGTTTTAAATCTCAAACTCTAGCCCTTAATCTTTTTTAATTCCATTGAAATAATCACTTATCAGTTTATTTCACTGATCACAAATCCAGTTTCAGGTTTATCTTGAAACTCATTAGTATGTTAACAGGTTTTGTTAAAATTAATTCCTTTCTATGAATATTTTTTATATAGTTGTGACTTTCCAAGTATGTAAATGTTTTACTTATTCACAAAATAAAAAACAATGGGAAAAAAGTAAATCCAAAAATTGAATGAATACAAACAGAAACAACTGGTGCTACGTATATATCAGATAACATAACCACACAGAAATGAGAACTATATATAGAAGAACTATATAGAGAGAGAACTATATATAGTATTTAGAAGTAGTTAAACGAGGAGGAGGAAAACTGTAGCGTTGATTAAGGTGGCAGATGTTTTTTAGAAACAGAATTAACTCAGATTAGTTTGTGTTGGTACAAATTAAGCCAGATTTTAACTTAAGCCTTTTGTTTTCATTTTCTGTGCCTAGTATTCTGATGTAAAGAGAAAGTTTAAATAAATCAAGATTACACTATTGCTGTTTGGGGGGAATTTTTTCTATTTTAATTTTCATAGTTTTATTTGCAATTTATATCATGAAGGGTTAATATCCTGAATATCTAAAGAGCTTCTAAAAATAAAGCTCTACAATCCAACAGAAAAATTTGTAAAGATTAGAAACTGACTGCCTTTTTCAGAAAAAAATAAATACAAATGGTGCTCAAACATGGAAAGATGCTTAAATCTTGCTCATGATAAGAGATATACAACTTAAGTCATCACCAAGACACCATTTCTCACTATCAATTTGACAAAAACCCAAAAGTTTGAATATATTCTGTTTTGGCAAGATTGTGAAGAAAGAGATATTCTCGTACTTTGAAAGGAATGATGCACTGCGTAGAATTAAAGCACTGTTGTTTTTTTTAAGATGATGCACAAATAATTTTTATGTACAAAGATTAGGTCATTACTGACTTTAATTAGGAAAAATTAATTACTCACAATAAACTGAAGCATCAAAACAGCCATGACATGCTAAGTCTCATACTACTCTTGTGGGCAAGATGGAGGCATAGTGGCTGAACATGGGTTCAGCCAGTGGGTACATTTTAGCTGCTTAAATAGCAGAACCATATTGGACAGTGATTCTCTTAGGTCTCTAGTGTTGTGTACACATTAATTTTTAATCACTGAGTTTAATGAATACTTAACATGCTTATGAACTTTAAAGTTAGCATAGGGACTTCCCTGGTTGTCCAGTGGTTAAGAATCTGCCTTCCAATGCAGGGGACACGGGTTTGATCTCTGGTCGGGGAACTAAGATGTCACATGCCGCGGGACAACTAAGCCCGCACACCACAACTACTGAGCACACGGGCCACAGCTAGAGAGCCCGCACACTACAACTACAGAGCCCACGTGCTCTGGAGCCCACACGCTGCAACAAGGAGCCCACGCTGCAGCGGAGGATCCCACATGCCGCAATGAAGATCCCATGTGTTGCACCTGAGACCTGACACAGCCAAAAATAAATAAATAAATAAATAAAGTTAGCATAAACCAGGAGGGTGTTTCATACGTTAAGGATGACAGACTAAGGATTGTTAAAGATCTACTTGGGGGCGATTCCCTGGCAGTCCATTGGTTAGGACTCCCTGCCTCCACTGCAGGGGGCACAGGTTTGATCCCTCGTCAGGGAACTAAAATCCCTCATGCCACGTGGTACAGCCTAAATAAATAAATAAATATATATATATATCTACTTTGGTAATGTGTAAAGGAATTAAACATTCCAATTAAAAAGCAGAGATCATCAAACTGAATTTTTTTTAAAAAGACCCTGCTATGTGATGTTTATAAGAGATGAATTAAAAGACAGAAAGTTAAAGAACAGAAAAAGGCATGACATACCATACAAACACTAATAACAAGAAAACTATGTTAGGAAAATTAACATCAGACAAAGCAGCTTAAAGATGAGGAGTACTGCCAAAGATAAAGAAGGATTCTTTATAACGGTACATCAGGAAGCTGTAACAATCCTAAATGTGTATGTAACTTTTATAAAATAGTACACCAACACCAACAATTGCAGAATATAGATTCTTTTAAGTAAATATTGATCAATCAATGGGATAGATCAAATCCTGGTCCATAAAACGAGTTACATTAAATTCAGAAGGATTGAAATCATACGTGGTATCTTCTCAAACCACAAAGAAATTAAATTTGGAATTAATAAAGACAACTTGAAAAATATACAAATAGTTGTATATTTCTGTTTGCTCAATACAGAAATTGAGCAAACTTAAAAAAATCACTAATGAATTAAAGAAGAAATCATAGGGGAAATAAGATATTTTTAAATATAATGATCATAAAGTACAACGTATCAAAATTTGTGAGTGGAGCTTAAGCATTGCTTAGGGGAAATTTCATACCTTTAAATACATATATAAGAAAACAAGAATATTTTAAAATCAGTGCTCTAAGCTGTCAGCTTATTAAGAAGCTAAAAAAAAAGAAAGAAAATTAGCCCAAAAGTACTAGAAGGAAGAAAAAATTTAAAGCAGAAATCAAGGAAATAGAAACAAGTCAAAAAATATATATAATATCATCAAAGCCAGGAGTTGGTTCTTTGAAAAATTTCATAAAATTAATAAGCCCCTAGCAAGACTAAACAAGGAAAAAAAGAAGACTCAAATATTGATATCAAGAATGAAAGTATAGGCATCACTATAGATCCTAAAAGGATAATATGAAGATATTGTGAACAACTTTATGTCAACAGATTTGACATCGCAGATGAAATGGACAAACTCCTTGAAAATACAACTTTCCTAAACCAACACAAGAGGAAGTACAATCTCAGTATCACCCTGTTAAAGAAGTTGAAACTAATTTAAAATCTTCTGTAAAGAAAATTCTAGACTATTTGCTTTACTGATCAATTCTACCATTTAAGGAAGAAATAATTTTACCAATCTTACACAAACTCTTTGAGAGAATAAAGGAAGAACACTTCCTAACCAGATAACCAAGGCAAGCTGAGATACCAAAACCTAAATGGTATCTAAATGAAATCAATACAAGAAAATAAAATTACAGCTAATTTCCCTGAACATATATGTAAAAATCCTTAACATAGTATTAGCAGTGGAAGCCAGCAGTTCATAAAAAGGATATTACATAATGACATCTCAGGAATGCAAAGATGTTTTAACATTTGGAAAGCATTAGTAATTTACCACATTAACAGAATAAAGGAGAAAAACCGCAATCCCAAGAGATACAGAACAGGCATTTGGTAAAATTCAATACCCATTTATCAACAACAAAGGAATAGGAGGGAATTTCCTAATCTGATCAGTGAAATGAAAAGCTTACACACATAATGGTGGGATAATGAATGCTTTTCCCTTGAGGTAAGGAATAAAGCAAAAGAATTGTCTTATTTCATGTAGTGTTGTTCTAGAGGTGGCCTAGTCAGTCCAATAAGGCAAGAAAAAAATAAATAAAAGATTTAGAGATTGGAAAGGCAGAACTAAAAATGTCATTATTTGAAGGTGACATGATTGTGTATGTAGAAAATACAAAGGAATATTCAAGCTACTGGAAAGAATAAGTGAATTTAGCATGGTAAGGGAATACATGGTAAATATACAAAAATCAACTGCATTTTTGTATTCAGAACAGACAGTTTGGCAAACTATGGCCTGTGGACCAAATCCCACCAGCCTCCTGTTTTACTGGAATACAGCCATACGCATTTATTTACATGTGGTCTGTGGCTACTTTTACACTACAAGGGCAGAGTTGTATAGTTACAACAGAGAGCATAAGGCCTGAAAAGCCTAGAATATTTTATTTACCGTCTGGCTACTTATAGATAAAGTTTGCTGATCTAGAACAAATTATTGGTAAATGAAATATAAAATGCAACACAGCTTACAATAGCACCAATAACATCAGATACCCAGCAATGAATATAACAAAAGATAGTATTTAAAAATCTCTATGTGGTTCTCAGTGGAGGGGAGTTCATTTTACCCCCCTCCCTCAGGGGACATTTGGTAATGCCTGGAGATATTTTTGTTTGTCACAACTGGGGGATACTACTAGCATCTAATGGGTAGAGGCCAGGGATGCTACTTAACATCCTACAACGCATGGGACAACCCCTCACAACAAAAAATTATCTGGCCCAACACGTCAGTAGTGCTGAAGTTGAGAATACTCTGCTCTACAATAAAAATCACAAAACACTGCTGAGAGAATTTAGAAATCTAAATAAATGGAGAGTTAATCCATGCTTATGGGTTAGGATATTCAGTATTATTTTTATGATGACACTTTCCCCAGAATTGGTTTACAGGTTGAACACAATCCTGATCAAAATCCCATCACACTTTAAAAATAGAAATTGACATGCTGATTCTAATATTTGTATGGAAATACAAAATCTGTAATAGCCAAGCTACTCTTGAAGAAAGAGGAAGTTTGAGGTATACACCCAATTTCAAGATTCAGAACAGGGAATTATTGATATAAGAATACAAAAATATACCAGGGTAAAGAATAGAGAGTACAGAAATAGACCTACTTAAATGCTGATTTAAGACAAAGATGCCAGTGCAGTTCAATGGAGAAGGGGAAATCTTTTTTTTTTTTTTTTTTTTTTGTGAATGATGATTATAAATTTCACTTTTATTTTCCTGTGGATAGAAGGGGAAATCTTTTTAACAAATGATCTTGCAGCAGCTGGATATCTATTTGGAAAAAATTAACAGTGACCCCTGCCTCACACTATACATAAAAAATAATTTGAGATAAATCAATAGCAGCAATGGCATGAGGGAGGTGGCTGTAGTATGACCGGGAACTCAGAAAAGAGACGGAGGATATAGAAGAGTTTGCTCATGCGGTTGGGTGGGTGCGGGGGGGAGACAGGCACAAGCAGTAGGAGGTTGAGTCAGAGCAGGATGGAGGTTGACTACACATCATCAGAGTGGTTTATGTCTTGGTCATTACCCAGAAATACTAAGGATAATGGGATAGATTCAGCATCCCACAGAATTATTGAGAGCAGTAGTCTCAACATTTCTGGGGATGTTGTGGGAGGTTGTTAGGCCTCTCCTTAGCTGGCTGGGGCTGCAGCCTGAATGGATTACACCTCTAAAGGAGTCCCATTCATTCTTATTGTCTGAGGTACTTTGCTGAGTTCTGATGCCCCGTTTTAAGAGAGAGATGAACAACTAGAATTCATTAAATTAGGAGAAGTCAAAAGAGGCAAGGCTTAAAGAGCATGTGAAGGTGAGTAATTGTTGAAGGAACTAGAGTTGCTTAGCTTGGAAATGAGAAGATGTGAGGAACATGATCATAATCTTCAAGTAATTTAAAAGCAGATAGTTAAACTTCTGTTGTGGAGTAGAGAGGTGTAAATGAGTAATGAGAAAAGAGGTAGGCAGATAAGGGGGAGGACCTTATAAACTAAGGTAAATAGTTTGAACTTTTTTCTTGAGGGCAGTGGAAAGCCATCAGAGAGTCCTAAGCACTGTAGTGATGTGATTATTTTTCTGTTTCATAAAAGATTATTCTCAGTACCACTTTTATATTGGATTTAGAGGTGGGGGAAGAGGGGCTATTGAAACAGTTCCTGCTAGAGAAAACCTATGTAGATTAAATATTAAGAAGAGAGCACAGCATATGGCAAGTGATTGATCCATAAATTCTGAAGAAATGTAGAAAAGAAGATTGACATAACCTAGTATAGCAAAGGTCCTTTCGAGGGATTTTGTTCCTCATATTACCAGAACTTTTTGTGGTTGCTTTAGGCAGAATGCAGCCCCACAATACTGTACTGAGGGGAGGCATTAAAATGGACTGGAGTCAATTGTCCATTGCCTTGGAAATGCTGGAAAAGCTCTTCATAGACCTGTCTGCTGATTTGGCTATTTGTGCAGATATTTGGTGTTAAGATAATTGAACCTTAATGTTGGTGTTGAATGTACCATTTCTGCTACTTCTCTATCTAATGTACATCCTTGCTATCCCATCTGTATAACTATCCAGGAGAGTATTGCATATGTTAAAAAAATTGTTTGCATCCAAAGATGCTGGAGTATATATGGGCTTGCTTTTCATATATGGTCAAAAATTTCTCGAATTATTTTTTGATTCAGTTTCATTAATTTCCAGTATTATTAATTTACACAGGTGCTACAGGGAGGGACAATTATTAAAATGTTGTGTTACTTTATATAATTGAAAGGTTTAAAATTTAAAAAAAAATTTTTTTCATTCAAAAAAATTTTCTTAAAGCTGGAAGCTCCTTGACATCCTTTGGAACAGAAGCATCGAACAGCGGTGCCCTATCCCAAAGTAGTGCAGTTGGTTCTGCCTTTACACAGGATACAAGATCTCTAAAAACGCAGTTATCTCAAGGTAAGCTGTTTTTTCCTTCAAAATTTTCCATTCTAAATTTCTATAGATAGGAGTCTTTCTCTGAATGTAAGAGCTTTTGCAGCTTGTAACTCACATGTATAATTTCTATTTAGTTCTTTAAAAAAATTTTTTAATTGTTGTTCAATAAGTACATTATTGAATGACTTCCACTGTTCAGACTTTTTATAATTCCTAGATCATAAAACTGAAATGGTGAACATTGTCTAAGTTTGACTTTTTTTTTTTTACAAAGCAATTACATTACTTGTATATAATACTTAAATATTACTGGTCAATCTCAGACTCACCACTGAGGATGAACTATCCTTGATGAATTTGAAATAGTAGCTGAGGAAACAAACTATTCATTATGCTGTTGCATCTTTCCTAGCATCCTCATAGAATCTAGAGCAGTGGCTCTCAGTGTGGACCACCCACAATCAAATCATCTGATCTGGAATGCTTCTTAAAAATGTAGATCCTGAGAACTGCTACATCAGGATCACTGGAGCTTGGAGATCTGCATTTTAATAAGCTTAAAGGATCCTGTTTCATTTCTTTTTAATTCTGTTTTTCCACCAACTAGTCTCATAACCTTCAGTGGTCCCAGGATTCTTTATCTTTATTTGCTGCTAAAGTGGGTGATACTGGCCCATTGCTTTATATGGATGTTTACTTTTAACTAAAACAATGTAAAGTCATTTCAGAAAGATGCTATTATAATCAGGACAGTATTTTTTAAAGCACTTGAGGGTAAAATCAAGCCAATGCTAAACATAATCCTGTGTATCTCACTTTAGATATTTTGAAATAGTTGTAGTTACTTTTATTCATATTGATTTAAAAAAACTTAATTTTTAATTTTTTAACATTCTAAGGATTTTTTGTAGGTAAAATAGAAATAACACTAAGCACACTGTATAGCACGGGAAGCTATATTCAATACCCTGTGATAAACCATAATGGAAAAGAATATGAAAAAGAATGTGTATATATATATAATATATATGTGTGTATGTATATATGTATAACTGAATCACTTTGCTGTACAGTAGAAATTAACACAACTTTGTAAATCAGCTATACTTCAATAAATTTTTTAAAAAAGAAATACCCTAAGCATAGGAAGAAAATAAAAATACCTATAATCTCACCACCCAGAAATAACAAATATTTACATCCAGACTTTCATCTGGGTTAACATAAGTGTATATTTGTGTGTGTATGTATTGGTTTGTTAATTTTTTTAAGATTTCCTTCTTAGAGAAGATATTTAATCTTTTTAAGCTTTAGTTTTCCATACTATAAAACAGGACTTTACTGATAAACCAACAGACTTATTGTAAGGGTTAAATTTTTTTGAAATGTATGCAGTGCCCTTAGCATAATGCTTGACACATAGAATGTGCTCAGTAGATGTTAGCTAGCTTAATTAATAACCAACATTAACCTTAATATTGAAGCACCAGAAGGATTCTTATTAAAATCATAAGTAAGGATTCCCTTTCTCATTGCTACTTAGCATTGTTCTGGAATTTTTAGCTATGTCAGAAATACATGAAAAAGAAATAAGAGGTATGAATATTAGAATAGCATTATTTGCCAATGCTGACTTCCTACTTGTAATTGAGAATTCACTGAAAAACTAGAACTAATATGAAACTTAAATTAGATAGAGGTAAAATGTAGAGACTAAGTATAAAAATCAGTAGATGTCCTAGGGCTTCCCCCATGGCTCAGTGATTTAAGAATCCGCCTGCCAGTGCTGGGGACACGGGTTTGAGCCCTGGTCGAGGAAGATCCCACCTGCCACAGAGCAGCTAAGCCCGTGAGCCACAACTACTGAGCCTGTGCTGTAGAGCCCGCGAGCCACAACTGCTGAGCCCGCATGCTACAACTATTGAAGCCCATGTGCCTAGAGCCCGTGCTCCGCAGTAAGAGAAGCCACAACAATGAGAAGCCCGTGCACCGCAGCAAAGAGTAGCCCCTGCTCACTGCAACTAGAGAAAGCCTGCGCACAGCAGTGAAGACCAATGCAGCCAAAAAGTAAATAAATTAAAAAAAAAAAAAAATAGATGTCCTAAAACCTAACCCACTGATTATTAATGGGGATAAAAGAAGATGTTCACAATGATAAGAAATCGAAATTATATATAAAATACATAATAAGAAATATGGCCAGCCTCTATGATGAAAGATACAAAATATAATAGAGGGACATAAAAGAAGTTACATGTAATCAAAGAAACATATCTTATTCCTAGATAAAAATATTTAGTAAAAAGATTCCTAGATAAAAAGATTTAGTATTAGGAAGACTTTCTCATAATAATTAAATTTACTGTACTTTAAATAAATCTACATGGAATAGTAAGAGAACCTAATAAAACAGATACACAGACTATCTTAAAAATAAGCATGCAAGTATACCTAGACATGTATTTTTGTTTTAAAAATAAAAGTAATGAGATAGGGCTTACCTCCTTAATAAAGTATACATAAAATAAAGCAGTACAGGAATAAATTTAGAGATGAATAGAGCAAAAGTCAGAAATAGATCCAAGTATAAATAAGTAATTAGTATATGATAAAGATATTATTTTTAAATTAGTAGAAAAAGACTGCTAAATGATCCATCCAATAAATGATGTTGTGAACAGACAACTGCCTGATCATTTGGAAAAGTAACTCTAGAATCCTTCCCTCATACTTAAGACTAAAATAAGTTTTAAATAGATTAAACTGTTTTTTAAAAATTTAATTACATATTTATTAGAAGAAAGAGGTATGTTTAAATAAAACAGTGGGAGATGAGGCCTGGGAATCTGCATTTTAATTTCACCAACTAAAATTTTTGAAGTTTATAAAATTTTAACACCTAGAATTTTCTTGTAACTGTAAGAATAAGAATGTGAAGATAACTCGAGGGGGTGTGTTTATTATAAAAGAGCTCATGAGTTTATTCCTACTATGTCCAGTATCACGTATATTTCCCTATTTATAACAAAATTGCCATCATGATGTAGTACTAGACTTTAATTACAAATGTTTTCAAAATGCAGAGACTTGCCTGTGGCTAAGACTCCATGCTCCCAATTCAGGGGGCCCAGGTTTGATCCCTGGTCAGGGAACTAGATCCCACATATCGCAACTAAAAGATCGTGCATGCCGTAACTATGACCCAGTGCGGCCAAATAAATAAATATTAAAAAAAAAAAAATACACAGCAGTGAGTTATTACTTTCTGTGATTGCGCTATCACTTGCAGTTCTGTAATATTGTGAGTCACAGGATCTTAAAGAAAAGCCTTAATGAAGTAAAGTTTTGTAAGTTTATAAGATCATTTAATGTACTATTATAAAATTACCTAAACAATAGGCTTTTCCAAAAACTTAACACTTGTTTGACAGATAAATCTGTTTATAAGGTGATAAGTGATTACAAAATGTTTTCTCTTAGACCAAAACTTATATAAACCACCATGATTTCCCATTATAATCAGTGGGAAAATTACAGTGTTTCTATTAATGGCAGAGTAAACTTTGTCGTTAATGCTGGAAATAGTGACACACATTTGTAATTGCATACTTTAGTTAACCATATATTTGGGGAGTATTACTAATAAACAGTCCCTGAAGCACCTGGTGCACAACAACCTATGTGCTGTCAGCACTCACCAGTTCCCCAGTTTGGAGCCTGTGCAGATAGCACAGGTGGGTAGTAACATTTGCAGCATATTTGGGAATATTTTTTTTTTACATAAAATGAGGACAATTTTTTAAAGCAAAACCTATTTTGGTGCAATATCATGGGATGTGAGAGCACCTTGAGCAGAGATTTATGGCAAACATTAGAGACAAAAAGCATGATGGGAGCACCCAGTGTTACATTCTTCTGTTCATACTGTGACCAGACTCTGACCTCATGAAAGAAAAAATGGAATTTGTAAGTACAAAACCCATATTAAGCAAAAATTTGCCAAGTGATCATTCAAACAGCAAAGGGTGAGTATGGCTACTGTGTAATTATCTGAAGGGTTTATTTGTTGCTGGCCTTTTAGTATTGATGTTTAATTACCCAAGCCTCTGAGGAATCGAAGAACTTCATCTGACTTTCTAGTTCTTTACTTCTTTTATAATAGAAATTTAATGCAGATAATACTTACAGATATAAGGGTATCACTTTAGACATATCTTCAGAAAGTACTAAAAAAGTTAGGACTTCCCTGGTGGCACGGTGGTTAAGAATCCGCCTGCCAATGCAGGGGACACGGGTTCGATCCCTGGCCTGGGAAGATCCCACATGCCGCGGAGCAACTAAGCCCGTGTGCCACAACTACGGAGCCTGCGCTCTAGAGCCTGGAGCCACAACTACTGAAGCCCGCACGCCTAGAGCCTGTGCTCCGCAGCAAGAGAAGCCACTGCAATGAGAAGACCGTGCACCACAAGGAAGAGTAGCCCCCACTCTCCGCAACTAGAGAAAGCCCACGCGCAGCAAGGAAGACCCAACGCAGCCAAAAATAAATTTTAATAAAAGTTAAAGCCTTGGGCTTCCCTGGTGGCGCAGTGGTTGGGAATCTGCCTGCCAATGCAGGGGATATGGGTTCGAGCCCTGGTCTGGGAGGATCCCACATGCCGCGGAGCAACTGGGCCCGTGAGCCACAATTGCTGAGCCTGCGCGTCTGGAGCCTGTGCTCTGCAACAGGAGAGGCCGCGGTGGTGGGAGGCCCGCACACCGCGATGAAGAGTGGACCCCGCTTGCCACAACTGGAGAAAGCCCTTGCACAGAAACGAAGACCCAACACAGCCAAAAATAAATTAATTAATTAATTAATTTTAAAAAATCAGCTATACTTCAATTTAAAAAAAAAAAAAAAAAGTTAAAGCCTCTAGAAATAATGGCTAAAGTCTCGGTGTAATCTGATGGTTGTGGTTATTGGGGAAAGGCTACATCTGACTTGCCTAAATTATCTTTGATAATATTCCTGGAGGATTTTGTACCAGAGTTTTTTTGTTTGTTTGTTTTGGGGTTTATATTATTTTATTTTTTGTACCGATCAAGTGACCAGCCCACTAAAGATAAACAGTTTTAAACTCTGGTCTAATGAGTGGACGGATTCAAATTGTGCTGAGGATTTGAATTGGTAGAAGTAAAACTCTAGACCTTTTTTTAGGGTCTAAGGTTATTTTGAAACCCCCAGAGGATAGGGATAGTTTCTTATCTTTTGGTTACATTTCAGGTCGTTCAAGCCCTCAGTTAGACCCTTTGAGAAAAAGCCCAACCATGGAACAAGCAGTGCAGACAGCCTCGGCCCACTTACCTGCTCCAGCACCTGTTGGGAGAAGGAGCCCTGTATCATCAACCAGGCCTTTACCATCAACCAGCCAAAAAGCAATAGAGAATCAAGAGCACAGGCGAGGTAGAACTTTAGCTATTTACTATTTCTTAATTGACTGGTCAACATCTTCCATTCAACTTACTTTCATTAAAAACATTTACTCTATGTAAATGATCCTAGAAAGTTTAAACTGAACTTGATAGAGTGTTTAGTCTTTCAAATTTGACTCAAAGTAGTGATGTTGGTGGGGATATATAGATTTTTGGTTTTGTTCTGGGTTTGTTTGTTTTTCCATTTCTAACTTTCCAGAAGTTTTTGATTATGTGTCCTAAGTTAACTGTCACTTTCTATGTGTTCTATAGCTGAAGTTCACAAGGTTTCAAGACCAGAAAATGAGCAACTCAGAAATGATAGCAAGAGACAAATAGGTAAGTTGTTACTTGGATCTGAAAGCCTTATCCTATGCTTTTCAATAGAGGGAACATTTGAAATGTATGATGCATAATTACTATAAAAAATGAATAGCAAGCGTTGGTGACTATAAAGGAATAGCACAGGGGAGTTTCACTGTGGTAACAGAACAGTTCTTTATCTTATGGTGGGGGTACTGTGGATCTGTATACGTAGCAAAATATCATAGAACTGTACATAAAGACATAACCAAAAAATGGGAACCTCCAAAACTGTTGAAATCTGAATATGAGAGATGTAGTATAGTTAATTATATTGTACCAGTGTCCTGGTTTTTCCCGGTTTTTGATAATGTACAATAGATAATCAAGACGTTACTGTTGGAGGGGAAGCTGGGTGATAGGCACACAGGACCACTCTACTTTTTATTTCAATTTTTTTTTAACCTAATTATTTCAAAAGATTTTTTTTTTTTTTAATCATCACGTGTCTGGAATAAACCCTACTTGATGGTAGGCAGTTGTCTATTGATATATTCTTGAATGTTATCTGCAAGTAGGACTTCTATATTTATATTTACATTGTTTTATGGCTTTCTCTTTTGTACTATCTTTTGTATTTTTTTATGTTTTTGTGTCAGTTTCATGTTAGCATTATAAAATTGTTTTCTGTGCTTTTAAGAATGGAATTGGGAGTTCCCTGGCGGCCTAATGGTTAGGACTCAGTGCTTTCACTGCCACGGCCTGGGTTCAATCCCTGATCAGGGAACTAAAATCCTGCAAGCTGCGTGGCATGGCCAAAAGAAAAAAAAGATTGGAATTATCGGGAACTATATTCAATATCCTGTAATATACCATAATGGAAAAGAATATGAAAAAGAATATATATAACTGAATCACTTTGCTGTACAACAGAAGTTAACACAGCATTGTAAATCAACTATACTTCAATAAAATAAATTTTTTAAAAAAGAATGGAATTATCTGTACATTAAAAATTGAGAAGTTTTCTCATTAAAATTAAGCTCTGGGCTCCGTTTTTTTTTTGAAGTAATTATTCAAGAACTTTAACTTTCTTTCATTATTATTGATTTAATATGATTGTATACTTTCTTTGTCTGTTTTGTAATCTATGACATTTACCCCAAATCCATCCATTTTATTCAAATTTATTAGCAGAGAATAAATTATAAACACTTCCAAATTAAAAAAATAAAAGCAGTGTGTGATCTCCTTAATTACATAATAATTGGAAGATGATCTTTCACTTAATTTTAGAAAGCTAGATACAATTTTAAATGTATAAACACTTTATTTCTTCTGTACATTTTTATATGTTTATGTTTTTATTTGTTGTTGTTTTTTGATGTGGACCTTTTTTTTAAGTCTTTATTGAATTTGTCACAATATTGCTTCTGTTTTATGTCTTGGTTTTTTTGGCCATGAGGCATGTGGAATCTTAGCTCCCCAACCAGGGATTGAACCCGAACCCCCTACATTGGAAGGCAAAGTCTTAACCACTGGACTGCCAGGGAAGTCCCTATATGTATTTTTATTTGTGCTGTGTACCATAGAATTACAGAGGTTTTGGTTTGGTTTACTATGTTTCACTTTTTTTAATTTGGAAAAAGAACCCCTCTCTTCTCAAGACAAAATTATTGCCATGCTTCCATCATTCAGAAATCGTGTGAAGTAGTTCTTGCTTTGGCAGCACATATACTAAAATTGGAATGATACAGAGAAGTTAGCATGGCTCCTGCACAAGGATAACATGCAAATTCGTGAAGCACTGCATATTTTAATATAAAAAGAATATATGTATATGTGTGTGTGGTGTGTGTGTGTGTGTCTATCTATCTGAATCACTTTGCTGTACACCAGAAACTAATACAACATTGTAAATCAACTATACTTCAATTTAAAAAATAAATAAAATATAAATCATGTAAAGCAATAAATAAAAGTATCTCTCACTGCCCTTCAAAATTTAAGACAGAAATACTGTGCTGTACTTTCTGGCTTATGGCCAGGACATTTTCAGTAGTAGAGTTGAATATTTAAACATCCTGCTTGTCTAGATTTAAGTGTCTGGATATACTGCTGTGGGTTTTTGTGGTTTGTTTTCTCAAACTTAGACAATTTGCCAAATTTTAATGAAGAGTGAGCACAAACCTGTCTATTACTCTGTAGTCACTTCTGATCTTTGTCAGTATGTGTTAAACGTTTCACATAATTATAATCATTGAATTCATAGTGCTTTGTGCTCTATATTTTTCTGTTAACTGACATCAAATACTATTCCATATTAATTTTTTTTCTTCTTAACTGTTCCTCTTGTGTTGGATATTTGGGTTCTCAAGTTTTCACTATAATTTATGCTACTTTGGTATTGCTTTATCATACCTCATAAATCTTGTTAGTGTATTAAATTGTAGAGAAAAAATAGATACAGGAAGACTTGAAAAATATGGAGCCATTTAGAGGGAGACAGTAAAGTTGAAGCAAGAAGCAGTTGGAGTGGTTGAGACCATGTACTTTTCTTTTTTAAAAACATATAAATTTATTTATTTATTTATTTTTGGCTGCGTTGGGTCTTCGTTGCTGCATGCGGGCTTTCTCTAGTTGTGGTGAGCGGGGGCTGCTCTTCATTGCGGTTCATGGGCTTCTCATTGCAGTGGCTTCTCTTGTTGTGGAGCACAGGCTCTAGGCGTGCGGGCTTCAGTAGTTGTGGCACGCGGACTCTAGACACAGGCTCAGTAGTTGTGGCGCACGGGCTTGGTTGCTCCACGGCATGTGGGATCTTCCCGGACCAGGGATCGCACCCGTGTCCCCTGCACTGGCAGGCGGATTCTTAACCACTGCACCACCAGGGAAGTCCGAGACCATGTACTTCTTGTCTTTTGTGTTATCTTGCAGTTTGTGCTGATAAATGTTCATCTATTTTTCTCACTATAAATCTTGATTTCTATGATCCTTTCCATAAAAGTCTTCCTAAATTATGAGAACCCAATATATATTTGACATTTTGTAGGTATTAGGGATATAAGCAGAACAAAGTAATTTAGTACAGAAGTCTCCCAAATTGTTTGGCTGTATACTGTATCAGCAGCATGTATGAGCGTAAACCCCATAGATATAAATTTCATGTGTGCCATTTACAAATTTCATGTTTATAAATTTTATATGTGCTCTTCTCAGTCTTATGTATTAAATATTTGTGAAACTTCATCTCTTTTTTATATTAAAAAATACAAATATAGTCATGCGTATAGAGACTTGTAAGCATTTCTCTTGTTGACCATAAAGACCACAATAGTAGCTTCTGCTCTAAACCAGCTTGTTCTTTCTTTATTAACATAGTTCCAGGTGCTCCTTCTGCTCCAAGGAGAGGACGTGGGGGTCATCGAGGTGGCAGGGGAAGATTTGGTATTCGACGAGATGGTCCAATGAAATTTGAGAAAGACTTTGACTTTGAAAGTGCAAATGCACAATTTAACAAGGAGGAAATCGACAGAGAGTTTCATAATAAACTTAAATTGAAAGGTGAGTTTTTATTTTTCTATTCAAAAAATACTCTTATTTGACTTGTGAATTATGGATGTTTAGTACAAGTCTTGACTTTTATGGTATGTGCTTGTTTTTCATTAGAAGATAAACTTGAGAAACAGGAGAAGCCTGTAAATGGTGAAGATAAAGGAGACTCAGGAGTTGATACCCAAAACAGTGAAGGAAATGCAGATGAAGAAGATCCACTTGGACCTAACTGCTATTATGACAAAACTAAATCTTTCTTTGATAATATTTCTTGTGATGATAATAGGTACAGTCTTTTAAGCTGCTCTTATGCTCTTAGGAGGTTGAAGTGTGAAATGATTTCTTATAAATTCACAAAGTTTAATGAATATTTAAAAATATCTAGGGACTGCCCTGGCAGTCCAGTGGTTAAAAATCCACACTTCCAATGCAGGGGGCACAGGTTCAATCCCTGGTCGGGGAACTAAGATCCCATATGCTGCATGGTGTGGCCAAAAAAAAAAAAAAATCTAATGACTACAATTGTTTAATGTTTTATTTTGCTAAAATAAAATAATTTATACTAAAATTTTAAATGATATTACTCTTTGAGAAAAATAATCATATACTTTTGTTTGGGGATGCATTCACATTTGAAAATTAGTAATTAAAAATAGAGGCATTCATCTAACATCTAAACACCTTTTACTTTACCCCTCTACAACGTAGTTCAGATGAAGTTTGCTGATACAGTAACACTCTGCTATATTGCAGTAAATGTGGATCCAGAAAACTGGTTAATTAAAGGATCCAACATAACAACCTAGGAGTTCCAGGGTTTCTGCTGCCTGATCCTAATTGTCCTCCTGGCTGTAGTTTGGTGCCACCTTGTGGCAGTTTTCTACTTCGCTTTAAACGTGGATGGGGATGCTTCTGAATCCTCTGATTGGGCTGTGGGCCAGCAGCAGCAATTCAGACGCTTCAGACGTCAGGTTCAGAGGTTGGGCCAGGAGCATACTAGGAACTCAGGGATCTATCCTCCATCTCCTCACATCCTGAGACAGGGTTTCCTTTCCTGGCTTTGCCGTTTCTTCCTTTGGGGCTGATTGGAGGGTAGAGTCAATTGCCAATCCCATTTATTGGGGCTGTTGTCAGTTTCTTTATATTATCAACTGCATTTGCAAGAAGCTTAATACCAGTCATATTTTCACATGAATTATAGGAACATATTGCCATGGACAGCTTGTGATGACTTAGATAAGGTGCTTATTTTTATTTGATTGTTAGGAATTACTTAGCCTTAATTTGGGAATCAGTGCTGCATAGTTTTGCTGGAAAATGTTCTTTAAAACTTGATACACTAAAGATTATTTGTTCTCATAATAGAGAACGGAGACCAACCTGGGCTGAAGAAAGAAGATTAAATGCAGAAACATTTGGAATCCCACTTCGTCCAAACCGTGGCCGTGGAGGGTACAGAGGCAGGGGAGGTCTTGGTTTCCGTGGTGGCCGAGGACGTGGTAGTGGCCGAGGTGGTAACTTTGCCACTCCTCGAGGATTTCGTGGTGGATTCAGAGGAGGTCGTGGGGGCAGGGAGTTTGCAGATTTCGAATATAGGGTAAGTATTATTACGTGCTTTGGGGTTGGCTTGCAGCTGTATGAAATTCAAAATGTTTTAAACTTTTATCTATTTGAGCTGAATATTTTTAGGGCATTTGTATAACTTCCATTTGACTTTTCAGTGGAGGATGTACCTGATTAGGATACTTATATAATTTTAAGGAGCAGTAACTTATTGGTTAATGAATCTAATTCTTTTTTAACTTTTTTCTTTTCAGTTAGAAGAAGTAAAGAGATAGAAATGTGATATTCTTTTTTATCTTTCTGTTATAGAACCATGGTTTCAGATTTCATGGACTGGTAAAATTTCTTCCAAAAACCTATTAAGAGACTGACTTAGGATTAATTTCTTTTCCTTAAAAAAATTTTGTTGTTGTTGTTGGAGGCACAGGGGATCACTAAAAGATATTATACAGTGCAAAAAAGAGCCATATTGTATCACCTTTATTTCATATTACAAAGTATGCTTCAATACCAAGAGAATCTAAGAAGAACATATTTAAAGGGGTCTTTAAGTCAGTGTTACTATCCTAGTCATCAATTTTAGGGATAGTGGAGAGGAAGGTATATAAAATCAAAGAAACGATCAAAATCCCATCATAAAGAAGTCTACTAGGAATTACATAGGGCAGCTAGAGACAAAAAGACTGGGACTTCCCTGGTGGCACAGTGATTAAGAATCCACTTGCCAGCACAGGGGACATGGGTTCGAGCCCTGGTCCGGGAAGATCCCACATGCTGCGGAGCAACTAAGCCCGTGTGCCACAACTACTGAGCCTGTGTGCCACAACTGCTGAAGCCCGTGAGCCACAACTACTAAGCCTGCACGCCACAACTACTGAAGCCCACACACCCTAGAGCCCTGCTCTGCAGCAAGAGAAGCCACCGCAATGAGAAGCCCGCTCGCTGCAACTAGAGAAAGCCCGCGCACAGTAACAAAGACCCAAAGCAGCCAAAAATAAATTTTTTTTAAATTATTTAAAAAATAAAAAGAAAAGGAAAAGCAACAAAAAGACCTACTAGCAGGAATTTCATTATTCAATATTTAAAACTGGTCATTGTTGAGATCCTTCTTGAAGGGTCATTGTTAGTGGCTTTTGGATCTGTTATGTTAATTTTGATGCCTTTGATATTGTGTCATCACAGCCAAGGCTGCTGAAAATTAGCCTCAAGTCGTTAGCTCAGGATATCCAGCCATGGTAGATGCAGCCTGATGTAGCTTCAGCACTTCTAACTTGCAAAATGGCCATTCCAGCTAGGGGACTGTGTCTTAGGAACTACAGAACTCCTCTTCCTTGCCACTGTTACTCCTCTTGAGGTTGCCAGTGACCTTTGCTTACAGAATTCAGTAGCCTTTTCACAAATATTTGCCCTTAACTACTCTGCAATATTTGACACTGATAACTGCCCACCCAACTTGGAGTCTTTCTTCCTGCTTTTTGTTTTTTTAACACTTTTGTTATTTTTCTCTTTATAAAAATAACGTACGTTCCTCAACACAGCCTATAAGGTGCTTCATGATCTGCCTGTTTCTCCAGATGAGAGGTCTAGTACTTGCTCTAGATCTTGCTGCCAGTGGGACTGCCCTTTTCTTCATTCATTCTGCTACAGATATGTGGGTCTTCTTGCTCTTGTTTAGTGCCAAGCTTATTCCTATCTCACGACCTTTTTACCCATTCCTTCTGCCTGCAATGTTCAGTTTGCTCCATTGTGTTCATGTTTGCACTCTAGCATAGGCTTGAGCTCTCCCTCTCTCCTCTCCTGCAGCAATTTCCCTCTCCCGTTTCTGAGCTTGTCTATTCATAGCTTCTAATCGGTTTTTCAACTTGGACCTTGTATGCTTTCACTTATATTTTTCTATATTTACTTGCATTGTGTCCTGTGATCAACTTAACCTTCCTCAGAATGTCCTCATCATCTTCTCACTTTCCCATCATCTCAGTTTGGTGTTCTTTTTGTCTCCCAGGCTGTGGAGGTATCCATGATCATGGGCCATTTCCACATCACCACGTTCATTCCTTTGAGGCGTTTCTGCCAACTACCATAATAACCCACTGATTGGTCTTTAGACCTTCAGTTTCTCTTTACCTCACTTCAGGCATATCAGCTACCTGTTGAAGAACCTATGGCAACTCCTGTTGAAGACCACATTGAGTCAGCTTGGTTTGAGAAAAAGTACGTTTAAATTAGACCTTGATCCTGATGAGAATTTTAGTAATTTTTGCTAGTATGACCTCAGTTGAGTTGTTAAACCTTTCTGGCCCTCAGTTTTGCACAGTTTTATTTCAGATACACCTTTTAAAGACCATTAAAGTCTCAGAGTTGGAAAGCATCTGAGAGTTGTGACCTCCTGGCCAAACCAAAAACCTCTTCTGTTGGTGTCCTTTATGAAGGCTGGGAACTTATTACTCTTTCTAAGAGCATCCATCCCACCCCAAGGGTGCTCTAATTATTAGGATTTCACAGACACACACAGAATTTGAACAAAAATCTTTTTCCCTCTATCTTCTAAACTTGTTAGTTTAACTCTACCCTTGTCTATACACAGAATATATATACTCTTCTTCATGATGATTTTTCATATATTTGAAAAAATTAGCTGTCATGTTGTCTAAGACTGGACCATTAATTCCCTTTATCTGAGCAGTCATCAGTAAACCTTTGAATAACCACTGTGTGCATAGAATATGCACTTATTAATGCAAACCTTCGTTTTGAGGCCGTGTCTCACTGTTCAGCCATTTTGAGCCTTTAGTTAAAACTCCTATCATATATATTGTAGAATTAGAATGCATTGTAGAGGTTGTCTGCATGAGGCTTTATCTACACTAGTGTATCCCTGACAGATAGTTCAACCTATGCTTGGGTGTTTCAAGGAGTGATAGATTCACTAGACCTCAGGCTGATGGCTAGAAGGTTCTAATGTGACATTGCACTGCCTGCTCGTTTTACTCTGAAAGGGTCCCACTGGATATATCCAGCCTCATTTATTATTACCCTTTAACCTATCTGATTCAAGCAGTTGACTCATGGTCATTTCTTTATACACACTGCTTGATTCCAACTCTGACTTCATTCATTGACCAAATATATTGAATTCTTCGTATATGCCAAGCTCTATGCTGGACATTGGTGGTAACAAAACACATGCAGTCCCAGCCTTCTTGAAATTTATAATCCAGTGGGAAGACAGACATAGCTGAAAGACAGGGGCTTCGTTTCAATCTTGCCGAAGGTTTGCTCTATCCTTAGAAACTTCTCTTCCTTCCTCCACTGATTTCTTCCTTTTCTGACTTCCTGTGGTATCTGCTT
Source organism: Balaenoptera physalus (assembly GCF_965194825.1). Classification (NCBI taxonomy): domain Eukaryota; kingdom Metazoa; phylum Chordata; class Mammalia; order Artiodactyla; family Balaenopteridae; genus Balaenoptera; species Balaenoptera physalus. Next base: position 17,771,027 of record NC_138900.1, on the reverse strand, counting down.
TCATCACCACACATTTTACATATACTTATATTCCCTATTTCATGTGTTTTGTTTTGTTCTGCATCGCCAACTAGATGGGAGCCTCTTGGCATTAGTGAATATGTATTTTACTTTTCTTTCCACCAGAACACCTATCTCAGCATGGAGCCATAGTGGGCTTGAAGTAAGTACTTAGCATGTTGATTAGGAATAAGTTACTTCAGTGAGGCTGAAGGTCCATCAGTGTGGCTAGCCATTGATGTCCATTCCAAAGTTGAATGATCCTTCTGTCTGCCACTAGATCCCGGACCTTCTCAGCAGCCTGTTCCTTCTAAATCATAGCATCTGGCGCCTTTAAAGGTGGAAGTAGTGATGGACCACTATTACATAAAGGAAATTTACCTTCAAAGATTATACTTGCTTCTGAAGCATCTAATACTTCTTCTCAGAGATGAAGTACAGTGGCATTTGCAGCAGCCTTCATGTAATGGGTTAGCTTTGTTCTTTATGCTCCACTGACATGAACATTATAAGCAGATCTGGTTGTTTAATGAAAACATGGGTAAAGATAGGATCATATATTTTTTTTTAGAACTCCTTAGAAATATCAGTCAAACTAGAACTTCTCTCCCACCCTACTCCAATAGATAGTTAGGAAACCAAGGACCCAGAGGAGTTAACTCTCTTGATCTAGGTATAAGCTTAGCCAAAATTTACTCTTTGGCTTCTGAGTTTTCCTTAAGGATAATGTTAGAAACATAAACTTGTGGTGAGTTTGGTCCTATGGTGCTTTTTCTTTTCTTTCTTTTTTGGGGGCTGAGAGATCAGGCTGGGGATAATGAGAGAGTGGCCCACTCCTATTTTATACGCTGCTTCTAAGGAGGTTAAGCCGCCATGGTGGGTGAGACAGGTTGCCTTTCATTTGAGTCTGTGTTTCTTCAGAGAGGGTTCAGAGATGACAAGGTATCTGAAATGACTCAGCATGGTACTGTCTCTCTCCCTTTCCCCTTTTATTTTCTCCTTTCCTTCCTGCTACTTCTCTATCTCCTTCTCCCTTTTCCCTCCCTCTTTCCCTTTCTTTCTCGCTTTCTTTTTTTACCTTTCAGAAAATCACAGCTTTTGAACACTAAAAGGTCTGGATTGATCATGCAGCTTTCTGAAAGGTAAAAAAAAAACAAAAACAAAAACAGGGCATGTGAAGGTTGGCATTGGTGGGCGACAGACATCAGGATCATCTTCAGCTTATTTCTTTCTGCGTCAACTTATACCATGCCATTTGTATTCTAATTTAATAACATTGTACAAATGGTTTGGTGTTGTATATGCAGATAAAATTAAGTTTTTAACATAGGCAGTGTGTATATCTAACAGGCAGGGTGAGAATCAGCAGTAAAAATCAGGTACGTGGTAGCAACTAGTCCTGAGGAAAAAAGAAGCCCTTGGCTCTGTGTATAGTCATTTGGTTTAGGATTAATCTCACTGGAAAGCTAGAGGCTCCTTGAGATTTTTATTGCTTTCTCCCTGGTTGCCTTTAAAAACATTTCCCAGGCAGCACTCTGATTTTCAGAACTTATTTCAGATTTAAATGTTGTCCTTTTGAAATGAATTTCCAAATCATTGCTTTCTCCTGACATGAAACTGGAGAAGAGAAATGTTATTTTACCGCCTGGATATTTTATTGCTTAGTAAAGATATCAAAGACTCGGGAATTTTATTTATCTTCTTCCAAAATATGTTGTCAGTTGTATTTGATGAGTTTGACTACTATGTTGAAGGCTTAATTTTTTTTTTTAATTATTAGGACAGCACCAAAGGTAGTAGGGTGTGCCTGTATCTTAGCAGGGGGCCTTCTTGCTAGGACAAGCCCACAGCACCACTGCTTTAACCTCTACTAACTGGAAAATACAGTTAACAAATAATGAGCTACTGCTGGGTGTGTAAGTTATAAAAAGTGTTTCCTGGAAATCAGTGAAACGAATTTATACATGAAAGTAAGAGGAGGATATATTTAAAGGTTATGAAAAATATACTTAAAGCAAATTTAAAAGAAATACTTACTAATAAACCCCAATAGTTTGAAACATGAGCTAATTTTTTTTTTCCTTTTTAGAAAGACAACAAAGTTGCTGCATAGTCTGCAAACAAGTCTTTGAAAATAGATGGATTTTTAGCTCTTCGTGGTCCTGAGAATTGGTTTCAGTCTTTGAGAAGAATGAAAAAGTGAATTTGCTGTATATTTGTCACCAGCACTGGGTTTTTGTTTGTTTGTTTGTTTGTTTGTTTTTCTGCTTAATTTCAAAGATACAATACAGTTAATTTTGGGGGTGGGAGGGAAGGCTCATCTTAATAAATGAGCATTAAATATATTTGGAATAGCAGAAGGTTAAGTAATTTCTTATGTATAGTTAAACTAAAGCAGTACTCCAGTGGAACTTATAAGTATTTTTTCATCACTGAAAGGATTTTTCTTATCACTAAATTGTATTTGGCAATTATTGTGAGTTGCCTGCAGATAGGGCCGTGATACTGTTTTGAGCCACAGAAGGAAGGGTCTGTGTGTCTATGTGTCTGTGTGTCTGTCTATATCTTTCTTTTTCTTTCCTTCTTTCTTTCTTTTTTTGGAAATCCTGTAATAACCCTTCTGAGGTAGCTTACTTCGTCAATTAGGGTGCTGGATGGTAGAGAATTTTGTCAGTCAACTATGTACACACAGTAAATACTGTTTCTTAGGCAAAGGTAACTTTTTTATATAGTTGTAAAATTCCATTATATTCCATTGCCAAAGAAACATTAAGAACTTTGTATAGCTGTATAAAAAGCAACTAATTTTTTAAAGAATAAACATTTTAAAGTCAGCAAACATACTGTGTCCTTGCAGAAGTTGATGTGCTGAAGAGCAGAGGTATGGGTGGGTCTTTTTTTCATAGCTTTTCAGGCTTAAGATTGTTGATTTTGATTTTTTTTTTTTAAATGTTTGGAAGGTAAATGAAGATTTGATACATTCTTTCATTATCTAAAAAGGGTAAATTACTTATGCTCATTGTAAGAACTTTATTTTGTAGCAAATGGCATATCACAGGATTTATCCACATAATAGATATTTTCAGTATACAAATGTAAATAATCATAGATAAGAATGTACTTAGCTGTATTTTCAAATAAGTAACCCCCCCCTTTTTTAAGACAATAAAACTAGGTGTCAATTAACCTGTTCTTCCTGATATGCCTGGAATTTTGTTGTGATACATTGACTCTTTCCATTATATTTCAAGAGGATTCAGAGTGTTAGAAATTATTTTGGCAACCTATAAGATATCATAACACTGGTCCTTAGGCCTGTGACCCACAAATGACTCAGTATAGAGTTCATTGCTAAAATTATTAGTAAATCTTTTTGATATTTTAAGCTATAGTGGAAAAAAAAATCTGGCCACTTTGTGTTTTTATGAAGGCCGTGGAATAAAGGGATCCAAAGTTTAAATACTTTTATCTATTTTGATTTTTGTTAACTTTCTCCTTAAAATATTCAGTAGTGATAAAGATATGGAAAACTGCACTGTAGGAGAATTGGAGTATATAAAGGTGGTTGAGATTTTTTATTTTAATTTTAATTTTATATCTTTTGTGTAGCTCTACAAGAAAATGTTTTGTAATTTGGTTTCATTATTAAGGTCCAGTACTTGGCAGCCATAGTTTAGATAATATTGTTTAATACTGTTTGCTTGCATTTTAACAACAAAATCTTTTGGAGGACCCACAAATCATGGCATTGAACACATTTCTGAGGCATTCTGAACATCAAAGCAAGTGCTATGGCAATGCCTGTGTAGACTATTTGAGATGTCCTGGGCTGGTTTGAAAAAAAAAAACTGTAAATACCAGTTCTACATGCTCTGAAAGTATGAATTCATGCATTTTCCAAGCCCTCTGGGTCATTGACTAGGGCATTTGGTACCCCAGTAATAACCGGCAGCATGACATACCTGCAGTGCACCTTACAATATTAAAAAGGTTTTCATTCTAAGACAGAATAAAACTGTTCAATAAAAAATGTTCGTCAAAGTTCTTTCTCTTTAAACACTAATATTTTCTTACAGTAGAAAGAAGTATAGTGAAGGGCATCTTTAACATGTAAGAATGGAATTATGGTCATGTTTATATTCCCTAAAATAGCTAAATTAATTTGTTTTCCTAGGATTTATACAGTGTTGTGTTTAAAGCTGGAAGCCCTTTCTCCCCCTCCTAGAGTACAGACAGCTCCTGAGTTACAATCCATGATGTGAGGAGACTAAGCCAACCAGGCACAGGCCAAGCTGGAAACCTTAGGCTAGAATGCACCCTCTGTGGGCAAGCAGGTGCAAAAGGCGAAAAAGGGAAGGGCTGATTCCGCTGAAACTTGTCTTTGGATAGACCATTTCTCCTTCCAAAAGCACGACTTAATGTGAGGGGTAGGGAGAGTGGTCAGGAATGTTAATTCAGCTCAATGGATCTTAATCAGGGGTGAACTGACATCCGGGGAGCATTTAGGAATGAGAAAGCAGGTGTTTTGGTTATCACAATGACTCGGGACCACCACTGGCATTTAAGAGTAAGGGCCAGGATGGTAAATGTTCTGTGCTGTGCTAGACGGTGCCATAATTGATTATCCAGCCCAAAGTGCAGCAGTGACCCTTCCACTTTGAGAAATACTGACTAAAGTCCCTCTACATGGAAAGACAATGAGTGGGGAATTAATTTTTCCCCCAAAATTTTTAATAAAACTTTACTAAAGAATCTTTACATGGTATATAAAAGGAAAAGGACTTTACTTGCAGGAGTACTGTCAACATTTTCGAAACTCATTATCACATAGGAATTACCATTTCATCCTGTTCTCTGTCAGTAGTTCATAAATCTCATACCAGAATCACCTGAGGAGCATTTTTTTAAAGTACAAATTCCCATGCCCCGCACTTGGAGAGTCTGATTCTGAAGTTCTGCAGTGAAACCTGGGAATCTGCCTAAGTCCCACAGGTAGTTCTGATCAGCCAGGTTTAGAAAGCCAATTTTAAAACATCGCAGCTGACTCATCTAATCTAGCCCCCCTCCTTGTAAGGGCCTTGGTGATGTTTCCATGTAGAACTATTTTATCATTTCTCTGTCCTTCCAAATTCAGTATATCCAAGTTGTGACTCCAGCATGAAGATGGAACAGGGGAGCATTTCTGCAGGACAGAATCTAAGGGGAAACAGGAAAATTGAGACTTGTTTCCTCTAGGGTTAGGCTGCTTTGAGTACCGAGGCTCCGTTCCTAGCATATAGGAAATGAGTGTGTGTTGGTTGTTTCTGTGTCTCAATTTTACATGGCTTTTGTCCCTGTCTCCATGGGTTGTCTGCCTGAAAGAAAAGCTACTCTTTCTGCACAGCCCTATGGTAATAGCTCACATCTAATCATGTCTGGATTCATTGTTACAGGATCCCCCTGCCCTGTTAATTCAGAGACTATAAGCTGGTTTAAGTAGTGACAGTGGGGAGAGTGTCACAGAATAAAGTAATGAAGGTGAGTGAGCTCTTAGAAGAGCTCAGATGTCAACCAGTTTGCTTAGTTTACCTACTTTGTGATTTTAAAAGATGACAGGGCTTCCCTGGTGGCGCAGTGGTTGAGAATCTGCCTGCCAATGCAGGGGACACGGGTTCGAGCCCTGGTCTGGGAAGATCCCACATGCTGCGGAGCAACTAGGCTCGTGCGCCACAGCTACTGAGCCTGCGCGTCTGGAGCCTGTGCTCCGCAACGAGAGAGGCCGCGACAGTGAGAGGCCCGCGCACCGCGATGAAGAGTGGCCCCCGCTTGCCGCAACTAGAGAAAGCCCTCGCACAGAAACGAAGACCCAACACAGCCAAAAAAATAAAAATTAATTAATTTTTTAAAAAAAAGGGGCTTCCTTGCTGGCGCAGTGGTTGAGAATCTGCCTGCCAATGGCAGGGGACACGGGTTCGGGCCCTGGTCTGGGAAGATCCCACATGCCGCGGAGCAACTAAGCCCCTGAGCCACAACTACTGAGCCTGCGCGTCTGGAGTCTGTGCTCTGCAATAAGAGAGGCCGCGATAGTGAGAGGCCCGCGCACCGTGATGAAGAGTGACCCCCGCTTGCCGCAGCTAGAGGAAGCCCTCGCACAGAAACGAAGACCCAACACAGACAAAAAATAAATAATTAATTAATTAAAAACATTAAAAAAAAAAAAGACAAGTATGAGTACAATCGGAATCAAACTTAAGGAAGTAAAGTAGCACCGTAAATCTCTGAATCTGGGTGTGCTTAATGGGGATTTGCTCAGAGCAGGCTGCCTTAGCTTCTCCCAATATAGAGACACTGGGACAACTTCTTGGCATAGGAGCTAGTCAGGTGAGGGAAGTAAGGGAGAGTGTAGCTTTGAGCAGCAGAGGCTTGGAGGCCAGCAGCAGCCAGCCAGTCAGCTAGTGTGTACACTGGGAAGCTAAAGACGCAGGTCCCAGGCCCTGCTCTTGTGGGGGTCAAACCAGCCTCCTGAGGAGGAGTGACGCAGAAGTTTTTATCCTGTTCTTCAAAGCCAGGGTTAGTAAAAGCGAGCTTGTGGTTTTTGAGACAGTTTGAAATCTGGCTCCAAGAGCACATGATGAGACTGTGAATCTAATGTGGTTTCTGTTCTCAGTGATGGTGCCAAGCTGTGCCCGTTATGTGGGTGTTCTTTAAATTCCAGTTCGGTTCGTATTTTAACAGACTTGGCTGACTGATAAAAATGTTTTCAGGTTTAGCTCATAAACATATCAAAATCAACCTGAATCTGATTCTAGTTCATAATGTTGATTTTTAGGGAAATGCTTTAAAATGCACTGGTGTCTGTATTGTGGTTTATAAAGAAACAAAGCAGCTCTGTGAGGCCAAAGCACATTTCAGTTTAATAATAAGGCTTTCACAGAGTGACTCATAGTTTAGGTGCACAGAAACAACTGAGAGCGGCCAGCAAGGAGCTCATGGCCCAGAGAGTCTTGCCTTTGCCTCTAAACTTGAAGAGCAGCCTGGGAGTGGAAGAGCGGAGAGCCAAGAATGCCAATTTGAGGAAGTGTGAGAAGCCTGGGCCAAGGCGAGGCTGTAATGAATTCCAGTGAATGGCTTACAGTCATCCCAGCACAGAGAACAGGAACATGTTTACTAGATGTCTGGAGTGTGCTTCTGTTATCCTGGTACTCACTTAATCCTTATAATCCTCGGGTGCTGGCCTCACACAGGATTGTTGATGAGAATGCAAATCCCAACATTGCAGTTCAGGATTTTGCTTGTGCTGAAATTGTTTTGTAAATTTCTTTTAATGGGTTTGTTGGGTGACAGTTATCCCTTACTCCATTCCCCAGTGTTTAATAGCATTTCTTTTGTCCCAGAATGGGTTTTGGAGCTTTGCAGATTTCAGTTTACAAAGGAATGAGGTATAGTTTCATTTTTGTAGAAGTAATACACTGTAAAAAGGATATGGGCAGTATGGAAGATGGTTTTTAAAAATAGATAAAAGAAGAAAGAAAATCTACCATCCCACCATTCAGGGCTAACCACTGGTAACACTATTTGGCTATATATTCAACCTGGCATTGTTCTGTACAGGCATGTGCTTTTCAGCAAAAATAGATTCATAGTATACGTACTATTGTGAAACTTGCTTTTTTCACTTCGTGTATTGAGTAGCGCTGTTTTGTTTTAAAGTATGATTATGCACACAGAAAAGCACACATATCATGATTACCTATGTAAACAGTACCCAGAAGCCCCCTTAAAACTCCCTTCCAGTAGCCCCCACCCCCTCAAGGGTAACCACTATCCTGACTTCTAACAGCTTAGATAGCTTTTGCTTGTGTTTGTTCTTTACATAAATGGAATTATACAGCATATACGCTTTTGTGCTTAGCTTCTTTGTTCAACATTGTGTTTGTGAGATCCATCCATATTCTTGCATTTGGCTGTGGACCGTTCGTTTTCATTGCAGTGTAATATTCCATTGTGTTAACAGACCACGATTTATCCATTCTGCTGTTGATACCGCATTTGGGTCATTTCTAGCTTTTGGCTGTTAAAATAATGCTGACACAGTTTTTTCCTCCACAAGAGAAGCTGAAGTTAGAGTGGGTAAGAGGAACACTGACTTATACCTCTTAAGGACTTGGAATATTGTGAAAGATGGTAGTACCCAGCTATGGTGCTGCTCCCCACTAGTGTGCGACAGCAAGGAATTTGTAACTAAGAAAAAAGTACTAGCAAACCCTGATGTGCTATAGATGTAGACACAGGTGTGTATGTTAGAGCAGATGCAGGGTTAATCCTCCTCTGTGGGCCTAGCCTTTTCCCTAAGGACGCTGCTCCACCTACCACCCTTCCCAGTGGCAGCACTGGAGTATTTCTTGCCCTACAAACCTATGTTCAGGATGTAGACTTGGTGTCCTTGCTCGCTCCCTTTCTGGTAAAACCCCTACTTAACTCCGTTCAGGCTTATGTGATCCTCTCGCTCTCCTGGTTACCTGATTACTCCCATCTTCTTAAAAAAATTATTCCTTCCTTTCTCTTCCTCTATACCTCCATCCTTCCATCTGACTTCATCTGTGTGGCTTGCTTACCCATCTGTGTTGGGAGTCCCCAAGATAATCATACTCATGGCTATGATTCTTACAGCAAAAAGATGCAAAGCAAAATTGAGCAAAGGAAAGGGTGTATGGGCGAAGTCTGGAGTAAACCAGGCTCAGACTTTCAGAGGGGACTTTGAAAGTGGTGTCACAGAGGATGTACTTCATTCCCCCAGCAAAGAATTGTTCCAACACGTGTGGAATGTTGTCTACCAGGGAAGCTCATCAGCAACTGAGGGCCCAGGGATTTTTCTTTTTTTTTAAATTTTATTTATTTATTTTTGGCTGTGTTGGGTCTTCGTTTCTGTGCGAGGGCTTTCTCTAGTTGCGGCGAGCGGGGGCCACTCTTCATCGCGGTGCGCGGGCCTCTCACTGTCGCGGCCTCTCCTGTTGCGGAGCACAGGCTCCAGACGCGCAGGCTCAGTAGTTGTGGCTCACGGGCCCAGGGTTTTGATCGGGGTCTGGTTATTTAGGCATCTTCTGCGTGGCACATACTAAAATCCCAGACTCCCAGAAGTAAAGCACAAATACACTACGTTGACTGTACAGTTTAGGCACAGTGAGCCACTCTTACCAGTTCTGGGAATGATGGAAACCCTCCTCAAATCCTAGTTTCCAGATGTCAGCCAAGGGTAAGCAGTCTTTATAAAGGATAGGAGTCAGGCCTGCTGTGTTAACTTTACTGGACCCATCCTACACCCTGGCCCCTGTTCCTTTCCCTCTGACCTTTTCTTCTCACCTCCTTCCGCCCAAACCTGTAGACACACCTGGACCTTGTCCATCAACCTCAACTGCATCATCTCTGAATCATGGATTTAGACACCCTACACTTTGATCTCCCAACTGGCTTGCTCAAGAAATAATAAATAAGTACATACACACATAGAGTGACCTAACCACTCCTTTGCTCAGTAACTGCTTTTAGCTTGGTGCAGATCTCCAGGTCAGGAATCTTTCTACTTTGGATTCGTTAGCTTCCATCTTTCTTCTACTTTCCCTACCACCATCTCCAGCCAGCCTAGACTCCTTGAACTATCATTATCTTACAAATAACCTTAAACTCCCTTGCTCCTCTTTTGAGCTTTTTGTGCTCTTGCCTAGAGAAACTTCAACCCTGAAAGCATCCAACCATCCACATGGTTCGTATTCACTCAGAGGGTTGTGTCCTGCAGAAGAGAATCACAATTGAATACATTAGTACCACTCTAAATCTGATTACTGCTCTCTCTGGCCCTCAACATTGCCAGCAAAACTTAGTACTTTTCTGTAAGCACCTCTCTGTAGTCAGCAAATGGCCCTGCTATCCACTTCAAAGAGAACTAGAAGACATTGGATGGAAACTGCCTCAGACAATTACCACACTCTCTAACATATGCATCCAGCCTTTTCCTGGCTCTCCTTTAAAAACAGAGAAAAGACCACGTATCAAAAAACTGCTTGTGCTCTGGCTCCCTAACTCCCACAATTCCCATTACTGAATTACCTCTTTGTGTCTTCAACTTCTTCCTTGATAAAGGATCCTTTCCATTCGCATTTAATTATAATGCTAGCATATTATATAGCATATTAATGTGTTAGTATTCATATATTTATATATACAGACGTAACTTGGAGATATTGCAGGTTTAGATCCAGACCCCAGTAAAGCAAATATCACAATAAAGTGAGTCACACGAATTTTTTTCTTTCCTAGTATATATAAAGTTAGATTTACACTGTACGTTTGTCTATTAAATGTGCAATAATATAGCATTATGCCTAAAAAACAATGTATGTACCTTTTTTAAAAATTTATTTATTTATTTATTTATTTTTGGCTGTGTTGGGTCTTCATTTCTGTGCGAGGGCTTTCTCTAGTTGTGGCGAGTGGGGGCCACTCTTCATCGCGGTGCGCGGGCCTCTCACTATCGCGGCCTCTCTTGTTGCGGAGCACAAGCTCCAGACGCACAGGCTCAGCAGTTGTGGCTCACAGGCCTAGTTGCTCCGCGGCATGTGGGATCTTCCCAGACCAGGGCTCGAACCTGTGTCCGCTGCATTGGCAGGCAGATTCCCAACCACTGCGCCACCAGGGAAGCCCTGTACCTTTATTTTAAAATAATGCTGTTGGGAAAATGGTGCCGATAGACTTGCTTGATGCAGGGTTGCCACAGAACTTCCCATTTGTAAAAGCAATATCTGCAAAGCACAATAAAATGAAGTATGCCTATAGTTGTAACTATGTAGCATTTATTGTTACAGACTTCTTTTTTAAGAAAATTATCCTTGAATCCTACATCCTACCAGTTCCTCCTTAGCTCTTGAGCTATCTAGATGCCTGATCTCCCTTTCACTTCTTAACCCACTTGTTCTACTTCATACACCACTGAAACAGTTCTTGGTAAGGTCACTAATGATCTCCAGTGAGCCTTTCAAAGTTTTCCTCTCTTACTTGTTTTACAGAAGCATTCCATACAGTCTACCTCTCCCTTCTGAAAATACTCTTGTCTTCCTGGCTGCCATAGTCATCTGCTTTTCCTCCCACCCTCTCTAGCTACTGCTCCTCGGCCTGCCTAATTCTACTTCTTCAGTCACCCCATTTTGAATTAATAGTGTTCCTCAGGGTTCAACTTTAGCTTTTTTCTCTTCTCCCTTCTGTTCCCCACACACAACACTACCACAAGTTATGCAGTGGAGTTTCCCACATTTGGGGAAATCACAGGGGTCAGCACATCCAGAAAAGCCTCACGCTGGGAAAACCAACTTTGTGATCTTGTTATCTGTCCTGCCAGATAAGTTTGCTTTTTTTTTTTCCACCCTCTTTTTAAGCTGCATACTCTCTCTGGCCTTAACTACACGGAGTTATTCTCACATTCACTTATCTAGCACAGATCTTTTCTGAGTCTGGATCTGACTTTTCCTTTGGCCGAGCCGCAAGGCTTGTGGAATCTTAGTTCACTGACCAGGGATTGAACCTGGGGCCACAGCAGTGAAAGCGCTGAGTCCTAACCACTGGACCGCCAGGAAAGTCCCTGGATCTGCTTCCTGATACCTGTGCTTGAAGGTCTTATAGTAGCCTCTCAAATGTAACGTTCCCCAAACTGAAGTGATGATCTTCCCTCTGCTTTTCTTCCAGTGTTCTTGATCCAGTAGGTAGCAACACCATCTACTAACCCGACTGTGCTGGAAATGTGGAAGTCACCTTTGACACTCCATTTATCTTCAGTTCTGCACCAGCTTCATGCCTGTTACCAATTTCTATCAATTCTTTCTCTTTTTTTTTTTAACTTTTATTTTATTTTATTTATTTATTTTTGGCTGCGTCAGGTCTTAATTGTGGCACGCGGGATCTTTCGTTGTGGCGCGCAGGCTTCTTCCTTGTTGTAGCACACAGGCTCCAGAGCGCACAGGCTCAGTAGTTGTGGCGCGCGGGCTTAGTTGCCCAACCAGGGATCAAACCTGCGTCCCTTGCATTGGAAGCCCCTGGGAAGTCCCAAATTCTACTTTCTACATATATGTAATACCGCTTTTATTTTTAAAACGTTTAATTATTTTGGTAAGAGATGTGTATGCATGTGTTTTAATCTAAATGCCTCACAAAGGCTTATAATGAAAGCCCTCGGTCATGCTAACAATCAGTCATCCCTTGCTACCCCTAGTCTTTTGTTTTTAGTTTTACTGATTTTCTGTGGAAAAGGGGAAACTATTTATTCAACAAATCTTTATTGAGCCCTTATGTAGAAGAGGTATAGTTCATTTGCAGGGTAAGCAACAGTGAACAAAATAAACCTTGGAACTTGTATTCTGGGAGGAGAGAAATGAGTAAAATTTATATAAAGTATGTTAAGAAGATGCTTAAGGGAATTCCCTGACAGTCTAGTGGTTAGGACTCGGCGCTTTCACTGCAGGGGCCCTGGTTCAGTCCCTGGTCGGGGAACTAGGATCCTGCAAGCTGTGTAGTGTGGCCAAAAAAAAGATGCTTAAATTCTATGGATCAAAAACCAAGAAGCGGGGGACAAGAAAGGGTGTGTGGGCTTGAGGGTGGATTGCTGCGTGAATTTAAAATAGGTTAGGAAGCTGACATTTGAGAAATGACTCAAGAAGCTGATTGGATGTTCAGGCAGAAGAAATTTAGGTGCAAAGACCCTGAAGCAGGAGTGAACCTAGTATTGCTGGAGTGGAGTGAGGGAGGAGAGGCTTGTAGAATATGAGGTTAAAGTGTCAGTGGAGACTGGACAGGGAAGGAATAGTGGAGTACACTGTAATGATTGTCATTTGTTCCGAGATGGGAAGCAATTGTAGGGTTTTGAATGGAAGAGTGAGAATCTGACTTACATTTTAAAAGAATCTCTGGGACTTCCTTGATGGTCCATTGGGTAAGACTCCGCACTTCCAATGCAGGGGGCCCAGGTTTGAACTCTGGTTGAGGAACTAGATCCCGCATGCATGCTGCAACTAAGAAGCCCACATGCCGCAACTAAGAAGCCTGCATGCTGCAACTAAGAGTCCGCGTGCTGCAACGAAGATCCTGTGTGCTGCAACTAAGATCTGGTGCAGCCAAAATAAATAAATATTTAAAAAAATCATCATCATCATCTCTGGGGAATTCCCTGGTGGTCCAATGGTTAGGACTGAGCACTTTCACTGCTGTGGGTCTGGGTTCAGTCCCTGGTCAGGGAACTAAGATCCCGCAATCCTCGAGGTACAGCCAAAAAAAAAAAAATTGGCACTTCTGCTACAATTGTCAGTGAATATCTTCCAAATGCACATCTTTGGATTTAAAATAAATAAATAAATTTTAAAAAATAAAAATAAAAAGAATCTCTGGCTGCTGTGTTGAGAATAAATTAGTAGGGAGGCCAGTTAGGAAGCCAGTGCAGTAACCCGGAGTGGTTCTCCCTGCTCCCTCATAGTTAGAACATATGGCCTAGCCTTCCAGTACTGAATCTGCTGCAGAGGCCTTTGTGGTTTGGTCTCCTCAGTGGATTGTTCCTCTGGCTGAGGCTTTAATGTATGCATTCAAACAGTTCAAAAATAATTTAATAGGATTTCCAATGAAAAGCTGTTTCCCTTTTCTCACTGTCCCTCAGACCTACGGTTACCCTCTTCACATGGAGCCAGGTTGTTTCCAATTTTTGCTAGTCAGAGCAGTGCTGGAATGACCCTTCATGAGTCATTTCACAAATAGATGAATGTATCTGTAAGATAAACTAATCACTGGAGATTCTGGATAACTGGAGACATAACTTCATAATTCTAATAAATATTCCTGTGTCCCTTTCGATAGAGATTATAGCAATTTACACTTCAACTGGTTTTTCAGGGTGCTTATTACCCTATACAATCACCAGTACGGCATTAGCAAACTTTTGAGTACGTTTGCCAGTCTGATGAACGAAAAGTGTTATTTCAGTACCCCATGCATTTCACTTTGAGGGAGGTTGAACATTGTTAAATGAGTTTGGTATTAATATTTTCTGTTCTGTGAACTTTTTATAAATATTCTTTATTTGTCTCCTCTGATGTTAGTGTTCTTGGTTATTTACAGGAGCTCTTTTTTTTATTAAGGGAAAAAAGTTTTTCTTTAATTCAATAATACCTGTGCATAGTTACTACAAATGAAACAAAATAGTATACAGTTTGTCTACTTCTCTTCCTTAAAGGCAAATACTATTAACAGCTTATCCGTATTCTTCCAGAAAGTGTCCCTCTCCAGATCGTGTATGTGTGTGTGCGCACCATACCCACGTCCCCCCTTTTGTTAATATGTCAGTAGGAAGAGCCTGTGTAAACTGTTCTTTACTTTGTTATTTTCATGCGTTTATCAACTACGGACCTCCTGATATATAGATTTACTCTCTTAATTCCCCCCATACACACACACAGAAATTCACACATCCTTGCTCTGTATCCTCTTAATATACTTACTATAACACTTAATTACGGCTAGTAATACTCATTGCAACTAACTAAATATTTTTTATGGATGAGCCAAGTAGTACAAACCCTATCTGTATTTCCTTTTTACAGAATGTTTTATTCTTCCCGCCACCAAAAGTTGCCTTTTTTTCACATGTTGGTTGACTTTAAAAGCTGAAGACCAATAATATTCTGATATGATTTTATAAGAATTCTTCACAGAGCCAAGTGATATGCCTTCTCTACAGTTCTAGAACCATAAATACTGTACCTTTCAAAAATATATATATATTACCATGATCAAGAGTAAATAGATTGTCTTTTTCTGGATTCCATCAGTTTCTTAAGATCATCTACATTTTAATTTGCTTCATGACTAGACCTTGCCTTTTTTCAATTTTTAGATTGTTTTTCCTTTATCTTTTTCCTTTTTCACATTTAATATATGCAAAAGGATATGTGACCCATAATATGAGTAACTGAACCTGTCACTTAACCCAAAAACTAGAGCATTACCAACAACCTGCATCTATGTATTACCACTCCCTTATTCCATTTCTGCTTCACCCAAAAGGAAACCACTATCCTGAAGTTTGTGTTATATCTTGGTTTTGTTTTTGTTCACAATATTTTTCCGTAGAATTTTTTTTTCTTTTGACTGCACCTGGCGTCATGCGGGATCTTAATTCCCCGACCGGGGATTAAACCCATGCCCCTTCACTGGGAGCGTGGAGCCTTAACCACTGGACCACCAGGGAAGCCCATCTGTAGAATTTCTGATTGGCTCTTGCACGTGTGTATTTGTTCTCTTGTGCTCTCTCTCATATCCTCTATTAATTGGGATCTACTCCATTCTTCTTGAGCTCACCAATTTTCAAATCTCATTTAGACCACTTTTTCCTTGGACCATTATTTTCCCTACAGCTTTTTGATTTTCCGGGAGTTTCTGAATGTTCTTTTGTGCTTGTATTTGTTGCCTTCATCATATAATAAAGTTTTTCCAAACTGTTAACTATCATTTGATTTAGTCTATGAAGTCTCCTTTTTTCTTAGAGACTATTGTACTATAAACTTTGGCCATTCTGCGAAAGGTTATACAAACATGTTGCTTTCGAGATCTTCAGGAAACTTAGGATCCTGGGATTTCTCTTCATTGCTCTCCTGGGTTAGAGTCACAGTTTCCTGGATGCCATGTTTTCCATTTTCTTGTTAGAATTCTTACTTAGGGAGCTTTCTTAAAAAGTATACAGGACCAGGGCTTCCCTGGTGGCGCAGTGGTTGAGAATCTGCCTGCCAATGCAGGGGACACGGGTTCGAGCCCTGGTCTGGGAAGATCCCACATGCCACGGAGCAACTGGGCCCGTGAGCTACAATTACTGAGCCTGCGTGTCTGGAGCCTGTGCTCCGCAACAAGAGAGGCCGCGATGGTGAGAGGCCCGCGCACCGTGATGAAGAGTGGTCCCCACTTGCCGCAACTAGAGAAAGCCCTCGCACAGAAACGAAGACTCAACACAGTCATAAATAAATAAAATAAATAAATAAAAGAACGTGAATTTCTTCAAAAAAAAAAAGAAAGTATACAGGACCAGATAGTAAGTTCTCTGTCACATCTTCCTCTTTTTTTTTTAATTTAACAACCTTTTAAAAATATAAAAATCATTCTTAGCTCAATTGCTGACTGTTCATCTTACATGCAGTGGTGCTAAGTCTGATGCCAATTTGATTTTTTTCCCATGATAGATGATGTGTTTTTTCCTTTTTTTTTTTTTGTGGGGGGGGGGAGGGGTGCGGCATGGCTTGTGGGAGTTCCCTGACCAGGAATTGAACCTGGGCCACAGCAGTGAAAGCGCTGAATCCTAACCACTAGACCACCAGGGAACTCCCATGTAGACCTTTTTGACTTAAAGATTCGTATCTTTCCTTTAGCTCTTTCTCTTATTACTTTTTAGATAATTTCTTTGATGTTACCCACCCTGTTCTTTCACTAGATCTCCCTCTTACTCAAATGTAAAAGCTGTCCAATTGAGGAGGACTTCCCTGGTGTTCCAGTGGTTAAGACTCCATGCTTCCACTGCAGGGGGCACGGGTTCGATCCCTCGTCAGGGAACTAAGATACTGCATGCCGCACAGTGCAGCCAGAAAAATTTTCTTTAATAAATAAAGTAAAAAAAAAAAAAAGACTGTCGAATCGAACCTTTGTGTTTCTTAGTTTTTTTAACCAAGGTTGTTAATCTTGGTAGTAGACTTCCTGTAGTAGACTTTATTCAAATATCTGACAATTCTTGCTTATCTCTTATTGGAAGGAAGCAGAAGAGTTGCCCTGGAGCTCTGGGTGTGGCCAGGATTTGTCATCTGACAAATGCTCTAAGTTGTGATCTTTATCTTTGAGGTCTCTGAGGGCTTGTTCAGAGGTGCCAATGTTTCCAGATCCACAGAAACACCATACCTGCAGGAAAGAATCTTCCTTGTACTTGTTTTGTTTTTCCTAGGAGTGTGTTGTCTAATTATAGGTCATTCTAACTGCAGTGAGAAACAAGACTGTTCACTGCTTGCTGTGCAGACAGACCTTAGATAAGTTTTCCTGTTTCTAAGCCCCCTTCCCACGCTTGCCCTCTGTCGTACCTCCTGCTTCAGAGTCTGAAGCATTTCAGTTTCAGGCAAGTGGCTGCTCCTGCACAATAGCACCCCCGGGTGTGGTCCAGGCGACAGCACCCTCTGTTCTGCCCTGGGTCACCGTACTTCTTTCATCTGCTCTAATCAATCTACAAATTTGTTGAAAAATACCTCACAGATTCCTCCCTGCCCAATTCTATTTATATTATAAATATCATCTTAGTCATTTACTGACAATTTAATGTAGTCTTAAAGGAAAAGGTAAACATTTGTAGTTGGTTTACTGTCTTGAACAAGAAATCTGTTTGCCTCTACTCGAGTGTGAAGCACCGTCAACCCTTTTTTTTTCCTACCCCCCCCCCCCCCCCCCGCTACATTGGGTCTTTGTTGCTGTGCGCGGGCTTTCTCTAGTTGTGTTGAGCTGGGGCTACTTTTCGTTGCAGTGCGCGGGCCTCTCACTGCGGTGGCTTCTCTTGTTGCGGAGCATGGGCTCTAGGCGCGCGGGCTTCAGTAGCTGTAGCACACGGGCTCTAGAGCGCAGGCTCAGTAGTTGTGACACGTGGGCTTAGTTGCTCTGAGGCAACTCTGTGGGATCTTCCCAGACCAGGGCTTGAACCCATGTCCCCTGCATTGGCAGGCGGATTCTTAACCACTGCGCCACCAGAGAAGTCCAGCACCATCAACTCTTGCCTGTACTACTGTAATAGCCTCTTCGTTGGTCACCCTCCACCCATACTACACTCTTCCAATTCATTTTCTATGCAGTAGCCAGAATGAATTTTTGGGAATACAAATCTGACTGCCAGATTATATCACGTGTCTTAGAGAAGGCATCTAATATGGAGGCCTCAAGAGATTGTGTCCTACTGTCAATGGTATCACTGCAACTATGGTCTGAAATGGATGTGATCATGGTGTCAAACAGCCAGACCCTTGCTGCTTGCAAGAGCCAACCCCGAAGCAGGGCCTCTCTCTCCCCAAGGCCTCAGTCCTGGTCTAGGCCTCTGAGTCACAGAAGTAAAAATAAGTCGCAGGGCCGTGAGCTGGTGTTCAGCAGCAGTGAATTTGCGTCCAGCACTGCTGCTGCTCCAGACAGCCTGGAGATCCAGCTCAGCTCCCGCAGGGACTAGGCCTTGGAGCTGCCTGTAACCTGGCACTGGGTTTATCTGTAGTTGTGAATGATCAGAACCTCAGGCCTATTCTCTGCAAGTATCTAGAGGGCTTCTTGACAAAGAAAGAAATGCCAAGCCTGTCCATACTTCTTATATCCTCTCCCTGGATGTGTTCCTGGGTCAGATGCCTCTCTATGTCTGGTTTCCAGACTGTCAATGGATTTGCTCTGCAGCTTTCATCATCCCAGGTCATGACTTATGCTCAAAACATACCTAGTGTCTAAGCCAGCTTACTTTTTTCTTTCAGCTGCTACTTGGTTTAAATCTGGAAATCCTGCAGTCTTCAGACTTCCATTGAACGGAGATAGGCCACTGTCCTGGTGTCTATTCCTAGCACAGTCAGAAGATAGCTGCTTTTTCTTTTCCCAGGAATAGAAAGGAACTGTCAGACATGTTCATTTTTGCATTATCCCAACTTGAACTTCCCTTGTTCTCACTTAAGGAGGCAGGGAAGTATAGAACCAATATTAGTGGGTGCAAGTAATGTCTGTAACAGCCAACTACAGATGACCTGGCAATGACGAGCCACAGAGACTGTTGGTGGAAAGGCTGGCAGTATCCCAACAATTGCTGGCATGAGCCCCAGGGTACCTAATGGAGCAGGCTGACATCTTTTCACATTGGATCCTCTCTACACCCCCCATGAACAAACTGGGTGTGCACACCGTCTTCAGCCTTTCAAAAAGAGATTTTAAAAACTCAGGAAATTGGGAATAGATGAGAACTTCCTAATCTAATAAAAGACATTTACAAAAAACGTACACCAGCATCACATGTAATGGTGAAATGTTGAACACTCCTCTTGTGACTGGTGTCAGTTAGCGTCACTTATATTCAGCATTGTATTGGCTGTCCTAGCTAGTACAATAAGGAACGAAAAAGAAAGAAAGGTATAAAGATTGGGAAAAAGAAAACTATCATTTTTAACATGACACAGTGGGGTATGTATAAAATCCAAACCTATCTACAAACTGCTGCAATTAATAGGTGAATTATCAACAGCTACAAAAATTGCTTGTCTCTATGCACAAGCAACAAGTCATTAGAAAATGAAAAGTTAAAATATTACCATTTATAATAGTAGCCCGCCAAAAAATCAAATATCTAGCAATCTAATGAAAGATGTGCAAGATCTCTACACTGGAAACTACAAAACTACAAAACATTTCTGAGAAAAAATAAGGGCATATATGCAAGACCTTGGAGTAGGCAAAAAAGACACAAAAAGTGATAGCCATGAAAAAAAAAAAAGTGATAACCATGAAAGAGAAATTGGACTTCATTAAGACTAAAAATTTGTTTTATCAAAAGATATCAAGAGAGTGAAAATGGGAGCCACAGCCTGGGAGAAGATACTTGCATTATGGAATATTAGCCATCAAAGGGCTTATAATCCAGAATATATAAAGAATTACAAACCAGTTTTTTTTAAAGGACCAACAATTCAATTTTTAAAATCTTGAACAGACAATAAGTTCTGTCTAATAAATATCTAATAAACATATGAAAAGGTTTTTAATACTTTTTGTCATCAAAAAATGCAAATTAAAACCACAAGGAGGGGGCTTCCCTGGTGGCGCAGTGGTTGAGAATCTGCCTGCCAATGCAGGGGACACGGGTTCGAGCCCTGGTCTGGGAAGATCCCATATGCCGGAGAGCAACTGGGCCCATGAGCCACAACTACTGAGCCTGCGCGTCTGGAGCCTGTTCTCCGCAACAAGAGAGGCCGCGATAGTGAGAGGTCCGCGCACCGCGATGAAGAGTGGCCCCCGCTTGCCGCAATTAGAGAAAGCCCTCGCACAGCAATGAAGACCCAACACAGCCAAACATAAATAAATAAATAAATAATTAAAAAAAAAAAAAAACCACAAGGAGGGAATTCCCTGGCAGTTCAGTGGTTAGGACTCCTCACTTTTACTGCTGGGGCCCGGGTTCCATCCCTAGTCGGGGAACTAATATCCCCAAGCTGAGGGGTGCCGCCAAAAAAAAAAAAAAAAACCACAATGAGATGCCATAAAAGACCCATGATGTTGGGACTTCCCTGGCTGTCCAGTGGTTAAGACTCCATGCTTCCACTGCAGGGGGCACGGGTTCGATCCCTGGTTGGGGAGCTAAGAGGCCACAAGCCGCGCAGCCAAAAAAAAAAAAAAAAAAAAGACCATAATGTGAAGTGTTGGTGAGGACATGGATGAACTGAGCGTTCCAGACTATAATGGTAGGAGTGTAAATCGGTATAACCATTTTGCAAAACTAATGGGCAGGATCTACTAAAGCTAAATATGTATATTTATGACCCAGCAGTTTCACTGTTGGGTACATACTCAGTAGAAGTGATTGGCTTATGTCCACCAAAAGACATGTAAGAATGCTCATAGTGTAAGTCATAATAGCCAAAACCTGGAAATAAATGTCCAACAACAGTACAATGAATAAATAGTGGTATATTTATCAATGGAATACAGTGAAAAGAAAAACAATCTTGCTCTACACGACATAAATAAATCTCACAGACATCATGATAAGTGAAAGAAACCAGACACAGAAGAGTATATACTGTATGATTACATCTACATGAAACTCAAAAACAGGCAAAACTAACCTTGGTGATGGAGATTAGTAGTTATATTTGGAGGAGGCAGGGCCTGCTAAAGAATTTATATCTTGATTGGGGTGGTGGGTACAGTACATAAGTGAACATTTGAACTGTGCACTTAAGATCTGTGTATTTTATGTAAATTAAACATCAAGATAAAAGATATATGGAAGGGGACCTTAGATTCTCTCCATTGCTCTGCCCTCTGAGACCACACAGAGACCCCTGAGTGCCTTGATAACTCCCTCTGCCTCTGCCCTCCCCACCCCAGCGCTATGGAAACACAAATTTTTGCATCAAACTCTCCAGCGACTTCCTGTTTCTCTTAAGAAAGAGTTTCATCCTTCCCAGCCTGCCTTATATGATCTAGTCTCTGGGGAACTACCCTTAGCTTTCCCTTAGTTCCAAATTCCAAAATGAGTCAAATTCCAAAGGCCTTTGCAATTCCTTTCACCTGGAGGTCTCTCCCCCAACTAATTGCTTCTCATTCTTCAAATGTCAGTTTAAACATAACATTTTCAGGACCTTCCAGAATGTGTTAAGTTCTCCTTGACTATTTTTCTTCACTGCAACATGTCCTCACTATGCTTGCATGTCTATGTTTTACCTTTTGTCATTTTTGTTTGGGGAAGGATCACTTTTGTTTTATTCACCACTCCATTCCCAGGACCTGGCACCATGCCTGGCGCATGGTGGGTGCTTAGAAACTTGTTGAATAAGTGAGCAAGTTACTTTATGAATGCCTGCTGTTTGCTATATGTGGTGCCAAGTGCTGGAGATACAGTTGGGTATGAGATGAATATCATAGAAGTTCACAGTCCAGGAGCGGCAAAACTTAACTGTTCTGTGAGATAAATACCATGTCTGGGAAAATATAACGTTGGGGATTTCAGAGACGGCTTCCTGGAAGAGGAGGTCCATGATTCATGCTTTCAAACAACTTAAAGAGCCCCACAACCAGAGACCTGTCCCGAGAGGAGACCAAGCTTGTGACAGCTTCTGGACTCATGGTTCTCTTGGATTTGCCTGTGACTATGCCTATGCAGATGTGGAAACTGGCTAATTTGCTGAGATCACAGGATTTTTGAGAAGTAATCTCATTTCTTCTTACTGATCTGATAGGCTTTATGTGAGATAAAGTTTCACTTTCAGGGTTCTCCATATATGTTTAAGGCAACCTAGCTCCCTTTCAATAAGCCCAATCTCCTTTTTTTTTTTTTTTTTTCGGGCCCCAGCAGTGAAAGCGCCAAGTCCTAACCACTGGAATCACCAGGGAATTCCCTCCTTGGTGATTCTTATAAGTGTTGGCTTATAAGTCAAAGGTGGCTTTTAGTTTCATCAGCTCCTTCTGAGAGCCTCATTGTAGTCTCAGAACTGGATAGAGCTGCCCAGACTCATTTGTTGCAGTGCAGAGCGAGCATGGTTCATTATTTTGCACTCTAACAGCAATGTTTCATGGCAATGAAATCATTGTAGGTTAAGAGCCAAATTTTAGTTTATAAACTCAGCCTTTTCTCAAATATTTCTAGTAACTTGGCTTTAAAATGTTATTTGGTTCTGCCCAGTTTTGCCCCTAAATGGAAAGCATGAATATTTGGCAGCTGTGTGGCTTAGGGTTAAGGTTAGGCACAACATTGCTGAGCAGTGAGAAAACTAGAGGTCTGGGCCCCGAGCCCATTTCTCCCTGTGGAGTGAGTGGGGAGAAACCCCTTTCACTGTTCACCACTCACACACACTGCTCTCCTACCTGGCTGGAACACCGGGTGCCCCGAATTCCACATGGGAGGCAGCCAGCTGTCTGAGAACGGGAGTCTGATCTGTGTGGTCCTACCATCCAGCACCTACATCAAACATGAGCTGAGGGGACTTCCCTGGTGGTGCAATGGTTGAGACTCTGCTCTCCCAATGCAGGGGACCCGGGTTCAATCCCTGGTCCGGGAACTAGATCCCACATGCATGCCACAACTAAGAGTTTGCATGCCACAACTAAGGAGCCGGCGAGCCTCAACTAAGTAGCCCGCCTGCTGCAACTAAGACCCGACGTAACCAAATAAATAAATAAATAACATGAGCTGAGTATCCCAGATCTCTTGGGAGGGAGTCCAGGCTCTGTGACCAGTGCCCAAGGTTGTCAAGTCAACATTGACACCGGAAGCTCAACCAGTGGCAGCTTTACTGTCCCTGCTTGCTACAAATTGAAGACCCATTTGAGATGCCCTAAATGAACTGCAGCTAGGGACAACCACGTGTAAAAATCTCTGGAGGCCTAAACAAGTTCAAAGTCGTCGGGTCGGAGGACTCTGACATGATGTGTTGAAGAAACGGAAGAAACAACACAGCCCCTGAGGCGCTCCTTCCCACTGAGCCCAGCGGGAGCAGACAAGCTGCAGGGTGGCAGCCTGTAAGTTACTCCCAGGCATCAGGACTGCTGCCAAGGACAGCCATTCTAGTGGCCACAGTGCTCTTTTTGTTTGGGCTAATAAATCCGCTCTTGTTTCAGTGACAGTGAGTTGGGGTTATTACATTTTGATAACCAAAAGGAGAGTCCACCCACACTCAGGAAAGGGGACAGAGTTCTGGTTTCTTCAACCAGATGGACCCATGTGGGGGACTCATGCCCCTCAGTCTTGGCCCCCTTGTAGATTTACAAATCTGAGGGAATGCTCATAAATTTAATTGTTCAGAACTCCAAGTGTTCAAGTTTGAACTCTTTACAAGGCCACAGAATCAACTCCGCAAACTACCCGCCCGCAGTTCTTGGGAGACACATCTTTCTGGACCAAGACCACAGCGTAGACCTTCTGAGCTAGGGTGGTGCCCATCAGCAGGTCGACATACTGGAACCTGAGGAGAGCCGGACCTTGGCTGTCTGTCAGCTATCGAATGGACTGGAGCTCCCTCTGGTTTTCAGGATAACTTGACCTCAAGCTGTGCAGCCCTTCTGGCTCCACCAGCACCAGAACCTTGCCTGGTTCCCTCCCCAGCACACCTTTCCTTCCTTTCCTGCTCAAAAGTCCTTGGATCCCTGACAGTCTGTGAGTCCTGGAAAACATCCATCTCCATTGTGCAGACCTTCACAGCTGATAACTGTGGTATGCACAGCCTCTAGGGTGGTCCCTAGTGCATCCAGCAGCTCCCCCTCCCCCACCCCACACACATCCAGCCCCCTCTGCTTCACCACACCCTGAAGAGCCCTCAGGGAGTCCCCCAGCAGCTCCCCCTGCCTGCACGTATCTCACGTGCTCCCTAAGGTGGTACCAGGCATCCTGTCCTGGCTGCAGGGGAAGGGGCCTGGAATCCTGGGGTCCAGCCCACCCATCAGGGATCTCCCAGGGCCCTGGCCAGCCCCAGACCCTCAGAAGGGTCAAAGGCAACCTGGGATCTGAGAGGTGGGGGTGAGACAGAAGCAGACAGCTCAGCCTGACAAGGGCTTCTTGGCCACAGCACAGCCATTTCCAGCCAGTGGAGGGTGGAAATGGAGGAAGAACAACAGGATGCTCAAATGGTTACGGGGAAAGGGAGGGGTGCGGAGCGACTTCCTCAGGGAGACCACCTGGAGACTGGGGCAGAAGTTTCCCCTTTGGCACATGACCCATGCTGCCCTCACCCCCTTTCCTGCCTGGGGCACACCACCCAATAGACTAGACTGGCCTTGCCCCAGGTCTCTCCGTACTCAGCAGCCAGCCAGCTGCTCTGCCCAGAATGTCTGGCCAGCCCGCTCCAGACTGGCTCCCAAATGCTGTGGATTCTGGAATGCAGCTACCCTTCCTGGGGCTCACAGCCCATCTTGCAGCTTTCATATTCGGCCCAAGGGAGACCAATAAGGTAAAGGAGAAAAGTTACTCTCCAAACTCAACCCCATTGCCCCTGCCCACCCCCTCCCCCCAACCATCACCACCAAGAACACTCGGCTGGCTGTGAAAACCTCTTCCCTGAACGCCCTTCTTTCAGACATGCCCACTAAAGCCAACAGCTAAAAGCCCAGCCTGGAAGCCCTGGCTTTGACTGCATAAAGAGCACACAAGCCAACAGTAATAACTTTGGCTGTTTAAGAAGATCAGTTCTCTAATCCCTTATGAGCCCCTCTATGTGGGATGCTCCTATTCTGCCGCTCTTCTGATGTTAGGAATGTGGAGCCCTCATAAAAGCTAGACGTAGAAAATAGGCTTTGTTTTCCTCGGCAAGGGGAGGCATCTCAGGTCATGGCCAAGGTGCATCTCTGGCCCATCTCACTAACACAGAGCTCTTGGGTCACTGAGGAGCTCCTGAAACCCTGTTCTGCTCACTCCTGCCAGAGAACAACCTCCGAGACTCCCATCCCTTCCATGGGGTCTGGCTCCAACTTTGCCTTTAACCAATACACAGGAGGGCAGGTGGATTCAGGGAGAGGCCTTGTTTCCTGGCCTGGGCCTTCTTGGCTTCCTGAGGGGCAAGTTGAGGTGTTTGTCTGGTGGTCTCTGAGGCACCATCCGATCCCCCTGTGCATGTTGAGTCTCCAACCGTAGACCTCTCTGCAGAGCTGGGTCAAAGCTTCTGTACCTGAGAACGTGGGGGCTCCAGGAAGGTCCAGCCTCCACCTCCAGACCTGTGGGCTCCATCCTCTTTTTTGGCACTCTGGTGTAAGGGAGCTTGGAATAAAGAGGTGACATGAAGTGACAAATGTCTCAAACCTGTGTGGTGGGTACATGGATGTTTTTTCCTTTCCTCTCCATATGTATGTGCGTTTGATGAACGAAAATAGTTCAAACCTCTAGGAGGTGAGTATGATAGTTATAGATGTGCTCACAAAGCAGACTTGATATATCCACAATACAAGATGTCCTCAGGTAAGTCTGAGAGGTCCAAGACAGCCTGGTGCTCAGAGCACCACAGACGCCACCAAAGGGGCCCCAAGATTGGCAATGTCCATACTGAGTTCCAATAGGAAGTGCACACGGGACTTCCCTGGCAGTGCAGGGGTTAAGAATCCCCGCTGTCAGTGCAGGGGGTGCGTGTTCAATCCCTGGTCAGGGAACTAAGATCCCACATGCCACGCAGCACAGCCAAAAACATTAAAAAAAAAACAAAAAACTGCATGCATGGCTGAATAGGTCTCCGGAACCTCCTGGCCCTGAACTGAAGTCTAAAGAAGGGCCCAGATGGTGCCAGGCACGAGTGGTTTCCAGCACATTACTCTGGGACCATGAAGCTTGGAGTGAAGTGAGCAACGGTGCTTGGGTGTGCAGGTCAGAGCCTGCCAGGAGGCCCTTTTAAAGCCCCCATCCGGTGTTTATCAGGTACCTCTAGGCATGGCCACTGGAGGCTTGGAGGGGCCTGTATTAGGAGCTAGGAGAACCTCCGAACAAGAGATAGGCTTGTCCTGGGACTTCCCTGGTGGTCCAGTGGCTAAGACTCAGTGCTTCCACTGCAGGGGGGGGTGGGTTCGATCCCTGGTCAGGGACCCAAGATCCCGCATGCCAAAAAAAAAAAAAGAGATGGGCTTGTCCTGAGACTGCAGGAGCCACAGTTGGCCCACTCAGAAGCCGGGCACCATCATCTCTGATCCCTTTTCCAGCCTACATAGGTACGATGACACCAGTACCCGGGGACACTTCCTCCAAGCCAGCTGTCCTCTTCCATGTCACATCCCTTCTCCTGTAGCTTGGGTTCCACAGCCTGTTATGTCAGTAACACTCACCCCTCTCTCTGTTATTCAACCCTCAGGTGAAGCCTTTCTCCATCTTCTTACTTTTACCTGAAAGCTGCTGGGGCAAGGCACTTAATATGAGAAAAGGCTCTATCAACCTGAAACAGATCCTCAGTACAATTTGGAAATTCTACCACATTTTTCCTTTCCGCATTCAGACCTTTCTCACTCTCCTCACACCTCTGTCCGCAAGCTCCCCTCACTCTTTACTGCAGCCTCAGGTAAACCCATGGCCAAGCATTTTAGACCCCCTCCAGCCTTTTCAGAACCTCACAAGATGAATCACATCATCTTTCTCCTGTATATTCAGTCTCTTTTTGTCAACTGGATCTTCCTCTCTGACATTGAAACATGTTTACGTTTCTTCCACCTTAAAAAACCAACCACAAAAAAGTCTTCCCCCAATCTACACCCACCTTCAGCTCCTACCCACAGCTTCAACAGCCCCCTAAGCCCCAGCGGCATCTCCATCTCTCTCCCAAGCTCCAGACCTCCAGCCCCAACTGCCTACTTGGTGCCTCCTCTTTGATGTCATGTTCACAACGGCACTCATGGCCTTCTTCCTGTCTTCCTCCCTTCCAAATGTGGTTTTCAGGAGCTTCCCAGCACTGAGTGTCACCACTCCAATGGCTCATCCCAGAGACCCAGGAGAGATTTAGGATTCCCTCCTCTTTCCAACCCTCCATGTCTAGTTCAACCACTGACTTTATTCCCCACTGCCACTACCATAGTCTGTGAATGGCTTTCAAAATGAGATTCACACAGCCACTAATGTAAGAAGGCAATCTATTGGGGTAGAGGAAGAAAATATTAGAACTTAAGACTTATCTTTTAAAATTCTTTTTATGTATGTTCCATTATGTAAATAGTATATTAGTAGTGTAGTGCATATAATATAATTTATAAGTAAAATAAATCTGGATGATATTCAAACATTTTTCCTGATAGATGTTCAAGAACAAAAAATGTGGAGGTCCTGGTTTACATCGGGATCATCTTTTGCTTGGACAACTGAAATAGACTACTAACCGATCTCTACATCCATCTATCTATCTATCTATCTATCTATCTATCTATCTATCTATCTATCTATCATGGTAAAATATGCACAAAATTTACCATTTTAACCAATTTCTTTTTTTGGCTGCATTGGGTCCTCGTTGCTGCGCAGGGGCTTTCTCTAGTTGCAGCAAGCAGGGGCTACCCTTCGTTGCGGTGCACGGGCTTCTCATTGCAGTGGCTTCCCTTGTTGCGGAGCACAGGCTCTAGACGCACGGGCTTCAGTAGTTGTGGCGCGCGGGCTCAATAGTTGTGGCTCACGGGCTATAGAGCGCAGTCTCAGTAGTCGTGGCCCACGGGCTTAGTTGCTCCACGGCATGTGGGATCTTCCCAGACCAGGGCTCAAACCCGTGTCCCCTGCATTGGCAGGCGGATTCTTAACCACTGCGCCACCAGGGAAGTCCTCCATTTTAACCATTTTTAAGTGTACAGTTTTGTGGCATTAAGTACATTCACATTGTTGTGCAATCATCACCACATCCATCTCCAGAACTTTTTCATCTTTCCACCCCAAAATTCTGTACCCATTAATTACAAACTCCCCATGCGCCCCTCCTCCCAGTCCCTGGAAACTACCATTCTACTTTCTGTCTCTCTGAACTTGACTACTCTAGGTACTTCATATAAGTGGAATTATAGAATATATCTTTCTGTGACTGGCTTCTTTCACTTAGCGTAATGTCTTCACGGTTCATCCATTTGTAGCATGTGTCAGAATTCCCTTCC
This sequence comes from Balaenoptera physalus, assembly GCF_965194825.1. Taxonomy (NCBI): domain Eukaryota; kingdom Metazoa; phylum Chordata; class Mammalia; order Artiodactyla; family Balaenopteridae; genus Balaenoptera; species Balaenoptera physalus. The sequence continues at coordinate 17,742,683 of NC_138900.1, read as the reverse complement.
TTTTTAAGGCTGAATATATTCCTTTGTATGGATATACCACATTTTGTTTATCCATTCATACATCCATGGACACTTGGGTTGCTTCCACCTTTTTGACTTTTATGTATAATGCTGCTATGAACATGGGCATTTAAGTCTACATCCACTCTTGCCTCTCTAGTCCTTCTCCACAACGTAGCCCAAGTAATCCCTTTAAACCCACAAGTATGGTAAAATCACCCCTTGCTCTCAGGTAAGACTTTCTCACTACCTTCGTTTCTTGAACACAAAGCCACCAAAGACACCTGCTGTTACTTCTGCCATAATGTCCTTTCCTCCCTGTTTCTTCAACTTTTTCTTTTCCCCACTCCTCTCCCTCTTAGGACCTCAACTCCTGCTCTTTTCCTGAGCGAAGAATTCCCTGATAACCCTCCTTCACTAGGTCAAGGGACACTCTCCCTCCCTTTTCCACTTTCCCCTCCTACCGCTTGTCGCAATTGGCACTATATCATCAAGCGCATTTATAACAATGATTGTTTCCACCACTAGAGAATAAACGTATGAGGGAGAGGGCATTATCCAGTTCCTACAGCTCCTGCGAGGACCTGGCATCTAGTAAGTGCTCAGTTCTTCAGTAATTAATTTTCATAATAAGTCTGTGAGGACGCAGCTGACCCCTCCTGCCCGGAGGCCAAGTCACAGTGGAGAACCAGGGTGACCCTGCGGGCTCTGGCCGCCGGTCCTCAACCCCCACCCTGGCTGTCCCATTTGGAGGTCCTCCGTCCCTAGACAAGGGGGTGCAGGGCCGTCCCCGCCCCGCTCGCGCAGGGAATGGCTGGGGTCCGCTCCCAGCCGCTGGGTCTGCAGCCACCCGGCGTCCGCCTGGGGCGGGGGCGGGGCCGGCCCGGAGACGTCACTTCCGGTGTACACAGCCGGTTCGGGCGGTGAGCTGGGGGCCGGGGCGCGTCGCAGGTGAGGAGCGGGCGCGAGCGGGCGCTACCTGGCGCAGGCGGGCGGGCTCAGGGGTTAGTGGGTGGGCGGTGGGCCGCGGCCGGGGCTGGCGACTGGACGGGCTCGCGGGGCGCCGCTCCGCGTGGGGCCGCAGAGCTCAGGGCCGTCGGCTCCCGCCCCTTGCCCGTCCGCTGTGGAGGACGCCGGGCTCTGGGAGCGCTGGCTGACCGGACGGAAGCCTGGAGGGGCCTCCTGGCTCGTGCCTGAGACCCGGGGCGCGGCGGGGACCCCGCGGACGCGGGGCAGGAAGGGCGGGGGGCGCTCCCTTGGGCCGCCGGAGCCGGGGAGGTCGGGCTGGCGCCGGGACCCGCTCCCGGAAGCCCGCGGAGCAGTCATCGGAGGGACGGCGGCCTGTGGGTCCCGGGGTCCACCGGGACTGTCTAGGGACGCGGCCCTCACGCCGCCCCGCGGCTGCCGGTCGGCTGCGCGCACCTTCCCCGCCGGGCCGGGCCCCGAGGAACACGATTTTCCGGCCCCGCTGAGTCCGCTGGCGCAGTCAGACCAGGGGAGGTTCCGCGGGGACCGCCGGAGGGCCGGGGCTGAGGATGAAGGACCCACGGCTGAGGGGCGAGCGTAGGGTCAGGGGTGTGTCTTCCTGCTCCGCGCGGTGCGAGGAAAGAAGCATGCCTGGTTGGCATGATAAGAATTTTGTTTATTCTTCTCACAAATTTTGCCAGATAAATACTCAGCTTGGGGGGGGGGCGGTTAATTTGAAAATAGCTTGTTTCCGCCTTTCACCCCCATTATAAAAGCAATTCGTTCTCCTTCACATTCAAGACAGCACAAAAAGTGTTGTGACAATACTTTTTAAAGTGACAGTCATCCACCAGCCTACCGCTCAGTGACAGCCATTGCTAACATTTTGGTGATATCAATAAATACAGATATTATCACTTTTATGGACTTCATAATGTACCATTGTATATCATAAGTTAACCAAGCCAACATATACCAAGTTAACATGTAGATTGTTTCTAATTCGTCACAAGATAGACAATTCTGCCAAAAGGATTTGTTTGGTTGTTGTTTTGGGTTAAATTTACAAATGAGGTCATAGGTAACATTCATTTAAAAAATACATAGTATTATTTTTCCTTTGTTGACACTTCAAAAATTATTCTCCATCCCAATATTCATAACATCCATCCATATTTGTTTCTCATTTCATGGTTTTATTTTTACTTTTAGCTGTTTTTAATTTACTTAAAATTTGGTTTTGGTTGAAGATATGAAGTTATTTTCCAAATAGGTTAATTTTCCCAACTTTACTGAATAAACTATAATTGCTGTTTTATCATATTTTAGATCTAAAGTTCTGAGTTTGTGTTTGTAAAGGACTACTTACAGATTTGATATTTAGATTTTGTGTATGCTGTTTCATAATTCCATTCACAGTATCTTTTTTAAAAATCATTTTCCTTTGCAAGTCCAGGATGTATTTCATGTTTGAGGCTTTTTTCTTTTGAAGTAAAAAAAAGTTTAGTTATTGCTGTTTCATTTGCTATCTTGCTGACAAGATAACAAACTCCATATGAAGAGTTCAGGTTTGTTGTGGCAACTTTTCAGTCTGGCATTTGAGATTCTAATCTTCCTCTATTTTTGCACACGAATACGTAGGTTAGCATTGGAGACCAAGATAGAAAAGTTCTCAGATTCCCTTGGCAAGCCTAGATTTTTCAATCTAAAATTATCTCTGGATTTTTGGAAGACAACATGTTTTAAGCATCCTCTTTAAAAATTTTTAAACAAGTTGCACATGATTCTGCTGAAAATTTTACTAAGTGTTTATTCTGTTGAAAACCCGAAGCCTAATACACCAGAAGCTTTTTGTCAAGCGGGTCTAACAAGTCTATAGGAAAATGATTGTTTCTGAGAGCTAGTGGACTGGGGCATCACATGAGTTGAGTGTCCAGTCTCTCCTTTTCCCTCCTGTGACTTTCTGCTTAGTGGAAAATGATGACCTTCCAAGGTGGAGAGAGAATGTTGGTTTGAATAAGGAATTGCTTTTTTGGAGTTACAGAAAAAGCAGGATGCCATTTTCTCTTAGTATAAGTTCACCAAGAGCCTGAATGTTTCAGGGGTTGTGCTTCAAATGTCTTTATCCAGAATGAAACTGTCCTCCTGAGGGTCCTGTAATTGATGGATGCAGTGGCTGCTGCTTTCTCATTTCCCTTGACCTAGACCATAAGTATTTGGCATGGTGAGCCACACTTTCTTGCTGTTGTGCATCTCCTCTTGGTTGGCCTTCTTGACTTAAGCTATTGAGATCATTTGCTTAACTTTGTGACTGTGCTTTTTCACTTGTCTTTGTTGCTTCTTTTCTTCCCACATCTGCCTGGAAGCATTTTCTAAGGCCTAGCTTAATATCTCTACCTCTTTCTCCCAGTGCATGCTCCTTCCCACTTGTCCAGCATGTGACTTCTAGGTAGAGACCCATTTCACCCCCTCATCCTGTTTCCAGTCGGTGACCCCAACTCAGACTTTGCTGCAAGTAATTTCTTTCTCTTCCTCTAACTGACCTCTGGACATGTTTCTGAGGCCATACTTTCTCCAGGTGATGAAGCCCTTCATTGCTTCCCAAGGTGGCCTGTCCTTCATGACTCTAAAGTTCTTACCAGCTGACTTACCACAACTCTTCTTCCTTCTTTTTGTTTTTTTTGGCTGTGCCATGCGGCATACAGGATCTTAGTTCCCCAACCAGGGATTGAACCCCCGCCCCCTGCAGTGGAAGCAAGGAGTCTTAACCACTGGACCGCCAGGGAATTCCCTCTTCTTCCTTCTTGATTTGGGTTCTATTGCCATTTGCTTTCTATTCCTACAATTTGATTTAAACTTGTACCTTTGCTCTGAGGGACTTCAGACATAATCTGATCCCACCCTGGATTAGAAAAATGAGACCCAATGAATTTAGTCATGAATTTAGTTATCTCACATTTATGGAGTATTTACAGTATAGGCCAGTTACTGTACTGGAGGATTGGAATACAGAGCTGGAAGGCACAGCCTAGGAAAGAAAACCAAATAAGCAGCTGCCATCAAGTATCGTAAGTGCCTAGAAGCAGGAGACAGGTTTTAGAGATCTTGCCTGTCTTGTTCACTGCTGCTATCTCCAGGGCCTAGAACACAGTGTTTGGGGAACAATTAAGTATTTGTTGAATGAATCAATGATCATCTGAGAATGAAATCAGAATAAATGTTAAATCAGCTATCTGTAGAAAAGATGCAAGCCAAGAGACATTTTGTAAATGTAGTTTTGAGAATTTCAGGGAAAACTTTTAAGTTCAACCAAAATGACCCAGCTATAACCCTAGGAAGGCATGATTGGAATGTGTTTGTGGCCAGATGCTTAAATTTAATTTTATATCCTCAGAAGAAAGATTTTGATTCTGGAAGGAGAGGGTTGGGATGATGTCTATGGAAATTGGGGTGGTGGGTCCAAGAGAAGAATTGGGTGATGTGTCTGTAGTACCGTCTGGGGACCCGGGCCAGAGGAGCTCTGTGCAGTCCTCCACTGGGCCTTTGCTCTTCCAAACAGATGGGTGCATCTCTGTTGATGCCTCTAGTGGAGAGAATCTTTCCTTTGCTTTGCTTCCATGATCCTAATGCCCTTTGATTAGAACATGGCTTCACATGGAGATTTCCTGTTGAGAGTGGTCTGCATCCAGACTCCTGGGTCAGATCCTGGACTTGGGATGCTGGCTAACCTCTCTGGTTCCCCATCCGAGGAATGGGGAAAATAGTAGCACTTTCCTCTTTGCTGCCTGGCCCCCGGTAAGTGCTCAATAGGTGTTAGCTCTCATCATTATTTATAAACTTTGTGACTGGCCTTCTGGTTAATACATCAGTCACCTTTTGAGCTTAGATAGCCTGAATCAGTCCCCCTGAACCTACTTGCTCCTGGGTGCACTGAGAACCAGAAGGTGGGAAGTCATGACAGATAGGCTCTTCCCAAACTGCTTGTTCAGAGAATCCAGCTGCAGTTGTTAGGGAAGACTGCCAGGTGAAGGCTGTGCTTGAGCTGAGTACTGTGGGAAATAGTGAGTCTAGAACCACAGGAAGGGGAGAGGACTTTTAGGCAGGGCCACGATGGCTGTAAAGGTATAGAGCTGAGCAAGTTTGAGGTATGTGAGTTGCAGGAGATTTAGGGTGAAGGGTGGATAGATATGAATAGGGGAGTAGAGGGAAATGAGATTGGAAAGTGGGGCCAGCTTTTGAAGATACAATTAATAACAGTCTCTAACTTATTGGGCATAACAGGGTGTCAGGTGCTATGTTCATCCCTGAGACTCACTGTGCTAGCCAGGTTTGGTGTGAAGTGCTTTGTGTATAATACCTTGTTTGGTCCTCATAGTAACCCTCTGACGTAGGTATTTACTATTATAAGAGAAATGACATGTTGGATGTCCCCTCGATTCAGCCTGCACATTGCTACAGGGCTAACCCTTGATATCTGCTGTATGTTTAAAAGCCTTTTGTGACTTCTGTTTCCTGATGAAGTCCAAGCCCACCAAGATTCTCTGACTTCATGAAATCATCTTTATTTAAAGTGTGAAAATATGTGTCTTACAATTGAATAAAAGCAGCATAGGTGCAGGTATGCATCAAACTCAGAGAAATATCATTTCAGTGAAAAAGGCAAGATGCAAGACAATGTGTGTATGCACCCATTTGTGTAAAAAAAAAAGAGAGGGGGGGATACACATGAAATAGGTTTCTAAGTGCAGAAAAACAATTCTCGAATGATAGAAGAGAAATAGTGATTGCCTTTGGGATGAGTCCCCAGAAATCTAGGCTGTTAGACTGACCTAGGTTTTTCTTGCATAGTCTTTTGTACACTATGAATTTTTTCCACTGTGTATGTGTATTTTCTTTTTTTTTTTATTTTTGAACATCTTTATTGGAGTATAATTGCTTTACAATGGTGTGTTAGAGTCTGCTTTATAACAGAGTGAATCAGTTATACATATACATATGTTCCCATATGTATGTGTATTTTCAATTAAAAAGTAATAGGAATTAAAATCTAAATGTCTGCTATATACATAGCAGTCACTTAGAGAGGGAATGTAGCGTAGAGTTTAAGGGCAAGGACTATATCCAGACTGCTTGGGTTCAAGTCCTGCCTCTACCACTTAACTAGTCACTAACCTCTAAATCATATAGGCTCTCTTTACCTCAATTTACCCTGTCTGAAAATGGGTGAAGTAATAGTACCTACCTCCTGGGGTTATAGTGAGGCTTAAAGGAGTTAATATTTGTGAAGTCCCTAGAACAGTTCCTGACAGGTGTGGGTTTTTGTTGTTGGTGGTAGTGTTATGGCCCTGTGTTTTACACCAAAGTGAATGTGAAGATGTGTCCAGTCTCTCTCTCTGTGTGCTTACAATTCATCTGGAAAGGGAAGACACACAGAACTAATGATGAGCAATGGCAGTGGAGGCTGCAGTAGCTCAGGAAAGGCTCCATAGGAACAAAAGGGACCTAAGATGGTGTCATCGAAACAGTGGATCTTAAATATGGGTAACTTCTAGAAAAAGTGAAAGGAGAGAAAAGATGCAAAGAGGCTTGTTCCAGGTGTGATGTGTGTCCCAGATGGACTGAGGCAGAGAAATGAGACGGGAAAGAGCCTTGAGGGAGCCTGAAACTGGGATATGTCGTGCCATGGCAGGTCAGCGTTAGCTGGCAGAGTTTTTCTTAGCATATATAAAATAATGATGGGATTTATAGCGACGAGAGTTTAGGCTTGATGAAATGTGGTAGCTCTACCTTGAACTTTCAAGTGGTTGTGAGATGTTCCTGTGTAATTTTTTTAATGAACCCCTTCATGCAGGACATGTGGGTTACTTCCAGGTTGGTGCTTATAGTCAGTGCTGCCAGTGGGCATCCTGGATGCAGGCCTCTACATTTACTGAGTCTGTTTCTAGGGTTCATTCCTAGATGGTATCGCTTTTTCTTTTTTTTAAGCCATTTTGACTCTATTCCTTGTGTCTAGGCCACTGTCAGATACGTGCTTTTCCAAATTGGTAGCTGCAAAGAATCATAATGTGAAAGTTTTTGAGTGTGGAATTAGAGCTAGATATTACCTGAAAAAAAAAAATAGAATTTTCTTATTGAAAATGATTTTGGGATTAGGTGCTAGTGAGATGGTCGTATGACTGGGGAACCTGGGAACACCTGAGTCTTCCCTTACCCCACTCCCAGGTCCCAGAGGGGGATGTATGTACCTGAGAACAGGTAGAGGAAGGCTGGCTCCCAGACTTGAGTGCCGTAGGCTGGTAACCTAGGCAGGGAGAGGTGAAAGTGGTTCCTCTCACCAGCTCACAAGGACCTATCTTGTCTCTGGGTCTCCAGGTAGGAAAGGATGTACTGTGCCTGTCCTTGTGCTTAAGCCACTTTGTAATGTGCTTTGTAAAGCGAGGTGATTCATTCCTTAGCACTGTCCGTGTTCTTTTTCTAGTTTGGGGCTGCAAGAGGGAGTGGTAGGCAGGGAAATGGGAGGAGCCATGACCTCCTTCCCGTCTGGAGAACACAGGGCAGCACTCCTTTTAGTTTGTTGCCAGGACTTTGGGAGTTGGGGCCAGAGCTGCAAGAAGGTAAGAAATACTTTTGAAAGTTGTTGTAACTGTGTGGTATTTGGGGTGGGGGTGGGGAGAGGGAGTTTGTATTTTTACTGATAGTAGGCCAGAATGAAGAATTTTAAAAAAAGATAAAATGCCGCCTTCTGACTGGTTCCTGGCCTGTTTCAGAGCAGTAGTTCCATTTATTGAGTGCTGTCCTTTATGGATTTAATCCTCACCGCAGTACTGAAGAAACTGAGGCACAAGAGTTCAGGCTACTTGCCTGAGGTCATAGAGTTAGTAAGTGCCATTCATTCAACTGATGGTTACTGAGAGCAGGATTTCATATCTAGGGTCAATCTGTCTCCCAAACCCATACCCATAACTACTGCATAACCTCTCAACGTTGAGAGATTTCATCTTACCCACAAGGTAGGAACATGAGCCACTGCAGGCCTGCTCTCTAGGGCTGTCTTCCCTGCCTCAGGAAGCGGTGGGGGTGGGGGTGAGATGGGCAGGAGGCTCCTTGAATATCCTCATTGCTAAATATTTGACCTGCTGACATGTTTGTGGAGAAGAATGAGCTCCCTAGCTGTAACTCTGATTTGCTGTTCTTTTTGAGAGATGGAAAGGCTTGCTGGGTGTGCAAAATTGGAGTCAATGTTCCCAGCCTGGAGGAGGGAGCGTCTATAATTAATCCATTGATGAAATTTTTCATGGGTACCTTAAATTTTCAGAAATGGTCCTGAATCTGAAGTGTATTTGTCTAAAGTTTATATAGTTCCTCTCTGTAGTAAGAGAAATAACTTCCATATTACGGTTTGATTTACCTGTTTGTATATAAGCTTCTTGATAAATACTTGTTTTTCCCCATTTGAGGTTTGTTTTGGATAGGTTCCACAGTGCAAGTTGTTAAGAATGAGTAACACTATACAACTTTGGGTTCTTAAATAACTTTCTAATGGATACATTAGTTTTAACTAGTTCAACATGCTTTTTTTTTTTTTTTTTTTTTTTAACCAGTTTGGAAACTTTTTGGATAACTGAGCTAAAACCAGACTTTAACAGAGCTGAGTAGATCAAGGCCTTTTCATGCTGTAACACACTGGAACAAAAATAAACTGCACGTTTTTAATAGGTGTAGATTAAAAAAAATTTTTTTTAACAAATTGGATTTGAAAAATTAATCAATGTTTTGTGATTTTTACTTTAAAGTAATGATTTACTTTAAAGTAAGTTATTCTCACTCCTTGATTTATACTCAGATTTCCTTCAGCAGCACAGTTTGTTGTCACAAACGTTTTCATAGTGCTTGGGTGCATTTTGATATGCAATTTTTTTATTATCATTATTTTTTTTTTGGCTGCGCCACTCGCATGTGGGGTCTTAGTTCCCTGATCAGAAATCCAACTCACGTCCCCTGCATTGGAAGCACGGAGTCTTAACCCCTGGACCGCCAGGGAAGGTGCCGATGTGCAAATTTTTATTGGTCCGAGACCATTTCAATTTACAGATGAAAACTTTGTTTCACCTGAGTAAACTTTTTCAGATGTTTAGGAGCCAACTTTGTTCACCTTTTGGTGGTGTATGGTAGTTGCTTGTAGATAAACCTTTTCTTGGCAAGGCTCTGACCACCACCCTCCCCCCCTTTTTCCTTTTCTTTTGAAGATTTCTGTTTAACAAAGATTTTTTTTGGCTTAGGGTGTTTCTCAAATAAAATTCAGAAGTTCTAATTTTTAATTTGTTGTTGTTTTTTGTTTTGTTTTTGTTGTTGTTCTTTTTTTTTGGCCACACTGCTCAGCTTGCAGGATCTTAGTTCCCTGACCAGGAATCGAACCCGCACCCTTGGCAGTGAAAGCGCAGAGTCCTAACCACTGGACCGCCAGGGAATTCCCTGGCCTATTTTGTTTTTAACCTGTGTTATTTTGAAACTAAATTTCAACTCTGTTGACTTTGTGGTTAGCAAATTTATTTCTTCAGCTTAACTGAAATTATCAGTTATTTGTAGATTACCAAATATAAAAGCTCTTCAAATCTGCTGATGACAACTTGCTTTGTTTTTATAGAGGGGTGTCCTATTTTGTGATGATAAATTGTTTTAGAGCAAGTGTCAGTACAAGGGGCAGTCAGGTGTCACCACGTGGAAGCACTTGGTTCCTCCATTAGACCAGAAGCTCCTTGACATCAGCACTGTTAACCTCTACATCCTGGGTGCCTGGAGCATTCAGGCACGACTTACAGGGTTGAGCCATGCTTGTGGGCACAGGTGTAGAAGCATCTTTATTTTAACTATGATAGATTCTAGCTATGATTAGAATTTTTTAGAATTCTATGAATAGAATTTTTATTTAGTAGGGTTTTTTCTATCTACTTGAGTTTTCATACCTCAGTATAGGAAAGCATGGGCTTCAGATTTTGTCAACCAGTCAGTTATTTAGTAATTTTCCTTTTGTTTTGTTTTATTTGGAGTTTTAGCAGCCACTTCTTGACTAGGAAAAATGTAGTTTAATCTTGACTTCCTTAAAACTTTCTCATTGACATTTTTTTACTCGGATAGAACTTTAATGTTTCAGGAATTGTGCATGATTCTTTAAATTAAAATGCGTTAGTGTTCCTTGAAAACCTTCTATATAAACTAGTGTCCAGTTTTGCACATAGTTTTCTTTGGGAGCAGTCTCCTGGGCACAGAAGTAGTCTGGGCTTGGTGGACCCAGAAGTGTCACTTCCTTTCCTCTGGCCTTGGCTCTCCATGCCTCCCTTCCGTTTTGATGTTTTAATGATACCCTCCCTGCTCAGTGATTTGTGTTCAGGAAGCTAGGCAGTGATTACTTTTGTTTCTGCTTTGTGAATTTCTTCCCCCACTTCCTATTTTTACTGAGCAACTACGGGAAGTGAGGCGGCTCCTGGCTGGCTGCTGCTGAGCTCTGGTGTTAGGCGGCAGAGGACAAGGCCTTAGGGCCGAAGCCATTCAAAGCATTTTACACCTTTGTCTTTGCACTGCCTCCTTCTTCAGGAACCGTAGGAACATGCTCTTATGGTTGGGTGATTGGGTTGAGATGACAACATGTCCTTGTCAGCCTGGGGTTGGGGGGAATTGGGTGCCTCTCAGCTGGAGGGCAGAGCTTTTGTGAAGTAGGTGAGAGGTTGTTCCAGCAGTAACAATAGAACATAGTGGCGCTGTGGAGAAGTAGCTGTTGTGGGTGGACAGTGTGGCAGGAACGAAAGGTGGGTTGAAGGGACCTGTTGCAAGTAAGGCTGGAGAGGTGATTCTGGATTTGGGCGGGCCTTGACTGTCAGGCTTGGCATGTGAAGTGAGCAGCCCATCTGCTCTCTGAGATCTTTGACAAGGACTCAGCCCCTATGGTGCTCTTCTTCCTCCCAACTCACGGCATTTGTTTTTTCAACCAGGTATTTAGCATTTACCTGCCTCTTTTCCAGTGATACCTCAAATGGACCTGTTGTAGCTTAACTTATGGGGAAAGTTTGTATCATCTTCCCAGAAAGAAGTAACTTTTTTATGTATTAGGTACTTGAATATAGAAGGAACTTGTTTAGCAGAGTTGCTCAATAGCGCTACTATCGACCTTTTGGGTGGATAATTCTTTGTCTTTAGGTGGACAGGGGGGTTGTCCTGTGCATTGCAGGATATTTAGCAACATTCCTGGCCTTACCCACTAGCACTCTCCCAGTTGTGACAACCAAAAAATGTTTCCAGACATTGCTAAATGTCCCCTGGGCAGATGTCTGTGTGTGTGTGTGTGTGTGTGTGTGTGTGTGTGTGTGTGTGTGTCTGTGTGTGTGTGTGTGTGGCATCATCTTCACTTGTTGAGAGCCACTGTGTTAAAAGATTGAATGCTGACTTACTAATTTTGTGAAATGGAATAAAATAGAATGGTTCCTTGGGATTGGAGCTATTTGTTTCTATTCCAGTATCTGACATTCTCATACATTTTTAGCATGCTACTTAGATTTTGCTATTGTCTATCTATTGTGCTTTCATTGAAAGATCTGGGACCTGAGCATCTGGAAGCTTGGCTTTTGGTCCTCATAGAAGATATTCTCTCTTGGACTTACATGCTTGCTCCTGAAGCCTAGTTCTTTGGAAGCTGAACAGTGCTGGCATAAAGGAGAGAGCGAGAGGCATTTAGGATGTAACAGTAACAATAGCCAACATTTATGCAGCAGTTGCGATAGACCAGGTGAGACTAGGTGAACAGGATTGAACCATGAACTGTTGTGAACAGGATTGGCAGGACTGAATGTAAGGGATTGTAAGGAAAGGGAACAAGATAGGGACCATCTGGGATAATACATTACGTTTAGGTGCAGGGTTGGTAGTGCCTTTAACCAAGGCAGTAAATGCAGGAGGAAGACTGGGGAATGGAAGGAGGACTAACATTTGAAGTCCCAGGAGAGAGGGGTCTTGACTGGAGAGGTGAATTTGGGTCATTAGCAATGCATATGGCTATGATCTCCTAAAGAGAGACCACTTTCCTTTCTTTTCATTGCTTCAGCTCAACTTCCTGCCAATTCCTGCCAAAAATCCTACAGCTTGAAACCATCTTCTAAGGGTAATAAACAGAATGTCCTGGTCTAGATCATTGACGGAGGTGGAATAATGCAGTGATGGAGACCTCTGCTGCTAGTGGCAGACTCCCAGGCCCCAAACCCAGCTCTGTTGGGGACTGCTACCTTACCCATGTGGCAGGAACTTGAAGAACTCACTCAAGCTCTTTAACTGCCTCACAGGGTCCTTGTGAGCATTAAATTAGGTAACAAATGTAAGGTGCATAGCACAGTGCCTGGCACTCAGTACCCATTCAGTTAATGTCAGTTGTTTTTATTTTACAGTTCTAGTGAGCATTAAATGAGATTATGTATCCAAAGCTCCAGGTATAATGCTTGACACATTGTAGTCACTTAATGAATGGTAGTTTTGTTGAGGAGTACTTGCATGAACATGGCATGTCATCAGCTTTTTTTTTTTTTTCAAAGCAGAACCTTTTATCTGGCACTTAGCTACTGCCTCTGTGGATAGCAAGGCTGACCGTGTGAATGTTGTATAGAAATAACCATTAAATAAATACTGAGGATGAACTAATCATTCAGCAGACATCTGTGCTTGGCACCCTCTAATATCTTGAATGAGCTTGGTGATCTTGGTGGTTGGAGGTGGCAGAGAAACACAGGGGAAACTGGCAGTTGTGATGCAGTACGTTACAATACAGCAAAGACAGTGCTAAGACAGGGCTAAAGACAGGCTGTTATGGTTGCACACAGAGGAGCTTCTACCTCAGTCTTTGTCAAGGTGGCTTCCCAGAGGAGGTGACATCTCAGTTAGACATCCAGGAGGAGTGAGAGTAAGCCGGGAGAGCTTTCCATGCAGAGGGAGCTGAATGTATAGATGGTGAGAGGAAAGATGGCACAAGCAAGAACTAGGCAGAAATGGGGTGAGGGAGGTGGGGGGAAGTTGGGAGAAAGTTGGGAAGGTAATGGAGAACCATAATCGATTTTAAGCAGGAGAGTGGCGTGATGAATCACACAGCAACCAGAGAGGAGCAGTCCAGGCATTTAGAAGATCACTCAGGAGGCTCCTCTGTAATTCAGGCAGGAGGTAAAGAAGGTTTGAACTTTGGATTGGCAGTGAAAATAGAAGGAAAAAGACTTGCAAGATGTTAAGGAGGCAGAAAGGATATGACTAAATGATTAATTGGATATAAAGGAGAGTAAGGAGTAGAGGATAACTCCAGGTTTTTGGCTTGTTCAAGTAGGTTAATGGTGATGCCATTCACCAAGACAGGGAAGGAATATGGAAAGACTGGGGAGAGTTGGTTTTGGACATTTGATTTGGGGGCCTGTCCATTAGGCAGTTGAATATTTGGGATCTGGAGTACAAGAGAAAGATCTGGGCTAGAGAAATGGATTTGGGGATCATCCCAGTGAGAATATGTTGATCTTAGAAACAGGGCACAGCACAGAGCTCTGAGGAGCCACAGCACTTCAGGTCTGTCAGATGGGGAGTGGCTCAAAGAGACAACTAAGAATGGCCAGAGGGACAGGAGGAAAGGAAGGAGAACTAGCATCTTTTCATGTCACTCTTTTTAATGTGGTAACACAAGGGGAGCCAAAAAAGTAGAGCCCTAACGAGAGAGAGAACTAAGAACTGAATCTTACAGGCATTTTCTCTTGTCTGGATAGATACTTTAAATTCGTGAATGTTGAGAATAAAAATCTTCAAAGCATTTTTTTGGAGTGCATTTCTAAATATGGCTGTGTCATTCTGAACTGACCAAAAAAACACCATGGAAGTGGTTGGGCTTTGAACTTCATGGGCAATAACTTCCCTAACCTCCCTAATTTCCTGTAGTGTCCCCAGATTATAAAGGGTGGATATTTAGATTTACATTGTTGTTGTCTAGAGAGGACAGAGAATTTTCTGTATTTTTTTCCTCTGAAGAAGGAGTTGTTTATGGAGTGGTTCACTTTTTTTTTTTAAATAACAGCTTTATTAAAATGTAAGCCACACACCATACAGTTCACCCATTTAAAGTGTATAATTCAATGATTTTTAATGTATTCGTAGAGTTATGTAACTACCACCAGAATTTCAGAACGTTTTCATCACTCCAAAAAGAAACCCTGTACCCATTAGCAGTCATTCCTCATTCTTCCCATTTGCCCCAGCCATAGGCAACCATTAATCTTTCTGTTTCAGTGGATTTGCCTATTCTGGACATTGCATGTTAATGGGATCATACAATATGTGAACTTTGTGTCTGGCTTCTTTCACTTGGCATAATGTTTTCAAGGCTCATCCATGTTGTTGTGTGTATCAGTACTTCATCCGTTGTTTTGGCCCTGCAGCATGGCTTGCAGGATCTTAGTTACACAACCAGGTGTTGAATCCAGGCCCTGGCAGTGAAAGTGCCGAGTTCTAACCACTGGACCGCCAGGGAATTCCTGTACTTCATTCCTTTTATGATTGAAGAATATTATTCCATTGTATGGCTATACCACTAAGTTGTTAGACATTTGGGTTGTTTCCACTTTTTTACTATTATGAATAGTATTGCCCTGGACTTTCATATACAGGTTTTTGTGTAGACATGTCTTTTATTTTTCTTGGATATATACATAGTTGTGGAATTGTTTGGTCATATGGTAATTCTACTTTTAACCTTTTGAGGTACTGCCAGACTGTTTTCCAAAGTATTTGCACCCTTTTACATTCCCACAGATTCTAATTTCTCCACATTCTTGCCAACACTTGTTATTGTTTGTCTTTTTATTATAGTCATCCTAGTAGTTGTGAAGTGGTATCTCATGGCTTTGGTTTGCATTTCCTTGATAGCTAATGATGTTGAGCATCTTTTCATGTGCTTATTGGTCATTTGTGTATCTTCTTCAAAGGGTTCAACTATATTTGATCATCAGTTTGGGCAAGGTAGATTAACTTGTAAAACCTGACACTGTAAAAGAACAGATGAACATATTTGACTAGAGAAATGAGGGAAAAGTGTGTGTGTGTGTGTGTATGTGTGTTGAAAGATGCTGTAAACAGATGGTAAAAGATAAAGGACAGGCTCCCCAGAAAAATAACCAGCACTCTTCACCCATATCAGGCCTGAGCTTGAGAAACAGGGTGCTTGATGATCCTGTTATTCAGCTGTGACTTTGGAAGTAGAGACCATGGTCTCCACCTTCTTCCCCACAGCACCTGTCTTAAGGCCACAGATATTGCAGCCACTGCCAGGTTTCTGCAGATCTATGGCCTGACAAGTAGAGAGGTCACTTGCCACATGGATAAACATGGTTTCATCTATATTGAAGCATATATCAGAATTTCCGTCCTTTTAAGGCTGGATAATACTCCATTATATGGTTATACCACATTTTGTTTATCCATTCATCCGTTGATGGATATTTGGCTTGTTTCGGCCTTCTTGGTATTATGAATAATGCTGCTATGAACATAGGTGTACAAATATCTGTTTGAATCCCTGCTTTCAGTTCTTTTGTGTATATACCCAGGAGTGGAATTGCTGGATCATATGGTAATTAACTACATGTTTAATTTTTTGAGGAACTGCCATGCTGTTTTTCCATAGTGACCGTACCATTTTACATTTCCACCAGCAATGAGCAGGGTTTCAATTTCTCCACATCCTTGCCAACATGTTGTTTTCTGTGTGTTGTTTTTTTCTTTTTATAATAGTCATATATGCATATGAAGTGGTATCTCATTGTGGTTTTGCTTTGCATTTCCCTAATGATTGGTGATGTTGAGCATTCTTTCATGTGTTTTTTGGCCATTTGTCTATTTCTTAGGACAAATGTCTATTCAAGTCCTTTGCCCATTTGATAATTGGATTGTTTGGTTATATGTTTTTGAGTTATATGAGTTCTTTATATATTCTGGATATTAATTCCTTTTCAGATATATGGCTTACAGATATTTACTCCCATTCTTTGGGTTGTCTTTTCACTCTATCGGTTGTGTCCTTTGATGTACAGAAGTTTTAATTTTCATGAAGTAAAATTTGTCTGTTTTTTCTTTTGTTGCCTTTGCTTTTGGTATCATATACAAGAAATCATTGCCAAGTCCAAACTCATTAATTTTTATATACTTAATGAATTTTGCTCCAGAAGAGTTATTCTTTTGATTCTGAAATTCTACCATTATTGGCCATTAATATAAGAGCTTATTCTTCAGGTTGACTCTGGGTCCTATGACATGGGCTGGGTAGTATTAGATGGGTTCCCTGATTTCCGGCCTGATAAGAATTCCTGGGCTTATCTTTTTGTTTCTGACCCCAGATCTAGAATCAGCCATTTCTATAAGGAATTCTCATCCTATTTGGTGGGAGGAAGTAGTATTAAGGGCATTAATTGCAACTGGGATGTGAATTTAGATCTTTTCAGTAAAGTAAATGTGTACTTTTTAGAAAGAAAAAGATAACTCATGATTCAAATTCAATAGAAGGATTACAAGATTTTTATTTCTTTGATTTTATATTTGTGTCTCTTCTCCTTTATTGACAATAACACCAGAGAGGTACAGTCAAGACACTGTTTTAACTTGAAAAATCCTTCTCTTTATGGTTATGCCACCAATTTGATCAATAGTTTAGGTTCACTTGTCTGTTTTTTATTTTTAGGGATTGTTTTATTTTTTATTTACTTTTGTTTTATAATTATATAATATATTTACATGGTTCTAAAGATAAAACTATATAAAGCAAGGTAGACTGAGAGAAGTATGGCTTCCTTCCTTGCCTTTGTTCTTCTCTGTACCTCATAGGTAAACATTTTTATTGGTTTATTCTTCCATTGCTTATTTTAAAAAATATAAGGAAGTGTGGGGTGTGTGTGTGTGTGTGTGTGTATCCCCTACATGTTATTCCACTCCTATTTTATTTATTCCCTTGTTTTTCATCTTGGCAATCATATTTCTTATTTCCAAGAGTTCTTCCTTGATTTCTGGTTCATTTATTATTTGCTTGTTTTTGTTCTAAGGATGCGTTATCTTCTCATATCTCTCTGAGGATACCAGTTAGAATTTCTTTCCAGGTGTTTTTCTGGGACCTAAAATATATGTTTCTTCTGGAGTCTGATCTGCTTTTCATCTTAGTTTTCCTTTATGTCCTCTTGGTTTTCTTTCACTATCTGGTGATGCTTATCAATGAAGAACCAGGTTGATTATATAGGTTATTGACAAGATGTTCCTGTTTTTCCAACAGTCCTCTTGCCTTAATAGGAGTTGGCTGATTCAGTGACCAGAAGTGAGAAGTATGGAGGAGATCAGGTAGATGAACCTATTTCCCACTCCTGACTGTACCTGCTGACTCAAAGCTGGGCATTTATCCAGCTCCTCCAGGAAAAGGGCTCTGCTTCTCTGCCCGCCTTTGGCTTTACATGTTCTGAGAAGTGTCTAGCTCTGCTCTGGTCTATCTTGTCATACAGTTTCCTCCACTTCCTTTCTGTCTTCTAGAAAGTGGCGAGTATTCAAATAGACTATATCCCTCGGCCGTTTTAATTACTGTTATGTTGTGATTCCCTTGTGAATATCTTTATGTTATGTCTTTGGGATTTGAGGAAGGTGGGGAGGTAAGTATATGTGCCTGTTTATTTAGCCTGTCGTCTTGAAATGAAGCTACTTTGTGCCATACCATTTCTGACAACAGGACTGCTTTTCACTCCTTTTTCTCTATTGGCTTAATGACTGAAATGGATTTAAAATTGTTCTCTGTGTTCACAAATAATAACTATCACATCACTGAAACATGTGATGCCACCCACCCTAGAATACATAGATTTCTACTCAGTTTAGGGATTGGGTGACTTTACAAGACGTTTCTTGTTTGTCAGTAACTTTTTTCCAGACAAGCAAGATAATAAGGCCTGGTTACTTTCACTTACTGGAATGATAATAATAATAAGATCATCAAACAATTAGTGCTTAATATGTGCCAGACATTATTCTACATGCCTTGTATGTATAAACTCATTTAACTCAATAACAGTAGTTACTGTTATTATCCCTATTTTACAGACGATGAAACTGAGGCACACAGAGGTTAAAGAACTTGCCCAAGTCACATAGCTGGTAAGTGGCAGAGCCAGGATCTCACCCAGTTAGTCAGCCACCAGGGCCACTCTCTTTTCCACTGAATCTCTAAAGGGAAGCTCTTCAAATTTTCTCAGGATGACCACTTTTTAAAACTTTTATCTGTTATGGGTATAAGAAAACCCTTTTATACTTAACTTTTGTCTAGTTTCAAGCATGTTCTTTGTTATCGTTTGAAATACAAATTCCTGTTGACTTTGATGCAGAAAGGAATGCTTTAAATGATGTAATCAGGTCTGAGTTCAATTTTAATCTATTGAGAATTTTTGCAAATTATTGTAGTGTTGAAAAGATGTGATATCTACTAAAATGTCCTTTTCTGCCATGTGTTTGAGAATGTTAGGCAGGATTAAAACTTATGAATACCGTACTTAAATCTTACAAGTCTTGGCTACAACTAACTTCTGAGATCTTTCACAATGCATACTTATTTCCATGTAGCATGAATAGTGGATTCATAAATGGTGAATATTTTCCCAGTGAAAATTCTTTTTAAGAAAATACACAGCAGAAATGTCCTTAAATGGATTGAACATATTTTAGCCCTTCAGGGAGATAAATATGGGGGAAAAACTTTCAAAAAACAATAAGACAAGTATTGAGAATAATTTTATTAAAAAAAATAAAAGGGATATATCCAGGTGCTTATATACTTGTTTGTGTGCATTTTAAACTTTTCATTACAGAACTGTTTGATCATATACAACAGTAGAGCAGATAATATGATGAATCTCACGTGTACCCATCACCGAGCTTCCATCAGTATTTTGTCAGGGGATATTATGATCACTGCCATGAAGATGACTCCTTAGACGGATGTCACCACCTTCTTTGCATATTGTTTCTTGGCAAAATCCTATTTGAAAATGATAGAACTTGAATGGTATTTCAATTCCATGATATTTCCTTGAATTCAACACTGTCTAGTTTTGATTACAGCAAAGGTCAGCACAGGAACACCAGATCTGTTAAGAATAAGTAAAAACCAATTTTTGTTTTCTTCAGGGGCTTGTTTGTTCTTTCTGCCTGGAGAAGAACCTCAGGCTTGACTGTTGGACCTGAGTGGTCTTGTTAGAAGCAATTATGATACAAACAGAAGTTTTCATTGAATTTTCCAACCAGCCCCTTGGTTCTAAGAAATAGAGTCATTTATCACATGGAGGTGGAAGTCCCTTTCTGGATTCTTGATAAATAGGAATATTGGTGAAATACCTGAGTTGCCTTAAGTGGTGTTTATATAGTCAGCAACTTCAGATGTCCATGCTCAGGTGTCCTCATCCTTGTAGCTTTTAGCAGGTTTTTAGCTGACCAGTTTGATTCTCAAATTATAGCATGCATCTGGAATCACCTGAGGATCTTGTAAAAAATGCATATTCTCTGCTCCTACCTCCAAAGATTGATTCGTTGGATTTGGATTGTATTCCAGGAATCAGCATTTTAATAGTCATTCCATTAAAAGGGATGTTCTGATTCTAATGTCAGGAAAGGAAGTCCTTAAGCTTTGGTTGGCTTCTGTCTTTTCATCCTAGTCTTAACAAAGTTAATGTTAATATGACATCTCATAAAAAATTGCTTAAAAATTTTCCATTCTTAATAACATGTTCAGTGGGCATTATAACCACACCCTGTACACTGATATGGCCTATAGACAGACATCCTAATACAGGTGCACCTTTGGTGTTTAGCAATTCAATTCTGATGCTCACGGCCAGAGGACCGCACCTCGAGGATACAGGTGCACAGGTAATAAGTGATATGGATACAAAGGGTTCAATGTGGGAATTCCCTGGGAGTCCAGTGGTTAGGACTGTGTGCTTCCACTTCAGGGGGCATGGGTTCGATCCCTGGTCGGGGAACTAAGATCCCACAAGTAACGTGGCGCAGCCAAAAAACAAACAAACAAAACACAAATAAACAAAAAATTAAGCTAAAAAATAAAGCAAAAAAGCAAAAAAACCCCACAGAGGGTCCAATATATATTTCTCTTTGGTGCCCCCTGACTGCGTTAGCTTGAGCCTTTGGCCTCCCCTATTTGGTTATTGCTGGACCAACACTAAGTGCAGGAACAGAGGCTCAGTTTTGTGTTTTGTGTCAGCAGTCACCTGCTGCCTCCAGCTCTTGTGTAGCGTTCCTCTGTAGGGAAGGGAAGCACAAGCACGGGGAGTGTGGACGGCAGGTGGTTCTTCACCTGGGGCTCTAAATCCAAAACTGAATGAAAACTTTGGTGTTTTGGATATGTGTTAAGACTATGGAGTATTTTGTCAACAGTTTCTCAAAGGAATCTGTGACCTTTCCCTCCCTACCTCCTTCCACTCCCCCACCCTGCATACATACACACAGCAAAGAACCATGTCCTGGAGCAGCCTATGTAAGCATCACCTGGCCTCTGGAAAGCAACTGTAGGGACTCCACATTGCAAAACAGCCTCTCCTGTGTGGAATCAGAATTGCTTTCACCATCTTGTAAAAACTGCAACCCACAGCTGGGCTGGATGGGCAGCTGTGACCGACTGTATTGCTTACCCAATATTCCATGTGTCCCCCTACATTTCCTAGTTTATCTTGTGGTTACATTAGCACATGTGACTAATTCTGGCAAGGGGCTGTGATGGGAAGTGATGTGCGTCACTTAGAGTGGGAAGCAGTAAAGAGTCGATATGAGTTTCTTTTCTTGTGCTAAGGTGACTGTGGAAAACACAAGTTCCAATGATGTCCCTACAAGTTGAAGGGCTGCCTTGAACTTCATGTGAGCAAAAAATAAATCTTAGGTTAGGCCACTCCTTTCAGGATTTATTCCTGTAGCGTAGCTTAATGTGTCAGTCTGGATAGTGCCGAACAGAATATTTACGTATACATTTAGAGTTCTGAGAGTCAAGATACGGGCGCTATGCGGTCTAGTGCAAGACATTTAGTATCCTGAGATTTTTCTTCCCTCATCTGTAAATTGAAGGGCTTAAATTAGATGATCTTTAAGGGCCTTTTCAGTACTCACATTCCCAGATTTGGGATAGCAGCATTTAAATCCAGATTTCTAATTGAAGTGTGAAAAGGAAACTAAGTCTGGCATTAAAGGTATCTCTGGAAAACTAATTATTTTTAAATTAATTATTTTATTTATTTATTTATTTTTGGCTGCGTTGGGTCTTCATTGCTGCGCATGGGCTTGCTCTAGTTGCGGCGAGTGGGTGCTACTCTTTGTTGCTATGAGCGGGCTTCTCCTTGCGGTGGCTTCTCTTGTTGCGGAGCATGGGCTCCAGGTGCACGGGCTTCAGTAGTTGTGGCTCGCGGGCTCTAGAGTGCAGGCTCAGTAGTTGTGGCACACGGACTTAGTTGCTCCGTGGCATGTGGGATCTTCCCAGACCAGAGCTCAAACCCGTGTCCCCTGCATCGGCAGGCGGATTCTTAACCACTGTGCCACCAGGGAAGTCCCGAAAACTTATTTTTTATTATGTACCTTTTGGTGTTAAATGAGAAGTTACATAAGGAAAATGGCAATGAAGTTACATAGGGAAAATAACAGCTTTATTGAGATATAATTCACATACCATATGTGTTTTAGTATATTTAGAGTTGTGCAACAGTCACCATTATCTAACTTCAGAACCTTGTCATTGCCGCAAAAAGAAACCCTGTACCCATTAGCAGTGATTCTCCATGCCACAAATCTACTTTCTTTTCCTATGGATCTGCCTATTCTGGGTATTACATATCAGTGGGAGCATATAATATGTGGCTTCTTGTGTCTGGCTTCTTTCACACTTAGCACAATGTTTTCAAAGTTCATCCATGTTTTAGCATGTATCAGTACTTCATTCCTTTATATGTACATAATATATATATTTAATGTTCCATTGTATAGCAATACCACATTTTGTTTATTCATTCATCAGTTGATAGACATTTGGGTTGTTTCTATTTTTTGACTGTTTTGAATAATGCTGCTGTGAATGTTGATGTATAGAGTTTTGTGTGGATTTATATTTTTCATTTCTCTTGAATATATACATTGGAGTGGAATTGCTGGGTCATGTGCTAACACTATACTTATTTTAAGGAGCTGCCAAACTGTTTTCCAAAGTGCTGTACTATTTTACAATCCTACTAGCAATGTATGAGGGTTCCAATTTTTCCACATTCTCACCAACACTTGTTATTGTTTGTCTTTTCGATTGAAGGAATCATCTTTGATGAAGCAGCTATATGCAAGCTAGTCAGTGAAGAGATATTAATATATATTTTACCTTGTTAAGTTGTTCTTTAAGCATTTGTAATATCCATTGGCATTTTTATAAAAAAATTTCACCATGAGCTTAGCACTAAAATAAAAAGTTTAATGAATAATAACTCCTCAACTTGTTTAGCTTTTACAAATGTTATTTTTTATTTTTAAAATAATGCGTTCTAGAAGGGGAAAAAAAGGAGTGAATGTGATTCACCAAATGTAATTGTTCTCTTAAAGCATAAATTTGTCTTTATAAATTATATACTTCTAAATTGGCACATAGAGTGTACCTTAAGTATATAGGCTTGAGCCTTTAAAAATCACAATGAAATCCTGAAAGGTTGTACATTATGGAATTGCTGAATTGTTACATTAAATATACCGTGGGTTCAGTACTTAAAGGAACCTCTGTATCTTGTAAGATGGTCAGTAACCCTCTGATTATTTGTTTCATAGATTGATGTTTTTTTATATTATATTTTTAAAAAGAGGAGTATCCCATTATGTTGGGAACACAAGTGTTTCAAGTAGTGTTATATATAGTTGATCCTCACGATTCTCAGATCCTGTATTTGTAGGTTAGCTTACTGGCTAAAATTTATTTGCAACACAAAATCAATACTTGTAGAGCTCTTGTGGTCAGTTGTAGACATGTGCAGAGTGGCAAAAAATTTGAATTGCACAACATGCACACCCCCAGCTGGGGATGAACAGGGTGACGCTCTGCCTTCTCATTTCAGCTCTCAGACTATAAACAAGTATTCTTTTCATAGTCTATTTAGTGCCACATTTTTTGCATTTTTATACTTTTTGTTGGCAGTTTCACTGTTTAAAATGGCCCCTAAGTGTATTGCTGAAGTGCTCTCTAGTGTTCCTAAGCCCAAGAAGGCCGTGAGGTACCTAACAGAGAAAAGACATGTTAGATGAGTGTCATTCAGGCATGAGTTATAGTGCCATTACCTGTGAGTTCACTGTTAATGAATCAACAGTAAATATTAACTAAGGTGTCTTTAAACAGAAACACACATAAAACAAGGTTATATATTGATTGGTGAAAATGTTTTGACTAGAGGCTCACAGGATCTAGGAGTACTGATTCAGTATTTGCTAATTCAGTGTACATGGCAACTTTTTATAACTGCCTGTAAGTAATGAGAATCAACTATACATGATGAATTGCTTTTCTCTTGTTGCTTTCAAGATTCTTGCTTTGGCTTTAGGCAATTTGATAATAATATGCCTAGGTTGATTTTTTTGAGTTTATCCTACTTGGAGTTTGTTGAGCTTCATAGATGTGTAGATTCATGTGCTTTTTATCAAATTTGAGAAATTTGGGGCCTTTATTTCTTCAAATATTTTTTTTCTGTGCCTTCCTCTCTCTCCTCTTCTGAAAATCCCATTATATGTTGCTGGTATGCTTGATGGTGTCCCACGGGTCTCTGAGACTCTTTTGTTTTTTCTTCCTGTTCCCCAGACTGGATAATCTCAATTGGTTAATCTTCAGTGTCACTGATTCCTGTTCAAATCTGCTGTTGAGCCTTTAGTTAATTTTTTTATGTTAGCTGTATTTTTCAACCCCAGAATTTCTATTTGGTTCTGTTTTAAAAATATTTCTCTCTTTTAGTAGTATTCTGGATTTGCTGAGACATCATTCTCATATGTTCCTTTAGTTCTTTTTTTTTTCTTTTTAATGATTTTACTTTTTAAAAAAAATAGAAGTATAGTTGACTTCCTTTAGTTCTTTAGATATGGTTTCCTTTAGTTCTTTGAACATATTGAAAATAGCTGATTTTAGTCTCTGTCTAGTAAGTCCAACATCTGGGCTTCCTCATCAGTTGTTTCTCTTGTTTGTTTGTTTGTTTGCTTTCCTGTGTAAGGGCCATACTTTCTTGTTTCTTTGCATGTCTTGTTAAGTTTTAATTGAAAACTGAACATTTTTTATGATATAATGTGGCAACTGGAAATCAGATTCTCTTCCCTCTCCAAGTGAGTTCCAAGTCAGATCAAATAGAGATCCTGGCAAGTGGGATCTTCCAGGGAACCTGCAGATAAGTCAGATAATGATAATTTTCTAGGAATGAGACTCTGAAGGAGCTCTAACCTAGTTCTGCTCCCTCCAGTTCTGCTGCCTGCCTTCTGGTTTTCACTGCAAATGCAGCTGTGATTTTTCAAGGTTACCATAGAGTTAGAGAGCAGGGAATGGAACTAGATCAAGTTAAAATGCTACAAAGCTGACTATAGTAGTCCCCCCCTTATCCACAGTTTCATTTTCAGCCGTTTCAGTTACTTGCAGTTAAGTGCAGCCTGAAAACATTAAGTGGAAAATTCCAGAAATAAGTTTTAAATTGCACGCCATTCCGAGTTGCATGATAAAATATTATGCTGTCCTGTTCCATCCCGCCTGGAACATGTATCATCCCTTTGTCCAGTGTATCCACGCTGTATATGCTACCCGAGGTTTCAGGCATCCACTGGGGGTCTTGGAACATATCCTGCATGGATGGGGGTACTACTACTGTATTCTTACTGAGATTCAGCCATTTCTCTTGAATAAATGCTCCCCAGTTTGCTTCAATCCTGTTAATTTCTAGAGTCTTTAAAAAGTTGATTCTGAGTCATGTACCACAATGTTCATTGCAGCACTATTTACAATAGCCAGGACATGGAGGCAACCTAAGTGTCCATCGACAGATGAATGGATAAAGAAGATGTGGCACATATATACAATGGAATATTACTCAGCCATAAAAAGAAACGAAATTGAGTTATTTGTAGTGAGGTGGATGGACCTAGAGTCTGTCATACAGAGTGAAGTAAGTCAGAAAGAGAAAAACAAATACCGTATGCTAACACATATATATGGAATCTAAAAAAAAAAAAAAGGTCATGAAGAACCTAGGGGCAGGATGGGAATAAAGACACAGACCTACTAGAGAATGGACTTGAGGACACGGGGAGGGAGAAGGGTAAGCTGGGACAAAGTGAGAGAGTGGCATGGACATATATACACTACCAAATGTAAAATCGATAGCTAGTGGGAAGCAGCCGCATAGCACAGGGAGATCAGCTCAGTGCTTTGTGACCACCTAGAGGGGTCGGATAGGGAGGGTGCGAGGGAGGGAGACGCAAGAGGGAAGAGATATGGGGATGTATGTATATGTATAGCTGATTCACTTTGTTATAAAGCAGAAACTAACACACCATTGTAAAGCAATTATACTCCAATAAAGATGTTAAAAAAAAAAAAGTTGATTCTGACCAATTTGGCCAGTTTTCTCACTGTTTTTATGGAGGAGAGAATTTTTGGAGGTCCTTACTCTGCCATTTTTTATGACATTACTTCCCTCCCCTTTCTTTTTAGGTTTTTATTTTCATGAATCTGCTGCTTTCTTCTTAGTACTGAAATTATAATTTGGATTCAATCTGAATCTTAAAGTTTGCCAAGGCTTTTCATCTAGAACTTTTTATTATACTCCAGTTAGTCATGTAAGCATGTACATTTCAGAGTAGTGCGGTGCACATATTCTTGGCCCCGCTGGCTTATTGTAAAGGAGGAAGGAGATTTGATTGAAACCAGCCATCTGGTAGTCTCTGCAGTACTGCCTTCTGGGTTTCCCCTCCCTCATGCTGTTCCACTTGGAATGAAACTTTCCTTACTCAAGCTTCCCTCCTTTTTGTTCTAGTTAATCCTTTGTTTCTTCCTTAAACTTTCACTGAAGAATAACACATAGGAAAGTACACAAATTATAGTAACTATGCTTGATTTTATTATCTCCAAGTAAACACCCAGATAATCACCACCCTGGTTAGTGGGTAGCCACCCACAGAGCTGACCATCTACCCAGTAAATCATTTTTTAGATGTAGCAGATGTTCATCTATTCTAAATAGACATTTCTGGAGGCCAGTAGTATATATTTTTCCCTATTTCTCTCCTTTTTAATTGATATATAATTCTCATACCATAAAATTCACCATTTTAAAGTGTGAAATTCAGTGAGTCTTAGTACATTAACAAAATTGTGCAACCATCACCACCATCTAATTCTAGAATGTCTTCATCACCTCAGAAAGAAACTCTGTATTAATTAATAGTCACTCCCCATTCCCTTCCTCTCCTCAACTCCTGGCAACCACTGATCTACTTTTATTTGTCTCTACGGATTTGCTTTATCTGGATGTTTCATATCAATGGAATCTCACAGTATATGACCTTCTGTTTCTGGCTTCTTTCTCTTACCATAATGTCTTCAAGGTTCAGCCACACTGTAGCATTTATCAATACTTCATTCTTTTTTTTTTTTAATAAATTTATTTATTTGTTTATTTATTTTTGGCTGCATTGGGTATTTGTTGCTGTGCGCGGGCTTTCTCTAGTTGCGGCGAGCAGGGGCCACTCTTTGTTGCGGTGCATGGGCCTCTCGTTGCGGTGGCCTCTCCCATTGCAGAGCACGGGCTCTAGGTGCACGGGCTTCAGTAGTTGTGGCACACGGCCTTAGTTGCTCTGCGGCATGTGGGATCCTCCTGGACTAGGGCTCGAACCCGTGTCCCCTGCATTGGCAGGCGGATTCTTAACCACTGAGCCACCAGGGAAGTCCCACTTCATTCTTTTTTATGGCTGAATAATATGCCATTGTATGGCTATACCACATTTTGTTTATTCATTCATCAGTTGATAGACTTGGGTTTTTCCACTTTGGGGCTATTATGAATAATGATGCTATGGACATTCATGTGCAAGTTTTTATATAAATATATGTTTTCAGTTTTCTTGGGTATATGCTTAAGAGTGGAATTGCTTGGTCTTAATGGCAACTCTCTGTTTAACATTTTTCGGAACTGCCAAACTGCTTTTCACAGTAGCAGCATCATTTCACATTCTCACCAGCAATTTATGAGAGTTCCAGTTTCTCCACATTCTCACCCACACTTATTTTCTGTTTTGTTTTTTGTTTGTTTTTACTGTAGCCATGCCAGCGTGTATGAAGTGGTATCTTACTGTGGTTTATTTGTGTTTCCCTAGTGACTATCCATGTTGAGCATCCTTTCATTTGCTTATTGGCCAGTTGTATATCTTTCAAGAAATGTCTTTTAGTATCATTTGCCCACCTTTTAATAGGTTATTTGTCATTTTATTGTTGAATTTTAAGAGTTCTTTTTGTATTCTGGATACTAGACCCTTAACAAGATATATGATTTTCCAGTATTTTTGCCCATACTGTGGGTTTTCTTTTCACCTTTATAGTGACCTTTGATGCACAAACGTTTTTAGTTTTGATGAAGTCCAGTTTATCTATTTCTTCTTTTGTTGTTTGTGCTTTAAGATGTCATATCCAGCTCCCCCTCCCCCTCCCTCCCCCTCCCCCTTCCCCCCTCTCCTCCCCTCCCTCCTCCCTCCTCCCTCCTCCCTCCTCCCTCCTCCCCTAGCACAGGGCCCGGGCGGCCGGGGCATTCTGCAGCCAGCAAGCCGGGCATGCAGCCGCCCACTTGCGCTGTGCCTGCTGCAGCCAAACCCAGCCCGATGGGAGCCGAGCAGAGAGCAGGGATCACGAGCCCTGGCCAGAGTGAGCGCGTGCAGCCACTGCTGAGTTGGCACCTGGAGGACATGGAGGAAAGGCCGGCAGAGACCAACGCCAGTGTGGACGACTCGGCGCCCCCCCTCGGTGGCCCAGCTGGCCGAGCGATTCAGGGAGCAGGCAGCCGCTGCAAAGGAGACACCAGCCAGTCAACCAACAAGAAGGAAACTGCCCTGCTCCCTCTCTCTGTTCCTCCCCAGGGTAGAACTGGGCCAGAATGGTGAAGAGAAGTCACCGCCCAATGCAAACCACCCTCCTAAAGTCAAGGTGAAGAGCTCGCCTCTGATCGAGAAGCTCCAGGCCAGTTTAACCTTTGATCCAGCGGCCCTGCTGCCTGGGGCCTCACCCAAGAGTCCCGGACTCAAGGCCATGGTATCACCATTTCACAGCCAGCTTTCTACCCCCAGCAGCCTTGGCGTGTGGTCTCAGGCCAGCGAGCCAGACGAGGTGCCCGTCAGCTTTGACCAGCCTCCTGAAGGCAGTCATCTGCCCTCTTACAGTAAGGTGCAGACGAGGGGCTCCATAAAAAGGTGCCCTCCCTCCAGGCGATTCAGAAGGCCCCAGTCGGACTGTGGGGACCTGGGGGAGCTCAGGGCCGTGGAGTCCTCCCAGGAGGATGGTGCCAAGAAAGAGGATGGGGACGAGGTGTTCCCAGCCAAGAGCAAGACTCCAGGATCCCCTCCTCTGAGGAGGACGCCCAGCAGGACAGAGAAGCAGGAGGAGAAGGGAAGGGCCTCGGGGGTAGCCCAGCAGCACGAAACGGCCATGGGGAACTCCGAGGAGGGGGCCAGCCAGCGTCCAGCCCAAGCCT
This sequence comes from Balaenoptera physalus, assembly GCF_965194825.1. NCBI lineage: Eukaryota > Metazoa > Chordata > Mammalia > Artiodactyla > Balaenopteridae > Balaenoptera > Balaenoptera physalus. The sequence continues at coordinate 17,713,905 of NC_138900.1, read as the reverse complement.
CCAGCCTAGAGGCAGAGGATGGGTGTGGGAGCCCCACGGAGGAGAAACCGGCTGAAGAGCAGACGGAAGAGCCTACAGAGGTGAAGGAGAGGGTGGCCAGTGAAGAGGAGGAGCCCGGACAGAGGAGCCAAGACACAGAGGGGCTGGAGGAGGGAGCTGTGGGGGAGGAGACCCCCCCACAGCCCATCCTGGAGGAGGGGAGGGCGACCACAGTCCTGAGCAGGGGACCGGCAAGGAAAAGCAAGATGGAGGGAGCCGTCCTCAAGCCAGGCTGTGACCCTGGCACTGGCCATGCCCAGCCAGACACTAGCAGTGAGGTCCCCAAGACAGAGGATAACACCCCTGTCCAGGGCACTAAAAGGTGAAGAAGATCTCATTGTGCCTAGTGATGAAGCTGCTGGAGCCGTGTCCTTGAAGTAGCAGGAGTGATCGTAGTGACAGCAAAGGAAGCCATCGCAGGAGCAGGATGGCGTGAGGGTCTGGAGTCAGCCTGAGGACACAGGGTGCAATTTCCCGACCTCTGCACCATCGGAGACAGAGATTGGATCTGAGGGCAGCAGACTTTTATCAACTTGATCAAAGTTGTGTCACTTGATGAACTTGGTTTAAAAAAAAAAAAAAAGTATTTAAAATAATTTACTATGGTAACAACTCCCCAGGGATACTGGTCAAACTGTGGGGCCCAGATACTGTCCACACCCACCTAACCCTATAGCTGACCTCAGAACTGGACTGGGATTTACCTAATCAGATTGTGTTTATGTAAGGTGATAGCCTTTTTATTGTTCTTAAGTTCTCAAATGTAAGTAAAAACTCATTTCAGGTAGCTAGAAACAAAGTAGTATCACTGGAAATATAAATCCTGTAAGTTACAGAAGACCTTAAATTGTATAGAGACCCTGAGACAACCTTTCAGCTTGGTCCAAATTTGACTGGCCAACCAATTTTGAAAACACTGGACAAGAAGAGATAATTATTGAAACATTAAAAAATATGTGTCTGTTGCAGCAAAAAAAAAAGAGATGTGTCCAAGAAACCATTGCCTAATCTAAGATCACAAAGATTTACACCTATATTTTCTTTCTTTTTTTTTTAAGTTTATTTATTTTATTTATTTACTTTTGGTTGTGTTGGGTCTTTGTTGCTGTGCGCCGGCTTTCTCTAGTTGCGGCGAGCAGGGGCTGCTCTTCGTTGCCGTGTGCATGCTTCTCATTGCAGTGGCTTCTCTTGTTGTGGAGCACAGGTTCTGGTTGCGTGGGCTTTAGTAGTTGTGGCACAAGGTCTCAGTAGTTGTGGCTCACGAGCTCTAGAACACAGGCTCAGTAGTTGTGGCACACGGGCTTAGTTGCTCCATGGCATGTGGGACCTTCCAGGACCAGGGCTTGAACCTGTGTCCCCTGCATTGGCAGGCGGATTCTTAACCACTGCGCCACCAGGGAAGTCCCTGTATTTTCTTATAAAAGCTTTATAGTTTTAGCTCTTACATTGAGGTCTTTGATCCATTTTGAGTTAATTTTTGTTTATGATATAAGATAGGGGTTCATATTCTTTTTTTTTTTTTTTTTTTTTTTTGCATGTGGATATCTAGTTGTCCCATCACCATTTACTGAAAAGACTGTTCTTTCCCAACTGAATGGTTTTGGCACCCTTGTCTAAAATCAGTTGACCATAGAGGTATGGGTTTATTCTAAACTCTCAACTGCGTTCCACTGATACATATATGTCATTTCTTACGCCAGTGCTCTGCTGTCTTTATTACTATAGCTTTACAGTACGTTTTCAAATTAGGAAGTGTGAGTCCTCCAACATATTTTTTTCAATATTCGTTTGGTCGTCTTGGGTCCCTTGCATTTCCATATGCCTTTTAGGATCAGCTTGCCTATTACCGTAAAAAAGGTAGTTCAAGTTTTGATAGAGATTGCATTGAATTTGTAGATGAATTTGGTGAAGTATATTTTTAAGTATTACAAGTTTCATTTACATAAACTTTGGAAGCATGTAAAGCAGAAAAAAGTTTAATGTTTATGGTGACTTTTAAAAAATTAGTAAGTATATGGGTCTTACTTGACCTTCTAGGATCATCTGGCAGAGGAATGAGGGTGAACTCTCAGAGCCAGGGGCACCAGTGTACAACACAGAACAAAGGAAGGTTCTCCTCAAGGTTGCTCAAGACACTCACTATGGCCAGTTCAAGGTGATGGTTTTCCTTCACAGACCACACAGTTTCTGTGTGAGCAGCCTTCCGTCCTTCAGCACTCCTGCTGGGTGCTTCTTTTGTACGTTGGAATTTGTACAGCCACATTGATAACAATGGAGCACTTGGGTAGGAATAGATATGATTGCCTTATTGTAATGAATTTTAAAAATGAACATTTGGGAACAGATTTCTTACATATAGCTGTTTGATATCTTGTTTCTTGAAAAGGTTATGAGAGTTTTTAAGAGTCAAGATTCTCTTGAACACAGAGCTACAAATGGTGGCTGGTTTAGTTGGATTTATATGCTAGCTGGGTTAGGATTGCTATACTTTTAGAGTATGTGTTTGTATCCATAGCACTTTTCTCATCTCTTGCTCTTATAACCTGCCTGCCTTCCTGTGTTCCTAATGCAATTGTAGAACCGTAAAGGAGGCATGGTATTTGGCCATGATGAGTGATAAGGTATGACATATTTATTTTTATCTATCAAAAAAGGAAAATGGAAAGAAAGCCTAGTTATCAATAAGTAGACCAAACTATATACAGACATCATGTATATTGAAGTTTAATATAGACTACATGTATCATTCAATAAAACATATTTGAACTGTTGTTATGTTTGGAAGAATAGATAGTTTAGGCAAGTGTAAACCTAGTTGTAGCTGTGTAGGAAGAATCACATTACTCTACTATTGTAGGTTCAGAAACTGCAACCAGAGGTGTTCAGACCTTGCTGTTTGCACCTATCCAGAGCCAGGGGTTCTATAGAAGCTTCCCCAGGGTGTAAGAACCTGCACACCCTCCGAGGCTTCCTTTCAAACATCTGGAGGGGAAATTGGTACCTGGGTGAGGATGAGAAGCATCCTGTCTACAAACCTGCCAGCCACTTACCTCTCCAGGCTCTGTCTTTCTGTATGCTGCATTTCAGCCCAGATGGGTATCCTGAACAGACTTTAAGCCATCCTGCTTCAGGGCCTTTGCTGTGGTGGTCCTTTCATCTGGTGAGCCCCAGCCATCCCTTTTGCACTTATCAAAACCTATCCTACAATCAAGGCCTAGCTCCGAGTAACATTTTCTTCATAACAACCTTCCTGATTTCTCTCAATCTTTGTTCATTGCTCCATTTCCAAATCCCCCTTAAGGTTTTGTGAGTGCTCTACTTGTCAACAGCCCTCACCTAATCTGTGTACTCTTCTAATCCTCTTGTGGATGTGTGAGCTCTTTGAGGAGGAAACACAAACATGAGTCCAGGCCCTGCTTGATGTGTCACTTGTCAGCCTGAGTTTTGGAGTGGTTAGTGGGGAATCAAACTTTTTGTTGCATTATTTTTGTACTACAACTTGAGGAATTTTCTAACAGTCGTCATATCATAGTTCCACTCTCACTATTGTACCTGCTTTTATAAGGTTTTTATATAGTTTCTTATTCATTTGGAGCCCACCTTTGTGGATAATAGCATTTCAGGAGTTAATGTTCCAGAATTACTCACTGTCTTGTAACTTTCCTAACTCTGTCTTATTTTTCCCCCTTACAGGAAATGACTTAGAAGCCTTACAAATACATCTGTGCATTCTTGCTTCAGACTTTACAATTGAGGGCCAACCCAGTCTGGAAGCACCTCTTATTAATGTTATAAGGAAACTGCTACCTCAGCAAACAAAAGAAAAGAAGGAGAGGACTTACAATAAATGCCATTTTTTTTAAAAAAAAACCCTTGTTTTCAGAAAATATTAAAGGAAATTTTTCGCATTGAGAAGACACTTTACAGGTAAATGGATTTGGCAGGCAGGCTCTGTCAAAATTCTGCAGAGATTTGATCTTCCTTACTGAGGACTTAGTGTGAAGTAATTCTGTACTGCTTTTTAAATTGCTGTTGATCAGCTTGTGGGTTTTGGGGTTCTAACTTTTCTGGTATATTGAAGATACATTATATTACATTTTTTAAAGTTAAGTTATTTTTCTGCCATTGTAAATACAAGTATCAAAATATTCTTGCAAAGCAATTCTAGGTAAACATTTTTCTCAGCAAGCATATCTTTTTATTAAGAGAGTGGAATGCTAACATTTCTTGTATAGCATTTTGGACACACTTTTATTTTTTGTCAGAGGTCCTGCCTACACTGAAAATATTAATTATATAAACCTGTTGTCTTTTTCACAACTACATTGGATCACATGGTCACCTGCCTCATGGAAATGCCTTTTTTAAAACTTAGATTTGCAGAACTCCACTATTTTTATACCTAGCTACAGTTTTAGGGGGGAAAAAAAAGGAATCAGGACCCTGACCCTCTCGCAGTCACTGGGACAGTTGCCCTTCCCGCATGTATTGCTGCAGTGCCCAGGACAGTAAAATGGACTACAAGCGGCGCTTCCTGCTTGGCGGGTCCAAGCAGAAGGTGCAGCAGCACCAGCAGTACCCAATGCCTGAGCTCGGCCGAGCACTGAGTGCTCCCCTGGCATCTACGGCCACCACTGCCCCCCTGGGCAGTCTGACTGCTGCAGGCAGCTGCCACCATGCCATGCCCCACTCCACTCCCATTGCTGACATCCAGCAGGGCATCTCCAAATACCTGGACGCCCTCAACGTCTTCTGCCGTGCCAGTACTTTCCTCACAGATCTCTTCAGCACTGTGTTCAGGAACTCTCACTATTCCAAGGCAGCCATGCAACTCAAAGATGTGCAGGAGCACGTCATGGAAGCAGCCAGTCGGCTGACTTCAGCCATAAAGCCTGAGATCGCCAAGATGCTGATGGAACTTAGTGCCGGGGCTGCAAACTTTACAGATCAGAAGGAATTCAGTCTCCAGGACATTGAGGTAGAGTATCTTCTGTGTCATACTTGGGTAGGAAAATGTATTCCAGAGGTAAGTGAGAATGTTTGTCTTAGTTTTTTCTCAAATCACTGAAATGATGGTCTTCGTCCTCTTTCCATTGATACCCTGTCCTTGTAAAAAATTTTTGCATGCCATGTTCTGAATTGCTTTCATTTCAAATTAAGTAAAATAGAAGATTATTAAACAAACAAATCAGCCTATGTTTTATATTCTGTACATTTTCAAGTTGGAACTTAATTTCCAAATAACATTACTGTTAAAGTACATAGTAGGGACTGAGAATTCTAAATATGATTATGAAGATTTCTTTGTGAATTGTCATTATATAGAACCATTGGTTTAATGTAGAAAGTTCTACACATGTTTACAGGATAAGTTATTTTTTCAGTTCTAAATTTACATCTGTTTATATTTGGATGCATTTGATTCTTATTCAGTACATTTCTTAGGGTCTTTGGTAATCAAAAGGAAATATTCTCCCTTTTTCAGGACTCTACGTTAGAGTGTAAGATTGGAATACAAATTTCATTCAGAATAAAGATGATGTTTTTCCTTCCTTCGTTTAGGAAATAATTTATTAAACTGTCATCTGTTAAATTAACTTCACTGCTAGATTTTTAAAATTATTTTTACCTGCTCAGAGAGTTCTTCTGAGTTTGATTTTTCCATGTGCCCTTGTACGTTTTAGCAGCACATTAGAGGTTAGGTTTCTGGATGCTAGGAGGGAGAATGTTCCTTTCCCCATCCTGGGGTTGTGTTTGATTTTAGGAAATCACTAGTCTTCTGAACTAAATCTGATGATTGTGGTAGCTGAATAAGCTAACTTACACTGTTGTGGGTTTAGGGGAAAAAAAAGTTAGGCTATTAAGTATTATGACTCATTTTTTATTGTGTTTAAAAGGCATATTGTGATTTTGAAGGCATTTATAAGAGGAATTTAAAACTATTTTTGTTTTTATTTATTTATTTTTGGCTGCTTGGGTCTTTGTTGCTGCGCGCAGGCTTTCTCTAGTTGCGGTGAACGGGGGCTACTTTTCATTGCGGTGCGCAGGCTTTTCATTGTGGTGGCTTCTCTTGTTGTGGAGCACAGGCTCTAGGCGCGCGGGCTTCAGTAGTTGTAGCACGCAGGCTCAGTAGTTGTGGCTTGTGGGCTCTAGAGTGCAGGCTCGGTAGTTGTGGCGCATGGGCTTAGTTGCTCCACAGCATGTGGGATCTTCCTCGACCAGGGCTCGAACCCGTGTCGCCTGAATTGACAGGCGGATTCTTAACCACTGAGCCACCAGAGAAGCCCAGAAACTATTTTTGAAAAGACACAATAGTCTTGGTGTATATCAGGCATTAGGCATCATCAAACTTTTTCTGTAGAGGGCAAATTGTAAGTAATTTTAAGCTTCGTGGACCACATGTGTCTCTTTCACATTCTTCTTTGTTTTTTTTAAATAACCCTTTAAGAATGCAGAAACCAGTTTTACCTTGTAGACCTGTCTGTTGGACTGTATTTGGCCCATGAGTTATAGTTTGCTGAATCTGCTGGTATAAATGTATAATATCCTCCTTGGCTCATTCTATTTTGAACCTATCCAAGTTTATTTTTATTTTCTGATTTTTTCTATGATCACATCATATATTCAGAGAAATTATGATTTTGAAGTATTTTTAAAATGGCTTGTCATAGTTTAAAGTAGTTTTTAAATTACACATGTAAATCACATATAAAGCGTATTTTTAAAAAACGTACTTCTCAAAAGAAATTCAAGCAGTGAAACTTAAAACTACTGTTCTACTCTCCCATCCCATTCCTTTTCCCAGAGGAGACCACTGTTAACTGGTTGGTTTGTGCCATTCCAGACTACTGTGTGTATAGGCACAGATGTACAGCTTTGACTTTTGTTTGTTTTATGTGAAGAACCATGTTCAGCCCGCAGGATGCTTGGTCACTGCTGTGCAGAGATGTGGCAGCAGAGCAGTTAGGGCCTCTGCCCTCTCAAAATGTGCTGAACAATATTAGACCCAAGCTGTTTCAGCTCCCATCCTGCAATGACACAAGCACCTTTAGCTTTATTTAGAATGTCAGGCAAGAATGGTTTGAAAATAAGGCCAAAGCCTGTTATTTTAACCTGAATGTTACTGGGCTCTTCTTCAGTCCATGCCTCCAGGTGCTGGAGGAGACAGAGCTAGGCCTGTTTGCCCTCCAACCCTGTAGGGCAAGTGCCCTTGTTCCCCAGGTCAGAACAGCTAGAGAAGGATGAACCAACCCTGAGGAGTTGGGTTTAGTAAAGCCACTGGGCACAGTAGCACCTACCTTGTCCTTTCTGCTTTCCTGGGACCAGCATGGACCATTTGAGCTGAGAAGGGGAAATATTTCTTATTGTTGTGTTTTGGAATTTTGGCTTGACTTTCCCCATTGAAATGCGATTAGGATAGCTGGAATACTACCATGTTTTTGTATATAATGGGCTAAACAGGCTTTCAGAGGCTAAACTGGAAACTAAGTGCTGTTGATGGGTTTTAGAATATAGTGTATTCTAGGTTTCAAACTGCTGACTTATAAGTAAATCCTAAAATGTGATTGTGAAATGTAGGCCTGCAGACTTAACATTTTGCTCTTTCCACAGAACAGTATTTGTTGTTTCTGGAATTTATGTACTGACGTGGTCTCTCTCTCAGGATATTCACCAACTCAGATAGAATAGCTGGGCATTTGGGTTTTTTTTTTTCCTGTTGGTTTTTTAAAGATTTTATCAGCAAGGCCCAGAGAAGCTCTTTAGCATTCATCCTTGGGGAAAGAAGTCTGTGGCCTAACACTGATGAACTTGACTGGCTAGACAAGGACCTCTGCTCAAGAGCTTAGCCCAGGACTGCGGTTGAGAAAAGCCCTGAATTCAGTATTCAAACGCTTGACCATTTGAAACCTAAGACAAAGTACCAGTTCCACTGTCCCACCCCTGAAGGTAGCCAAAGCGTGCTTCTAATGCTCCCTTACTTGCAGCCAGGTTTCGGATATGCTCATTGATTGACAGATCCTGGTGCCTGTGTCTAGGAACTGCAGTTGCCAACTGTGTGCTCTGGGGCAGGCAGGGTGTACATGAGTCCTGTCCTGTCTATACTCAGCAGTGACTTTGCCCCTTACCCCGGGTGGTTCAACCTCATAATCTCTCTGTTAGAGAAATAAGTTGTGAGTAGAAAGTGACTCTGCTTTTTTTTTTAAAAAAGGTGTTGTATTTATTTTTTAATTATCTACATTTTTAAATTTTTATTTTATTTATTTTTTTGGCTGTGACGGGTCTTAGCTGCAGCATGTGGGATCTTTCTTTGCGGCACATGAGCTTCTCTCTAGTTGTGGCGTGCAGGTTGTCTCTCTCCAGGGCACGTGGGCTCTAGTTTGCAGCATGTGGGCTCTCTTGTTGAGGCACGCGAACTCAGTAGTTGTGGCACACAGGCTTAGTTTCCCCGCAGCATGTGGGATCTTAGTTCCCCGACCAGGGATCGAACCCGTGTCCCCTGCATTGGAAGGCAGCTTCTTTACCACTGGACCACCAGCAGAGCCCCGACTCTGCTTCTTATTGTCTGTATGGCCTTGAGCAAATCTTCTAACATCTGTAAGCCTCAGTCTGCCCATCTACAAAATGGAATTACCACCCACCTTCCAGAGTTCTGGTGAAGATCAGAAGCGATTAGTGTGTGTGAAACACTGGACCCAGTTAGTTGTCATCATCATCACTTATTATTATTGCTTCCAACATGGCTTGAAAAGTGTTATTAGTCCTTCTCTGCAGTACAGAGCACAATTATGTACAGAGCCAACAAAAGAGAGAAATATACAGCAGATTAGTCTCACTGGAACCCTTTTAGGTGGAAAAAGTTGCCACTCCTAGAACATTTGCTCTGCTCATTTCTTTCCTGGTTCTTGAGGTGAGCACCTCCCTTTCCCTTCTGTGTTATTTTCTCTTTTCGTGTTGTAAGGTGGCAGCAGTATTACCTTGCCTGATGTAGAAACTGCCAGGACGTTTCCAGCATAAAAGCCCTAGGGGACCTCTTGTACTAATAGTCACTGCTCTATTTCCCTTGCACCTAGAATGGGGGTACATAGGGAAGGAAGTGGAGTGGGGGATGTCTTGGAGTCCACTTGCTGTAGCTAGGAATCTTTGAGCAAGCCAGTTGATAGTTTAGGTGGGATTTTCCCCCCTTTGGATTTATAGAAAATGTATAGTTTACATTCTTGTAAATGTTGTCTAAAATGTTGTCTAAAATGAGAAATATGATCTTAATCAAGTGCTTCATGGGGATTCCTTTGTGTAAGTCTCGAACTGCCAGTCCAGCCAAAATGTGAACTCAGGAAAAATATGGTTTCCCATATTGAATTTGTTCATTATACAAAGCTTTGACACCCCACAACATTTTTTAGAGGTAGACCATACGGGACCTGATGTTTCTATCTTTTCTTTTCAAGTCTAGGGGCATCTCCATTGGTGTGTTAATTCTAATGTTCCTGTAACATGCCAGGCTACATGAATTGAGTGGCTGTGAGTTCTCTTTGATTTTATCTACTTCAATTTTATTTGTCCTAGAAATCTGGTATCCTAACTAAGGATCATTTGCAAGTAAAACATGTAGTTCATATTAAAGAAGTATAGACAACCCCATAATTAGGTTTTCTATTTATTAGAAAATCAAAGATGTTAACTTCTTTTTATAAACATCTATCACGTGTCTTAAATAAAATTACTTTTTCAGTGCAAATGTAAATAAAAGAATCAAATTGACTTGTGGTTCATGCATTCATTCCACAGATATTTATTGCACACTTTGTGCCAGGGACTGTTCCAGGCACAGAGGATACAGCGGTGAGCAAGACAGAAATTCCTCCCTTCACATAGATAGATGAAGGCTGTGATCTTAGATAAGATAGTTAGAAAAGGCATCACTGAGAACATGATATGTGAGTAAAGAACTGAAGGAGATGAAGGAGTAGGCCCCAGTAATAACCAGGAAAAGAGGATTCCAGGCAGAGGGGACAGCTAGTGCAAAGTTCCTGAGGCAGGAGCAAACTTGAGTGTTTGAAGAGCAGTGAGGGCCTATTGTGGCTGAAACAGTGAGCAAAACAGAGACACTAGGTGTGAGGTCAGACAGGTAAAGAGGTCATCCTCTGAAGGGAAGGTGAAGGGAGGGCAGCAAGATGAAGTGATGACACTTCTCCCCTTGCTTTCTTCACCCCGTGGCAGCTCTGAGGCTCCAGTTTCACCTCGGGGCCTCAGTGTTGGTACAGGGTTCCCAAGAGTTGTATAGCTGATTCACTTTGCTATATAGTAGAAACTAACATAACATTGTAAAGCAACTATACTCCAATAAAAATTAATTTAAAAAAAAAAAGATAAGTTGGGAACTTTGAACATGTACTGTGTCCTGGTCAATTGGGATTTGCTTCAAAACATTCCAGCAGAAAAAGGTGGAGTTGGGGAGAAGGATGAAAAAAACATGGCAAAATGTTGATAGTTACTGAAGCTTTTTGATGGGTTCATGGGGGTTTGTTATATTCTGTTTTTGTGTATATTGGGACATTTTCCAAGTTTAAAAAAAGGGAGAAACTTTCGACCACATGATAGAAGTAATGTATCAGGAACACCCAATAAATGATTCCATTTCATAAGTGATTTGTGCATGTGAAGTGGTCTTCTAACAGAAAGGGAAGTATTTAGGAAGACTCCTCTGTTTTCTGTCTGCTCACAGAATACTGCATCTCTGGCATTCTGGTCATAAGTTTGTTGGCGGGGTTTTTTCCCATACCAAGCAATTCTGGATCAGTTCTGACGTTTTTTACCTGGAGTTAGCATCAGATCCCACAGGTAAGGGCTCAGTCCCACTAGACTGCGCCCCCACCCTGCCCCCTTAGACAGCAGTTACAAGTCCAGGGTGTTACCTATGTTTCTTACCAACTGGCTACAAATCAGAAGTCCCCATGACCACCCCACAGGTTTGATTACTTTATTAGAGCAGCTCACAGAACTCAGAAAAACATTTTACTTACTAGATTATAAAAGGATGTAACTCAGCAACAGCCAGATGAAAGATATGCATAAAGCAAGGTATGTGGTAAGTGGTGTGGGCTTCCATGCCCTCTCCAGGCGTGCTGCCCTCCCAGCACCTCCACCTGTTCTTTAACCCAGAAGCTCTCTGAACCCCGTCCTTTGGGTTTTTTCGAGCCTTCATTAAACAGGTGTGGTTGATTAAATCTTTGGCCATTGGTGATTGATTCTGTCTCCAGCCTCTTCCCCTCTTCAGAGGGGTTGGTCTGAAAGTTTCAAACTTGGTTCCCCTGGCAACCAGCCCGCATCCTTAGGAGCTTTCCAAAAGTCACCTCGTTGACATAAACTCAGGTATGGTTGAAAGAGGCTTGTTATGAATAACAAAAGATACTTTTCTCTCTCTTATCACTTAGAAAATTCCAAGGGTTTTTAGGAGCTGTGTGCCAGAAACCTTGGAAGAATACCAAAATATATATTTATTATAAATCACAATATCACAGAGAGTGTCACTGAGTAAGGTATAGTGATGAGAAGAAAGGCAGGTGCTTTTCAGAAAAATGAAGAAAATAAAAGTGAATCAAGGAAGAAAATGAGAATAGAGAAAAGAAACCTTTGAAGGCAGGACCCCAGCAGCAGGTAGGAGTCAGGGAAAGAATGCTGTGCTCGTAATTTTGGTGACTAAAATGGCAATGTTGCTTTCTTTTAGGAGAATGTGATTTAACATTTCATAGTTACTAAAAAGTCTTGAGTGAATGTAAGGAAAAATGAGGTTTGATGGGCAAATTAGAATGAAACAGAAATAAAACAGTTCATGGAATGTAATTTAACATAGGACTACCTTTCCTGAATTACTTCCTATTCTAAATTTTTTTTTTTAAAGGTAAAGCTATTTTAATTATTTATTTATTTATTTATTTATTTATTTATGGCTGTGTTGGTCTTAGTTTCTGTGCGAGGGCTTTCTCTAGTTGCGGCAAGCGGGGGCCACTCTTCATCGCGGTGCGCGGGCCTCTCACTATCGTGGCCTCTCTTGTTGCGGAGCACAGGCTCCAGAGGCGCAGGCTCAGTAGTTGTGGCTCACAGGCCTAGTTGCTCCGCGGCATGTGGGATCTTCCCAGACCAGGGCTCGAACCCATGTCCCCTGCATTGGCAGGCAGATTCTCAATCACTGCGCCACCAGGGAAGCCCCCTATTCTAAATTTTTATGGTTACTGGTCAGCTTCTGAGATTTCACAGAATTGGATAATAGCCTGTTTTGGCAGCGTCCTCATCTTTACAGATCAGGAATCTGAGTGTCTGTAAAGACGACATTTGCCTGAAATCTTTCTGGGCCCAACATACACAGGGATTGTGTCCTTTACCTCTCCACTGTTCCAGGCCAGTGCAGTCTTTGTGCCAAGGGATTTGTTTGCAGTGTCCATCCCTCCAAGAGACTGGCCTTTCTGACCTAGCTAATGCCGAAGTGCCCAGACATGGGAAAGTAAAGGAACCGCTGTGAGTCCTTGCTCACTCCCAATCCTTTCTGAGGCCCCACTAGCTCCTGGAGGAGGCTCCAGTCACCTGGCCTGCTTTCTTCTTCACGTAGCTGCTAGCACCCACCCTCCAAGGTAAAATACAGATGAGCTGGCTGCAAGCTGGCAAAGATGAATGAGGACTATCAAAAGCATCTGCAGAGACGTGGATGGACCTAGAGTCTGTCATACAGAGTGAAGTAAGTCAGGAAGAGAAAAACAAATATCGTATATTAACGCATATATGTGGAATCTAGAAAAACGGTACAGATGAACCGGTTTGCAAGGCAGAAATAGAGACAGATGTAGAAAACAAATGTACGGACACCACAGAGGGAAAGCAGGGGGTGGGGGGATGGTGGGAGGATGAACTGGGAGATTGGGATTGACATATATACACTAATATGTATAAAATAGATAACTAATAAGAACCTGCTGTATAAAAAATAAATTAATTAGAAAGAAAAAGAGGGCTTCCCTGGTGGCACAGTGGTTAAGAATCTGCCTGCCAATGCAGGGGACACGGGTTCGAGCCCTGGTCCGGGAAGATCCCACATGCCACGGAGCAACTAAGCCCGTGTGCCCCAACTACTGAGCCTGTGCTCTAGAGCCCACGAGCCACGACTACTGAGCCCACATGCCACAACTACTGAATCCCACATGCCTAGAGCCCGTGCTCCATGACAAGAGAAGCCACTGCAATGAGAAGCCCACGCACCACAACCAAGAGTAGCACCCGCTCGCTGCAACTAGAGAAAGCCCGCGCACAGCAATGAAGACCCAACACAGCCAAAAATAATAAAACAAATTAAAAAAAAATAAAAAGAACCTTCTGTATAGTGCAGGGAACTCTATCTACTCAATACTCTGTAATAACCTATATGGGAATAGAATCTGAGAAAGAGCGGATATATGTATATGTATAACTGATTCACTTTGCTATACAGCAGAAACTAACACAACATTGTAAATCAACTATACTCCAATAAAAATTAATGTAAAAAAAAAAGAAAAAGCACTCTAGGCCTGGTGGGCAAGACAGATAAATAAGTAGACTGTGACCATAGGTGTGAGCAGTGCTGTGATGCAGATGGAAAATAGCCTCAGGCCTGCCTGTGGGCTCAGTGTCCCCCCACCCAGCTCACTGTGAGGGGACCCAGCCCCCACACCGGAACCGCCTACCTAACCTGTGAGAGAACCTGGTAGGCCCTGATAAGAGTTTAGATTTTATACAGAATGAGATGGGATTTTTTTCAGGGGGATTTTTTTTTAAATTTATTTTTGTCTGCGTTGGGTCTTTGTTGCTGCACGTGGGCTTTCTCTACTTACGGCGAGTGGGGGCTACTCTTGGTTGTGGTGCGCGGGCTTCTTATTACAGTGGCTTCTGTTGTTGCGGAGCACGGGCTCTAGACGCACGGGCTTCAGTAGTTGCGGTGTGTGGGCTTAGTAGTTGTGCTGCGCGGGCTCTGGAGCACAGGCTCAGTAGTTGTGGCACATGGGCTTAGTTGCTCCACGGCATGTGGGATCTTCGTGGACCAGGGCTCGAACCCGTGTCCCCTGCACTGGCAGGCAGAGTTAACCACTGCGCCACCAGGGAAGTCCTAAAGGGGGATTTTGACTGATATGAATTGATTTGTTTTTTTTTTTTTAAAAATACTGTGGCTACAAGTGACAGAAACCAAACTCAGAACAGCTTAAACAACAATAAAAGCAAAAAGAAGCTGGTAGTTACATAGTACTTATGCTATACGCTGTTCTGAGACTGTACACATTAACTCACTGAATTCTGTTAATAACCTTGTAAGTTAGGTACTATTCATATTCCCATTTTATTGACGAAGAGACAGGTGTGGAGAGGTTAAACAGCTTATCAAAAGCTTCATGGCAGATCCAGACTTTAGACCCAGGCAGTCTGACTCTATAATAGAGTACCAATTCTTGACCGTAGCACTGTACTGCCTCTCAACAAAACAATGTATTGACTCCATGAAACCGAAGAAAGTTAGCTCTTTGGGCATGGCTGGATCCAGGGGCTCACACAGTGCTGAACAGACTCAGACTGTCTCCATGCCAGAGTTGCCAACAACTCAGCAGAAAGAGCACCTCTGCTCTCCCCCAGATTCTGACAAAATTCTAGAACTCAGTCTGGTTGGCTTGGCTTGGGTCACTTGCCTGTCCTTGGACCTTGTGGCCAGAAAGGTTAAACTAACGCACCGACTGGTCAGGGCTGACTTGTGCGCCCACTCCTGGGGCTGGGGTACCACCAGACTGAGAGTGCAGGGGGAGTGGTTCCCTGAGGGCTGCTTCCAAAGGCACGGGGCTAGATGTTGGGGAGGCCACACTGCAAATACCAGCTGGTGCGTGTCAAAGGATGTGATGGGGAACATATTTATGATCCTGGATACACCTGCTAAATTGTTTTGTTTTCAGGATCTTAGCAGTTTATTATGTCTTCTATGAGGCCTTTTGTTATGTCTCTTAGTAAAGTTCCATAATTTCCTTTCTAGTGGCTGTGTATATTCTTAACATTCTTACGTAATCTTTATTTTAGTTGCTGTCATGAATGAAATTATATTTAAAAGTTTTTTCTATAACATAGAAGCACCACTGATTTTTATATTTTTGTCTTGTCTCCTGCCATGTGACTGGACTCAATAATTCTAATGTTTCAATTGGTTTATTTTTGTATATGTGGTCATGTCATCTACATGTATCTCCTCCCTTCCAGTAGTTATATATCTTGTTGCGTTGACCATAGGTTTTATTTTTAATTTTTATTTATTTATTTATTTATTTATTTTGGCTGCACCTTGTGGGACCTTCCCCAAACAGGGATTGAACCTGGGCCATGGCAGTGAAAGCCCAGAATCCTAACCACTAGGCCACCAGGGAACTCCCTGATCATAGGTTTTAATGTATAAAACAATCAGTGTTAAGAATGAGCATCTTTGTTTTGGTCCTCATTTTAATGGGAATACTTTGGATATATTACTATTGATTATTAATTTTAACAAATTAGTTTTTCTTATATATGATGCATGCTTAGGTAAAAAATTCTAACACTTCTGAATGGCATAAGTCCCTTCTCCGAAGGTAATGCTTCTCTCTTCCAACTCCATCCCAGTTCCAGACAGAACCACTATTAATTGTTTTATGTAGCTGTGCAGATAGCAGCAGACATGCATATGCAAACATATCCGGAAAATACATCTTTTTACTCCATTATATATACCCTTTATTCCCTCAACAGCATACCCGTTAATTATTACATTGGTTCTCGGTTTGAAAGAATAAGCATACAGTTCCAAGGCGTAACAAATGTTATACTTGATTCTTCATTCAAGGGATGAGTGTGTCACTTGCAGGAAAGCCTTGCGTGGTTTATGGACTTTCTCTCTCCAGAAGAGTCGTGATCTCCCCCATGCCTGTTGGTGATATCACCCTCAAAGTAAGCTCAAGGTTGCAGCTGGTGTCTGTGGGCAGGCTGCAGAAGAGCTGTCCAGGGAAAGAAAGCAGGAAGAGTTTGGGGGGAAGAATGAGTTGTCATTTGCACATAGATGCAGACATCATGATGTCCTGCCCTCAGCTCTGCAGTCACCATGCTGCTCTTGGCCTAGTTTGGTGCTTTTATGTGGAGAGTAGCAACTGCTTTCTTTTCTTCTTTCAACAAATATGTATAGGAGGATTGTCTACTGTGTGCCAGGCAATGAGAATGCAACAGAGAGCAAAACAAAGACCCTGTCCACATCCAACTCAACTCCTAGGTAGGGAAACAGAGAAAAAATAAATGGCACATACAAACATAATGTCAGGTAGTGAGAGGTGCTATGAAGAGAAATAAAGAATGATGAAGAATGAGAGTTAGAAGAAGGCCTCTCTGAGGATGGGACATTTGAGCAATGCCTGTCAAGCGATAGCTGTACAATTCCAGGGGAAAGGATGCTCCAGGTAAGGTAGTGGTTCATTTGCAAATGGGGTCAGGGTGGGCTGTCCCTCAGGGGACACTTGGCAATGTCTGGAAGTTTCTTTGATTGTCAGAAAAATGGCATTTTTTTTTTCATGCTAGGGCTAGAGTGAGAGGAATCTTACTCATTTAGAAGAACTCGAGTGTTACACCAGAGGACCTGCAGTGATTTGAAGGAGGAGGCACGATAGAGTAAAAGATGCTGGACTTGCATGTTAGGGAATCAGAAATTCAGTGACTCACTATGTATTTAGGGGACAATTTTTATCATCTTTTAGGATCTCAGTTTCTCTTTCTGCCTCTGACCAATATCCCATCCCCCCTACCCCGCACATAAACACCCATGGCCAGATGGTGTTTCTGCATGAAGTCTAGAACATTAGGTGACAAGACTCAGACCCCAGATCATGAAAAGCAAAAGTTTGCAGGAGCACAAAGCTCTTAGATTTCTGATTTTTAATTCAAATTGATTTGGAGAAGGTAGAGTCTTGATATATCTCTTCCTTGTAGTCCTTCAGGTTATGTTTTAGTCCTGCAGCAAAACAGATGCCTGGATACTCAAAAGCTCCTGTCGACTGCCACATTTGAGCGCTATTGCAGCTCTTTTGCAGCTCAAAAGTCACCCTAGGAGGAAGAGATTTCTCTACTGTTTTTTTTTTTGGTTTTGTTGTTGTTATTGTTGTTGTTTTTTATAATGAAACTCTCTAGGAGTTAAGCCAGCATTTTATTTATTTATTTATTTTTGGCTGTGCTGGGTCCTTGCTTCTGTGCGAGGGCTTTCTCTAGTTGCGGCAAGCGGGGCCACTCTTCATCGCGGTGCGTGGGCCTTTCACCGTCGCGGCCTCTCTTGTTGCGGGGCACAGGCTCCAGACGCGCAGGCTCAGTAGTTGTGGCTCACGGGCCCAGTTGCTCCGCAGCATATGGGATCCTCCCAGACCAGGGCGCGAACCCGCGTGCCCTGCATTGGCAGGCAGACCCTCAACCACTGCGCCACCACGGAAGCTCCGCTACTGTTTTTTAATTTTAATTTTTGTTTTTTGTTTGTCTGTTTACCAGTAAGGATATGACATTTTATTCAAAACAGTATGATCTGAGGGGTTGTGGTGGCTGCATCTCCCAACCAGTGCTGCTGGAATCTGGTGAGCAGAGAGCAGGGATGCTGCTGACAACATCCTGCGCTGCATAGGACCGCCCTCCACGACAGAGAAGCCTCTGGCCCCCAGTGTCAGTAGTCGTGCTGTTGAGAAACCCTGAGGTAGTGGGAACTGGCTGGTGCAAAAACTTGAGACCGGAGCTGTGCTCACAGTTTTTGAGGAATAGCAAGAAGGTCGGTGTGGCAAGAGTAGAGAGAGGTGGGATAGGAAATAATAAGTTCAGAGCCTAGTCAGGGGCCAGATCATGTAAGGTATTGTAGGACACATGAGGAGTTTGGATTTTCTTCTGATTGTAATGGAAAGCCATTGGAAGACTTTGAGCAGGGGAGTGAAATAATCTGACTTTTGTTTTATAAGACTTCCTGTGTGGAAAGTAGCCTCTAGGGGAGAGAGGAGACTCTGCTAGTTGCCTCCCAATATCTAGTGTCACCTTCTTCCTTAATAACAAAACTCTGGGGAATTCCCTGGCGGTCCAGTGGTTAGGACTTGGTGCTTTCACTGCCGGGGCCCTGGGTTCAGTCCCTGGTCGGGGAACTGAGATCGCACAAGCTGCCATGGCGCAGCCAGAAAACAACAACAACAAAAACTCTGGAGGGTTTTTTGTTTGTTTGTTTTTGTTTTTTCAGGAATATTATGCATGGAGAAGAGACTATACTTCCCAGCTTCCCTTACAGCTAGGAGTGGTCACTTGAATTAAGTTTTGGTTCATGAAGATGTAACTAGAGGTTTTGGATGAGACTGCTGGGAAGTTTCTTTAGAGGGAAAAAGGGTGCTACCTTCTTCCCCACTCCCCCCCCAGTTTTTTACTATCTAGAATGCAGGCAGAATGGCTAAAGGTCATTTAAACATTTAGAACTATGAGGTAGTTCCAGTATGTAAGCCTTGTGTGAGGATGAAGACCAGAAAGATGGGAACTGGGCTCCTTGTGATACCCGGGAGCCTCCATGCCAACTCTGGACTGCCTAACCCTAGATTTATTTTTACCTTAGAAAGAAGTAAACGTTGCTCTTATTTAAACCACTGCATTTGTTGTTGTTGTTGTTGTCGTTGTTGTAATGTGTAGATAAAACTAATCCTAATTGAAAGGAAGCAGGAAGGTCCGTTAAGAGGCTGTTATAGTAATCCAAGCAAGAGATGATTGTAGCTTGGAATAGAATGGTAGCAGAGGGGGTGACTAGAAGCACTTGTACTTTTTTGTGTGTGTGGTAAATTATACATAACATAAATTTTGCCATCTTAACTATATGTAAGTGTACAGTTCAGTGGCATTAAGTATGTTCATATTTTTTGCAACCATCAGCCACTAGCCATCTGCAGAACTTTTTCATCTTCCCAAACTGAAACTCTGTACCTATTGAACAATAACAACCATTCCTCCTTTGTCTACCATAGACTTAGTTCCCCTCACTGGCCTTTCACTTTTTCATGTCCTGGATGATAGTTTATAGTTATCCTGTTAGTTACTACCATTGATAGCAATGTAGCTGAAATATACAACTTCCTGGGAATTCCCTGGCAGTCCAGTTGTTAGGACTCTGTGCTTCCACTGAAGGGGCACAGGTTTAGATCCCTGTATGGAGAACTAAGATCTTGCAAGCCGAGCAGTGCAGTGATAAATAAATAAATAAATAAATAACTTCCTATGTGTGTTGCATGTAATAAATTTTTGATATATTTTATTTTGGAAAGCAGGCTATAAAATAGCATACAACATGATCTAGTTTTACAAAAAGATATCTACGGGTACAAATGTAGGCTGTATCAGAAACATGTAATCAGTGGTTATAGCTATTTAGTAATATTTGATACTGTTTATTTCTTTATTTAGCTGATCTTTTCCCCGTAATTTATTTGCAATGAATATGTATTACTGGTATAAAAGGTTTTATGCACCACAGTGTTTGGGCCATGAAGTAGGAGTTCAGAAACTGTGTCTGTTGATATTTTTACCAGCAGTAAAGCAGCATGTCTAGGGGCAGAATGTAATCTTGTCCGAATGATTAACATTTGGTGTTGGCTCATCTACCCTTGGGGATGTGTTAGCTTTCTCTCCTCACTAGTTCTTTCTTCTGTACATAGCATGGCAGCTTCTTTGTGCTCTAGGTTAATACTGACTGCAAAGAGATTATTGTTTTGTTAGTTGCTTTTTTTATTGCTGTTAGTTGCTTTTTTTTTTTAATATTTAAGCACTCACTGTTAATCAGTTTTTAGGTCAGACTATACATGTTAGTTTCAGTAAGCTTGTTTTTTACATTTTTATGCCATAATTTAATCTCCATAAGGTACTTTCCATAGTCCAGGCATGGTCTACTGCATTCTGTATTTCTCTGGAGACACATTTAGGTCTTTGTATCACATTCTGGTCTGTTGGTTAGGTCATTATGTAATAACTCTGGAATTATCATAAGAATAAAAGATTGGGAACACGTGGAACCAACTGTAATGTTTAAGGTACAAGTAAGTTTTGAAGAGAGAGAAATGACTGAATGAGTTTGGAATTTCTAATAAAAGCAGCCAATCCGGATCAACTTCATTTCATTCATTCTCGACTTTTAAACTGATCAGAAGTAAATGCTAGAACCCCTGGAAATGTTTGACAGTATGGTATATGTGACACTTTTACTTGTTCTTCACTCTGCAGGGATGTGAGAAAGACGAATTGTTCAGTGAGGGTGAGCAAAAAATGAACTTAGACATTGTGTATATTGATGTGAAAATCACAAGGTGTGTGGCAGATGGGGTGCAGTTGGGCACTTCGTGATTTCAGCACGTGCGGATATAGTAAGGGCTGAGTCAGGCCCTGGCCCTAGAAGAGGAGTAACTAAAATTGTGAAAATATTCTAGGAAGGTAGAGTTGACTATGGTGGTGTAGAAAGAGTGTTCTTTTAGGGTTCAAAATAGGATGACCTTAAACTAAAATTGGCTTTAATTAATAAAATATAAAAATCACCAAAAAGAAAAGGTTTCCTGGTTATATCCATGAACATAACCCCCTTAGCAGCACATGTGGTACGTTTATAGGGGAATGGGAAAGTGAACGTGTACCCTTTTCCTCTGCCATCAGGGATTCCCAGAAAACAAGGTTTCATTTCAGTAGATCCTCAATGGCTGTTTATAGTAATCCAGAATGCTCCATGGATATTTGGAGGCAGAAGTGGCAAGGTCGCTTATTGTCTGTGTTCAGGAATTGGGCCTTTATGAGGAATTGAAGTCACACCAAAATGTTTCTCTTAATGCAAGTCTGATAACAGCCTCTTATTGCCCCAGATTCCATCAACTTGGGATGCCTTTGGATGAATGGATTTTTTTTTTACTAATACAAACACCAAGGGTAAGATTAAATCTGATTGCTTTCTTCATAACTGTTGAATGGGACTGATGTGCTGAAGGCCTGAACAGATGTTTTGGGGTTTGGAATTCCTCTAGAGGTAAGAGAAGCTGCTTCTTTTCCCAAGCCCTGTGTGTCCTCTCCCAGTTTATCATTGCTGTTTGCAGCCAGTCTTAGCAGTCTGCTGTGCAGATCATGAACTTTGAGACTCACGCCACCCTGAAGTGCCACAGGCTACCCCACTTTTTACTCTTGTCGCAGCCCCTTTCCCACAGTTAGAGAAGACTGAGCCATGCCTCTCAGTCTCCGTTTCCAGCCCAGGGAACTGGGCTGACACTGGGGCCTGACACTGTATGGGAGACATCAGGGTTCCTGCACAGGGTTCCTCTCCCCTTCTTGGTATCCTTAGTCACTGTCGTGACTACATCCTGGATCTTGTCATATGAAGATAGCATAGCCTGATGGTTAGAACACAGTTTTTGGAGTCAGACAGACTTGGCATCAGATCTGTACTGCACCACTTATTACCTGCTTGACACTGGAGCAAGGTTCTTTCTTTCTCTAAGCTTCGGTGTTGTCATCTATAAAATGGATGAATTGCTATCACCCCCCTGAGTCACTTCACTGCACGTCAAGTGCTTGGTATGGGTTAAGCACTCAGTAAATGATAGCTGGAACTCTGGAAGTTCCAGGTTGATAGACGTGGAACTCTATAGCTCCACTGACAGTTTAAACTCATTGACATTTAAAATGTCTCTCTCTTTGACCACTCCACTCATTTGTCCACCAGCTTGCCACATCTGTTCTGCAGCTTCACTGGATCCTGCAGTCCAGGAAACGTTCTCCCTGTGAAAGAGAAAGTAGCTGTCCTCAGCCCTTGGGTCACATGCTTCCAAATTCATAACTTTAGAGTCTCTATTTCTTTCCAGGTTTCTCAGGAAGACCCCAAGGACTGGCTCATCCCTGTGATGGAGAGGATAGAGTCTGTTACAGGAGGGAAGCTGGGCTAAGACAGGAGATATTGTAGAGAAAAGGGGGGCAGAGGCAGGCTGGAGATTGAGCTTTGTCCTCTATCTGGAAAAGGTGGTGTTTATACGTCTGTTAGTTTAGGTAAACTTGTAGAATAGATATTTTTTAAATAGCTTTTCCAGGGACTTCCTTGTTGGTCCAGTGGTTAAGACTCCATGCATCCACTGCAGGGGGCACGGGTTCGATCCCTAGTTGGGGAACTAAGATCCTGTATGCCACGTGGCACAGTCAAAAAATAAATAAATAAAAAAGCTTTTCCAAGCTCCAGGGTGTAACCATTGGTTTGATTGGCTTTTAATGAATTGTTTACAACACAAATATTTTGTCACAACCCATATTTGTGCTACATACCTCATGGGTGGGGGAGGGAAATGCTGAGCTCTTGTTCGCATCATTTCTTCTGTACACGGAAGAAATTTATATTAAATGACTCATCCAAGGTCAAGCATGTAATAAGTGGTGGAGACAATATTCCGAATGTCTGCCTTTTAAAACTGTCCACCATCTCTCCCCCCATTTACCCCTGCAACAGAAGCATCCTCCTTCCACCATTCTGCCCTTGACAACAAGAGGACCCTCCCCAACCCCCAGCCTAGCATCGACCAGCATTATCAGAGAATGTCCTGTTCTGGGCCCAGGACCCTGCATCAGGCCTTCAGAGGCCTTTCTCAGAATTTTCCTTTAGAAGGGAGAGGGGTTACTCCATCTGTTCCCTTGGTCTTTTCCTCAGAGAGCCTTTTCCTTCCCACCTCACTCCTTAGTGTTCATTCTCCAGTAGCCCCTGACTTTGCATATCTACTTAACTGTTCCCCACCATTAGAAGGTAACCCTAACAAGGACAGTGACTTGTTCGCTGTCTTTCTTATAGTATCTTCTGGCTTTTTTGTGCTTTGTACATATCAGGCATTCACAAATTACACATCTGTTGAAAGATTGAATGACTCAGTTGTATCTGTCAAAAGCTGAAAGAATGTGAGCCTAGAGCAAATGGCACATGGCATCTCCACTTCTCCCTCCTCCTCCCTCAGCCACAGCCTGCCAAGAGGCTAAGGAAGGAGGAGGAGGAAGAGTTTGTGTGCCTGAGGACCCAGCTTCACTTCTCCTCCTGGGTTTGCTCTCTGTGGAGCGTCAGGACACCATATCATTCTGGCCAAAGCCAGTTAAGGTTGAGCTGCTGTCCTGTGTCTGGTCTCAGTGCTGCCAGCCCACAGCTGTCTTCACGTGTGTAGAGCCTGTTGAAGGCAGGGGGGCACAATGGCTAAGGGCATAGACACTTGAGTCAAGTGACCCCTCTGCCACATCTAGTTGTGTCCCCTTGACAAAGTTTCATAACCTTTCTGTGCCTTAGTCTTATTGTTTGTGAAATGGAAATGACCTCATATGGTTGTTCCTAGGATTAAATGAGATAATCAATGTGAAATCTTTAGCACAGGTGAAGTACATGCTGAGTGTTTCGTTCAGGCTGGCTGATATTATGTACAATGCTAATTAAATACTCTTTTTTCTGTTTGTGGCACAAGTTCCTAGGTTGCTAGGTCTGCTTATTCTGTGTGGCTCACTCTGCCCCATCTTTGATGGGGTGGAGCTTTGAGGGAGATGTGAGTGGAGACCCAGAAGGTTTGTTTGAGTGGGAATTCAGCCTGTATTTCTGATGGTTCCCTATAGAAGGAGGATGCTTTGGTGTGAGTTTTGTGTGTTTGCTTTAGTTTTGTCCTGGTGATTTCCACAGGGGAAAATAATTCAGAGGGAGTAAGTGTCACCACTGGGAGCTTGCCTGACTCTCTTTCTCCAGGAAGAAGAGCTCTGCCCAGTGGGGGTGGAAAAGGGCAGCATCTGAAATGTGTGCTGGGAGGTGATAGGTCCAAGGTTGAGTCTTATTTTTGGCTTCTCCAAGGAACAGGACTGGGCCAAAGTGTGGGCAGTGGGGTTGGATTTTAGTTCCTTGTAAAAGGCAATGGAAACCTTCACCACCTCCCCAAGGCAGCGCCCTGAGAGCTGGCAGCTAGTGGGCCCTCTCAGCTATGCTCCAGTTGGATTACAAACTCAATAAAATAAGTAATTTTTTGTTAGTAAGTAATCCACTGTATAGGCCAATGAAATACCTTCCATTAAAAATGTTTTGAATGTTATGGAACATGATAAAGGAGTTACAAAAAGGTTTTGTTGTTACTGTTGTTGAATTTTGTATGACTAAAACAACTGTAAAAGATTAGGGGGACATGTCAATAATCTGGAAAGTGTCTGCTCAAGTTGCTTTGCAAGCAGCAAATTCTTGCTGTCTTTTAAAGAAAAAAGAAGTAGGAAATCATAGAGAACACCTTGTAGCTGGAGTTAACACAAGAAAGCAAATGGGGAACGACAAGTAATGTCAGAGAACAGCTTTAGCCAATGCCAGAGGTTGGCAGATAAAGGCACATTTGTATCTTAAAATGTTTATGGTATGTAGTATATTTTTAGTACATATATTATAATTACATGTTAATAGTATATATTAACATAGCATGTATATGGTAGTTTTTTTAATGAATTTTCTACTTTAACGGACTACTGCATCAACCAACCAACTAATACGTATCAGGTGAGTGGGTTTCTACTGTTCTGACAAATGGACTTAACAGTATGTTTTGTTGACTCCTAGAAGACAGGTCTGTGAGCTTTGTTTTGTAAGACTGGAAATATGACATACAGCTATGTTAATAACTATGTAATAACTATGTTAATACACTGTTACCAAAATAACCTGTATCTTTGGATTCCATTTCCAATGGAATGTCTTCTTATAGTCAAACTGACCTTTTGGATTTTTAATCACCTGGCTTTTACTCTGCCCTCTGAATACTGTGTGGACAGAATTGGAATTGTGGGTTGCTGTGGTTCAGCAGGAGCTCAAAGACAACCAGGGTTGGTGTGAGCCAGAGTCCAGATGAGGCGAGTGGAGAACAGGAGTGGAGGGAGGCTAGATGGGAAGTGGGAAGGCCCATTCGAACCTTGGGGCTTGCTATTTGGTTGAAACATCTTGATTTCTAGGTATCAGGCCACCCAGGTCCAAACGTGAGAACAAAGGCAGATCCTTCTAAAGCATGGTGACTTTTTAACTTCATATGATTTCAGATTTCCAGTTAATTGTTACCTCTACTCAAATTGATAGTTGAGAATTGATTGCGGTCATGCAGTAGCAACCCACAGCCTTAAAATCCCTGGCTCTCTTGTTTTCACAGGTGTTGGGGCGATGCTTCTTGACAGTGGTGCAGGTCCATTTCCAGTTTCTGACCCAGGCGTTACAGAAGGTCCAGCCAGTGGCTCACTCTTGCTTTGCCGAGGTGGTTGTGCCAGAAAAAAAGAACAGCAGCAGTGGCGGTGGCTTATCTGGCATGGGCCACACACCAGAACTGGAGGAAGCTGTGCGGTCCTGGCGGGGGGCTGCTGAGGTAACCCTGACTTTGGGGAGATTGGTGCCCTTTGTTCAGATAGGAGAGGCTCCAGAGGGCCTTTACCTGTTGGTTCTTAAAAAAGCCATTTTATGTAGAAGTGTGAGTTTTCAACTGCTGTCATTAGCTTGTTCATTCATTTAACAGTGAATGTCTTTGTAAATGCCCACTTCATGCCAGGCATGTGCAGGCCCTGAGGTAGTAGCCTCTACTCACAGCCTCCTAGGAGAAAAGTCTTACAAAAACAGGTTTGAGGGGCCGTGATGGAGGTGTGCAGGAGCCCAGGGGAAGGGCCTGGCATCCGACAAGAAGTGCAGCAGAGCTTCTAGGAAGAGGGACTAGGGAGAAGAGGCTGGAGGGTATATGGAGGGTAAGGGGTCAGCCAGGTAGCTAGGTGGGGATGTAGTAGGCAATGACACATTTCTTGTTGGCATTTTATTTTTTAATAAATTTATTTATTTTATTTATTTATTATTTTTGGCTGCGTTGGGTTTTGGTTGCTGCGCGTGGGCTTTCTCTAGTTGCAGCGAGCTGGGGCTACTCTTCCTTGTGGTGCGGGGGCTTCTCTTGTTACAGAGCACGGGCTCTAGGTGCGCGGGCTTCAGTAGTTGTGGCTTGTGGGCTTCGGTAGTTGTGGCTCGCGAGCTCTAGAGCACAGGCTCAGTAGTTGTGGCGCATGGGCTTAGTTGCTCTGCGGCATGTGGGATCTTCCCGGACCAGGGCTCGAACCTGTGTCCCCTGCATTGGCAGGCGGATTCTTAACCACTGCGCCACCAGGGAAACCCCTTGTTGGCATTTTAATACTCCTTTGTTTCCAAGGGCAGAATAAAAGCCTTCCAAGACGGGACTTTAACTAGGACTTACTGTTCCATTTCACAGAGTAAAAGAGACTTTATATTATATAACATTTCGTTTGAATTTAGTTTGAATCATTCGTCAATTAAATTGGCAAACTATTTCATTTTGTTTTAGAGATCTCCTTTAATCAAATTTTTAAACATGATTTTTCAACATTTTAACATTGTATGTTCTCTCATTTTCTTACTTCAGTTTTATGCTGTTCAACTGCATTGTTATTTCTTTTCAATTTCTTTTTCCTGTTTGCTTGTTTGTTTTGGTCTCTTTCATGTTAAAAACTCTCCTTTGCTTTCTTGGTGTTTATCAGAGCAGCCCTGAAATGCTAATTGGGGGTTGAAGGTGGGAGTGGGACCTCTTGACTTCATTGCATGTGGCCGGGCAGTGGGGTCCACACCTTTATCTTCTCATCTTACAACGCTATGGGCCCTCCTGGCTGCAACCTCCTGATCATGCAGCTCACATTCACACCCTTCATACCTGACTCAAGGTCTTCTCTACTCCACCTGTTGGCATCATTCGTGCTGAGAATCCAGCCCAAGTGAGGCCTCCTGGTGCTCCTTTGACTACCTCGCCTTGACCTTTCCCTTCACCCACTTCTGTGTGCCCAGGCCTTTCTGCCTTCCTTACTTTGCTTCCAACCAGTGACCCTACTCCACACACACTGAGAAAATAGAATCTACCTGGCAGCAGCCCCTGTTTTTCATGTCCGCCCAAATGACACCCCTCCCCCCATTCAGACCCTCTTCTCTTCCTTCCTCTTCATTCCAGCAGAGGAGGTACCCTCTCCTTCTGTCCAGGGTCTGCCTATCCTCACCCTGCCCCCAACCTCAGGGCTTCTTTGGTGGGACCCTGTGTTTTCTCTCCTCCTCGGCATGCTCCCACCTGTACACAAATATGCTTACAAATAAAAATCCTCCCTGCCCTGCCCTGTTTCTCTGCTCTTTTTATAGCCAACTTCTTGAAAGAATTGTTCACTTCACCTTTAATTCACTCTAAAAAAGATTATTATTATTATGAAATATTTTAAGCATATAGAAAATGTCATACATACCCATCTATATTCCTTTTAGCTTTGTCAAGCGAATCTTCACTTTTTGCCCATTTGCTTCATACCTTTTATCTTTTTATAATTTTATTTATTTGTTTGTATTTATTTATTTATTTATTTATTTATTTATTTATTTATTTATTTATTTATGGCTGCGTTGGGTCTTTGTTGCTACACGTGTGCTTTCTCTAGTTGCGGCAAGCGGGGGCTTCTCATTGTGGTGGCTTCTCTTGTGGAGCACAGGCTCTAGGTGCGCAGGCTCAGTAATTGTGACGCATGGGGTTAGTTGCTCCGCGGCATGTGAGATCTTCCTCGAACAGAGCTCAAACCCGTGTCCCCTCCATTGGCCAGGTGGATTCTTGACCACTGCATCACCAGGGAAGTCCTCATACCTTTTATTTGTTTATTTATTTTTAACTTTTTTTTTAAAATTCATTTATTTTATTATTTATTTGGCTGCATTGGGTCTTCATTGCTGCGTGCGGGCTTTCTCTAGTTGCAGCGAGCGGGAGCTACTCTTCGTTGCGGTGCACGGGCCTCTCATTGCGGTGGCTTCTCTTGTTGCGGAGCACAGGCTCTAGGCACGCAGGCTTCAGTAGTTGTGGCTCGCAGGCTCAGTAGTTGTGGCTCGCAGGCTCTAGGGCGCAGGCTCAGTAGTTGTGGTGCACGGGTTTGGTTGCTCCGTGGCATGTGGGATCTTCCCGGACCAGGGCTCGAACCCGTGTCCCCTGCATTGGCAGGCAGATTCTTAACCACTGCGCCACCAGGGAAGCCCTCATACCTTTTATTTTTAACAGGAAAATATTATTACAAATGCACTTGAGTTCCCTTTGTACTTCTCCACTATCTTATTCATATTCCTTTCTCTCTAGAGATAACCTCTTTTGATTTTGGAGTTTGTGATTCCTATGCATATTTTTATATTTTTATTCTATATGTATGTATCCATAAATATATTGTTTTGCACAATATGAAACTTTATATAAACGGTATCATTCAGTTCACTAAAATCTGGCTTCCACTCCTACACAAGAACGTGCCTTGTCTTGTCAAGGTCACTGGTGCCTTCCATGTTGCCAAAAATAATTGGCAGAAACGCAAGGATCCCGATGACTCCATTCAGCAGCTCACAGCGACATGAGCCCTGGAAATCCTCTCTCCTTGGGGAGAACCAGGTGTTCTTAGGTACCCTCTTAGCTCTTGGGCTAGCCTCTCCATCCACTTTGTTAGCTTCTCTTCAACATAACTTATGAATATGAGTTTCTCAAGGCTGAGTTCTACGTGCCCTCTCCCCTAGAGGGTCTTCATCTAGTCTTGGAACTTTAAAAACTGCTTGTGGGCTGGGGCCACAAGCACACAAATGTGTGTGCCCGGTTCGCTTCCCCCGTGGGCTCAGGCCCCTATATTCAGCTGCTGCCCTCCTCAGGTCTTCAGATGGCTCAGCCCTTAGCCTTTCTGCACACACTGTTCCTCCTCAAATCTTCCCTGTGCTAGCATGTAGTGCCATCCCACACTGGGTCCTTTGTGCAAGGAACCTGAGATTTATCCTCCAGTTTTTCTGTCACATCTACATCCAATCCATAAGAAAGCCCTGCAGATCCTACCTCCAAAATATGACTGCAAATCTGTCCCTTTCTTTCTGTGTCCACTATCACTAACCTAGTTCAGGGAATCATTACTCTCCCCTGACAGCTTCAGTGGCTGGACTTGCTTCTCCCCTTTCTGTCTTGCCGTCCTTCATGTCTCTCCATTTCCTTAGGGTAAAGTGTGGACCCATCCCCATGACCTGCCTAGTCCCACATAGTCTGGCCCCTGCCTCCTCACCAGCCTCATCTGTGGCCACTCTCCCCTGCTCACTGGGTTCTAGTTCCTTTGCTGACATCTCTGCCTGTCCTACCCCCACCCCACACTTCTGTTGACTGCCTCCTCTGCCTTAAACTCAGCCTAAATGATGATTTCTCAGTTTCTCGGGCGCTCCCTGTTACAGTTCTCTGTTTCCCTTGGGATGTTTTTCTCCATTTTATATTTTTTAAATGTTTTATTTGTTTGCCTTTTCGACCCATGAAGCTGTCAGCTCCAAGATGGTAGGGACCAGGTTTTGTGCTCCACTGTCTATCCAGAGACATCTAACATAAGACCTTGTGGGCTACGTATTTGACTAAATGGAAGAGTTCTAGAAAGAGAGTCAAATGGTTTTAAACTGTGAGACTGTTAGGGTTCAGGGAATGGTTGGTATTCATACAGAATTTGTGGAGCTTTGGAAATGTATGGCATTATAGCTGCTAGTTAATTTCCTTTAGTCCTGCAATTTTGGTAAATATTACAACTCCTGCCTTGGCCTAGAAGAACAAAAATTAACTGTTAAAAAATGTTATTTGTTGCACAAATGTTATTGCAATAAAAATAGACATTGAAAAATTGAAAGACAGTTCATCCTGAATCCTTCCTTCCATCTAGTAAATCAAGTATATATTTTTCTGTATTCTCTAGTCCTGACCCATATGTATAGATAACATTTCATCACAAGACACAGATAAATTTCTTCTTGTTTTTCTTATGTACTCTTCATAAACATATTTAGTGACTAAACAATAAGTATTTCATTTTTCTGTGCAGATTTCAAAAGTTCTGTTTTTCCTTTAATGTTACAGTGTATGTTTTTTCCTATTCTTTTCCTATTGGTGAGGTTTTTTACTTTGGTGTATAGGACCACCCAACCATATATATATTGTTTAATTCTGGAAACTCCAAAGGCCAATATACTAGGGTATCTGTCTTTTTAAAGCAGGGAAATTTAAAATGTGAATATTTTTAATGTGTATGTAATTTATATGTAATATAGATATAAAATAAATAACAGATAGGTAAGTCTTTTTTCCAGGGTTTCTTTTTTTTGGTCATACCGCGTGGTTTGTAGGATCTTAGTTCCCTGACCAGGGATTGAATCCAGGCCCTCAGGAGTGAGAGTGCAGAGTCCTAACCACTGGACCGCCAGGGAATTCCCAGGGGTTTCTTAAATAAGGTAGTTCTATTGTCAGGTTTGCTTTCTCTTCAATGCTTGATTCAGTCTTTCAGAACTTCTGGCTGCTTGCTCACTTCGTAATACAGACGATCCGGAATGTCTGGTTTATATCTAATTCTTAGATAGTTTCTTGCTTTACTATTGTTGTTTTCTGGTTTTTTAATTTTGCTAGTATCTGTAACATCCTCTTTTACCTACCAGTCACCATTTCTGTTGCAGGCAACATCTAGACTAAGAGAAAGAGGCTGTGATGGCCGCCTGGCAGGAATTGAAGTTCAACAGCTCTTCTGTTCTCAAAGTGCAGCAATTCCTGAGCACCAGCTAAAAGAACTGAACATAAAGATTGACAGTGCTCTGCAAGTACGTTTTTCAGAACTGGCACATTAATATCTAAGGGATGAAAACAAGGGAGGGAGTTAAAGTCGTGATGCTGAACCAATTGGAAAGAGTAATAAGATGGTAGTTTGCTTCATGTCTTTTAATAACTATAGAAATTTTAAATTTCTGTTTTCATTGAACCTAATCAGTTTATAATCTGCTATGTAATCTTGATTCTTGAAAACAATTTCTTTGCAGGCATATAAAATAGCTCTGGAAAGCTTAGGTCACTGTGAATATGCAATGAAAGCCGGTTTCCACCTGAATCCAAAGGTGATTGAAGCCAGTTTGCAGGTACGCTTTTCTTTCTGGTAGCTCCTGGGAGCTGTGGTATGGCATTCATGCCATCCACATGAGGCAGATGTCTTGAGAGGTGAGCTGTGGGTCACCTCTCCTCTCCTATCCAACCCTTTTCCAGGGCTGCTGCAGCGAGGCAGAAGCACAGCAGACAGGGCGGAGGCAGACCCCGCCACAACCCATGCAGTGTGAGCTTCCCACCGTCCCTGTGCAGATAGGATCGAACTTCCTGAAGGGTGTCTCCTTCAACGAGTCGGCCGCCGACAATCTGAAACTTAAGACGGTAGCTTTCCTTGGGGTTCCAGCAACCTGGGTGTGAACTTGAAAATAGAGTTCTTAAGGAAACCTGAGGGCTTGTAAAGAATCTAGACTAAAAAGCAAAACTTAAGTGAAGACAGGAGGCATTGACCTTCCTCAGTAAACTGGTGTGTAAAAGCAGACTAGGGTGACTTTTTTTTTTTTTTTTTCTCCATTTGGTAGGTCTTTATTGAGCATCCATTAGTGCCAGGCTAGGAGATTTGACAGCCCACTAGGTTGTGATAGGAACACAGAATGAGGGGGCCTCACCTGGAGGATTAAGAGATGTGACTCTTGAGAAGAGGACTTTAAGCAGAGAAAGACCTGAATAATAAGTATGGGGGTGGGGCTGAGGCTGTGAGATGGCCAGGAAGTGAGAGCCCACCCCAAGAGCTGAAGATCTTCCTCAGAGCTGTAGCTGGGGGCCCCTTGGCCGTCCAGGACAGTCACTAATGAGATTCGGACTTAATTGTCCTGAAGTAAGGCTTGGGCTCTGGTATTTTGTAAAAGTTGTCCAGGGGATTCTAATATGTAGTCAGACCTGAGGGCCACCGTCTAGAACAAGGGGAGACATGGTAGGAGCCAAGGCTGGAAAAGCAGCCCGGAGAGTCCAGAAAGCCCCCAGTGTGAGGGCTGGACTCCATCCCCAGGTGGCTGGCATCCCACCAAGACAGGTCGTGTAATGAGGTTTGCATTTCGGAAAGATCCCCCTGACTTCAGGATGGCCTGTGGCTGGGAGGGGAGCAGCAGTGAAGGGTTTTGGCCGTAGCCCCATCCAGTGATAATGGGAGGCGAGTGGACGCATCCAAGAGCGATCTAGAAGTTATAATAAGCAGGACTCAGCGATTAATTGGCTGTGAGAGGGAGGGGAAAGGAGATGAGGCCCACGTTTCTGGCTTGGACAGCTGCTTTGGTGCTGTTTATTGAGGCTCGGGGATAGTCGTCATAAAATATATTTTTGGACGTGATTTTAAGGTTGCTTTTGAAATGTCCAAGTGGAGCTGTTCAGCAGGCAGTTGGATGTATGGGTCTGGAGCCCCGAAGTGGGATCAGGGCCAGGGTCCTCAGAGGCAGATGGTCGCTGGAGCCAGAAGAGAGGCTGGGGGATCCAGGAAGTGTGTGGAGAGGGTCCAAGGAAACTTTGGCATTTAAGGCAGTGACTGTGACCATTTTATAGTTATACGGCCATAAATGAACTTCTTCAGTAATGTGCTACGTCTGCCACAGCATACTCTCCTTACAGTATCTTGATCTGAGTACATTGATGCTGTGAACCCCAACTTGTTGGGAGAGTTCCGGATCACCAGTTTATTATGAGAGGACGTAACTCAGGAACAGCCAGATGGAAGAGATGCCTAGGGCAAGGCATGGGGAAGGGGCTTGGAGGTTCCATGTTCTCTCCAGGCACCGCTGTCCCAGCACCTCCATGTGTTCACCAAATCAGAAGCTCCTAGGGTGACTTTTTTAATGAGACATTTGCCAAGTTAGTTTTATTCATAATTTTGTTTAAAATGTGTAAAATACAGGGTTTTGAAAGTACACTATAAAATGCTGTTTATGATTAATGTTTCAGTGGACTTTCATAAGTTAAATAAGAGGAGAAATCTTGTCATAATACTGAAGTAATTAGGACCATTTGCAGAGCATCATGTGTGCCAGGCATTGTGTCAAATGCTTCCCATGCATTGTCTCAGTTAATGCTCACCCACGAAGTGGGTACTGCCCTTTTCCCCATTTGACAGATAGAGGAACTAAGGTCCAAGGCCACACAGCTACAAAGTTGTAGACTGGAATTGGAGCTTATACAGTCTGTTTCCAGAGTCTGCATACCTGACCACTTGTTCATCCAAAATAAAGATGAGGTTTTCATTGGTATTTACTTTTACCAGATGATTTTGTTTCCTTATTCAGAGGGATTCAGAATTTCAAAATTCCTCAACCAGTTTGCATTAGCACATTGCTAAATGATGCTATATTTTGTGCTAGAATAGAAATCACATATGTATATTAACGCACATGTATTCATATCTAGCCGGTCACGCTACAGGGTTGAGAAAATCTTTGAAGGTAATTAACGATAATTA
Organism: Balaenoptera physalus; assembly: GCF_965194825.1. Lineage (NCBI taxonomy): Eukaryota > Metazoa > Chordata > Mammalia > Artiodactyla > Balaenopteridae > Balaenoptera > Balaenoptera physalus. The sequence goes on along the minus strand of NC_138900.1, from coordinate 17,680,449 downwards.
CTTAAGAAATTAAAATGACATGATATGGGAGTATGTAAAATGGTCTTCTCTTGAGGACTATTGTGTACCTGTAAATGCATTTCTACAAGTCTTAGAACCTGGTATGGCTTTATTTTGAGGTGCGAACTCTCTTTTTATCAATCTGTAGCATACAATGTTACAGCTGATCAAGGAGGCAGGCTGCTATAATGGAATCACACCCAGGGACGATTTTCCTGTGACTGAAGTCCTGAACCAGGTGTGCCCATCCACATGGCGGGGTGCCTGCAAGACCGCCGTGCAGCTGCTGTTTGGCCAAGCTGGACTGGTGAGTGAGCACGTGTGATGGATGGGGGAGAGAATAGAGAAGGACGTTTCAGGCATGTGAGGATGTGGTGTGGGCACATGTGCGAAAACATTGGAGAATTTAAAAAGTGCTTTGCTTGCTGCAGGTTTTAGACCAGATAGAAAAGGTAAAGGAAGAACAGCATTAAAAAGTCTTTTTTTTTCTTTAATAGATTGATAATATGTATTAGCAGGGGACCTAGTTGCAAAATGATGTCTCAGGCTTTCCTGATTTTAAGGAAACCATTACATTAGTAACGATTTGATAGGACCCTTCACCTGGCCTGACTACTCTGGAGCCACAGTGGATGTCTTTCTGTTGCTCAAACACACGAAGCTTCTTCCTGTCTCAGGCCTTTGCCCCTGATGCTCCTTTTTCCTGAGAATACTCCTCTCAGATCTTCATGTGACTCACTCGTTCTCATTTTCCTGATGTCAGCTCAAATATCACCTCTTGCAATGGTATAAGTAGTGCCCCCATCCAGTCACTTTGTATACCAGTTCTCTGTTTATGCAATAAAATAACAACATCAACTCAGGTAAGTTTGGTCTTTTCACCTCTTGTGAGAAGAATAACTTTTGCCAAAGTTGGGTGGAGTCAGGAAATCAACATCTAGGTTTTTGTTAGGTACCTTTGACCCGTATACCTTATGTTCTTATCCCACTTTCTAGAATTAAGTGACTGCTTTTTGAAGAGTTATAGCATTTCAGAGATTAAAGGAAGCTAATTAGAGATTTAGAAAATTAAAGAACTGTTTCTTACTCTAATTCCTACTTTATTCATAAAAGGAGCTGTTGGGAGGATGCAGTCCTTTTGTTTGGTGTGAGTGCGTGCTCAGGTGGCCCAGCTCAGGGTGGTACTGCCTTGTAGAGGGCCAGGTGGGGGCCTGTCCACAGTGGTGAGTTACGTTTCCCTTAAGATCTGTTCCTTAGTATAGGAACCCCTAAGAAAAAGAGTAAACTGGAGACCCCCTGCTGAAGTGTGGAGGAGCCCCACTGCCTTTTTAGTAGATTGATCCATATTCCCAAAGACCATTTTAGCTGAAACTAGGAGAACCATGGCAATAAGCTCTCCAGAAAGGAGTGTGTAAAATAAGGCAGGAGGACCCAAAGGTTTTTTTTTTTAATTATTCAAACCCTGTTTTCTTTGTAGCTAAGACTCTCTTTCTTTTTTTTCTTTTTTTTTAATTTATTTATTTATTTTTAGCTGTGTTGGGTTTTCGTTTCTGTGCCAGGGCTTTCTCTAGTTGCGGTGAGCGGGGGCCACTCCTCATCGCGGTGTGCAGGCCTCTCATTATCGCGGCCTCTCTTGTTGCGGAGCACAGGCTCCAGACACGCAGGCCCAGTAATTGTGGCTCACAGGCCTAGTTGCTCCACGGCATGTGGGATCTTCCCAGACCAGGGCTCGAACCCGTGTCCCCTGCATTGGCAGGCAGATTCTCAACCACTGCGCCACCAGGGAAGCCCCGGCTTTTTTTTTTTTTTTTTAAAGATTTTAGCTTAGTTTTTAAAATATTTATTTATTTATTTATTTGGCTGTGCCAGATCTTAGTTGCCACATGCGGGATCCTTAGTTGTGACATGCAGACTCTTAGTTGCAGCATGCATGTGGGATCTAGTTCCCTGACCAGAGATTGAACCCAGGCCCCCTGCATTGGAAGCACAGAGTCTTAACCACTGGACCACCAGGGAAGTCCCCCAAAGGTTACTTGGAGAAAACATCGTTTAAAAAAAAGTCCCATGTTATTCAGAGAGCAAAAACTTCTTCCTAATTCCCTCTGCCTTGATCCCAGGGCACCTTTGTTTGTGACTGATAAAGAACCTTTAGATTATTGTTCTGGGGATGGGAGGAGAGAGGAAACACCTGCCTGTTCCAACAATGGCTATTACTTGGACAGGAAGTCTTTTCCAAAGGACATTGCAGACCAGCTGTGAGAACTCTCTTTGCAGCCATGGAAATCAACTCCATTAGAGGCTGAATTTGGAATCCTAATAAGCAACTCTGCATGACTTTGCCTTTTCTGAAATGTTACAGATTTGGTTTTAAAGTGTTTTATGATTATTTTCTTAAAATTCTTTTAGTTATTTGAAAATATATTCATCACTTTGTCAGACTCTTTAAATTACAAAGCATACTGTATCATCTGTGTAGTAGTAAAGACTCCTCCAGGGAGTTCCCTGGTTGTCTAGTGGTTAGGACTCCGTGCTTTCACTGCTGTGGCCTGGATTCAGTCCCTAGTCAGGGAACTGAGGCCCCGAAAGCTGCACGGCGTGACCAAAAAATATGGAAAATAAAAAATAAAGACTCTTCTCCAAATAAGAGGAAATCATTGAGAAAAGGGTTGGTTCTTCATTTTTCCTGAAGTAATTTTGTTTTTATTGATGGTTGAGGATAAAATGGTCTTTACAAAAAGCTTCGTCCACTTCTGGCTTGGATTCAGTCATTACAGATAGGCTTTTCTAAAGCATTGGTTTGATTTTTAATGACATTTTTACTTCTTTCACATTTTTACTTCTTTCAAGTGCATAAAGTGAAAAAATACTTAGGAATGAAACAAAAGAAACAAAGGAATTCCTAATTAACATATTTACAATTTGGAAGAAGTACTGAAAATGATTGTAGAGTTCGCTACCTCCTGCACCTCGAATGTGTTTCTGTTTATTGAAGTATTACTGTTTTCAGTCATCTTTATTACTTGCTTTTGTCTCCATGGGGCTCCTGACTGGCCTCTGCATATCTGTCTTGCTGGGGAATAGTTCTTACCAGAGTCACTAGCATTGATAGGCTCATGCATTTGATTTGTTTATGATCCGTTTTCCTCTCTGAAAGCTGATTTTTGTTTTTGTTTCTCTGTTAGGTGGTAGTTGATACGGCGCAGATTGAAAATAAAGAAGCCTATGCCCCGCAAATCAGTTTAGAAGGCTCCAGAATTGTGGTTCAAGTCCCATCCACATGGTAACGTGACTCTTACATTAACACAAGCCTAAGCTCTGATTGATGTTTGCACATCTTTGGAAAGATTGCATTGTTTTGGACAAACCTACGCTGGCTCACACAACAGGTCTTACTACTTGTGCGGGTTTGTGGTCAGTGGAGGTATGTTAATGCCTGTGTCATGATTATCGGTACACGATAAGGAAGCCAAGATGTCTGAAAAATAGTCTCATTGACCAGTAATGCATCTAAAATGTTATATACTCATGGGTCATAATGAGCAATATTATCTTTTTGTGTTACTGAGTCCACAGCTTTTGAACAGAGTATATATCATTTTCTCTAAGTCACCCAGCATTTCTTGAAAGCTGAGTACAGAACATAGAATTTCTTCTCTTCTTCCATTTCTTCTCCTTCCAACAACAACCCTGCTGATCTGGAGCTCATGTCAGTACACACCCAGTGTCACTGCAAATCTGGAGGCAGACTGAGCTGTTCTTATTTTTAATTATTTGATTATATTTGTAAACTTATAATAAAGTGTTCTTCTTAATCTATTCAAACAAAAACTCCTACAGATCACTAAGAAATGGGCAAGGCACATGGACAGGTAAATCAGAAGAGACATGGTCAACAAAGAGATGAAGAACATGTGTAACCTCACCTACCAAAGAAAGGAAGGCAAAGTAGAAAAACAATACAGTGTCATTTTGCCCATCATATTGTTGAATTGTTTTAGAATAACAGTACTAGATTTGGGCCAAGCTGTACAAAAACAGGCACAGATGTTGTTGAATAAATCACACAGCCTTTCTGGAGGGCAGTTTCATTTGTCAGATGCCTAAAATAAGGGCAATGACCTCAGCAGTTCCACCTCTAGGGATTTATCCATGTGATGTGCACACAGATGCAGCTGAAGGATCGGCATCACAGCTTTACTAGTAAACAAGAAAAATTAAGCCTATATTGGAAGACTTTTGCTATTAAAATTATGATCAGAATGAATATTTAACTATATAGAAAATGTGTAAAGCATTTAGGTAGGAAGAGATAGAGTTAGTAAGGAACAGTGGCACTATTGGTGCCCATGTGGACTAAAGTGGTAGCTGGGTAATACATTCGAATTGTATTTAAATCATTTCTTCTTGAAATGTGAGGAGGGGTCCAGTGGAGATTCTGCCGAAAGTTTTAGAATTTGTTGATATATATCAAGTAAGGGTTGGCAGTTTACTTCATGTCCCCAAATCTCCCTTTTATGAGTTTCTTCCCCAAATTTCTAAATTTGATTATTAATATGGCATAATGCATAATGTTAATTTATATACATATCTTCATTCCTGTCAAACAGTAATTGTGTGGGGGTTTTTTTGTTTTTTTGTTTTTTTTGGCTGCACCATGCGCCTTGTGAGATCTTAGTTCCCAGGCCAGGCCCTTGGTTGTGAGAGCGTGGAGTTCTAACCACTGACTGCCAGGGAATTCCCCAAGCAGTAGGTTAAAAGCTCACTTTTTTGTAAGATTTTTGTGTTCCTGAATTCTTAATTTGTTTTCTAATTCAGGTTCTTATTGAAAAATATTAAACTTAACCAGGATTCTCATGTTAAAGAAAACATTTTCAACTCTTGGATAACTGGGTGAATATAAACAGCTAGTACTAAAATGGTTAACCCTGCAGTTTACTTCCACAACTCTCCCTGTATGATTGATTTCCTTTGTAATTCATTGCACCTCCTTGAAAGACCTCATAGACTGCAATTACTTGGAGAGGCTCCCTCTGCTGGCTACTTTTGGTAAAAATGCAAAGTTTTATGTTTTTGTTTCAAGTTACAGAATATGTGCTTGTTGAGAAGAACTCAAAAAGAAGTGATTGCTTTATTCCACCTTTGGAAAAAATGAAATTATTAGCAAAACTAGTCAAGAATTTATTATATGCTTTGCTTTTAATAAAATGAAGTGTCTAGCTGCCAGATACATTTTTTTTCCCCAAAGAAAGTAAAACCTTACTTAGATTTTTTTAACTTGTCATATTTAAGTTATTCACCCATTCTTTCTTTCAACAAATATTTACTGAGTACCTAATATGTGACAGACACTGTTCTAGGCTCTGGGAATTTAATCATGAGCAAGACAGACAGGGTCCCTGCCCCTAATAGAGCTGGCTTTGTTATGGCATGGGGTTGGGGAGGGGACAGCTGATAAGCATGGGAGTTAGCTGCAAGCACTGGCAAGCGTATGAATAAGGAATAAGAGTAGAGTGACATCATCTCATAGCGATTAACAGGTAAAGATGGCAGGAGGAGGCTATTTTGGATGAGGAGGTCAGTCATGAAGGGTCTCTTTAAGGATGTGATTTGAGAGGAGCCTGCCATGCAGAGAGCAGATGGGGAAAGCATCCCAGGCAGAAGGAACAGCAAATGCAAAGGCCTGAGGAGTGAGCTGGCATGGCTGGAATTATGCTAGGTGGTGTTGAAGACGGGGATTCATAGAAGCCAGGACTTGCAGGGTCCCTGAGGGACTTGGATTTTATCTAAGAACAGGTGGAAGGTTTTAAGCCAGTCTGGGTGATTTGTCAAAAGAATGGATTTAGTCTCTTCAGGGGGTTTTATTGATCAACTCTCAAGACTGATGAATAAAATAAAAATGCCAATTTGTTGATTTTTAGAAAGAGAAATTATTGTTACCACCAGGAACTCCTTTCTGCATGACCAAAAAATGCTCATCTAGTGGGCAAACATGTGACCAGCCAGATCACAAGTAGGAGTTGGCTTGGGAACATAGAACAAGTGTGTCCTGGTAATCAGCGATTCCAGGCTGAGAGAATCAGGTGCATGAACCTCGGCCAGGTCCGCTGGCCAAGATTCTCTCCCAGGAGCCCAGGGTCTGACTGGGCACTGGCAGAGCTTGCCTTATTTTTTTTTTTTAATAAATTCATTTATTTATTTATTTTTGGCCGCGTTGGGTCTTCGTTGCTGCGCGCGGGCTTTCTCTAGTTGCGGCGAGCAGGGGCTACTCTTCCTTGTGGTGCGCCCAGGCTTCTCATTGTGGTGACTTCTCTTGTTGCGGAGCACGGGCTCTAGAGCGCAGGCTCGGTAGTTGTGGCACGTGGGCTTAGTTGCTCTGGGGCATGTGGGATCTTCCCGGACCAGGGCTCGAACCCATGTCCCCTGCATTGGCAGGCGGACTCTTAACCACTGCGCCACCAGGGAAGTCCAGAGCTTGGCTTATTGCTCGCTTTTTCCAATGTTTCTGAGGCTGGCCAGCTTACATCCTCACAGATATATTTCTTCTCAAGCCAAAGTCACGTTGGGGAGTGCTGCTGCCTCCTTAGGATGGCTTTGCAAGTGTTGATTTCACCATTTAACTCCTAGAGAGCCTAGGAACAGACAGATAGCATCTTCCTGGTTCTCCCTCTCAGAAAAGGCCTTTTGGTGGAGGTGCCCTGGGTGGGCAGTGGGGACCTGAATGGTGGGAAGCAGCTCTCAGTGGGGAACAGTCCAGGCAAAGTCAACAAGAGCAAAGGTCCTGAGATGTGGGCAAACCCAACTTATTCAGGGCGTGTGAGAAGGCCTCATAGCTGAGACAAGGTGAGGAGAGGTGACAGCAAAGAGAGGTATGGCCAGAGAGTCAGGAGGGCCAGGTCACAGAGAGCTGTGGTGAGGGGTTTGGATTTTATTTCAGCCATGATAGGTTGCCACTGGAGGGTTTTGCACAGGGGATTGGTGCGTTCTGATTTGTGCTACAGGAGGCTCTGTTGCTATGTGGAGGGTGGGCCTTGGAGGGACAGGACTGGAGAAAAGGAGACCAGATGGGAGGCTGGTCCTGAGACGCAGGTGCTGGTGGTGTCTTGGAGTAGAGCAGTAACGAGAGAGGTGGTGGAAGTGCCTGGATTCGGATTGTGTCATGGAAGAGCCAGCAGGATTTGCTGATAGACTGGATGTAAGAAGTGGGGAAAACTAGCAATGACTCGTAGGTAGACAGCTGTGCTGCGTACTTACTGAGGAAGTCATAGGATTCAGAGTGGTTTTGGCGGGAGGAGAGGGATCAAGAGTTGTACTGACCAGGCTCCCTTTGAGCTGCCTGGTAGGTGTTCAGGGAGAGCCGTCAAAGGTGCATTTAGATATGTGAGGGTGGCGATCAGGAGAAAGGTCTAGACTGGCGAAGACAACTTGAGAGTCTTTATTGTAGGGATGGTCTATAAAACCACAGGACCACGTGCAGTCCTCTAAGAAGAAGGGACGAAGCCTGGAACGTGCCACGATGCAGAGGGAGGGGAAGGAGGAGCAGGACGAGACCAAGAAGGAACTGCCAGCCAGGTAGGAGGAAAATTGAGCAAGGTTGGGGTCACCAAGGCTGCAGAAGACAGTGATCCAGGAGGAAGGAGACATTGCATGATGTTGCTGAGAGATTGAGTAAAGTGGAGACAGGTAACTGACCCTTGACTTTGGCAAGATCTGAGTTGTCTGATAAAAGCTATTTTAGTGGAGTTATAGGGATGAACACCTGGTCAGAGTGTGATGAAAGGAGAATAAGAGGTAAGGAAGAGGAGGAGACTGTGATTTTGTTAAAATGGGGAGCAGAGAAGTGGGGCAGTATCTGGAGTGGATGTGGGGCTAAGAGAAGGTGGTTGGCGATACTGGTTTGTTTGCCAAAGGGAATATCACAGGAAAGGAATGGGGTGATTACTTGAGTGAGGTCCTTGGGAAAAAAGCAAGGCTGTACGGTGCATGTGGTGCTCAGGTGGAGGGTCAGCCCGTGGCAAGAGCAGGTCTTGTGCTCTGACGGCAGGGCAAGGCGGGGTGTGTGGGCACAGACACTGGTGAACTGGTGGGATTAGTGGTGAGGGTGGTTGAAATAGATCTCATCTGCTTATGTGTGTTTTCTCAATTAAGTGAGAGTTGAGATAGCAAAGAATGGGAGATGGTAGGGATAGCAGAGCTTTGAGGAGGGGGAAGGTAAAACAGTCATCTTGGAAAGGGAAAAAATTAATTTACGGGAAAACCATGTTTATTGTTTATCTGAAGTTTGCCAGGCTGGCAGACAGATTTTTTCCCTCCACTGACCCTTGGTTTCTTAGGTACAGGTGTGAAGTGCTGTAGTGGGAGGGAGGGGTGGGACGTTATGGAAAAAGTTTGTAAAGGAGTACATACTGTGCCAGAGCACAGAATCTCAGCAGGGTAGAGAGGAAAATAAGGGCCGAAGCCGATGTTGGACAGTGAGAGGGTATTAGGGCCCTTGGAAGGCAAACCCTCCACCGAACTCTTCTCTTCCTACTAAACAGACTCTAGACAGTTAGAAATCTGTGGAGACCCCAAGCCCTATTGCTTCCTCCTCCTTTTGTGGAGCAACAAGTACAAGTGTTAGTCCTGTCATCCTCTCAATGTTCTTACAATTACCAAATTTTTATTTGGTGCCAAAAGCTGTGGCCTTTTGTGTAAGGCCTGCTTGTTGAAACACCTTTGCGGACAAGTGCAGCCCAGACTCACGCAACCCGATTCATGCCTAGGTGCCTGAAAGAAGACCCCGCTACCATGTCCCTGCTGCAGAGAAGCCTCGATCCCGAGAAGACCCTGGGTCTGGTGGATGTGCTCTACACGGCTGTGCTGGACCTCACCCGCTGGAGGGCAGGGAGGTTGGTGTCCCCACCCAGCACTTGAATTGGTTCATGTTCAGGTCCACACCTAGGGACAGTGTGACCACTTACAGGGTCATGTGAGAGTATGTCACTGATAGTATGTTAGTAAATAAGGCAAGAAAGGAAACTATTCGGCAACTTTTTTTGGGAATAATTTCAAACTTACAGAAAAGTTGCAAGAATAGTACAAAGAATTGCCCTTTACCCAGATTCCCCAGTGTTAACATTTTTGCCTTCATTTGTTTTATCATTTCAGAGTTAAGGACATCAAGAGGATTTTAACCCAACTCACATTCTCCTTATGAACTAAGAGCAGAAAAATATTTAGAAAATTTACTTATATCTTGCATGACATTTATTTATATGTGAAAGTAGCTGACAGTTGCAAGATTATCTCTTTGTGAATTAACTTTAGAACCAGTGGAGACCTTAAACATCTAGCCGTGGGCCCTCCCCATGTCTTCATTCATGAGCCCAGATCAGTGAGGTGACTTATCCAGGGGCACACCAGCCATAACCTGCCCAGCTCCTACCCATGCCCTTTCTATCTCTAGGGCTTTCTTTCAGTACTGGAAAAAAGTACTTGGAAGACTTAGGAAGTAACAACCATCTGTTCTTGGCACTGTCTATGAATACTTCCAAGGACAACAGTGCTGCATAGTGTCCCTGGGTCCTGCCCGCTCGCCCCTCTCTGCTGTGTGGATTTGTCCGTTGACCCTCTGCTGGATCTGCCAGGCTCCCAGTCCCCATCATCCCGGCACAGAGCTGGCCTCTGCCATTTGCGTATCCCACTCTAGCCGTGTTTTTTGCTCTCCTGTGTTGCGGTCAGAGGTTTCACTTAAAATCCTCAGGCCAGAAATCTAATGTAGTTTTCACAGCCCTGCATTAGACATGGTAGATTTTTTATAATAAATATAGATAGTAAGTGCTTAAATTATGTACTCTTAAAACTCTTGGGTGTTTATTTATCTATAAAATAAATGAACCTGATACCAAACAAAGAGGTCTTTTTATTCTTAAAGTCTTTCTTAAATACCAAAGAGATCCATTTCATTGTCCAATTTGTATATTTGTCCTTTTTTTTTAATGCATTTCTCTTTAAATAGGGAACAAGCTTTACCCTGCATACAAATCCAGCTTCAAAGGGAGATCTGTGATTTTGGAAATCAGGCTGACTTGCCTTCTGGGAATGGAAACAAATCTTCAGGTGGCCTGCAGAAGACCTTCTCCAAACTGACATCCCGGTTCACCAAGAAAGCTTCATGTACCAGCTCTAGCAGCAGCACAAATTATTCCATTCCAAATACCCCTTCCAAAAATATCTTCATAGCTGGGTGTTCAGAAGAGAAGGCCAAAATGCCCAGTAATATTGATTCAAGATTACAAAGCATTTTGAACATTGGTAATTTCCCTAGGACTGCAGACCCTTCACAGTCAGCTCAGAATTCCAGTAATCAGATGGCCAATGGTTTTCTCATGGAGAGGCATGACAACTTCCTGCAAGGGGATGATGGCAAGGACGAGAAGGGTATGAACTTACCAACCGATCAGGAAATGCAGGAGGTGATAGATTTTCTCTCGGGTTTTAACATGGGCCAGTCACATCAGGGCTCCCCACTGGTGACAAGGCGTAATTCTGCTGCCACAGCCATGGTGACTGAGCAGAAGGCAGGAGCTATGCAGCCACAGCAGCCGTCACTGCCAGTGCCCCCTCCACCGCGGCCTCCCCAGGCTAGGGCACACACACCTCTGACACCCCAGCCGGGCCTGGCACCTCAGCAGCAGTCCCCAAAGCAACAGCAACCCCAGGTCCAGTACTACCAACACCTGCTCCAACCAGTTGGACCGCAGCAGCCCCTGCCCCAGCATCGGGCTCCTGGGAAATGGGTACACAGCTCATCCCAGCAGCCAACACAGCCCATTGGAGCTGGTCTGTCTCCCCTTGGCCAGTGGCCTGGCATAACTGATCTCAGTTCTGACTTGTACAGCTTGGGTCTGGTGAGCAGTTATATGGATAATATGATGTCGGAGGTTTTGGGACAGAAGCCACAGGGACCTAGAAATAACACCTGGCCAAACCGTGACCAAAGCGATGGAGTCTTTGGGATGTTGGGAGAGATTCTGCCTTTTGATCCTGCAGGTATGTGAGCCCCCACCTCCCCACCTTGGGGTTTTAACTTAAAATATTATCACCAAAGACTTCATAGGGCCCATCTACCACATCCTTACTTATATGAGGCAGTGACTTAATCCCCGTCTAAAGACCCTTTCTCACTGTCTGATGGCAAGTACTGGGCAGTTCCAGCAAAGGCAGGAAGCAGTGGTTAGAATGAGTCTGATAAGGTAAGTGGAACTAATTTTCTCACTTTATAGAGGGCAGAATTGAGGCTAAGAGAACTTGAATGGCTCAAAGTCCCATAGTTCAAGAGGGCTCCAATCTGGGCCCTCCCATTCATGGGAGCTAAAATGGCTGGCCCTTCGTGGGCTGCTTTTTTCCTGATTACATAACCTGTTCTGTGATTCTTTTTTGCCTAAACTCTAGAACCAGTGAAAGGTAGTAATGCACCCTCCTGCTTTCATAGAATATGGCTTTTCCTGGCCTAGACAGTGTGAAGATTCACCAGAGTTATCTTAGGAAATTAGAAAAAGAATTTAGAAACAAAACAAAAATAAACTAGGAAGAGGAATTAAGGATAAAAGTTGTTGTACACCTGAAACTAACATAATATTGTAAATCAACTATACTTCAATTTAAAAAAAAGGATAAAAGCCAAAGCTAATTAAATTTAAAAGAAAAATATAATAGACATTGTAAATAAATCTAAAAGAAGGGTCTTTAGAAGACCAATAAAATAGAGAAACCAATTTATCATAATGCTGATTAAGAGAGAGCAAAGAGAAACAAGATTAGGAAAGAGAAAGGAGACATAACTACAGGTATAGGAGAGATTAAAAGAACTTTAAGACATTACCACATATGACGTGATGACAACATATATGAAAACTGAATGGAAAATGGATTTTTTCCTAATAAAACATACATTACCAAAATTGCACCAGGAAGTGGAAAACCTGCCCAGTTCTATTCCAGGAGAAGAGATTGGAAAGGGAGTTATGAAGCCAACATGATTTTACCATAAAAACTTTTTATGAGTGTAGATAGATGCAAGAAAATCTAGCAGTGTATCAAAGGAGTTATATCTGGTTTACTTCAGCAGTGTAAGGTAGGTCAGTATAAGGAACTCTGCTCCTGTACAGTAATCTGTCATTTCAACCAATATGAGAAAAACTCATACAGCAATAGATGCTATAAAGACATTTGGTAAAAGACACCAGCAATTCTTAAGTAAACCCCTCGAAGTAAAACATAAATAGAAGGAAATGTCTTGAATATGAAAGACTTTTCTACCAAAAACCAGTAGCAAGTAGTACTTTGTATAGTGAAACAAAAGCATTCCAGTTCAAATCAAGACCCAGACAGGAAAAAAAAAAAAAAAAGACCCAGACAGGGTGGCAATTGCTACTACCAATAGCATGTAACTTTGTCTTGAACTTTCTGGCAAATGTAGCAAGACAAAAACAAAGGAGATAAGTGGTATAAACTTTAGAAAAGAATAGATTAAAAAGCCCATCTCTGGGCTTCCCTGGTGGTGCAGTGGTTGAGAATCTGCCTGCTAATGCAGGGGACACGGGTTCGAGCCCTGGTCTGGGAAAATTACACATGCCGTGGAGCAACTAGGCCCGTGAGCCACAACTACTGAGCCTGCGTGTCTGGAGCCTGTGCTCTGCAACAAGAGAGGCCGTGATAGTGAGAGGCCCGTGCACTTCGATGAAGAGTGGTCCCCGCTTGCTGCAACTAGAGAAAGCCCTAGCACAGAAACGAAGACCCAACATAGCAATCAATCAATCAGTCAATCAATTAATCAATAAATAAATCTTAAAAAAAAAAAAGGCACATCTCTTTGCTGGAAATAGAATTTAAAAAAACAAGACTCCTCAATAAAAAATTTCCAGAATTAGTAAGTGAATCTGGTAAGGTGGGTAGATGCAAGGTAAATATATAGAAATCGATTACTTTTTTTCTCTAATTTAGCAAATGGTAAATGGAAGTGGAAAATATATTTCATTCACAAGGGCTGTGAAATACTGTAAGTAAATGTAGCACATATTTATATAAATAACCACCAGAAGAGGAGATTCCCTACTAAATGAACCCAGCATTAACTACTAAAGGAAAGAAGTGTTTTCGTATGTCTTCTCAGAATTCCTCATGCTGCTGCTCACACTCTCTTCTTCTTGCTCTCCTTGGGTGGGTGGATGTGGGGAACCCCTGGGGATGTGGGGAAGGGCAAACAGTTCCACCCTGCTATGGAAGAGCAAGCCCACCTGCCTACCACCAGCTGGGTGGGTATGGCACATTTTCTCAATTGCTGATGAACAGTGTGTACATTTTTTGACAGTCCTATAATTAAATCCAGAGTATAAATGGTGTTTGGCAGAATTTTATCATCTTTGATCTCTATTGAGGCCTGAACAGCCTTTATGTCTTTAGCCTAGGAATCCTACTGGCTTTTCCTTCTGGATGTTCCTTTCTGGTCTTCAAGTCCTTAATGTAGCTTCCTGCAGATGCCACCCCAAGGGCATAAGGTCTACATAGCCCTTTTTGCAAATTAAGAAAGGGCATTCTGGATGGATGAATTACAGAAGGCACCCTCTCAGGCAGGGGCAGCTAGAACAGAGTGCCCCTTTTGGACAGGCACACACAGCCCCTGCTCTACCCGGTGTGGGCATCTTTGTGCAGTGCACACATGGCAGCTCCCTGAGAGAAAAAGCTAAGAGTGGGATTGAGCCCTAGTGTCTTTCCCAACTTGAAACTAAAAAGTATACACTGCTGAGTCATATTCAGTTTGTGACCTATAGATGTTTTCCTACCGTATCTTTTTGTTTGACTTTCTCTGAATTTCTCCTATGCTGTTTTTCCTCCTACTTGTACTGCCCTGCACATCCTTACTCAGTTCTGTCCAATACGTTTCCATCTACCTCTTAATGCATTTTTAAATTTTATCTTATTCGTTACCGCTCTTATTATCTTCAAACTGAATTAGCAGGTCTGCCTTCAATATTTCAATATCCAGGAAAATATTGGATCAGAGTTGAGCCCAAGGGGGAAGGGCAGATATTCTCCATCTGACCCTGATGCTTTTATAGCTTTCAGGTTATTTCTTGGCTGAAGTCATCATCTGATTTTCTTAGTTGTTAAGTATGTAGCGCCACACACTGGAAAGTTTTTTGTTTTTTGTTTTTTATTGATGTGGACCATTTTTAAACTCTTGATTGAATTTGTTACAATATTGCTTCTGTTTTATGTTTTGGTTTTTTGGCCCCAAGGCATGTGTGGGATCTTAGCTCCCTGACCAGGGATTGAACCCGCACCCCCTGCATTGGAAGGCGAAGTCTTAACCACTGGACTGCCAGGGAAGTCCCTGGGAGGTTTTAAAGTAACTAACATTTGTCTTTAAAATTTAGTCATGGCTAAAGCAAACCTTTTTGTTCTCTCTGTTTTGTCTTTGTGCACATTCAGCCTGCCCCAGTCCTAGGCATACCCCTTCCTGACAGTCCCTATGCACACACCTTACCCCATCTTCAGACCCATGTACTGAAATCCCCATCTCACCGCAGCAGGCTGCAGGGCAAATCCTGCAGCCCTCTCTGGGCCACAAGCCTGGTAGCCCCTCACCACTTTTCACTGTGTGTGTCACCAAGACATCCTCAGAAGGTAGGGAAGAAAACAAGAGACCAATTTGGCCCCAAATCTTGTTTATCCCTTTGTCTTAACACAGTGGGTTCAGACCCCGAGTTTGCACGCTATGTGGCAGGAGTGAGCCAAGCAATGCAGCAGAAGCGGCAAGTCCAACACGGTCGCCGCCCCGGCAACCCCCGGGGCCATTGGCCACCCATGGATGATGCCCATCGGACCTGGCCTTTCCCAGAGTTCTTTGCAGAAGGGTGAGTGCTGGATGTGGGAGGGAAGCTGAGTTTGGGACCTGGCTGTTCCCCATGGGGCCTTTGTGCACCCTTATCAGGCAGTTCATTTCTAGGCCCCCACGTGAGAGAGTGGCACATGGTCAAACCCTCAGGGGGTCAGAGTTTTGTGACTGACTGTAGGATGCCAAGTGGCATGTTGTGTCCCTGTGAACACACCATTGGTATAAATTGGTGATTTTTGAGACAGGCTGTTCTGCTCTAGACAAGGATCTTATTTGGTGGTGTCTGTGAAGTAATTGCATGTTTAACACGGTCTTTAGCTGAAATGAGCATGGCTATGAAACCTGTATCATTTATGGAATGTGATCCTTGTAGCCTACAAAAAGCAAAGGTTTTCAGTTCAGTGTATTGAGAGAACTGTGGATTTTCATGATAAAGACATCTGAGGACTGATTTTTTTTACATCTCTTATTGCTACCTGGTTAATAACTCTGCACAGCTGAAGACCATCTCAGCTTTTTGTTTGGTCTAAAATGAATTTCATCTATAAACCACAGGCTTCTGAGGAGTTTTTAGAGGAAGGAGAGAGACAAGAGACCACTCTTGGGTTGTGAGATGAGTGCAGGGAAAAGACTGTTGTTTTAGGGCTGGGGCGGGGGTGGGGGCTGGCCTCGGGCTGTCCAGCCGGTGTCCAGGCTGGCTTCAGGAAGCCCAGGACCAGCTTCTCTCTTTGGCTTTCAGGGATGGCCTGCACAGCGGCTGGTCGGGTGCTCAGGGAGACTCGGCCAGCTCGAGTGACGAGACATCCTCCGCCAATGGGGACAGCTTGTTCTCCATGTTTTCAGGGCCTGACCTCGTTGCTGCTGTCAAGCAGAGAAGGTATGAAGAAAATTTTAAACCAAAGGACAGAAGGGTCTGTAAATGTGAACCACAGCTATTCCTCTACAAAGTTCAGTAGCCCCATCGCTCCCAGTCAGCCGTGTGTGAAAGAGGCAGCGGGCCTCTTCCAGTACTGTCTTGCTGAAGCTTGTGTGGTGACTTAAAGTTGGGTTGAGTTTTTGCTGGTAGAACAGCCTCATGCAAGTGGTAGCCCAAAATACCAGTATGACAGGCAAGGGAGTATTGTGGAGAACAAGGTCTGCTGATGCTGGTCTGTGCCTTACAGGAGGCAGCGCTTTCCGTGGGAGGAGCAGGACCAGGACAACCAAGTTCTAACCTAGGGCTCTCCAACAGGCTTTGCAACTCCAAACATGGGCCTGGCCCTCTCTGACCCTCTATTTCTTTGTCAAAGGTGGAACTGGATAAAATGACCCCCGAATGGTATTTCAAAGTTGAAAAAAATAGATACATAGTATATTCAGATCTGAAGTTTTCAAAAGTAGTCACAAAAATTAAAATGGGCCCTGAAATAAGAGAAGAATTTGTTTAGAAAGAAATGCAGAGACTGTTGTGGGTGTGAGGAAGCAGAGGCCCAGAGGTGGTGGTCTAAAGGACATGGGAAGGAATAGAGAGCATGCACGGTCACCAGGGCATCAGAAGTCATGCTGTGGAGGGGACAGGGAGGCCACGTAGCATGGCCCTCGTGTCACAGGGTCAGGCTTCATTGGATAAGCAATGGGGAGCAGGTAGATAAAGACGGAAGGGTACCTGAGTCACACAGAGTAGGATGCACAGAGCAGTTATGGTGGTGATGACAGTGATTGCTGATACAAGCTAGGGTGCATTCTTTGTGCCAGGCCCTGGGCTAAGCGTTCATGTACATTTTCTCACTTAATTCTCACAAACACTGTATTTGTTTGCCAGGGCAACCATATCAAAGAACCGCAGACTGGGGACTTAACGACAAGAATTTATTTTCTCGTAGTTCTGGAGGCTAGAATTCTTGAGATCAAGGTGTCAGCAGCGTTGATTTCTTCTGAGGCCACTCTGCTTTGCTTGCAGATGGCCGTCTTTTCCCTGTATCTTCACATGGTCTTCCCTCTGTGCCGTCTGTGTCCTAATCATATTGGGTTGGAGCTCACCCTAATGACTTCATTTTAACTTAATTAGTTGTTTAAACAACTTATCTCTAAATACAGTCAAATTCTGAGGTACTGGAAGTTAGGGCTTTAGCATTTGAATTTGGGCGGGGGAGGGACACCTTCATTTACTCAGTAGCACCCATCATGTACCAGGCACTGGTGATACAGCAGCAAACAAAGTCCCCTTCCTCATGAAATTGATATTCTATTGAAGGAAGGCCGATAAAAAAATCCCAAATATGTCAGTTTGGATTAGGTGCTATGAAGAAAAATAAAGTAGGGCATGAGGGCAGAGAATGAGGGGAAAGGTGGATTTTCTGTGTTCTGAATGGCAGTCAGGGAGGCCTCTGATGAGCAGAAAGCTGAACAAAATGATAGAGCAACTGGTGAGAAATTGGCAGTCGGGTATGTGAGAGAAGAATCAAGGGTGAGACGCAAGTTTTTGGCCTGAGCATCTGTGTGAAAGGGGGTGCCATGGACTGAGACACGGAGGACTGTAGGAAGAGCAGGACTGAGCCTTGGAAAGATCTGACGACTTCTGTTTTAGGCACAGGAAATCAGAGAGACTGACTAGACGTCTAGAAAGGCACTTGTAGCACCACCTCTGCAGAGGCTGCTGTCTGCACGTAGGAGCGCTGATAGACTGATTTACTTGGCTCTCTGCCTGCTATGCCTGCCTTTTTCATTCAACATAATAACAGAAATGTTTTCATGTTAGTAGTAAAATTAACAGCCTTTTGTTTTTGTCACCTATCCCCAGTGCACGGTAAACAGTCTGTATGTGTTGAATAAATTAACAAAAGGCTGGAGCTGGTGGACTCAGCAGCTGAAACAGCCAGTGCCAGTCTTCATGCCCGCCACCTCTGCCCTAGCCCAGCCCTGTGACGGGCTGCTGGGTGCACCACTCCATGGTGACCCACCTTAGTCCCCTGCACGCAGTGGCCCCAAGGCCTCCCCACCTAGAACCAGTGCCTGAAGACACCCGAGCCAAGTGGCTAGGGTGTCCCCTGGAGAGAAGCTGGACGGGAAGCCAGGTGACCACTGCACTGAGCTCTTGGTTCTTTCAGGAAGCACAGCAGTGGAGAGCAGGAGACCAGCACGCTGCCCTCACCGCCTCTTCTTACCACAGTGGAGGACGTGAACCAGGTATTGTGGGCCCCGCTCTCTCCACAGAGGGCTGGCTTTATGGGTACAGACCATGAGTAAGGTTCCAAAGCTTAAGTTTTAAGAGGGCCTCAAAGCAATGAGGGGTTCTTTGTGGTTCAGTGAGAGGTTCTTTGTGGTGAACAACTTTCTTCCTGTGATTTTTGTCTAAATGATTGACCATCTCAGCTGACTCAGAGCCACGTGTAGAGGAAGCTCCGGGACTGTGCTGTCTAACATGATAGCCATTAGCTACATGTGGCTACTTAAATTTAAATTACTTAAATATAAAGAAAGATGGAGTTCTTCAGTTGCACTGGCCATGTGCGGTGAGCAGCTACTGTACTGGATGGCGCAGACAGAGAACATTTCTGTCTGAAATGTTGCGAGTTCTGTTAGACGTGCTGCTCCAGAACTGTGGGGAGGGCTGGGGCTCTCACCCTGTTTCCTCAGTGGGAATAAGGACCAGAGATCTGGGGAGGTGGGAAAAGATGATCAGTTGCCAGAAATGCCACTAAGAACCCTCTTCTGTCTCTCAGGATAACAAAACCAAAACGTGGCCACCCAAAGCCCCCTGGCAACACCCTTCCCCACTACCCAGCACCCTGCCTGGCCCAAGTGCACCACTCTATGCAGTCGCCAGCCCTGGCAGCCAGTGGAATGACACCATGCAGATGCTGCAGTCCCCAGTGTGGGCCGCCACCAGCGACTGCAGCGCCGCCTCCTTCACCTACGTGCAGACCCCGCCGCAGCCCGCACCCCCACCAGCACACAAGGCAGCGCCCAAGGGCTTCAAGGCCTTCCCCGGGAAGGCTGAGCGCAGGCCGGCCTACTTGCCCCAGTACTGACCCAGGACCAGCCTACCTGCCTGCTCAGAGCTGTTGGGGCCAGTGTCCCCACCCCAGGGCTGACTAGCTGGCACCAGCCCCCCAGAGGACCAGTGCACCCCTGTCCCAGGCAGGGATCCTTGGGGATGGGGATGGTTGGCAACTCCAAGCCTTTAAGGCCTGGCTTCTCAAAAGTTTGGAGGCATCAGATGCCCGGAGGGCCAGCTGAAGATGGAGTTTTCTGACCCTCTTCAGGGAGATGCTGGGGGATCTTCGAGTTTAATAATCACCTCTGGTGATTCTGATGCAGGTGGGCCACAGGCCACACTTTGAGAAACACAGCTCTCTTAAGTTTGTAGTCCCACTGTGTATGTTGGGAAGGCATCAGGCCTGAAGGCTGAGAGCAAAACTGACCATTCTTCTGAAACCCTCCCCTTTCCCCTCCTTAACACATTGAGTGATGACCACACACCAATCACTGTATTTTATAGCTATTTTTCATATAGGTTTTTAGTTAAAACATCTCCTGCCTAAAATGCATTGAATATTTTAAGATAACAAATAGAGTGGCTGGAGGTTTGTTCAACACTATCTTTATTTAAGCTTATACGAACTGGGCAAAGTATAGAATATTTGTGATCAGAAGCAATCACCTGGGTTTTCTGTAGGTGGACAGCCCCTTGCCACCCCACAGCAGCACCCAGGGGGTGCAGCCTCTACCGGATTTACAAAAGCAGGATCATAAAACATGTTGGAGGCACAGCCCTGATGGTGCGTGGAGATGAGCCAGCTGGTTGCTGTCCGGTGCGGGATGAAGCTACACCTTCGGCCCTCAGGCCCTTCCACACGTGGCCAGAGCTTCGACACAGTCTCAGAACGTGGAGGTGTGGTCAGGGGCTGCAGAGAGACACTTGAAATTGCAGTAACATTGTGAGCTGGCTCAAGACAAACAAATTAGGATGTAGATAGGAATTAATTTAAAAGTTTTTTCTTTTAAAAAAAAACCTCATTTTCAGTTAACGTGCTATTAAATAGATACCATCCTGTGGATTTAGGGATATTTTTCCAGCCAGAATGGATCCAGAAGAATTGAATGGTGCTTAAATTGAGAAATAATAAATATATCTATATAGACTAGGCATACCCCACTGTATATTAATTGAGGTTACAGAAGTTCTTTATATAAAACTTATTTAAATTTTTCATATTTCATCTTTGAAAAAGTCTAATTGAGAAAAATCCATAATATTTTCTGGTATGAAAGTTTGACAGTATTAATATTTTTTTTATATTTTCTTAAATCATTAAACCATTTTAATATATGTTAACTACTAATAAATGGTTTATTCTTTCTAACTCCATATAAGCTTTTCCAGCTAAGATTGTAATAACACAGTTATGTTCTCATTTTTCTATGGATATAAGTAAATTTATATTTAAAAATACCAAAAAGAATATATATATGTACGTATACACACTAATTATAGAGGACCCTTAGGGTGTCTGAGCCCAGCCATCTGAATTTTTAGTACTGTGTTGCCAGGCTGTTTCCAGGCCTTGGGTGTTGTCTTTTGTGCTGCGTGCGGATCCCACTGCTACCTGTACTCATGATCCTTTCACTGTGGGTTCTGAACAGTCACCTCACCATGTTTACAGAGAACTATTTTGTACATAGACTTTTCAGGCACGTGCTTTGCGCCAACCCTGCGTGGCTCTTGTCTGTGTTAGCTGTCACAGTGTGTGCACTAATCTCTGTTGAAGTTGTCCGTGGCTGTTTTACTTGTAAGGTATTCTATTTCCTTCAGTAATGTGTCTACAGTACCCTGTGTTTCAAGTTCTGTTATACTGAAGTACTCTTGTTTTAATAGTGCCTCCCCAAAGACCTCATCCTGGACAGAGGTCAGTCCTTGATGCTCCAGCGCAGGTGACGTCAACATTGCTAATTGTCACTTTCCAATCTGTTTTTCTCAAGTAAGGAAGACATTTTGTGATTGCATCTCCATGGGCTATGAGACTGTGTGAAGCTGTTTGTGTGGTCTCCTTGTAGGTGCTGTGTTCTCAGCACCGCCTTGCTCTGAACACTGGTAATTCCAGGTGCTGCGCTCGGCAGAGGGGTCTCGCCAAAGCGCATGTGTGTGCATGTGTGAGTGTGTGTGTCCTTTGTGTGGCCGGGCGTGGCTGCGTTGCTCGTGTGACTAGTTACAACGCTTCCAAACTGGAATTCTACATTTTGTATCTTACTTTTAAAGCTCCTATAAGTAAAATAACTATCGGCTTTATTAAAATATACATTTAATAATTTTTGTATCTCTGTTGAAAATGAACTGCAGCAGATACCATGTCAGCAGCCCTGTCTGGTTCATTACTTTGAAAAGCTGCACCCGAGTAGGTTTAGGTCGGCCTCTCCTCTGATTCTGAGCCCTTGCAAGGGTAATACCACTAGGGGTATTAGGATGAGCTGGGGTGGGTGGGCAGAAAGCAGGACAACCTACCACACCTCTCCTGTTAGCTTCCCGAAGGCCAAAGCTGGAAGAGGCCTCTGTGTGGGCAGAGCCAATGTCGTGGTGAAGGAGGTCACCTGGAAGGATGCAGGCTCTCTCCTTCGGTTGTGATCTGCCAACACACACATTCCACCAAACATGGGCGCTTGTGAGCTGCCCAGCCAGCCTTTCCAAGGAGCAGATGCAGGGATGAGGTCTCCCCCAGTTCTGCCAGGGACCCACTGTGTGGCAGACAGACCCTACCTCACAGGGGCAAGAAGGACTAGTCTCACTGAATGATGCCATCCTGCTAATGGAGAAGGAAAGATGGCAAAATGGGAACCACAAAAGGCGGGTGGGTTACAGGGGAATTTCAGTTCATTTTCATTTACAGCAAGACAGCATTTGATTGAAACTTTTCTCATGAACTTAGGATAATGGAGTAAGTGAGCGTTAATATATAACCTACCCGTACAAGTACCACTCAGGCTTCTTTCTGCTGAGATGCCTAAAAGCTGAGCATGAGGACTTAGTCCTAGAGCCTTCTAAGTGCACCTCAGGACAAGGCTGCTTAGGAACAGCCATGTGGCATGGGTATGCTAAGGAAGACACTGGAAGTTCATATTAAAATGCTAGACAGAAAAACACATTTTATTCAAACGTGTTCCTATTGAACACTAGTACCTGCTGCTGCTCGCTGACTTCTGATTCACAACAGTGGTGGAGACAGGAGTCCCGTAGCCTCAGCTCCATGCCAGGTAGGTGGGGATGGAAGCAGGACAGATGTTCACTGGAGCCCCAAGAAGGTCCTTGGAGGCTTTGGCTCAGCCGAGAAATGGAGGATGACACACAGGTAGGTGAGGTCCTTATGAGGACGGTGCCCCTCCTTTTCCACCTGGGGGATGCTGGGAGAGTGGGGCATCCAGCTCTAGGAGCGTAGCTGAAACACTGCATTCCAACCATGGTGCTGTGAAAGGACGTTCCTCTGTGCTCTGTGTGACCCCTCTTGTGATCTGCTTCCTGATCTGGTGACAGCTCCTCAATTACCAAAAAGCCATGTATGTGGACAACATGAGTGTCAGGCTCCCAACCATATGTGCGTGGGAGTCTGAGGAACCTCCAGGGACTGGCTCCTGGAAGTAACACAAACAGCTGGCCTTATGATTCCACAGGGGTCTGCTGGCTGGGCACAGGCCTCTGCTTGTCTGTGAGGGGGACTGGATGTGGCTTATATTGGGACTGAGTTGGGGATGTGGACCTAGGTGAGGAGGAAGGATTGCTTCAGGAGTGTCATTCATTTCAACATTTACTATTGTCACCTAGGGGCGAGGCCCTTGCTAGGATGGGAGCCAGGGCTGCATAGAAGATGCAGTCTGTGACCGTAAAACTCAGTGTTTTAGGGAAGACAACCCCCTCTTTCCCAATCTTGGTAAGAGGTGCCACTATTCATCCACCCAGCGCTCAGGCAGAAATCCTAGAAGACATTCTTGATCATCTTTACTCTCCTCACTCACTTAAGCAGCAAGTCCTACAAGTGCATCTGCAAGCACATTTAAATTCCACCACGTTCTTATATCTCCATTGCCATCAACCTGGTCCTCCCCTAGCTCCTGCCTTTCCTTCTCAGGCCCCAGGGTGTCCCATACACCCCTGCTACCTCACGGAAGCCTCACACCCTCACACCCCCACCCACCTGCCTGGGCCTCTCCAGTTCTGTTGGGCCAGAGCCCAGCCTCCACCCAGCTTTGTTTTTCACTATAGGACTTAGCACTCCGCTGGAATGTGTGTTGGTATGTGTCTCTCTCACCTGAACCAAGCCCTCAGTAGAGCAAGGAGCGAGTCTCGTTCATGGCGACATGTGCAGGGTGCAGAACAGCTCGAAGCAACTCAAGACAAGCCAGACGAAACGAGGTGTTGCTAAGGCCAGAGGCAAATTATAATACAGCGCAAAAAACAGAACTAGACTTAAATCGGTTCTCACGTCGGGCTGAAAGAATACACTATGACCAGTGTTTGTACTAGAGCTGCAAGAAGGGACTGACGCTAGGAGCTGCGGGTAGGGCTCTGTAGCTCAACTAAGTACAGAGTTTTCTCTTTTGCTGGAAACCCATGCCCACGTGCGGTGGGGAAATTCTTTTTAAAAACCTAACAGTGGATTCAAAGGGAAAAGTCTGTGGCGACATCCCGAAGCGACAGTACTCGGCCGAATAGGCGAACAGCACGAAGCACGCAGCACGAGCTCCGAGCCTCCTGGGGGCGCTGACTCCTGCGTCCTCGGGTCTCCTAGTCTGCGCACGCGCAGTCCGCCCCAACCCGGAGTATGCGCACTTGTGTGCACACGTCCATCCCAGACGTGCGGGCAGAGGCGTCTGCTACTTCCGCGGACTGCCCTCCGCTCCCGTCCCGGCGCGGGGACATGCGCACACTTGCACCCCCGGACGTGCGAGCCCACACGCAGACGCGTGCGCACCCCCGCCCCCGCACTACCTGAGCTGATCTCGCTTTCCCTGCGCATAGACGCATGCGCGCCGCACCTCCGGAGAGTGGAGCCAGTGCCAGGAGATCCCCGTATCTCCGGCGAACCGCAATTTCTTGCCCTTTCCTGGTCAGCGTGACTCAGCACCCTCGGTGGGTGCGCTTCCCCGGAGCGGCTCGCGAAAATCCATCGGCGTGTATCGCCCCACACCCGACCTCCTTCAGACTCCGGCCGTCGCCCTGTCCCCGAACCTCCCTTTGCCCTTGTCCTGGTGATCCCCTGGTCTCCAGGTCCTGCCTGACCCCTGTCCAGCGGCCCTGAATTGAGGCCTGACTTAAGTCTACCCTTCAACCCACTCCTCTCCCGGGTCATACCATTTTGCTGAGGGCACTTGAAGGTGCCTGACTGACTGGAGCAGTCTGTTGAACTTTCTGAGCCAGGTTTTCTTTCGGTTGTGATTGTCAGCCCTTGGCCTGGGCGCAGATAACCCTCCGAGAGCTTCACTTTCCCTGGATTCTGAACCCTTTACTGTGCGGTTTGCAGACAGGGCTTAGCACAGCATGTGGTGCCCATTGTGGTGACGGTGGTAGAAAACACGTTCAACGTTTGTCAACATAAAATTACCTTAAGTTACTATTTTTCCAAATTACAGACCCCACTCCACTCCCCAAATGTGGTTAGAGAGGCCACCCAACAGTCCAATGTCTGATCCCTTCCACATACTGCACCTTTCCTGGTGGGTTTCTCCCTACTGCCCTACACAGATCCTTAGATCCACTCCAAGGGGACCAGTGTTAATCCAGTGGTTGTATTCTCCTACCTCTGTCTTTGCCCATGCTGCTGTCCTTTCCGTTGGAGATGTCATTCTTGGCCATTTCCACTTGTAAAATTCTACCCTGTCAATCAGATTTAATATCACAAAGGCCTACTTGATGTTAAAACAGAACTGGGATAATGGGGAGGGCAGGGATTGCCTGCTCCTCCACTTTCCCTGTACCTTCTTCCCAAGGCTGAAGAGTCAGGAAGTGGCAGGCAGGACAGGGTTGTGATTAAGGACAGGGCTCAGGAATGGGGCAACCTTGAGTTAATTCTCTACTTAGTAGCAGAATGGCTATTTTCAGATTTCTTAACCTGTCTTAAATGGGGAGGACAACAGGATATCCCTCATGGGGCTGCTATGAAGGTTATGTGGGAGAGAATTTAGCACAGAGCTCTGCACACAGTAAACTGGTGGGAGTAGTAAAGTATCCATGTTAGTAGTTGGATGATGAATGGCTTGCCTTTGAGCTACTCCTTTTTTGCATTTTCTCTCCTTAGCTACTGTGAGTTATGGTCCTCCAGATAGGAACCTAGTTTTCTGCTAACATAGAAAATCCACATAACTGGAATTTATTTTTTAATTGAAAAACTCTATAGTTTTTAATTAATTAATTTATTTACTTATTTTTGGCTGCGTTGGATCTTTGTTGCTGCAGGCGGGCCTTCTCTAGTTGTGGCGAGCGGGGGCTACTCTTTGTTGTGGTGCACGGGCTTCTCATTGCGGTGGCTTCTCTTGTTGCGGAGCACAGGCTCTAGGAGCGCGGGCTTCAGTAGTTGTGGCTCGCGGGCTTTAGAGCGCAGGCTCAGTAGTTGTGGCGCACAGGCTTAGTTGCTCTGCAGCATGTAGGATCTTCCCAGACCAGGGCTCGAACCCGTGTCCCCTGCATTGGCAGGCGGATTCTTAACCACTGCACCACCAGGGAAGACCAAGTCCCTGGAATTTCAAAGTACAATGTTAAAATATTATGGGGAAATCTGAGAATATCTGGGAAATCTGGAATAGTTGAAGCTACTGGGAATCAGAGAGGCCAAACTGCTGGAGGTGTACATTATAGAGTGTTAAAAAGAAGATGAAACCTTCAAAAAGGTAATCATCGGAGGCCTCACCTCCTGCCTCTTCAGTACCCAAGCTGCTCCTATGGGTTTTGGCTGGATGAGAGAGGACACTGGGGAGGATGGTGTGGCAGTGGGCAGGTGAACACCCATAACATTTTTGGAAACACTTGGAGTTGTAAATGACAGCTCAGCTCAGAACAACATCAACACTAAGGGAAATCACTGATTCGATTCGTGTTCCAGCTGCAGACAGAGGTGACCTGGCCCCAGGAACTTGGGCCCTATGAGGTTCACCCTGACATCTCTCTGGAGGTCACACTCTCCATTGTTTTCCTTGAGACCAGGGACTGAACCTCGGGTCTGTCCTTTTTGAAAGGCAGCTTAACACTACAGAAAACTGAGTTTCTCCTGCTGGCTTTGGGTCCCAGGAAAGAACCCTGTTTGGCGGGCTTAGGTCATGTGTTCATCTCTGATGCAATCAGGGAGGCAGAGGAAGAAACCTAAGGGTGAGAGGTAGTGGTTTCAGACAAAGACAACAGATGAACAGATGTCCACTGTGATCACCAAAAAGAGCCTACTAGAAAAAGGGAGTCAGTGGCTACTGCTGGGCTAGAGTCAGCTGAGGAATCATAGGGCAAGTGGATGATGGGGTAATGGCTACTGAGACTGGCCTTCCTATTGGATGAAGTTCTGTTCTGAAACACAGGATCGAGGGGTGGGAGTGCTGTTCTGTGCAGTCAGCTGCTTGGGTGGGAAACTCTGGAATGTTTCTCAGAAACTCTAGTAGACCAGATGCTGTTCAGCAACTGTCAGGGTTGTGCTGGGTATGGGAAGCTGAGTTAAATCTCAGAGTTGACAGTTGACCCAAAACTCTGGCTAAATAAGGGCCTTGTGGACAGGGCTGTTCCCTGCAAAGTCCTGTGACCATTCATTTCTTCA
Source organism: Balaenoptera physalus (assembly GCF_965194825.1). Classification (NCBI taxonomy): domain Eukaryota; kingdom Metazoa; phylum Chordata; class Mammalia; order Artiodactyla; family Balaenopteridae; genus Balaenoptera; species Balaenoptera physalus. The sequence goes on along the minus strand of NC_138900.1, from coordinate 17,653,815 downwards.
GTCTTTGGCCGCTCTCTTTTTTCCTTCTTTATCTTTAGGAACTCAAATAATTCTGGGCTGAGAGAGAAAAGCCATCTGCAAGGCCAGAGGTGGCAGCGACTGCATGGAACTGGGAGGTGGGCCAGAGGAAGACCTAGGCCTGGGTCTGCAGCAGGACAGGGCACACTCCTAGATGGATGGCATTTCTTGGGGAACTGGGTGACGGAGAAGCTCAATTTGAGTGCCCAGTTCTTGGACCTCTTCTCTCTGACTATATTTACTCCGTCTCACCCAGACTCTCATCTAGGCTCATGACTTCAAGTGCTACCTATTCACTCATGACTCCCAAGTTTTTCCTCTTGCTTGAACCGTCTCTCTTCATACTCCAGAGACGTGAACACCGAACTTAACACTTCCACTTAGATGTCTAATAGGTTTGGAAAACTTAATATGTCAAAATACAAGATCATGATCTTCCCCCTAAAACTTGTATTTCTCCAAGATGCAATGGCAATTCCATTTTTCCAGGAACTCGGGTAAAAAACTGGATGTCATCATTGACTGTTATTTTTCTTTCTCTTAATTCTTCACTCAATATATCTAGATCACCACAGCCAACTCCAGCTACCTTGACACCTTCATTCCTGGCCTGCATTATTGCTGTAGCGTCCTATCTGTTGTCCTTACTTTCATGCCTACTGAACTGTTGGTCTGATCCTTTGTAAAATACGTCCGATGATGTCCCTCCTTTGCTTAAACCTTTCAATGGCTTCCCATCTCTCTCGGAATAAAAAACAAAGTCCTCACGATGACTTACTGCCTTCCTTCCCTCTGTAACCTCATCTTCTGTCACTCTCCCCTCATTGACTCCCCTCCAGCCACACTTGCCTCTTGCTGTTGCTGAAACATCTAAGCATGCTCTCCTCGGGAATTTTGCAGTTGCTCTTCCCTTTGCCTGAACAATTCTCCCCCAGATAGCCAATTGGCTTGCTTCCTCACCTTCTTCAGGCTTTTGCTCAAATGTCACCTCATGAGTGAGTTTTGCCTTGACCATTCTATTCAGAATTGCAACCCCTATTCCCAGCACCCTTTCCAGCTCTCCTTATCTCCGTAGCACTTACCAGCATCTGATATGCCATATATTTTACTTGTCACCTACACAGCCGCAGCACCTGTAACATTGAAGTGTTGGAAGGAGTTGGGTTAAGTGGGTGAATGAACGAACTAATGAAGCAGGCCGGGGCTCTGCCTCTGTTCCTCAGTCACTTCCAGGCAGAGGTCGGCAGAGCAGCAGCCCAAGAGGCCGCCGGTGGCAAGGTGAGACGAGCTGAGGCCCCCGAGCCTCGGCTGCGGACCAGGTTGCCCCTTGGGCGCGGACCGCAGAGAGGAGGGCGGGGGCGGGGGCGGGGACGGGGCGGAGCGGAGCTGGGGGCCTGCGCCATAAAGCTCGTTGCGCTCTCCTATCCTTCGCCTGCCGCGCGCCACCCGCCCAGCTTCCTCCTCCGTGCTTGTCCCAGTCCGTGTTCTCTGCCGCTCTCGCCATGGCCGCGCTCACCCAGAACCCGCAGTTCAAGAAGCTGCAGGCATGGTACCACGAGCACGGCTCTAAACTCAACTTGCGCCGCCTTTTCGAAGGAGACAAGGACCGCTTTAACCACTTCAGGTGCGCGCGCGGGGCCAGGGGCGGCGCGCGGACGTGCCGGACCCGGATGCGGCGCGGGGTCCGGCTGTGCAGGGCCTGGGTCGGGAGGGCTGGGCGGCGGTCCCTGGGGGCCCCCGGCTACGGATCTGGGCGTAGGCCAAGGCCGCGCTTCGTCCTTGACGCCTCCTTGAAGCAGGTTTCCGGGTGCTGGCTGGAGGTCTCGGGGCCCCGGCAGCTTCGTCATGAGGATTGGGCCTCTCTGCCGCTTCCCCTCCACGGGGACATTTCTCTCTCCTCCCCCTCCACCAGTCCCTGCCGTTTGAAGCAGCCCATCCTTCTGCGGTTGTGAGCAAGGGCCCTCGCCGACGCATCAGGCCCAGAAGGGCTGCCCCCTTCCACTCGGTCCTGGCCGAGAGTGTGCTCGGGACCTTCTGTGGGGTGCGGTCAGGGTGGGACCGGCCCGGGGGATTTGCGGGGAGCCGCGATGGAAGGGTGGAGAGGTGGGGCCGTGATTCCTGCCCAGGAGGCTAGGTCCGGAGACCCATGAACGACCAGAAAAGGAGAAAATCTTGGGGGTCGGGAATGGTCACTGGCGTAGGGGTTCGGGAGGGGAGGTCTGTGGCTCCAGACTGGAAGTCCCTGATGGCCAGCCCTGTCATCTGGGTCCTTCCCTGAGTAAGTTGAGTCGCAGAGTGGAAGCTCTGGGAGGGAATGGTCACTCCCTGGCCTAGGCAGGGGCAGCGCACCCAGCTGTGTCTTCCCATCCCCCAGGTCAGTTTTAGCAGAGGAAAGGCTCCTCACCAGGGGTCTGCATCTTGCCCTGTGCTGCTGCTGCAGGTCAGCTTGGGGGGCGGACAGGTGACAGACGACACCACTGTGCCAGCTGGCCACCTGAGGCTTGTTTGGATTTGGCACAGGGAGGATTTTTTTTTTTGGAAGCATCTCTGGTCAGGGAGCAGGCTGGGGTGTGGTCAGCCGCTTCTGCCATCTTTCTGCAGCTTGAACCTCGACACCAACCATGGGCATATTCTGTTGGATTACTCCAAGAACCTTGTGACGGAGGCTGTGATGCAGTTGCTGGTGGACCTGGTAATGTTCTGCTTGGGGAGGCTTGACCCGTGACCCACGGTGTTGTGGACGAGCTGGGCTACTGGCGTCCTCAGGTCCTTGAGCATCTTTACTTCCTCCTCTTAGTGGATCTCAGTAGTTGCCCCTGTGCCCGTGCCCCTGCCCCTGGCTCAGGTTCTGACAGGCATCCCAGGGGACTCAGTGCCTGATGTCTGAGCAGACCCTTCCCAGGCAGTGGGGGAGGGCACCAGTCTGCAGCCATTTGTCAGCCCCACCGGGGGCTGCACCAAGCCTTGTGCTTGGGGCCTTGGACTCTTGGTGGCCAGTGTGGGTGGCACCAGGCCTCAGTGTATTCTCTTCTCAGGCCAAGTCCAGGGGTGTGGAGGCTGCCCGGGAACGCATGTTCAGTGGTGAGAAGATCAACTTCACCGAGGTGAGCAGGCAGACTCCGTATACCCTCCACAGCCTCTTCCTTCCCTTTGGGGTTTGTCTGACTGTTAGCAACATCACCCTGTGTCCGTACCCCTCCTCTTAGGCAATGCTTTTGCTTAACCAGGGGCCTGAAGGCCTATTTCCTCAAGCAAGTTGCACAGCCTTGGGGTGTGTCTTCCCCAAGGCTGCAGTCTAGGTCTGGTGAGCGTGGAATGGCTCCCGGTGTCTGCCTGCGGACAGCACCTCTCAAGGCTGCAGGGAGAGGGCTTCTCAAGGCATGCTCAGAGAAGTAGCTCTGATCCTTGCTACAAGATTTGTTAGTGAAAAGAAGACTCATGTCAAAATCAACCTCCTCAGTGGGAGGAGTCAACAGGAAGCTGTGGCAAGGCCAGGCCTCGGCCACCCTGTGCCTGAGTCGCTGTGGGACCCTGTAGGCATAAGAACCACTGAGCACTCAGGGTGTCATCCTCATGGTGTTATTATCCTCGTTTTACACATGAGGAACCTGTAACTCAGAGGTCAAGTCACTTATCCAGTGTCATTCTGTAAGTGGCAGAGCCACTATTCAAACACCCCTGTCTTTCACTCCTGGGCTAGGTTGAGAGACTGCAATCAAGGAGGGCTTCCTGGAATAGTGCATTTGTCTACAGAATGTGGCACAGGAGTGAGGTTGGGCGGGGTGAAGGCAGTGTGGCATGAAGCCCTCCACCTTAGTGAGCCTCTCCCTGCGTTGGAGTCCTGAGATCATCCCTTTCTGTCCCCCTGGAGTCTCAGACCTGTTTCTTTCAAGGACTCCTCTGCTGCCTCCAGCTTGATGGGACTGTTGCTCTCACTTGATAAGGCCAGCTGCCTGGAGCCTATCAGACTTAGGGTCTGGTTTGGTTTCCAGTAGTGGGTGTGATGGGATGCTTGGTGAGGGAAGCTTGAGTTGCCTGTTTTGCTCCACTTCCAAAGGGCCAGGGACACTTTTCAAAAGGCGCCAACAAACACCATGTACTTTCACCAGGAAGATGAGACTGGGCTTCATGAGCCATGGTCCTCTGTAGCCATTCATTGCTTGTCTCTGACCTGTGTTGTCACCAGTCTGCCTTTGCTCACTCTGTTCAGCGTTCCTTGACTTTTCACGCCCTGAACATCGGTGGGTCGGTGGGGCCTGTCCCAGGCCTGTTCCGGTCTCCCTCGCCTTGCGACTGTCTGCAGCACATAAGGGAGTGGCACATGCCTTGCCTTGCCTCTAGGACCTGGAGTGGCGCCTATTTCCATGAGCACACAGTGGGTTTTGAGTATGAGACCATGGTACTAGCAGACCTTAGGGCCTGCGTGTCCAGTGGATAAGGGGCTGAGCTGACTCTTGGGGCACACTGCATCATGCCCAGCTGGGAGTGTGGCTGCCCTGGGGTGGAGGCCCTCACACGCTGACTCTCACCCCCAGGATCGGGCAGTGCTGCACGTGGCCCTTCGGAACCGGTCAAACACACCCATTTTGGTGGATGGCAAGGATGTGATGCCAGAGGTCAACAGGGTCCTGGAGAAGATGAAGTCTTTCTGCCAGGTATGCAGCTGCTGGGCTGGACTTCCCCTTGGCCGTGTGTGTGCTTGTATTTGGGAATCTGGGGATCCTGATGGGCCGCCACGCTCCTTGGAGAGGACCCCAGCCCTCAATGCAGCCTGAGGTGGCGGTGGTCTCTGTGACAGCTAGCCGTGGAGGCTCTGCTAAGGCAGGAATTTCCCTGACCCTGTTCTCAGGGAACCCACCACTGGCAGCAGTAGAGCAACCTCCTTCCTGAGCTCTAACACCTGTGGGCTCACGGTGACAATCTGGCCAGGACAGAGTTCTGAAAAGAAAAGTGAGGCCCCTGAGGGACGGGATAGTCGGGGAGAGACTTGCTTTTTCTAACCTCTTTAGTCATGTGCCCTTATTGCCTAGTCTAGAACTAGATGAAATTTAAAACAGAAAATTTTCTTGACCACACCCCAGCCAACTCTCCAGAGGCAGCTTTTATAATGTTTGCTGTTAAATCTTCCAAAAGTTTTCTGTGCATGTACTAGCATGTCTGTCGTCTCTTCTTTGAAACACATACAGGCACATGTGTACACACACATGCAGCTTGTCCCTGTGTCAGCGTTAATGCACACAACTGTGCTTCCTTTTCCTGTGTGGGGGTGTAGGGGTTGCCTCAGAGACCAGCTAGAGATTTCCCCACATCACCTGCCATTGCCTCAGTGTCTACCCCATGGTGATTCTGCAAGAGTTGGTGGATGTCCTCAAGCCTGGAGTACAAGGGTGATGTCTGTGGTCTGGACGGTTTGTGTGGCCGTGTGCATGTCTGTACGTGTGGGTTACGCATGTCTGTACGCGTGCTCTGGGAGTGATAATCTAGGCTCTAGTCATCTGGTCCCTGAGAGCAGTGTCCCCCACGTGTGGCTGGTCATCTTCAGACCTGAAACGGCAGGAGGTGATCTGGGCATCCATCCTAGAGGCTAGGCAGGCAAGTGAGTGGGACTTCGCAGGGTGAGGAAGGCTTGGGATCCTGATGAGAATCGGGATTCCAGAATGTCCCTTAAGAGTGGTTGGTGCTTGTGATGGGCTTTGGATGGGATGTAAGGTTGGGCATTTCCAGACATCTGCTGTGAGTGGCAGAACTGATGTGTCTCGGAAGCATGGTGCTCTGTTTGGTCAGCCCTTGTGTGCTCGGGCATGCCATGTGGAGAGTGTGTGGCACTGGTCGTCTGGGAAGCTGTTTCCAGGAAAGCCCTCCCTTATAGCTGGCTGCTGGATACCTGACTCAGACTGATGGGGTATTTATAGTTCAAAAAAGCTGCTGAATAGCAGCAATTCCATGGTAAGGAGCACTCCCCATGGCTGTGCTCTCAGAAGGTTGCCAAGATTGGGTGAGGATGTTCACCATGACCTTGATTGTCATGGCAAAAACCAAAAACAGCCTGACCTCATTTATCAGAGGACTGACCAGTAAAGTTAGTATATGTTCATAAACCGTAGTCCTGGGCACCATTAGGAATTAGGGAGCTACAGTTGCATTGACCTGCTGTGCTATTCAGGATATACTGTGAAGTTGAAAAAGGAAGTTGCAGAACTGGTGTGTTTTCGTAAGATCCCCCATCTGGTTAAATAAAGAGTATATGTAGTAATAGTAAAGATACACAGAGTTTCCCTTCTAGGATGCTTTATTATAACAAAACTCATGGTGAGATTTTTTTTTTTTAATAAATTAATTAATTTATTTATTTATTTTTGGCTGCATTGGGTCTTTGTTGCTGCGTGCAGGCTTTCTCTAGTTGCGGCGAGTGGGGGCTACTCTTCGTTGCGGTGCGTGGGCTTCTCATTGGGGTGGCTTCTCTTGTTGCGGAGCACGGGCTCTAGGCGCGCGGGCTTCAGTAGTTGTGGCTCGCAGGGTCTAGAGCGCAGGCTCAGTAGTTGTGGCGCACGGGCTTGGTTGCTCTGCGGCATGTGGGATCTTCCCGGACCAGGGCTCGAACCCGGGTCCCCTGCACTGGCAGGCGGATTCTTAACCACTGCGCCACCAGGGAAGCCCCTCATGGTGAGATTGATTGTTGAAAAACTGAGCAATTTATTTTCTTTCTGTATTGATGGAAAATTGCTCATGGCAGGTGATTATTATCTAAAAGAAGTAAAATTACTGGGTCTTACTGGTTTTGGGAAAGCCATGTATACTAGTTTCCTATCGATGCGTAACAAATAACTCCAAAATTGAGCAGCTGAAAACAGCAGTCAACATTTCTGTTGACTGGTTCGGGCTCAGATCTCATAAGGTTGTAGTCAAGATGTTGGCCCAAGGTTACATTCATCTGAAGGCTTGATGGGGGATGAAGGATCTGCTCTCAAGATGGCTCACTAGCAATTAGTGCTGACATTTGGGAGGCTTTAGTTCCTCATCTTGTGGACCTCTCTACAGGTTGAATGTCCTCATGACAAGGTAGCTGATTTTTCCCAGAGTGACTGATCCAAGAGAGAGCAAGGCAGAGTGCCTCAATATCTTTGAATACCTTGAGGTAGCATCAGAAGTTACTCTTTCATTTCTGTAATACCCTGTTGGTTGTACAGGTCAACTCTGATCAAAGTGGGAAGGGACTACACAAGGACATGAATGCAGTGCCAGGAGGTGAGGATAGCTGGGAACCATCTTAGAATTTGGTTATCATAGTCTGCCTTCTGGCTCCCAGTGATTCATCATGTTCCTTCCACATGCAAAATACCCTGTTCTCTTTCTCTTAAGGCCATATGCCATTACCATATCAGCTAGAAGTGAAGAACCTCATAATCTAAATTAGGTACAGATATATCTGTATTTTCTTTAATACAACTTAAATACAGTTCCTTTTGATCTGGAGATATGTGAATTAAGCAGACAAGTTATTTATCCCTTACACACCCAACATACAATGGTGAGATAGGCATAGGATAACTGTTACAGGATAATTCCTTTTCAAAAAGGGAGGAAAGTGGAAGGCACACAGGAAACATTGGTCCAAAGCAGTTCTGAAATTGAGCAGGACATGCGTTAGCAATTGCTTGGTTAGGACTCAAGGCCTAGGAATTGTTCCTCAAGGCTTTTGGCTTTGCCCTTAGTCATCCTTTTTACATGAAAGGTAGTCTGTGTTTGCAATTGCCTAGTTTTTTCAGCCTGCTTACTGCCTATAGAAATGTGGGTTTTTAAAGATCTCTTTTCTGGGACTTCCCTGGCGGTTCAGTGGTTAAGGCTCTGCACTTCCAATGCAGGAGCGCGCAGGTTCGATCCCTGGTTGGGGAACTAAGACCACACATATACACGCCACAGCCTAAAACATAAAAATTATTAAAGATCTCTTTTCCTTTTTTATTTTTATTATTATTATTTTTTTGGCCATGCCGCATGGCATGTGGGATCTTAGTTCCCAGACCAGAGATCAAACCTGCGCCCTCCTGCATTGGAAGTGCGAGTCTTAACCACTGGACCACCGGGGAAGTCCCAAAGATCTCTTTTCCTTTTGTAATACCTCTGTCACTTTCAGTCCAAGCTGATAGTGTTTCTGACAATTCAGTTATCTTAAAAACTTTGTGGGTCTCCTGTGGAGCTTACTGGGGGGTGGGGGGGGTCCACTCCATTAGACAAAAGCTATACCCACAAATTTTTTCAAGATAAGTCCTTTCCTACAATTGCTTCTAAGACCACAGAGACAGTACTTGTAAGCTTTTTGGAAGCCTTACCTTCAGCCAAAATGTTCTCTGTGTTACCACCTTAGTTCTTTCTGAGGTCTTAACAAAGGATTTTACAGCTACATTCTCTGCTTTACCTTTTGAAGCTTTTCTTACAGTGCCCTAGATTTGAACTTTGCCGAAGAGCCATCTCCTAATTTTAGCGTCAGTTATTTTCTGGAGAGGCTGGGAATTTTCAAATCCAATGATTCCTGGCTTCTTTTTGTTTAAAAGTTCTTCATTAAGCTTATTTCTCTCCTCTTGTATTTTATTATAAGCAGTAAGAAGCCAGGTAGTTCCTATAACACAGCCTGAAAATCTCTGTAGCTAGATCATCCAGATCATAATAGATACATCTTTTACTTTCCCCATTAATGCAGGCAACAGTGTTATTAAATTTTCTTTCACTACATAACAAGGATTCTTTTTCCTACAATTTTCAGTAGTGTTTTCTTCCCATTTCTTTAAATCTATACCAGCAGCCCCCTCGAGGACTATTAAACCTCTGCTAACAGTCTCTTCCAATGTTTTTTAGGCTTTCACTAACTCTCCTCAAGGTTCTTTTAGCTTTTACCTATATTTTAATTTTTTTATTTTTAAAAAATATTTATTTATTTATTTTGGCTCTGCCGGGTCTTAGTTGCGGCACGTGGGATCTTTTTAGTTGCGGCATGTGGGATCTTACTTGTGGCATGTGGACTTCTTAGTTGTGGCATGCGGACTCTTAGTTGTGGCATGCGGACTCTTAGTTGCAGCATGCACGTGGGATCTAGTTCACCAACCAGGGATTGAACCCGGGCCCCCTGCATTGGGAGCACGGAGTCTTATCCATTGGACCAGGGAAGTCCCTACCCATATTTTTAGATTTTTGTTATGGTAATACTCTACTTGTGGTACCAAAGTCTGCATTAGTTATTTATCATTATATAACAAATTCCACCAAAACTTGGCTTAAAATAGCAGTAAACATTTACTATCTCACACAGTTTCTATGGATCAGAAATTCAGGCTTAACCGGTTGGTCTTGATTTGGGGGTCTCTCTTGTGGTTGTACTCAAGATGTCGGCCAGGGCTGTAGTTATCTGAAGGTTTGCTGGGTTCTCAAGGATTCTCTTCCAAGGCAGTTCCTATTCATGGATGGTGAGTTAGCATTGGCTGTTGAAAGAAGGCCTCTGTTCCTCACCACACTGGCTTCTTCGTACAACTGAGTCTTCTCATAACATAGTAGATGGCTTCCCCAAGAGTGAGCTATCCAGGAGAGCGAGGCAGAAGCTGCATGGTCTTTCATGACCCAGCTTCTGAAGTCACACTCCATCATTTTTGCAGTATCCTAGTGGGTGCATAGTGAGCCCTGTACAGCATGGGGGACCCTATGGGGATGTGAATACTGGGAGGCAAGAATCCCTGGGGTCCATGTGGAGCTTGGCTGCATGTCTGTCATTTCTGTCCCTGGCACAGACCAGTCACAATAGTTGGCATTTCACATCTCTTGGCCTCTGTCATGTTAGGTTCTGCTGAAAGTTCGCTCTTGTTTTGCAGATTCTGACAATGTTGCTGTGAGGTGGGGATGTCACCCCGCTTACTAATGATGAGAAAAAGGGTCTAGTTGGGGCTGAGTGTGGCAAGGATGTGACACTGGGTCTCAGTAGGCCTCTGATAGGGCCTGGAAGTCGGGACTGAGGTGTAAGGATACAGAAGTAACGATGCATTTGAGCAGCAGTTTATACTCAGGGGTCTGGGCTGATTACATCTCCCCGCTCTGTGCCAGCGTGTCCGGAGTGGTGAATGGAAGGGGTACTCAGGCAAGTCCATCACGGATGTCATCAACATCGGCATCGGCGGCTCTGACCTGGTAAGGAAGGGGCTGCCTTGGGATGGGGGAGGAGGGGTCCCATCCAGGGCCTTGGTTTCTCCTGAGATGGGACCTGGCTGTTCTCACCTCTCGTGGGCCCTGGAATCTTGTTTTCTGATGCTGCGTCTTCCCACAGGGACCCCTCATGGTGACTGAAGCCCTCAAGCCGTACTCTTCAGAAGGTCCCCGGGTCTGGTTTGTCTCCAACATCGATGGGACCCACGTTGCCAAAACACTGGCCGCCCTGAACCCTGAGTCCTCCCTGTTCATCATCGCCTCCAAGGTACGGCCCTCATACCCGGCCTGACTCCCAGCCCTGTGTGTGCTGGGGTGCGGGGGGGGTGGATGCTTTGCCACTGCCCTGGACGCTGGACCCTCCCAACTGCTCTGAATGAGCCGTGCTTTGTGGATCGGGTGGGCACAGCTGCTCTCAGACTGTTCCTTATCTGGTGGCAAAAACAGTTCACCTGATGAAAGCCTGAACTGGTCCGTATGAGCCTTCATCTTAGGCCCACCCACTCACTTCGCTGAAGGTGTGCTCAGCCTGGGACCGTTCCCATCTTTCTCAGAGATCTGTCTCTAATGTCTGCTCCTTTCTGATCCCAGAGCCATGCCCAGAGAGATAATGTAAGCGTTTTGTTTTTTTGTCATTTATGCCCTGTTTACTCATATCCATGCACATTAAATATTAAGAATTCCATCTGAGATCTGAGATACAGCTTAGTCTGGACTGAAGGGAGCCCCAGGTGTGTCCACAGCTGCTCTCCTGGAGGATGCTCTGGCCTTTGACCTGTGGTGGGGTGGCGGGGGCGGAGGCTGGGCTCTGGGCAGGTGGGGGTGTAGCTCTTACTAGCGTTTCCCCTTTCTCTGTCTGTGAAGTCCTGGAATCACAGGATGACGTTGCAACTTCCAGGCCCCTGCCCCAGACACAGCCACTGATTGTGGCTTTGTGGACACGTGGGTGGAGGTGATGGGGAGTAACTCACTGACCTGCATGCACTGCTCCGTGTGGTAACTGGGCACCCACACGGCCTCCGCTGCTGAGCTCTGGCTCTGGGCCATACCGACCTTGGCTGTTGGACCAACTCCTGTACTCTCTGCCTGCAGACTTTCACCACCCAGGAGACCATCACCAATGCAGAGACAGCAAAGGAGTGGTTTCTCCTGTCAGCCAAGGATGTGAGTGCTGGGTGGGCAGTGGGCAGTGTGCGGGCTGGGCAGGACAGGGTGGGCCTGCCCGTCAGCCTGCGTGGCCACGCTTAGCCCTGTAGCCCTACTTCCCCTGAAGTTGGCAGCAGGAGGCAGCCTTTCTGGTTAAGATATTTGGCTTTGGGACTCCCCTGATGGTCCAGTGGGTAAGGCTCCGCGCTCCCAATGCAGGGGGCCCCGGTTCGATCCCTGGTCAGGGAACTAGATCCCGCATGCGTGCCGCAACGAAGATCCTGCGTGTTGCAACTAAGACCCCGTATAGCCAAAATAAATAAATATTGAAAAAAAAAAAAGATATTTGGCTTTGCCAGCCCAGACAAGCCAAATGTGGCAGGCCCTGCTCTAACTGCTGAGGGCCCTTTCCTTAACGCCACTGGCCCTATGGAATCCTCTCTACCCCTGGCCCCTCCAGCTTTACAGGGGAGGCACCCTGGGCCTTGTGTGCCTGTGAGGTAGGTTGGGCTGCCTGGCCTCTGACCCCTCTGTCCTCTCCATCTTGACATGGGGCTCCTCCGACAGCCTCAGAACTGAGGACTGGGAGCAGTGGGTCCCCCCCGGGGCCTTGGTTTCTCCAGAGACGGGAGGGTCACTGCCCCTGGGAGGCCCCCGGATGGGTGTGGTGTAACTTGCCTCATCTCTTGCAGCCTTCCGCAGTCTCGAAGCACTTTGTCGCCCTATCTACCAACACTGTAAGTGCCCATGAGGGTTCCTGTACTACCTCCCTGGGAGGGCCCGGGCCAGGTCAGGGTCATGGCCTTTCCGAATACATGAGCTGAGGTGTGTTTCACAGGTTCAGGGATCTTGGCTCAGCTGCTGGGGTAGAAGGGTTGGTTGCCTTTGAGGGATGTGAGTTGCAAACCATCCTTACCTTTTCTGCAAGGCAGACAAACCTCTGCTGCTCCAGCAAGGGGCTCACAGTCAGTGGGATCACATTAACCCCACCCATCTCCCGGGCCTGGCTGATGCCCACGACATTCCACACATGTGACCTCCCCTGGCTTCTGCCACTGGCCTCTCCCCAGATGGGATATGCTGGGTACGGGTGGGGGACGCATCCCATTTCTCACATAAGGACGTTAAGCCCCAGTGAAGGGATGTGACTTGTCACCCAGTGATTGCATGAGTCGGTGATGCCGGGATTAGAACACGGGACTAGAACATGGTTACCCACCTGCCAGCTCCTCCTGGCCCCAGGTTGTGCAAGGTAGGGTCGGGGGCGTGTCAGCGGGCAGGGCGGGGCTGTGCTGCAGGGGTCGCGAGGAAGGCAGACCCGGCTGAGCACTTGCTGTGTGGTGGGCTTTGTGCTGGAACCACACCCGGGTCCTCCTGACTCCGCTCCTTCCGTGTCCCCCCTACCCCCACCCCCACCCGTGCCTGCAGTGCTGACTTGCCTGTGGGGGGAGACAGGAGGACATCCTAAGGCTGGCCAACCACAGTGCCACTGTCCACCTCCTGCGGGTAGAGCTCAGACTGGTCAGTGGGGCGTCGCCTGTGGGGTCTAGGCAAGGGTTGCTGACCCTGTCTGCCCAGGGGATAGAATAGGATCGCTCATTCCCTGAAGGCTTCCTGGGGTGCGGTCACCATCCCACTATTGGAAGGGCTGGGCAGGTGTCCGGGCTGTATGTTTCCTGGCCTGGGAGGTTGCCCCTGCCCGTGCTCAGTTTCCAGCTCTAGGCTCAGTTTCCCCGATGTCCCAGGGGGTCTGGTCCAGGCGGTGGCTCTTGCAGAACAGTGTGTGGGCCAGGTCCTCAGAGCGGGTGTGCAGCCCCTCTCAGCAGGAGGGCTTTGTAAGCACTGGGCCACTGGTGTGCTGGACGTGAGCTGGCCTGGCATCTGGCTCTGGGGGTGGGTGGCTCCTGGTCCCGCCTGGACTCGCAGGTGGCTCCAGCGCAGCCCCGGTGGTGGCACGACTCTTCATGCCCTGGAGCTCCTGTTCCTGTGCAGCTAACCCACGCTTCCTTCCTTCTCTTTCCCTTTGCCCTTTTTAGGCCAAAGTGAAGGAGTTTGGAATTGACCCTCAAAACATGTTCGAGTTCTGGGATGTAAGTAAAGGCACTTCCCCGTGGTGGGTGAATCATGTGTCCTTTGCCAAGTCAAGCTTCAGATGAGGGGCCCGTAAGGTCAGGTCAACATTTATTGAGCACCTGCTGCATGCCTGGCTTTGGGAAAGGCCAGGAGGCCCTCAGAGAGGCTTGTGGGGCAGGAACAGCTCTGCTCAGTCAGGATGAGGGCTCCACTCCCACCAAGGGCAGGCTTGCAAGGCCAGGGTGACATTTCCCTGGGTGCCTGCCGGCAGCACCCACTGTGGGGTAACCGGAGCCACCCCTGTCCCCCTCGCTAAGCTGAGGTTGTGAGTTATTCTCAGTGATGACCTTTCTCTGAACTACAGCCGCAATCTGTAAAGGCCAAAGGGCAGGGTGACGCAGGAGGTGTGACTGGGCAGGCCTGGAAAGGAGCTGCAGGGGCAGCTGGAGGGTGGCAGAGAGGAGGTGCCAGGCTGGGGCCTGGGTGGGGCCCCGCTGGGCAGCTCGCAAAGCCAACATTGCTGAGTGGCAGAGCTGTGGGCCACTCTAGTGACAGGCGGTCACATAGACTCATCTCTGCTAGAGCCACAGCTGGTGCCAAGCAGTGAGCAGCTTTCCTTGCAGCTTGCCTGAGTGCAGCCGTGGTGTGAGAAGGGCTCGGGTTGCAGAATGCAGGGAAGGCTTGGGGGGCAGAGATGCAGTGCAGGGTGTGGCGTGGGTGCCTTGAATGCAGTGGGTGTGGCTCTAACACGTGACTTCGGCAGGTGTCCTAAGAGAGCATCGTCCAGTTGGGGATTTTCCCAGTGGGGCTGTTTCCAGGCCTTTATACTGGAAGCTCTCTGCTTGGTGGCAGCATCTGAAGATGTAACTTCCTTTGAAAGCTCTAAAGGCCTGGAGTCTGGGAGAGAATTAAGCCCTCACGCTCTAAGGCATCTTTTGTGTGTAATGAGTTAACTTCTTTCTAGAATGGGACTAGTTATGTGCCATCCTTGGAAGAATTGAGAAGAGTCACTCAAATCCTTTTCTGCGTCCTGTGGCTCAGATGAGGAACCCCGGTCGAGAGAGACTGTGCAGCTTCTAACAAATGTTGCATGCCTGATAAACGAGGGGAGGCACCATCCTCCTCCCCCCCGGGATCTGGAGCCTGAGCAGGTGGTGGTCAGGGACACGTGGGGGCTCCTGCTAGCCAAGGAGCCCAGCACAGCGGGGCTGTGTCGCAGCCTGGCTCGTCATTGCCTGTAACCTCCCAGCCTGCAGAGATGAGTTGGGGTGTGGCTTAGAGACAGACCTGGGTCTCCCAGGTAAGGCCTAGGAATGACAGTTGGGCACAAGAACATGGGGCTGGGGCTGGCTAGTGAGGCCCGAGTGGCCAGGGTGGGCACAGTGGAGGCCTCTAGGGCCAGTCCAGACATGCCTGGAAGGACCTGCCTGGCTCACTAAGGATGTATATTGCTGAATTGAGAAGGTGACATCTGAGGAGCCAGGGACAGGAACAGGTGAAATTTCTGGACCCAGGGTCTCTCAGGTGAGAGAGAGGAGTCAGAATAGATACAAGGATATTGCTCTGGCTCTGAGGTAAGATCTGAAGAGTCCAATCTGGCGTAGGTATGTGTAAGTGGTAAGGCCTGGTCAGCTGTGGTCAGTCATGGGGCAGCCTTGTGTGTCGGGATCAGGCAGAGTCAGCACACATTATTGGAGAGCTAATTTTGGCCGGTGATGTATGAAGAGGAGCCAGGACAGGTACAGGTGATATCTGAAGAGGAGGCACCAGGACAGGTAAAGGTACAGGTGAGGTCTGTGAATTCTGGAAGAATTCAGATATTTATTCTATCAAGTGGAGTCTGAGGAGCCAAAATTAGGTACATGTTCTTTTATTTATTTATTTGTTTGTTTGTTTATTTTTGGCTGCATTGGGTCTTCGTTGCTGCACACGGGCTTTCTGTAGTTGTGGCGAGCGGAGGCCACTCTTTGTTGTGGTGCTTGGGCTTCTCATTTTGGTGGCTTCTCTTGTTGCAGAGCACGGGCTCTAGGTGCGTGGGCTTCAGTAGTTGTGGCTCGTGGGCTCTAGAGCACAGACTCAGTAGTTGTGGCACACGGGCTTAGTTGCTCCGCGGCATGTGGGGTCTTCCCGGACCAGGGCTCGAACCCGTGTCCGCCTGCATTGGCAGGCGGATTCTTAACCACTGCGCCACCAGGAAAGCCCAGGTACATGTTCTTAAACCTGGATCTGTGAGTTCAGGATAGGTGTAACATTGGGATCTCTGACTGGCTCTGAATTAAGCATCAGGTAGTGGGTGGCTGATCACTCAAGTGAGGCGTTTAGAACTCAGGATTAGGCAAACAGAGGTAAGTCCCCTACCTAGGTCTCAGCATCCTGACCAGGTGTGACGGGCAGAGCTCAGGGTGTTGTAGAGGCCCCTGAGGTTCCATAACCAGCCCAAGACGTGATCAGTGGCATTGGGGTCTGAATGGGTTGGGGTATGAGGTGCCCAGATGAGGAAGAGTTAGGAATGTACCTGGTTATAAAAGGTAAGGACTGGGGAGTTAGGACAGGTGAAGAACAGACAGGTAAACCAACCTCGGAGCCACGTCGCTAAGGTGCAGTGTGAGAGGCTTATGGTAGACAAAGGTCTCTAGAAGTGTCAGAGGCCCAAGTCACTCAGACACTGTTTGGCACCAGTGGGCTCTCGCCAGGCTTCCCTCAGGCCAAGATGAGCAGCCAGGGATCTGTCAGGTCTCTGGGAAGAGTCGGTTCAGGTTAGGTTTGTATAGTGGGGTCTCCGGGATGGTCTGTAAAGCCACGTCTGTTTGAGGTCTCAGAAGCTGGAATCAGACAAGGTGTGTATAACTAGGTGTCTTAGGGGAGGCCTGAGGAGCCAAGATTAGGCACATCTGGACAGAAGAGTGTTGGTCAGGTAAGGACACTGAAGCCAAAGGTAGGCAGAGACAGAGCTGAGTCTGACAGGTGGGACTGGAAATCCACGATCGGGTCCAGGTCAGAACTGTGTCCTCAGGTGTTGTCCAGGCAGCTCTGGTGATGCTCAGGGCAGTGGTCCTGGAGATGGTCCTGGGTCCCCTGGGAAAAGACTGAAAAGCTGGAGTCAGGCAGAGAGATGGAGCGTTGCATCCATCCATCTGGAAGGTTCATGAATTCTGGGTCTGTCTGAGGTACACAGAGCAGGTCTGTCAGGTAAGGTTTGAGGAGTTGAGGTGAGATACAGGTTTGTACTTTCAGTTCTTGAACAGGTAAGGTCTGAGCTGCTGAGGTCAGTCCCTGGTTTGTATTCCAGATTTGAGGAGCTGAGGTTCAGCACGGGTAGATAGAACTGAGTTTTTCAGGTAAAATCTGTAAAGCCAAAGGTAAGCCAGAAGTAGGTTGAAAAGTCATGTTTAGGTTCATTAAACTCTGTCCCACAGTTGAGGTCAGGCACAGGTAGGTAGAACAGATCTGTCAGGTAAGCCCTGAGGAGTCAGGTTTGGGTTCATCTAGAAAGACCTGGATCTCTTAGATGATCTCTGAGAATATGAAGTGAAGGCAGGTGGGTAGAGGTAGGTGTCTCAGGTGAGATCTTGAGAGCTGGGACTGGGCACAGGTGAGTAGATCTGCATCTCCCAGGTAAGGTCAGGATAGGTAGGTAGAACTGCATCTCTGCCTATCTTGTAGAGATGTCTTACGAAGTTGAGGAGTTGTGGCCAGGCACAGGTATGTGGAATTGAGTTTCTCAGGTAAGGTCTGTGGAGTCTGCATCTGGTACAGGTTTTATCCTTGGGTCTGTCAGGGTGAGTTAAGCACAGGTGGGTAGAGCAGGGTCTGTCAGGTAAAGTCTGTGGAGCAAGTTCAGGAACCTGGGTCTGTCCAGTGAAATCTCAAAAGTCACAGCCAAGTCCAGGTAAGAAGAAGCAAATGTCTTAGATGACCTTTGGCGAGCTGAGATGAAGTACATGTAAGCAGAGCTAGCCTGCCGGGGCGGTCTCAGGAGCCAGGAACAAGCATAGGTAGGCAGAGGTTGCTCACCATGTGCAGTTTGAGGACCCAAGGTCATGCACAGGTAGGCAGAGCTGGCCGTCCAGCTGCAATCTCAGAAGCCAGGGCCAATCACAAGTAGGTAGAACTGACTTGCCACATGTGGTCTGAGGTAAGCAGAGCTGGTCCACTAGGTACAGTGTAAGGTGCCAGGTTGGTAGAATTGGTCTACTGGGTATTGTCTGAGGAGCCAGGGTCAAGCACAGGTAAGCAGAGCTGGTCTGCTAGATATGGTCTGAGGAGCCAGGGTGATGCACATGTAAGCAGATCTGGTCCGCTAGGTATGGTCTGAGGACCCAGGGTCAAGTACAGGTAGGTAGAGCTGGCCCACTAGGTGCAGTCTCAGGACCCAGGGTCATGTACAGGTAGGCAGAGCTGGTCTGCTAGGTATGGTCTGAGGATCCGGTGTCAAGCACAGGTAGGCAGAGCTGGTCTGTCAGGTATGGTCTGAAGGTCCAGAGTTGTGTACAGGTAGGCAGAGCTGTCTGGTTAGGTATGGTCCGAGGATCCAGGGGCAAGCACAGGTAGGTAGAGTTGGTCCACTAGGTTTAATCCGAGGATCCAGGGTCATGTACAGGTAGGCAGAGCTGGTCCACTAAGTACGGTCTGAGGACCCAGGGTCAAGCACAGGTAGGCAGAGCTCGTCCACTAGTTATGGTCAGAGGAGACAGAGTCACACACAGGTAAGCAGAGCTGGTCCGCTAGGTGCAGTCTAAGGACCCAGGGTCATGCCAGGTGGGCAGAGCTGGTCCACCAGGTTCAGTCTCAGGATCCAGGGTCAAGTACAGGTAGGCTGAACTGGTCAGCTAGATACAGCATAAGAAGCAGGGTCATGTACGTGTATACAGAGCTGGTCCACTAGGTATGGTCTGAGGATCCAAGGTCAAGCACAGGTAGGCAGAGCTAGTCTGCCAGGTATGGACCAAGGGTCCAGGGTCATGTACAGGTAGGCAGAACTGTTCCTTTGGATATGGTCTGAGGATCCAGGGTCAAGCACAGGTAGGCAGAGCTGGTCCACTAGGTACAGCACAAGGAGCCAGGTCATGTACAGGTAGGCACAGCTGCCCCCTCAGTGCAGTCTAAGGACCCAAGGTCAAGTACAGGTGGGCAGAACTGGTTTGTTGGGTATGGTCTCAGGACCCAGGGTCAAGCACAGGTAGGCAGAGCTGGCCCACTAGGTATAGTCTGAGGATCCAGGGTCATGTACAGGTAGGCATAACTGGCCTTTCAGTTATGGTCTGAAGGTCCAGAGTTGTGTACAGGTAAGAAGAGCTGGTCCACTAGCTATGGTCCGAGGATCCAGGGTCAAGCACAGGTAGGCAGAGTGGGTCTACTAAGTATGTTTTAAGGATCCAGAGTCATGTACAGGTAGGCAGAGCTGTTTGGCTAGGTATGGTCCGAGGATCCAGGGTCAAGCACAGGTAGGCAGAGCTGGTCCACTAGGTATGATCCAAGGATCCAGGGTCATGTACAGGTAGGCAGAGCTGGTCCACTGGTATGGACTGAGGACCCAGGGTCAAGCACAGGTAGGCAGAGCTATTCTGCTAGTTAGGTTCTAAGGATTCAGGGTCATGTACAGCTAAGCAGAGCTGGCTGGGTAGGTATGGTCTGAGGACACAGGGTCATATACCGGTAGATAGAGCTGGTCTGTTAGGTACAGCATAAGAAGCCAGGGTCATGTACAGGTAGGCAGAGCTGGTCTGCTAGGTATGGTCTGAGAATCCAGGGTCATGTACAGCTAGGCAGAACTGTTCCATTGAGTATGGTCTGAGGACCCAGAGTCAAGCACAGGGAGGCAGAGCTCGTCCACTAGTTATGGTCAGAGGAGACAGAGTCATGCACAGGTAAGCAGAGCTGGTCCACTGGGTACAGTCTCAGGACCCAGGGTCAAGTACAGGTAGGCAGAGCTGGTCCATAAGGTATGGTCTGGGATCTAGGGTCAAATACAGGTAGGCAGAGCTGTCTGACTAGGTATGGTCCAAGGATCCAGGTTCAAGCACAGGTAGGCAGAGCTGGTCCACTAGGTGTAGTCTGATGACCCAGGGTCAAGCACAGGTAGGCAGAGCTGGTCCACCAGGTATGGTCTGAGGATCCAAGGTCAAGCACAGGTAGGCAGAGCTGGTCCACTAGGTATGGTCCAAGGACCCAGGGTCAAGTACAGGTAGGCAGAGCTGGTCCATAAGGTATGGTCTGGGATCTAGGGTCAAATACAGGTAGGCAGAGCTGTCTGACTAGGTATGGTCCAAGGATCCAGGTTCAAGCACAGGTAGGCAGAGCTGGTCCACTAGGTGTAGTCCGAGGACCCAGGGTCAAGCACAGGTAGGCAGAGCTGGTCCACCAGGTATGGTCTGAGGATCCAAGGTCAAGCACAGGTAGGCAGAGCTGGTCCACTAGGTATGGTCCAAGGACCCAGGGTCAAGTACAGGTAGGCAGAGCTGGTCCATAAGGTATGGTCTGGGATCTAGGGTCAAATACAGGTAGGCAGAGCTGTCTGACTAGGTATGGTCCAAGGATCCAGGTTCAAGCACAGGTAGGCAGAGCTGGTCCACCAGGTATGGTCTGAGGATCCAAGGTCAAGCACAGGTAGGCAGAGCTGGTCCACTAGGTATGGTCCAAGGATCCAGGGTCATGTACAGGTAGGCAGAGTTGTCTGATGAGGTATGGTCCGAGGATCCAGGGTCAAGCACAGGTAGGCAGAGTTGGTCCACTAGGTAAGGTCTGAGGATCCAGGGTCATGTACAGGTAGGCAGAGCTGTCTGACTAGGTATGGTCTGAGGATCCAGGGTCAAGTACCGGTAGGCAGAGCTGTCTGACTAGGTATGGTCCGAGGATCCAGGGTCAAGTACAGGTAGGCAGAGCTGGTCTGCCAGGTATGGACTGAGGGTCCAGGGTCACGTACAGGTAGGCAGAGTTGGTCCACTAGGTAGGGTCTGAGGATCCAGGGTCAAGTACCGGTAGGCAGAGCTGTCTGACTAGGTATGGTCCAAGGATCCAGGGTCAAGTACAAGTAGGCAGAGCTGTCTGACTAGGTATGGTCCAAGGATCCAGGCTCAAGCACTGGTAGGCAGAGCTGGTCCACTAGGTATGGTCCGAGGATCCAGGGTCATGTACAGGTAGGCAGAGCTGGTCCACTAGGTATGGTCCAAGGATCCAGGGTCATGTACAGGTAGGCAGAGCTGTCTGACTAGGTATGGTCCGAGGATCCAGGGTCAAGTACAGGTAGGCAGAGCTGGTCCACTAGGTATGGTCCAAGGATCCAGGGTCATGTACAGGTAGGCAGAGCTGTCTGACTAGGTATGGTCTGAGGATCCAGGGTCAAGTACCGGTAGGCAGAGCTGTCTGACTAGGTATGGTCTGAGGATCCAGGGTCAAGTATAGGTAGGCAGAGGTGGTCCACTAAGTATGGTCCGAGGATCCAGGGTCAAGTACAGGTAGGCAGAGCTGGTCTGCCAGGTATGGACTGAGGGTCCGTCCAGGGTCATGTACAGGTAGGCAGAGCTGGTCTGCCAGGTATGGACTGAGGGTCCAGGGTCACGTACAGGTAGGCAGAGTTGGTCCACTAAGTATGGTCTGAGGATCCAGGGTCATGTACAGGTAGGCAGAACTGGTCTGCCAGGTATGGTCTGAGGGTCCAGGGTCATGTACGGGTAGGCAGAGCTGTCCCCTAGGTATGGTCGGAGGAACCAGGGTCATGTACAAGTAGACAGAGCTGGCCCAGCAAATGTGGTCTGAGCAGCCTGGGTCAGAGGCAGGTAGGCAAAGCCTGGCTGCCAAGTATAGTCTTGAGGAGACCTAAGGAGTTACGGTTGAACACAGGTAGGTAGACTTAGCTCTTTCAGGTGTTGGATTCAGGCAAAGGTATGTACCCTTGGTCTTTTGGTGATGCCTGAAAGACAAGGGTTAAGCCTGGGTTGGTAGAGTGGCCTCAATTCAGGCCCACGGCACTGGGGTCTTCTGCAGATAGGCGGGACTCTGCGGGGCTCATAGCAGATACGCAGCCTCTAAGTTAGACATGAGTAGGTGGATGTGGCTCTCTCAAGCAAGGACTTTGGGGCCAGATGTATGTATGCTTGGGTCTTGCAGGTGAAATCCTTGGAGCGTGATTCCGGCTCAGGTACATTGACCCAGGTCCTAGAAGTTAGGCCTGGGGTTAGTCACAAGTAGATAGAACCACATCTCTTGGTGGGGTCTGCTGAGCACAGGTACGCAGAGATGTTTGCATCTGATGAGGTCTGAGGCTCCTTACTGAGGTGTTGGTGCCCAGGTTAAGCAGGGGTTGATAGTGTTGGATCTGTTTGTGAGATGTGAAAAGCCGAGTCAGACACAGACGGTAGACCTGGCTCTCTCATGGTAGGCCTGGGAGCCGAGATCAGGCCCATGGAGATAGAGCTGGATCCCTTGGGAAGGTGTGAGGAGTCTGCGTGTTGGGCTCAGGGAGGTGGGCCTGGGTCTGTCAGTTGAGATGTGAGGGGTCAAGGTTAGGCACAGACAGGTATGTGAAGCCCGGTTCGTTAGCTGAGCTGTCTGGAGCCTGCCTCTGACAGGTGTATAACCCTGTGGTCTGAGGTACTGGAGTTGAACACAAGTAGGTGAGTTAACCTCCCAGGTGAAGCCATTGCATCCATACCCAGGGCTGCTATGTGGACCTGGCTTCGTCACTGAGTCCATGGATCAGGGTCACATGGCAGAGGTATAAACATGATCTTAGGTGGGTTTTTGCCCCCTGGTTCAGGTACAAATTGGCATCCCCGGGCTTGTTAGATGAAATGAATGGGGCAGGATCTAGCCTAGAAATACGTAATTGGTACGACTGGTAAGGCCTGAGAAGGTGGGTCAGACACAGGTGGGACCCTCAGTGGTAGGCTCAGGCACGGTCAGGTGGGTAGAGTGGACTGTCATCGAGGGAAAGGCAGAGTCATCGTAGGTATGTGTACCTGGGTCTGCCTGGGGAGGTGTGCGGAGCGCTTGGGTTCAGGTAGGAGAGGTAGAATGAGCTGAGCCATGTCAGCCACCTGTTCTTAGCACCCTGGTCAGGTGTGAGGGGTGGAGCTCAGGGTGTTGCAGAGGCTTGAGGATCTGTAACCAGTCCAAGGTGTGGTCTGTCACATTGGGGTCTGGCTGGCAGGGTCTGAATTAATCAAGTGGGGAAAGAGATTGGATTTTACCTGGTTGGAGAAGGTGAGGTCTGAGGCTCTGGGGCAGGTGAGGCACAGAACGTGGAACTGACTGCAGAGCTACATCTCTAAGGTGTGGTGTGAGAGACCCACTGCAGGTGAAGGTGAGGTCTAAGGACCTCAGGTCCTTAAGGTCTCAGAGGCTCAAATCAGACACTAGCTTCGCTGGGCTCTCCCAGAACAAAAGTGAAGTCTGAGAACCTGACCTCAGTCAAGGTCAGCAGCCTGGAATCTGTTGGTCCGAGTGCTGGCTGTCTGCTCAGGCCAGTTTCTGGATTTGAGTCTATTGGGTGAGATCTGAGAGCCAGTGTCAGGCATGGTGTGGTCTGTGGGACTGTGACAGTCAGGTAAGGTTCCCCCAAACCCAGACCCTTTCTAGGTAAAGAGCCCCATCATTCGTCTTATTATCCAAGCCAGAAACATCTGGGCCACATTTGATTCTCTCATTCTTCCAATTCATCCTTTTTAATTGAACCTCCTGAATCAGTGCTCTGCATCCCTGCCGCCCCCATTCAGGGTAGCATCATTCTTTGGACAACCACTGGGGCTCCTAGGTGGTTTCCTGCTTCCATTCTCCCCTCACCCACAGACTTCTTGGTTCTCCAGCCTTGCCTCTCAGCTTCTACCCTCCAGTTCTCACGCCTTCCTTCATCTTCTAGATTGTGCTACACTTCTTCCTGCCCAGCCTGTCTCATCAGGCTTTCAGGATAGAATTAAGCCTTAATGCCCCAAGGCATCCATTGGATGTAATGAATTAGCATCTCTCTTTTGCCTCTAGAAGGGTGCTAGCCTTGGACCAACCTTGGGAGTATTGAGAAATTAAGTCACTCAAAGCATTTTCTGTGGGGCTTAATTCTCTCACTGTTGAGAAAGGCTGCTCTTGCTGCAGGACCTTTGCATATGCTGTTCTGGCTGCTGGAATCCTTCTCCTCCCTCTGTGCTTCCCTGGGTAACACTTACTCATCCTTCACATCCAGGCTCAAGCACCCTCAGAGTCCTTTTATTCTTGGTTTCCTTTCTCCCAAGCACGTCATCTCATTTTCACATTTATTGGCATGATTGTTTCATTTATATCTTTCTCCCCTGTGGATTGTTTGTATTGCCTATGCTAGGAACATGGTAGGTGTTCCAGAAATAGTTGTTAGGAAGACGTGACTGGAGATCTGAGGATTCTGAAGGTAAAGTGGAGTCTGCAGTGTGGCATGAGAAGGCACAGTGTGAATGGTAGGCCTCAGTGTGTCTTGGGCTGAGGCTGAAGATCAGTCAAGCCTAGGTGTGAGCCACTGGGCCTGTCAGTGTCCCAGGAAGCAGGGCTAGGCACAGGTAGGAGGTGCTGGGTCTGTCAGTACAGCCTGAGGAGTCGGGAATGGGCACAGGTATGAGGCACTGGATCTCTCATTGTCAGAAGTGGCAAGGCCAGGCCCAGGTATGAGACTTCGGGTTTATCAGTATCTGAGGAGCAGGGGCCAAGGCCGGGTAGGAGGTGCTGGGTCTTTCATTGTTCAAGGAAGTATGCGTGGGCACAGGTGTGAGGCGCTGGGTCTGTTAGCGTCTAAAGAGGCTGGACACAGGTATGAGTCGTTGGGTCTGTCGGTGTCCTTGGAGGCACAACCAGACACAGGTATGGGATTCTGACTTGTCGGTGTCCAAGGAGGTGGGCTAGGCGCCAGGTCTGTTGGTGCCTGGGGAGGCCGGACCTGGCACAGGTATGAGGCGCCGGGTCTGTCGGTGTCTGAGGAGGTGGGGCCAGCCACGGTAAGGTCTTTTGTTGAGTCTCGTGGCTCTGGTCGGTCCCTCGTATAGTCTGCCCTGTTGGTCGGCCCAACAGTTGCTGGCGCCTGGCCTGCTGTCTTGCTTCCCAGAGGTGGGTTGGCCCCAGGGCCGCGGAGCTTCACCTGTAGCAGAGCATGGTTCTCAGGGGGCAAGTTCCATGGCAGGAGGGAGGGGGGCGGGGTGTGCCAGCCCTCCCTCAGCGCCTTTTCCTGTCTCTCCTAGTGGGTGGGAGGCCGCTACTCGCTGTGGTCAGCCATCGGACTCTCCATTGCCCTGCACGTGGGTGAGTGTGCCTGTTTGTGTTTCTGTCTCGGGAGACCGTGTTGAAGTCTGAAGTCGGGCTGGGGGCCTGTGTCCCTGAATACCTTCCCGTTCCCACAGGCCGCTGGCCTCTCTGCCCTTGGCTGGAACAGTTCTTTCAGGTCAGGTGGGAAGGGCCGAGTTTCCTTGCGGCTTTGCGGGTTGGCCTTTCTCCCCGCCCCTCACCACTGCGGTCCTGCTCGCTCCTCCACGCCAGGTGGCCTTAGAGCTGCCTCAGTGCTCAGGGCTGACTCTGATTAGAGGGGCTTTCTACAGGCCCAAGTCCTCCCAGATCCTGTTTCTTCTGGCTCCCCCTCCAGCCTTTCCCCGGTTCCAGAAGAAGCTGTGTCCATGTCCAGGAGGCATAGGGCATGACCATTTCTGTTGACGCTGCTTTTGTGTCGCAGGATTTGACAACTTCGAGCAGCTGCTCTCAGGGGCTCACTGGATGGTAAGTGCTGAGGCTTGTGTTCTCTGCCAGGCGCTGGCTGGAAGCTTGTGGTTGGCCCAGCTCCCTCCCCCTCGCCCTCACTCCTTGCCTCCTGGGAAGCTGCTCAGCCCCCACCCACCCTGTTCTCATTTCAGGACCAGCACTTCCACACGACGCCCCTGGAGAAGAATGCCCCCGTCCTGCTGGCTCTGCTGGGCGTCTGGTACATCAACTGCTTTGGGTGTGAGACGCATGCCATGCTGCCCTATGACCAGTACCTGCACCGCTTTGCTGCCTACTTCCAGCAGGTACCAGCTGTCAGGCCAGGCCTTGGGCTGGGGGGCCCATGAGCCTGGGGGCCCAGGTTCCTGCTCCTCCAGGGGCCTTTTCCTCCATTACCCTTGGGCATGTCCAAGGCCCACCTGTGCTCCCCATCTCATGGAGAATCTTTGTAACCAGGATCGGTGTCAGTTGAGTTTGGCTACCGTGGGAGGGGCATGACTGGCTATCATGGTGCCCTGGCCAGTCAGGCTCTGGCTTGGCTCAGGGCATGTGCCTCAGCCAGGTCACTTCTTTCTTGGACATCACCCGACAGGGTGGGCCATAGCCTGGGACCCCCATGGTTTGCACTGCCTTTGTCCCTCCAGAAAAGCAAGTTTACACCCAGTCTGTGGTGCCTCTTTGGGCTACTCACAGCCCTCTGCCCCTGGAATCTCCACAGCCCCCCTAGAGCAGCCCCTCTCCCAGTGGATCCTGTGACTGGAGGAGGGGCTGAGGCTCCCCAAGGCCCAGAGTCTAGTTGGGGTGACGGCCCTCAAAAGCTATACAGTCTGGATTCCAGCCTGCCTCTCCATTAAGAAATCAGTTGAAGATTTTGTGACCCGTTTCTGCTCTTAGGGAGGTCCTCCCTGGACCTCCATATACACCTTCTGCTGGTCATGGGTGCTTCAGCGCGGTCGAAGCCAAAAAGCTTGTGAGCTGTGCCCTCCCAGGTGAGGGGACATAAAAGAATCATGCCTGCCCATATCTCACAGGGCCAGGGCAGGGCAGGGCAGGCGTGCCTGGTGCATCCCAGGCTGGTTTTGGGCATGTGCATGAAGGAGCAAGACTTGCAGATCGATGACTGGGTTTCTGGCCCCGTTCCAGGGTGACATGGAGTCCAACGGGAAGTACATCACCAAGTCCGGCACCCGTGTGGACCACCAGACGGGCCCCATTGTGTGGGGGGAGCCAGGGACCAATGGCCAGCATGCCTTCTACCAGCTCATCCACCAAGGTAGGGCCCATCTGGCCTGGGCAGGAGTGCTGCTGGGGACGGGGAGGGCACGCCAGCAAAGACTCCTCCATGAGGTCAGCGTTCTCCTGTAGGCCACATGGATGGTTTCCATGGGTGGGGATAGGCACCTGGGTGACCACAGTGCCCTTCGCAGGTACCAAGATGATACCCTGTGACTTCCTCATCCCTGCTCAGACGCAGCACCCGATAAGGAAGGGTTTGCATCACAAGGTAAAAGCCCTCATCCCGACCCTCTTCATGCTGTCTTAGGCTCACATTACACCCAGACCTCTTAAGACTGATACATTAGTCAGCAGTACTAGTTTTCTGTTCCTGCCACCACAAACTTAGTGGCTTAAAGACAACACCCATTTATTATCGTGGTTTCTGTGGGTCCCAAGCCCATCACGCTCTCCTGGGTCTCTGCTCAGGTTCTCACAGGCTGAAGTCAAGGTGTCGGCAGGACCGTGTTCCCTTCTGGAGACTCTGGGGGGAAATCCTTTTCCTCATTCATTCAGATTGTTGGCAGAATCCATTTCTATATGGTTGTAGCACCAAGACCTGGTTTCTTTGCTGGCAGCTGGGGGTCGTTCTCAGCTTCTAGAAACCCCCTGGACTCTTGGTCTCAGAACCAGCCAGCCTGGGTTGAGTCCACCTGAAGCTTCGACTCTCTCCTGCCTCTTCTTCTGTGGCATCTCTCTGGCTGACTCGCTTGCTGTCCTCTTCTGTTATTTTTAAGGGCTATGTGATTACATTGGGCCCACCTGGATAATCTCCCTATCTTAAGGTCTGTAACCTTAGCTCCGTCTGCAAAATCCCTTTTTGCCATGCGATATAATATACACAGGCGTTAACAGCAGGGGGCAAAGATCAGGGAGCCAGGATCTTGCCTGCCACAGCAACAAAGGGGAAACCCACCCAACTCCTGACCTGACAAAGTCCTTGAAGAGGACCGATCCTGCCTTATCTTGGGTGTGCAGAGTAGCATGGGTTACTGTGGGCACAAGCTTTGGACTCTGGAGTCCTGGGTTTGAATTCTAATTCTTCCCCTCTGTCCTTCTGGGATTCAGTGCTGTTGACTTGAGGAAACTGAGGCTCAACTAGAAAAGAGATGACGCCTCTCCCCCTCAGGATCTTAAAAAATAGATGTTGGTAAAGTTCTTAACAGGGCCCTCGGCAAGTAGTACGTAGTCCTTGAAGGGTAGGTATCATCGTTACCTACTTTCCAGTGTCAACAGATGTGCTCTGTTGTCCCCCCCTTGCTCCAAGTAAGCTCCAGAGTGGGGGCAAGCAGCCTGACCCCGACTGCTGAGACTAACCCCGACTGGGCAGTGCCAGGCAGTCTTGTCCACCTGCCTGAAGCTCAGACAGCGCTTCAAAATGGTACTCGATGTCTCTCTCGTCAGATCCTCCTGGCCAACTTCTTGGCCCAGACTGAGGCCCTGATGCGGGGGAAGTCGACAGAGGAGGCCCGGAAGGAGCTACAGGCTGCAGGGAAGAGTCCAGAGAACGTTGAGAAGCTGTTGCCCCACAAGGTCAGCACTTCTCCTGAAGTGGGCTTTGGGTGGCATCCTGGAATTGGAAGGATAAAGTTGTGTGGCCAGAGCAGGGGCTCGTGGAGTGCCTTGCCTGTCTTGCACAGTAGGAGGGGCTGTCCTCACAGAGCTGCCCATCCCAGCCTCTGGGGCGGCATGTGCTTCCCTTATGAGGAGTTAGGGATCACGACTAACTGGGGGACATTTCTGGGTGTTTTCTGAAGGTCTTTGAAGGAAATCGCCCAACCAACTCTATTGTGTTCACTAAACTCACGCCATTCATTCTTGGAGCCTTGATTGGTAAGTGAGCGGGGAAGGTCCCGGCTTCGGGTAGGTCGGACTGGGCTGGTAGAGCCCTAACGTGCTCCCTCCACAGCCATGTACGAGCACAAGATCTTCGTTCAGGGCATCATCTGGGACATCAACAGCTTTGACCAGTGGGGGTGAGTTGCTGGCTAAAGGGGAGGGTGGGGAATGCCTGTGAGTTGGCTGGTGGATTTCACTAGCAATGTTGGAAGCTTCCTCATACCATTCTTTCTCCTCGCCCTGGCAGAGTGGAGCTGGGAAAGCAGCTGGCTAAGAAAATTGAACCTGAGCTTGATGGCAGCAGCCCAGTGACTTCTCACGATTCTTCCACCAATGGGCTGATCAACTTCATCAAGCAGGAGCGTGAGGCCAGAAGCCAATAAACTCGTGCCCGGCAGAAGTCCCTGTTGTGACCGGTCCGTCTTTTCCGTCCTGCCCAGAGTCTGCACTGCATGGTCCTGCCCAGAGCACCCTCTGGTTTCGGGCTTGGACCACAAGCCCTTTGGGGGAAGCTGGTCTGGAATTGCCAGCCTCACCCTCTCCATGTCCAGGCCCCCTCTGTCTTACAGTTGGCTGAAGTGTTTCAGTGCAGCTGATTTTTCCGACCTATGTTCATTGTTCATATACCAGGTAGAAAATAAAGATGCCACAAAGGAGCTTGTGGGCTTAGCCTCTTCTTTGTCCTGAGATGGGGCTCTCTGCAGGAGTTAGGGTGCCCAGCAGGAGGAGTATTTGCCTTGACTGAGGCTTGACTGTAATTGGTGAGCAAATCCAGAATGGAGGACGGTCCCTGAGAAGAGAATGGGTGGAGTGGGGCATAATCCAAGTCGCGAGGGCAACTTGGCCTCTGTAGTCGAATCTTTTCTACATCTTCTTACACTTCTCACCCCTGTGGCTTTGGAGGGATTGTATACTTCTCTTCACTGGATAGTTTTTAAAACCACATTGAGATTTTGTCTGTTTGGGGTGAATTCCTGGCCCAGGTCAAGGGTGACCACTAACTCCTGGCCAGATGCTCGGGTAATTCTTTCCTTTTATAAGATAGACAATTGAAAAAATGATTTTTGAAGAAACTATCCTTTTATCTTCTATTTAATGTACTTCTATTCAAGATACTAAATAATATTTCTGGCCAATTTAGCAGAAAATGAATTTTATTTAAAGTTGATGGGCAGAATCAATGGGCAGACTAGAGGCTGAGCTTTCCAGACCTACACCCTAGACCATGACACAGAATGATCTGGACTGTGAAACTGCTGCCCCTTTCACAAAGCCCTGCTGCCCCCAACCCTGTCATCAGGGCGGCCTTCACCCCATCTTCTCCTGGGCTGCCTGCATTTGAGTTGTCCTCTAGCTTGGTCACATGCTTTCCTCAAAACAGGGAAAAGTCAGGACTTGTATTTTTTCTTCCTATAAAGAGAAGACAAACTGCGCCCATGAATGCTCAAAGAAAGGAATACCCTGACTGTAGAAAGTGACCGTACAGGTGTAAATGTCCACTTAAAATAAATAATAGAAATTGTCAGCACTTCTCATCTTCCTATTGGTGAAGTGGAAATTGTTTTTTTTAATTCCAAAAGTGAATGCCCACTTCTCTCCCACTTTTGCAGAGGTGATAGAAAGACGCTCTTCAACAGTCAAGCTCTGTTGAAGCCCCTGCTGACCCACCTCCTTTCTTATTTTTTTTGGGGGGGGTGCGCCTCACGGCATATGGGATCTCAGTTCCCCGGCCAGGAATCAAACCTGTGCCCCCTGCAGTGGAAGCGTGGAGTCCTAACCACTGGACTGCCAGGGAATTCCCCCACCTCCTTTCTTAATATAGCTGATGAAAAGTGAGCTATATTCCCATCAGAGGCACTTCCTCTATTATAAAAGAGCAAGCACGTAAGTCTGTAGAGAGGAAAATTCTAGGTGGCAGACCCTCTCAGGCTAGCTTGTCTTCACATGAATGATCTTTTAGCAGTGGGCCCACTGAGTTCCTCTAGGCCAGCTGCCAAGTCTCATGTCTTCCCTTAGGCGGGAGCACCTGTCATACGTCAGTTGGCCATGTGTCCCTTGGCCCTGCCTTGTTCTGGTCATCACTGCCACTGTCATCACTTACAGCTTCCACTTATCCTGTGGCTGCCAGTTGTTGCAAGTCTTGAGCGGTATATTAGAGTTCTCCAGAGGAACAGAACCAATAGGATATGTCTATGTATCTCTATACAGATATATGAGATTTATTATGGGAGCTGGCTCACATGATTATGGAGTCTGAGAAATCCCACGATATGCTGTCTGCAAGCTGGAGACTCAGGAAAGCCAGGGCTATAATTCAGTTTGAGTCTGAAGGCCTGAAAACTAAGAGGCCACTGGTGGGAGGCCCAGAGTCTAAAGGCTTGAGAGCCAGGAGCTCTGATGTCCAAGGGCAGGAGAAGATGGATGTCCCAGCTCAAGAAGAGAGAGAATTCACCCTTTCTCCACCTTTTTGTTCTCTTCAAGCTCTCATCAGATTGGATGATGCCCACCCACATTGTTGAGGGCAGATCTTCACTCAGTCTACTGATTCAAATGCTATTCTCTTCTGAAGCGCCCTCACAGATAATCCTAGAAAAAATGTTTTACCAGCTATCTGGGCATCCCTTAGCCCGGTTAAGTCGACACGTAAAACTAACCATCACAAGCAGCCCTTCAGGTGAGACTGAAGCAGCTTTCAACATCTTCATTCTGTACTTCCTCAAATACAAACTGTATCACAATTTGATGATTTGTGTGAGTTTGTCAGGAGGTCCAAAGCCTACAAAATCATGAATTAAGTCAGACACTTCAAGTCTCACACATGCAAGCATTCCTTACGTTGTTCCAAGGACTCCACGATAATGTCAGTGTCAAATTTGTTGTTAAATTGCTTCTGAAATTCCAGAATGGGGCAGCAGTTAACATCTTGAACATTCCTCTTAAGTAATAAGGCTTCATGCTGCAATCACACTTTGATCAAGAGGCTGTAATAGGTTACGATAGGATGTAAACAGATGACACGTTGGAGAAAGCTCAGTAACTGTTGGAGGAAATCTTGCTGTGTTAGCAAGAATAAGATTTGGTTTTTTTAATTTTTGGCTGCACCACGGGGCATATGGGATCTTATTAGTTCCCTACCCGGGGATCACACCGGCGCCCCCTGCAGTGGAAGCGTGGCATCTTAACCACTGGACTGCCAGGGAAGTCCCCAAGAAGAGTTTTGAAGTTTGTTTCTTCTTGCAATAATTTAGAAATGTATCCTGGGAAACATTAGCTAAAATAACAAGTGTCTACCAAGTCATCCAGCCTCTTTGGCTAGACCTGAAGTGAACAGCAAGACTGGACTTCACAGCACCTTTAAAGCCATCAGATTGGCAGTGATAAACGAGAAGTAAACTGGTTTCACCTCCAGGTCCTCGCTGGGGCTGGAGCCAAACATCAGGAGGCACCTTTTTTTTTTAAAAAAAAATATTTATTTATTTATTTATTTTGGCTGTGCCAGGTCTTAGTTGCTGCATGCGGGATCTTCGTTGTGGCATGTGGGCTTCTTAGTTGCGGCATTCGGACTTCTTAGTTGTGGCATGTGAACTCTTTAGTTGCAGCATGCATGTGGGATCTAGTTCCCTGACCAGGGATTGAACCCGGGCCTCCTGCATTGGAAGCACAGGATCTTACCCACTGGACCACAAGGGAAGTCACTTTCTTTTTCTTTTCTTTTTTTTTTTTTTTACACACCATGGTATGAAGCCTGAAATAGTGTTTCTGCAACATGCTTTTTTAAGTCCGGTTTATTGAGGTATAATTTACATATAGTAAAATTCATCTTCCTTTGGTGTACAGTTCTGAATTTTGACAAATGTATACAGTCATGTAACAAGCACAAGTGAGATATACAGCATTTTCATCACCCCAACAAGTTCCTGGCACCTTTTGTGGTCAATCTCTGCCCCCTAAACCCCTAAACCCAAACCCTGGCAACCATCCATTTGATTACAAAAAGTTCACCTTTTCCAGAATGTGGCCTTTTGTGTCTGGCTTCTTTCACTTAGCACGATGTTTTTGAAATTCACCTATGTGTGCCACAGGCATTTAAAAAACTTTATTACCGAAAATTTCGAACATATAAAAGTCAAATAGCATAAGAGACCACCCTGTGCCTGACACCAAATTTGAACAATTATCAACCCAGGGCCCATTTTATTTCATCTACAGTCCTGCCCATCATGTAGCAAATCCCAGATATATCATTTCATCTATAGGCATTTCGATGTGTCTTCTCTAAAAATTTAGGGCTTTCTTGGGGGGGACGGATAAATTGGGAGGTTGGGATTGACATATACACACTGCTATATATAAAATAGATAACTAATAAGAACCTACTGTACAGCACAGGGAACCCTACTCAATACTCTGTAATGGCCTATATGAGAAAAGCATCTTAAAAAAAAAAAAAAGAGTGGATATATGTATATGTATAACTGATTCACTTTGCTGTACACCTGAAACTAACCACATTGTAAATCAACTATACTCCAATAAAAATTTAAAAAATAATAATAAAAATAAATAAATAAATAAAAATTTAGGACTTTGGTTTTTCCTTTTTGGGGGGAGGGGCTTGTTAACGACAGTACTATTATCCAACTTATTTTATTTAATTTATTTATTTATTTTTCACGCACCGAATGGCATGCGGGATCTTAGTTCCCCCCATCTGGGATCCAATCCGCGCCCCCTGCAGTGGAAGCGCGTAGCCTTAACCGTTGGACCGCCAGAGAAGTCCCATATCCCACTTACTTTAGATAAAACTTTTTGGCAAGACTAGTTCACAGTAGAGGGTGCCAACTTCCTTTAGCAGCGCGCACTACGAGCCAAGAAGCCTTACCGCTCCTGGATTTTCACCTCAGGGCTCCAAACTGTTTCCCCGGAAACGGTCTGAAGGGGGCGGGGCCGTCTCGCAGGCGTAGGCGGTGCGCGTGCACAGAGAGGCGCACCATCTCGGCTGCCGTAGTTCGCCTCTTCACGTGGGTGCCTCGTCGTCATGGCGGCCGTTCGGAAGCCGGTGCTGCTCGGGCTTCGAGATACTGCAGTGCACGGCTGCCCCACGGGGCTGGGCGCCTGGACCGCGAGCAAGCTGGGCGGCGTTCCGGTGAGGTGGGGCGCCGGAGCCGGGGTCGGCGGGTGCTGGTGAGGGCTACGGGGTGAGGGAGTGGGCGAGGTCTCGGGTAAGAGTCAGGGTCTGAGTGCCTCCCTTGCCTTCAGGACGCCCTGCCCGCCGTGGCAGCGCCGAGGCCAGTGTGTGAACTTTGCAGGCAGCCGCTTGCCCTGGTCGTGCAGGTGTACTGCCCGCTGGAAGGCTCCCCGTTTCATCGGCTCCTGCACGTGTTCGCTTGCCCCCGCCCGGGGTGCGCTAGCGGCAGGGCGCGCAGGTAGGCG
Source organism: Balaenoptera physalus (assembly GCF_965194825.1). NCBI lineage: Eukaryota > Metazoa > Chordata > Mammalia > Artiodactyla > Balaenopteridae > Balaenoptera > Balaenoptera physalus. The sequence goes on along the minus strand of NC_138900.1, from coordinate 17,620,143 downwards.
GGGAAGTCCTGGATCTGCCCACGGGACTTTATACCGAGTGGGCGGGAGCGGGGGTGGGGGGCCAGCACCCGGCGCACCCGGAGGGGACTGGTCAGTCCGCAGGCAGTCGGCGATGGACTCCTCACCGCAGTTTTTCTTTACTATGAAGTTGGAAGGTGTTCCGCTCCCAGTGCCTGCAAATAGGAGAGAAAGAGACGCAGGACGCTCAGGTAAAGCGCTTGTGACTATCATATTCTGATCTGCTGTAATTTGAGGGTATTTTCCAGAATTTCGTTTAAGACAAACTTTAAGCCATGTTCTTTGAAGTACTTTGGAATGGTTTTTGCTTTTTTTTAATGTTTATTTTTTATTTACTTACTTTTTCTTATTAGTCATCCATTTTATACACATCAGTGTATACATGTCAATCCCAATCTCCCAGTTCATCGCACCACAATTTGCTTTTTATTTGAACCATAAAATGGTACTTCCTTAACGTCTTGTTAGTTGTTTTAATTATGCACTGAAGGTATGGAAGCACATAGCTTACTGATTTTTCTGTTTGGGAAAAAGTATGGGTGTGTACATACACATCATTATATATGTGTGTGTTTATAGTAAATATACTTACTGTGATAAGTATATGTGTATATAACAAGCATTTAATACGACAAAACTCGAATTTATTAAATTAAAAAAAATCAGGCAAGTTGGTAGCTGCAGAACAAAATTCAGCTTCCCTTTGCCTGTGAATGTTGCTTTATATATACACTGAATTCTTTTTCTTTTTTTTTTTTTTTAGAGAGGGGTTGTTTCTTCCTTTATTTTATTTATTTATTTATGGCTGTGTTGGGTCTTCGTTTCTGTGCGAGGGCTTTCTCTAGTTGTGGCAAGCGGGGGCCGCTCTTCATCGCGGTGCGCGGGCCTCTCACTATCGCGGCTTCTCTTATTGCGGAGCACAGGCTCCAGACGCGCAGGCTCAGTAATTGTGGCTCACGGGCCCAGCTGCTCCGCGGCATGTGGGATCTTCCCAGACCAGGGCTCGAACCCGCGTCCCCTGCATTGGCAGGCGGATTCTCAACCACTGCGCCACCAGGGAAGCCCACACTGAATTCTTAATGTGTGCCAAGCACAGTACTAGCAATACTGGGAATAAAAAGATGGTGTCTGCCTGTATTTGTCAGGGTTCAATTGCAGATAATAGAAAAGCACTTTGACTTTTTAAAGCTGAGACAGACGTAAAATTTGGTTTTTACTGACTTATTTGGATAGCCTGGAGGAGATGACTCCAGGAATGACCTCCGGAACCACACGTCAGAACTGGCCTGTCACGGAGCTGCTAACCTCTCTTGCAGTCAGGAAACTGAGATGTGTTCCGGTGAATGGAAGCTGCCCTTGTCAGAACTGTTGACTCCAGAGCCTTGCTCTGTCTCCATCTACAGATCAGCTACCTTTTGCTTCATGGCCCCTCTTTCCGCTTCACTCTGTCTCAAGTTTGTGTCTCTCTCTAGACGCAGACAGACCCCCCTGATCACACCTAGGACCCCAGGTGCTTAGGAGTCTGGGAAATGTAGTTCTTTCTTACCACGTGCAATACATGAAGCACAGCTGAAAGAGATGTTGAAGAAACCACCGTATTGCATTTGCCATGGTGCCCCTGAAAAGAAAACACAATGTTTGTCACCTCCAACATGCTTTTGAGTAAACGGGGTCCAGGAAGTTGAATCAGAGTGTGCCAGAGTAGAGGACGGGGGGGGGTGCTGGTGTTAAGGCTCCCTCAGGAAGCTGAAGGGATGGGTGGCTCAGGAAGCCAAGGGAGTAGGTGAGATCACCCAAGTGTGCTTGAACCACATTCACTGGATATTTTTCCAGAAACAGGAAAACGGCCTCACAGCTGAGGATTGGTGTGAAGGTGCAGATGACTGGGGAAGTGACAGTGAGGAGGCGCCTCCACCACAGGTTATCTCAGATTTTGGAAATGATTCCACCAGTGCCAAAGACAGAGACTGGACTGCCCAGCTCCAAGACCTCCGTCTGCAGGATCCTGTGCCGGCTGCTGCTCCTGCTGTGCCTCCTGGGGAAGGGGTGGCCTTGCCTTCTGTGGTGCCGCAGTTCCTGCCCTACTACATCTGTGTGGTTGACGAGGATGACTACAGGGACTTTGTCAGTCTAGATCATGCTCAGAGCCTTCTGAGGGAGTATCAGCAGAGAGAGGGAACTGATATGGAACAGTTGCTTTCCCACAGGTGAGAGTGTGTACTGCTGAGCGTGAGAGGTGATTTGGTCAGGAAGCTGCCACAGTAGGTACCGTTTGGTTTTACCCTCGTATCCGGGGAAACTTTTTCAGGCAGCACATGTGTGTGTAGGACCTTTCTGCTTCACGCCTCTCAGATGAGAAAGGGAGACAGACAAGGGGATCTTACCAGCCACCCTTGAGTTAGCTTGAAAACACTTTGTTCTGTTTATAGGGACCCTCAGGAAAATGAACAAACAGAAGTTAGGGATACCAAGTATTTACACAAGATGTGTTTACTATCTCTTTAACTTTTCTGTTTTTAAATGTATAACGGAGACAGATAAGTTAGAAAAATGCCATTTGTTTATTGACTCTTGGCTGTGGCTCAAGAACTGGCCTAGGACCTCAGAGACCCTCCCAGAGCCTCAATTCTCCCCTGTAAAATGGGAGTGATACTGATATCTGGGTGGTGTATCTCTTCATATGGTTTTTGGAGTTAAGTGAGAGAATAGGTCTAGAAAGGCTTTATAAACGAAAACCCTCTAAAGAAGTAAGAATAATCATTTTGCTATTATAATAGAATTACAATAGGATATTTGGAGAGTTGACCTGGTTCTTTACCAGAGCTGTATCATTTGTAAGCTTTTTCAGAATACTGTTGGAGTGTGTGAAGAAGTGTTGGTGTTTGAAAATAATCCATAATGGAGAAAGAAATGGAGAGAGTCAGTGGACATAATGACTTTTTAAATTGCAAATAATTATCCAGAGTTGAAAATGGCTAGGAAGCAGGGCTTGAGAGAAGGGTGGCAGGGGGTTACTGATATTCATTATAAGGTAGTAAATATATGATATTTACATTATGTGCATATATTACTTTGGTAAAGTTTTTAAAAATTGTTTACTTTTCTAAATACTGTAATTCTCTGGATATATACAGGCAAAAGTGTTTTTTGCTTCTCTTTTTAGTCTTTCTAGTGATGGTGATGAAAAATATGAGAAGACCATAATTAAAAGTGGAGATAAGATGTTTTACAAATTCATGAAGAGAATTGCTGCTTGTCAGGAGCAGATTTTGAGGTAAAGGCACATTTTTTTAAATTGTTTTTCTTGATTGTAAAAGTTATGTATATTAGTTTGGGAAACACAGGAAAGTATAACAAGAAAACCAAAATCTACAGTATTCCTCAAACCATGAAGCTAAGATTTTAGTTTATTAAGTTCACTTATTTTTTATGCATTTGCATAAGTAGGTTTTGTGTATTTTTTTTTTTAATTTTTTTTTAATTAATCTATTTATTTATTTATTTATTTATTTATTTATTTATTTATTTATTTATTTATTTTTGGCTGTGTTGGGTCTTCATTTCTGTGCGAGGGCTTTCTCTAGTTGTGGCAAGCGGGGGCCACTCTTCATCGCAGTGCGCGGGCCTCTCACTATCGCGGCCTCTCTTGTTGCGGAGCACAGGCTCCAGACGTGCAGGCTCAGTAGTTGTGGCTCACGGGCCTAGTTGCTCCGTGGCATGTGGGATCTTCCCAGACCAGGGCTCGAACCCGTGTCCCCTGCATTAGCAGGCAGATTCTCAACCACTGCGCAACCAGGGAAGCCCGGTTTTGTGTATTTTTAAAAAAAAAATAATTGGGGTCATAGAATATTTATAATTTTTCTCTTTTCTTTCTTTAAAAAAAATTTTATTTATTTATTTATTTAGGCTGTGCTGGGTCTTAGTTGCGGCCCGCGGGATCATTGTTGCAGCATGTTAAGTTGCAGCATGTGGGCTCTTAGTTGCAGTATGCGGGCTTCTTAGTTGCAGCATGCGGGCTTCTTAGTTGCAGCATGTGGACTCTTAGTTGCAGCTTGCAGGCTTCTTAGTTGTGGCATGTAGACTCTTAGTTGCAGCATGCATGTGGGATCTTAGTTCCCTGACTAGGGATGGAACCCGGGCCCCCTGCATTGGGAGTGCGGAGTCTTACCCACTGGACCACCAGGGAAGTTCCTGTGGGATATTTTTATAATGGCAGTTCTTGGTCACCCTTGGATATGAGAGTAAAAGAAGGCAACAGAAGTGGTTTTGAGCTTCTGGCTTGTGAAATTGGGTGAGTGTTGATGCTCTCCTTGAGATGGGGGTTTAGGAGGCTGTTATCTAGGCTGTGGGGTCTTGATTTTTCTTGAACTACAGAGTGTGTCCTTATCAGTTTGACTTCCATCTTTGTAATTAAATCTTTGTTAGTTATAATAGTTTTGATTTTATTTCCCCTGTGCATTCTCCTTTATAAGTTTCATATATTGAAGACATAATACTTTGTAGTAAGTAACAAGTGCTCATAGGATATTGAATCATAGGTCTTGGAAGTTCATTGCCCAGGTCTTCCATTTCTACCTGTGGGTCCGTGGGCAAGTCACTTAACCTTTCTTATCCTCAGTGCCTCATCTCTAACGTGAGGATGATGATACAACTACCTATTTCATAGGATTCCTATGAGAATTAAGTGAGGTGATGAGGCAAATACTCTGTAAAATATACGTAAATACTGGCTGTTGTTTGAAATCCACTATGCTATGTTTTGGGGAAGCAGAGATCTGTTAGGACTTTTTGTTTTGTTTTTTTTTTTAATTGGCCGTGCTGAGTGGCTTGTGGGATCTTAATTCCCCAACCAGGAATCGAACCCAGGCCCTCGGCAGTGAAAGTGCAGAGTCCTAACCACTGGACTGCCAGGGAATTCCCTAGGATCTCTTAATAGCGCTGGCATATTTATGTATTCTTCACTATCTTAGGACAAGGGTCTACTGAATCACCTAATTTCTGTAAATTATTTGGCAGTAAGGACAGTATATAACTCTCATGCAAAACATAGTGCCCATGTATAGTAGGTATTTGGTGGAGCCAACACCTTTTCAAATGTGGTACGGTTGAAAAGAACCTTGGTTTAGGTCTTAGAAGACTTGGCCTTGGGCAGATGACTTTACCTTTATTTTCTCTTCTGTAAAATGGGCCTAATACCTACTTTACAGCATGTTTGGAAGGATTCAGTGAACATATTCATTCATCCAGCAAATATTTATTGAGTCTATTTTAGATGCTGCAGGTACAGCAGGAAATGACACAAAGTCCATGTTTTTATAGCTTTAGCTTTCTAGTGAGGGAGATTAAAAACAAATAGACGTGTTGTATGATTTCCACAAGTGATAAATGAGGAAAATAAAACACAGCTATTATAAGTAGGATGTCAGAGAGGCCTCAGAGGAAATGACATACCCAGCAGGTTATAGTATATAAAAATAATGACATAGGGAAAACTTGGAAAATGGGTCCAGATAAAGTGGACAGAGTAAAATCAAATGGTCTTTCTCCCCTAATACCTGATACGATGAATATAAAAGGTAAAAGTCAGCCAAAAATAAAATAGAAGAAAAACAAGTATTAAAAAGAAAATCCCTTCCATCAGCATTGAAATAAGGAAAGGAACTTAATACCATAAAACTCAGAGTGGCAGCTTAGGATATAATATCACTAAATGTCTAATACAGTTCTGGGTACCTCACATGTATTTAAATATTTATTTTTGTAATTAATTTACTTTTCACAGAGGAAGGTAGAGGAATTTCTGGAATGGTTTAGTGTGAGTTCTAACCATACAGCCTTCTTCTTTCACCTCTTCAAAATATACTGATTAGCCCACAAAATCCTGAGAATTGCAGTAATCTTGAATCTGGAAAGAAGCAAATAGGAAAAGAATCTGTATCTTCTGCTGTAGGGCTGTTGGCCAGAGAACTGGGTGTGGTGGGGTGATGATGCAGGGAATTAGGAATTGCCTCTCAGAAGCAAAAGTTGTTGACTAGTTACAGTAATGATAAAGAGGTCAAGGGCAATTTCTTCCCCATTAAAATGGGATCTCCCAACATGTAAGACATTTTACACCATCTGAGAAGTAAAAGTGAAACCCAGGTGTTCTAGTAGATTGCATCTAGTTTTACAGAACCATATCCCCACCCCACTTCACCTACAGAAAAGTAGAAGAAATGAAAAATATGCTTGGAGAAGGGGAAAAGAGCAGACCTCTGATATGAGATAGACAGGAAATCAGTAAGAAAGCCGACACACCGTTTTGGAGAAAACAGGTGGTCTAAACAGAGTTGCCCCCTTTAAGCATGAGCTAGATGAAAAGTGGCATGCCACTCCTGTAATCACATTATCGACAGTAAAATTAAAGAAATGAATAGTACAAACAAAAATGAGCCAAGAACCATATCTGGAAGAAAACATAATCTGAGAACACATAATTCCCAGCAGAGTTTTCAAGATATAGAAGAACTTTGTAAGAAAATACATTCAGTAAAACCCAAGAGCTCAAAGTTGAGAAAATGAAGTACCTATGAGATGCCAAGGGAAATTGAATTGCTAAAGAAACCAAGCCACACGGTACATATTGAATAAATTTAGAAATAATAGACTTGGGTGAAAATCGAAGTACTGACGTGGTGAAAAGAGTTGTGAAAATCTAGTGAATGCAGAAGAAAAAGACAAAGCAATTAGAGAGAAGGTGATATCTATGGAAGGTTGATAAATATAACTACTATAAGGATAATTGGTGTCCAAAATAGAGAACTCAACAAATGGATGAAAAACAATATTCAAAGATGAAATAGGAAATTTTCCCCAAAATGAAATAAGAACTGAATCTGCACATATTAAAGTACAAGAGTGATTGAAGTGAGAGACCTAACCTGGTGGTGGTTTTAAAAGTATTTTCGATTAAGGTCTTACTGTATAGCACAGGGAACTATATTCTGTATCCTGTGATAAACCATAATGGAAAAGAATATGAAAAAGTATATATATATATATATATATATATATATATATATGTATGTATAACTGAGTCACTATGCTGTACAGCAGCAGTTAAACACAACTTTGTAAATAAACTATACTTCGATAAAATTAAAAAAAAATCTGTCTGATAATTCCATCATTTTGGCTGCGGATCTCCTGGTATTCACTTTCTTTATGGGTCAATTTTTTCTGCTTCTTTGAATATCTAGTAACTTAAAAAAATTGTTTACTGGAAATTGTATGTTGATGAACAGTAGATACTGAAGTTAATATTTATTCCTTAGGAGTGTATGCCCCTTCTTCTGTAAGGCCAGTACTGTGGGGGGCTGAGTCTTTTTAATCTGCAGTTGAGCTGAGTCTGGGCGTTGTTGCAGTTTTAGTTAGATTCAGTTCAACATTAGCTTTAGTGCCTTCATCTAGACTTGGTAACCATTGATAAGAATTCAGATATCTTGCTATGATATACAACCTTGCAGCTAGTTTTCTGGGCCTTTGGATTTTCTTTGCTCTCTGGTTTTGCTCCGGATACTCTCCAAGAAAGAAACAAAATTTGCAAAGCGTGGTCTTAGATGTTGGAATGTGACTTGTACGTGACCCTGATTCACAGTTCTTTATTTCCTTGCTCTAGGTATTCCTGGAGTGGAGAACCACTTTTCTTGACCTGCCCTACATCAGAAGTCACTGAGCTCCCAGCCTGCAGTCACTGTGGAATCCGAAGGATATTTGAGTTTCAGCTTATGCCAGCGCTGGTCAGCATGCTCAGAAGTGCTAATTTAGGTAATAAACCGTTTATTTATTTGAGTTTGTGGGTTTCTAGCACTAATTTGAAATTATTTTAAAAATGAAAGACTATTGTTTCATTTTTGTTTCCTTATAAAATATAAGCATATTACAGAAAACTTGGGAAATTAGAATTATTATTATTTTTTTAATATTTTATTTTTAAATTTATTTTTTTTGGCTGCATCAGGTCTTAGTTGCGGCATGCGGGATCTTCGTTGAGGCGTGCGGGCTTCTCTCTAGTTTGGCATGTGGGTTTTCTCTCTCTAGTTGTGGAACGTGGGGTCCAGAGCATGTGGGCTCTGTAGTTTGCGGCATGTGGGCTCTCTTGTTGAGGCGCGCGAGCTCAGTAGTTGTGGTGTGTGGGCTTAGTTGCCCCACAACGAAATTAGAATTATTTTAAGGAAACTTGTGTTGCTTCCATTTGGGGCTATTATAAATAAAGTTACTATGAACATTTGTGTACAAGTCTTTATATGGACATAGGCTTTTCGGTAAGTACCTAGGAGAAAAATGGTTGAATTATATGGTAGGTGTGTGTTTCACTTTTTAACACATTGCCAAACTGTCTTCCAAAGAGGTTGTGCCACTTATATCCCAACCAGCAATACATGAGAGTTGCACATCCTTGGCAACACTTGATATGGTCTGTCTTTTTCATTTTAGCCAGTCTCACAGGTGTGTAGTGATGTCACATCGTTTTAATTTACATTTCTCTAACAACTAATGATTTTGAGCATCTTTTCATGTGTTTATTTACCACTGTATGTTTTCTTTGGTGAAGTATCTGTTCTAATCATTTTCTCTCTTTAAAAATTGGATAGTTTGTCTTCTTAATATTGAATTTTGAGAGTTTTGTATCTATTCTGGATACAAGTCCTTTAGTATATAATTTATAAATATTTTCTCCAAGTCTGTGGCTTGCCTTTTTTTATTTTTGGTTTTTTGGTATGGACTTTATTCTTTAGAAGCTTTCAATTTACAGAAAAATTAAGAAGTAGTACATAGAGGTCCCATATACCTCATACCCAGTTTCCCCTTTATTAACATTTTACGTTAATATGGTACTTTTGTTACAATTAATGAACCAGTATTAATACATTATTAACTAAAATCCATAGTTTATTTAGATTTCCTTAATTTTTACCTGATATCCAAGAGCCTGTCCTGGATACCACAGTGCATTTAGTTGTTGTGTCTCTTGCCTGTGATGGATTTTCAGACTTCCTCATTTTTGAAGACCTTGACAATTTTGGGGAGTACTGGTCACTTACTTTGTAAGATGCCCCTATATTGGAATTTGTCTGATTTTTTTTTTCTTATAATCAGAATGAGATTATGGGTTATTGAGAGGAAAATCACAGGGGTAAAGTGCCTTTTTCTTCATGTCACACATGATATCAAGGGTGCATCTTTATACATTGACTGTTGATGTTAGCCTTGATCACCTGGTGTTTCAGGTTTCTCCACTTGAAAACAATTCCTTTTTCTCCCCCCAGTCAGAATAAAATGACTTGTCTTTTTATTCTCTAAACAGTGTCCTTTCAAAAAACAGTTTTTAATTTTGAAGGACAATTGATTAATTTTTTCTTGTATGGATCGTGTTTTTAATGTCTTGTCTAAGAAATAATTGCCTAGCCCAAGGACACTAGTTTTTTCCTAGTTTTATGTTTTACATTTAGATTTATGTCCATTTTGAGTTAACTTTTATATATGGTGTGAGGTATGGATCAAGTTCATTCTTTTCCACGTGAATATCCAGTTGTTTCAGCACCGTTTATTGATAAGGTTATTCTTTCTCTGAATTATCTTTTACCTTTGTTGAAAATTGGTTGTCCATATATGTGTTAATTTATTTGTGTACTCTCTATTCTGCATTCTGTTCCATTAATCTGTTTCTCTGTTTTGACACCACTGCCACACTGTCTTGACTACTGTAACTTTGTAGGATTTGTAATTTTGTAGTGTCAATCTTGCAGCTTTATTCTTCCTTTTCAAAGGTATTTTGACTCTTTGAAGTCCTTTGCATTTCTGTGTTTTTAAGAATCAGCTTGTCAATTTCTTTAAAAAGTAAAAGGCATTCTGGGGTTTTGATTGGGATTGCATTGATTCTCTGGATCAGTGTGGGGAGAATTGATATCTTAATGTTGAGTCTTCCAACTCATGTACATAATATGTCTTTCCATTTATTTAGGTTCTCTTTAATTTCTTGCAGCAGGGTCTTATACTTTTCAATGTATAGTCTTGCACATCTTTTTTCAGTTTTGTCTCTAAGTATTAAATGCTTTTTTATGCTATTGTAAATGGCATTTAAAAAATTTCAATTTCTAATGTTTGCTGCTAGTATATTTAAATATAATTGATTTTTTAAAAGATGTGTTGTAAAATATACATACTTAAAATTTACCATTTTGTGGTCATGAAGAACCTAGGGGCAAGACAGCAATAAAGACGCAAACCTACTGGAGAATGGACTTGAGGACACGGGGAGGGGGAAGGGTAAGCTGGGACAAAGTGAGAGAGTGACATGGACATATATACACTACCAAATGTAAAATAGATAGCTAGTGGGAAGCAGCCGCATAGCATAGGGAGATCAGCTTGGTGCTTTGTGACCACCTAGAGGGGTGGGATAGGGAGGGTGGGAGGGAGGGAGACACAAGAGGGGAGAGATATGGGGATATATGTATATGTATAGCTGATTTACTTTGTTATAAAGCAGAAACTAACACACCATTGTAAAGCAATTATACTCCAATAAAGATGTTAAAAAAAACAATTTACCATTTTAGCCATTTCTTTAAGTGTATAGTTTAGTGGCATTAAGTATATTCACAATGTTATGTAACCATCACCACTATCTATTTCCAAAACTTTTTTGTTATCCCAAACAGAAAATCTGTACCCATTAAGAATTAACTACTCCCCCACTCCCAAAAAGGAATTAACCCCCCATTTTCTCTTACCCTAGTTGCTGGTAACCTCTATTCTATCTCTTTCTGTCTCTGTGAATTTACCTATTCCAGATACCTCATATAAGTGGAATCATGCAACATTTGTCCTTTTGTGTCAGGCTTATTTCACTTAGCATAGTGTTTTCAGGGTTTGTCCATGTTGTAGCATGTATCAAAATTTCCTTCCTTTTTATAGTTCATTGTATGTATATACAAATTTTTTTAATTCTTTAACTTGATGGGGTTTCCATCCTTTAGCTATTATGAGTAATGCTGCTGTGAACATTGGTATACAAATATCTGTTTGACTCCCTGTTTTTAGTTCTTTTGGGTATATCCTAGGAATGGCATTGCTGGGTCATTTTTAGAGTTGTAAACACATACATTGAAAACAAAGAAAAATCTCAAATGAATGACCTGTTTATCTTTTAAGGAACTAGAAAAAGAAGACCAACCAACCAAAGCTCACAGAAGAAAGGAAAGAAGAAAGGCTAGAGCAGAGATCTTAAAGGATAATATAAAAACAACAGAGACAAGTGTTCAAAACCAAATTTTTTGGTGTGGATTCTTTAGGATTTTCTACATATAAGATCAGATCATCTGTATTTACTAATACATATTTTATATATATACACACACACATATTAGTATTTGCTAAATGTAATGATTTTACATGGGATGGTGGCTGATTACATTTGATCTTTATGACCATTGAGTATTCTTATGTGTATCTAAAGTACTTTTAGAACAGACATGAAAATATTCCCTCTACTCATCGAATTCACAAAACATGTTTATTCATTGTACAATATTTTAAAAGGTTAGCATGGTTTAATTTTAGAAGCAGAAATTCTGTCTCTTAAGATTATGAGTTGACCAAGGCACATGTTTGGCATAATCATATACAGTTGAGGAGTAATGGCTTCTGTCTCTTTGCACAACTGCCATAGTCACTCGTATAATATCTGCAATGAGGGCATTTTTATGTCAGCATTATCTTTTTCCAGTTTACCAGTAATTACCTAAGGTACATCATATCCATTTCCTCTTTTATTTCAACAATCAGTAAACCTTTCTTCTGTGGTTATGGAAGTGTTCTTAACATGAACATACCTTGTCATGTGACATATTTGTTTACCATGGCCTACTTCTCTTCTACAATCAGAAACAAGGAAAATTGTTTGCTTCTTGTATTCCCTACTGTATTTCAGATCTAACCTGATTTCTTAGGTCCTTTATATATTTCTTTTGAATCGCTTTAAACACATAAGAAGAGATCACTTTTTATCATTACCTACATCATTAGGTGTATGGACATTATAATAACGTAATTTTTACTACACTGAAAATCACTTCAGGCTTTGATCTTGGAGTAGTTTTTCTAAGAGGTAACTTGTTCCTGGGACAAAATATAGCAACAACTAAAATCACTTGCAGGATTGTCTACTATTTTTGTTTCTTTAAATTTGTCAGTTTTGGGGGCTTCCCTGGTGGTCCAGTGGTTAAGACTCCGTGCTTAAGGGCACGGGTTTGATCCCTCATTGGGGAAGTTCTGCATGCTGTGGGGTGCAGCCAAAAAAAAAAAAAATTTGTCACTTTCTGGTAACTATCCTAGGAACTGGTGAGTTCTAGGTATTTTTTAAACAATTCTGATTAGAAAACATCAAGATGAAACACTGAATCTTTGTGGTCAGAAATTCTGTTATCATTATTCTAATATGAATATTTGAGTTGCAGATAATTTGATTTTGATCTGTTAGTGTGGAAATGTAAGCATGGAGACAAAGACAAAATAAAATCAAGCATTCTTGGGATTTCCCTGGTGGCGCAGTGGTTAAGAATCCACCTGCCAATGCAGGGGACACGGGTTCGAGCCCTGGTCCGGGAAGATCCCACAGGCTGTGGAGTAACTAAGCCTGTGCGCCACAACTACTGAGCCTGCACTCTAGAGCCTGCGTGCCACAACTACTGAAGCCCGCGCACTGTAGGGCCCACATGCTGCAACTACTGAGGCCTGCGCACCCAGAGCCCGTGCTCCTCAACAAGAAAAGCCACCTCAATGAGAAGCCCACGCACCGCAACGAAGAGTAGCCCCCTGTCAGATTTCCCTGGTGGTGCAGTGGTTAAGAATCCGCCTGTCAACACAGAGGACACGGGTTCAATCCATGGTCTGGGAAGATCCCACATGCTGTGGAGTAACTAAGCCCATGCACCACAACTACTGAGCCTGCACTCTAGAGCCCATGTGCTGTAACTGCTGAAGCCCGCGTGCTTCAACTACTGAAGCCCATGTGCCTAGAGCCCATGCTCTGCAACAAGAGAAACCACCGCAATGAGAAGCCCGTGCACTGCAATGAAGAGTAGCCCCCGCTTGCCGCAACTAGAGAAAAGCCCACGTGCAGTGATGAAGACCCAATGCAGCCAAAAAAATAAAAAATAAAATTAAAAAAAAAGAAAGAAAAAAAAGAGTAGCCCCTACTCGCTGCAAATAGAGAAAGCCTGCAAATAGAGAAAGCCCACGCACAGCAACAAAGACCCAATGCAGCCAAAAATAATTAATTAATTAATTAAGTAAATTAAAAAGAAATAAATTAAAAAAAACAAGCATTCTTGGAAAAAAAAGATCAGATCATCTGCAAGAGAGATAATTTTTATTTTTTTATTTTTAAAATGTTTATTTATTTTGGCTGTGCTGGGTCTTAGTTGCAGCACACAGTATCTTTGTTGCGACATGCGGGATCTTTAGTTGCAGCATGCAGGCTTCTTAGTTGCAGCATGTGGGCTTCTTAGTTGCGGCATGTGAACTCTTAGTTGTGGAATGCATGTGGGATCTAGTTCCCTGACCAGGGATCAAACCCAGGCCTCCTGCATTGGGAGCACGGAGTCTTACCCACTGGCCGCCTGGGAAGTCCCCAATAGAGATAATTTTACTTCCTTCTTTCTGATTTGTATGCCTTTTATTTTTCTTGTCCAGTCGCTCTATATAGAACTTCTGTATCGAACAGAAGTTGCAAAAGTAGGCATCCTTTACTTGTTCCTGGTCTTAGGGGAATAGCTTTTAGTTTTTCACCATTGAGTATTAAGTTAGCTGTGAGTTTTTCATATGTATGGCCTTTTTCAGACTGAGGAATTTACCTTCTATTCCTAGTTTATTGAGTGATTTTTATCACTACAGAGCATTGAATTTTGTCAGATGCTTTTTTTCTGCATCAATTGAGATGATCATGGTAATTCTATGGATTCTGTTAATGTGGTATATTATATTGATTTTGGTATGTTTAAACATCTTTCCATTCTTGGGATAAATCCCATTGGATCATAGCATATAAACCTTTTTATAAGCTCCTGGATTTGGTTTGCTAGTATTTTGTTGAGGATTTTTGCATCCGTATAAGGGATATTGGTTTGTAGTTTTCTTTTAATATCTCTGTCTGGCTTTGGTATTAGGATAATACTAGCCTCAGAGAATGAGTAAGTAGTCCCTTCTATTCAATTTTTTGGGAGACTTAAAGAAGGATTGGTGTTTATTCTTCTTTAAATGTTTTGTAACATGCACTAGTTATATCCTCTAGTCCTTGGCTTTTCTTTATAAATTTATTTATTTTATTTATTTATCTTTGGCTGTGTTGGGTTTTCGTTGCTGTGCACAGGCTTTCTCTAGTTGCGGTGAGTGGAGGCTACTCTTCATTGTGGTGTGCAGGCGTGGGATCTTCCCGGACCAGGGCTTGAACCCGTGTCCCCTGCATTGGCAGGCGGATTCTTAACCACTGCGCCACCGGGGAAGCCCCTAGGCTTTTCTTTACTGGGAGGGTTTTGATTACTCATTCAATTTCCTTGCTATAGGTCTATTCAAATTTTCTGTTTCTTCTTGAGTCAGTTTTGGTAGATTGCATGTTTCTAGGAGTTTATCCATTTCTTTTAGGTTATTCAATTTGTTGGTATACAACTGTTCGTATTATTCTCTTATAATCTTTCATTTCTATAAAATTTGTCTTAATGTTTATACTTTTTTTTTTTTTAAATTTTTGGCTGTGTTGGGTCTTCGTTGCTGCACATGGGCTTTCTCTAGTTGCAGCGAGTGGGGGCTACTCTTCGTTGCGGTGTGCGGGCTTCTCATTGCGGTGGCTTCTCTTATTGTGGAGCACGGGCTTCAGTAGTTGTGGCACGTGGGCTCTAGAGCGCAGACTCAGTAGTTGTGGCGCATGGGCTTAGTTGCTCCGGCAGCATGTGGGATCTTCCCGGACCAGGGCTCGAACCCGTGTCCCTTGCATTGGCAGGCGGATTCTTAACCACTGGGCCACCAGGGAAGTCCCAATGTTTCTACTTTCATTTCTGGTTTTAGTAATTTGAGTCTTCTCTTTTTCTTAGTCATTCTAGCTAAAGATTTGTCAATTCTGTTGATCTTTACAAAGAACAAACTTTTGGTTCTGTGGGTTTTTCTCTATTGTTTTTATATTCTCCATTAAAAAAAAAATTCTATTCTAGCCTTTATTTTTTCCTTTCTTCTGCTGGCTTTGATAGTTTGGTCTTTTTCTAGTTCCTTAGGGTATAGACCATTAAGGTCATTGATTTGAGATCTTTCTTTGTTTTTATTGTGTGTGTTTATATCTGAAAATTTCCTCTTAGAACTGCTTTCACTGCATCTCATAAGGTTCGGTATGTTGTGCTTTCATTTTCATTTGTCTCAAGGTATTGTCTAATTTCCTTTGTGATTTCTTTTTTGACCCGTTGGTTGTTTAAAAGTGTTCTGTTTACTTTTCACGTATTTGTGAATTTTCCAGTTTTTGTCCTGTTATTGATTTCTAGTTTCATTTCATTGTCATCAGTAAAGATACTTAGTATGAGGTAAGTCTTCTTCAATTAATTGAGACTTATGGTATATCCCAGAGATGTTCTCTGTACACTTGAAAAGAATGTGGTGTTAAGTGGCGTGTTCTGTATGTGTCTGTTAGTTCCAGTTGTCAAACTATTGCATTGTCAAACCTTCTGTTTCCTTTTTGATCTTCTGTCTGGTTGTTTTATTTATTATTATAAGTGAGTTATTGATGTCAAGTATTATTGTAGCACTGTCTATTTCTCTCTTTAAATCTGTCAATTTTTGCTTCACATATTTAGGGTCTCTGCACATAGAAGCTTATATGTTTATAATTATTATATTTTCTTGCCCTGTTGAACCTTTTTTCAACACATAATGTCCCTGTTTGTCTCTTGTAACCATTTTTTTATTTGAAGTTTTGTCTAACAATAAGATAGCCAACCTAGCTCTCTTTTAGTTACTGTTTGCCTAGAATATCTTTTTCTATCCTTTTGCTTTCATCCTCTTTGTGTCCCTATTATCTAAAGAGAGTATTTCTAATAGTGTATAGATTAGTCTTATTTTATTATTTTTTTATATCCTGTCAATGCTTTTTTTTTAAATAGGAAAGTTTAATCCATGTACATTTAATGTCATTACTGATAAAGGATTTACTTCAGCCATTTAGCTATTTTCTGTATGTCTTATAATATTTTTGTTCCTCAGTTCTTCTATTATTGCCTTTTTTTTGGTATTTAGGTGATTTTTTTGTAGTATACCATTTAGATTCCCTTCTTTCATTGTCTGTATACAGTAAGTCTCCTACATATGAATGAGCTCCTTTCTGAGAGCATGTTTGTAAGTCCAATTTGTTCGTAAGTCCAACAAAGTTAGCCTAGATACCCAACTAACACAATCTGCTATATAGTACTATACTGTAATAGGTTTGTAATACTTTTCACAAAAATAATACATAAAAAACAAACAAACACAAAAAATAAAGAAAACATTTAAAATCTTACAGTACCTTGAAAAGTACAGTAGTACAGTACAACAGCTGGCATATAGAGGCTGGCATTTAGTGAACAGGCAAGAGGAGATACTGACTGGAGGAGGGAGAGGAGGTGGGAGATAGTAGAGCTGAAGGATCATCAGCAATAGGAAATGGAGGGCAATCTGCAATTTCACTCACGTCTGATGTTGATGGAACACATATTCGCATCTTTGAAAGTTCACAACTTGAAGGTTCATATGTAGGGGACTTACTGTATTTTTTGGTATTTTACTTAGTGATTACTTTGCAATTAATGTCTTAAAATTTTAGCAACCTAGTTTGAATAATACCAACTTTCTTTCAATATTATACAAACACTTCTACTTCTATATACATCTCTATTCTTTTCCTTTTATATTGTTAACATCACAGATTATATCTTTATACCTTGTATGTCTCTTAACATAGATTCATAAATACTATTTTATGCATTTGCTTGTTAAATTGTATAGGAGAAAGAAGTTACAAACTAAACCAGAAGTATAATAAAGCTGTCCTTTATGAAGTTCTTTATTTTTCCTGTTTTTGAATTACTGTCTAGTATCCTTTAATTTCAACCTGGAGAACTCCTTTTAGCATTTCTTTTTTTTATATATATAAATTTATTTATTTATTTATTTATTTTTATTTTTGGCTATGTTGGGTCTTTGTTGCTGCGCATGGGCCTTCTCTAGTTGCAGTGAGTGGGGCTACCCTTCATTGTGGTGCGCGGGCTTCTCATTGCGGTGTCTTCTCTTATTGCGGAGCATGCACTGTATGTGTGCAGGCTTCAGTAGTTGTGGCATGCGGGCTCAGTAGTTGTGGTTCACGGGCTCTAGAGCGCAGGCTCAGTAGTTGTGGCGCATGGGCTTAGTTGCTCCGCGGCATGTGAGATCTTCCCAGGCCAGGGATCGAACCCATGTACCTTGCATTGGCAGGTGGATTCTTAACCACTGTGCCAGCAGGGAAGCCCCTAGCATTTCTCACAGGGCAAATCTACTGTTATGAACTCCCTCAGCTTTAAAAAAAAAAAAAAAAAATCTGGTAATATCTTAATTCTCCTTCAGTTTTGAAAGATAGTTTTGACAGATACATAATTCTTTATTTACAGTCTTTTAGGACGAAATGTGTCATCCTGTTGCCTCCTGGCTTTCATGGTTTCTGAGAAATCAACTGTTAAATCTTATTGAGGCTATCTTGTATGTAACTAGTTACTTCTGTCTCGCTGCTTTCAAAGTTACCCTTTTGTCTTTGAGTTTTAACAGTTTGTCAATTTAACATTTGACTACCGTGTGTCTGGTGTGGATCTCTTGAGTTTTTGCTGCTTGAAGTTTGTTGAGCTTCTTGGAGATGGTCTTGGAGCTAGTTGCTAAATGAAAGAAGGGAAATCTCTAAAACTTACCAGTGTCTTAATCGAACTCTTACTAGATGATGAAGTGTTTCACTAGACTCCAGAGTTCCAAAATAGATAGTTTCAGAAGATAGTTCTTCCAGCTCAGTAGCTGCTTTAGTGGAAGGTCAGATTCCTAGAGGTTCCTACTCTGCCATGTTCCTTGACATTATTTCCACAGTTGATTTTTGTATACTGATCTTGTGCCCTGCAACTGTTCTATTGATTATTTTGTTGATTACATCAGGTTTTGAACATAGACAATCATATTGTTTGGGGATGAAGACGGTTACTTCTTCCTTTCCTTAGCTGGCTGTCTTTCTTTTCTTTTTCTTTTCTTTTCTTCTTCTTTTTTTTTTTTTTTGCCTACTGCACTGACTGGAACCTCAATACAATGTTGAATGTAAATATGAGAGCAGACATCCTTGTCATATTTCTGATCATAGGAGTAAAGCAGTCAGTCTTTAATCGTTAGGTAACTTGGTAACTTGTTAACTGTAGGTTTTTTGTAAATGCTCTCATCAGGTTGAAAAAGTGCCTGTCTAATCCTATTTTTTTGCGTTCTTTTTTTTTTTTAACAAATTTATTTAATTATTTATTTTGGCCACGTTGGGTCTTCGTTGCTGTGTGTGGACTTCCTTTAGTTGTGGCGAGCGGGGGCTACTCTTCGTTGCGGTGTGCGGGCTTCTCATTGCGGTGGCTTCTTTTGTTGTGGAGCATGGGCTCTAGGTGCACAGGCCTCGGTAGCTGTGGCACATGGGCTCAGAAGTTATGGCTTACAGGCTGTAGAGCGCAGGCTCGGTAGTTGTGGCACAGGGGCTTAGTTGCTCCGTGGCATGTGGGATCTTCCCAGAGTAGGGCTTGAACCCGTGAACCCTGCATTGGCAGGCAGATTCTTAACCACTGTGCCATCAGGGAAGTCCCTTTGAGTTCTTTTTTTTTTAAGATCCAGCTCCATGTTTGTTTGTTTGTTTTTTAATTTTATTTATTTATTTATGGCTGTGTTGGGTCTTCGTTTCTATGCGAGGGCTTTCTCTAGTTGCGGCAAGTGGGAGCCACTCTTCATCGCGGTGCGCGGGCCTCTCACCATCGCGGCCTCTCTTGTTGAGGAGCACAGGCTCCAGACGCGCAGGCTCAGTAATTGTGGCTCACGGGCCCAGTTGCTCCGTGGCATGTGGGATCTTCCCAGACCAGGGCTCGAACCCGTGTCCCCTGCATTGGCAGGCAGATTCTCAACCACTGCGCCACCAGGGAAGCCCTTGAGTTCTTTTTAATAGCTGTGTATACAAGTATTATTTAAGTCATGTTAGCAAATTGTTGCATGGTAGGTATCTACCAGTTTCTGTTGCCATCAGCCACATAGGAGGTTGTTGGTGTCCCGGCATCTTTTGCAGAATCTGGTACAAAATTTTGGAAAACTTTTGCAAATATTATTGTTAAAAACGTCATTTTGTAACCTAGCAATTCCACCCAAAAGAATTGAAAACATATGTACACCAAAACCTGTACACAAATGCTCGTATCAGCATTATTCAGAATACCCAAAAAGTGGAAGTAGCTGAAATGTTCATCAACAAATCAGTGTACAAACAAAATGTGGTATCTCCAGTGAGTATTATTCTGCCATGAAAAGAAAGGAAGTACTACATGATAAACGTGCTACAAATAGTTGTGCCTTGAAAACATTATGCTAAGTGAAAGAAGCCAGACACAAAAGGCTACAAATTATATGATTCCATTTATATGAAATGTCCATAATAGGCAAATCCATTGAAACAGAAGATTAGTGGTTGCTTGTACCTGGAAGCAGGAGAGAATGGGGAGTGACTGCTAACGGGTATGGGCCTGGGGTGTCTTTTTGGGGTGATGAAAATGTTCTGGAATCTGATAGTGGAGATGTTTGTATAACTATGTGAATATGCTAAAAACCAATGAACTGTAGCTTTAAAATGGTAAATTTTATGGCATGGGAATCATATTTTAATCAGGAAAAACACCGTGTAAGCAGCTGCACAAACTCATAATGCCTTTGGTGATCCTTATAAGGATGACAGGAACAACAATTATGACAGCAAAGTGATAATTATAACAATTAGGTTTAATGAAGGAAAAAAATTTTTTTAAGTATTTATTTTTTGGCTGCATCGGGTCTTAGTTGCGGCACTCGGGATCTTTGTTGCGGTGCATGGGCTTCTCTCTTGTGGCACGTGGACTCAGTAGTTGCTGCACGTGGGCTCCAGAATGCATGGGCTCTGTAGTTGTAGCACACAGGGTCTCTAGTTGTGGCACGTGGGCTCAGTAGTTGTGGTGCACGGGCTTAGTTGCTCCGTGGCCTGTGGGATCTTCCCAGAGCAGGGCTCGAACCCGTGTCCCCTGCATTGGCAGGCAGATTCTTAACCACTGCGCCACCAGGGAAGTTCCTAGGTAACGGGTTCTTTATTCAAGAGGCCCTAGTTTCTAAAAGATCATTTGAAATTAAGAGAATTATATTCATTCCGTATTTCAATTTTGAATAGTATGCATTTGGCTCCTTTACTATAATAGATAAGGAAATGTATACCCTACTCCATCTCCAAATATTTTAGTATCATTTTTGCTTTATCAAGGTTTATAAGTCTGTATTCTATAGCCATAATTCTCACAGCTGTTTAGCCTATGAATTCTTTATTTTGACTGTTCTCTCCTAGCTGGAATCTATCAAGTAATAGCCTCAAAGAGGGCTCGTAGGTCTTGTTCTTACTTTAGAATGTGTGTGCTGGTTTGCCTTTATATTTGAAGGACAACTTATGTATAAAGTTCTTAAGCTCCACTTTCTTTCTTCAAAACTTTGTAATCGCCCATGCTGTCAACAGTGAGAGCCCCGCCAGTCCTTTTATCTGGTACCTCCTGTCATCTCCCACGGCTGCGTCTCACCAGGAAGTACGTTTTGGCATTGAATGTTGCTTTGTAGAAGTCTGAGGGTGGACTAATTTCCCCCACCCGCCACCTTTGTAACTAACATTTATGCTAGGATGCCTGTAGAATTTTCTTTATTTATGAAGTCCGGGCACTGAACTAACATATGTCTTGCCGTCCAATTGTTTGTATCCTTTTATTGTGGGACAGGATAGGTCTTCCGACCTATATATTTAGTTTTTCTTCCTTTTTGTTTCTGGGTATCTTTTCTATTGAATTTGTAGCTTTTCTACGGAACCAACACCAGTTGCTTTGGTCACCTTTCTCCTCTCAAATGCATGCTTTTCCCTTTCCCTCTACATTCATTAAGATTCTCTCAAGCCTTTCTTTTCTACCTGTAATTAAGTTTCACCTGTCTTTTCTGTTTCTTGTGGTTTCTGATGTTTTTCATTGGATGTGTAATGGGACTGTTTTGATCTCCATATGCTGTGTCTTTCTCCTCCCCCTCCCTCATCCCCCAAATGTGGCAGGTCTCTGGGCTCATGTATAATAGCTACTTGGTGTTTTATTCTATCTAATTCCTTACACCTCCTTCTTGCCCCTCCTGGTGGTTACTAGTACTGAGTTTCAGCTTTCTAATGCCCTCTGAAAACTGCCTGTTGCTCATTCTAGTTGGGAATTGTCTCAAATTCACCACATTATTTTTTCAAAATCAGCTCTATTTTGGCCTTTCTTTGTACTGTCTTTGATTTTCTTTCCATTATTGCTGTCTACATTTTTAAAAAGTATTTTTCTTTTGCTGCTGCAAACCAGTTGCCCAGCTCCTCCTTTGGACTCCTGTTCTCCTGTTCTGATTTCAGCAGGAGTTCTTGTTGCTCATGTTCTCTTTTTTTTTTAATTTAATTTTATTTATTTATTTATTTTTGGCTGTGTTGGGTCTTCGTTTCTGTGCGAGGGCTTTCTCTAGTTGCGGCGAGTGGGGGCCACTCTTCATCGCGGTGCGTGGGCCTCTCACTATCGCGGCCTCTCCTGTTACGGAGCACAGACTCCAGACGCGCAGGCTCAGTAGTTGTGGCTCACGGGCCCAGTTGCTCCGCAGCATGTGGGATCTTCCCAGACCAGGGCTCGAACCCGTGTCCCCTGCATTGGCAGGCAGATTCTCAACCACTGCGCCACCAGGGAAGCCCCACTCATGTTCTCTTGATGACATTCTTCGTGGCTCCATCCATCAATAAACTTCTATAAATTCTTGGATTTATTTTCTACTTTTTGCCTGTATCCTTTCTTGGAGGTAGTGTTCTGTCAGTGTGACGTATTTTTAAATGGTCTTCAATGTCAGATAGTCTAGACATTTGTATTGAAGTCTAATTGAGATTTTTTGTTTATTTTCAAAGTATATTGTACTGGGACTTCCCTGGTGGTCCAGTGGCTGGGACTCTGTGCTCCCAATGCAGGGGGCCTGAGTTCGGTCCCTGGTCAGGGAAGTAGATCCCACATGCCGCATCTAAGAGTTTGCATGCCACAACTAAAGACCTCACATGCTGCAACTAAGACCCAATGCAGCCACATAAATAAATAAACATTTTTAAAAAACATAGTATATTTTACTGATAAATCTGTGTTATTTTTGCAATCAGCAGTCATTTTTTATAGGAATACTGCAACTGTATTGTGACTGAAAACTAGTGAGCACTGTTTTTGCTTTAAGTAATTATTTTTTCAGTGTGTAAGGTAGAATCACTCCCTGTGGCAACGCCAATTATCCTGATATTGAGCCATCTTTTTCCTTCCTTTGTATTATCTTCTAATTGCTTAACCTTTTTGTTTAACAGTTAACACTTAAGATGTGCCAGGCTCTGTTCTAAGTACCTTACATGTATTGGCTTATTTACTCCTCCTTACAGCAATCTTATCATCATGATAAATATAGTCATTATAACATAGAGGTGAAATTGCTTGCTCAGGGTGGTAGAGCTGTGGTTTAAACTCAAGCAATCTTGTTCCAGAGTCTGGGCTCTATCCACTAAGCAAACTTTGAATTTTTTTTTTTTTTTTGATGGGTATACTATTTTATTAACATTTAAATTTCACCAAGAGTTCAAGTATATGCTAGCCATTTGTTCAGATTTTTGAAATAAAAACAAAATGGGCAAACAGCTTTGAGGGTGCGATGTACTTAACACTGCACAATATATTCACCAACTAGACAATCTAAGGGGTGGTATGACTATACACTTAGGATCACCAAGTACAGGAACAAGCCCTGGAATTGGAAGAAAAACCTGCCGTTCAGGACTGAACAGAGGCCTTTGGTTGCTGACAGAATCTCCCCTTGACTTCAGACGTGAGACAAACTGAGGGAGTCTGTCAGTATACAAAAACCACTGCCTTTAGTAACAGGATGGACTGGCCAGAGCCAATTCAGATTGTGGGGACCAGTCTGAAGTGAGCAGGGTTGGCTGGAGGCTGGAGATGTTGCAGCTGAAGGCCCGCATCGGCAGATGAAAGCAGTCATGTTCTAAAAATCGCTGATTTCTACACAAGTTCCTAAGATGCCTTCCCTAAACAGGGCAAACTTTGAATATTGAGTGTATCTCATGAGTTTTCTCTTTGCTGGAATCCTGAATATGTTGTATTTTTCAGGTCTTTCTGTGGAATTCGGAACCATTCTAATTTACACATGTGAGAAGAGTTGCTGGCCTCAAAATCATCAGACTCCCGTGGAAGAATTTTGTATTATCCAAGAGGACCCAGATGAATTATTATTTAAGTAGTGCACTTTCTTTTGTGTTTTTTTGTTTGTCTGTTTTTATTTATTTTTGGCTACGTTAGGTCTTTGTTGCTGCACGTGGGCTTTCTCTAGTTGCGGAGAGTGGGGGCTACTCTTCATTGCAGTGCGCGGGCTTCTCATTGCGGTGGCTTCTCTTGTTGTGGAGCATGGGCTCTAGAGCACAGGCTCAGTAGTTGTGGCCCATGGGCTTAGTTGCTCTGCGGCATGTGGGATCTTCCTGGACCAGGGCGGATTCTTACCATGCCACCTGGGAAGCCCTTTCCTTTTGTTTATATAAATTAAAGCAAATTTTAATGTTTAAATTGTGTTTTTGCCTCATTTTGACTCACAATTTATTAGCTCTTGTTTCTTGTTTCTTTTTTGCTTTTTGGCACCCCTGATGGGTCTGGAGCCAGGACTAGAACCTCCCAGCTGTGGGCTGGTTAACCCTTCTAGGGTCAGTGGCTTGTGTCCACAGTGGCAGCTCAGAATGTGGCTCCTCTGTAGCCCAGAGGGCAGGTGATCCTATGTAAGCAGACCGGTGGGTTCTAGGAGGGAGAGCAGCTGGAGAGCCATGAGCGCAGCCAGCCACGTACTACCCCTGCAGCCTTGGCACTTTTGCCGTCCCCGGGTGCTGACAGAGCAAACTACTGGAGCTGCTCCAGCTGCTTGAGGCTCCTGCCCTGTGACATGAGCTGTTTAGACCTGCCTGGTGTTCCCCCACCCCAGGCTCTCCGCCCTCACCTCCTGCCCCTAAAGCATCACAGGAAGGGGGCCCTTTTTCTCTTCTGGACATTGTCCTTCCATCCAGCTGTCTACCTCTCCAATCTCCCCTTTCTCCATTTAGTTTTTATGTTATCAGCTGCTTCCATTCTGCTACCCCTTGACAGCAGCATGAAAACACCTCCACCAGCTGTGTACAGACCTGCTGTTTGCCTGCATGGATGAGGAAACTGGGTATTAACATAAACAATTTGATTGATTTATGTTAATAAACATAAACTTTGGTAAATAACACATTAGGCCCATATTATCATGAGATGTGGTTCTCCTGGGCAGTGTGTGACTGGTGAGAACCCTACCTGATGCTGCCCTGCCCTCTCCCCCTTTCCTGGGAGGGTGGGAGGCACCTGGCAGAAAGTGGCTGGCTGTGTAGAAGAAAGCGAAGGTGTTGGTCAGTGATATTTCAGGATCACTGGGTTTGCAGGGCCCAGGCTGAGTGTGGACCTGCAAAGAGAGGTTTTGAGGCTGAGTGTGGACCTGCAGAGAGAGGTTTTGATTCCTCCTCTCTGTCATGCTGGAGAAGTGACCACCGGTTCCCCTGTGGCACTTCTGTTGTGGGCAGAGAGTCCCTCAGACTGTCAGACCACTCACTCCAACTGGAGCACAAAACATACTGCTTATATTTGCAGGTATATCACTTTGGATTTATTTAAATGGCCAGAGAGTACCCTCCTTTGATGAGAGGATGGGGTAGAATTGTTGCTTTAAACTGTTGATACAGACATTTGCAGATATCTGAGCTAGGTGTAATGTGGCTGACTTTTAGGTGGAGACAACTTGTGCTTCCAACCAAACATGTTCTTGAATCTAGTTATACATGTTCGTATCAGGTCTTACCTAAATAGAGTACAGATTAGCAGGGGCGTTCCCATGATCCCATAGAAATAATGTTTGTGACATATTGTTAAGGAAGCAAGATAATGAGAAAACAAGTCTAGTGTGAACCCACTTAAATGTAAAACTCTTCATAGTGCTGTGTAAAAGATCTAGATCTGGAAATATAAACACCAGCAAGGCCCTGAGGAGTAGGATTAGGTGTGCAGTTTTGTGAGTGGTGCTTTTCAGTGTTTACTTCCTGCACTTGCATCCTATTTGAATTTGTTAAGGTGGGCAGGCATTTTATACTTTATACACACTGTTAAAAGATAAACTGAGGCATAAGAATTTATTTGAGCAAAAATCAATTGGAACCAGGCAGCACCCAATCTAGCAGAAAGGAAAGAGCTTCAAGGAGCTAAACAAAATGACTTTTACAGGCAGAAAGGGACAGGAACAAGAAAGTTATATCAGCAAAAAAAAGGGGGTTGGTTATTGCCACGTTACTTTCCTTTAGGGGACGGCAGGGGTCTCTCAGGTAGATTACCTAATCAGTGCTGATCCGGTGATTCCTGAGTGATGGTTTAAGATTCTGTTTCTGGGAGAGCCGAAACTGTAATTAAGTCTCAGTTTGGTGACATGAGGCTTAGCATATGCGACTCCATTCTGAGCTTGTATCTTGTTTTTAACAACACACCAACCCACGAAGAAAAGCAAAGCCTCAGGGTTAGGTGCCCAGCCCAGGCAAAGGCAGGAGGGAGGCAGGAAAGAAGCAAAGGAAGGTGGCTCTATCCACTGTGTGTCTAGTGGATGAAGGAAGGTCAGCATTTTGTTGAAGACCTCTGTTAGCTTTAGCTGCCACAGGGGGCCTTTATGAGAGCCAATAGTAGGGAAGGAACATCAGCAGCTTACTATGCAAGGGTGCCTCCCGCCCCAACCATGGTTAGGTGCCCTGGCCCTTCCTTCGTCTCATGGATCAGGGCAACAGACTGAGTACTCCTCACAGATCAGGCTTGGTGTGTGGTTGGTGAACGAAGCAACTGATGAGAAAGACCACAGAAGTCAAAAGCATTTTCCTCTGTTTTCCACCGTCAACCAACAAAACGAAGAAAGAAGATAAGAAAAGAGTATATTTGGCGTCATAAGAATTGCAATTTGGAAGACACAGATTTGATTAAAACGGAAGGAGTGTTCCGGGGAAGAGAAAAAGTCAGGGGCTTATAAAGGCAAAAGCCACGAGACTGTACTCTGACACAAGAAAAGAAATACTCGGTCACGAGTTGTTTTAGGTTAAGGATCTGATAAATAGATAGGCTGTCATGAGTTATATTAGGGTAAGGGTAATAAGTATCAAGTTTCTGGCAGATGTTCTGGATGCCTTCATTAGGACAGTAAGTGGTCAAAACGTCAGATTTCATCCAGGCTGAGCCATGCATAAATTACTTTGTCATTGGCCTTCCAGCTCCATTTTAGAGAGCTCTTTTAGCAATACTCTATTTTGATTTTCTTTTCACACCATCTTTTCCTTTTTTCTTCTAATAATTTTTTCTGATTTTAAAATTCACATTTTCTTTGAGGAGTATGAGCATCTGGGAAATACAGTAAAGTTTAGAGGAGAAATAAAAATTGTCCACAATTTCATCACACACAGATACACAAAAATATTAACCATGGTTATTTTCTTCCAGTTTAAAAAAAGTTTTTTTTGACAAAGTTTAATCATATGTGTGGTTTTGTATCTTTTTCTTTTCTTTTTCTTTTTTTTTGCCTGCCGGGCTCTTCACTGTGGCTCGTGGGCTCCAGAGTGCATGTGCTTAGTAGTTGCAGGTGCTGGCTTAGTTTCCCCGTGGCATGTGGGATCTTAGTTCTCTGATCAGGGATCGAACCTGCGTCCCCTGCATTGGAAGGCGGATTCTTAACCACTGGACCACCAGGGAAGTCCTTGTATCTTTTTCATTCAATATTATGAGTGTTTCCACCATCAATATTTTCCCAGGACGTACTTTGTAACTGAAACTGAGTCCCCTGGAAATCGAGTTCCTTTACTGAGTTTATGATAAATCTCTCTCTCTCCAAAACTTTATTCCCTTTCTTATCCCCTCTGATCTCAATCCTGTGCTAACTGAACACTAATCACCCAGAGTCAGATGGCTAAAATTGCTGTTGTTGATAACATCGTTAATGTACTAACCTTGCTATTGTACATGTCATCATTAAGATATAAACTCATGTTGTTTCTCCAGAGGAAGATGAGCTAACAGACTCCTGAACCATGGACCACGTGGCCAGAAAACTGTAAACCAGAGACATCCTAACTCCCAAAACTACAATTAAGAAATGTCACAAGATGATGACTAATCCCAGCCTCTTTGTTCTTCCCCTTGTGGACTTAAAAAATTATTCACAACCTAAAAGTTGAGAGTTACGTTTTATTTGGCGGGAATTTTTAGGACTTCAAGCCCGGGAGGTAGCATCTCAAGTAACCCTGAGAAAACTGCTCTGGGGGGGGCGGTGGGGGGGAGCCAGGTTATATAGAAGTTTTGCAACAAAGGGCAGGTAGTTGGAACATCAAAGGATTATTCTAAATTAAGAAAACCAGATACCCCAAATTAAGGAATTTAGCGCTTTTCTATGTATGGGAAGATGCAGGAGTCTGGGCTCACTGAAATCAGTCCTCAGCTATCTGGGGCCAGTATCCTGTTTTCACATCCTCAGTTCCCTCAGGGCTCACGGTAGGGAGTGGCTGCAGTCTAATGGCTGCTAGATGGCAGGTATTCTTTCCTTCCTGAGTTTCCTTGGGGCTCACCAGCTCACGGATGGAGGGCTGCAATTGCTGATGACTATGACATCCTTTGTTTATTGATGTGGCAGGAAATAGTCCATTCCTCACCCTTAAAAAAAAACCCTAACTCAGACCAAGTTGAAGTGGATCTGAGGCTTGCTTCCCACTCCCTTGCTTGGCACCCTGCAGTAAGTCCTTACTTTGCTGCAAACTCCCCTTGTCAGAGTTTGGCTTTCTTCACTTGGGGCATAAGAGGCCTTTGCTTGGTTACATATATGCTGCAAAGTATTTTTTAAAACTACACATCAAAAATCTAATAAATCTTAAGCCGGATAGCAGAACTACGCGCCTCGGTGCGAAGCACTACCAGGCTCGAGTACAGCCGGAGGTGTGAAGAGTCTTCCGCTCACAGCCCAGCCCAGCCCGGGCCGCTCGCGGACTGGCCAGGTCCCCAGGCCCCGCCCACTCAGCGCCGACAGGCGGCCGCAGTGCGCAGGAACGGAAGCTAGACCGCCCCTCCCCCACCCACTTCCGGCCGCGGCTCAGTTCTCCCGCCTCCGCCTGCGCCGAGGCTCGTGGTTGTCCCGCCATGGCACTGTCGCGGGGGCTGCCGCGGGAGCTGGCCGAGGCCGTGGCCGGGGGCCGGGTCCTGGTGGTGGGCGCGGGCGGCATCGGCTGCGAGCTCCTCAAAAACCTCGTGCTCACCGGCTTCTCCCACATCGACCTGGTGAGGGCCAGGCGTGCGCGCGGGCTGAATGGCGGGCCGTGGAGCCGGGGCCGGGGGATCGGGGCCCGGAGGTCCGGACCTGAGCTGTGGGTGCGGGGGCGGACCAAAAGGCCCTGGGGTCGTCGCTGCCCGCCTAGAGGGAGCTCTTCGGCGGCTACGGGGCGGGCGCCGCTGCACGCCGGGCCCGCTCCGCACGCTGAGGAGGCCAAGGGCCCGGGTCTTCCGGGCGTCCCGCGAAGAGCCGTCCCCCGCCTCCCAGGCAGCGCCAATTTGTGGCGGCTCTGGGGTGTGGAAGAGTCCTCGTGTCTTCGCTTCAGAGCAGTTCCCCAGCTTTAACCGGAGGCAGGAGAGGATTGTCTCGAGTCCCTTGGGGATGTTGTGAGTGTTCAATTCGAAGTCCCCCTTAACTCAGATAATATGCAGAGCAGAGGATGGCAGTGGTAACAACCAGGACCTACTGAGCGCTTGTCCCGAGCCCGGCGCTGTCCTGCGCGGTTTACTCGCCTTAACGCACTTAATCTTCGCTACCATCATAGGCTTGTAAACCCTGTCTTCATCCCATTTTATTTTTAACAGATAAGAGGAAAAGTGAGGTACGGTGGGGTTTAGTAACTTAGCTAGAACTCCTTTGTGGCTCGCGCCCCTCTCTTCTGGGTACAATCTGCGTGACTGTCATTGTTATCACCGTAGATTATTTCGTTAAAGGTATTGGTTAGGATTTTAACTTTTGCATTGCTGTACGGTGACGGGAAGCTACTGTAATTCTGAGTCAAGTCATTTCTGTTAATGTAAACTTTTTAGAGATTGGAGTTGTAACCTGAAACGTGGATGTGAGTTTATAGCATCTTAAGGTGTAGTGGAAACATGGAATTAAAAAAAAAAAAAGTAGAGGTGGCCGACTGAACTAATAAATGAGTGACTGGGGGGAAAAGCATTTACGCATTTTCCATTGGTTTTTATAGGGTTAGTCTTTCCATTCAGTTCTGTATCCCAAATATGAATGTGGCATAGCTAATACCTACTGATACTTTTTCAAAAGGATCATTTTGTAATAGACAAGACAGTGAATTGGGGCCCCTGAAAAATAAATGCTGATCCTTTTTTATTTGGTTTAATTTTTGTAGTAAATTTAGAAAGCATAGATAAAAAATGTTAGGTGATTATATGTTTTGGTGATTTTCACCAAAACCATTAGGGTGTTTCACAGTTAGAACATTTGATTACTCTTCATGTAAATTTATTGAAATGGAGTGAAAATGGTTTTAGTTATAATTATTTCTTCTCTTACATTTATTTTGAAGCAGCAGTTAGATAAGACTTAAAACGTGAGACTTCTAACCTTGTGTAGAAGTTTCCCTCCACAGCCCTCAAGTAATGATTGTAAATGAAATTGTGTGTGGGTAAAGACTGTTGAATTAAAGAAAGCAGCAAAAATTCAATAAATCTATTTGCCAAGTATTATTTAAGAAAAAGAACAGGGCACAGTTAAATCTATTATGTTGGATTTGAAAGAGTAATCAGATTGATAGAGAAATGATGGAAATATAATGCATTTTCAGCATCATTTTGTCGTCTAAGGAATTTCCTAACATGTTTGCCAGTATGATTAAACAAATGAACAAAAAAAGCATCCTTTCTAAAATATTTTTGAGAAAGGTGTCTCTGAAATTAAATCTTGTTTTAATACGCATTAAATTATTTTTATCAATTTAACAACTTTAGTATATTGGTCAAAAAGCATTTTCTCCACCAACGTAGCAAATATCAAAAGTTCTGGGTTATGGATGCTGAGGATAGTGATACGTATTGCTCAAACATCCCAGGAAATTTGTGATTTATCTGGGGTTTATGCATTTGTAGATTGATCTGGATACTATTGATGTCAGCAACCTCAACAGGCAGTTTTTGTTTCAAAAGAAACATGTTGGAAGATCAAAGGCCCAGGTAACTTTGTATTTCTCATATCATTTCTATTTATTCATTTATATTTCTGCCCTTTGGTGGATCTTCCATTTATGGTATTAGGTTAATTTGGACTCTCTAGTAGGAGGGAGAATATGGGGAAGCCATCTCTTTTTAGCTGAGGAATTATGAAGAATAAGAAGATCTCTAGAAAAGGACAGAAGACTGTGCCATCCTTTCTTATCTACAGAGGAAATAAAAGTGCTCTACCCAATCCTGTAAATGGTGTCCCCTTCTTAAATTTCTGATCGTTTACTTAGAATGAGCCTTGTGTTCCTACATTCCCTGGAGCTTGGCTGCTCCTGTATTTGTGGGCAAGAGAAGCTACAGCTTATGCCATTGTTCCCTTTAGAAGAAGACAGCCTCCCCTGAGGTTCTAGCCATCTTGATCTTTCTTTAGTTCCTTGAATGTCCCATCTTGATTCAAGGTTTTAAAACATCTTTCTCTTTGCTTTTCTCCCAGCTTTTTGGGCAAACTTTCACTCTTTTCTCCTTTTCATTTTTCAAATTTTCTCTAGGGGTGCTTTCCTAAATCTCTTAGACTAAATCATATCTTCCACTCATTACAGCCTCTACTTTTTCTATGTATCATTTATCATAGTTTGTAGTTAAATTTATCTGGATGGTTATTTGATTAATGTCACTTTTGCTCACCAAGTGCCGTATACAGTTTCTGATATATGGAAGATGCTTAGTAAGTATTTGTTGACTGACACTTGGTTACTGCATTTGATATTTTTGCTGAAGCTTGCCATTCATGTACAAGTGTATATAAATAGGTGAAATAACTATTGTCTGCCATAGATAGATTTCATATTCAGATAGAAATGTTGTAGTAATTTAGTAAATTAGTAATTTAGTGTTGTTTGTTTTTCCAGGTTGCCAAAGAAAGTGTACTGCAGTTTTACCCGAAAGCTAATATCATAGCCTACCATGACAGCATCATGAAGTATGCTCTAATTATTATGTTGCAAAATTGTGTTTGCTGTGAATTTTTAATTAAACCTTTAAAGTATAAGATACTTTTATTAGCTGAATATATGAACTCAGAGTCATTCTGCTTATTTAAAAATGATTTTTCTAGAATTATTAAAATGTAGTAGGTTGTGTCCACGTAAGTGACATTCTTTTAACAGTTCATATATATATGTGTGTGTATATATATATGTATATATATATATAAAATTTGAATGATTTAGAAAAGAGGTCATTTACTTTAATACTTTCAATAAATAAGTTACTTGGAAACCTAAAAGGACCTTATATTGTTTTAAATAAATGGCTATTCTAAACTATAAGAAATCAATATACATGATGATTCAGACTTTTCTAAATATATTGCTCTCATTCTGATCGATTTCAGCTGTGGCCTTTTTCAGTTTAAAAGGTTCCCTCAAAATAATTTGTTTATTAGGACTGTGACTTCTGTAATATAACACTGGGAATTTGTGATGGGGCAGTAGTTTTGGTGGTACATAAATATACTCTGATCTCAGTAAAGATAGAGTAAAAATATAATTGTGGAGGCGTTGGGGCAAAGGAACCCTGCGTCTAAATGTCCTTTATCTATCGTTGTTGTCCACAAGTAAGTGGTTTTAAAAATAATGAGTTCTTGTTTGAGGCCTGGATTAGAGAAAGTCTTAGGCTTTCTCAGGGAATTTGTGTTTCCAGCTTCCTTTTCATTCTCTGGATGTTTGCTCTACAAGCTTGCCTGTAGCCCTACAACCTCCTTACCCTGTGTTGCTTTCCCAGTGCTGCTAAAAGCAGGGACCCTAGGGGCCTGAACCCTGCCTGATCCTGACCATGTGAGGTGAAGCTACAGGCCAGGCAGATCCTGGGAATGTATTCTTTGTATGTTCCCAGGCACTTGCTGCCCCAAGAAGGCCTGGTGGGACTCTCGAAGTCATGCCAGTTTGAGATTCTGCTCTGTGCCCGAGGTAGCTGGCCAAAACGGATGTGTGGTTTAAATTTGTTTCTCGTGTTTGGGGAAAAATCAAACCTATCTATATTGTAGAGACCCCTAATATCAGTTATTTTTGTACTTTTATTACTTTAATGTGCTTTTTAGGACCCTGTATTATACTGTGAAGCTCATGTGTAAGGCCGGTTGTTTTGGTGACCTTTTTTTTTTGTTGTTGTTTTACTTTGTAGCCCTGACTATAATGTGGAATTTTTTCGACAATTTATATTGGTTATGAATGCTTTAGATAACAGAGGTGAGATTATTTTAATACTTTTAATTCTAAGTATTTCCCTTCCTCCATAACAAGGTTGTTTACACAATTAGTGTTAATTAAAATATTTCCTTATGAGTTAGAACTTAAAAGACCTAAAGGGAAGTAAGATCAGGTTTAAAGCTTGCCAATTGATTGTAATTTTAACTAGAACTAGTGTGAATATAGGGGAAGTTAAAATCATTAAAGAGGATGATGCGTAGGTTGCGTGCATGTATATTTGTTTCAGATTATCCCAGCACTTAAGCACAGTGTGACTTCCTTCGTGTATGTGGAGATCTAAGAAATATCAGTGCCCAAATTTCACCCAAAACCAATTGAGTCAAACTCTAAATGGGACCTAAAGATCATATTTTTTCACAGTTCCCCAGATGATCTAAAGGGCAGTTATGGCTGAAAACCACTGTTTTGAGAGTAAGGCAACAGGATGTCAAAGGTAGCATAGAAGTCATGGCTCTTGAATTATTTTGGGTATATCTGGTGCTGTAATGTATCAGATTGGATCCTATTACGTGTACACATTTTGGACCATTTAAACTTTACACAAGTTGGTGATATTTCATATAATCAAGTATCATATAGCCAGTTATTGTTAACAAATCTTTGTGTCTGGAATGTGGGGTGAAAATACTTAATACTCTTTCTGTAACTACTTCCACATGTAAAAGTACATCTGTCAAATGAGTTTGTAACAATTTGGGGCCAGAAATATCAAAAGAGAAAACATACAAAGTAGCATGAGAAAGAGGATAACTCTTTTAACCAGACTCATCTTTTTTCCCCTAACCTTAAACTGCCTTAATAGTTCCACGTTGGGACTTCTCTGGTGGTCCAGTGGTTGAGACTCTGAGCTTCTACTGAGGTGGCGTGGGTTTGATCCTTGGTCAGGGAACTAATACCCTGCATGCTGTGCAGCAAAAAAAAAAAAAAAAAAAAGATAAATAGTTCCAAAGTTGATACTCCACATTCTCCATTTACTTCCATGTATTACCTGATAATTTTATTGGAATAAGAGCAAGTTAAGGGGTTGGAAAACATTGAAACAATGTTTTAGCCATATTTAATAGAAGTAGGTACAGCAATAGAAGAGGAAGATGGCACTTTGGTATTAAAAAGTAATATATAGGGGTGCTTCTCCTACAGTAAATTTGTGATATAAATTTCTTATCTTTGAAATTTTGCTGTTGAATGTCTCTTAAATGTCTATAACAGTTGTATTACTCTGGTCATAGCTATAAGAAAGTTGTACATGAAATAAAAACAATAAAAAATGGTTTGGGTAAATTTCATCCTAATTAAAGGTAACTACATAATTTCTTTTTTCTTTTTTTCTTTTTTTTTGTAAACTCCTGTTAACTAGTATTTTTCTTCCAGCTGCCCGAAACCATGTTAATAGAATGTGTCTAGCAGCTGATGTCCCTCTTATTGAGAGTGGAACTGCTGGTTATCTTGGACAAGTAACCACTATCAAAAAGGTAAAGTACTTTTTTTTGGTTTGGTTTGGTTTGGTTTGTTTTTTGCTTCCCACATATTTATTTGGGAACTTAAGGAGGGAAGAAGTAAACTTTGGATATATATGACATGGGCTTGTCAGCATCCAGGATGTAAGGATTATTTTGTGCTCCTATAAAACTTAGATGCTATAAAGGTACCAAAAAGAGTACAGGCAAAGATCTTTTAGCTCTGTGCTACTTTGTTTCATGTAGCTTATATATTAAAATCCTTAGGCTGGCAAGCATAATAAACTTGCCTTTTTAAATTCTTAGTAGCCATGAGACTACATGTCATGTTGTAGTTGATATATGGTAAACCAGCCTTCTAAAAAGTTACTTGTCTAAAGTCTGGATTTATAGATCTGAAGAGTACTTTGAAAAAAAACTTTGGAGTATTTGTAAAGTATTGATATTTCAAATATTTAGATAAAACTAGAGAATAAGAACAAATACATGTGTGTTCACAACCCAGTTTTATACAGTCTCAGCATTGTTATTCATTTGCTGCTCAAATCTTTTTTCTTTGAATTCTTTTAAGAAATTAAACATAGATACATTCGAAGAATCATTTAGCAGGTTTTGAAACTAAAAGGAATTACACTCTACTTGAAATTTGGTATTTTTGTCTGCTCTTTGGCAGTTTTTCCATACTGAAGATTGTGGCCGTGCTTCAGTTGTTTTTACTGTTTAATATTACTCTTCGAAAGCTTAATTTATATCATTCTACAAAGACTTATAAATATCAGTTTATGAGGGGTGACTGCTTGCCATATGGCTGCCCCCAAGAAAGCATATTGGAAGGACACCAGAAATGGCATTATGGAGAAAACACTGGATCTGCTGCAATTTATATTAAAATATTATTTGCAGGTTTGGGGTCTTTAACCATTATTAGAAAGACATTGTTCATTACCATGATCCTGAGACACTAGTATGTGTTAAGACTGAGATTGAGAATTGCCAAGATAAAGAATACTCATTCTAAGTTTTAGAAAATTATCTCAGGTGCCGTGGACTTCTTTCAAGGATTCCTTACAGTATAACTTTAAGCATAACCCTTTAGCAACGAAATGAAGAGTATTTGGTTTGGCAATACTTAGGATTTTTCCATGTATCTGGATAGCTCTGGAAATTAATGCTTTAAATTCACTTAATCTTCAGGAGCTTATAAGGTAAATCTGTAAATAATATTTAAATAACTGAGTTTCACAAATTTGAGAGATAATTGGTTGGAAAGTTGTTATTTGTCTTTCTAGTAGTTTTCCCTGTCTGTTTAGTGTGATCAAGGTAAACTTGTAGTTTCTCCTCACCGGGCCAGGAATCAGAGAAGTCCTGGCTTAGTCATAGCTGTGACTATGGTAGATTGAATTAACTTTTACGTTGTAGTTCCTTATCTGTAAAGTAAGGATTTTGGAGTTACTAATATTTTAAAATTTTCTTGACAGTTGGAATATAGATGAAGGAATGAAATGTTTATGATTATATTACAATATTGAGAAACCACCATGATGGGATAAATGTTTTTCTCATATCCTGACTTTGCAGGGTGTGACTGAGTGTTACGAATGTCATCCCAAACCAACCCAGAGAACTTTTCCTGGCTGTACAATTCGTAACACACCTTCAGAACCTATTCATTGCATCGTTTGGGCAAAATATTTGTTCAAGTAAGAGTATATATGTTTCTGGGCATATTTTTAGTACTGATCATGGACAGTGGGGTCATTTTTATTTGAATACCTTGGAGAAATTGTACTTATGATGATGAAGCTTAGTCTGACTGGAGACAGGCATGTAACTAAATGAATACAAATCTATGTATTTGGAAATACTAAAACATACTTAGAAGTAACTCATTGGTTAAAAAAGAAATAATGGAAGTTGAAAATACTTTGTAAAAATACTGAAAATACTACATGTGGAACTTGTAGGATACATTGAATGTGGTAGTTGGAAGAAAAGATACAGGCTTACACACATGAAGAGAGGTGAACATTAATGAGCAAAGGATCCAACTTATGTTAGAAAAAGAACAACATAAAGTCAAAAAAATTAGAAGGAACGATATAATTGAGGTAAGAGCAAAAAATAAATTGGCAAGTTTGATCATAAAAAGGAGAGGGGGATAGATAACTAAGTGGGGAATATAATCTCAACACAGATTAGAATAATAAGGGGAAAAAATGGGATGATAAAAGATTATGCCAGTACATATCCCCCCCCACCCCCACCCCCAGCTGCGTTGGGTCTTTGTTGCGGCACGCAGGATCCTCTGCTGTGGCATGCAGGCTCTCTAGTTGTGGCCCGCATACTCAGGCTGCGTGCGGGCTTAGTTCCCTGACCAAGGGTGGAACCCGCATCCCCTGCATTGGAAGGTGGATGCTTAAGCACTAGACCACCAGGGAAGTCCCTATGTCAGTACATTTAAAAAACTTAATGATTGGATAAATTCATTTTAAAAACTTAGAAAATGACTCAAAAAGAAATAGAAGGCTCCCTAGGGAAATTTAATCAGTGGGTTAAATTCCTCTGACTGATGCACCAAACCTATGTGAATTTATAGGTGATTTCCACTAAATTTGCAAGGACTATATCATTCTAATCTTATATAAAGTCTCAGAAATTTTTTTTAAAAAATGGAATACTTCATGTTTTGGGGCTATCATATCTTTGATAGCAAAACCAGTTAAGGCTGGGGACTTCTCTGGTGGTCCAGTGGGTAAGACTCCGTGCTCCTAATGCAGGGGGCCCAGGTTCGATCCTGGGTCAGGGAACTAGATCCCGCATGCATGCTGCAACTAAGAGTCCGCATGCCGCAACTAAGACCAGGCACTGCATGCATGCATGCATGAATAAATAAATAACCTTTTTTTTTTTTAAGAGAGGGCATTTTGTTATTTATATACTTATTTATTTACTTTTGGCTGCATTGGGTCTTCGTTGCTGTGCGCAGGCTTTCTCTAGTTGCGGTGAGCGGGGCTGCTCCTTGTGGTGTGCGGTCTTCTCATTGCGGTGGCTTCTCTTTTTGCAGAACACGGGCTCTAGGCACGCAGGCTTTAGTGGTTGTGGCTTGCAGGCTCGGTAGTTGTGGCTCGTGGGCTCTAGAGCGCAGGCTCAGTAGTTGCGGCTCGTGGGCTCTAGAGCGCAGGCTCAGTAGTTGTGCACAGGCTTCCTGGATCTGTGGCATGTGGGATCTTTCTGGACCAGGACTCGAACCCGTGTCCCCTGCATTGGCAGGAGGGTTCTTAACCACTGTGCCGCCAGGGATGTCCTACATACATTATATAAAAAACAAAACAAAACAGTTAAGGCCGTTATAAGAGGAAAATTGTGAGACATTCTCATTCATAAATGTAGATGAAAAAATCCTATGCAAAACATTAGCATACAAATCTAGAATGGTATAAAACAAAAAGTATACCATAACCAAGCTGTATTTATTCCAGGAATGCAAGCATAGTTTAACACTAGAAAAATCTATAAATGGCATTTACTTCATTAAGAATTTAATGAGAAACTATATAATCTTCATAGGTGTTGAAAAAGCATTTGGTAAAATTTAGCAAACACCTTTTCATGACAAAAATTCTTAGTAAACTAGGAAGAGAACTATCAACCTCATAAAAAATATTTTCTAGAAATCTACAGCAAACATTAGTTTTCCTTATTTTTTGATTAAGGTATAATCACTCAGAAAAGTAAACATATAATGGTGTAACAACAAAATTTCACAAGAAATACACTTGCAAGCTTTATTTACTGGGCAAACAATTTTTTTCTTTTTTAATAGACTTTTTAGAACAGCTTCAGATTTACAGAACAATTGAGAAGATAGCACAGAGTTCCCACACCCAGTTTCCTCTGTTATTAACATCTTAGTATGATACATACATAACAATGAGCCAATATTGATACATTATTAACTAAAGTCCATAGTTTATTTAAATCTCCTTGGTTTTTGCCCAATGTGTTTTTTCTGTTCCAGGATACCTCATTATAGTTAGTTTTGTCTTTAGGCCCACCTTAAGGGGGCTGTGACAGTTTCTTAAGGCTTTCCTTGTTTTTGATGACCTTGTTAGTTTTGAAGAGTACTGGTCAGGTTTTTTTTTTTGGCTGCATTGGGTCTTCGTTGCTGCGTGCGGGCTTTCTCTAGTTGCGGCGAGTGGGTGCTACTCTTTGTTGTGGTGCACAGGCTTCTCATTGCGGTGGCTTCTCGTTGTGGAGCACGGGCTCTAGGCACGCAGGCTCAGTAGTTGCGGTGCGCGGGCTCTAGGGCGCAGGCTCAGTAGTTGTGGCACACGGGCTTAGTTGCTCCACAGCACGTGGGATCTTCCCGGACCAGGGATTTAACCTGTGTCCCCTTGCATTGGCAGGCGGATTCTTAACCACTGCACTACCAGGGAAGTCCCTGGTCAGGTATTTTTTAGGATGCCCCACTGTCGGAATTTGTCTGATGTTTTTCTCTTGATAATACTGTGGTTATGGATTTTTGGGAGAAAGACCACAGAGGTAAAGTGCCATTTTCATCATATCATATGAAGGGTACATGTTATCAACATGATTTATGACTATTAATGTAGGCCTTGATTACTTTAAGGTAGTGTTTGTCTGTTTTCTCCACTGTAAAGTTACTCCCTCCCCTTTCTATATTGTCCTGTCTCTTCTCACCCATTTATTGATATCAGTGTGGACTCATTGATATTGAATATAGTTTCGGTTATAATCTAATACTGTTTTATTTTGTTGCTCAAATTGTTCCAGCTTTGGCCACTGGGAGCTCTTCAGTTGGCTTTGTGCTCTTTGATATACTGCCATCAATGTGTGGGGTTTTTTTGGAGCAATTCCTTACTTTCTGGTACTACAAGATGCTCCACGCTCATCTTGCATGTTTCCTGCTTCAGCCCTAGAATTAGACATTTCTTCAAGGAGCCCTGGTTCCTTTAATTTGAAGAATGATACTAGGAACCAAGATGCAAGTGCTTAGGCATAGTTCTGGGGTGCCATTTCTTTTAGGCCCTCTTAGCTGACAGAGCAAAAAATATATTTATACTAATTTGTGTATATAAAATATTGATATGGTTCAATGCAATTCTAATTAAAATCTCATTGGGGATTTTATTAGAACTTGTTCAGCTGATTCTAAAATTTATATGGAAGAATAAAGCCTAAGTGGAACCAAAACATTCTTGGAGAAGAGTAAGTTGAGGTGACTTGCTCTAACAGATTTCAAGATTTAATATAAGGTAAAAATAGTTTAGTGAGTTGCTGGTGCAGGGATAGAAAAACAGACTGTAACTGAGGTTGCACAGTAGATCCCAGATGAAAGAAGGGACTAAATAAAAGGGAAGGCAGTTCACTACCAATGTGGAAAAAAATTGCATTCTCTACTTCAAAGGATATGTGTAAATTAACAATATATAGAAATTAAGTCCAAGTGGATTAATTATTCAGATGTGAAAGACAAAACTTTAAAATTTCCTAATATAGGAGAAAATCTTTATCTTTGGGGTTAAGGAACAATTTCTCAAGATACAAAAGTGCTAATTATAAAATAAAGGATTGATACATTCAAATTCATTTAGTGTCTTGTCAAGAGACAGTAAATGATGTATAAATAATAAGCTGTTATATGGGATGAAATAGCTGTAACATATAAGCAACTAAAACTGTGATCTGGAGTATATTCCTGGAATCAATAAGAAAAAGACAACCTGACAAAATAATGCTAACATACATTTTTTCACTTAAAGGGAAACCCAGATAGGCAATAAGCAAATGAAGATAGTGTTTAACTTTATGATTGACTTGCAAAATCACGAATAAAGCCACAGTAACATACTATTTTACACTTGCTAGTTTGGCAGAACATTAAGTCCGGAGAGGAAGTAAGTCTATAAGAACTCTTACATGCCATTGTGGGGCTGTATTTTGGGGCACAACCAATGTGGGAAACAAATGGCCATTTTCTTGTAAAGTGTATCAGGATGTTTGAGATTTTTACTGTACAAAGGATTTCTTTAAGATAGCTTTATTATCGGACTTCCCAGGTGGTCCAGTGGTTAAGACTCCGTACTTGCGATGCAGGGGGCACAGGTTCGATCCCTGGTCGGGGAAGTTCCGCGTGTTGCAGCCAAAAAAAAAAAAAAAAAAAGATAGCTTTTTAGATAGCTTAAGTTATGTGCTTGAGGAATGGTTAGAAAGTTATTAAACAATTCTTAGGATAACTTGCTTAACGAAAGAGAATTTCAGCTTAATACTTTTATGTTATTTCTTATAAAAGAAAACCGTCTTATTCACTGCTGAGTTCCCAGCACCTAGACCAGTGCCTCGCACATAATAGGTGTGTCAGTATTTGTTTAACAGCTAGCTGCAGGTATACTTCACAATTATTATTCTGGCAGTGGAATATTATCCATGTTGGAATGTAAGAGCCGCTCACCTGTCTCTTGATCAAAGATTTTAACATAGGAATTTGCAGAGCCTAGCTGGCAGAAATGAATCTAGGTCTACTAAAATTTAGCCTTGCCTGTGTTGTGGTTGAAATGAGGATGCAAGCTGTTTTTTGTTTTTTTTTTTTAGTTAGCTTTGGATGCGTTGGGTCTTCGTTGCTGCGTGCAGGCTTTCTCTAGTTGTGGCAAGCGGGGCTACTCTTTGTTGTGGTGCGTGGGCTTCTCATTGCAGTAGCTTCTCTTCTGACAGAGCATGGGCTCTAGGCACGTGGGCTTCAGTAGTTGTGGCACACGGGCTCAGTAGTTGTGGCTCGTGGGCTCTAGAGCACAGGCTCAGTAGTGTGGACGCACGAGCTTAGTTGCTCTGCAGCATGTGGGATCTTCCCAGACCCAGGCTCAAACCCGTGTCCCCTGCATTGGCAGGCGGATTCTTAACCACTGTGCCACCAGGGAAGTCCCTGCAAGCTGTTTTAAACAGATTGTTTTAATACTTTCAAGTTTATGGAGCGTAATTTGTCAATTGTTTATTTTTCAGCCCTACTAAAGATTTGAGATAACTAAATTAGTTGTTTGAGGAAAGTAGGAAAAGTTAACCTTTGTTCAGAGTATTTTGTTGTACATAAATATTTACTACTCTTAAATTATAGCCAGTTGTTTGGGGAAGAAGATGCTGATCAAGAAGTGTCTCCTGACAGAGCTGACCCTGAAGCTTCCTGTGAGTAAACTAGTTGGGATATATTTTCTTATTGGTGAGCACTATCTTTATTTTGCTAATTTAATATTGATAGCTTAAGGCGGGGGGAAATAATTGCTGTTATGTGCTAGATAATATATTATGTGTTTAAGGTGTGTTTTTAAAAATGGGTACTGTCATTTTTCTTGTGAGGAAACATGGTGCAGGGAAGTTTCACAAATCTAGTAAATAGAGGCAGGAGTTGTTCCCAGATCTGATTATAGGTCTGTACTTGGACCTGCTCTACATATGGCCTTCAGACACTGAGGTAGAAAAAGATGGTGACGAGCATGTTATAATTCTGTCTCCTTGAACTCAGAATGCGTCAGATGCGGGTGCCCTCCATGGGTGACTCTTTTTTCCCCTAAAGGTAGATGAGAGCTTAGTTCTACACTAATTACAGTTGAAAATAAAATGGTGTTTGTTTTGTAGGGGAACCAATGGAAGCTGAAGCCAGAGCCAGAGCATCTAATGAAGATGGTGACATTAAACGTATTTCCACCAAGGAATGGGCTAAATCAACTGGATATGATCCAGTTAAACTTTTTACCAAGGTTAGGTTTTCTTTTTTTTTTTATAATTGTGGATAGATTTTTGTTACTCTGTTTGTTTTAAACTAGTGCATGATTGAATTACACTTCTTTTTATGCCTACTGCTGTCTTAGTGAATTCATTGATGCAGGTGGGATAAACAGGTTTGAAATTTTAACATCAATACTAAATCAGTATAGCATCTTTATAGAAGGTAAAATACAGAGGCTTGCTTATTCACTCTTGGTTGTCTTTCCATCCCTCACTTTCACTGAACTTCTTGATTTTCTTTGTATAACTGACTTTTGGTTCCTGCTGTTTCTCGTCTTATATCCCTTTGCCGCTCAAATCTTCTATTGAGAGTTTGGTTGACATGTTCTAAATTGCTCTTGAATCCCTAAGCCTGTGTTCTTGGGTGAATTCCTCTTCATTTTATATATTGTTTGCTCAGTATTTTTAGAGAAATCTGTAAGATTGCTTTAATTAGGTCTACCTAATTATGGCTCAGCTAGGCCCTCAGATCTGCGTTTTAAAAGTCTTTTTATTTCTCCTACCTTCATTGCCTAGCAAGTTTATCATAATAGGCACTTGAAGCTTTCTCAACTTGTCTTAAACTGCCTAATATGACCTTATTAGGCAGATGACCTTAAGGATATATTAACAGGTTTGAAGCCATTGGACATAATTTACCTGTTAAGAGAAGGTCCCACTTCACCGCAAACTCTTTCTCTTTTCCCTGCTTCTTTTTTATTTTATTTTTTTTATTAAAAAAAAATTTTTTTAATTGGAATATAGTTGATTAACAATGTTGTGTTAGTTTCAGGTGTGCAGCAAAGTGAGTCAGTTATACATATATTTCAAAATTCTTTTTCCATATAGGTCATTACAGAGTACTGAGTTCCCTGTGCTATACAGTAGGTTCTTATTAGCTCTTTTCTGTTTGAGAGAAATCCCTTTGAGAAAAGGCTAACGCTTCCACCTGGTATTTTTCCGTCTTGTACCTTTTTCTTCAAATAGTATTTTCTCTCTGCCCTGCATCTTGAGTCTCCTGGCTCCTCCTGTCTGCTTTCTGGCATGCACACGTCCTGTTGTCCTAAGCAAATGGCCTACTGCTCCCTCCAGCTTCTATTTCATCTTTCCTCAGTGACAATACATGTCACAGGTTGACTTTCTTAAACCTACTGCATTTATTTCCTCATTACAGCCTTTACCTTAGAAAGTGGTTTTTATTTTGATTATACTTAAAATCAAATGCACTTAACTCTGATATGGTTATCAACAGTGTTTTCCAAACTAGTATCCATATACCTATTTCCATTCCAACCTGAGCAACAGTTGAATGCCAGAATAATCTGAAGTACATCTCCAATCCGTTGTT
The DNA here is from genome assembly GCF_965194825.1 of Balaenoptera physalus. Taxonomy (NCBI): domain Eukaryota; kingdom Metazoa; phylum Chordata; class Mammalia; order Artiodactyla; family Balaenopteridae; genus Balaenoptera; species Balaenoptera physalus. The sequence continues at coordinate 17,576,591 of NC_138900.1, read as the reverse complement.
CAACAGGTAACTTTAAGCATCTGCTGTGTGCCAGGGGCCACTTTAAGCACAGAGGATTTAGTGGTGAAAGACAGAAAATAGGGTCCCAGCTCTTTTTAGGGAGGGAGCTCAGCATCTAGAAGGGAAGTCAAACATTGAACAAGGAATTTCAAGTTCAGGGTGTTATGACGTTCAGTTCTGATGCATTGGAACCCTCTAATAATAAGTAAACTTAACCCCACTTATTATTAAACATTATTATTAGACCTAGTATGAGGGTTCAGAAGAGGCTGTCCAGAGGCTGTCAAGACTTCTTCAAAGTCTTGACATTTCAACTCAAGACTTTAAAGAATAAGGGTGGGGATGAGTGTGCAGCATATAGAAAGAAAGTTTCAGGTTGAAGAACTGAAATAATTCCCATTAAAAGGGAGAGTGGAAGGAGGTCTGGAAAGGTAAGCTGAGGTTAGATCTGGCACGATAAGCATGTTATACCAAGACAGTGGGAATCCATTAATGGGTAGTCTATAAGGTATAGAAAGTATGCAGTGCACTATTGTAGGACCTGGTGTTCCTCTTGTAACCAATATGGGACAGTGCCTTCTGGAGTTGTGCAATGCCAGAGTAATCTGAAGTACAACCATCTGCATTCCCAGTGGAGTGTGGAGGAAAAGTTAGACTCAACAGGACTTTGTATGTATAAAGTGAGGAATGAAGAATAATACTACCTGGTTTCCTGCTGGGCAGCAGGTGAACAGAGGTGCCGTTCTCTGAGATAGGTAGGGTGAGAAACAGATGTGTGCGTGGGGGTTGGGGAAGAGGGGAAGGTGATAGAATTAATTTTGAGATTCCTCTGGGATATTAGAGAGATGACAGATGGTTTTAGGTAAGTAGAGCAGTTTAAACTAGGGATTTGGTTGAGATTCATAGGTTTATAGAAAGAGACAGGAGTGTGAAGGTAGGGACTTCCTGGGTGGCGCAGTGGTTAAGAATCTGCCTGCCAATGCAGGGGACACGGGTTCGAGCCCTGGTCCGGAAAGGTCCCACATGCTGTGGAGCAACTAAGCCCGTGAGCCACAACTACTGAGCTCATGTGCCACAACTACTGAAGCCCGAGCGCCTAGAGCCTGTGCTCCGCGAAGCCACCGCAGTGAGAACCCTGCACACCACAACGAAGAGTAGCTCCCACTCACCGCAACTAGAGAAAGCCCACGCACAGCAATGAAGACCCAACACAGCCAAAAATAAATGAATAAATAAATAAATTTTTAAAAAAACTTACAGTACTCAGAGCTGTGTGGTTTTCACACTGAATTGTACTCTAATTGTATATTTGGCTGGTTTTCAAAGATTAAGGATGCTTAATAAATATTTATTGAATTGAGTATATTTTGATAGAAATAGTTCTTTTAACTTAGCCACACCTAAATTCATACCTGGTACATACAACAAACCTGTGGAATAAATCAGTCAACAATAGAAAATATAGCTAAGGAAAAGGTAAAACTATTAAAATCATCTGAAATTCTGCCACATAGGAAGTGTGATTCATGTGATGGTCTCTCAGTCTACATGTGGTAATGTTTATGTTTTTATTTTCGAAATAGGAATTGTTTTGTGTGTTTGAGGTTATTTGGGGGGGCGGGAGCACATTTCAGAGATGTTGCAGATGGTTAAATTCTGTTTTTGAGCCCTTTTTAAATGTGTGTGCTTTATTGGTATGTACTCACAAACTTGGAGATATTGCTAACTGGTACCTTTAGCCTCAATTCTTGTGGAGTTGGTGTGTATTCACTTAGTCCACTTGAATGGTATGATTGTGCTTCCGACTGATCTGAGGAGCTAATTTAGGGGAGGTGATTTGGGAGGACAGCGTCAGTCAGCACGGTTCAGAGTTCCCTTACTCTGCTTTCATCAGCATCTCTGATTTTAACTGTTTCACATACAGGGGTTTTGTGTAAAATTTCCTTTTACACAAAGGTTTAAGCTCCCCCTGCCCCTTTGAGAATTGTTCATCTACTGGTATGTAACATGTGTTCTTTAAATCAGATTTTATAGTGTAATGTTTAAAATAAATCAGCAGGGAAATTTTGTTTTACTTTATCAGCATAGGGACTGTAGGGTTCATGGAATTTACCTTTCTTCCTTTCCTTCTTTTTATCTTAGCTTTTTAAAGATGATATCAGGTATCTGTTGACAATGGACAAACTGTGGCGGAAAAGGAAACCTCCGGTTCCATTGGATTGGGCTGAAGTGCAAAGTCAAGGTAAAGGATACATTTTTGTCTTTGGGATACCTAAATTGGAAATTCTCTAACCTAAAATCTTTAAATAGCCCTGTCATTTCTTGTTATACAGTGGTATACACCCATGGTAAGAAATTCAGACAGTTCAACAAAGTATGAAGAAGGAAAATCACTGGAAATCTCATCACCTAGGGAAATAGTTACAATTAATGTTTTAAGGAATGTCTTGGTGATAACTCCGTGCACGTAGACGCAGGCAGTTGTATATGCACTTTCCGTAAATGGAATCATACTATTTATATACTCTGACTTGCTCTTTTCAGTCAGTATTATTTAACTAGTCCCTTATCAGTTAACATTTAGTTGTTTCATATTTTCCCTGACATAAAGTGTTGTTCCTTTAACTTAGGAACATATGCAAGAAAAACTGTTGTAGTAGTGACTACTTCCTTACCCACTCTCCTTCAACACATTGTGTCTCAGCTTGTTTTGCACAGCAGTGTTCAGCATAGTGGAACTTAAAAGGTACCAGGAGACTTAGGATGTCAGTTTGGAGCAGTTTTCTGCAGTTATCTACAGTAACGGATACTTCACTTTATGGCCCAATTCAAGTATTGCTCTAATAGCTTCCACTTATTGAGTGCTAACTATGTTCTGGGCATAATGCTTATTATCTTACCTACATTATATTCTTGAATCCTCCAGTAATCTCCTATGAAGTTCTGAGACAGTCTTGCACCTTTCCCATATTAATGTTGGCGATTTTCTTGTACACATAAGTGTATCATAGTGATAATTACTTTAATGGAATTTGTTTCATATTATTTGATTTTCTTATCGTCAGGTATTGAATTGTTAAACAGAGTAGAGGAATGATGTTAATAGTGAAATTTCTAATATTTTTTTCTTTAGGAGAAGAAACCAATGCATCAGATCAACAAAATGAACCCCAGTTAGGTCTGAGAGACCAGCAAGTTCTAGATGTAAAGAGCTATGCACGTCTTTTTTCAAAGAGCATTGAAACTTTGAGAGTTCATTTAGCAGAAAAGGGAGATGGAGCTGAGCTTATATGGGACAAGGTTTGTTTTGAAAATGTGTGGCAATTACTTGTATATCAAATGTATATTTTAGTTCTTGAGCTGTACCAGAACTTAGTAATTTGGGGATATTGTTTATTCTACCAGATTTTGAGGACATGTTGATTTTTGTTTGGATGTTTTCATCTCTAATTACTACATTGAACTATGAATTTTCTATATGTGAATTTAAGCAATATCATAAAACCTCATTTTAGATTCTCATGTGTTCATGGTTTATAAATGTGACTTTACTGGAATAAAATGTTTATCTGACTTAAGCAAATAGGCTTAAGAGAACTTCTTACGTAATAGAGATTTGTTAATAGAAGTCATAATATCCTTTTGGGGACAACAGCTCATAGGCCTAATTTGGCCTTGAAAGTAATAAAATTGCCCTTTAACTCTTAAAGGTCTGAGAGACTTCTCAATTCAAAAATGAGATGTAATTTTTCTTACAAGTTAAAACAATATTTAATAGTGTTTTGCAGTTAAATGTTACGTTTTGAGATTTGGTGAGTTTACTTATTTTTAATTAGTCAATATTTTCTATGGTTGTAAATGATTTATCTGATAAAGTTTATATGTTCATATATTGGTAAAGATTTGCTGTGAGTTTTAAAATAAGGAGAAAAGTTTGATCAGTTTAAGAAAACTAAGGTAACTTTATGTGCAAATTTTGAGACGGGTTGAATCAGACATCTGAAATAAAGCTGGTAAATTTAGATTTGGGGGAGTCTTGTAAACATTAGTCTTTAGGGTTTGTGTGCTATAAGGAGTAACTGTTAAAAAAATTTTTTTCATTGTTACTGTTACACTAGTGGTTTGGGAGGTTTTCATCTATACACAGGGGCTACATAACAAAACTTGGAACTGTGAATTGTTAGCCTCTGTGAGTAAACTCTGTAACTAATGGGTGTGATAAGCCAATTGCCTGGGGAAGTACCTGATGGACACTGTGTTGAGTACTCTTAAATAATATTTAATCTTCACCACAACCTTACAAGATGTTTATATAATTTTTCCTATTTAACAGATTAATGAATATTGGGTCAGGGAGGTTTATTTGCCTGTAGTTACATAGCCAGCCAAATAAGTATGTAAAGAACCCACATCCTATCAGTGCTTTTTCTTTTATACTTTGGTGTTTCTGAATTATGGGCTAGGATAGTTTCTTCTCAGTTCAAAGCAGGAAACCTTGCTGAAATCTAATTAGAGAGACTAGGATATAGTCTCAGGAAGAACGGAAATTGTAAAGGGAAAATTATTGTCCTGCCACATCTGAAAAGAAACAATATAGTACTGTGGTGTACGTGAAGGGAGTTTGGAGAAGGAAAGCCAAAAGGAGTAGTTCAGCTGTTTCTGAGGCTTCAGTGAAATAGCTTTCTCAAAACAGCCTGTGTTCCCTGGGTTCTGTACTTGTCACACAACCTTATTGTTGACTGATGGACCCAGGGAAGGATTGCCACCATCAATAAATGCAATTGGTATTCTGGTCTATACTCTTAGTCTCCAGTGCATTTGTTTAAGCAGGAGTGAATTCCTAGAACCTGCTGGCTCTTGGTAAGACTGCATTCCTGGATCACAGGAGCTGATGATGAGCCCCTGCCCCCTTCTCATCCAGAGAGGCCATCTCTTGTTCTAGTTGACTTGTTATAAATGTGTGAAACTGCTGTTCTGAAAGAAATACTAGCCAAATTAGTAAATTTGTGGGGAGACTTGTTAAATTGTTTAAATTATTGGCAGGATGACCCATCTGCAATGGATTTCGTCACCTCTGCTGCAAACCTCAGGATGCATATTTTCAGTATGAATATGAAGAGCAGATTTGATATCAAATGTAAGTTTTTTTGTACTTCAATTGTATCATCTAAAATTCTAAGGTTTTTTTTTTAACAGCTAAACTTTTTTTTTTTTTTTTTTTTTTTTTTTTCCAGCAATGGCAGGGAACATTATTCCTGCTATCGCTACTACTAATGCAGTGATTGCTGGGTTGATAGTATTGGAAGGATTGAAGATTTTATCAGGAAAAATAGACCAGTGTAGAACAGTGAGTGTTTCTATTTGCAATTTTTAAATTAAAACAATAAAATTGGTTTAAAGCAATGGAAAATAATTATTCAAGTTACCTTGTGAGTTGCATGTTTAAGTAAGCTTCCTGGAAATTATAACAAAAAGGAAAACACATTTGCTTCTCTTATTTTTGTCACATTTGCAGAAGCTAGTTTGCTTCTAACATTTCTAGTTTTACTGATTTCTTGGAAGAACTCCTTGTGTGGGTCCTTATATTAACTTTTCTCAATTGTTTTTCAATTCTAAGAGTTCTCTGGTTTAAAATTCCATTTGGTTATTTTGTAGTCCCCTGTTCTTCAGTCATTTTTTGTCAGTCTTTTTTATTTTAAACTTATATTTGATCATGTTAATGTCTGAAATCTTTATGGATGAGTTTACAGTCATCTGCTAGATCTCATAGTGTTTTGTTTGCTTATGTGATACATGATTTTTTAAAAAAAACAATTAGTATTTGTTAAAACTATATCTGTGATAATTCTTTAAGGACCTATTGAAGGTGTGTTTCTTCAGAGAGGATTTTGTGTTTATTTTAATTTTATTTATTTAGTTTTTAAAATTGTATTTATTCATTTATTTATGGCTGCGTTGGGTCTTCGTTGCTGTGTGCACGGGCTTTCTCTAGTTGCGGCGAGCGGGGGGTCACTCGTCATTGCAGTGCGCGGGCCTCTCATTGCGGTGGTTTCTCTCTTGTTGCAGAGCACGGGCTTTAGGATCAGGGCTTGAACCCGTGTCCCCTGCATTGGCAGGCAGATTCTTAACCACTGCGCCACCAGGGAAGCCACCCAGTGCCACATTATTAATGCACTCTTAAAATACCTTTTATTGTTTTCCATGAAATTTCAGGGTGAGGGAATGTAGACTCATATGGTCAGTCTGCCATCTAGGTTCAGTTTTCTATTTAAACTTTTATTTTGGTTGTCAGTGTTTTTAATTTATAAGAACTATATATTTTTTGATTTCTACCTTTTTATAGCAGCCTGAACAAGTGTCTGCTTTGTTCTGTAACATCCTTTCCATTTCTTTGCTTTCTTATCTGTATTCTTCTCTTGGGCTAATGATACCCATATGTCAGGGCTTCATTTGTTCGCATTTATAAATGAATGCCAGGATAGGTTAATAATAGTGTTAGCCTGAGTATTAGTAGTGTTAGCAATTGTTTTTATTACCGTTGATTTCTACCTTCCCAGTGAAGATCAGGATCAAATAAGTCTGTTCTCTCATTGTACCCTGTTTCCAGCCCTGACAGTACAAATGTATATATGCCTAGTATTTATTGTGGAGAGAGGCTACAGTAGGGCTGTTCCTAGCACTTAATGCCTGTCAAGGGATTTACTTCTTTAAGCTTCGGGGAATTGATGGGGTTCTTCTTTAGAGTTAATTCATCTTAGCAGATACCATACTACATGGTAATTCCACGATGAGAATTTGTGTATCAGCTTCCAGTGTTCTGACATTCGTAACTTCGGTGCAGTTTTTTTTTTTTTTTAATTTCCCTTGGTTCATATTATTTTTTTGTTTGGGTATTAGGGAAATGGTAATAGTGCCAGACATACATTATTTTTCCTTTAATTATGTAAATGTTAATATAGTCATCTGAAAATTTGAAAAAAGGGCAGCTCATTTGTTCCATGTATCTGCGAAAGCATTATCATTAATTAGAGAAATTAGTGTATTGGTCTTGTTAGAAGTTGGCTTAAAGTTGATAAGAATAACCACTAAGAAGGAACCCCAAAACTGATTTAATGATGATACCAGAGACAAGTATGGTTAGGCCCTTATTTATGCTAAATTAGTTTGCAGAATAGTCTATAGAGTCTTCAGTACAAGGAGATTTCTTTTCAGTAAGCTCAGCCTTATTTACAAGGTAGCTAATTTAAAAAGAAGGTTGGAAAAATCAGTCTCTTAAGAAGGTTTTGGGACTTCCCTGGTGGCGCATGGGTTAAGAATCTGCCTGCCAATGCAGGGAACGCGGGTTGAAGCCCTGGACCGGGAAGATGCCACATGCCATGGGGCAGCTAAGCCCGTGCGCCACAACTACTGAGCCTACGCTCTAGAACTCGGGAGCCACAGCTGCTGAGCCCGTGTTCCACAACTACTGAAGCCCGCATGCCTAGAGCCCATGCTCCGCAACAAGAGAAGCCACCACAATGAGAAGCCCGCGCACCGCAATGAAGAGTAGCCCCCGCTCGCCACAACTAGAGGAAGCCCGCACGCAGCAATGAAGACCCAACACAGCCATAAATAAATAAACAAACAAATAAATAAGTACATACTCAAACTTTTTTTTTTTTAAAAAAAAAAGGTCTTGATTTTCCTTCTGGAAGGGAGTATTTAAGTGAACACTGTATGGTATATAAATTATGACTCAAATTTCTGATTTTTGCTTGTGTTTTTTTTTCTCCAAAGATTTTTTTGAATAAACAACCAAACCCAAGAAAGAAGCTGCTTGTGCCTTGTGCGCTGGATCCCCCCAACCCCACTTGTTACGTATGTGCCAGCAAGCCAGAGGTGACCGTGCGGCTGGACGTGCATAACGCGACTGTCCTCACCTTACAAGATAAGGTGAGTGCAGGGCCTCCTTCTCCTCCACAGGTTGTTCTTTTTCTTTTTCTAAGAAAAAACAAGTCCCCTTTTGCCTTTTACAGTGTTACTGTGATAACAAACTAAAAGCCAGACAATTACCCTAACTACTGAGGTGTGTTGCTCTGATATCCTGGGTTGCTTTACAATCTGGGTCCTGTTGTCTTTCCTGTCTGTGGTTCCAGAATATGTGCTTCACATCCCAGAAGGGAATAGGTGTTTTTGGCTAGAATATGGAGCACAGGTGGTACATTGGTGGCACAGTATCTTAGTAAGCAAGTTGTTTGTTTCTCAGGCAGTGTGTAAATTCTGTATTTTTTTGGCAGATAGGAGGTATCCTAACGTGACCTAGTGACGGTGCTGATTCTGGTATGTTAAGTTAGTCCCTGAGAAGATGCATCGTTTGCACGCTTGGATTCACCTGTAGAGCTCTGGAGTGAGAAATGGGGGGTTAGGATATGGTCTGGTTCTAAAGCTTGGTCTTTCAGTTCCTCCTAGTTTTTTTTAAATTAGGAAAGATTTAAAAAATGGCCTGAATGGGTTCCACTTCCCACTTTGGGGATCATTTCAGATAGTTCCTCTGATTATGTCCATCATAGTGTTACATATTTATATACCTCCTGACATGGGGGAGTAGACCTTCGTGGCCCTAATGGCTGCTTAAGAATGAGTGGCCTTTCTCCCAGAAATGGTTACACAGGGCGGGTTGACTTGAGCTTATGTTTTGGATGGGGAAGCAGCAGGACTTGATATACTGGCCAGCAGAGAGGGTGGTTGTCCCATCTTCTTTCTTAGGAAAGAAACGATTATAGTTGGTATCTACTCATTCTTGAGCTAAAGGTAATTCCACTATTGGTAGGGTAGTTGGACCTTTAGAGAGTTCCTCCATTGTTTGGTTTTTTTTGTTTATTTGTTTGTTTTATAGGATCAGGTAGGATTTAACAATATTATCACTCCTGATCCGTCTTGGAATTTAGAGATGGAACTTGGGAAGGGGAAGACTTTATCTGAGAATCAGATTGATGAGAAATTTTTCATCTATAAAACATCTGTCAGTACGGGTTTGGAATAGAGACTAAGATAAAATATGTCAAGTGTCTAGATTAGTACCTAATCTGCTGGGAAGGACAAAATACCAAGAGCCAGCCAAGGAGTTCTCAGTCTCCATTTGGAGGAAGTTTTACCTGATCTTTATCAGTGGTCAAACATGGGGATGGAACATGGGCATGAGATAATTGGGTAAATTCCCATTGCTTTCCTGCTTGCCCTAAGGTACCTTAAAGAGCAACTTGGCTCATTTCCAATGGAAGGGGAAAGTTAAGAGCCTTTATGAAAAAAAAAGTCTAGGCTTTTTATGGTCTTTAATTCCATATGTTAATATTTTGAATCTTTTTTTTCTTATAGATAGTGAAAGAAAAATTTGCTATGGTAGCACCAGATGTCCAAATTGAAGATGGAAAAGGAACAATCCTAATATCTTCAGAAGAAGGAGAGACAGAAGGTATCATAACATTGCCTGTGTTCACTCCCCCTCATTTGGACGCAGACTGCCTGCGTGAAGGAGTGCACGTTAGTTTATCCATTCACTATATGTGGTGCTCAGTACCTCAGCTGACAGGGGTGATGTTTGTCCAAGAGTGGGGAAGCCTTGATAGCCTGCTCGTGATATAGAGCAGAGACTATTGCTGAAATCAGTGCCCAGTTTTGGTTTTCTTGGCTTTCCCTTTCGGAAGTTCAAGCAGTTCATCCCTTTTGTTAATGTATTTGTTATATAAGGTGTAATGCATTAGATTCTGTTTAAGCTTTCTAAGTGAGAATTGTGTTGTGGTTATGCCTCCTTCAGACCACACTGGTCAATCTGATTGGACTTAGAAGTTCCCACACCTCATCTGTCCTGATGGGGAGTGTCAGGATTCTTTTTGGCTATAGCTCCTTGTTAAGAAATTTGGGGATATTAGGTCATGAGTAATTGGAGGTTGCGTTTTGGCTGGGTCATAGTCTGTTTTAAGAGTCTAGTTGAATATTTAAGCCCCATTCTAGCCATCTGTCTCTTTTAAAGGCTAGGACCTTCAAAATGGAAACTGGTCAAGAATTTCAGTGGCTTAAATGTGGTCCTTTTCCACAAAATACTTGTGCTACTGAGGGTGAGAGAGCATTTATTCAAATATGTTTGGAGTCCATCTGTGTTTGCAGACATAGTCATAGATATTCATAATTCAAAGATGAATAAGATAATTGTCCCTGGCTTGAAGTACTTACAGCCTAGAAGGAGAGGAGGGATTATCAGCAAGTAGATTTAGTGCCGTCCAAGAAATACTATAGAGAGAAAGTGAACAAAGTTTGAATTGAAGCTTTGTAAAGGGAGGGTCGGGGGGGTGGGGTGTCACAGGAGAAAGAGGACTCATGGGCCAGTTCTTGAAGAAGAGCTGAGAGGGGAGAGTCTGCATTTGGGCAGAATGAACAGCATCTACAAAGGCATAAACTTATGAAGCAATATAAGAGCTTTAGGAATGGCCAGTTATTTTGTTTCACTGGAAGGTGGGGTGCTGTGGGGTTGGCAGTGACTGTGCAGCTGGAGGATTCGCCGTGTCATATGTGTAATGTCTGTTTGTCTTCCTCCTCCCCCAATATCCTGCTCCCACCAGGGTTTAAGCAGGGAAGTAATGCAGTTACCTTGTAGTATAATCTGCAGGGGGGTGAGATAAGGATGTAAGAGAAGAGGCAGGGAGTCAGAAAAAAATGGAAGGAAGTGAGGGATTTTTACTAAGGCAGAAAAGCAAATGGCAGATTTGAGATTTGCAGAGGCAGAATTTAGAGCACAGGTGAAGAAGAGTAGCATTGTTAGGCTTGGACAGAACTGTTGCCAAGACTCTGGCTTCAGAGGTGATGCTAATTCACCAGGATAGAATGCTCAGTGACTGGTTCCCTTTTTAACATGTTGGGCTGAGGAGTTCTAGTGAGTGTGAAAGGGCTTGGGGATGGAAGTCTGGATAGGAACTATTGTTTTCCAGAGACATTCCAGGGAGACTAAAAAGGTAAAATAAGAAATAAAAACTAAAAACGTAGAAGATTGTTAGATTATGTAAATTTAAACGTAAGTAGAATTTAAAATACAGTTTACTTAGTATGTGCCAGGCACGGTGGCTATAGGTCAACAGGTTATACACAGTCTGTAGACACAGAGCAGATACTCAGTAAAGCTGACTGAGTGTTGTGAGGGGAGAGTGTAAATTGACAGCTAAATGAGGAAGCAGTTTTGTAAATGAAACTTGAGTGCTTTTACAGGTCAGGAGAGAGGAGCATTTGAACATGCAGAAGAGAAAGGATAGTTAAGGCAGGATGGCCCTAGAATAGGTAGGAGGAGGTGGTGACACCAAAAGTTTGGTTGGAGAGATTGTTCTTCATTGGAGTATTTATAATCCATGTAGCAAAGGCTTACTGAGTGCTAGTAGATGCTAAGCATGGTGTGCTACATGCTGAGGATATTCAGATGAAGCAGAAATGACATGTGGAAGAGAGAACTAGGTTGGAGTGATTAGTTTTTGGAGACCCTGCTGTCCATTGAGAAAAGTTGAAAATTTATGTTGAAAAATTCATTGAAATAAACAGTTTCCTCATACTTGTGAATTGTAAAATTTGCTAAAAGTAGTTTGTTGGCATTTCTGTGGATAACCTCTTTAGAAATAGAGTATGTTTTGAACAATTCTAAAAGTTGTCATTGACTCCTGTAGGATTCCAGATTAATTTGGTTTCAAGGAGAGAAGGTTCTCAGAACTTCTCACAGTTTGGTTCCCTTGAAGTAATTTTGGTAGTTAAGTTTTCAGGGCTGAGTACCTAAGTGAGTAATACTTTAGTGGACTAGTTTACTAGGGCTGCCATATCAAAATACACAGACAAGTGACTTAAATAACACATTTATTTTCTCCTAGTTCTGGAGGCTTGAACTCTTAAGATCAAAGTGTTGGGAGGGTGGGGGGAGTCGACGGGTTTGGTTTCTCCCGAGGCCTCCCTCCTTGGCTTCTAAGGATACCAATTAGATTGGATTAGGGTCCACTCCAACAGCCTCATTTTAACTCGATCACCTCTCTAAAAAGCACTGTCTCCAAGTATAGCCACATTCTGAGGCACTGGTGTTAGAGCTTCAGTGTACGAATTTTGGGGAGATAGAGTTCAGCTTATAGCAGGGGGTTTACCTTTTAAAAATTAAGGTGACTGCTCCACGGACATATATAATTAAAGCATCTAAATTTCTTTCACATTTTCTAGCTAATAATCACAAGAAGTTATCAGAATTTGGAATTAGAAATGGGAGCCGACTTCAAGCAGACGACTTCCTTCAGGACTACACTTTATTGATCAACATCCTTCATAGGTAGGAAGTATTAATATTTTAAGTGTAAGAAGTTATTTGAATATACAAACTTAAGATAAAGTGGAGAGAAAATGTTTTCTTACCTTTAAACCGTACTGTTCATTTGAAGCTGCACCATGTATATGCTCAAGTTGGCTACTAAGTTCCCTGAGGTTTGACCTACAGAAAAATCTGAGAATCCAGAAAGAAAAGGGATAAGCAAGAAATGTTTAAGGGTTAACTAACTCATCAGTGGTGGCTGATCAGAAAGACCTAGAGAGGGTAGAAATCCGGGTGTTTGAATAGTTATAATCAGGGGTGCGTTCATTTTGATAATTGAACTAGAATAAAAAAATTTAATTAGTTTTAAAGATTCATTTGGAAGAAAGAAATAGTTCTCCCATAAAACAAGTATTTCATTGTGATCTGGAACAGTAACAAGAGAGCGTTAAAATTTATCCTATATAGATTCCTGAGTCATGTATTTTTTTCTTTTTATTTGATTTTATATCCTGCCCACTTTATAAAAAAGCATCCAAAGTGCTTGCATTACAGGATATTTGCACATATGTAACACAATTTAAATACAGATGGTCCTCCACTTTGGTGTGTTTATCTGCTGAATGAGGTAACATGCTCGTTGATACCCTTAAACTGCACCCTGACTCATTACTTTAGGTAGCATCTAACAAAATGCAAAGGCTGCCACCTGCATTCACATGTTTTTTGCCAGTGTTGCTATCTATATATCCAAACATTTAGAACTTGTGTAGTTGTTTGGAGAGTATTACATTATATATATACTTAGTTTATAAAAAGCATAAAATGACAGGAAAAACTGAATGTGGGTTATTAGTATAAAATGAGACAATTGAGTGAAAGATAGATATCGCTAGGGAGTGATATCTGGCCTCGATTAGACACCAGTTGGATGTTAGTGGTGTGCTTGTGTTCAGTTGTGAAAGGACATGTACAATAAAATGGAAATATATCACATGGTGTCTAAAAAAGGAGGCATAATTAGGGTTTTTTTTATCATATTTTTTAGCTCTCTGGGAACAGAACCCCCCTTATAACATGTAAGTCTTTTGTTTGACTTTCATGCATTAAACTTTTATACATGTTTTTGGGAACTCATTACAAAAGCAGGGTGCTGCCTGTAAAGATGGGGAGGAAACCGAGAATCCATGTAACTCAACCCCCAAACACTAAATTACTCTGGTCAAGATCGGAGTAGAGTGTATAGAATCTTTTCACCTAGTAGCTGAAGAAATAATGCCTAAGAATTACATCAGGCCTCACAGTTTTCAACTCGTTTTCTGCTTTAGCAATAAAAGTTACTTAACATTTTTTTTAAAAACCCTTTCCCTGAATTGAAAGTGCGATGCTATTGACCACTTGAATTAGAGTTTTGAATTATCATAAAAATCTGTTATATAGTCTTTTTTTAAACTCTTTGAAAATCAGAATCCAAATATTTGGTGTGTACGTAGTATACACTTTTTGAGCTTTGAGAACAGTTTCTGTCTGGTGTGCCTTTGCTTTTGTAAGTAGTATAGCAGTGGTCCAGTGTTATAGTACATGGTTCTCTTACAGTGAAGACCTAGGAAAGGATGTTGAATTTGAAGTTGTTGGTGATGCCCCAGAAAAAGTGGGGCCCAAGCAAGCTGAAGATGCTGCCAAAAGCATAACCAATGGCAGTGACGATGGAGCTCAGCCTTCCACATCCACAGGTGAGTCATGGCCCCGGCCAGCAGGTTGTTAATTTACCCACCAAGCACAACTATTTAGAACAAACTGATTATTTTATGAATGTTGACCATAAAGTAGAACTCCGCAGGACTACTAGAGGTGTGTGTTGGCTTGGCATTGTTTTAATGAAGCTTTGAATGTATGAACCATGAAGATATTTAAGACTGGGTAAAATTTTTATGGAAAATAGACACTTTATTTTTTTGTTCGTTTGTTTTTACAACTGGAAATGTCAGTTTACTAGTGTATAAAGATGGTTCATTCTTAGTAGTAGTAGTTTTGGATTTTGTATGCCTGTTCGTAGGGGCAGTAAATTAGTGCATCTAACTATTTTGAGTGAACAGATGCTTGGTAAGTATAGCATTTTAGCATTTCACAGTTTTCTCAGAACCAGTGTGACTTTGGTAAAGTGCACCAGAAGCTCTCTTTCCCTGGGTTTTCAGTGTTGGTGCTTTACTGTGCTCGAATGTAAACGTTTACTACCTGCCCCACCCCACCCCAACTCTCTCTCTCTCACACTCACACACACACACTCACACACACACACACTACCTACCTATCTCTTCATTCTGTAGTGTCAGGAAACTAAAAGTTACTAATTTTTCACTTGTTTGTTTTCATTTCTTTGACCCTGTGTCTTTGGTGTTCTTTTTGGAATATGGTGGTTCCTTGGTTCTCATGTTCTCTGAGAGTTGTAAAAATGGACTTTGAGGTAGTCTAGAGTGTGTGGGCCGTGGGTTCATGACCTTTTCCCCCCTCTGAAAATAGAAAGGTTCATCATCCTCCTTTAAGGAAAGGACTGCTAGTTTTTCAAAACTCATAATTCAAAATGTGCATTTATTGATGCACTGCTGTGGGTAGGTTTTGGAGGCTCTAGCAATGAGTAAGGTAGGTGTTCTGCCTTTGATTTAGTGGAGTGGTGGGGGATGGATGACACAAAACCAACCGCAGTGGAAGGTTAAGAGCATACACTGTAGAGCTCCACTCTGCGGGTTTGAATCCTGACCTCATCCTCTGCTACCGTGTGACCGTGGGCAAGTCTCTGTGCCTCAGTTTCCTTTTCTGGAAAATGGATAATAATGTTATCTTCTTTATACGGTGGTTGTGATGATTAAATGAGTTGTATATGTAAAGTGCTCAGAACAGTTCCTGGCACGTTGTAAGTGCTATGTGTATGTTGTTGTTGTTTGTTACTACCACTGCTGCGAATATTAGGATATTCACCCTCCTCTTTTCTGTTGGAGAAGTCGAAACAAGGAACTGTAACAATTCCTTTGAATTATATAATGCTTGTTAAAATTTTTGTTTTGATTAAGAAAGAAAGAGGTGCTTGTAACAGAAAACATTAAAACACTATGGAAATATGTAATGTATAAAGCCAAGGTCCTAAGGGTAGCCATTCTAAAGTTTGGTGTATATTTGAAGAGTTAGTTTTTCACATATGTAAAATTTTAGTGAACTGCTAGTAACCCCCCACTTTTAACCATTTTTTCCCTTTTTTTCTGAAATAAGCACAAGAGCAAGATGATGTGCTCATAGTTGATTCGGATGAAGAAGGTCCCTCAAATAATGCTGACATCAGTGAAGAAGAAAGAAGTCGCAAGAGGAAATTAGATGAGAAAGAGAATGTCAGTGCGAAAAAGTCACGCATAGAGCAGACAGAGGAGCTTGATGATGTTATAGCATTAGATTGAACGGAAATGCCTCTGAACAGAACCCTCTTACTGCAGTAGGCCTTCTGGGCAGAACCAGGTTATTTGTTATGTCCTTTGTTCCAAAGGGAAAAAATTGGCACCAGTGACTTGAAGATGACTCTGCTCCCTTTGAAAGCATTCATTTTGCTAGAACTATTAGAAACATTGCAGTATGCTGTATTGAAAGTAGGAATATAGTTTTAAAACCCTTTGAACAAAGTGTGTGCATAACCAGTCATGAGATGGAACAACACAATGCATGTTGCCTTTTTAATGTAAATACCCTTCGGTATCATTTAACAGTTCTACAACATTGTGGTTTAGTAAAGTTGATACCTGGTTATAAATATTATGCCTTTATTTTTGGTTAGAAGAAGAATTATTTTTAGCCTAGATCTAACCATTTTCATACTCTTAATTGACTGAAACAGATTCAAAGAAGTATCAAGTGCTATGCATTGAAACTTGTTTTTAAATGTTAACTGGCACTATGTATATTAATGTAAAACAGTTGTTAATTTACTCAAGTTTTCAGCTTGTACTGCCTGGTATGTCTGTGTAAGAAGCCAATTTTGTGTATTGTTCCAGTTTCAGGTTATTTATATTTGATGTTTTGTAAAACTCAAATACGACTATACTGTACTTATGGACCAAATAAATGGCATCTGCATACTTGTTATACATGCCTGCACAGTTCACGTTTCTGCTGGGTTTATATGTTGTATTTGCTGCAGGCATGCTATATTCTTTGCTTTTAGAAAATTAACTCAGAAACGGACATGGAGGTTACAAGACCTCTGCTGTTTTACCATAGGTGAGTACGTTCTGAAAGAAAGCTTTTAATGGCATTTGGATTGTAAACAGTTGGCCTTCTGTTGAGAACATTTAAGTGATCTTTGCTCGGCCCCAGTCACTTGGAGCCCTCAATTTGAGACTCCACGGGGAAAGCCTTTCCTCCACTCTGGGTTGTCCCCAGGTCATCCAAATCCCTTCTTGCATTGTACCATTTGGGGCCCAACTCTGGCCAGCAGATGTGGCCACACCAGTGCTGAAGGGGCAGTGCTCACATCTGTCTATGACCTCCGAAGGCCTTGGCCTTTAGGCCGCTGTCACACAGATGTGCCTGGAGTTTTTGGGTAACAGAAACCCATGAAGCGTTTTGCCCAATTCTGTACCTCTGCCTTTGGTGTTTTTGGCCACAGTCAGCCAAATTTCAAGTTGATAATTCACTGTATTGTCCAACTTTGTGTAATTCTTACTCTGCCATCCAGCTTACTCCTTGTCTGTGTCATTTGTAAGTTCATCATGTAATCAAAACCTTCAGAAAAATCGTAGCGAACAAGACTCAGCCCGCAGGAGCATGCTGCTTGACGCCTCCAGGATGAACCGACTTCCATTCTTCAGATACGACAACTGCAAGCAGGCTAGATTCCCACCCACAACTCTATGACCCTGTGAGGTTCACTTGGCCTCTAGATTTTTTTGGAGGTTTCATTTTCCTCCAGAAAAATTTCAAAATTACAGAGCTGTGTAACAGATAAAAATGAGATATTCTGGAATACCACCTCTCAGAAGCAAGTTTTGGCTAACTGGTTGGTCCCTGATGATCATCTCCCATTTTGAAATTTTGCATTCCGAAGAGGTCTCCAGAAAATTTGTACTTTCTGGAGAAAAACAAAGTCTCTCCATTCCTTAAAACCTCACCCTTCACCCTGCCTTTTTAGACACAATTGTCAACAATGTACTTCTGGCATTACGTGTATGTTCTTTCGTTTTTTCTTTCCGATTTGAATGTATGTGGCATTAAATGCCCATTTGAACTGTAGAGGTGTGTTTCTGTCTTGGCAGAGCAGTGGTGTTCATCTTTGCAACAACTCTGTGACTACTTTTCCAGCGGTTTCTGTCCGTTTTCTACTTGTTTTTATAAAATCTGGGTTTACCAGCAAAGCAGTTCTGACTACAGTGTCTTGTTCAACTAGACTAAGATTCAAGCTGCTCCCATGTCCCTGGAGAGTGGAGATACTTTAGATCTGGCCTTGTATTCATGGTTTTCCCACATGGGACTTCTTAGTGGGCGGGCTGGAAGCAAGGCTCGATAAGGGTGTATCCCTGGCAGCTCCAGCCTGAAATACAGTCTGACAAACCACCTTCCAGCCTCATTGGGAGCAGTCTGGCGACTCAAGTTTACCTAGAGAGTCCATTGTCCCAAAGATCATTCCACGTACTTGGCATGTACCATGAAAGGATTCAGTGTTTTAATATAGAGCCTGAACCATTAACGAAATAACTGATCAGGCAGAGATCATCAGTGGATATCAAAACCTTTAGTAAAAGGCTCCTGAGGAACAGAACCTTTGCAGAGTGCTCAAATGTTGCTGTATAAAAAACTCGCGAAAGGGAAAAGCTCAGTCTTGACGATGGACTGATCTGTCATCAGTGTAATCAAGTGATCAAACCTAGCATCAGTAATGGGACAACCTGGTATGTGCTTACTGATGAGATGTTGATTCAAAGAACACAATGACACCTAGGCCCCCCCCCCAAAAAGTAACTTGAATATAGTGTCTAGACTTCCAACTGACAGGAAGTAGAAGGGGTACAGGAACAAATTAAACATTAAGAGGAAATAATTGGACAAGTATAGAATGTGTGATATTCTAGAACTCAAGTGCAAAATAAATGACTGAAGTCTTGTGACAATTGGAAATTTGAAAGTGGAATAAATTAGGTGATAATGGAATTACTTTCTTAGCTATGGTAATGTTCTTATATAGGCCATTGTCCTTATTCTTGTGACATTAGAGATGAAGCTCAAAATACCTACAACTTTTAAATGGCTTAGCAAATAATACCGGAAGAAAAAACAAAATTAACCTTGAATATAGATGGAGCCTATATACATTCATTGTTCACTGTGCCATCTAACTTTTCTCTGAAAACTTTCATAGTAAAAGTGGAGATATATATTCTGTATTTTTCTTTAGTGCCTATGTCTCTTTTTCAAGTTTTGTATTGAGTATATCCTGTGATTGAAATCAGAAAGGTAATAAACATTATTAAAAATATCAGTTGGAATGAGAAAGTGTTACAGCGATTCCTGGGTTGGCATTGATGAAATCAGCTTTGCTCGTCCGGATTGCTAGGCTGAGACTTAGGAGGAAGTCTCTTTCATTGGAGCCTCCAGAGAACTAAGAAGGGGACCAAATTGTTCCCAGGAGATTAAAGGTCCACTTAAAAGCGGCCAGAAAACGTTGGTTCATAGTCCGTGTTCCTGTTCCTGAAAATTGCCCATTGATGGCACATATGTCTGAAGGGGACTTGCCCTATGGCCAAGGACCATGGGCAAATTTAAGCCTCTTGTAGTACAGAAAGCAAAAACTATTACCCAAAGAAATTAGGGAAGAAAAGATGTTGGCACATGTTTCTAGTCATTGTGGCTTGTAGGTACAGTGAAGATCGCTCATTTCCTTGCATCTTAAAGTAGTGTTCCTGAGGACCAGGATCCATTTGATTGTTTTGCAAGATATATTTAGCGAAGTATTTTTATAGACACTTTCATACTGGGAATACATTATTTGCATTCTGCACACAGAGGGAACTTTTTTTGAACTGCTCTCACTAAATAAAAAACTTGCGTTGAACTATAGGGCTCTGATGCTGCTTTGTGCTTGCATATATGTATATCTTATATATTCATTTTATTTTATTTTTTTATTTTTTTTGGCCAAGCAGCATGAGGGATCTTTGTTCCCCGAACAGGGATGGAACCCGGCCCCGGCAGTGAAAGCACAGATTCCTAACCACTGGACCACCAGGGAATTCCCTATAACAGTTTTAAGAACTTTATTTTATTTTTTAATAAATTTATTTATTTATTTATTTATTATTTTTGGCTGCGTTGGGTCTTTGTTGCTGCGCGTGGGCTTTCTCTAGTTGTGGCGAGTGGGGGCTACTCTTTGTTGCGGTACGCGGGCTTCTCACTGCGGTGGCTTCTCTTGTTGCGGAGCACGGGCTCTAGGCGCGTGGGCTTCAGTAGTTGTGGCATGTGGGCTCAGTAGTTGTGGCTCGAAGGCTCTAGAGCACAGGCTCAGTAGTTGGGGAGCACGGGCTTAGTTGCTCCGTGGCATGTGGGATCTTCCCGGACCAGGGATCGAACCCGTGTTCTGTGCATTGGCAGGTGGATTCTTAACCACTGCACCACCAGGGAAGTCCCCAAGAATTTTAAATCTTGCAGCAAATGATGACTTACTACATAGGGAAAGGCTGAGCAAAAATTTTACTAGAATGTATAGTGCTCCAAGAAGGTCCTCAGGATTTACTTTATAAATCTGAAATTTACTTTCTCAAAAGATCAATCTTAGAATGTAGGCATTGTACACACCATCATTCACTCATTCTATAAACATATTGCATCCCTACTCTGCACTATGCTGCTCTTGGAAAACCTTGCCAAATTTGCCAGCCTGGTAGAAATCTTTGAAAGCAGTAAGAAACTAAGGGCTGTTGTGCACAAAAACCTAACTTCTCATCTTAAGGCAGCAATAGGTAGCAATGAGAATCTGAGGACCTGCAGCCTGTGTGTTGCCAAGCTTCCCAGTTGGTCCCAGTGGCAGCTTCCAGCAGCACTAAAAATCATGAACACCAACCTCATGCTCAAAAATGTGATTCCAAAGGCTGTAGGAATCTGAGTATCCCCAAATAGCTCCTCCCCATGGAGATGTAGACTGGCTGGGGTCTTTGCCATGTAAAGTTTGTGCATAAATTCCCATTCCTTAGTGCAGGATAAGGTTTCAGGGCAGGAAAGTGAAGGTCCTTCCAAGATGGCCACTTGCTCCCTGATGGAGGAAGCAAGCTGTAATTGTCAGATCCTAACCCTAATTCTTAGATTGGGGAACCAACCATCCATGGCTTTAGTGGTCAACGCTCCGAAACTTCTGTGCCCCCAGAGAGGCCTAAGGGATGAAACAGGACCAGGGGAAGTTGGTGGACTCAATCTGGTAGAAAGAGCTGGGCCTCAGAAAAGGGGATGAAAAAAATCCCTTTGGGCACAACTCCCAGTGGATTAGGCAGAACATGCACCTTGGGTCTGGTGCTGTGTGTTAATGGGAGGACTGGCCCCTAGGTGCTGAGCTGGGAGAGGTACGAGCGTGCTTTAGGTGAAAGATTACTTCTGCTCTCCCCAGGAAAAATTATTTTGTAAAGGTAAAAACCGCTGCAAGCTGAGGGGAGGGAAAGAAATGCGGATCCCAGCGATTCTTCCGTACGCTGTATGACTGCATGCCATCCCCCTTCCCTCATAACCCAAGTTACTCAGTCCATATTTGATTGACATCTTGAGTGTGTCCCAAGACTGTGAGAAAACCACTGAATTTTGTCCATAATTGGGGTCCAGAAAATATGGACACTACAGACAGATAAGGGGGTCTCATTACAAGGTGAGACAACGGGCTCTCTTAAAAAAAAAAAAAAAATCACCATTAGTGTAGACAGAGTCTAGGTAGGATCAGCATCTGGGGCCTTAGAAGGAAAAGATGGTGGTTCAGGGTTTGGTGTGAGACTAGATTGAACATGTCCTGTTCTAGTCTCCTGAGTGTTGTCCGTTTGTCTAGACAAAGAAGATTCTGGTTGAGAGAATGATAGAACTAGAGGCCCAGCAGTTCTGTTGTGAAACTTCTTTCTCCAACAGTGGGACCCAGGCAGTGGTCATTGGAGCCAGCTCATACTAGCTTTTGAGAGCTGATTATACCCATTTCTTCCCAACTCTGTTCAGTGACACCATGTTGGTAGTTTAGAATTGACCATTTGTACAAACCAGGGCTCCTGATTTGTACAAATCTCCCCCAGAGCGCTGGTTGTTCAGCTTTTATGCACACCCCTGGACTCAGGAAGAAAAAGGCCAGAGAGCACCCCATCGTGCTTCTCAGGCAGAAAGAGCCAGCAAACTGAGATCAAAACCCACCCTTTATTGAGGATACAAAAGGAGATGGGGTCTGGGACACATTTAGGTAATGTATAGATAAGAGCATGTGATTTTGAATCCTACTTTGTATCCACTTAATGGCATGATGGTAGGATTCCCCACATCATTAAATATTTTAAAGGTATTTATAAATAATTGCTTAATGAATTTCCCACTTCGTGGAAGTAGAAGTACTTTATTCTAATGTTGAACAGCAAATATTTTTTTATTTTATTTATTTATTTATTTTTTGCTGCTTTGGGTCTTTGCTGCACGGGCTTTCTCTAGTGTGGCGAGCAGGGGCTACTCTTTGTTGTGGTGCGTGGGCTTCTCATCGTCGTGGCTTCTCTTGTTGCAGTGCACGGGCTCTAGGTGCGTGGGCTTCAGTAGTTGTGGCTCGCGGGCTCTAGAGCGCAGGCTCAGTAGTTGTGGTGCACAGGCTTAGTTGCTCCGCGGCATGTGGGATCTTCCCGGACCAGGGCTCGAACCCGTGTCCCCTGCATTGGCAGGCGGATTCTTAACCACTGCACCACCAGGGAAGTCCCGAACAGCGAATATTTTGTTTGTTTATTTAAATGAGTTCCAGCCAATTTTATTAAAGAATAATTTTGCATGCTTTTCACCAGTCTGTTTTGGCATGCTTCTAACTATATCAGAATCACCTAGATCAGTGATAGCCAGTGTGTGAACTCTCTAGTATTTTCTATCCGTTTTGCCCAATTCAATAATATTGCCACTGTAGTGATGGACACCAGTTTTCCATTTCAGTGGAGGATGACTGGTTTTGCTCTGCCTTGTCTGATCATTTTCAGAGTTGGCTTGTACCTCAGCGGTACTTTCCACTTTTCATAGTGATTAGGAGCCTAGAGTTGATGGACTCTGGCAACTTTTTCATCTTTGCTGCCACCATCTTCCTGTCTTAGGTGTGGGACGACCCCCAGCCAAGAACAGCTGCCAAGATTTCCAGAGAGAAAGCAAACATATTTTAGGTTGTTTCTCTTCCTGTTTGTGGGTGGTTGTTATCCTATCTATCTATCTATCTATCTATCTATCTATCTATCTATCTATCTATCTATCTATCTACTATTAGAGTAAGTAATGTCCTTTAGCTGACCCTGGACTCCAGTATATTATTTAAATCTTGAAAGCTCAAGTGGTCAGGAAAGGATGGAACGGTTATTTAAGAAGTACCTTTGAGGGCAGAGAGCTCCCTCTGAGCTCCTTTTCAGAAGGCTGGAGATCCTAGGTAGGACTGATTAGAGTACATAAGTAATGTGATAAACACTTTTGTGGGTACACTGTTGTCTGCATTGGGATTACTTGCCTAGAATAGATACTTGGAACATTACTGCTTTCCAGAGTGTTTTTGTTTGTTTGTGAGGATGTTAATAACACCAAACTGCTCTTCCTGACAGGATGTACCAACTTACACTCATTACCAGTAAAATATACACAAATATACACCACAGTCTTGCCAATATTTCCATTTACAGATGGTAGATAATGTGATCAGTGAAATGTAATACCTTACTGTTGATTTAATTTATTTTCCTTTCTCAGAGTGGAAGATCATTTTTCACCAGATGGCTCCTCTGGATATTTGCTCCCTCCAAACCACTTGCCCCTACCTGTGCCTCCCCACCCCCAGCCTGGGTTGTAGGGGTTGGAATTCTTCCAGCTCTGAGAGGTGGAAGGAGGGAGGAGTAGTTGGGTCGGACACTGCTCCCCTGACAGCTGAGAATGTGCCACAGTGAGCTCCTCAGCAATGTTGCAATGTTGAGGCCAGAGTCCTGCTCAGTCTGCACCGGGACCATTCCCCATCCAGGCTTCCTGTTCCCTGAGACACTGTGGGTGCCTTCCTGGAATCCTCTGAGGAGGGAGGTGCCTGGAAATAAGAGAGCTCTTCCACTCAATGTTGTTTTCCTGGATCCACAGGTCCTGACAGATAATGGTTTGCTTTTCTTTCCTACAAGCTGTTTGAAATGTACGACAAGGACTTTGTAGCTTGTATTTTGGGGGACAAAGCCCTAGTCATCTCTCGTTCCCCTCCCCCACCATGTGGCCCCAAGGCCCTATCCCGTCCCAGGACTGGCGCCTCACCCAAGCCCCTGGGGGCAGGTGCTGGAAAAAGGAGGAGTCCTCACATCTCTTGGTGACTGCCTGTGGGTCACAACTGAGGCTTCCCCGCCCACTGGCTTAGCCCGAGGCCTGTTTCCGGCCTCGCCTGGCCTTGGGCGCTTGTGAACGGCGACCAGCCTTGGGGACCAGTCTCCATCCAGCCCCAGCTCCTAGTACAAGGCGCCTTCCCCACCAGGCAGGTGGGGGCACCCGAAACCAGTGCGCAGCCACATGGCCCTGGGACACGCTAGGATCTCGGGGTCACGCTAGATGCTGGGGTCGCATCTGGTGGAGACGCGCAGTGGTCTCCAGTGTCCTCGGGCGTATGGGTGCAGCGCTTCTGCCCAAGGCCGAACTTGTTCGGCTCAGCGCCTGAAACAGTGGCGGCGTTGGGAAGTAAGATGGGGGAGGATGTGGGAAACGTTTGTCAACTGCTCATATTTCGCTGGCCGGGACTGGGGGAGCCGCCTCCAGCTCAGCCCGCAGGGATACGGGATCTTTCCAGAGGCCCGACGGTCGGGGCGCACAACGGAGCCCGGGCCGCCCCCACCCCCGCCCCGCGGCGCCACAGCTGGCCGCTCCGCCACTCGAGCGCCAGGTCCAAGCCGCACGCCCCGGCGGCCCAGGCCAGGCTCCGCGCCCCTCCGAGCTCGCGGCGAAGCGCGGACACCGCGGCTCCGCCGCCGCCACTCCCCCCACATTCCAGAGGCCGCAGCGCCGTCTCCTTCCTCGCATTCCTGCCCCCACAAAGGAGTCCCTCCGCCCCCCGCCCAGCCGCAGGGAGGAGGGGACGCGGCCCGGCGCCTCCGAGCGCACATTCCTCCGCCGCGCGCGCCACCGAGCGGAGCGCCGCGGCCCCCGGACCGCGCGTGGCCCGCAGAGCGACCCCGGCCCGGCGCCGGCCCCGCCCCGCGCCCAGGGGTCCCGGGGCGGGCTCCGGGCTTCGGGCGGACGATGCGGCGGCGCGGCCGGAGCGGCGGCGGGAAGCGGAGGCGGAGGTGACGCGCCGGGGCCGGCGGGCCGGGCCATGCAGCGCTCCCGGGCGGCCGCGGACGAGGCGGCTCTGCTCCTGGCCGGGCTGGCCCTGCGGGAGCTGGAGCCGGGCAGCGACTCTCCGGGCCGGGGTCGGCGGGGGCCGCGGCCCGGGCCGGGAGACGAGGCGGCGCAGGCGTTGGGCCGCAGAGGGCAGGGCAGCGGCGGCGGCGGCCCCGAGGCCGGGGTGGACGGACTGAGCCGCGGGGAGCGAGGCCCGCGGCGCGCGGCGGCCCCCGAGCTCAGCGCGCAGCCGGCGGGCAGCCCGCGGGCCAGCCTGGCGGGCTCCGACGGAGGCGGCGGCGGCGGCGGCAGCGGCAGCGCCCGCTCCAGCGGAATCAGCCTGGGCTACGACCAGCGCCACGGCAGCCCGCGCTCGGGCCGCTCGGATCCGCGCCCGGGCCCCGGGCCGCCGTCGGTGGGCAGCGCGCGCTCCAGCGTGTCCAGCCTCGGCTCCCGCGGCTCGGCCGGCGCCTACCCCGACCTGCTCCTGCCCGGCGCCTGCTCCGCGCCGGCTCGCTCCCCGGAGCCCGCCGGGCCGGCCCCTTTCGCTCTGCCTTCGCTCCAGCTGCCCCCGGGCCGGGAGGGCGCCCCGAGCTCGGCGGAGCGGCGGCTGGAGGCGCTGACCCGAGAGCTGGAGCGGGCGCTGGAGGCGCGCACGGCGCGGGACTACTTCGGTGAGCGAGCGCGGCCGCGCGGCCCGCGCGCCCGGGCCCCGGGCCTCCGCTGTCCTCGTCGGGGGTCGGGGACGACCTCCGGGTAGGCGGCCGGTTCGGCCGAGGAGAGCGCTGGGTGGGCCCGGGGCTGGGCTTCGGACGAGGGACCGGGCTGCAAAAAGCGTGTCTCCCTCCCTTGGGGCTGGGGAGCTGGCGACGTTTGTTCTCGCAGACGGAGTGTGTGTGTGAACCTCCAGGTCTGGGGCTTGTTTTAGGACAGTGGCTTAGCCTCTGGGTGTCCGGGCCGGGAGTTCTGGCAAAGTCAGTGGATGTGTTGCCCCTAACTTACAGAAAAAGTCACGTTAATAGGCAGAAAAAGCTATTTCTGAATAATTTCTTCTTAGCTCTTGGCACTTACCTCAGCTCATCGTACTCGATGCTTTGTGATCAGCTGGTCAGCCGAAGCTGTGTGTTTCCCTTCCCCCAGCAGTACGGGCTGTGAACAGGGGCAGGGAGGTGGCGTGGCCTGGATACCACCGGAGCCCGCCTGACCTGAGGCTTTGATAATGGTAGTGGCTGGAAGTAGAGTCTTTGAGGGAGGAGAAGCCCACGCTGGGGGGGAGTGGGGGAGACTAAGCTGGTCCTACTGGGCTGTCCTCGCTCTCAGCTGTGCTGTGTATATGGGATGTTTCCGAAGGGAATCCTGCTTCACATCATTTGCAAAGACCACCAGTCTCTGACAGCCTCCCTTTCCCAGTCTGATCTTGGCCCTTGGATCCCAAGTCCTTTGGACAGCTTGAGGCTTGAGGTTCTGAGAGGAGGCCTGGGGAGGGGCTTCCCTCCCTCCCTTACTGATAAGCAGGCACCTGGCTTTGGAGGGGGTGGTGGTTATCATGTCTGGGACTGAGGCTGTCCTGGAGTTTGTATTTCATGGTTCATTCCAGCTAGCAGCTCAGGACTGCCCTGAACTGGATCTTGAGAGGGAAGGAGGTTGTATGGGACAGGCAATGGGGGCATTGCAGGCCGAGGGAAGAATGTGGGCAAAAGGAGACAAGTAAGGATGTGTACAGTTCCGTTATGCTCCCTGGGGTTGCAGCCCAGGAGGGGTCAGGTGGTCAAGGGAGTGTGTAGGCCAAAGGGTTGTCCTGCCTTTGGGAGGGGACCTGCTCATCTAGGAGCATCACGGTGAGAATTTGTGGTCTGGTAGGTCCTGTGGCTGCTGTCAGACCACCTGGGAGCAGGGAGGGAGTAGGAAGCCTTTGCCTCTCATGCCAAGCAGGTACCAGGAGCAGAAGCTGGGCTGCCTTCTGAAGAGAATGAGATTCCTGCGCTCTCTCCCGGGGGGGACCGCCCCTTTTCCTGTCCCCACTCGATGCAGGGCCTGGGCAGTGGTGTGTTCTCTGGGCCTCCGTAGCTACTCCTGAATCTTTGTGTGAAGACCGGGGCAGGTAGTGGGAGAAGTGAAGGGGCTGATGGGTCATCCTTTCTAATGGGACCTGCTGCTCCCGTTGAAGCCACGTGGGAGTGGGAGGTGAGTGATGATAGATCTTCGGTTTCTTTTTTAAGAGAAGCCAGATCTAGGTAACATTTTCCTGATTTTTTAAAAATATGAGCAGCTATTTGCTTGAACTGCTGATATCTTACTGCCGATATTCCACCTTTTGGAGCTATGAAAGTGGCAGTTACATACAGATCAACCTGAATAATACAACATTTTACAAAAGGAAGTCTGCAGGTAGCATGAGCTCAAGAGATCTCTGATAAACCTCACCCTTGGAGTGTTTTTTCCCCTCTGTCCATCCCTTCTTGGCGCTGGCACCCGCTCACCTCCTGGCTGCTCTCTGTCTTTCATGGACATCTCTCCTGACCAAATTCTGCTGCCATGAGCCAGCCAACAGCCTCAGGCCTCCAGAACCTCATTAACTTTGGTGACCTCTCTGCCTTCTCTTCAGCCACCCACCCCTAAGGCCACACCCTGGATTTGCCTTGCTTCAGCTGTCTTCAGTTCTGGTTGCCGCCTGCGTCTCACCACTACCTCTGATTCCTCTAATTGCTGTCTGCCCTGCAGAACCCTGGCTCCAAGTCAGTGCTGCAGCCCCCTTTTCTGTTGCTATATTAGGCCGCAGAGTGATGGTCTTTAACCTTGGTGCTTTTCTGGGCACCACCCATCACTCTTAGCCTTGGTCAGTTCCCTCTTTCAGTGCCTCAACAGCCTGCCTCTCTCCTCGGCCCTGCCCGTGCTTTCTACTTTGCTGAGAATAATGGGGTCAGCAGTTGCAGTCTTGGCTTCCTGTCCCTTCCCTGAAGGCTCTCAAGTCCATGTCCAGGTCTGAGGATGAAGGTCCTTCCATCTCCAACCTCTACCTCCTCCATCTTCAGCTTTCCTCTTTCCACTGGCCCTTTTCTTTTGGTTATAAATATGTATAAGGGTCTTTCATTAAGCAACAACAAAAATAAGAGAGAACAACAAACCCAAACCTATATGGCTCCAAGGTCTCATCCGCCCTTTCATCCCGTCTTCTCATCGTAGTGTCTGGTTGACATCGTCTTTGCTTATGCGCTTTCGATCTCCCCTCAGCCATCTCTGTCTCCTCCCACTGGACTGATCCAGCTCTTGCTCAGCATCCTGGCGATGCCCCAGCCTCAGCCCCAAACACCAGAGGGCATTTGCCAGGTCTTGTTGGTCTGGATCTTACTGCATCCCAAAGGTGGAGTCAACTCTTCTCCGAAACAGTCTACTCCCTGGATTTTGGAGGTACCTCATGGTCCTGGTTGTCCTTCTTCAGTGTATTTTCATTGAAGTGGTGCAAGCTCATATTTAGCAAAAAATCAAACAGAACCGAAAAACAAATAATACAAGTTCATAACTTCCCCTCTGACCCATCCTTCTGTTCTGCTTCCAATAGGCAGCCGACTTTTTGCTCCTTGCATCGTGTTTTCTGGTAACTTAGTCAAATGACAAGGTCAGGTTTTCAAAGTTGATGGACGAGAGTGAAGGTGTGAGGGTGGGTCATTTTCACTTTAGAAAGATAAGTCTGGCTGCGATTTTGGGGATGGATTATTGGGGGCCAAGGTGGGGTGCTGTGAGGAGGCTGTTGAAACAGCAAGTGGGATGAGAATTGATGACGTTGAATCGGGCCAGTGGGAGTGAGGGGAGGGAATGAAGTCCAGAGTAGGGAACAGAGGAACCCGATTCAGAGTTGGAGGTGAGAAAGACAGGGTAGACCTGGGTGCTTCCTGAAACCTGGCTATGCGAAAGTGCCGTTTTCTGGGCAGGAACCCAGAGCTCTCTTCTGGACCTGAGGTGGTCTGGGGCCATCCGGGAGGTGGATTAGTGGCTCAGGAGAGGGATCCGGGCTGGGCAGAGTGCCAGGAGCCTCGGCAGGGGGGAGCATTTGGCAGCAGATGGCACTGGGTTAAAGCCACGTGTGGAGACCTGTAGACGTGGTGTGTTTGGCTTTCAAATTCTCAAAACATTTAAGTTAACAATTAATTTCAGTATGGAAAGATTTCATGCACAAATCTAGATTTCTAGCTTTTCTTGAAAAATCAGAATCTTTAGAAGTGCTGGCCCTGCATTCCTCCTCGGTAGCCGTCAGTGGAGCTGAGGCGTGTCTGTGACCTCCGGCGGCCATGGCTCTCTTCTCCATTCACCTGGGCGCCCACCAGCCATTTTTACATTCCTGCCTGGTTTGAGGGCATCTGAACTGTCTCTCCTTCTCCTGGGGAGACTGAGGCATGGGAGACCCAGGACTGAGCAAGGGAATACCCAATAGAACTGGGAAGAGAGAAGAACTAGAAAGCCAGGTGCGGGTCATATTCTGGAGACCCGAGAGGAGGAGAGGGCCCCCTTTAGCAAGATCAGAAGAGAAAGTCCATAAATCTGCACCGTTAGGAGATGACAGGATGTGGACTAAGCTTGCTTTCTTGACTGAGGGGAGGGGGAAAATGGGGTGGCTGATCGGGGAGGGAGGTTTTTTTTAAGGTGGGAGACGCTCAGCCATGGTAAATGTCAAGGAGAGAGATCTGGTGGAAAGCAAAAGCAGGAAGGAGAGGGTGAAGGCAGCATGTCCTGAAGCAGCCAGAAGACTTAGGGTCCAGGGGGCAGGTGGGGCCCGTCTCCATGCCCTTTGTGGCATGGGAGAACTTTGGTGAGTCTGTGAGAGGTCCTCTGATGTCTGGGCTGGCCACCTGCAGTCTCCAGGGTCTCCAGGAGGGCTGGCTAGAGAGTTCCCTAAGGCTAGTGCTGGCCTTTGCCCTGACATTGCTGGTCACCCCTCTCCTTACCACCCCTCCCCTGCCTGCCAAGCACCCCACCCTGAGGTGGTCCCCAAGTCCACCCAGTTATTCCCTGCAGAGCAACTTCCCTGTCTTATTTTCTTTAGACCTTTGCTCAGATATCACCTTGTCACTGGGGCCTTCTCTGACCATCCTCTTTGAAAATCACACACTCAGACATATTCTTAATCAGCCTTCTTTTCCTCCATAGCACTTGTTTCTACCTGAGATGTGATTTACCTGTTATCCATCTCTCTCCACTGGAATACAGGCTCCTTGAGCGGGGGGATTTGTTTGGTGTGTTGCAAAATCTCTGGCACCTAAACTATATGGGGTGTCAGTGTCCATGTGTTGACTGAACAAGAGAATAAATTGACCTTACTGTACAGATGAGGGAGGTGTGGCTGGGAGGGTCAGGGACTCTGCCCTGGTTGTGCCTTTGTGGTCTTCATTCTTTTTGGTTCATAGACAGCAGAAAGGATTTTCCCTCTGTCCACGAGCAGATCAAGGTGAAGGGGCTTAGAGCAACTTTCCAGGTATAAACATGTCATTGTAATTTTGATGGTGTGGACAGTGTCAGTTAGCTCTGACTTGCCAGGTGCTCTGCTAAACTCTTTGAGTCCTCCAACAACAGCAGCAAACCCTATAAGTAGTGGTACCCTTCCTGTCCCCATGTTAGCCATTAGTAATGGAGCGATGGAGGCCTATGGAATTTCCTTGCCCAAGATCACGTGGCTGGGCAGCATTAGGGCTGGGAGTCGGATGCACGTCCATTCAAGTCCACAGTCCTGGTGCTAATCGCTGCTCTCTCCTGCCTCTTCCATAGGTATTTGCATCAAGTGTGGGCTTGGCATCTATGGAGCGAGGCAGGCGTGCCAGGCCATGGGGAGCCTGTATCACACCGATTGCTTCACCTGCAACTCCTGTGGTAGGTAACCTCTCCCCTGTCCCTCTTGCACTGTGGACCCCCTTGCACCTAAGTCCCAGGCACAAGGACCACCCAGCTCTGGCCCAGGCTGGAGTGTGGAGGAGGCTGAGTTGTGGCCCCTTTTCTTCTGGCCTAGTCTGCTTGAGAGGTCCAGGCTCCTGGGGAGATCTGCTGGGCCCTGGGGAGATCTGCTGGGCCCTGGGGAGGGAGGTGTGAGGCCAGGGAGGAGCCCTTTTCTGGCCACAGGGAAAGGCAGCCCTTCTAGCCCTTGGTTTTGGAACCTCTGTCCTGGGCAGGGTACTGATGTCTCTCGGTTGCCTGGGTAGGGCTCGTGGAGCCAGAGATGTGCCTTCTGCCTGCCTGGATATGGGGCTAATATTTTTTTCCCTACAATATATTTTTTGTCCTAATTTTACACACTGTATAAAATATAAATGTTATAATTTAACCTAGACAAAGTTATAAAAAGAAAAAAGTAACTATAATCCAACCGACCTAATAAGTCTGCACTCTTGATCTTCTTACTGTTCTTTCATGCTTTGCCCTGAGAAGACTTCTTTTATTTATATACACAAAACATTTTAATACAAAACATTTTATTTTATAAAAGTGTAATATGACTTTGTTATAAAGCAGAAACTAACACACCAGTGTGAAGTAATTATACTCCAATAAAGATGTTAAAAGAAAAAAAAGCGTGATATGTACACAGTGTTAAGTCAGATAGTCCTGCGAAGCTATTTTTGCAATAACAAAAAAACACTTATCTTTCTACCCTGGTCTTGTTCCCCGGGGGCAGCCACTTAGTATTTTTTAGCAACTTCATCTAGTAGGCACCTCCATGTTCTAACAGCATACACTGCTGTTTCTTGATTATCAGTTTTAGAAATGATTTACTTATGTTTGCTGTGGTAGGTGAGGAATAGGTTCTTAGGCTGACTGTTCTCCCCTCTCTCCTTCCGTCTTCTCAGTGTAGCCATCATAAGTTGTGATTAAGTCAATAAACCAGGTTTATATTACTATAATATATGACTATGTAAATATTATTCACTGCAGAACCAAGAATTATACTGGGGTTATATCTCCTTTTTTCTATAGTCATTTACTTTTCCTGGAATTTTCTTTTTTAACCTTTTTTTCTCCTTGCATTGTCTTGACTTATCATATCCTTCAGTTTCCTCTCCCCACTCCAGTTGCCCCATTTTAGTAGGCATTCTTTTGAGTTCCCCCTTGGAGCCCCTGGCCTCTTCTTAGTCTGAGCCAGTTGCTCTCTGGACCCCTGTGGAGTGTTCATTCTGTGCCTTCCCATGTATATTGGTTGGATTGAATCCACTGCCTCCTAGAAGCTTTCAGCTGCAGATTACAGAAAAGCTGCTGAGGAGGCTTAAACTCTAAGAATATTTCTTGACTCATTGAACTGGGAGCCCAGAGATAGGGCTGGCTTCAGGCTGGGATTGATCTAGTGGCTTAGGCCCTATGAATAGCTTGGCTGTGTTTCCCTTGGGTTTGGCTTTATCCTTAGGGCAACTTCTCTTATGGTAGTGAAATGTCTGAGGCAGCTTGAGACTTCCATTGGGACACCACTGGTCTGGAGGAAGAGGGGCCATTTCTTCTGGTCATGTTTTTGGGGTGGGGAAACTTCTCTTCCAGTAAACATCTAACAAACATCTTCCTATATATCATTGGCCAGATCATCTCACACATCCATTCCTGAACCAAGCCCTGTGGCTGGGGGGAGTGCTATGATTTGACTGACTTACTTGCCTGAGTCTCTGAACCATTATAAGGGAAGAAGAATTAGCTTTATACTAATCAAGCCCATCCATGGATAGGGGAGTGGATTCAGGTTTCCCTTAAACACACCAGGCTGTCTGAGGTAAGGTTGGTTACTGAACACAACTTGGAGAAGTAGGGAGGAATCGAAGCTGTGAAACAACCAAAACTGTCCAGTGTTTTGCTGTAGTTGTCTAAGCAGGGCAATGTGGGAGGTAAATTTCCTGAATTCTGTTGTGTCTAAAATGCCTTTATTCAACCCTCACAATTTGTAGTTAGACTGGGAATAGATTTTCAAATTGGAAATAATTTTCACTAAGCATTTTGAAGTCATAGATTTATCTTCCCGAAGCCATGGTTGCTGCTCAATTCTGATGCCATTCTGATTCTCATTTTTGTGTGTGTGATCTGTTTTTTTCCTTTTGGGAGAGCTCAGGAAGAGGGCTATCATTGAGCAAATCCTGTAATAGCCTCTGGAAAGGGCTGTGAACTGCACAGTTGCAGGGGGTGCCACTTACATAGATACAACAGGAATGGTGCTCCTGAAATTGTGCATTGCAGCTACTTGACTTAGGATACTTTATTTATGTTTGGTGTAGGCTTTGTGCCATTGGTTATGCTGCATACACAAAGAGCCCCATTAGACTGGAGACTTGCCCTTCGGTTCTGGGAATTTTTCTTGTATTCTTTATTCCCTTCTTCTTTCCACTGGTAGTGAATTCAGCAGCGTGTGAATCAAGATAATACATTATGACCAAGTTGAGCTTATCTGAAGAATACTAGTGGAGTCACAATAGAAAATTCATTAATGTAACTCACCTCATTAACAAACTAAAGAAGAAAGACTGTATAATCATCTCAATAGGAGTAGAACAAGCAGTCAGTAAAATCTGACATTCAGATTTTAGCAAACTGGAAATAAAAAGGAACTTTCTCAACCTGATAAAAGTTGGTTACTAAAAATCTATGCAAACATTATACTCAGTGGTGAAATATAAGAAAAATGGACCTTTAAAAGAGGAAAGGGGGCTTCCCTGGTGGCGCAGTGGTTGGGAATCCGCCTGCCAATGCAGGGGACATGGGTTTGAGCCCTGGTCTGGGAGGATCCCACATGCCGCGGAGCAACTAGGCCCGTGAGCCACAACTGCTGAGCCTGCGCGTCTGGAGCTTGTGCTCTGCAACGGGAGAGGCCATGACAATGAGAGGCCCGCGCACCGCGATGAAGAGTGGCCCCCGCTTGCCGCAACTGGAGAAAGCCCTCGCACAGAAATGAAGACCCAACACAGCCATAAATAAATAAATAAATAGATAGATAGATAGATAGATAGATAGATAGATAGAAAGGACAGTGACGCCTGCAACCATGTCTTCTATTCAGCATTGTACTGGAGGTCCTAGTCATTGCAGTAAGACAAGAAAAATAAATATAGCGTAATCATGTAAATATATACTGTTGAACATGGGTATATAAAATAGTGTTGAGATGTCAGTTTTTTCCAAATTGATCTATAATGCATTGTAATTCCAGTTAAGCAGGTTTTCGTGAATTTGACAAGCTAATTCTAAAATTTAAATGGAAGAGCAAAAGGCTAAGAATAATCAAGATGATCTTGAAGAAGAGTAGGTTGGGCAAACTTCCACTACCAGGTGTCAATATATATTGTATAGTTACATTAATTAATTTCATGTGGTACTGGGGAAAGGATAGACAAATAGACCAACGGAACAGAGTGGAGAGTTTAGAAAGAGACCCATGTCTGTGTGAAAACTTGATGGGTGATAGAGACAGCATTGCAGATGGTTCTGGGAAAAGTGGTTATCCATATAAAATAATGAAATTAAATCCAGGTGTATCAAAGACCTAAATGGGTAAAGAAAAACTTGACAATTTTAGAAATAAATATAGAAACGTATCTTTACCAATCTTCTGGTTAAGAAAAAATTTTTTTTCACACAAAAACTGCCAAACTTAAAAGAGGGGATTGACAAATTTGGCTACATTTGAATTAAAAACCTCTATTCGTTAAAAGACACTGTGAAGCATGTGGGAAAACAAACCGTATACTGCCACAAACATAACTGCCAAGGATCATTTTTGTTTGTTTGTTTACAGCATTGCTTTTTTTTTTTTAATTTTTATTTTTATTGGGCTATAGGGGATGAGTTGGGAAATATCTCTGCAAGTTATGCCCTACTAGGGAAATGTCCATCCTAATTTTCCTGGGATAACTTTCGGAACTTTTTCTTTTTCTTGGAGCTACTTCTCTTGCTGGCAGCAGCCTCTTCAGGTCCACTGCTGAGTGGCTTCTCCTTGGAAGAGAATTTCCTCTTTTTCTTGGGGACCCTCTTGTTTCCTGACTCTTCAGGGTCACTAACTGGTTCCTCTTTAGGGACGGATTTCTTCCTCTTGGGAACACTTCCACTGCCAGCTGTCTCTTCAGGATCACTACTAACCAGCTCCTCCTTGGAAAAAGATTTCTTTCTTTTGGGTTTGGAGGAGACACATGGGTCTTCCATTCCATTCTCCTGAGGAGCCTCCCGGGGCTTTTGCTTTTTCTTCTTTTTGGGTCTTTCACTTGTCTCCTCACATTCCTCTGGGGTACAGCATTGCTTTTAATGTCGTGTCCAAGAAATCTTTATAGTTTCATGTTTTGGACATCTGTTTTTATTTTTTAAGCATATTAAACCTACCTGTTCTGTATTCTGTATCTAATTATCCCAATAGCTGATGACTTTTGAAGTCCTACTTCTATTGTTTATTGTTTCTCCTCACTCTTGGTGATGATACCTTGTCTCCTCATGTGTTTTGTAATTTCTGATTGTGGAAGTCTGTGGGAATTCATTGAGGTGTATGTTGAAGGTGCATTTCCCTAGGGGATGTTTGAAAACTTTATTTTATTTTATTTATTTATTTGGCCGCTCTGTGTGGCATGTGGGATCTTAGTTCCCCAGCCAGGGATCGAACCCGTGCCCCCTGCAGTGGAAGTGTGGAGTCTTAACCACTGGATCACCAGGGAAGTCCCTGAAAACTTTTTATTAAGGAAAAAACTCGAATAGGGACAAATAATATTTTTTCTTTTATGAGTATTCTTATTACTTATGGACTTGTATTCATGTAATGTATTGCAGTACCATCATTATTCTTTTTGATACTCAGATTGTCTCAAGTTTGGCCAGAGGAAGTCCCTTCCAGTTGACTCCTGTGCCCTTTTGACATGTCCCCATTGTTCTTTGAGCACTTCTTTACTCTGGCACAAGATATATTCGGTTTACCTTTGTTTTTGTTTTTAATTTAGTACAATTTACATATAGTGCAGCAAACAGATCTTAAGTATATAGTTCAAAGATTTTGGATAAATGTGTACATTTATGTTACTCACACCCCTAACAAGGTTATAGAAAATTTTAAACACCCGAGAAACTTCAATCTTTCCTTTTTTTCAGTTAATCCCCATATGTTCTCCCATCACATCCACTCAACCAGTGTTCTGATTTCTACCATCATAGATTAGTTTTGTCTGTTCTAGAACTTCATATAAATGCAACCATAATAGTATGTACTATTTTCTTTTTTTTTTCTTAATTAATTAATTAATTTATTTATTTATTTTGGCTGCGTTGGGTCTTCATCGTTGGGTCTTCACTGCTGCGCGTGGACTTACTCTAGTTGCAGCGAGCAGGGGCTACTCTTCGTTGCGGTGCGTGAGCTTCTCATTGCAGTGGCTTCTCTTGTTGCGGAGCATGGGCTCTAGGCACACGGGCTTCAGTAGTTGCAGCACGTGGGCTCAGGAATTGTGGCTCACGGGCTCTAGAGTGCAGGCTTAGTAGTTGTGGCGCATGGGCTTACTTGCTCTGCGGCACATGGGATCTTCCCGGACCAGGGCTTGAACCCGTGTCCCGTGCATTGGCAGGCAGATTCTCAACCACTGCAGCACCAGGGAAGCCCCGCCTTTTTTTTTTTTTTAATCTATGTTGTTACATGTATCAGTAGCTCACTCCTTTTTATTGCTGAGTAGCATTTTTATTGTATGAATATACCACAATTTGTTTATCCATTTAACTGTTGATAGATACTAGGTTGTGCTATGAACATTCTTGTACAGGTCATTTGTGGACAAATGTTTTCATTTCTCTTGGGTAAATTCCAAGGAATGGAATTTCTGGGTCATAGGCTAAGTGTACGTTTAACTTCATAAGAGACTGCCAAACTATTTTCCAAAGGGGCTGTATCATTTTATACTCCCACTAGAAATGTGAGAGAGTTGGGTTATTCTACATATTTGCCAACAATTGGTATTTTAGTCTTTTTAATTTTAGCCATTCTAATGGATTTGAAGTGGTATCTCACTGTGGTTTTAATCTGCATTTCCCTGACAACTAATGAGGTTTGAGCATCTTTTCTTCTGTTTCTTGGCCATTTATATCTTCTTTTGTGAAGTCTGTTAAGTCTTTTGCCCAGTTTCTTTTTTTTGGCTGTGTTGGGTCTTCGTTTCTGTGCGAGGGCTTTCTCTAGTTGCGGCAAGTGGGGGCCACTCTTCATTGCGGTGCGCAGGCTCAGTAGTTGTGGCTCACGGGCCCAGTTGCTCTGCGGCATGTGGGATCTTCCCAGACCAGGGCTCGAACCCGTGTCCCCTGCATTAGCAGGCAGATTCTCAACCACTGCGCCACCAGGGAAGCCCCAATTTTTTTTTTTAATAATTTTTAATTTAATTCTTATTCCCTTTTTATTTAAAAAATTTTTTGGCCTTGCCGTGCAACACATGGGATCTTAGTTCCCTGACCAGGGATTGAACCTGCAGGCACTGCACTGGAAGTGTGGAGTCTCAACCACTGGACCGCCTGGGAAGTCCCTCTTTTGCCCAGTTTTTAAATTGGGAGTTGTCTTTTATTATTTAGTTATAGGAATATATATGGTAAAAGTTCTTTTCAGATGTTTTGTGAATATTTTCTTCCGTTTTTTTTATGTTTTACGGTTATTATTTTTGTGACTTAAAATTTTTTGTTCCCTGTTACATCATGAAGATAGTCTCCTTTGTTTTTTCTAGAAGCTTTAGGTTTCTCATGTTTAGGTTGATAACCATTTCGTGTTAATTTTTATGTATGGTATGAGGTAAGGAATTGAGTCTTATTCTGTTTTCCATATGAATATATAGTTGTTCCAGCACCATGTGCTGCAAAGACTTTGCTTTCCCACTTGTATGTTTGTTGAAATATTTATGGGTCTATTTTTGCCCTCCATTCTGTTCCACTGATCTTTTTGTCTCTCCTTACCGCAATATTACATTGTCTTAATTTCTGTAAGTCTTAAAATAGGTAGTGTAAGTTTTCTAGTTTTGTTGATCTTTTGCAAGATTATTTTGGCTATTCTAGGTTCTTTGTATTTCTATATAAATTGAAAAATTGGCACATCAGTTTCCACACAAAAAATAGAGTGCTGAGAACTTGATTGGGCGGCATTGAATGTGTAGATCAATTTGGGGAGAATTGATATGAGAACGTTTGAAGCCGTGAAGATGGTTGTCGGAACTGTGCAGCGTCCAAGATTTTTCCCGACATGCAAGCTGACTAGTTAGCCTGCCAGTGTTTCACGGGTGCTGGCTGAAGACGTGACCTTCCTGGGACAGATACAGCACTGCAGGCAGCGTGAGCTTCATGTTCACATCGGTCCTGTGTGCCCTCCTTGGTCCCACAGTGGTGACGTGGATGCCAGGTGTGTGCTGCACACGCGGTGGGTCTCTGTGTCATGGCTGAGGAACCCTGAGCTCAGGGAACCCCAGGATTTTATAATGGGCTGCCAGCAAAGCTGTCTGACTCTTATCCCAGAGAAGCACATTATCTTTATTTTTACTGAACAGCAAACCAACCTGCCTTCTGCTTCAGAGGGAGATGCTATCTCTGTCTTCTAAGCAGTTTGCTCCACAGATGTCCTTGGAAAGATCCAGAATGAAAGCTGCAAGCCGTTTGAAAGATGTGCAGAAATGGAAGGGATCCAATGGAGAACTGTCTTCCAGCAGTGGTATATCTCTCTATTTATGTAGCTCTTTTAAAATTTCTCTCAGCAAAGTTTGGCTTTGCTGAGTAAAGTCAGACACATCTTTCATTAAATTTATCCCTTAGTATTTTATGGGTTTTTTGGGATGCTGTTAAAAATGCATTTTAAAACTTGTAAGTTTAGGAGACTTCCCTGGTGGCACGGCGGTTAAGACTCCGCGCTCCCAATGCAGGGGGCCCGGTTTGATTCCTGCCCAGGGAACTAGATCCCACGTGCATGCTGCAACTAAGAGTTCACATGCCACAACTAAGGAGCCCGCATGCTGCAAGTAAGGAGCTGGTGAGCCGCAACTAAGCAGCCTGCGAGCTGCAACTAAAGGAGCCCGCCTCCTGCAACTAAGACCTGGCACAACCAAATAAATAAATAGATATTAAAAAAAAAAAAGAAATACTGAAGGTGCTAGTAAAATGTATTAAAAATAATAAAAATTGTAAGTTTATTTTCCAATCACTTGTTGCTAGAATATAAAAATATTTTTGGTTTTCATATATTGACCACCTATTCTACAGCTTTGCTAAACCTACTTACTAGTTCTAGCAGTTTTTTCATAGACTCCTTATGATTTTCTATATAACACAATCATGTCATTTGTGTTTATAGTTTTTCCTTTCTCACCTGTCTTATTGCACTGCCTAGCACGTCTAGTATACTGTTGAATCCTAAGAGGAAAAGCATTTAATATTTCACTATTATGTCTGATGTGAGCTGTGGGGCTTTCATCGGGTGGGGGAGGTTCCCTCTTGCTCCTGCTTAGGTGTTGTCATCTCCTGACTCTAATGGGAATGCCTCTCATAGGTCTGCTAGGGCCGTGGTTTTGACAAGGATGCCTTTTTCTTTTAACGTTTTTGTTCAATTTGTTTAAACTAAAAAAAAACCCACATCGCTCATTCCTCCCATCCCCAACCCCCTGTGTCTTGTAACCACCAAACTCTTCTCTGTATCTATGAGCTTGTTTTTTTGTTTTTTTGTTTTTAAAAGATTCCACATATAAGAGAGATCATATGGCATTTGTGTTTCTTTGTCTGACTTATTTCACTTAGCATAGTGCCTTCAAGATCCATCAATGTTGTTGCAAATGCCAAGATTTAATTTTCATTCTTTTTATGGCTGAATAATATTCTGGGGTGTGTGTGTGTGTGTGTGTGTGTAATTTTTTTTATCCATTTATCCATCAATGGACACTTAGATTGCTTCCATCTCTTCGTTATTGTAAATAATGATGCAGTGAACATAGAGGTGCAGATATCTTTGTGAATTAGTGTTTTTGTTTTCTTTAGATAAATACCCAGAAAGGGAATTGCTGGGTCATATGCTAGTTCTATTTTTAATTTTTTGAGGGACCTCCATACTGTTTTCCACAGAGGTTGTACCAATTTACATTCCCACCAACAGTGAACGAGGGTTCCCTTTTCTCTAAATCCTAACCAACACTTGTACGTCTTGTCTTATTGATAATAGCCATTCTAACAGATGTGAGGTCCTTTGTTGTTAATTAATCGACCATATATGTGTGGGTTTATTTCTGGGCTTGCTATTCTGATCCATTGATGAATGTGTCTGTTTTTATGCCAACAGCATACTTTTTAATTACTGTAGCTTTGTAATACAGTTTGAAATCACGAAGCATGATGCCTCCAGTTCTTTTCTTCTTTCTCAAGATTGCTTTGGTTATTTAGGGTCTTTTGTGGTTCCATGTAAGTTTTAGGATTATTTGTTCTAAAAATACCATTGGAATTTTTTTTTTTAACATCTTTATTGGAGTATAATTGCTTTACAATGTTGTGTTAGTTTCTGCTGTATAACAAAGTGAATCAGCTATATGCATACGTATATCCCCATATCCCCTCCCTCTTGCGTCTCCCTCCCACCCTCCTTATCCCACCCCTCTAGGTGGGGTCACAAAGCACTGAGCTGATCTCCCTGTGCTATGCAGCTGCTTCCCACTAGCTATCTGTTTTACATTTGGTAGTGTATATATGTCAGTGGTCCTCTCTCACTTCGTCCCAGCTTACCCTTCCTCCTCCCTGTGTCCTCAAGTCCGTTCTCTACGTCTGTGTCTTTATTCCTGTCCTGCCCCTAGGTTCATGAGAACTTTTTTTTTTTTAGATTCCACATATAGTTGTTAGCATATGGTATTTGTTTTTCTCTTTCTGACTTACTTCACTCTGTATGACAGACTCTAGGTGCATCCATCTCACTGCAAATAACTCAGTTTCATTTCTTTTTATGGCTAATATTCCATCGTATATATGTGCTACATCTTCTTTATCCATTCATCTGTCGATGGACACTTAGGTTGCTTCCATGTCCTGGCTATTGTAAATAGTGCTGCAATGAACCTTGTGGTACATGACTTATTTTGAGTTATGGTTTTCTCAGGGTATATGCCCAGTAGTGGGATTGCTGGGTCGTATGGTAGTTCTGTTTTTAGTTTAGTTTTTTTTTTTTTTTTAAATAAATTTATTTATTTATTTATTTTTGGCCACGTCGGGTCTTGTTGCTGCCTGCGGGCTCTCTCTAGTTGCAGTGAGCGGGGGCAACTCTTCGTTGTGGTGCGAGGGCCTCTCATTGCGGTGGCTTCTCTTGTGGAGCACGGGCTCTAGGCACACGGGCTTCAGTAGTTGTGGCTCGCGGGCTCTAGGTGCACGGGCTTCAGTAGTTGTGGCGCACAGGCTTAGGTGCTCTGTGGCATGTGGGATCTTCCCAGACCAGGGCTCGAACCTGTGTCCCTTGCATTGGCAGGCGGATTCTTAACCACTGCACCACCAGGGAAGTCCCCTGTTCTTAGTTTTTTAAGGAACCTCCATACTGTTCTCCATAGTGGCTGTATCAATTTACATTCCCACCAACAGTGCAACCATTGGAATTTTGATAGGGATTGTGTTGAATCTATAGATTGCTTTGGGTAGTGTGGACATTCTAACAATACTGATTCTTGCAGTCCATAAGCATAGAATATCTTTGCATTTATTTGTGTCTTCTTCAGTTTCTTTCATTAATGTCTTGTAGTTTTCAATATACAGGTCTTTCACCTCCTTGGTTAAATTTATTCCTAGGTATTTTATTCTTTTTGATGCACTTGTAAATGGACTGTTTTCTTATTTTCTCTTTCTAATAGTTCATTTTTAGTTAAAGAAACACAGCAGATTTTTGTGTATTGATTTTGTATTCTGCAACTTTACTGAATTCATTTGTTCTAACAGTTTTTGAGTCTTTAGGGTTTTCTCTATATAATATGTCATCTGCAAAGAGTGACAGTTTTACTTCTTCCTTTCCAATTTGGATGCCTTTTATTTCCTTTTCTTGCTTAATTGCTCTGGCTAGGACTTCCAATACTATGTTGAATAAAAGTGGTGAGAGTGGACATCCTTGTCTTGTTCCTGATCCTAGAGGAAAAGCTTTTAGCTTTTCACCATTGTTTATGATATCAGCTGTGGGTTTGTCATATATGGCCTTTATTATGTTGAGGTACGTTCCCTCTATACCCGCTTTATTGAGAGTTTTTATTATGAAAGTATGTTGAATTTCATTAAATGCTTTTTCTATGTCTATTGAGATGATCATAGGATTTTTATCCTTCATTTTTTGTTAATGTGATGTATCACACTGACTGATTTGCCGATGTTGAACTATCCTGGCATCCTTGGAATAAAGGATACCTTTTTTTATATTGGGCTCCTTCACCTGGTGAGAGTTGTACTTCTAACGTTTCTAGATTAAGAAATTCATTCTTGGGCTTCCCTGGTGGCGCAGTGATTAAGAACCTGCCTGCTAATGCAGGGGACACGGGTTTGAGCCCTGGTCCGGGAAGATCCCACATGCCGCGGAGCAGCTAAGCCCGTAAGCCACAACTACTGAGGCCCATGCTCCTAGAGCCTGTGCTCCGCAACAAGAGAAGCCACCGCAATGAGAGAGGCCCGTGCGCCACAACGAAGAGTAGCCCCTGCTCGCCACCACTAGAGAAAGCCCACGCGCAGCAACGAAGACCCAACGCAGCCAAAAATAAAATAAAGAAAAAGTAAAAAAAAGTAAAAAAAAAAAAAATTCATTCTGCAGAGTCTGCTCTGAATTCCACTGAACTTAAAGCAAATTTTTGTTTTAATTATCAGAACTTCAGTTTACATTTGAGAAACAGGTCTTCATACGTTTGCTTTGACAACCTCTTACCACAGTTTTGTCAACAACATATTCTATTTAATTTTTTAAAAATATTAATTAGCGTAATGATAATAACATAACATTAGAGGGAAATTTAAAAATTTGTCTGCAATCGGCTTCTCGTCTGTTGGAGGAGGGTGCTGAGAAATGGCAGCAGGAGTGTCGTCCCTGGTTCCGGCAGTCCAGGGACCCCCTTCTCAACCCTCATCCTTGCAGGGAGACGACTTCGCGGGAAGGCGTTCTACAATGTGGGTGAGAAAGTGTACTGCCAGGAGGACTTCCTGGTGAGTCAAAGCTGTGCCCTGGCTGGTGCCATGGGTGGGAGCAGGGGCGGGGACCCTCCTTCTGATTCACGTGGTGACCTGAGGCCAGGAAGCAGATGCTGGCTGGGCAGCGAGTGCCCCTTTGTCACATAACATCCTGGATCCTGTGTCCCCTCCCAGTACTCCGGGTTCCAGCAAACGGCTGACAAGTGTAGCGTGTGTGGACACCTCATCATGGAGATGGTGAGAACCTCCCCCAGGCTCCTGGAGCCCCTCTGACATGCGCAGAGTCAAGGACCCCACCCTTTCACCTGTTGGAGACCTGCCAGGGGCTCAGAGCCAGAGTGTCTTCTGGGGGCTGTGCTGAGCCTTCCACCTACACTGACCCTTCAGTGCCTCCCGCCCCCAGATCCTGCAGGCCCTTGGGAAGTCCTACCACCCGGGCTGCTTCCGGTGCTCGGTGTGCAACGAGTGCCTGGACGGGGTGCCCTTCACTGTGGACGTGGAGAACAACATCTACTGTGTCCGAGATTATCACACGTGAGTAGCCGGCGCTATGGAGCAGTGTGACTCCCGTGGTTCCCCTGCCTCTCCCCAGGAGTACTTTCCTGGCCTGCCTGTCTGTGCCCTCCATCCTTGGCCTGCTCACTTCTGGCCTCCGCTGTGTGCTCAGTGGTTGGGGCGAGGCGCAGATCTCTGCCTGGAGCCTTCTGTCTCAGTCCTCTCCTCCCCCTGCCTTTGCCTGCACCCCCTCGTCCGAGTGGTGGGGACTCTGGGCTGCCCCATCTAGCTTCTGTCCCGCTGCTCTGGTGGCCAGGCCAGGACTCTTCTGCCTGGAATGGGGGGCTTGGGGTCTCTGCAGAGTCTCCTGCCTATCCGGTACCCATGTGACCAGGTGATCATTCTCCCTTGCTGTGGCTCCAGGCTCAGCCCTCGGACCTCTGGTCCTGTGCTGCTGCCTTGCATGGGGTTGGTGCTGGGCATCGGTTCCTGGTACTCAGTGTGGAGCCAGGCTTTGCAGGGGTCTCAGCTAGGGGAGGCCCAAGCCTGGACATGAGGGGGCAATGACTGACAAGAAGCATGAGGGAGAGGCCGGGGCAGAACCAGAAGAAGCCATCCTGGAGGAGGTGATGGGGTGGAGGTGAATTGGGGCACCACATGAAAGGCCAGTGCCAAGAAAGCATGGCATAGGATGCTCCTACCCCAGCAT
Source organism: Balaenoptera physalus (assembly GCF_965194825.1). NCBI lineage: Eukaryota > Metazoa > Chordata > Mammalia > Artiodactyla > Balaenopteridae > Balaenoptera > Balaenoptera physalus. The sequence goes on along the minus strand of NC_138900.1, from coordinate 17,532,417 downwards.
ATCTGCACAAGGCGAGGGGGCCTGATGCTCGGGCCACGTCATGGGGCTACTATGGGTGGACCTGTCCTCGTGCCCTTGGCCTCTGGTCACTCAGCTGGTCACTTCTGGTTTCCTTTATTCCTCCAGGGTTTTTGCACCAAAATGTGCCTCCTGTGCCCGTCCTATCCTCCCTGCACAGGTAGGAACCACTCACCTGGAGATGGTCCGGTGCCTGGCCCCGCCCAGCCCTGCTGGTCCTGCCTGGGTTGGCCCCAGGTCTCGGGCCCCAGTGGGAGGGATGAGCAGGCGCCCCTGCCCCCTGTCCCTCTGGGCTGAGGGACGTGTGTTGTGCCCAGTGCACGAACGGTGCAGCTGTCCCCGCATGAGTTAGAGGGAAATGGTGGCCCCTGCTGCTCGGCTGCCCCACTGCCCCCTCAGCTCTGTTGCCCGTCGATGTCAGGACTGGCCCCGGGCTCTGTGAGCTCGCAGCTGAGACGGTGGGGGAGCAGACGAGAGAAGGATGCGGTTTGTGCGGGAGACATCCTCGGGTGGTGCACCTCTCTCCGGCACTGGGTCTTCCACACATGCTGGCCCTGGGGAAGCAGGCCTGGCAGTGGTCTTTCCTGACTCCAAAGAACTGAAAAGAGCACGTACGCACACACTGACACCCACGTGACGGCTCCCATCAGCAGGCGTGCGTGCTCTCGGCTGCAGCCGTGGGAGCAGGCCTACGGCACACTCCATTCGTGTGCACCCACTGATGCCTATTCTGGCCCCGTGGGAGCACCTGCGTCAGAGCTCACGGGTGTGAAGGCACGGCCCCCATGACAGGAGCGCATCGTGTCGTTATGTGCCCACCACCCAGTTCGCCTCAAGCCCTGTCTCTTCCTCCAGGGCTGCGAGACGACCGTCCGCGTGGTGTCCATGGACAGAGACTACCACGTCGAGTGCTATCACTGCGAGGTGAGCCTGGGCCCCGCAAGGCCTGCGGCCAGGGCAGTCCCCCTCCCACACGGGCCGCCTTCTCCCCAGGTACTCGGGGGGCTCCCCTCCTCTATGGTTCTGCCCCATTCTGCCTGTCCCCCCCCAGTGAGCTCTCTCCCTCCCCTCCAGGATATGGTTCCTCTCAGCCCGTTTCTCACTCAGTCAAATATTTCCCGAGGATGTACAGTGTTGGGGTGTTGTTGATGTACAGAGAATAAAGACAGTCTCTATCCTCCAGAGAGACAAGTACTCAGGCAGTATTTATACAGGGTCACCATTGCTATCAAGGGGAGTTTTCAGAGCACATAGCAGGCCTTGGAAAATCAAGGAAGGCTTTCTGGGGGAGGTGACACCCAAGCTAAGATTTGAAAGATGAATAAGAGTTAGCCAAGGAGCAGGGAGAAGGGCATTTTCAGGCAATGGAAGCAGAATGTGCTAAGGTGTGAAGGTGAGTGTGCTGTTTTGTTTCACTGGAGAAGTTGGCAGGAGCTGGGGACTAAAGGCCACTTGAGCTGAGGAGCACGGACTTATCCTGAGGGTAATGGAGAAGGAATGAAAAAGGATGACGCGATGTCACTGAGATTTTAGAAAGGGCACTCACGCAGAGAATGAATGGAGGAAGAGGGAGTAGGGGCTGGGGTTCCCTGAGGAGGCAGGTAGAGTCAAGGTTGTGGCCCTGGGTTCCAGCAAGTAGACTGAGTTTAGTGTTGGTTAGATGGTACAAGGGACTGGATTTGGTCAGTGATTGGATGTGGGAGTTGAGGGGGTGGAAGGTGTCCATTACAACCCCAGGAGAGAGTGAGGGTGAGAGGAGGAAGGCATTAGATGATCTCACTTTTGGTAGCTGGAGACACCTGAACGGAACTATCCAGGCGGCAGCTGGATGTGCTGGAGTATAAAGACTCTGGTATAGGTGTAGGAGTTTGGGAGTCATTGGCATACATAGCTCTTTCCTCTCTGATACTCTGCCCTGTGGTTTCTAGTTGCTTTGCCTCCCCAAATTCTCAATTCAGGGAGACCAATGGGCAGCCTGGAAAAATCTCTCCAGGTAGTAACCTGGGCAATTGTAGGGCTCTCCTTATTAGTTTCCCTTCTCTCAGAGATCACTGGCCTGCGTTGCCTGTTGATCAGAGTCTGAGAATCATCGTTCATATATTTTGCCCAGTTTGCCATTGTTAAAGGTAGGGCGGGAAATCCAGTCCTTGTTACTGTCATGGCCGGAAGCAGGAGTCCCATCATGGGCATGTACATGGCCACTGAAGCCAGGGGAGTAAATGAGGTCTTCCAGGAAGAGCTGTAGAGGAAGGAGCGGCGGCTCAGGATAGCCCAGGGAGCTCCAACATTCCGGGGATGCATTCAGGCAGAGCAGCCACACAGGAGGCCTAGAATGAGTGACCGACCGAGAGGTAGGAGAAAAACCAAGTGTTGGGTTTCAGAGCCCCCAGGGAAGAGCAGGCATGTCAGTGAGAAACCTTCAGTAGGAATCTAGCATCCATCTGGAACCAGGTTGCCTTGATGGGGGCAAGTGGCCCAAAGGGAATAGGAATCCTGCTGGAGGACCAGCAACCGTAGGAGGGCATCTTGCTCTGCTGTCCTGGGGACTGCAGTGTCCCCTTGGGATCGCTAAGCTCAGTCCTTAAGGAAAGGCTGATGCTGAGGGTTCAGGAGCAGGTCAAGCTGCAGGCAGATTACAACCAGCGCCTCGGGGCTGTGAGACATGGTGCTGCTGTCCCCAGGGGAGACCCTTGGATGGGAACAGGGGGCTGTGGCCAGACAGGACATGGAGGACACCTGGGACCTGAGTTGCTTGGGACATGAAGCTCCATCACAACAGCCCAGCTCCATCACCTGTGTGGGGCGGGGCAGATGTTGGTCTCAGGGCCTTTGGGTAACAAGTGTCAAAGCTTCCAGGTTGGAGTTCAGCCCTGGGTGCAGTGAGAGTGTGACCAAAGGGGCCTTCTTGGGGTGGGTGGCGAAAGGAAGGAAAAAGTTGTCCAGTAGGTCTTGCCTGGTGCCCCGCTGTTGCTTGCAGCACACCATCCTCCATGGCTGCCCTTCACATTTCCTGCCTGTTAGAGGTCAAACACGAATCACATAACTTGTTAAACAGAGAAAATTAGCCTATAAAATATCCTGAAGTGGTAAAAATGGTAAGATAAGGGACATAAAGCAAAACTCCTTGTTTACTTGATGTCTTCAGGTCTTCCGTTCCATTATCTCTTAAGGCCACTGAGGTCAGCCATTTGACCTTCCCCCCCTTCCCAAGGTCACCAGTGACCCCCATGTGGGGATCCAGGAGATGATTCTCAGTTGTCACAGTCCTAAGCTCGCAGCAACTTTCCTAGACTCTCCCTCCTAGACGCCCTCTGCACTGTGCCCTTAGGACAGGCTGTTTTTGGTTTTCATCTTTTATCTTCCCCTAAAATCTTGGCTCTGCTCCTCTTCTTTCCTCTCTTAAAGTTGGAGCTTCCACAGCTCAGCTGTTTGTTCTCTTCTCTTTTCTAGTTATCTGCACTCCCTGGGAGAAACTCCTGTTGTTTTGTTGTTAAAAACTGTAACATTTTTATGCTGATGCCCCCATTTACTGCCCAGCCCTCTCTCCCAGACTCCAGCCTAGTGGCCGACTACCTCCCTCCTGGCTGGCTCCTTTGGATGTGTAAGACGCTCTCCAATTCGGGGTGTCCAACACTGGGCTCCTGACCCCCTTCCCCCAAAGAGTAAAGGCCAAAGTCCTCCGGAAGGTGGGCAGGGTCCTACAGATCTCTGATGCACCCCTCCCTTGCTTACTCTGGCGCCGGGACTGTGTTCTTCCCTAGGACTGCGGGCTGCAGCTGAGCGGGGAGGATGGACGCCGCTGCTACCCCCTGGAGGGCCACCTGCTGTGCCGCCGCTGCCACCTGCGGCGCCTCCGGCCAGGCCCACTTCCCTCACCTGCTGTGCACGTCACCGAGCTCTGAGCTGGGGGCGGGTAGCCCGACCCTGGGGGCGTGTCTGTGTGCGCGCGCGGGCGCGCACGCGCGTGTGTTTGTGTCTGCGTGCACACGCGCGCGTTTTTTCGCTCAGGAGCGCGTGTTAGCCTGCGCACGCACGTGTTTTTGCGCGAGTATATTTTTGCGCGCGCGCCGGCGATGGGTGACCCAGGTCAGTGTCGGAGCTCTGTGTCAGGGTGGGCGCGGCCGCCGGCTCCCACCCCACCCCTACTCCCACCAGCCACCGAGCTGCTGTCCGAGGGGCCGGCCCCGCGGCGAAGCTACTAATATTTATTCACCGTCTGTGCCTCCTCAAACGGCTTCCTTTCTTTCGGGCCCTGGCCGCCTCCCGCCCCCACCCCCTCACCCGCCTTCTGTTTCGGGACCCCCTGTGCCCCGTAGCCCCGGGGGCAGGCTCCCAGACCGGCTCTGGGTCACGGGGCTGAAGGTGGCCGTTGCCACGTGCAGGGGCGCGGGGTACACGGCCGCCGTCCTCCGACTGGCCTCGGGGCGGGAGCCAGTTTCCCTGTATAGAAGGGGTCTGGGACCCCCTTCAAGAACGCTCCGGGGAGGCGGGGGTTGGCGGAGGGCACGCGTGTTTGTCTCATAAGCGCCTGGCCCGCTGGTGGGTGGGAAGGGTTCGTTGTTTGGGAGGGGTCGCAGAAGGGGGTGAGGAATGACACCCTTAGGGAGTGGGGCCTGCGAAGGAGCCCTCCCTTTGGCCATTGTGGTCACTGCGGGTTTTGGCCACCGGGATTCCGATGGGCGTTTTCAGCCTTCATCCCGCCCCGGTCTTCCCATCCCTGGCTCCTCGTTCCCAAACCCTCCCGTCCTCGGCCTCGGGAAAAGAACACCTCGTGCAGAATTCCAGCCACAGGTCTCGGTCGAGAGAGACCGCGAGGGGGCGCCCTGCCCGTTACAGGAAAGCACTGTGTATCAGGCTCCACAACAAAAGCATATGATTTGACTTAAATTAAGTTTTTCCTTTGAGAATATTTTCATTTTCTTTAAAAGAATATAGTTTTCTTCTAAAAACTTGGCCCACGGTGGTTATTTCTTAGGAAAGTTAAAAGAAACTCACAAATGTGCAATTTGTATATCATATAGTTAGTGTTAAAGTGGTAAAACATTGTAGTTTAACTATTTTTGTATAAATTCCTCTAAAATCTCAAAATATGTGTTTGCCTTTCAGACTTTAGGCTAGCGTGGGGTTTTGTTTGTCAGTGTCTTGAGAGCGGTTACCTAATGAAATGTGGTATGTGGAAATGTAGATTTTTTTTCTTTTCCTCTGAAAGACACATCAGCATTGCAAAGCTTCTCACTGATGGCTTATGTTGGATTTGCACTTGTGGGTGGCCCCTGCGGTGAGAGACCTCCTAATCACAATAACCATCACGGTGGTTTTTACGGAATATTTTAAGTCCACTTGTTCCTGTGAGAACTGAACCACCTCGACTACTGCTCTTGCCCTCCGTTCCCCCCACTGTTAAACGTAAGATCCTTCACCTGGGGGAGCCAGGCAGTAGGAACCAGAACGTAGTCAGGACTGCTCATTGGGCTGCGTAGGAGGGGAAGTGGCAGCCGGCGGGTTCTAGCTGGGCTAAGGCCTGGAGCCGGGGGACCCTCTAGTGGGCTGAGGAAGGAAGTACATGGTGAGTTTGGTGATCGTTGACCAAATATTTTAACGCAGAGGTTGCCCTGAGATAGGGGAAGCGTGTGGCTCCTGAGGAAGGGACCTAACAGGATCAAGGTGGCTTCTTGGAGGAGGTGATCCCAGTGGGGCAGGAGACAGTAAATTCCAGGAATGGGAGGTTCTTTCTGGCTTTCTCTTCCTCTTGAGCTGGGCTGCTTTGCTCTCTAGCCAATTACATTGCAAAGCTTTCTTCTGATTGCTTCCAATGTCGAAGCTGCTTTGGCCTTGGTTTCTCCTTGTTGCAAATTCAGCTCTACTTTTTTCTCTTTCTTTGTGTCTGCTGTGGAGGTGGTCCCTGATCTTCCTGCCATGGGGACCACCATCACTCTCCACACCTGCTCCATCCTGGTTACTATGCTCCCCCATCCAGCTGGACTGAGTCATCACAGCATGGAGCCTCCTTTGAATTCATGTGCCAAACTTTATCAAAAGTCAGAGCCAAGGGAATGCATGACGCTGGGGGGCAGTGGCTTTACCTCTGGCCATACTTTGCCCTTTCTCTTTGGGCTCCATGACCCTCTATTGCCTTCTCCCAGGGCTGGTGACCGCCACCATCCCTCTAACCCCAGAGCCTTTGCACATGCAGTTCACTCTGCCTGGACCCACCCCCTGCCCGATGCTTTAATTCCTGGTCACATCTTTCCGATCTCAGCTACACGAATAAGCCAGGCTCCTAGTTATTACACTTCACCGAACACCCAGAATTTGGGGCCCCGATCTCTAAGCTCTTTTCCAAAAGCAGCATCTTCCAGTCCATTGTCAGGAATTATGCTGACGTGATGGTTGTTGAGACTGAGAAAGAGAGAGAGAGAGTGAGAGCCAGACCTCAAGCCAGGTAGATTACCCATGAGCCTCCACTGCTGGGTGCCAAACCCACCCGCCCCTAGGATGTCTCCTCTGATGTTGACACCTGGCGACACCTCTAACTGTGCTTTTGTTAACTGCTGTACTTCCATGTACTGAGAGAAGAAGAGTTCTCTTCATGTCCATCTCCTCACTAGAGGGTGGGCACTCCAGGCCAGGGTCTGTCTGGGTTGTTCACTCTTGCCTCCACAGTGCCTGGCCTATGGTTGGTACTGTAACCTGAGGCAGACCCTGCCCTGGCCTTTAGAGTCTCAACTTAGGACCCCTCTCCCTCACTGGTTTGCAAGTCCAAGTACAGCCTCAGTTGCCCAATGAAGGAGCCACAGGTGGGATAAAGGCCCAAGAATGGGTTTACACAAATACTATACGTGCTGCACATCAAGTGTGTGCCCCAGGTAGTACACACACAGGTGTGCCTTTGTGGATACCCTTGAGTATTGGGTCCCCTGCCGTGCGTGCTCGTGTGTGTGTGTGTGTGTGTGTGTGTGTGTGTGTGTGTGTGTGTGTGTGTATGAGAGAGGGAGAGATAGGGAGGTTGTTTGAGATGGGTGAGAAAGAGGGAGAAAGGGAGGGAGAGGAGAGATGGAGATTGGGAGGGAGATGAGAAGGGGCATGAGACTGCGAGAGACTTTGAGAGAGCTAGATATTGTGAGGGTTAACAGATTTTGAGAAAGACATTGTGTGTAAAAGAGAATGAATGTTTGACAGAGATGGTGGGGGATTGATCAGGAGAGACTGGGAGAGGGAGAGATGGTGAGAGAGACATTGTAAGAGAGATTGAGAGGGAGGCTGAGAGACAGAATGGTGGAGAGAAAGATTGAGAAAGAAATTGAGAGATGGAATGAACAAGAGGGAGAGAGAAAGATTAACTGAGTGAAGCCAACAGAACCTAGGGTCCTTTTCCTACAAGTCAGGGGGCCCCCAGGGCCAGGTGATTTGGAAATATTTGGATGGCCTGGTCCACAAACAGGAAAGGTTCACCTCTTGTAAGTGACAAAGGCTGTGGTGTGTGTGCACGTGTATGATGTTAGGCTGGGATGGTGGGCTCTTGGAGGTGGGTCTTGAACATGGGGTGCCTGCATAGTCATAGGGTAGGAGGAGTTGGTACTGACCCCTCCTGGTCAGTACTGACCCCTCCTGGTCAGTACTGACCCCTCCTCGTCTGTGCTTCCTACCCCTCTTTGGCCAGGACACACAGATGGGAGCTTGCTGAACTGAAGATACCCTTGAGTGCCTCTGTGAGCTTGCTCTGGAGGGGCTAGAAGGGGATGGGCAGTTGGGGCCGTGATTTATGGGAGGGGCTGGGCATAGGAATCCACACCACAGGTGCCTGGAGAGCAAGGTGGGCCAATCCTGGGAGCCGTCAGCGGTTGAGTGCGGTGATGTGCGGGGCTGTGCTCACCACCATCTCCCAGCTTCACTCCCATCCCTGAGGCTGGTCTTGTAGTTAGCAGATGCCCCCTGGGAGGAGGGCAAAGGGCTAAGAGTAGGCTCAGCCTGCGGGGGCTCCAGGAGGGCCTTGGGTTGGGATCTGAGGACAGATCTGGGTGTGGGGGCAGCGCCCAGGTTGCTGGTGACCTTCCACCCAGCAGTTCTGGAGGACCTGCCCCTGCATGGTGTGTGGGCACGGGATCTGCATGCACCCGGAGTGGGTGTGGTGGGTACCTGGCTGGGAGAGGGGTGTGTGTGCACATGCTCTGGGGACTCAGTGACCACTGGGAGCAGGCCTGGGTTGGGGGGTCCGAGATGGGAGGGGCCCCATGACCTGGGGTGGAGACAGGGAGGCTCTTCTTCAGCCATCCCGGGAGGAATTCTGTGTGGCACTGTCTCCTGGGGTAGCAGACTAGTCTGAGGCTACAAGCACTCACCAGGCCCCTGGTTCCTGGAGACAGAGAGCCCAGGAAGTGTCTAGGAGCCTGGAGAACCGGGGGAACACAGCTGGAGTGGAAGGTGCCTCCCCGCTCCCATCTTCCTGCTCTGGCCCTGAGGACCCTGCTGGGCTGCCCTCCCTAAGTCCGGGCATTTGTGTCACAGGTGGGCCCTTTACTGTCCTGCAGGGAGGGTCACCCTGGAGGGCAGAGAGGGCCTGGGAGGCTCTCCAAGGACATCAGGGCCCTCAAGTGTCCCTGGGCTGGGGGGACTATGGCCCTGAAACATCTGGCACTTGGGTGGGAAGCGCTCAGCCGTGGTGTTGGTGTGCCTGTCACATATTCAACTGTCTGTCCCTAACTGCTCACCTGTCACTCCCGTCATCCCATACCAGTGCACACTCTCCTCCACCTGTGCTGTGCAGGTGTGCCTGCCTGTGTCACATACACCTGCCACTGGTTACATGACACTCCCACAGAATCCACCTTACCTCTCTGAAGTTACCTGCCACACACCAGTCACAGGCACCTGTGTGACCCAGCTGGCTTACTCCCTTCTCTGCCTTGGCCATCAGTGCCCTGTCCACGGTTGGTCTTGCAGACACTGAGGGTGGAGCTCAAGCTCAGGGAGAGGCATTTCACCAGCCTGATGTTTACTCAGCCTCCTTCAACCCCAGATTGCTTTGGGAACTCCCTCTTCCACCTGAGCAGCAGTGCTAGTGAGGATTTCCAGGCCTCTTCAGCTGGGCCCTCTGCCTGGTCCGTGGCCTGGTGTGGCCACATTCCTGAGCTGTGTGGGTCTCAGCCAGGAGCTGCTGTCCTCCCAGCCAGATGGGGCCTTTTGAGTCTCAGCCTGTCCCGAACCAGCCCCTCCCGTTGCCCAGCTCAGCTTGGTTCAGCTCTCTCCTTTCACACACCCCGCTCCGGTCTCCCACGACACCTGGGTCAGCTGTGACCCTGGGGATGGGGGAATCACTGACTCTGGGGAGAGGGGCTCCCTGCAGCGTGGGAACAAGTTCTCATGGGGGTGGAGGGAGTCCCACTGCCAGAGAGGTGTGTCTTCAGAGAGGCAGAGGGCTGTGTCCATGATGGAGGAGGTCAAACTGAGCAGCCCTGTACCCTGCAGCCCGGGAGGCAGAGAGGCTGCTCACCGCGTGTCGTGTGGGGTCAGGAGCCGCGCGTGTGGGTGAGGGGGTCACAGAGTCTAAGGGAAGGTCACAGGAGCCCAGCCTGGGGGTGTCTCACAGCGAGGGGCCAGTGGGGAAGACTGCATTTAGCTCTGATATGGACTGACTCTCCCTCCCACCCTCTCTTCTTTAAAAAAATATATCTATATTTACAGACTTTGTTATACTTGGTCTGATTGGAAAAAAAGAATACCTCATTGGCTTTGGGCCTGAGCACCTGGGTGGATGTTTTCCATTTTCCTGGAGGGTAGGGCAGGTTCACGTGGGTGCATAAATAGAAGATTCCGCTTTGCCCTTTGGAGATGCCTGCTGTGTGGAGCATGAGTTTGGAGCTCAGGGGAGAAGTCAGGGCAGGAGACGCACATTTTGGAGCCATGTGTTTATAGAGGTATTTGAGGTCATGGATGAGATCATGTGGAAGGAGGATGAGATCGGGAAAGAGAAGAGGCCCAGGCCTGAGCCCTGGGGTGTTCCCGCATGTATCCCTCAGCAAAGGGGATGGAGCAGGGGCACCGGTGAGGCGGGCGGGCAGGGGGAGGGGCTGGATTAAGGTGGCATCCGAGAAGCCGTGGGGGAAAAGGGCTGAGAGAGGACAGGGACTGCCGCGGGGGGTTCGGACCTTGAACAAAGCTGTTTGAGAGCAGCAGTGGGGGAAGAATAGATCGGAGCTCATAGAGAGGAGGGGAGGGAAGGAAGAAGAGGCGTCAGGAGCAGCCAGCTCTTTGAAGTGTATCGGGCGGAGGTGCAGCAGCTGGAGGGGCTGGGGCCAGGGTGGGTTCTTTCAGGACGCCGAGGCCTGTCTGAGGCTCCCTGCCTATGTCCATAAGAGCATGTACACTCCACGTGGGCATTCCCAAGGTTGTCTTCCCCACCGGACCCTGGTCCTGTGACTGCAGTGGTCACAGCTGTGTCCACTAGGAGCCCAGCGTCCGGCTCCTCCGGCGCTGGTGAATGTTGGTTAAGTGGTTGAGTGAAGAGGTCAATATTGTAAAGCGCTTAGAACACTAACAGGTGCATAATAAATGCTCAGTAAAAATGAGTTACTGTTAGCTGCGGACCAGGAAGTAGCTGAAGACGGGGTGACGGCAGTTCAGGAGGCCTTGCTCCGGGGCCGACGGGAAGCCACAGTGCCCGGCTGTAGACTGGACCAGGGCGGCGGCTCCAGGTGCCGAGGGATGGAGGGGTTGGAGATGCCCAGCGGCACCATGCAGGTCAGCTTCGTGTGCCAATACTGCAGCTAGCCCCTGAAACTGGACCGTGTCACCATCCAGGAGCCCACAGCTCCATTACTACCCCCAGCCCAGGTGAAACCAGGAGAGATGCAGGAGGAAGGGACTAACTCAGGAAAGGAGCCTTATCCAACCCCATCAGGACGGTGTCTCTCACACATTCACCCCCCCCAGCCTGGATGATGTCTGCAGAAAGTGCCAGCATCTTCACTCTGATCGGGAGGCATCTGGCGCAGCCCCGGGGAGAACATTAGCTGGAGCGTGAAAGTCCCTGGAGGCCTTTCTGACATCCTGTCAGGCCAGACAGGCGCGGCTCACCGCTGGGTGCGGGAGGCACAGACTCTCTTTCAGGCCAGTTGGACACTCAGCTCAGCGTCACTGAAGATGAGTGTCAGAGCCGCAAACGATGTTTGGAGATCTCAGAGCGAACGAAGGAGGGTGGCAGTGAGCAGCTACAGAGGGACTAAAGGAGCTGGCACTGGGGGAGGAGAGGCTGACCAGGAGCTGGAAGAAAAGAACTGTGAGACAGTGACAGAAGATCTTAAGGATGCCCAGGCTGAGGCTGAGACTGGATCCAGAGGCAGCTCAGTATCAGAGGGAATACAGTGAATTTAAACAACAGCAGCTGGAAGGATGTAGAAAACCAGATGCGTTATATTCCTGGGGAGTGGAACAAGGTGAATGCTGCTGGGGGCTGGACGGTGTGGCTACCCGTGCCCTGGCCAGGAGGGCGGGTTTGAAGCTTTAGAGGTTTCGGCGTATACCCTGTGGAGTCTGGAGTCTCAGATGTATCTAAGGAACTGCTGTTGTACTGGTCTGGGGGCTCCGTTTTTTCTGGAACAACAGGTTTGACTGTGCAGTGGGCCTTTCCTGGGCTGTGTACAGCTGTTCAAAGAAGGGGCTGAAAAAGATGAGACATCCATTTATGTCTTCCTTACAGGGTGGATGTGGAGAAAGGCAAGAAGGAAGACACAGGAGGCAGCGGTGGCTCCTATTCTACTGAAACCCAGTTCAGCCCTGAGGAACAGCGGACAAAAGCTCTCAAGTTCATGCTGTTGAATCTTAGGTGGGGCCGTGCTTGGGTATCCTCACAGTTTTATAATAAATGAACTCCTTTTTTTCCTTAGGAAGATACTTGCCTAAAAGACTTAAATTTTTTGTTTTGTTTGCAAAAAAAAAAATGTTTTAAATTAGATTCAGGTGATAGCAAACAGCACATGTTTACAATACCAAAAAAAGACAAAATGCAGAGAAGCCACTTTATTTTAAAATATCCTTTGATAGATAGTTTCCAGAGCTACAGCAGCCCCTGTATAGGGACCAGCCCTTTTCATAGTTTTGAGTCTTAACCCCATGCCTTCCTTTCCTCTGTCCCTTCAAAATGATTAACTTAAGTTTGCTTTTTTTTTTTTTAAACCTCAGTTGAATTGAAACCAATATGTTTTCACTGGATTTTATCTCTCTCAACTTCCTGCACTCAAAATATGAAATGGAAATTTTTGTCTCCATCGAGATGATGAAATGTATGAGCCACATGTTGGATAACGTGAGAAAATGACATATAAGCTTTGCCTGGCCACCATATGATGTGGTCAGAAGCTTGAAATTTAACACGCCTCTCTCGGTTCTAGCACTGAATGCCCACTGTGCCCTGTGTTAGAGATATGAAATGGTGTTGGGTACTGTTTGGATACATACTGTTACGTGTAATAAAAGATTTGCTGTAGTCTGAAAAACAAAAGTGAGTTCTGTTATCACTAAGATGAGTCAGTATAGAGTAAGGCATTTCTACAGTTTGTACACGAGTCCCTGTGTGGGACAGTGTCTGCGTCACTTCAGCAATGGTGTGTATGACTCTGCACGTACATTCTATGTCCGTGAGACCTGCCACTGTAAGGCTAGGGGGACGTGTGACTCAGAGACCAGGCATGGTGTGCGAGGACCGCCAGGCTTCTGCTTCTGTGGCCCCAGCTAGTCCGGTTTTGAGGTCACAGCAGCATCCCTGACTCAGGTCAGCTCCCTCCTGAGAAGGGGCCACTGAGCCAACTGCAGACCCTCCGCGCATTGCCCCAGGGCCCCGTCCACGTCGGAGGTGGACGTTCAGGACCAGGGCCCTCTGACCAGCCCTCTCTGCAAGTCCCACCCTGGGTCACATGGCCGTTCTGCGTCTCTTCCCCTCCTTTGTCTGCTTCGGGAGCCTCATCTCACCCCTTGGTGCTGCTCTGAACCTTCTTTGCCTGGTCCCAGTCGCCTCCCTTCCCGCTCTGCTCAGGGCTGGGCCACGACCCTCCCTCATCCTTCATCAAGAGGAAGTGTGGGCTCGGTTCCTCTTTCTCCTTCTCCAACAGAAACTCATTGGCCTGCAGCAGCCCTGGCCTCCTCCTTGCCATGCGCACAGGGAGAGTGACTCGAAAGCATTTTCAAGCTGTTCCCACCCTAAAGATGCTCCCTAGACCCAGAGCCCTTTCCTCTTCCTCTCTTGCCCTCCTTTTTAAAATTTTGTATTGAGAAATATATTATGGCCAGTGAGGCTAGAAAACACAAGTTCAGTTTGAAGGAAAGAAGAACACATGCCGGTGGATCTATTGATACTTCCTAGCTGGAGAAGTAGAACATATCCAGCACCCTCCACGTGCCCTGCTCTGAACACGTCTCCCTTGGTTACCCTCTCAGGTGGAGCTCTCATGCTGAATCGTGTGTCAATCACTCCTTTACTTCTCTACATTGTTTTACCACCTATTCATGTATGCTTAAACAATTTGTTGTTTACTATTGAGTGCTTTGGGGTTTTATATTGATTGAATTATCCTAAATGTTTTCTTCTGTGTTTACTTCCTCTGCTCACCCTTACATTTTAGTGATTCATCCATGTTTATGTGTTGGTATAGTCATTCATTTTGATTACTGGGTCCATTGATGAAGACACCATAAGTGATTTAGCCATCGTACCGTTGATAGCTATTTGGAGTTGTTTCTATTTTATAGCTTTTAGAGAACATGTCTATGCATGTTCTTATACGTTCTTATCTTGGTTCACATATTCAAGAGTTTCTCTAGGATATATACCAATGAATCAAAGGGTATATATGATATTTCACTTTTCTAGATATTGTAAAATCATTTTTCAAAGTGGTTGTAATAATTTACATCCAATTCAAATTCAAGATTACAGAATTTTTACTTATTTTCTTCTACTTTACTATATTACACCTAATCCATATTATATATGCATTCACCTATATCACATATTTTTCTTTTTTCTTTTTTCCCCAATATCATGTATTTTTTAGGAGTTTATACTGATCCTTCAAATTCAGGACTACAGCATTTTTACTTAACCTCTTCTCTTTTCTTTGCTACAAATCAAGTGTTCTGTAATATCTATGTTTTCTTCTAGAAGTTTTACGATTTCAGGTCTTACATTTAAGTCTTTAACCCATTTTGAGTTAATTTTTGTGAGCAGTGTAAGATAGGCATCTAGTTTCATTCTTTTGCACGTAAATATGCAGTTTTTCCAAGACCATCTATTATTGAAGTAACTATCCTTTCCCCATTGAGTATTCTTGACTTCTTTGCCAAATATTCGTTGCTCTTATGTGCATAAGTTTATTTCTGGGCTCTTGATTCTGTTCCATTGGTCTATGTGTCTGCTTCTATGCCAGTACCGTAGTTTTTTTTTTTTTAATGATTTTTTTTTTTTGATGTGGACTATTTTTAAATTCAATAAGAATTTGTTACAATATTGCTTCTGCTTTATGTTTTGGTTTTTTGGCCCCAAGGTATGTGGGATCTTAGCTCCCTGACCAGGGATTGAACCTGCACCCTCTGCATTGGAAGGCAAAGTCTTAACCACTGGACCGCCAGGGAAGTCCCAATGCCAGTACCATAGTTTTTTGATGGCCACAGCTTTGTAGTATAGTTTGAAATCAGAAACTGTGATGCCTCCAACTTTGTTCTTCTTTCTCAAGATTGCTTTGGCTCTTCAGGGTCTTTTGTGGCTCCATATGAATTTTAGGATTGCTTTTTCTATTTTTGTGAAAAATGCCATTGGAATATTGATAGGGATTGGGATTGAATTTATAGGTAGCTTTGGGTATTATGGACACTTTAACAATATTAATTCTTCTGATCCATGAACACAGAATATTTGTATCCATTTATTTTTATCTTCTTCAATTTATTTCATCGATGTCATAGTTTTCAGTGTGCACATATTTCACCTCATTGGTTAGATTTTATTCCTAATTATTTTGTTTTTGTTACTATTATAAATGGGATTGTGTGCTATCCTTTTCAGGTAGCTCATTGTTAGTATTTAGAAATGCAACTGATTTCTGTGTGTTGATTTTGTGCCCTGCAACTTTACTGAATTGATTAGTTTTTTGGTGGAGTCTTTAGAATTTTCTATATATAAGAACATATCATCAATTTTACGTCTTCCTTTTTAATTTGGATGTCTTTTATTAACTTCCAGTACTGTGTTGCATAAAAGTGGTAAGAGTGAGCGCCTTGTCTTGTTCCTGATCTTAGTGGAAAAGCTTTCATTTTTTCACCATTGAGTTGATGTTAGCTGTGGGCTTCTCACATATGGCTTTCATTTTGGTGAGGTACCTTTTCTCTGTACTTAATTTGTTGAGAGTTTTTATCATGAAAGGATGTTGAATTTCCTCAAATGCTTTTTCTGCATCTGTTGAGATGATACGATTTTTAATCTTTCATTTTATTAATATGGGGAATCACATTTATTTATTTGCATATATTGAACCATCCTTGCATCCCAGGGATAAATACCACTTGATCATGGCATATGATTCACTTAATGTGCTGTTGAATTTCATTTGTTTATATTTTATTGAGAATTTTGCATCTATATTTGTCAGGGATGTTGGCTTGTAGTTCTCCTGTAGTGTCCTGATCTGGCTTAGGTAATGCTGGCCTTGTAAAATGATTTTGGAAGTGTTCCCTCCTCTACAGTTCTTGGGAAGAACTTGAGAAGGATTAGTGTTAACTCTTTTTTTAAAAATTTTTATAATTTAATTTTTAATTTTTATAAATTTATTTATTTATCTTTGGCTGCATTGAGTCTTCATTGCTGCACGCGGGCTTTCTCTAGTTGTGGAGAGCGGGGGCTACCCTTCCTTCCTTCCTTTGGTGGTTAAGTCAAGGTGTCCCACTCACCTCTAATATCTCTACAACCCAGGTGACAACTTTAATCCATCCAATTAATATGGTTGATGCTGAGGCATAACAGGGTTTATGGTGTTATAATATTTTAAAATTTCATATTTTCCTGATGCCTCAACATCGTCACAAACAGCCTAAAGTATGATAAGGCTGGTCCACTCCACAAGTTCCCCTTCTTGCTGTTCCATGACTGTAACCTAGTGACATTCAAATGCACCAGTGAAATCTGCTCAAACCTTTTGCTTGTGTACTCTTCCCTACCCCCCTGTTATGGTGCTTGCCCACGGGTCCTCAGCCGTGTTTGGTGGAGCCTGTTCCCTTGGTGCTCCTCCCACATGGCCCCCTGTGAGGTGTGCCGTGCCTCTTTCTCTGGGACCTAAGAGTATAATAAACCCTTTAATTTCGTATGCCTTTTTGAGCGTCATTTTCGCAGCCATGTTGGAATGACCCTTAAAGACCCCACAAGGGGGACTTACTCCCCATTTACAGCACCCCAGCCCCCTTGGCCATCTGTGGGGGCAAACCCAGCCATGGCCCTGTCCTTACCCACCTTTGGAACACTATCTTGTCTGGGTCCTGCTAAGCTCTCCCTTCAATATCCTCCTCCCACTGTTCTTCGCTGTTTTGTTGAAATCTCAAATCCTGTAACGAACCCCCCTTCCCACTGTCTTTGGTATTGTGAGGTGATCAATTTTCACATTTCTTTTTTTTTTTTAATTAATTAATTAATTTTTGACTGCGTTGGGTCTTCGTTGCTGTGCGCAGGCTTTCTCTAGTTGCGGCGAGTGGGGGCTACTCTTCGTTGGGGTGCACGGGCTTCTCTTTGCGGTGGCTTCTCTTGTTGTGGAGCACGGGCTCTAGGCACATGGGCTCAGTAGTTGTGGCTCGTGGGCTCAGTTGCTCCGTGGCATATGGGAGTCTTCCCAGACCAGGGCTCGAACCCATGTCTCCTGCATTGGCAGGGGATTCTTAACCACTGCGCCATCCGGGAAGCCCCAGTTTTCACATTTCTTTATCCTCCGGTTTGGTCACTGGTGGGAGAGAACACGAGTTGAAGGGGTTCAGCCCATCATCTGTAACTGGAAGTCTATATGATTTTACTTTTAGTGGTGTGTTGACATGCTGCCATGGGTTTCCTTGCGTGGACATGTTCCCATTTTGGGCTGCCTTCCTGTTGGCTTGTTGTGGCCAGGACCCCGCAGATGTATCCAGGATGTCTGACTCTGAGAAGCTGTTGCCTGGCACAGTGGAGACAAGAAACTCAGCCTGGGAAGCAGTAAGTGATGTCTGCCTCCGCCCCATGCCTTCCAGGACTAGCAGTTCCTGGGGGTCCTGAAGGTCTGGATGGAACAGGGTGTATTTACTGCCCCAGGACATACCCTTGTACTCCAAGTCTACAGTGGGGTATTATCTAGAGAGATGCTTCTACAAAATCAACACTCTGGCAGTGGTTCCCCAACTTTTTCCAAGTAAGGACCTTGGCATTCTTTTTAAAACAATTAAATAGAAGTCTCACTTTAAAATTGTCTTTCTACAAAGCAGTGTGTATATATGTTAGCCCATTAGGACAATTTAAATAGTTTACTTCTTGTAAAACATTGTCTGCTTTCCTACTGGACATTTAAGACATTGTTTTGTAAATCAGTAGTGATAAATAATATAGTAGCCAAGTTTTATCTCTGGTCTTAATTGCATACCTAGGATAAAGTCCTAAAGGTGGAAATGGTAGTATGAAGGGCTTTCAGATTTGTAATGATTCTGATGCACACTGCCACCTTACCCACCAGATCATTTGTGCCTACTGCCATTCCCTTCAACAATATGAAAATACCTTTTTTTTCTGACGTCCTCACTTATCCCTGGGTATTGCCAGTTAAGAAAAAAGTCTGTTCTATTTTGGTGAAAATGTTTTATTGTGTGTACATTTTTTGATTATTTGTGAGAATGAACATCTTTTCTACGTGATGGTCATATGCCTTTGTTTTTTTGTGATTTTCCTATTAACGGCCCTTTTCAAGTTTTCTAGTTTCGAGTTTGAATATTCTTAAACCTTTACTCTTGAAGAACTTTCAGAATCAGTTCATCACATTACAGAAGAGAAAAAATATGTGTTAGAATTTTGATTTGAAATGCTTTCCAATTTTAGATTACTTTGGGCATAGTTGATACCCTTTTAATACTGAGTAATCCCTTCTAGAATGCAGTTCATGTTTTCCATTTATGAAAGCTATTTGGTATCAGTAATGCTTTATGGATTAGGATCTTACCGTGCTTCATTTATTTTTTTCTTTTCTTTATTTTTTTGGCCGTACCGCGTGGCATGCAGGATCTTAGTTCCCTCACCAGGGGTCAAACCCGTGCCCCCTGCAGTGGAAGCATGGAACCCTAACCACTGGACCGCCAGGGAAGTCCCTGTGCTTCATTTCTTTCTCTGGCACTGCTTCATTGGTCAGAACTCCAGACTGACGATAAACAATTGTGGGGTGATGGTGTGTTTTCTTTTCTCCTGGCTTTCGTGGAAAGGCCATGGAGACAGGTCCAGTTCCGTCTTCACTGTCAGTCTGATTTTGGCTGTTGATTGCATGATGAACCCAGGAATTGCACTTTGATAAGGCAAATAAGATAAGAAGAAATCTATTCCAAATTCAAGAATGTTTTACGCATTGTGTTTGGCATTTACCTGTATTTGAAAAGAACTGCATAAATGTGTGAAGGTAGAGTCCTGGTATGCATATGATTTCAGGACAACTTATAAAAATTACGGGAAAACATTACACTTAATTTAAATGTGCTTTTTCTGAAATGTTGATTGTTGCAAAAATAGTAGTGACTTACAGAGAGGCAAGGGCATCCTTGGTCTTGGGTGGCTCAGGGACCTGGGTCATGACCCTTGCTCTTATAGGGACAGGACTCAAGGGTTTGTGCCTTGCTTGCTGGTTCTCCCTAACTTCCTGTAGTTGCACTGCTGTGGCTTTTTTTTTTTTTTTGGCCATGCCATGAGGCATGTGGGCTCTTAGTTCCCTAACCAGGAATCAAACCCTTACCCCCTGCAGTGGAAGTGTGGAGTCTTAACCGCTGGACCACCAGGGAAGTCCTGCTGTGGGCTTCTGTCCGTTCCAGATGTCGGGGCAATGTAGAAGATGGGTAGAGAAGGTCGAGGCAGGGAAGGAGGGTGGTGGGGTCAGGGGCAGCAGATTAGGCTGCCACGTGCCTGTCTTGACAGTAGGCTGGCTCCTCCCGACTTCCCTTCTGAGGTCAGTACCCACCACTTCCCCCTTTAGCTAAAAACACAAGCCACAGCTTGGTGAATGGCAAGTAATGTCAGACAGCCTTGCCCTGCAGAGGTACAGGTCTTGGGGTGGGGGCAGTGACTCACTGGGTCCGGCTCTGAGTCGGCACAGCCGACAGGATGGAAGCAGCAGCAGCAGAGCAGTTGCCGGAGAAGGACTGGGGCTGCCCAAGGGTCAGTGCAGGCACTTGCCAGTCTGCATAGGGAGCCTGGGCAGCGACCGTGGCTCTAGTCAGAGCTCTGTGTCACAGAGCCCATGTCACTGATGTGTTCCTGTGGGGAGGAAGCTGAAGGGAGGGGTCTTCCGGGAAGGAAAGCAAGGAATATGGGGGTACCAGAGAGGGAAGGCTAAGCATCAGAGGACCGAGGCCCAGCACCCCAAGACCACCATCCTGGGCAGCTGCCCATCTGCCCTGAGATTTCTTGATGAGAAATGGGTGGTTGTTTGTGTTAAACAGAGGTTTTCAGGGAAAATGGTTTGTGCTTTCGCAGGAGGTCAAGGGCAATGAACAAGAGAGCGTGTGCATGGCCCCAGACCCTGCTGTCCTCAGCCCTGGCTGCACCGTGGCCTGTGCCTCGTGGGTCTTTGCGGTGCTGGCCACACAGTCCTGGAGCTGTGAGGCTGTGCTGACTTCCAGCCCCGTGGGCTGTTGCCACCAGCCGGCTACGTGCAGGTGTCCTTGCCCTTGGTGAGAAACTTGCTCCTGTCACCCATGAGTTGGTGAGAGTTTTAGATTGACTCTGAGGGGAGGGGGGAGCATGGCAGCCGGGTGTGCCCCCTCCCCGCAGGGCTGCAGGCGGCGGGGTCCAGCTGAAGACCTGCGGGCACCTCTTGCCTGTGGATGGTGTTTTCCTTAAACTCCCGGTCTTTGGGGCCTGGCTGGGAACACGACTTGAGCTACCCGCCGGGGGCACTGGGCCTGACGTGTGGGTTCAGGGGCTCCTGATGGCCACCCTCAGGGATTCCTCTCCCCACGCCTCCGACCTCTCTTGTGGGGCAGGAATTCAGGCCACTAAGAGTGGGAGGAGGGAGGGCATTGCAGACGGATGCCCTGAGCGTCTGGGGGAGCACTAGTGAATGAAGGGACGCTAGGTTGGAGTGTGTGTCTCTGCACGTGTTAGTGTGTGTGTGTGTTCTGCCTGCAGTAGGGCTTCTGGCTAGGAGAGTGCGTGGGTCTCGTTTTGTATGACGGGCATAAGGCTTGGTGTGTGTGGTGTGTGAAAATTTAATTGTGTGTGTGTGAGTTGAATGCTCTGCTGGGAGTGTGTGAGTGTGTGTTTGGGGGGGGCACATGAGACTTGCAGTGTGTGTGACCGTGTGATTGCAGCAGCCCATCTGTCTCAGAATATGTGTTTGTGTGTGTCTAGAAGTGTGTGTGAGACCGTGTGTGTACAATGGGGTGCATGTGATTATATGAATGTGATTGTGGGGTTGTGATGGGGTGTGTCGGGCTGACTCTGCTCTGTGTGTGTCTGAGAGAGAGACCTGGTATGGGGGCGTGGGGCGGAAATGCACCGCAAACACACTGCTGGGGTAACAGACCAAGGTCTGAGGGGAGATCTGAGGGCAGAGCACTCATTTAGAGAGTTTCATCCTAGAGACAGAGACACAAGGATGATGGCAGCTGATAGATGTGGGACCAGGGAGGACTGCGAGGGGGCCCAGGGAGCTGGACCTCTGTGCTTCCCCTTGCGCCCTCCTTCCTTCTCTGGCCCTGAGAGTTCTGCTGCGCTGCCGTCCCTAAGCTGAGAGGGCGGTGACATCTGGAGGGCCCTCTAGAGACAGGAGGGTCACTCTGCAGGGCAGAGAGGGCTGGCAGGGGCGCTCCCTGAGGACATGAGGCCCCTCCGGGCTGCCCAGCTTGGGGGATTGTGGTCCTGACATACTTTGGCTGCTTGGAGGGAAGTGCTCAGCGGTGGTGTTTGTGTACCTGTCACACACTCACCTGTGTGTGTCCAGCCACTCACCTGTCACTCCATCACCCAATACACATGCTTGTCCACGAGTGCCGTGCAGGGGCTGTACCTCCCGTGTCTCACGCATCCATCACACACCTGCCACACGACTGGTTCCGTGACGGCCTCACGAACCCCGCAGTGCTCGCCTGAAGTTGACTGCCACCCAGGTAGCTTCACTTGCATGACGCAGCCAGGTAACACACTTTTCTATGACAGTGCCTGGGCCCGGGGAAGGTTTGTACCTTCAGCCGTGAGGACACTGCAGGGGTGGCGGTGGCGGTGGCTGGAGGCCAGGGACGTCACCCTGCTTGAGACATTTGCCTTACCTGCCTTTTATCCCATGAACTTGGTGACCTCTGAGTTGAGCCAAGAGAGTGATTAAGACTTCCCACACTCCCAGTCTGCCTTCCAACCTCACTTGACCCAGTCACATTCGCAGTCTGAGCCTGGATGTGGGGCCTGAGTGTTGGCCTTATTCCTGAGCTGTCTGGGTCTCAGCCAGGGACCGTTATCCCTGAGGCCGGACCAGGGCGTGGAAATTGCCAATTCAGAAACAATTCTCTCATCCCTCGGCTCACAGCTTCCTCTCTGTGACCCTGCTCTGTTCAGCTCCGCCCTCACACCATCCACTTCTTTGCCTGCTCTCTGGTCCTGGGGTGGAAGAGTCACACTGACCCTGGGGAGAAGGGTTGCCTTGGCTGGGGGGGAGATGGTGTGATTGAGGGTGTTGGGGCATCTTACGTGGGGACAATGGGGCCAAAGGCTAACTCTCACTGGGAACAGTTTCAGTGACCCTGAGAGCAGAGTGGGACCCTGACACCCCCCCGGGATGGGTGGCAGTTGCACTGACCCTGTTTCCCTTCACAGCAAAACTCCCTGTAAGACTTGACTAGTCTCGCTGTCTCCACTTCCACATCTCCCCCTTGGTCCTCAAGCTTCACCACTTGGCTTTCATTCCCACATCTGCACTGAAGTGGTTCTCGGGGAGGTCACTGCTGACCTTGAGTTACCAGATGGGCATTGCCTTGTCCTCCTCTGGAGAGAGATTTCTCCACCAAGGTCATGGTGACGCCACTGAGAGAAGACAATAGAGACAAGATATGTTTTAGATATAGATTTTATAGGAAATCTTGTGGATTTGATATGAATGATGAGGGAAGGGGGGAAATCTAGGTTCTGGGGTACCATTTATTGAGATGGGAAAGACTTCCTCATGGTTAGAAGGACGCAGGTTATTTGTGGGGAAATTAGGAATTACATTTTGGACTTTGGACAAGCTATATCAGAAGTATCCGAGAGCATCCAATAGGAAATTTCAAATAGGCCTTTAGTTATGAGTTTGGAACTCATAGATATGGACTGAAGATACAAACTTGAGAGTTAATACCGTAAAGACGGTGTTTTAACTTAATTATATCCATGAGATGATATGGGGAGAGAAAGAGGAAAGAGAAGAGGGTAGGTACCAAACATCTCTTGTGTACCACTTTGAATCATGTCAACCTCACCTGTTACTCTGGCCGCTGCTGAAACTACCAGTTTCATGAAAGTTTAGACCATCTCTAGATTAAGAAATGCTTTGCGTGGCATCAATAGTATTCCAGCCAGCATCCCCTCTGACCAAGGACTCATTTTACAACAAATGTAGTGTGCCAGTTGTCTCATGCTTATTGAAGTTACTGGTCTTACCATGTTTCCCCTCAACCAGAAGCAGTTGGTTTGATAGTAGATTGCATGGCCTTTTGAAGAGTCAGATATATATGATGCTAGCACGGTAGTAACACCTTGTGGGGCTGGCACAGTGTCTGCCAGGATGCAGTGTATGCTCTAAATCAGCAATCAATATATGAATAACCAATCTACTGACTGGGGGAGGAACGTCAACACTTCTTGGGGTCTTCTTGCAGGTTTCTTTTCCACATAGCCTGGATTCAAGGGTCTGACAATTAAGGATTGGCTGCTCTCACTATTACCCCAAATGATCCAATAGCAACTTTTTCTTTTTGCTTTCTGTCCCTGCAACTTTGGGATTTAGAAGTTTTAGTTCTCAGGGACTTCCCTGGCAGTCCAGTGGTTAAGACTTCGCCTTCCACTGCAGGGGTTGTGGGTTCGATCCCCGGTTGGGGAGCTAAGGTCCCACATGCCTTGGGGTCAAAAAAACAAAACATAAAACAGAAGCAATATTGTAACAAATTCAATAAAGACTTTTAAAAAAATGGTCCACATAAAAAAAAATCTTGAAAAAAAAGAAGTTTTAGTTCTCAAGAGAGGAATACCTTCACTAGCGGACACAGCACTGGTTCTAAGTTGATTCTACTTCTTGCCAACTTTGGTCTCCTATCCTAGTGACCAGGCAAAGAAGAAGTTATTGTGCTTACGGGGGGGATTGGTCTTGATTACAGAGGGAAAAGTAGGTTCCTATTACATAATGAGAGTGAGGAGAAGTATGTCTGGAATACAGGAGATCTCCTGTGGAGATCTCTTGGTGCTCCCTTATATTGTATAAGTATATTATCGTATTAGTATACCTTGTATATATGGTAAAATTAATGGAAAATTACAACTCCCCACTACAGACAGAACTGCTAATGGCCCAGACCCTTCAGGAATGAAAGTCTGTGTCACTCCACTAGGGAAGAAAGCATGACCAGCTGAGGTGTTTGCTGAGAACGAAAGGCATATGGAGTGGGACAGTGGAAATGTAGTTAGAAATATAAATATTAGCTATGATCACATGAGCAGTTACAGAAATAAAGACTGTAATAGTTATTAGTATTCCTTGTTTTGATTATGCACATCTTTGCGTGAACATACTTGTCTCCATAGGGCAAGTTCAGTTATAAAAAGTGAGTGAGGGGAACATTCTGAGAAGAGGCTAGAGGACAGTTTGCTGATGGCAATCGGAGTTCCAAAGAAACAGAAAATGGGCTTTGAGGGGTTTGGAAAGGGTGGGGTCAGACTGGCAATGAGAACTCAGGTGGAGACTGAGGTCAGGAGACCGAACCACAGTGGGTCAGCCCTGCAAGTCTCTAGGATGAGGGAGGACAGCCAGGAATGTGGTGATGAGTATGGGCTAGGAGAGGCATACCAGCACTTCTTGGGATGTGGCTCTCTGCAGCTAGGTAACAGAGTAAGTTTTCTTTTATGATATAATTCCCTCCAGCTTTCTCCAGGTAAAGGTGTATGGTGGGGAACGCGGGTGCCGGGGAAAGAAGCAAAGCTTGGCCTTTCCTGCACCACCATTGCTGATGTCAGAGCTGAGATTGTAGGGGAAGGATGGCAAGTTTTTATTCCTGCCTGTGCCCAGCAACAAAGAGAGGTGTCCAGAGCAGACCCAGGGCCAGAGGGGCAACCTGTGCTGTCGCAAAGAGGCCACCAAGCGAGGATACTCAAGCGCAAGTGTGAACCATTCTCTGTGCCAAATGTCTGAGCAGAAGATGGCCCTGAGGCCTGCGGGCGGGTTGAATCAGGAGTTAACCCAGCACCTGCTTGCTGTCAGACATGTGTGTGCTGCGAGATGGAGGGGAGGGGACACTTGGGGAGATGGCTCCCACTGTGGGCTAGTTTCAGAGTGGGGGTGATCAGTGGTAGGTGAGGGGCCGAGGGGTCAGTGTGAGAACCAAGCAGGGTGAGCTGGGGAACAGAGGCATAGGGGAAACAGGCCTTTCCTGAGGGCCGAGAAGGGGCTGGGGGCTTCTCATAGGTGAGGCCCCAGAGGGACCTGGATAGGGAGTTTTCACAACACGATATAACACAACAGGACATGACACAATGAAACGCATCAGAGCAGCACGTGGTTCCACTCAACTGTAGCAGAGAAGAAGGGCTGCGGGGGTCAGAGGAAATCATGGGGCAAACTGACCGGTGTTGGGCCCCTCAGCCATGCCCCCGGGCCCATGGCCTTGAGTCACCCACTTCCTTGTGATGACTGCAGAGCCCCGATCTCCTCGGGGCTGAGAGCGGGAGCTGGCGCTGGAGTGCAGGGGGAGGTGTGGCATTGACTTCCCTGCCTCTAAGCCCAGGTCATTCTGGGAACTGGATGGTCTTCCAGCTGAGCCAACAGTGCTGATGGGTATTTCTGGGCTCCCTCGGCCAGGCTTCCTGCCTGCCCGGCCAGACTGGCTTCTGCGTGAATCTGGTCATGGGACTGAATGCCCTCCATTTACGGAGCTGTGTGATTTTTCAGCCGGGGGCTGTTGGCCCCTGTGGCCAGGCTGGGCTGCGGAGAAGAGCCCCGGCCCCAAACAATGCGTTCTTCACACAGCTTACTTCCTTTGCCTTTCTGTGGCCCGGGGGGCGGGGAGTCGTATGGACACTGAGGGGCTGACCTAAGGATTCTGGGGCAGGAGTCGGATAGGGGCTCTCAGGCAGAGACCTCAGTCTGAGATTGGAGCCTGCTGACCAGGGAGTGAGCACGATAGCACAGGGGCCCCCCGGAGGGGGCGGGATGGGTGGGGACCCTGGTGAAACCCCGAGGAGGCTGCCACTGGGAGCAGTTCGTTTGGAAGTTTGGGCCTCAGCAGACTTGGCAATCTTTGACTGCACCTGCAGCATTTGCGAGAAGAAGCGCAATAGGCACTTTGTTGTTGCAGCTTCTTGCTTTAAGCTCCTGAAGGGAGCCGAGAGGGTAATCGCATACACATACACGTTCAACACGCACAAAGCACGCCTTCCGTAAGAGATGTGGTGTCCAGAGCTTTTACACGCCCGGCTCAAACCCTGCCGGGATGAGGGCACCAGGCTGAGTGTGGTCATTGAGGAATTCAGTGGCAGCGATTGAGAGAAGGCCATGAAGGAGCGTAGACCACCAGGAACCTGTTAAAGAGTGAGCTTCTGCTTCTCCCTTCCAGAAAAGGAGTGCTGACTGGGGCCAGCACCTTTGTTGTCCCTGCTGCAGCCCGCTGGTGCTCATAAAGGTGGCCGACCCAGGCTGCTGGTCCACTGGCCAGGTGCCACCTTGACCTCTGCTGTTTGCTCCAGCTGTCAGTTTCCGTAAGCAGCTCTTTGACCCTCCGCAGTCTAGATTTTGTAGTAGCCTAGTTGACTTCCGTCCTTCCCTTCCCAACTTTTGTGTGATCTTCTAGAACAAAAATATTTTTAACATTAAAACAAAAAAGTGGTTGCATCAGTGTACATCCCTAGTGGCAGTATATTCATTCCTGCTGCTCTGCAGCACCAGTAGCTGGTATTATAGGACGTTCTAATATTAGCCGCTGGTAGGGAGGTATGCAGTGGTATCTCACTGTGCTTTCAGTTTGCTTTTACTGATGTGTTGAGCACTTCTTCATACATTATTGATAATTTTATGAAATGCCAGTGGAAGTATTTTCCCCATTTATATATTGCATTTTCTTTTCTTTTTTTTTTTTTTTTTTTTTCCACACACACACACTGTATTTTATTTTTACAAGAGATAAATAGCCTGACACCAAGCATTGTACATGGATGACCACAACAAAAGCAACGATTGCCATTACCAAACATGAAACACACTCATACTATGTCATAATATTGACATTCAGTCCAGTAATCCTCCACTGTAACAGCTCCTTTACTTTGCCGTGAAAATTGATTTGTATATTCTTTGCCTCTGAGTCCTTGTGGGATTTTTTTTTTTTTTAATTCAGACAGAAAGTCACAAAAATTATACTCATCCTCATCAGTTCACTCAGTCCCATGTAATTAATTGTTTTTTTTCATCTTGATCTTTTGTTAGCACTTTTATGAGTTCATCAGTTTTTCACCAGAGTTCTGAAAATGCTTATTCATTCAGTTCAGCAGTACAGTCAGTTACCAGAAACCTGTACATGTCAGAGTCTTTTCCATGAATTTCTTGAAGATGCAACCCTTTTATAGGAACATATTTGCAAAATCATCAGAGTACACCCAGAACTGTCTGTAAATGACAAAAGACTTAAAAATGACCACGGTAAAAGATTTGATGAAAGTTCATAATAATGCAGTTGACAAGAAAATTAGTTATTTCTGAGATATACATTTTAAAGTAATAACTAGGATTATTACTTATAACTTATTTTCCCCCCTCTAATTGACTTGTAGGACTTCTTTCTATATTCTGGATAAGAGCCTTTCGTTGATTATTTGTTGAAAATATCTTCCCCAACACAGTGAATTACCTTTTAACTCTCTTAATGGTATTTTAATAAACGGAAGTTTAAAATTTAATATAACTGAATTTATCATTGCTACTCTTTAAGGTCAGGGTTTGTGTATGTGTGTGTGCGTGTGTGTGTGTTTTGTATAAAAAATCTTGCTGTTCCCAAGGTCATAAATATATTCTCTTGTATCCTTTCTAAAGGCTTTGATTTGCCTTTCCCATTGAAGTCTATAATCCATATAGTATTAAATTTTGTGTGTGGTTGTGAGGTAGGAGTCCGGTTACTTTTTCACGTAGACACCTTATTGTCCTGGTAGCCATAGGAAAATTTCATCCCTTTCCCACTGCTTTTCAGTGCCACCTTTGTCAAAAAAGGAAAGTGCCTCGTGTAGGAATAGAGATTTACTTAGGTGTTTTTTATTTTATTCCACTGTTGTATTTGTCTGTCTCAATGCCAATACCATACAGTGTTAAGTACAAACTAAAGCTTTAGTTCTTGACTCTGGTAGAGAGAGTTCTTCCGTTTTGGCCTTGTTCCAGAGTGTCTGCTGTTTTGGGCCCTCTGCACTTCCATGTAAATTTAGAACCAGCTTGTTGAGTTTGACCTAACCACACATTAAATCTGTAGATCGATTTGGAGATAATTTTAAAAAATTTAAGATATTTAGTATTCCTCTCTATGAAGATGGTACATGTCTCCATTTATTTGTCTTCATTATTTTCTCTCAATAAAGTTTTATATATCTATATCTCTCTATATCTATCTCTCGATATCTATATCTAGATCTCTTATTCATTTATTAGTTCATTTATCCTAGGCGTCTGTTATTTTTAATGCTGTGGTGAATGTTATCTCCTTTTAAAATATAATTTTCTAGATGTTTGTGCTGCCATATAGAACATTTTAATTATTCTATACTGACTTACATGCAGCATTTAAAAGACTCTCTAATATTTTATCTGTAGATTCTTTTGGACTTATATAACTGTATCTAATACCTGTTCATTTCTTCCTTTTCAGTCTACATAGATTATTCTTCTCTTGCTTTATTGCATTTGTAGGATCTCTAGTACAATGTTGAGTAGAAATGGTAAAAGTAGGCATCCTTATCTTCTATCTAAACCCAAGGGGAATGTTTTTGCTTTGTTTTATTTTGTTTTTGACAGCTTTTTATCTTATATTATTATTGTTTGTTTTGGCATAATTTCAGGCTTACAAGAAAGTTACAAAAATATTATGAAGTATTTCTGGCTACCCTTTATCCAGATTCAAGAGGATAGCTTTCGGTATTTCACCATTAAATAGGAAGTTTACTGTGGGAATTTTTTCTGGTAGACACTTGTTATTAGATTAAGGATATATTCTTTTATTTCTACTTTCTAAGAGTTTTAAATTTTTAATTATTTTATTTATTTATTTTTTTGGTGGTACCATGTGGCACGTGGGATCTCTGTTCCCCGACCAGGGATCGAAGCCGCGCCCCCTGCATTGGAAGCATGGAGTCTAACCACTGGACCGCCAGGGAAGTCCCTCTAAGAGTTTTTTTAATTCAAGAAAAGATGATGAATTTTATAACACATCTTTTCGGCATTTATTGAAATAAACATATACTTTTTTCCCTTAGTTCTGTTGAAGTGATAAGTTACATCAAAGGTTTTTCTAATATTAAACTTACCTTGCATTTCTTGTATAAATCCTCGTTAATCAACATATAGTATCTTTGTTTTTAGTCTTAATGTTTTTTAAAAAATATTTATTTATTTATTTGGTTGCACCAGGTCTTAGTTGCTGCAGGCAGCCTTCTTAGTTGTGGCATGTGAACTCTTAGTTGCGGCATGCATGTGGGATCTAGTTGCCTGACCAGGGATCGAACCCAGGTCCCCTGTATTGGGAGCGCGAAGTCTTATCCACTGTGCCACCAGGGAAGTCCCAACATATAGTATCTTTTTGATATGTAATTTCATATACTTGTTAATATTTGGTTTAAATTTTTTTGTCTATGACCTTGAGTAGTTGGATTTTGATGTCATGACACTAGCCTCATTACATTAATTGGGGTATTTAGTGATGTTTTCCATTTGTTCCAAGAGATCTAGTTTCCCCCTTTCCCCAACCTGCTCTGTACCCCAGGATATGGCCTTTTTCGGATTGTGTCACTGGGTTACTTTGTCTTTTGGTTTTTGGTGGGTTGGAAGGTGGGAGATATGGCAGGACATTGGAAGGCAAGAGGAAGGCGAGATTGGGTTATTTATTTTTCAGCTGCTTTCCTTTAGGGCTGCAGTTGGCAGTGGCTGCATTCCTCTCCTGGAGGCCAAAGGTCCTTTTCTTCAACTACAGGTCTCATTGGATTTTAGTTAGCAGCTTCTTTTCCTTGCCTTTCTTTAGGCATTTTGCTGTTGCTGGCCATGAGTGTTTTTGTTTTTGTTTTTGTTTTTAAATTGGTTTCCCTTGGCTCTGCTCATATCACAGCAATAGGCCATTCATTAAACTCTTCATGAATCCTGTGCAAGTGTCATTTGTTTCCTGCAAGGATACCGACTGATACCCTATTTGTCTATTCTTTGGAAGCATTTGTACAATACTGGAGTTATTTCCTCACTGAGTGTTTGCTGGAACTTACCAGAAGAGCCGTCTGCATCTGGGATTTTCTTGTGAGAATTTTTAAAAATTTAATTCAATTTTATAAATAGAGGACTGCACAATCCTCAGCAATGGTCTCAGATTATAATTGGCAATAAAACTCACAGACACAATAGGCATTCATCTGACACTAAATTTACTTACATTTATGAAAGGATAAAAGGGCATACTACATGCCCAGTATTTTCAGTTTTATTCTGGGGTCCAGCAGTGGTCTAAAGTTCCATACCACCGCACAGGATGATATCTGTTTGGGAGTTAAAGCCAAAGTGCATGTGGTTCACCTGAGCATATTGCAACAGTATTATGCTGATCCAGAACATCTAACAAAATAGGAGGACAGCTCCTGTGTGCTTTCACTGCATGGGGTACAATCATTTGTAAGATATATATCAATTGCCCACTTTAGTTCAAGGAAGTCATTGTCTAGCTTTCCAACAGCCTTTATATCATCCTAATCATACAGTCATTCAGTATCTATATACCAGTCATAGCTCTCCCTGTTCAGGTACAGTCCCCAAATAAAAGATTTCCCACTAAATAATATCTCAGACACAACATTTCTCATTTATCTAAGCACATTTTAGGGACCCAGTGCTGAAGGAAGGTAAAACCAGTATCATCTTCCCAGGACTGGTTCTATGGAAAGATCCTAGGACAGCTAGCACTTTGCCCATAAGAACTATTTGGGGTTTCTCTTTCTTCTCATGTCAGTTTTTGGGATGTTTTTCTTGGAATTTGTATGTTTTATCTAAATTTAAAAAATTGTTATAAAGTTTTCATAATATCTACTTATTTTGATGACTAAAGGGTCTTTAGTGAAGTCTCCTTTTAAATGAATAATATTGCTTATTTGTGCCTTTTAAATGTCCCCATCCCCACAGTTTTGTCAGTTTGTGGTAGATTAAATTATTGCTCAAAAACATTTACTTTGTCTCTGCAGCTACATTGCAGCCGTATACTTCCTCACTCCATTGATACTAGGCTCAGCTATGTCATGTGATTTGAACAATGGGATGTGAGCAGATAATAGGCAATCAGTTGCTTCAATATGATTGTACAGTTGGTCTTTCTTCTCACATCTCTGTCATCACTACGAGACTATCTTTCCCCTGGTTTATGCTGGTTCTTTAGCTTGAGCCCTGGAATGAGCAGGTGTAGATCAGACTCGAGCCCAACCTGCAGGAGGAGCCAAGTCCTGTGAGACCCATACCTTGAATGGGTATGGTCTAGCCAAGCCCAGCTTGTATCAGCTGAAATTCCAGCCAAACTACAGCCCACGAGTGATCATAAGTGATTCACATTTTAATCCATTGAACTTTGGGGTTATTTGTTACACAGTAAAAGCAATCCACTCTAATCATTAATTTCCATAGATATGAGGATTTTCTCAACATTTTTTGCTATTGATTTCTATCATCATTGCATTGCTCTGGATGATTATATGCTCTGGATGATTTTAAAATACTTTGAAATTTGAGGCTTACTTTATATCCTTAATACATGGTCAATTTTTATACTATCCTACATATGCTTGAAAACAGGGCATATTAACTATTACATGCTGCATTCTATGTGTCTATTAAGTTGTTTCTAATTGTATTTTTTCCCTTTTTTTAAAAAAATTTTATTTATTTATTTATTTACTTATGGCTGTGTTGGGTCTTCGTTTCTGTGCGAGGGCTTTCTCTAGTTGTGGCAAGCGGGGGCCACTCTTCATCGCAGTGCGCGGGCCTCTCATCATCGCGGCCTCTCTTGTTGCGGAGCACAGGCTCCAGACGTGCAGGCTCAGTAGTTGTGGCTCACGGGCCTAGTTGCTCACGGCATGTAGGATCCTCCCAGACCAGGGCTCGAACCCGTGTTCCCTGCACCGGCAGGCAGACTCTCAACCACTGCGCCACCAGGGAAGCCCTCTAATTGTATTTTTAAACCTTGCTATACTTAATTAAATTTTGTTGTTTAAGTAGCTTTATTGAAGTGTAATTGACATACAGGAAGTACATTTATTTAAAGAGTACAATTTGTAAATTTTGACAGTTGTGGAAACTGGAAAAACCACCATGATCAAGCTCCATTACTTCTTTTTTTTTTTTAAGTGAGTTTTTTTTTAAAAAGGTATATTTATTTATTTATGGCTGTGTTGGGTCTTCGTTTCTGTGTGAGGGCTTTATCTAGTTGCGGCAAGTGGGGGCCACTCTTCATTGCGGTGCGCGGGCCTCTCACTATCGCGGCCTCTCTTGTTGCGGAGCACAGGCTCCAGACGTGCAGGCTCAGTAATTGTGGCTCATGGGCCTAGTTGCTCCGCAGCATGTGGGATCCTCCCAGACCAGGACTTGAACCCGTGTGCCCTGCATTGGCAGGCAGATTCTCAACCACTGCGCCACCAGGGAAACCCTGTTTGTTTTTTTAATACTAAGCGGCATGAGCTCTTTCTATATTTTGGAGATTAATCCTTTGTCCATTGATTCGTTTGCGAATATTTTCTCCCATTCTGAGGGTTGTCTTTTTGTCTTGTCTGTAGTTTCCTTTGATTTGCAAAAGCTTTTAAGTTTCATTAGGTCCCATTTGTTTATTTTTGTTTTTATTTCCATTACTCTAGGAGGCGGATCAAAAAAGATCTTGCTGTGATTTATGTCAAAGAGTGTTTTCCCTATGTTTTCCTCTAAGAGTTTTATAGTGTCTGGTCTTACAGTTAGGTCTTTAATCCATTTTGAGTTTATTTCTGTGTATGGTGTTAGGAAGTGTTCTAATTTCATTCTTTTACATGTAGCTGTCCAGTTTTCCCAGCACTACTTATTGAAGAGGCTGTCTTTTCTCCATTGTATGTTCTTGCCTCCTTTGTCATAAATTAGGTGACCATATGTGCGTGGGTTTAACTCTGGGCTTTCTATTCTGTTCCATTGATCTATATTTCTGTTTTTGTGCCAGTACCATACTTTCTTGGTTACTGTAGCTTTGTTGTATAGTCTGAAGTCAAGGAGCCTGATTCCTCCAGCTCCGTTCTTTTCCCTCAGGACTGCTTTGGCTATTCGGGGTCTTTTGTGTCTCCATACAAATTTTAAGTTTTTTTTTTTTCTAGTTCTGTAAAAAATGCCATTGGTAATTTGGTAGGGATTGCATTGAATCTGTAGATTGCTTTGGGTAGTATAGTTATTTTCACAATATTGATTCTTCCAATCAAAGAACATGGTATATCTCTCCATCTGTTTGTATTATCTTTAATTTCTTTCATCAGTGTCTTATAGTTTTCTGCATACAGGTCTTTTGTCTCCCTAGGTAGGTTTATTCCTAGGTATTTTATTCTTTTTGTTGCAGTGGTAAATGGGAGTGTTTCCTTAATTTCTCTTTCAGATTTTTCATCATTAGTGTATAGGAATGCAAGAGATTTCTGTGCATTAATTTTGTATCCTGCTACTTTACCAAATTCATTGATTAGCTCTAGTAGTTTTCTGGTGGCATCTTTAGGATTCTCTATGTATAGTATCATGTCATCTGCAAACAGTGACAGTTTTACTTCTTCTTTTCCAATTTGTATTCCTTTTATTTCTTTTTCTTCTCTGATTGCCGTGGCTAGGACTTCCAAAACTATGTTGAATAATAGTGGTGAGAGTGGACATCCTTGTCTTGTTCCTGATCTTAGAGGAAATGCTTTCAGTTTTTCCCCGTTGAGAATGATGTTTGCTGTGGGTTTGTCGTATATGGCCTTTATTATGTTGAGGTAGGTTCCCTCTATGCCCACTTTCTGGAGTGTTTTTATCATAAATGGGTGTTGAATTTTGTCAAAAGCTTTTTCTGCATCTATTGAGATGATCATATGGTTTTTATTCTTCAATTTGTTAATATGGTGTATCACATTGATTGATTTGCGTGTATTGAAGAATCCTTGCATCCCTGGGATAAATCCCACTTGATTGTGGTATATGATCCTTTTAATGTGTTGTTGGATTCTGTTTGCTAGTATTTTGTTGAGGATTTTTGCATCTATATTCATCAGTGATTTTGGTCTGTAATTTTCTTTTTTTGTAGTATCTTTGTCTGGTTTTGGTATCAGGGTGATGGTGGCCTCATAGAATGAGTTTGGGAGTGTTCCTTCCTCTGCAATTTTTTGGAAGAGTTTGAGAAGGATGGGTGTTAGCTCCTCTCTAAATGTTTGATAGAATTCACCTGTGAAGCCATCTGGTCCTGGACTTTTGTTTGTTGGAAGATCTTTAATCACAGTTTCAATTTCATTACTTGCAACTGGTCTGTTCACATTTTCTGTTTCTTCCTGGTTCAGTCTTGGAAGGTTATACCTTTCTAAGAATTTGTCCATTTCTCCCAGATGGTCCATTTTATTGGCATAGAGTTGCTTGTAGTGGTCTCTTATGATGCTTTGTATTTCTGCAGTGTCCGTTGTAACTTCTTTTTCATTTCTAATTTTATTGATTTGAGTCCTCTCCCTCTTTTTCTTGATGAGTCTGGCTAATGGTTTATCAATTTTGTTTATCTTCTCAAAGAATCAGCTTTTAGTTTTATTGATCTTTGCTACTGTTTTCTTTGTTTCTATTTCATTTATTTCTGCTCTGATCTTTATGATTTCTTTCCTTCTACTAACTTTGGGTTTTGTTTGTTCTTCTTTCTCTAGTTGCTTTAGGTGTAAGGTTAGATTGTTTGAGATTTTTCTTGTTTCTTGAGGTGAGATTGAATTGCTATAAACTACCCTCGTAGAACTGCTTTTGCTGTGTCCCATAGGTTTTGGGTCATTGCGCTTTTGTTGTCATTTGCTTCTATGTATTTTTTAAATTTCTACTTTGATTTCTTCAATGATCTCTTGGTTATTTAGTAGTGCACTGTTTAGCCTCCATGCATTTGTATTTTTTACACTTTTTTCCTGTAATTTATTTCTAATCTCATAGTGTGGTGGTCGGAAAAGATGCTTGATATGATTTCAATTTTCTTAAATTTACCGAGGCTTGATTTGTGACCCAAGATGTGATCTCTCCTGGAGAATGTTCCATGTGCACTTGAGAAGAAAGTGTAATCTCTTGTTTTTAGATGGAATGTCCTATAAATATCAATTAAATCCATCTGGTCTGTTGTGTCATTTAAAGCTTGTGTTTCCTTATTAATTTTCTGTTTGGATGATCTGTCCATTGGTGTAAGTGAGGTGTTAAAGTCCCCCACTATTATTGTGTTACTGTCGATTTTCTCTTTTTAACAGCTCTTAGCAGTTGCCTTATGTATTGAGGTGCTCCTATGTTGGGTGTATATATTTTTATAATTGTTACATCTTCTTCTTGGATTGATCCCTTGATCATTATGTAGTGTCCTTCCTTGTCTCTTGTAACATTCTTTATTTTAAAGTGTATTTTATCTGATACGAGTCTTGCTACTCCAGCTTTCTTTTGATTTCCATTTGCATAGAATATCTTTTTCCATCCCTTCACTTTCAGTCTGTATGTGTCCCTAGGTCTGAAGTGGATCTCTTGTAGACAGCATATATATGGGTCTTGTTTTGGTATCCATTCAGCAAGCCTGTGTCTTTTGGTTGGAGCATTTAATCCATTCACGTTTAAGATAATTATCGATATATATGTTCCTATTACCATTTTCTTAATTTTTATGGGTTTGTTTTCATAGGTCCTTTTCTTCTGTTGTGTTTCCCACCTAGAGAAGTTCCTTTAGCATTTGTTGTAGAGCTGGTTTGGTGGTGCTGAATTCTCTTAGCTTTTGCTTGTCTGTAAAGCTTTTGATTTCTCCATCGAATCTGAATGAGATCCTTGCCGGGTAGAGTAATCTTGGTTGTAGGTTCTTCCCTTGCATCATTTCAAATATGTCATGCCACTCCCTTCTGGCTTGTAGAGTTTCTGCTGAGAAATCAGCTGTTAACCTTATGGGAGTTCCCTTGTATGTTATTTGTCGTTTTTCCCTTGTTGCTTTCAATAAGTTTTCTTTGTCTTTAATTTTTGTCAATTTGATAACCGTGTGCCTCGGTGTGTTTCTCCTTGGGTTTATCCTGCCTGGGACTCTCTGCGCTTCCTGGACTTGGGTGGCTATTTCCTTTCCCATGTTAGCGAAATTTTCGACTATAATCTCTTCAAATATTTTCTCGGGTCCTTTCCCTGTCTCTCCTCCTTCTGAGACCCCTATAATGCGAATGTTGTTGCGTTTAATGTTGTCCCAGAGGTCTCTTAGGCTGTCTTCTGCTATTGATTCCTTCTAGTGTATTTTTCATTTCAGTTATTGTATTGTTCATCTCTGTTTGTTTGTTCTTTAATTCTTGTAGGTCTTTGTTAAACATTTCTTGCATCTTCTCGATCTTTGCCTCCATTCTTTTTCCGAGGTCCTGGATCATCTTCACTATCATTATTCTGAATTCTTTTTCTGGAAGGTTGCCTATCTCCACTTCATTTAGTTGTTTTTCTGGGGTTTTATCTTGTTCCTTCATCTGATACATAGCCCTCTGCCTTTTCATCTTGTCTGTCTTTCTGTGAATGTTGTTTTTGTCCCACAGACTGCAGGATTGTAGTTCTTCTTGCTTCTGCTGCCTGCCCTCTAGTGGATGAGGCTATCTAAGAGGCTTGTGCAAGTTTCCTGATGGGAGGGACTGGTGGTGGGTAGAGTTGGGTGTTGCTCTGGTGGGCAGAGCTCAGTAAAACTTTAATCTGCTTGTCTGCTGATGGGTGGGGCTGGGTTCCCTCCCTGTTGGTTGTTTGGCCTGAGGTGACCCAACACTGGAGCCTACTTGGGCTCTTTGTTGGGGCTAATGGTGGACTCTGGGAGGGCTTACACCAAGGAGTACTTCCCAGAGCTTCTGCTGCCAGTGTCCTTGTCCTCATGGTGAGCCACAACCACCTCCCGCCTCTGCAGGACACCCTCCAACACTAGCATGTAGGTCTGGTTCGGTCTCCTATGGGGTCACTGCCCCTTCCCCCTGGGTGCTGATGCGTACACTACTTTGTGTGTGCCCTCCAAGAGTGGAATCTCTGTTTCCCCCAGTCCTGTTGAATTCCTGCAATCAAATCCCGCTAGCCTTCAAAGTCTGATTCTCTAGGAATTCCTCCTCCTGTTGCTGGACCCCCAGGTTGGGAAGCCTGACGTGGGGCTCAGAACCTTCATTTCTGTGGGTGGACTTCTGTGGTATAAGTGTTCTCCAGTTTGTGAGTCACCCACCCAGCAGTTATGGGTTTTGATTTTATTGTGATTGTGCCCCTCCTACCATCTCATTGTGGATTCTCCTTTGTCTTTGGATGTGGGGTATCTTTTCCGGTGAGTTCCAGTGTCTTCCTGTTGATGATTGTTCAGCAGTTAGTTGTGATTCTGGTGCTCTTGCAAGAGGGAGTGAGAGCACGTCCTTCTACTCCTCCATCTTGAACCAATTAGCTCACCCATTATTTTACTTTGGCCTCACCACAGCCTTGGAGATTGGAGGTATTTCAATTTTGTAAGTGGGAACCAGAGGCCCAAAGGAGGCCTGTAATATGTGCACAGTCACACAGTGAGTTAGCCAACCTCATCTCCCCAGCAGTGGATGGGTGAGGAAAGCTATGTCATCTCTGGCAAACGTTTTATCCCCTCTGAGCCTCAGTTCCTTCCCTTGTAAGACTAGGATGATTACTCCTATCCCTCAAGGTTGCTGGGAAGCTCGAATTTGTTCGATAGTGCACGTGACCTGTGGGTCCTGGTCACAGAAATGATCAGACACTCTGGCTGATGTAATTATCATCACCCCTCCCCCTCCCATTGAATTTGTGGAGGAGCAACATCTGACAGCATTAAAATCCAGCTGCAGTTGGAAGGCACTCTGATGGTCTCCACTGTGGGCACATCCTCCCTCTCCCCCAAATCCAAAGCCCAATCTCCAGGGAGTAAGCACTCTCCTGTGAACTGCAAGGATTTTATTGCTGGAATCCTCTAATCAGACACCTGGACATGGCAGGCTGCTGACACGACTTAGTGATCAGGCAAGTGGCTTCCTTGGAGCTGTTGACAGCTCCATCAACACAAAGGACTTGAGTATATTTATCCTGCAAAGAGAAGGTCAGGAAACCTGGTGAGGCCTCTGGGGTCCCGGAGACATCAAGGTGCACTGAACACTGGGGGGAGGCCTGCAGGCTTGTTTGGAGGGTAGCCTCTGGATCTGAGCAGGTAAAGGTGGATTCCTCCCAAAGAAGCTTCCTCCAGTGGAACAGAGAAGAGGGGTCTCCCTGGTGGGTTGAGGGCAGTCTGGGATAGAGTGGGGGAGGCTGCTGAGGACCACCTGGCAGGGCTCCACAGTGGCCCCTGGGAGTCTCCAGGGATGAGCTGACCCCCGTCTGTTTCCCCCCTCTGCCCCTTGGACACTTGCAGCTGAAGCAGTGGCTTGTTCCCACCACCTCTTGGGGTGGCAGAGAGAGGATTCACTCTGGTCCTCCACTCTGGGCATCCCAGGCCTGGGGAAGGCAGGATTGGAGCTTTTGGACTCAGCCTCCTCTTATGGCATTTGAGGCACAGAATGGCCCTTTGGGGTACAGGGAACAAGGGCAATGTGGGTTTTAGGTGGGATGGAGGAGGGGACTTGAGGCACTAAGGGAAAGGAACTGACGTTTGGAGAAGGCAAGGACTCAGTGTTAATGGTTTGCAGAAGATGCAGGTCATGGGCTGGAGAGGCTGCCATCAGGGAGGCCAGTGCTGAGGGCCTGACACCAAAGCCAGGTGGTGCCACAGAGACAGGAAGGCCTAGTCAGGGCCAGCTCAAGAGCTCCAGGGCTGGACTGAGTCTTCCTACCCGAGCCTCTCCCGTGCTGTGCGTGTCTGCCGCATCCTCTCTACCTCCTCATTCATGAGGCTCTTTCTCCTCCCAGGTTCCCAGGGAAGGGCCCTGGCGGAGAGGAAATGAGCTCCCCCACCTCGCACTGCTCTGAGCAGACCCCCCTCACCCGCCCCAAGACAGGCGCCAGAGGCACAGACACGCACAGCCGGACCCACCAGAACACCGAGAGTGTTTTGCCTACCCTCATCTGTCAACTTCCGGTCAGCGCAGCTCTTCAGTTGACTGGCAGTGTCCAGTACCAAAGGGTCTGTTTCATACTGTCTCACATTTGCCATATAGTCCTCAGGGGTTCCCGCCACGAACAGGCTAAGGGTCTCCCTCAAGGCCAGGCAAATGTCGCAATCTGAAACACAAAGATAAGGTGACCCTCCCTGGAAAGGCACCCATCAGAGCACACTCTTCCCTTCCCCCTCCCGACATGCTCAGTGCTGCCCTGGGAAGGTGTCAGAACCCTCGGGGAACCCGTGTCCCAGCCACTCACTTCCGCCCGAGATCGGGAGCAAGGCAGTGCAGAGCATCAGGAGAGCTCCAGCCCGCATCATGGGGCAGGTGGCAGGTGATCCTACCCACCTGGACCCCCTTTATACCTGCCCTGGGCCCCACAGCGGGGCCCAAGCCTGTCTGACACTTCTTTTTCCAGGAGGTACTGCCAGGCCTCTCCCAGGCCACAGCTTGGAGTTGCCCGGGGCTGCACAGGGAGGGGCTTTGTGTGACAGCAAGATGCTGGTCCTTCGGTCCACAGAGCGCACTGGCTCAGCCTCCGTCCCATCTGGGGGCTCTGTGGGAGGGTCAGCTGACACGGGAAGCTTAACAACTGAAAGTCCCCAGGTTGACCAGAAAAGGGGCAGAAATGCTCCCAAATCAGGCCTCCTGAATGATGGCCCATGGCAGCCTGTCACAACTGCATGTGACTTTGAAAACAGTCTGGTCTTGACGTTATGGGTTTTTCAGGAAGCTCAGTGCTTACAAATGGTCTCACAGGTAGTAAGTGCCAGGAAGGCCAGGGCACAAGCCCTGAACCCCTGGTCAGGCTCTCTGGTGGCTCCTTCCCTGCCCTGCTTTCATCACAGTGTCCTTGATCTTGTCAGTGGCCTCTGTTGAGCCACTCCCCCGAATTTGTTTCTGGAGCCCCGAAACCTCCCCTACATGGTGGCCCAGAAGTTCTAGTTTTCTTCTTGATCAAGTCCTGCCACCTGGTGACTTTGACAGTGTTACCAAACTCAGGCCTGGCTGCTCACCGCTTGAAAGCCAATACTCGAGAGGTTGGAAAGGAAAGTTTGCTTTATTCCAGAGGCCAGCAATCAGGGGAGAGGACGGATTCCTGTCCAAAGGCCAACTCCTAACTGCCGATCAAGGCGCAGGAGCTTTTAAGTGGGGTTTAAGGGGTGTATAGGCGAGGGAGGGGGCAGAGTAGCACAGTCAGGTCTGACAGTCATCTTGAAATTGGCAATGCGGTGGTCTGATCACCATCATCTTGATTGTTTTAAGTACAGTTAATCTTCAGTTCCAGGATCAGTTTGTTCCCATTTCCTTGAGGCCTGTTCTCAGAATTGTATGAAATGGGGCAGCTTATGTCATGGCTACCATCTGGTCATCATGTACTCATCTTCCTCCACCTGGTGGGGCTTTAGTATCTGCAGAACAGCTTAAAGGATATGGTTCTGAATATTACCTATAGCCCCTGAGGAGTAACTTGAGGACTAGACTTTGTTTAATGACTAAACGATTATTTTATCTTGTGTAGAGGCTTAGAGTTTAAAGTATAACTAAGTTCTAAGGCCATGGGGGTGGTTACAACAGCACCTCAATCTACACAGGAATATTTTCCCCAACCTGCTTCTTCTCTTGAGTGTCTCTGTACTGTTCCCCCCATCACCTCTCCAGAGCTCTGACTTCAGGAGAAGCCAAGCCCCTTCTAGGCCCACAGTCCCTGGGCCATTCGCACAACCAGTCCCGCACCCCTGCTGCCTCTGTGAACTTATCCCTGCCTTTCTTTCCTCCCTCAGTGACCTCCTTTCTGCTTCTTAACCAGCCCGAGTATGCTCCTGTAGCAGGGCTTTTGCATGTGCTGCCCTCCCTGCCTGGAATGCTCTTCCTCCCAGTGGCTGCATGCTTCGTTGCCTCATTTCTCAGGTCTGTTCAAATATCACACGTCAGAGAAATTTCTCCATACTCTTTTTTTAAAAAATACGTTTATTTATTTATTTATTTATTTTTGGTTGCGTTGGGTCTTTGTTGCTGTGCGTGGGCCTTCTCTAGTTGAGGTGAGCGGGGGCTACTCTTCGTTGCGGAGCACGGGCTCTAGGCATGCAGGCTCAGTAGTTGTGGCTCACGGGCTCTAGAGCACAGGCTCAGTGGTTGTGGCGCACGGGCTTAGTTGCTCCGTGGCATGTGGGATCTTCCCAGACCAGGGCTCAAACCCATGTCCCCTGCATTGGCAGGTGGATTCTTAACCACTGCGCCACCAGGGAAGTCCTCCCCATACTCTTGACCCCTTACATCAAAGGCGCTGGCCCCCTCCTTCCCCCCATGGCACTCTCTTTTTTCCCCCTGCTTCATCTTCCTCCATAGCACTTTTGCCATTGGTTGATTGTCTTTCACTCCCTCTTAGATGCGTAAAGAGCTGCAGGAGAGCGAGAGCTTTGCTGTGTGTGCTGCTGCATCCCCAGGACTAGGACAGGGCCCAGCGCTCAGTGGGTGTTTCACAATGTTTGTTAGAATAATGGAAGGAATATTCCATTTCTCTGGAGTTGATAAACAAGAATATTTTTACTTCTATTTGCCGTAGATGTGCTTATGAAGATTGCCTGGGATTAATTAAATTAGGTGAAGGTTTAAAATATTTTGATAAGTCAGAATTAAGTAACTTTTTGTTGGAGGCCCCTGGCTGGCCTTTTCTCTGAGTCACCTTTGGCAGAATAAAGTTTGCTGAAGCCCAGATTTGAAGTTGGGACACAAGTTGTGTGACCACAATCAGAACCTTATGCCAGATAGGATTCACATCTGGTAACTGCTCTTGGCAAGGAGGCACCAAGTATTGAGCTCCAGCTGTCAGCTGGTCTCCGTGGAGCCCTCCCTTGCCATGGCTACTGATGCCTGGGGGCCATACCTCTGAAGGTCACCCCATGAGGGGCTCAGGTGGCTGCAGATGTACCTCAGAGTTCCTGGGCAGGAACGTGAACACCATATGGCCCAGGCTGCACGTGCTTGCCCTTTGTCTGTGTGGGACAGGACTTCAGTGTGGTGGGACACCTGGGCACGTGTCACAAGCCTCCTGTCCTTCAGAAGACACTGCCCTCCATCCCCTCCCCAGCTCTGTGAGATGAGGAAGCCAGTAGCTTGGAGTGCTGAAGTAACACAGGTTGCTGCTATGGATCGAGCCCAGTGCCCTTCCGAGGATGCCACAAGACCATCTGAGACGTCCCTGGATGGTGGGGACATTTGGTGAAGTCAGGGCAAAGTGCTGAACAAGGTCAAGAGAGGAGTTGCAGCAGATGTAGCCCTTTCCTAATGCAAGCTTTTTTAAAATAAAATTTTAATTTGGGATAATTTTAGGCTTATAGAAAAGTTGCAAAGATTTGTTGAAACTGAGAATCAACTTTCGAACATTACTGATAACTAAACCCTACACTTTATTTGGATGTCACCAGGTTGTCCACTAATGTCCTCTTTGGGTTCCAGGATCCAATATACAACCTGCACACACTGCATTCATTGTCTTGTCTCCTCAGTCTTCTCTGCTCTGTGGAGTGACTCATTCTTTCCTTGTCTGTCATGGCCTTGGCAGTCTTGAGGAGGACTGGCCAGGTATTGTAGAATGATCCCCAAGCTGAGTTTGTCTGCTGTTGTTCTCATAGTGTAGACTGGGGTACAGACTTTGGGTTTTGAGAACACCACAGAAGTGAAGTGCCCTTCCCATCACCTTACATCAGGGTATATATGGCAGCAGTATGTGTTACCACTGGGTATATCAGCCATGATTACTTGACTAATGTTGTGTTTGCCATGTTTCTGCACTGTTTTCCCCTTCCCCTGCTGTTTTCTTTGGAAATGAGTTACTAAGTCTAGCCCACTCTCAGGGAGGTCAGGGCAGTAAGTTCCCCCTCCTGGAGGGGATAATCTACATATATGATTTGGGATGTTTCTGTAGGGAATGTTTGTCTCTTCTCCCCCATTTATTTATTTAATCATTTATTTATATCAGTATGGACTCACACATATTACTTTATACTTTAGGTTATCATCTAATATTCTGTTATTTATTTTGTTGGTCAAACTGTTTCCAATTTGGACATTGGAAGCTTTCTCAGGCTTCCTTTTGCTAGAGTTTTCAAGGACCATCTCATCTTGTTTGCACCAACAAACTGCTTTCCTAGAGTGGAAAGTTGAACTTGACTCTTGAGAGAGTTTTCAGCATGTGGAGGGGCACCTCTGGTGGACCCAGCACTCTGGGCCTTAGGACTCCCATCCACAGTGGCCTGTAAGGCTGTGGGCCTCAGAGTCTCTGATGCAGGAGTCAAACCCCACAAACCCACAGCTGTTTACTGATGCTTCTGGATAGGCTATGCAGTCCAAGCACCTCTTGGGACCAGGTGCACTGACGGAGGAGGGCGAGACAGCCAGGAGAGGGGGCAAGGCTGGAGCCACTGGGAGTCAAGAGCGTGCCCAGGAACTTGCTCCCTTAAGGGTCTGAGAAAAGCTGGCAGCACGATAAAAAATGACAGAACTACCGGCCCCTAAGAAAACCCACGTGGCCACAAGTCCTGTGAATTCCCTGGTAGGGAGTGATTCAGAGCCCAAGGCTGGTGTCCGCCAGTCCTCGGGGCCCAGTCCAGAGACTGCAGCAGTTAAGGTATTTAGGGGGCTTTGGTAAGGTCCAGCTCCTCATTCTTATCTCCAGGACTTAACCTTGGGGAAAAGGTAAGGATGCTGGATGACTCCCTGTAGTGGTGTAGACCTGTCCTTGACCCTCCTGTGCTTTCCTGTCCGCAGTTCGGGAGAGTACTGCCTTTGGAGCCCGGATAGACTGGGGGGAAGGATGACCAGGAAAACAGGTGATGGCTGGGGCTGGGACAACAGAGCATTTGGCTCAGAATGGAGTCCCTTAGAAATGTCAGCTCCAGCTGTTCTTTGGCAAAGATACCACCACGTCTTCTCCAGGAGCTCTGCTCTCAGAGTTGGAAGGGCTTCCCACACTAAACACCTGCAAGGACTGAGGGAGCCACCTGCGCCAGGTGCCTGCCCTCAGGCCTGTGGAGCTCCCGGGAGGGGTGTGGGCTGGGCTCAGGGAGCTAGTGGTTTATAAAGCAGCAGAAACCCTGCCCTGAGCAGAGCATCCCAGCGCTGACACGATGAAGGGAACACTGCTTGTGCTGGCCTTGCTGGTGACCAGAGAGCTGACCTTTGAGACGGGTGAGGGTAGGAAGGAGGGTACAGATGGTCTTCCTGACCCTTGCCCCATGCCATCTCACTGCATCCTTCCATAGTCATCTCCAGGCAGCTTCTAGGGACAGATTTAGAGGGCAGCTGGCAGATCAGTGCCCAGGAGTTCTGCAGAAACCCCCTGAGGCTTTCAGTCTTTGAA
Source organism: Balaenoptera physalus (assembly GCF_965194825.1). NCBI lineage: Eukaryota > Metazoa > Chordata > Mammalia > Artiodactyla > Balaenopteridae > Balaenoptera > Balaenoptera physalus. The sequence continues at coordinate 17,488,078 of NC_138900.1, read as the reverse complement.
TGCAGGGGAAGGTCATTAGCTGTTCACACTGTGAGGGATAGTTAGTTGGGGGTAGTGGTGCTTATTGGAAGGGAAGAAGCAGGCAGGCTGGTATGCCTGGGGTAAGTGGTCAAGGGCAGATGGGTCTCCAGTCCTAGCCCCTCTAGCTGCTCCCTTCTGCTGGGAGTGCCTCATAGAGAATGTTTTCTGTCTGGGATATAACAGTCCTGGGAGAGGGTGGATCTCAGTGGGAGGTGAGTCTGGAAGCATTGGACATGTGAGTTACTATCAAGTGGTGGGGAAACGGGAACCTCCTACCCCAGTGATTTCTTTGATGAAGTGTTTTCTGTCTGTGCTTTCAGTGGAAGCTTGCCCTATATTTTACGGAGTGGTTAGCACCGTGGTCCTCGGAAAGCAGGACACTGTTGGACCTAGCCCTCGAAACAGTAGGCACTACTGAATGGGAAAAAGCAGCCATAGAAAAAAATCCAGGATTGCTACAATGAGTTGGGATTTCTGGACAAGCTCAAGCCTCTGAAACTCATGGTAATTTACTCTCCCCATCCGCCACCCTGACGACACACATGCAGCATATTGCAATATGCCACATGGTAATAGACCGTGCAGTCATGGGATATGTGAGAGACAAGAGCTATAAACAATGAAACGCATAAACCTTTGCTCCACCCTACGGCACATATGATATGCAACCACAGGCCACCTGCACACCCAGCCTCTTCTGCTACCGAATATGTCCATAGCATGCCAATTAGCTCCCACACAGCAGCGGACTAATATCAATGCAACACACCAAGTGTGTTGACTCGTGATTTTTTTCTTGGTGAGGGGAATTAGCATTGGAGGAGCAGAATTTTAATCTTTGTCAGGAAAGGAAGAATTCAGCTCACACGCACTAGGAGTCCTGTCAGAGCTCTTTTAGGAATATTGAAAATGACCCCCTGCCTTTAGACTCTTTTCCCAGGGAGGGACTCCCTTGGCTTTGTAAGGTTTCTGGCTTGTGGCCACTTCACTTCCTCTTGTGCCCACTTTGATGGCTATTCCTCTGGCTCAGAGCCCCACTTCCACCGACATTGTCTCAGTGCCTACAGGCCAGAATTCCACTCAGGTGTTTTGGGGCCTGAGGCTCCTGAGGCAGCTTCTAGCTTCATGCAGCTGCTCAGCTGCACTAGTAATGTATCTCCTGAGGAAAGATCTTTCTTTCGTTGTTGTTCTTGTCATACCTCATACTACCAGATAGGTAGTCTGCCTTTTACCCAATTTTCCTCAAAGTGTTGATACTGCATAGCGAGACGTTTTCCCATAAAGCAGAGTTTCTTGCACTAATATAAGCACACAGGGCACATGGGGTTGTTTACAACACCTGCATGCACCTGCATGACAGAAGGGGCTCAGGTGCAGGAGATGTGGCACAAACCCAGCCTCCGCTACCTTGCTCCTCCCTCAGGACCAGCCCCTGCTACGCCCTGCAGAACCCTTGTCATCTCCTCCCCTGCCTGGCATAGCTCGTTACTCTGTCTCCATCCTGACACCTGTGCACAGGCGATTAGGGAGCCATCCTCCTCCTGGCCTGCCTGATGGCAGCCCCCTCTCCACTGGTGGGTCTGTGGGCCAGAGGTTCTTGCTGGGGATGCAGCTGAATCACTGAGGGTGAGGTGTGAGGTGATCCTGGGGAGACAGGGTCGCCCTGCTGTGGGCTCAGGTCCTGTCCCTCCTCATCCTACTCCCTCCCAGGGTTCCATCCTCCTCAGCGACGAATGTGTTAACTATACAGTATCCACGGCGATGGATGATATTCTAGGAGACATTTGTAAACTGCTCCCTTTGGGGAGATAATCTTTGCGAGTGATGCCTGGTCTACGCTTGGTCTTCCTGCCCTGTTCTCCTTATCAGCTGCAGCTAGAATCCAACACCTGTCCCCACCTGACTCCGATAAAATAACTGCCGCTTCGCTCAGTGTGCCCATCGTCTGCGTGCTGTGCGGGGAGGATGTGAGGCCCAGCAGATCTTGGGAGATGGTGAGAAGTGACACATGTGGTCATTGAGAGCATGGGGACCGGAGTCAGAACCAGGGTAAGCCTAGGCTCTGTCCTTGGCAAGCTGTGGCACCATGGGCAAGTTTGCTGTAACTTTCTCAGGCCATTCTCTCATCTGCGAAATGGGGATTGTGTGTGAAGATTAAGCAAAATAACACATATCTAACCCCCGACTTCACCAGCCTGGAAAGAAAAGTGTTGTCCGGGGCCACAGATAGCAGCATATCTCCCACTCTGGCCTTTATCACAGTTGCAGAGTTTCTAGTCCTTTAAATGTCCCTCCGGTTATTGGAGGGCGACTCAGGAGATGACCTGAGTAGGCCCATCACAAGTCCCCTCTTTTTCCCAGTGGCATTCGCCATTTTCTACTTCTTAGGTGGATGTCTTCTGAGGATCCTGACCTTTCTTCAGGGACACTTAGTACCACTGCTGTCCTTGGGTTCTGCCACTGGGACCAGGGCCCCCATGAAGTCTTGGGCCAGGAGGAAGGGAGTGGATGGAAGAAGCTAACCCAGAGGCAGTGTTGTTGTCATGGAAAGAGCTCAGGCTCTGAAGTCTTAATTGCAGGATGTGCCACATGGGGCACGTGTCCCGAACCCTCCGAGCCTACTTCTAAAAGCATGAAATGAGTAATTGCGTTACCAGTAGGAGACTTGTGAAGCTACAAAGAAGGGACTAGGTTTCACCTCTCTCTCCTAGGGTCTAGGGCAATGTCAGCTACAGTGAGCATGGCCCACAAAAAGAGTGGCATAACTGGTAAAATCTCTCTACTGTCTGGCCAGGTGAGCAAAATAAGGTCACATGCCAGGAGCTGAACTTGGGACTTGGGGCTAAGAGGCCAGGGCCTTGAGTCCTGGCTCTTCTTTGACCTGATGGCTGAACTTAAGCATCTAAATTCACCCGTTTGTCCATTCTACACCTTGATTTTACATCTGCCAAGTGCTGGATGCTCTGCTAGGCTTAGTATTAAGTGTTCAGGTCATCCTAAAAAGATGTAAAATTTTGTTGAATAGTACAAAATAAAATTTGAACAGATAAAGAGCTAAATCATATCCTTGTATGAGATGAATTGACATTTTAGAAATGTCATCTGTTCCCAAACCCATCTAAATTAATCTTTGTTCGAATGAAGATTGACTTAATATTTGCCCCCCAAAATAAATGCTTGAAGTCAACCAAGGAAATTTTGAAAAGCAGGAACTGTAAAGAGGATTGTTTTCACTGGGTACTGCAACAGAAGTATAAGTCTCCAGCTAATAAATACTCTAGCTTTAGTGGAGGAATATTTAGGTGGTCATTGTGACCGAAGAGAAAACACATGGATAGAGTCAAAGATAGTTTAAGATATAATAATAACAATTTATTGAATCATGAAGAATGGATTTTTAAAAAATGGCATTGAGGGGCTTCCCTGGTGGTGCAGTGGTTGAGAATCCGCCTGCCAATGCAGGGGACACGGGTTTGAGCCCTAGTCTGGGAAGATCCCACATGCTGCGGAGCAACTAGGCCCGTGAGCCACAACTACTGAGCCTGTGCGTCTGGAGCCTGTGCTCCACAACAAGAGAGGCCGCGATAATGAGAGGCCCGTGCACCGCGATGAAGAGTGGCCCCCGCTTGCCGCAACTAGAGAAAGCCCTCGCACAGAAACAAAGACCCAACACAGCCATAAATAAATAAATAAATAAATAAATAAACCCAAAGTTTAAAAAAAAAAAGATGTAACACTCAAGATTTCAGCTTTAAAAAAAAAAAAAATGGCATAGAGAAAAATGGCCAAAGATTAAAACAATCGAGATGGATCTACCAAGCCTTTTCCTATGGATTTATGTGGATTAACGATTTAATTAACATTGCTCCAATAGTTAATTATTCGTCAGTCACAACTGGTTTCTCTGTCTCTCTGTCTCTCTGTTTCTTTCAGTATGACATTCATGATATCATAAATACTTTGTCTCCTAGGGCAGAATATACAATGGAGAAAAGACAAACTCTTCAGCAAGTGGTGTTGGGAAAGCTGCACAGCCACATGTAAATCAGTGAATTTAGAACACATGCTCACACCATACCCAAAAATAAACTTAAAATGGCTTAAAGACTTAAACATAAGACATGACACCATAAAACTCCTAGACGAGAACATAGGCAAAACATCCTCTGACATAAATCGTACCAATGTTTCCTTAGATCAGTCTCACTAGGCTATAGAAATAAAAGCAAAAATAAACAAATGGGACCTAATCAAACTTATAAGCTTTTCCACAGCAAAGGAAACCATAAACAAAATGTAAAGACAACCCACAGCATTGACATATATACACTACCAAATGTAAAATAGACAGCTAGTGGGAAGCAGCCGCATAGCACAGGGAGATCAGCTTGGTGCTTTGTGACCACCTAGAGGGGTGGGATAGGGAGGGTGGGAGGGAGGCTCAAGAGGGAGGGGATATGGGGATGTATGTGTATATATAGCTGATTCACTTTGTTATAAAGCAGACACTAATATACCATTGTAAAGCAATTATACTCCAATAAAGATGTTAAAAAAAAATAAAGACAATCCATAGGCTGGGAGAAAATACTTGCAAACAATGCGACCAACAATGGCTTAATTTCCAAAACATACAAACAGCTCTTACAACGCAATAACAAAAAACCAAACAGCCCAATCAAAAAATGGGCAGAAGACTTAAATAGACATCTCTCCAAAGAAGACATACAGATGGCCAATAGGCACATGTAAAGATGCTCAACATTGCTAATTATTAAAGAAATGCAAGTCAAAACCACAATGAGGTACCACCTCACACTGGTCAAAATGGCTATCATTAAAAAGTCTACGAATAACAAATGCTGGAAAGGGTGTGGAGAAAAGGGAACCCTCCTACACTGTTGGTGGAAATGTAAATTGGTGCAGCCACTATGGAAAACGTTATGGAGGTTCCTCAAAAAACTAAAAATAGAATTACCATATGATCTAACAATTCCACTCCTGGGCATATATCTGGACAAAACTATAATTCGAAAGTGTTCATAGCAGCACCATTTACAATAGCCAAGACATGGAAGCAACCTAAGAGTCCATCGACAGATGAATGGATAAAGTAGAAGTAGTATATATATATATATATATATATATATATATATATATATATATATACACACAACGGAATACCACTCAGCCATTAAAAAGAATGAAATAATGCCATTTGCAGCAACATGGATGGAACTAGAGATTATCATGCTAAGTGAAGTAAGTCAGAAAGACAAAGACAAATACCATATGATACCATTTATTTTATTTATCAATTTTTAGAATTTATTATTTATTTATTTATTTATTTATTTATTTATTTATTTATTTATTTTTGGCTGCATTGGGTCTCTGTTGCTGCCCGTGGACTTTCTCTAGTTGCGGTGAGTGGGGGCTACTCTTCGTTGTGGTGCACAGGCTTCTTATTGCAGTGGCTTCTCCTGTTGTGGAGCATGGTCTCTAGGCATGTGGGCTTCAGTAGTTGTGGCACGTGGGCTCAGTAGTTGTAGCACACGGGCTTAGTTGCTCCACAGCATGTGGGATCTTCCTGGACTAGGGATCAAATCCATGTCCCCTGCATTGGCAGGCGGATTCTTAACTACTGTGCCACCAGGGAAGTCCTATTTATATATGGAATCTTAAATATGACACAAATGAACTTATTCACAAAACAGAAATAGACTCACAAGCATAGAGAACAGACCTGTGGTTGCCAAGGGGCAGGGGTGAGGGAGGAATCAATTTGGAGTTTGGGATTAGCAGATGCAAACTATTATATATAGACTGGATAAACAACAGGGTCCTACTGTATAGCACAGGGAACTATATTCGACATCCTGTAATAGCCATAATGGAAAAGAATATGAAAAAGAATATATATATATACACACACATATATATACACACATATATATATATAAACTGAATCACTTTGCTGTACACCAGAAACTAACACAACATTGTAAATCAACTACACTTCAATAAAAATAAATTAAAAACAAATAAACAAACCAAAAAACAAAACCTTTGTCTCCTAATCAGATGCTTGGAGATGGTCTTAGGACATTAGTGCAATTTTCCCAGGTTGCCGCCTCCCGAATAAAGCAATTTTTCCTTTTCCAGCAACTCTTATCTCTCCAGTATCGACCTTTCCAACAGTGAGCAGCTGAATTTGGGTAGGGTACTGGCTTCCTCCAGTTACACTCCTGGGTTGAACACAGTCACTGACTACATAGACAGGGATGTTTACTGTGGGAACGGCAGCAGAGCTCCATACTTGACCACCTGCTCAGTCACCCAACATCCCTCCCCCATTTTCCCCAATATGACCCTGTCTAGAGTTTTTCTCTCTTGTCACTGCCCAAATATACTGTAGCCCATAAAATCGACTTCAGCCCACATGTATTTGAAGAGAAATAAGATAGTATTTATTAGCTTCCAGATAATAGGTGGATGCACTGCGTATGGAAATGACAAGCTTTAGTGTGTCTTTTGATTTTGTAGCTTTGTGAAGCATAATACAATGTCTCTAATTATTTCTGTGATCGGTTGCAGAGTACACACCACGGAAATCTTTGTGCGTCCCTTTGAGAGGAGCGAGACCCCATCTCTTTATGGGAACTTCGGGGCACCACTTCCAAGAGCCAATTGCTGGGCATCTTGGCCTTTGCCGAGAGGTCTGGAGAGGGCGCCCCTAGCCAGCGTCCGCGTCTGGGTGAAAACTACATTACCCAGATGTCTCTGCGCTGCGCGTCTGCGGCGCTGGGCCAATGAAGGAGAGCGTCCGAGGAGAAGGACGCTCTCATACTTTGCGAAACCTGTCAAGGAGGGACTTCCGGCGTTCGCCCGGCGGCGGTCATTTTGGTGACCATGGGTCGGCCTGATTGATCCTGTTCTGGAGCTCTTGGTCCGGCCCGAGGTAAAGTGAGCGGGAAGGGGCGAGAGAAGATGTTGTCTGCAGCTCATAGAGGCGGGTCTGTGGCTCGGAGAGGGCGCCGCCTGGGGTGACTCCGCCCGGGGGCTGGGGTAGGGGCTTGGCTGAGCTCGCGGCGCCCGGGCTTGGTCGCCCGACTCTCCCGGCTTCGCTCCGCCACAGGCTCTCTGGCGGCTGTGCTGAGGGACCCAGCAGAGGTTGATGCTCTGTGCCGCAGGCCTTCACCTGCCCAGACCCCCCCCTCCGAATCCTAAAGCTTCGAATGAGGGGTGCCTGCTCGGGTCACTTCAGGTTGTCCCCTTTAAGACAGTGGAGCGTTCCTGGGTGGAGTGCCCATTTCTGACACCCAGTGTAATGAGTAGAGGACTTTTACACGCAGAGGGACCAACATGTGCAGAGCCATGGAGGTGCGATTGAGGAGCATTCGGGAAACCTGGGGCGAGTCTCCTTATGGAAACTTTGTGAGCGGATGAGCCCTATGTGGAATGGTAGTTGCCCGAGCAGCTGGGCCTGCATTCTGAAGACGCTGGTAGCCACGGAGAGTTGTGAGCAGATAGACTAGATTTGAACTAGAATTCTAAAAGTTTCCTAAAGGATGCTGAGAGATCAAACTGCGTGCGGGGTAGAGGGTAGGGGTGGGCAGTTGAGGACAGTGGATATGGGGTGACGTTGTGGAGGCTACTGCAAACAGACCAGAATTACCATGGAGGCTGGACCGGAGAGGTGGCTGTAGAGTGGGGAGAAGTGATCCAATTATGAGAAGTTTTTTTTTTTTTTTTTAATTTATTTATTTTGGCTGCTCTGGGTCTTAGTTACGGCGCACGGGATCTTTGTTGTAGCATGTGGGCTCTTAGTTGTGGCATGTTTGCAGGATCTAGTTCCCTGACCAGAGATCGAACCCAGGCCCCCTGCATTGGGAGTGCAGAGTCTTAACCACTGGGCCACCAGGGAAGTCCCTATGAGAAGATTTTAAAGGACAGAAAAACTAGCATCCACTCAGCCCTCTTTCCCCATTTTTAACTAGGAGTTTATGAAACAACCACTCATTTCAACATCGAGAGATCAGTATTCTAAATGTGTAGGTATAGGTAGGCATTTCAATTCAACACTGAAATGTATGAATTTAACAAGTTTATGCAAACACTTAATATTTGGTTCACACCTTAATATACCATAAAGCAGTATATTAAGACACTAAAAAGTCTTAAATATTACATTTTCTCAAATACTCAAAAGGTAAATATAACACACATCTAAAATTTCAAAAGCCATTAAATCATTTGCACTGAAAACATTGACAAAAGCCTTAATTCTGTGGATGGTAGTTATAGCTCATATTTAACACTTGACATACACTAAGGCATACGATACCAACATCAGCCCCATGAGGTTGGTACCATTTTTCTGCCCATTTTACAGATAAAAACACTGAGGCACAGGAAGATTGAGTCCTAGTTTAAGGTTACACAGCTAGTAAGAGGCAGCACCAAGGACTGAAGCCCAGAAGTTAAAGTCAGGTCATCTTGCTTCAGGGTAGGCATAGGAGGTTGGATCAGCCCTTGAGACCCCACCATGGATGCCCTTCCTTCATAGTCTCTTCCCACAGGTTTCCATGGCTTCAGAAGCACTTATGAGCGGTGCACAGGTGAGTAAAGATTGTCTCAGGCCGTCACTCTCCCCATCTCCCACTCATGGTCTCCAGGATGTGTCCTGGGACCCCCTGCCTGCCACTCTAGTGTTGTCATTGGTTCTGAGGCCTCTCCTCAGACTCAAGACCCTGAATCCAGGCCAGGGGTTATATGGAGGAGTCCCTGGTTTCTGGCCACTAATAGTCTGTCCTGTAGAAGGTATTAAATGTACTGGAATCACCACGTGCAAATGCTTAGAGGTGAGACTGAGTGGCAACCGCAGTTCTCCATTACGTCTTATGGGATCAGAGAGCCGGGGTGCAGGAGTCAGGCCTGAAATGGCAGGCTGAGGAACTGTGCCTCTGTTCTGGGGACACTGGGAGCCATGGAAGTTTTGGAGTAGAAGACGGTCTGAATCAGGTCTAAACAGACTTTCTCTGGTCACAGAGTGGAGAGCAGACAGTAGGAGTGAGGGAGGCTTCTGCAGTACTCCAGATGAGTGTGGTGACAGCTGGACCAGGTTGGTGGCTGGATCAGGGTAGTGGCTGTGGATGGGGGTTCGTGGATTTGTTTTTAAAGTAGGTCCAACAAAACTTTCTGACTAGAGAGGGGGGTTGTCTAAGTTTTGGCCTTTGCAGCTGGAAGGAAGGAGATGCCATTAACTGGAATGGGGAAATCACTTGTAGGCGTAATTTTCAAGAGGGAATATTAGGAGTTAGATTTTGGCCATGTTGAGTCTGAGATGCAGAGACCCCCCCTGCCCCAAGTGGAGGCTTTGAGTGGACAGCTGGACATAGGTCTGGATTTCAGGGGAAGGATTCAGGTTGGAGACACCACAAGCTGGTGGCCTGTGTGTGGACTGGGATGGAGCTGTGAGTCATTTAGGAGGGGGAGTCTTCAGATAATGGTGACAGTGTTGTTAGGGGACAAGGAAGAGGAGGGCCAGACTGGAGGACTGGGCCTCTCTCTGGAGCACCTGAATGGGGCTGGTGCACATCACAAAGGCAGATGAGGGAGAGTAGCGGCCGTGCGGGAGGAGGTAGGTGTGGGGGAGAGGTGGGTCTGTAGGGGACCAAGGCTTCCAAGGGGGAGTGCACATGAGGTGGATGTGGGAGCATAGCAGTAATGGAGGTGAGATGGCAGTGAGGCCAAGGGCTACTCCCCCCTCTAAAAGCACGCTAGAGTTTTGTGGTGACCTTTGGTGAGGCCTGCAGGGTTTCGCTCAGGCTGGCAGATAAGCTCAGGGGCAAATGGGTCAGCTGGGAGAGTAGCTAGGCCTGGGCTGGGGGACGGGAGGTTCTGGGTTTTGAATGAGGCTTGAATGGAAAGAGGAAGGCTGAGACTGGTGAAGGGACAGCATGTGTAACACAGCAGTAAAGAGAACTTAAAAGTATGTGGCACCTGCATGTGGTTCTAGGTGGCTGAAGCTGAAGCAAGGGAAGGGCATGGTGGAGAGGCCTTTAAAGCAGGGCTAGGGGCTTCCCCTGCCAGTGTGGGCCAACAGGGCTCTGGGGCAGGATGGATCGTAACTGCGTTTGGCAAGCACTCTCCAGATGCCTTGTGCAGAGTGGCATGTGGGGAGGCCAGGGAGATGCCTTTGGTGTGGGCTGAGGTGGAGGAGGTAGCAGTGGTGGTGGGGGGTTGGAAATGTGGGGGAGGCGTTGCCAATGGAGTGATGTGCTCAGTGGAGAGAGCGAGAACTGAAGGTCCCAGGGGCTTGCTCCCAGCAGCTTAAAGGAAGAAAACTGAGCCCATGTTTGGTGTATCTGGGAACCCTTGGGGAACTTGCTGGCAAGAGTGGAGGTGGAGACTTTCATGCCATGCCCAGTGCTTGGATGGCATTTATTTATTTGCCCACATGCCTATCGTGGATGTGGGATGGCACATTGATCAGTAGGAAAGAGGAGAATGCTGGCACGAGTGGCATCTGGGCCTTGTATATCCTGAGTTTTGGAGCTGGAGAGGAGTGGGGGCAGGGAGTGGATGTTTGGGGGGACTGAGGGTCCTGGTGAGAGAGGCTGCTCAAGGACGTTGCCTGCCCCATCATGGTAGGGCACTGTAACCTTTGAGGATGTGGCTGTGGACTTGTCTCAGGAGGAGTGGGAGCTTCTTGATGGGACTCAGAGACTCCTGTACCATGATGTGATGTTGGAGAATTTTGCACTTGTAACCTCACTGGGAAAGTCCTTCACACTCAACTGAGTGTCTTTGACTGGGTTCTTTCCTTCCTTGTTTCTCCAGGGGCCACTCTTTCCTTCACACAGCCAGACTGTGGACATTGCTCCCTTCCTGTGTTTTCTTTCATAGGTGCTGTGGGTGCCAGGCTTGGCTGAGTGTACTTTCTCATCCTCTCCCAAGCAACCCTTCAGCATCCCTGAAGCCTTTCAGGGAAGGATATGGAAGTAGGAAGTCTGCAATGAAACCAGTGGATCCCAAAGACTTGGTCACCCTGGCAGAGTGACTGTCCAGATATATTGCAACTCTCTGCCCCAGTTCTGCCCCCTTCCCTCCAGCTGGCATTTTCTCATGCCTGACTGTGCCAGGAATTGCAGGCACCAACATGGTCATTACTTGTGGGGACCACTGGGCTATTCCTATAAGATACTCCTCCAAGGTTCTTTCTGTAACATTAGTTTTTTTTCCTGTGGTCATGGGGTGGGTTGCTCTGCACCAGTGCTGTCTACTCACCTACCTTGTCTTTCACTTAGGACTTGCGTCTTCCAGGTTCCATGTTGTTGCCCACCTGGAGTTGCAGGGAGAGATGTGGGTGCCTGACGGGGCAGGCCTGACTCCAGCCATAGCAAGAGGGCCTTGGAAGGGGACTGGCCTTGGGAGGTGGGACCTGAGGGATGGCTCCATGTCAGGGCTGGGTTCACATCATACCAGGAACCTCTCTAGTGCCCATTGTTGTTTTCATGCCAAGGTCAGGGGCCATAATTTACTTCTATCTTTTAATCTCCATTCTTGACAATTTGCCCCTTTATCATTTCTATTCTGACTTTTGGCCAGGGCTAATCCATGCCTGTCTGGCCTTCAGGTCTCCCCTGTTCCTCTCCACTGCTCCCTCGGAAGGGCTCTCCAGCATTGAGCTACACATAATGTATTGGTGAGATGTACACATATTCTAAGCAGTACATGAACACCAGCTACTTGGTTGCAGTTGATTTCCCCTTTTGTTCAGTGCTCATGTCACTAGCAGACAAGCCCCTGCTGAAAGCCATTTGCAGAGAAGTGAGTTGGGAGACCCAGCTTCTCCTTCCTGTACTGCATCCCACCTGTTTCCTTGCCCGTAGTAGACCTCCCCATTGTATGATCTTGCAGGCTCAGAACTGCACAGCAGACCCTTTCTTACATCACTTCAGCCCCTTTGTCCTCCCAACAGTCCTATGTACTAATTCCTGGGTTTGTAAGAAGTACATTTGTGATAGGGCTGCCCCCTCCCACCAGAGGCTGCATGCTTTCAGATTGTTGGTTTTGAATGAAGGATGAGGAGGCACTTTCTCAAGGCGTGTTACAACTCAGGACTCCCAAGGCAGGTCCAACCACCCAGAAGGCCTACCCTTGTGCGATGTGTGGCCCAGTCTTGAAAGACATTTTGTACCTGGCTGAGCAGCAGGGAATATACCCCAGGCAGAAACTGCACATATGTGCAGCATGTGTGAAACAACTCTGGTATAAGCATTCACCAGCAACAGAAGCAGCACAGTGGAGAGAAACACCTCAGAAGGGTTGAGGACTGGCTTTTGTTTGTTAAGAATTGCAGAGTCCACATGTCAGAGAATCCCTTTATGTATGGGGATGGTAGGAAGGACCTCCTGCCCAGCTTGGGCCTTCTCCAGCACCAGACCACTCACAGCAAGGGGAATTCACCTAGAAGCACTGAATGCAGGGATACTTTTCACAATGGAGAAGGGCATTATAGGTGAATGTGGGAAAGCCTTTAGCCACAAAAATAGGCTCGTTGAACACCAAAGAGTTAACTCTGGAGAAAGACCTTATCAGTGCATTGAATGTGGAAAATTCTTTAGGCACAACTCTAGACTTATGGTACACCATAGAGTTCACATGGGTGTAAGGCCTTATGGGTGCAGTGAATGTGGGAAAGCCTACAGCAGAAGTTCCCACCTTGTTTGGCACAAGAAAGTTCACACTGGAGAAAGGCCTTTATAAATGCAGGGAATGTGGGAAAACCTACAGCAGAAGCACCCACCTTGTTTGGCATAAAAAAACACTGGAGAAAGGCCTTATGAATGCAGCAAATGTGGGAAAGCCTATAGCAGCAAACACACACTTGTTCAACACCAGAGACTAGACACTGGAGAATGGCCTTATGAATGCAGTGAATGTGGGACATTCTTTAGCCATAAGTCCAGCCTCATTAAACATCAGAGAAGTCACATTGTAGAAAAGCCTTAAGCTAATGGCCTTTCCTCATTTGTTACCAGAAAGTTCAAACTGGAGAAAGGCCTCTGCAGTGCAGGGTGTTTGCTCTCTCCTTGGTCAACGGGAATGACACCAGGGAGAAGTTCTGAGAGTAGTCTTTATAAAGTAGCCATCAACCAAAAGTTGTATCTCATACATCTGAACATCCACAGTGGGGAGATTTCGTATGAGTGCCGGTTATGTGGGAAGCTCTCAGGACCTGTATTGCAGTTTGGCCTGCTCAAGGCCCTTGCCTGAGTTAAATCACTGCCAGTACCTGTGGCAGAAGCCATCTCGCCTCTGCCTGCTGGCTAATGTGCATCAGGTTACCCAGTGTGCCCAGGGAAGGCAGACCTCTGTACCCACCCCTTCCCTGGAGGAAATCATGAGTGGTCTAAGGCCATTGGAGGCATAATTACATTCACATACTGGGTGTGATTAGAGTTGTGGGGAGCGAGCTAAAGAGGATGTACCCCATCTGTAGTGCTTCCAGAAATATTCTGCTCACTAAAGCTGTGAGGGATGAGCATGTATAGATATTCTCAGGACTTCTAGATTTACGTTTCTTCTATGGACAAGGTCACTGGTAGAGCAAATAATAAAGCTTTCTGGATTCCTGGGGCTACTTGGGCTGTTTACCTCAAAGCCACTGTTAGACAGGCAAGAAAATGGAGACTGAGAGAAGAGAGATATTGTAGTCCAAGAATGTGACTTTTGTGACTCACAGTCTTTTTTTTTTTTTTTTTAAGATTTTTAGAAATTTCATGTAATGTCTGAAACATTTATATGAACACATTTCCATACATATTTCCATACAAATACAAATATAAGATTTTTAGAAATTTCATATAATGTCTGAAACATTTATATGAACACATTTCCATACATATTTCCATACAAATACAAATATAAGATTTTTAGAAATTTCATATAATGTCTGAAACATTTATATTAACATATTTCCATACAAATAACCCAATGAAAGTTTAGTATTAGTTGTTTTGTTTGTTTGTTTGTTTATACTGCAGGTTCTTATTAGGCATCAATTTTATACACATCAGTGTATACATGTCAATCCCAATCGCCCAATTCAGCACACCACCATCCCCACCCCACCGCAGTTTTCCCCCCTTGGTGTCCATATGTCCATTCTCTACATCTGTGTCTCAACTTCTGCCCTGCAAACCAGCTCATCTGTACCATTTTTCTAGGTTCCACATACATGCATTAATATACGATATTTGTTTTTCTCTTTCTGACTTACTTCACTCTGTATGACAGTCTCTAGATCCATCCACTTCTCAACAAATGACTCAATTTCGTTCCTTTTTATGGCTGAGTAATATTCCGTTGTATATATATACCACATCTTCTTTATCCATTCGTCTGTTGATGGGCATTTAGGTTGCTTCCATGACCTGGCTATTGTAAATAGTGCTGCAATGAACATTCGGGTGCATGTGTCTTTTTGAATTACGGTTTGCTCTGGGTATATGCCCAGTAGTGGGATTGCTGGGTCATATGGTAATTGTATTTTTAGTTTTTTAAGGAACCTCCATATTGTTCTCCATAGTGGCTGTATCAATTTACATTCCCACCAACAGTGCAAGAGGGTTCCCTTTTCTCCACACCCTCTCCAGCATTTGTTGTTTGTAGATTTTCTGATGATGCCCATTCTAACAGGAGTGAGGTGATACCTCATTGTAGTTTTGATTTGCATTTCTCTAATAATTAGTGATGTTGAGCATCTTTTCATGTGCTTCGTGGCCGTCTGTATGTCTTCTTTGGAGAAATGTCTATTTAGGTCTTCTGCCCATTTTTGGATTGGGGTGTTTGTTTCTTTAATATTGAGCTGAATGAGCTGTTTATATACTTTGGAGATTAATCCTTTGTCCGTTGATTCGCTTGCAAATATTTTCTCCCATTCTGAGGGTTGTCTTTTCGTCTTGTTTATGGTTTCCTTTGCTGTGCAAAAGCTTTGAAGTTTCATTAGGTCCCATTTGTTTATTTTTGTTTTTATTTCCATTACTCTAGGAGGTGGATCAAAAAAGATCTTGCTGTGATTTATGTCAAAGAGTGTTCTTCCTATGTTTTCCTCTAAGAGTTTTATAGTGTCCAGTCTTATATTTAGGTCCCTAATCCATTTTGAGTTTATTTTTGTGTATGGTGTTAGGGAGTATTCTAATTTCATTCTTTTACATGTAGCTGTCCAGTTTTCCCAGCACCACTTATTGAAGAGACTGTCTTTTCTCCATTGTATATCTTTGCCTCCTTTGTCATAGATTAGTTGACCATAGGTGCGTGGGTTAATCTCTGGGCTTTCTATCTTGTTCCATTGATCTATGTTTCTGTTTTTGTGCCAGTACCATATTGTCTTGATTACTGTAGCTTTGTAGTAGAGTCTGAAGTCAGGGAGTCTGATTCCTCCAGCTCCATTTTTTTGCCTCAAGACTGCTTTGGCTATTCGGGGTCTTCTGTGTCTCCATACAAATTTTAAGATGATTTGTTCTAGCTCCGTAAAAAATGCCATTGGTAATTTGATAGGGATTGCATTGAATCTGTAGATTGCTTTGGGTAGTATACTCATTTTCACAATGTTGATTCTTCCAATCCAAGAACATGGTATATCTCTCCATCTGTTGGTATCATCTTTAATTTCTTTCATCAGTGTCTTACAGTTTTCTGCATACAGGTCTTTTGTCTCCCTAGGTAGGTTTATTCCTAGGTGTTTTATTCTTTTTGTTGCAATGGTAAATGGGAGTGTTTCCTTAATTTCTCTTTCAGATTTTTCATCATTAGTGTATAGGAATGCAAGAGATTTCTGTGCATTAATTTTGTATCCTGCAACTTTACCATATTCATTAATTAGCTCTAGCAGTTTTCTGGTGGCAGTTTTAGGATTCTCTATGTATAGTATCATGTCATCCACAAACAGTGACAGTTTTACTTCTTCTTTTCCAATTTGTATTCCTTTTATTTCTTTTTCTTCTCTGATTGCTGTGGCTAGGACTTCCAGAACTATGTTGAATAATAGTGGTGAGAGTGGACATCCTTGTCTCGTTCCTGATCTTAGAGGAAATGCTTTCAGTTTTTCACCATTGAGAATGATGTTTGCTGTGGGTTTGTCATATATGGCCTTTATTATGTTGAGGTAGGTTCCCTCTATGCCCACTTTCTGGAGAGTTTTTAATCATAAATGGGTGTTGAATTTTGTCAAAAGCTTTTTCTGCATCTATTGAGATGATCATATGGTTTTTATTCTTCAATTTGTTAATATGGTGTAACACATTGATTGATTTGCGTATATTGAAGAATCCTTGCATCCCTGGGATAAATCCCACTTGATCGTGGTGTATGATCCTTTTAATGTGTTGTTGGATTCTGTTTGCTAGTATTTTGTTGAGGATTTTTGCATCTATATTCATCAGTGATATTGGTCTGTAATTTTCTTTTTTTGTAGTGTCTTTGTCTGGTTTTGGTATCAGGGTGATGGTGGCCTCATAGAATGAGTTTGGGAGTGTTCCTTCCTCTGCAATTTTTTGGAAGAGTTTGAGAAGGATAGGTGTTAGCTCTTCTCTAAATGTTTGATAGAATTCACCTGTGAAGCCATCTGGTCCTGGACTTTTGTTTGTTGGAAGATTTTTAATCACAGTTTCAATTTCATTACTTGTGATTGGTCTGTTCATATTTTCTGTTTCTTCCTGGTTCAGTCTTGGAAGTTTATACCTTTCTAAAAATTTGTCCATTTCTTCCAGGTTGTCCATTTTATTGGCATAAAGTTGCTTGTAGTAGTCTCTTAGGATGCTTTGTATTTCTGCGGTGTCTGTTGTAACTTCTCCTTTTTCATTTCTGATTTTATTGATTTGAGTCCTCTCCCTCTTTTTCTTGATGAGTCTGGCTAATGGCTTATCAATTTTGTTTATCTTCTCAAAGAACCAACTTTTAGTTTTATTGATCTTTGCTATTGTTTTCTTTGTTTCTATTTCATTTATTTCTGCTCTCATCTTTATGATTTCTTTCCTTCTACTAACTTTGGGTTTTGTTTGTTCTTCTTTCTCTAGTTTCTTTAGGTGTAAGGTTAGATTGTTTACTTGAGATTTTTCTTGTTTCTTGAGGTACGCTTGTATAGCTATAAACTTCCCTCTTAGAACTGCTTTTGCTGCATCCCATAGGTTTTGGGTCGTCGTGTTTTCATTGTCATTTTTCTCTAGGTATTTTTTTATTTCCTCTTTGATTTCTTCAGTGATCTCTTGGTTATTTAGTAACGTATTGTTTAGCCTCCATGTGTTTGTCTTTTTTACGTTTTTTTCCCTGTAATTCATTTCTAATCTCATAGCGTTGTGGTCAGAAAAGATGCTTGATATGATTTCAATTTTCTTAAATTTACTGAGGCTTGATTTGTGACCCAAGATGTGATCTATCCTGGAGAATGTTCCGTGCGCACTTGAGAAGAACGTGTAATCTGCTGTTTTTGGATGGAATGTCCTATATATATCAATTAAATCTATCTGGTCTATTGTGTCATTTAAAGCTTCTGTTTCCTTATTTATTTTCATTTTGGATGATCTGTCCATTGGTGTAAGTGAGGTGTTAAAGTCCCCCACTATGATTGTGTTACTGTCAATTTCCTCTTTTATAGCTGTTAGCAGTTGCCTTATGTATTGAGGTGCTCCTATGTTGGGTGCATATATATTTATAATTGTTATATCTTCTTCTTGGATTGATCCCCTGATCATTATGTAGTGTCCTTCCTTGTCTCTTGTAACATTCTTTATTTTAAAGTCTATTTTATCTGATATGAGTATAGCTACTCCAGCTGTCTTTTGATTTCCATTTGCATGGAATATCTTTTTCCATCCCCTCACTTTCAGTCTGTATGTGTCCCTAGGTCTAAAGTGGGTCTCTTGTAGACAGCATATATATGGGTCTTGTTTTTGTATCCATTCAGCCAGTCTATGTCTTTTGGTTGGAGCATTTAATCCATTCACGTTTAAGGTAATTATCGATACGTATGTTCCTATGACCATTTTCTTAATTGTTTTGGGTTTGTTTTTGTAGGTCCTTTTCTTCTCTTGTGTTTCCCACTTAGAGAAGTTCCTTTAGCATTTGTTGTAGAGCTGGTTTGGTGGTGCTGAATTCTCTTAGCTTTTGCTTGTCTGTAAAGCTTTTGATTTCTCCATCAAATCTAAATGAGATCCTTGCCGGGTAGAGTAATCTTGGTTGTAGGTTCTTCCCTTTCATCACTTTAAGTATATCATACCACTCCCTTCTGGCTTGCAGAGTTTCTGCTGAGAAATCAGCTGTTAACCTTATGGGAGTTCCCTTGTATGTTATTTGTCGTTTTGCTGCTTTCAATAAGTTTTCTTTGTCTTTAATTTTTGCCACTTTGATTACTATGTGTCTCGGCGTGTTTCTCCTTGGGTTTATTCTGTATGGGACTCTCTGCGCTTCCTGGACTTGGGTGGCTATTTCCTTTCCCATGTTGGGGAAGTTTTTGCCTATAATCTCTTCAAATATTTTCTCTGGTCCTTTCTCTCTCTCTTCTCCTTCTGGGACCCCTATAATGCGAATGTTGTTGCGTTTAATGTTGTCCCAGAGGTCTCTTAGGCTGTCTTCATTTCTTTTCATTCTTTTTTCTTTAGTCTGTTCCGCAACAGTGAATTCCACCATTCTGTCTTCCAGGTCACTTATCCGTTCTTCTGCCTCAGTTATTCTGCTATTGATTCCTTCTAGTGTAGTTTTCATTTCAGTTATCGTATTGGTCATCTCTGTTTGTTTGTTCTTTAGTTCTTCTAGGTCTTTGTTAATCATTTCTTGCATCTTCTCAATCTTTGCCTCCATTCTTATTCCGAGGTCCTGGATCATCTTCACTATCATTATTCTGAATTCTTTTTCTGGAAGGTTGCCTATCTCCACTTCATTTAGTTGTTTTTCTGGGGTTTTTTCTTGTTCCTTCATCTGATATATAGCCCTCTGCCTTTTCATCTTGTCTATCTTTCTGTAACTGTGGGTTTTGGTCCACAGGCTGCAGGATTGTAGTTTTTCTTGATTCTGCTGTCTGTCCTTCTGGTGGTTGAGGCTATCTAAGAGGCTTGATGGGAGGCTCTGGTGCTGGGTAGAGCTGACTGTTGCTGTGGCGGACAGAGCTCCATAACACTTTAATCCACTTGACTGTTGATGGGTGGGGCTGGGTTCCCTCCCTGTTGGTTGTTTTGCCTGAGGCAACCCAACACTGAAGCCTACCTGGGCTCTTTGATGGGGTTAATGGCAGACTCTGGAAGGGCTCACGCCAAGGAGCACTTCCCAGAACCTCCGCTGCCAGTGTCCTTGTCCCCACGGTGAAACAGAGCCACCCCCCGCCTCTGCAGGAGACCCCCCAACACCAGCAGGTAGGTCTGGTTCAGTCTTCCCCAGGGTCACTGCTCCTTCCCCTGGGTCCCGATGTGCACACTACTTTGTGTGTGCCCTCCAAGAGTGGGGTCTCTGTTTCCCCCAGTCCTGTCAGAGTCCTGCAATCAATTCCCACTAGGCTTCAAAGTCTGATTCTCTAGGAATTCCTCCTCCCGTTGCCGGACCCCCAGGTTGGGAAGCCTGACGTGGGGCTCAGAAGCTTCACTCCAGTGGGTGGACTTCTGTGGTATAAGTGTTCGCCAGTCTGTGAGTCACCCACCCAGCAGTTATGGGATTTGATTTTACTCTGATTGCGCCCCTCCTACCGTCTCACTGTGGCTTCTCCTCTGTCCTTGGACGTGGGGTATCCTCCTTGGTGAAGTCCAGGGTCTTCCTGTCAATGATTGTCCAGCAGCCAGTTGTGATTCTGGTGCTCTCACAAGAGGGAGTCTGACTCACAGTCTTTATTGCTTGCTATTCTTCCATTGAAGTAGAGGTGTCCCACCAGAGGGTTGAGAATAGTTATGGTCAAGTCAATATGTTTGTCAAATATTCCAGTTTTTCAAGAGAAGCAGGAGATCCAGATTTTTTGAAAGCTCGATTGAGATATAATTGATGGGCAATAAACTGTGTACATTTAAAGTGTAAAATGTGATGTTTTGTCATATGTATGGGCATATACATATATGATTTAATGATATTTAACAAATTCATCACTCTCCAAGTTACCTTATCCTCCTTTATAATCCCTCCTGTCCTCCCTCCCTAGCTCCCCATTCTCATGTCTTTCACTAAAAACTTCCAATTCTAGAATTTTGTATAAATGGAATAAATAACAAGATGTTTACTCTTTTTTGCCTTTTTTTCCTCCACACATCATAATTATTTTCAGATTTCTCCATGTTGCATGTATGGGTACTTTATTTGCTTCATTAGAGAGTAGTATTTACTTGTATGGATATATCACAATTTGTTTTTCTATTCATCTTTTAATGGACATTTGGATTGATACTAGTTTGGAGTTACTGCAAATAAAGCTGCTATGGACATTCATGTACTAGGCTTTCTCTTGGGTTTGTCAACTTAAAGAAAAACACAACATAAAGGTTGTGAGTTTAAGTTTTATTCAGGGTCTTACTGAGGACTATAGCCCAGGAGACAGCTCTGAGGAACTGCTCCAAAAACGTAGGGGAGGAGCCAGTATATATATGAATTTTTTGGCTAGGAAATACGTGTAGTCAAGCATACATCTTGGTAAAAGATTACTGCTAATCACAAAGAACAGATATCTCAAGTTAATGATTTTAGTGCTTTTCTATGTATGAGACGATGTAAGAATCTGGGGTCACTAAAGTTCTTCCTGAGATATGCATCTAATTATCTAGGGGCCCATTTATCCAAAGCACAGAGTGACTCATTCTGGTTTTTCATCCTGAATTCCCCTCAAGGTACACTGTTGGTGGTGACTGCAGTGGGTTGTGGCTTAACCCCTGTGTAACTGGATGATGAGTGATGCTCTTTGTTCTTTTTTTTTTTTGTTCATGTTCCAATACTTAGGAGTAAAAGGCTTGAATGCCTCATTTGTGCCCACAGCATTTTAATTTATGCAGTGACTGAGTGCTAACACAGAGATGTTAATACCATTGAAAGAAGATTTTATTACATTTCCCAAGGGAAAGGGCACATAGGGCTACGTGGAGATCACCACTGTTGGTCAGGAGGCAGAAAAGAGTGAGGGGAAGGCAGAGTCCACAGCCTTTATTGGGGTTTTCGTGGGAGAAGCAAGGCAGAGTAAACAGCTTAGGATTGGCTAGTTTGAATAATGACAGCAGGTTTTGGACTAGAGAACTGGTCTCAGATTGTCTGGTACCTGGCCTTGTGTTGATTTAGGGCAGGGGAAATATTGGCTTTGTGTGTGACTTAGTTGGTGGTTGGGGCTATAATTTGGATCGGTTGGTTTGTATATTAGAGACGTACTTCTGGCTAAACCCTTTGCTGTCTCAAGAATGGGACAGTCCTGGGAGGGGTGGTCTCTCCAGCAAGCTTTTTAAGATATCAAAAAATACAGAAAATAAAGAACATGATAAATACACTGAGTCAAAGAGTAAGTGGATGTGTATCTCTTTATGAACTGACAAACTGTGTTCCAAGGTGGTTATACCATTTTACATTCCCACCCGCAGTGTATGAGAGTTTTATTTGCTCTATATTCTTACCAGCACTTGGTGTGGTCAGTGTTTTTAATTGTAGCCATTTTCCTTAGGTGTGTAGTGGTATTTCTCTGTGACTTTATTTTGTATTTCCCTAATGGCCAGTGTTTAGAATTTTTACATGCGCTTACTACCTACCATCCCTCTATTTTCTTTGGTTAAGTGTCTGTTCAGATCTTTTGCCTATTAAAATCTTTTTCTGATATATTACTGATTTTTCAGATTTCTTAAATTCTAGATTCAAGTCCTTAATTAGGTATGAGATTTGCCAATACAGTTTTCTAGCCTGTGGCTTGATTTTTCATTCTCTTAACAGTTTTTCCTATGGCAGAGAGTTGTAATGTTGATAAAATAAAGTCCAATATATTGTTTTTTTCGTTTTATTGAACATGTGTTTGGATTGTATGTAAAAAGTCTTTGTCTAACCCATGGTAAGAAGATTCTCTCCTTTGCTTCCTAATGGAGGTTTTCAGTTTTAGGTTTATAATCCATTTTGAGTTAATTATAATGTACTGTGTGAGGTTTGGAGTCAGAGTTCTTTAAAAAAAAAAAAAGATATTCAGTTGCTTCACAACATTTGTTGAAAGAACTATCTTTTCTCCACTAAATTGCCTTTACACATTTCTCAAAAATCAGTTGCTCTTATATGTGCTACTATTTTTCTATACTTTTTTCATCTATATTTTTGCAAATATCTTAGGCTTAATATAATTTTATAATATGTCTTGAAATCATGTAATGCAGTCCTTCAACTTTGTACTTCTTTTTCAAATTTCTTCTGGCTATTCTGAATCCTTTGCATTGCCATATGAGTTTTATTTTATTTTTTATTTTAATTTTTCTGTTTGTTTATTTGGTATTAGGGGAAGGGGATATTGTTTGTTTATTTTCTGGATAAGGTAAAAGAACTCTTAAGGTTGAGGTCTTTGTACAAGGGATCTGGCGGGATGGGAGGGTGCAGGTCAGTCCATCTGCCAGGAAGTCCAGAGACTCTGTCGTAGCTCAGACTCAGGCCTTTTTCAAAAATAGGCAGAGAGAGGAGTTCAGCTTTGAGCATAGCAAAACTAGCTGGCACCTCAGTTGTCACCACAGAAGTTTCCTTGACTTGGGCAAAAGGAGTCCTTTTCTTTTCCTAATCCAGGAAATTCCATTAAAACTTTGAGAACTGTGGATGTGTGTGGAGGCTGACATCTTACTTGATATCTTCCTCTGGGAGTAGAGATTTTGTTCCTGAGAGTTTCTGAATTCTGGATGGATCAGGTAGGGAGAAAAAGATAAATGATTCAATTCTGCTTACCTAGGTATAATTTACAAATTGCTGTAAATCTTTTTAAAAAATTTCCTTGTATCTGCTGGTCTTGGAGAGTCTCCTAGAGAGGCAGGAGGTGGCTGCAGCTCACCCTGGGGACATAGACTCTGGCAGCAGCCATTCCTGGGAGCTCCTTCCACTGCAGGGACCTCCAAATGAATTTTAGAATCTACTTGTTCTAATTGGGATAATGAGACATAGTGGATATTTTTAAAAATATGTCTAAAAAAAAAATATGTCTAGTGGGAGGTTCAAGATGGCAATGTAGGAGGATTGTGAACTCATCTCCTCCCACAGACACACCAAATCTTCAGCTAAGTATGAAACAATTTCCTCTGAAAAAAAACCCCAAACTACCTGAGCAACTCCTACACATTGAGTGAAAGAGAAAATATCCATATGAAAGTGGGTAGTAGAGGCTGAGACACAATCTTGCTATAAACCCCACCCCCAGCATGGTGACTCACAACTGGGAGGGAACTCAAAACCTTGAGCTTTTCCTTGAGGAGAGAAAGATTTGAACAACACATCTGACACCCCAGCTTTTAAGACCTGCACCTGAAAGATAAGCCCCCAAAACAACTAGCTTCAAAAGCCAATGGGGCTTGTGTCCATGAGACCCACAATGCAAGCCAAGAAACAGTTTATAAAGGGCTTGCAAGTATGGACTCACCCACCCAGGGCCCATGGCAGAAGAAGCTGACTGAAAAGTGGACAGACTTTCTGTGAAAGAGGCTTATTTACTGAAGGCATTGGCCTGAGGAGCAGGCATCTAATTTAACACACATCTAAGGGCCTACTGAAATACTCTAAAAATAGAGGCCAGTGGAGGCATCTTTGTGCTCTCCCTCTGACTCACCCCAGCTTGCTGGTATCTCCTGGTAAGGAACTTGTACACTTATCTGGCACCCTGATTTTTGTGGCTGCAGCCCAGAGGACATTTCTAGATCGCTTGGCACTGGAAGGGCTTATGCTTCAGGTCCCACAGGACTGTAATGAACAGAAAGAGTTCTTAATCAGCTGCCACCCCTAGGGCACAGCAGAGATGCAACAGACTGAGGAGCCTAGTCTTTCTGTGAAAGAGGCCTATTAGCTTATCTTCATAGCTGTGGCCTAAGGGGAAGGCTTCTAATTAAACCCAAATCTAAGGGCTGACTATAGTCCTCTCCAGAAACCTCAGAAGATGGGTGCTATCTTCATGCTCTTCCTCTGCTGCACTCTAGAATGCTGGTATCTCCCTGTGGGGAGCTTGTAGACACATCTGGTGTCCCAGTTTTTGTGGCTGCCACACAGGGATGTACCATGATTGCCTGGCTCTGGTGGCTAGAAGGGCTTGTGTTCATGAGTTTGATGGGATGGTAGCACAGAAACAGTTCTTAACTGGCTGTCACTCCAGGCTCAGTGCAGAGGGAGCAGACAGAAATACCCATCTCTAGTATTCCTTTGAAAGAGGTATATTTCCAAACTTTAAAGGCTGCTATGTGAGAGTCTGGCTTCCAGTCAGCCTGAATCTAGGTGCTGACTGAGATCCTCCCGTTTGGGACTCAGATAGGTATTGGCATACCCTCAACTACTGGAAGCCACTAAAAATGAAGTAGATTGCTTGGACAACCACAAAGGTTTGAGAGAGCAAAGAACTAGGGCAGGGTTGGATGATAAGCCTCATCCCCTCCACAAGATAACTCCTTCAAGACTGAGAGAGGTGGCGGTTTTATCTAATGCAGAGAAACATGTAGAGAGTCAAGGAAAATGAATAAACAGAGGAATATATTCCAAATGAAAGATCAAGATAAAATCTCAGAAAAGATCTTAATGAAACAGAGATAAGTGCTTTACATGATAAAGAGTTCAAAATAATGGTCATAGCAATGTCCACTGAGCTCAGGAGAAGAGTAGATAAAGAGAATTTCAACAAAGATAGATAGGAAATATAAGAAAGTACCAAACAAGAGTCACAGAGCTCAAGAATACAGTAACTGAACTGAAAATACAATAAAGGGGTTCAATAGCAGACTAGATGAAGCAGAAGAAAGGATTAATGAATTTGAAGACAAGGCAGTGGAACTCACCCAGTCAGCACATCAGAAAGAAAAAAGAATGAAAAAGAGTGAAGACAACTTAAGAAGCTTATGGAACAACATCAAGAAGACCAAATTTGCATTATGGGGATCCCAGAAGGAGAAGAGAGAGAAAAGGGCAAAAAAACTTATTTGAAGTAATAATGGCTGAAAAATTCCCTAACCTGGGGAAGGAAACAGACATTCAGATTCAAGAAGCCCAGCGAGTTCCATATAAGAAGAACTGAAAGAGACCCACACCAAGACGCGTTATAATATGTGTCAAAAGTTAAAGACAAGGAGAGAGTCTTAAAAGCAACAATAGAAAAACAACTTGTTACATACAGGTGAAC
The DNA here is from genome assembly GCF_965194825.1 of Balaenoptera physalus. Classification (NCBI taxonomy): domain Eukaryota; kingdom Metazoa; phylum Chordata; class Mammalia; order Artiodactyla; family Balaenopteridae; genus Balaenoptera; species Balaenoptera physalus. The sequence goes on along the minus strand of NC_138900.1, from coordinate 17,462,712 downwards.
TCCCATAAGATTATCAGATTTTTCATCAGAAAGTTTGCAGGCCAGGAGGGAATGAATGACACAATATATACAAAGTACTGAAAGACTGCTAACCAACAATACTCTACAATACTCTATGAGTCAAAGTTGTCCTCCAGAATTGTCCTGCAGACAAGTAAAAGCTAAAGGAGTTTATCACCACTAGACTGGCCTTACAAGAAATGCTAAAGGGACTTTTTAAAAATGAAAGGGTGCTAATTAGTAACAGTTAAATATTTGAAGGTATAAGTTTCACTGATACAGGTAAATATAGTGTAAAATTCAGAATAATGTTGTTAAGGTAGTGGGTCAGTCACTTATAAAACTAGTATGAAAGTTAAAAGACAAAAGTAGGAAAAATAACTATAACTACAATAATTTGTGAATAGATACACAAGATAAAAAGATATAAATTGTGACATCAAAAACAAATGTGGGAGGGAGAGTAAAAATGTAGAGCTTTAGAATGCATTCACACTTAAATAATTTTCAACTTCAGATATACTGATGTATAAGTTGTTTCATATAAGCCTCACTTAAACTATAAAGCAAAAATTCATAGTAAATAAAGAGAAAGCAATAATTGCACACAGCTGCAGAAAATTATCAAATCACAAGTGAAGAGAGCAAGAGAAATAGAAAGGAACAAAGGCATTACAAAACAGCCAGAAAACAGTTAACAAAATGACAACAAATACATACATATCAATAATTACTTTAAACGCAAATGGACTAAATCCTGAAAATAAAAATAGACTGGCTGAATGGTTAAAAAAACAAGACCCATCTATATGCTGCCTACAGGAGACTCACTTCAGTTGTAAGGACACAAACAAGACTGAAAGTAAAGGAATGGAAAAAAACAGTTCATGCAAATGGAAACCAAAACAAAGCTGGAATAGCTTTTCTTATATATGACAAAATAGACTTTAAGAGAAAGACTGTAATAAGAGACAAAGAAGGTAATTACATAATGATAAAAGGGTTAGTCCAAGAGAAGAATATCACATTTGTAAATATTTATGGACTGAACATAAGAGCACCTAGATATATAAGCAATGCAGTAATAGTAAGAGATTTTAATATCCCACTTTTATAAATGGATAGTTCATTGAGACAGAAAATCAAAAAGGAAACATGGTCCTTAAATGCCACTTTAGGCCAAATGGACGCTACAGACAAATACAGTACATTCCATCCAAAAGCAATAGAATATACATTCTTCTCAAGCACACACGGAACATTCTCCAGGATATATCATATTTTAGGTCACAAAACAAGTCAATAAATTTAAGAAGATTGAAATCATGTCAGGTATCTTTTCTGACCACAGTGGTCTGAAACAAAGAAATTACAAGAAGAAAACTGGGAAATTCACAAATATGTGGAAATTTTAAATCACGCTACTGAACAATCAGTGGGTCAAAGAAGAAATCAAAAGAGAAGTTAGAAAATCCTTGTGAAAAAAATAAAAATGGAAATACAACATACCAAAACGTATGGGATGCAACAAAAACAGTTCTAAGATGAAAGTTCATAGCAATAAACTCCTGCATCGAGAGAGGGGTTCAAGATGTCAGCATAGGAAGATCCTGAACTCACCTCCTCTCATAGGTAATAAATTTACAGCTACATATGGAATAAATTTCCTCTAAAAAGGACCTGAGAACTAGATGGACAGTGCCTCCATAAAAGAGACACATTGAGATGGATAGGAGAGGCAGAGACATAGTCTCGCCTGGGACTCCACCCCAGAAGCAGTGACCTACAATCAGGAGGGATCCCCAAAATACGGAAATTTCCCCTGAGAAGTGAAGGGATTGAACCCCACATCAGGCACCCTCACCCTTGAGTCTGGCACTGGAAAGATAAGCCCCCTCCCCCTCAAATGCCTGGTTTTGAAAATCAATGGGGACTAAGTCTAGGAGAACCATAGAACTGTAGGGAATGGAGGAACTGCTCTTAAAGGGCTTGTGCAGAGACCAATTTGTCCTGAGAGCCAATGCAAGAGCCAAAATTTGAAGAGTGCCTAGACCATAAGCTAGGGAGACCCACTTACTGATCTTAAAGTGGTTGCTGGAGAGTCAGGAACCTGCTGGGACTTTCTCCAAGGACAACAGTGGCAGGCACCATTTTTGCAATTTCATTCTAACTTGCTGGTGATGGAGGTAGTGGGTGCCATTTTTGGTGTGCTCCCTCTAGCCTGCTAGCACTTGTGGATGTGCTCCGCCCACCCTGCATTGCAACCCAGCTAGGTGAGTGTCCCAAGGCCCTGCCCACCCTGCACAGCAGCTGTGTTGCAACCTAGCCATGAGAACGCCCTGAACCCCACCCGTCCTGTGCAGCAGCTTCACCACAACCAAGTTGGGCAAGTACACTATACCCCACCCTCCCTGCACAGAAGATGCACTGCAGTTTGGCTGGGGCAACACCCTGCACCCAGCCCATCCCCGATGGCAGCTTCACCATAAATGGCCAGGTGAGTGTATCATGCTTGGTCCTCCTGGTGCAGCAGTTGTGCCTCAACTGGCCTGGGTGAGTGCCTTGTGCCATGCCCACCCCATACAACTGACCTGGGTGAGTGCTTCGTGCCATGCCCATCCCATACAGCAGCAGTGCTACAACCAGATTGGGAGAATGCCTTAAGACCTGCCCACCCCACAGTGTAGAAGCTGTGCCAAAATTGAGCTGGGTTAGTGCACGGTGCCCTGCCTTACCTGTACTGCATGCTCACTGAACTCAGGAAAAGAAGGGACAGAAAGAACTTCAACAAAGTGATAGAAAAAGTCCAGGGACTTCCAGTCTGGGGTGGTCCAGTGGTTAAGACTTCATGCTTCCAATGCAGGAGGCACGGGTTTGATCCCTGGAACTGAGATCCCACATGCTGCATGGTGCAGTCAAAACATTTTTAAAAATTAAAAAAAAAGTCCAAGCAGAAGTTATTACTGAACTGAAAAATACACTTGAGGGGTTCAATAGCAGACTGGATGAAGAAGAACAAATCAGTGAGCTGGAAGACAAAGCAATGGAAATCACCCAGACAGTGTAGCAAAATGAAAATAGAATTTTAAAAATCAAAGACAGCTTAAGGAACCTCTGGGACAACATCAAACAGAATAACATTTGCATTATAGGGGTTCCACAACAAGAAGAGAGAAAGAACCTGAAAAGTTAATTGAAGATATAATGGCTGAAAACTTCCCTAATCTGGGTGGGAAACAAATTCAGGTCCAGGAAGCCCAGAGAACTCCAAATAAGATGAACCCAAAGAGAACCACACCAAGACACATTTTAGTTAAAGTGGTAAAAGTTATACAGTGAATCTTAAAATCAGCAAGAAAAAAAAACAACTTACTATGTACAAGAGAAACCCCATAAGGTTATCAGATTTTTCGTCAGAAACTTTATAGGGCAGAAGGGAGTGGCATGACAGATTCAAAGTACTGAAAGGAAGAAGTTTCCAACCAAGGCAAGGTTACCATTCAGAACTGATGGAGAGATTAATAAGAGTTTTACAGATAAGCAAAAGCAAAAAGAGTTCATCACAATTAAACCAGCCTTACAAGAAATGTTAACGGACTTATCTAAGCTGAACAGAAAAAAACACTAATAATAAGAAAACTTATGAAAGTAAAAAATCTTATTGGAAAAGGCAAGTATATAGTAAAGGTAGTGGATCAGTCACTTATAAAGCAAGTATGAAGGTTAAAAGAAAAAAATAGTAAAATTAACTAAATTTACAGTAATTACTTAAGGGAAACACAAAATAAAAAGATATAAAAGGTGTTATCAAAAATATAAAACGTGAGGGTGGGGGGTAAAAATGTAAAGCCTTGGAATCTGTGTAAACTTATATTGCTATCAACTTATCCTACTACATAGGACGTTATATGTGAACCTCACAGTAACCATAAAGAAAAAACTTATAGTAAACATACAAAAGAAAATGAAAAAGGAATCTAAACATAACACTAAAGAAAACCAAAACCACAAAAGAAGAAAGAAGAAAAGAAAAAGAGAGGAACTACAAAAGCAACCAGAAAACAATGAACAAGACAACAATAAGTACATACCTATCAATAATTACTTCAAATGTAAATGGAGTAAATCTGCCAATGAAAAGACATAAAGTGAGGACTTCCCTCCTGGTACAGTGTTAAGAATCCGCCTGCAGGGGACACGGGTTCGACCGGATCCCACATGCCAAGGAGCAGCTAAGCCTATGTGCCACAACTACTGAGCCTGCACTCTGGAGCCTGTGAGCCACAACTCCTGAAGCCCGTGCGCCTAGACCCCATGCTCTGCAACAAGAGAAGCCACCACAATGAGAATCACGCACACTGCAATGAAGAGTAGCCCCCGCTCGCCGCAACTAGAGAAAGCCCATGTGCAGCAACGAAGACCCAACGCAGCCAAAAATAAATAAATAAGTAAATTTATTAAAAAAAAGACAAAGTGGCTGAATGAATAGTAAAGAAAGACCCATTCATGTGCTACCTACAAGAGACTCACTTTAGAAGTAAGGACACACATAGACAATGTGAAGGGATGAAGAGAGATATTCTATGCAAATTGAAACCAAAAGAAAGCTGGTGTAGCTGTGTTCATAGCAGACAAAAATAGACTTCAGAACAAAGACTGTAATAAAAGACAAAGAAGGGCACTACATAATGATAAAAGGGTCAGTCCAGCAAGAAGATATAACATTTATAAACATATATGCACCCAACATAGGAGCACCAAAATGTATAAAGCAAATGTTAATGGACCTATAGGGAGAAATCAAAAGCAATCCAATAATAGTAGGGGATTTTAATACCCCAATTGCAGCAATGTACAGATCATCCAGACACAAAATGAATAAGAAAACACTGACCCCCCCCAAAAATAAATAAATAAATACATAAATAAATAATAAAAAGAAACAAAAAATTGACCTTAAATGACATGTGACTTAATAGATATAAACAGAACTCTCCATCCAAAAGCAGCAGAATACACATTCTTCTCAGGTACGCACAGAACATTCTCGAGAAGTTATCAAATGTTAGGCCACAAAACAAGTCTCAGTCAAGAAGACTGAAATCAAATCAAGCAGCTATTCTGACCACAGTGGTATCAAACTAGAAATTAAATACAAGATAAAAACTGGAAAAACCACAAAAACAGCATGTTGGAGATTAAACAACACGCTACTTAACAACCAGTGGATCACTTAACAACTTACAGGAGAAATTTAAAAATACCTAGAGACAAAACAGAAATACAACACACCAGAATCTATGGGATGAAGCAACAGTAGGTCTAAGTGGGAAGTTCATAGCGATACAGGCCTACCTCAAGAAACAAGAAACAAGAACAATTTCAAATAAACAATCTAGCTTTACACCTAAAGGAACTAAAAAAAGAAGAACAAATGAAGCCCAAAGGTAGTGAAGGAAGGTAAAAAACAAAGATCAAAGTGGAAATTAATAAAATACTGACTAAAAAGAAATTAAGAGCTACATTTTTGAAAAGATAAACAAAACGGGAAAACTTGAGCTAGACTTACCAAGGGTGGGGGGAAGAGAGGACTCTAAATAAAATCAGAAATTTAAGTGGAGACATTACCACTGATACCACAGAAATAAAAAGGATCATACAAGATTACTACAAACAATTATACACTAACAAATTGACAACCTAGAAGAAATAGACAAATTCCTAGAAACATACAATCTACCAAGACTGAAGAAATGAAGAAATAGGTAACCTGAATAGACTGATTACTATAAGGAGATTGTATTAGTAATCAAAAACCTCTCAACAAACAAAAGTCCAGGACCAGATGACTTCACTGGTGAATTCCTCCAAACATTCAAAGAACCTTTAATACCCTTCCTTCTCAAACTCTTCTGAAAAATTGAAGAGAAGGGAGTGCTTCCAAACACATTTTATGAGACCTGCAATACCCTGATACCAAAACCAGACAAAGACACAAGAAAAAACTATAGGCCAATCTCCCTGATGAACCTAGATGCAAAAATCCTCAACAGAATATTAGCAAACTGAATTCAGCAGTACATTAAAAGGATCATACACCATGATCAAGTGGGATTTATTCCAGAGATGCAAGATGGTTCAGCATCCACAAGTGAACGTGATATACCACATTAACAAAACAAAGGATATACCTATGCTCATCTCAGTAGATGCTAAAAAAGCATTTGATAAAATTCAGCATCTATTTATGATAACTCTCAAACAAGTGGGTATAGAGGGAATGTAATTCAACATAATAAAGGCCATATACGACAAACCCACAGCAAACATCATTCTCAATGGGGAAAAACTGAAAGCATTTCCTCTAAGATCAGGAACAAGACAAGGATGTCCACTCTCACCACTATTATTCAACATAGTTTTGGAAGTCCTAGCCATGCCAATCAGAGAAGAAAAAGAAATAAAAGGAATACAAATTGGAAAAGAAGAAGTAAAACTGTCACTGTTTGCAGATGACATGGTACTATACATAGAGAATCCTAAAGATGCCACCAGAAAACTACTAGAGCTAGTCAATGAATTTGGTAAAGTTGCAGGATACAGCTTGCACTAATGATGAAAAATCTGAAAGAGAAATTAAGGAAACACTCCCATTTACCATTGCAACAAAAAGAATAAAATACCTAGGAATAAACCTATGTAGGGAAACAAAAGACCTGTATACAGAAAACTATAAGACACTGCTGAAAGAAATTAAAGATGATACAAACAGATGGAGAGATATACTATGTTCTTGGATTGGAAGAATCAATATTGTGAAAATGACTATACTACCCAAAGCAGTCTACATATTCAATGCAATCCCTATCAAATTACCAATGGCATTTTTTACAGAACTAGAACAAAAAATCTTAAAATATTTATGGAGACACAAAAGACCCTGAAGAGCCAAAGCAGTCTTGAGGGAAAAAAAACGGAGCTGGAGGAATCAGACTCCCTGACCGCAGATTATACTACAAAGCTACAGTAATCAAGACAATATGGTACTGGCACAAAAACAGAAATCTAGATCAATGGTACAGGATAGAAAGCCCAGAGATAAACCCACACACCTATGGTCACCTAATCTATGACAAAGGAGGCAAAAATATACAATGGAGAAAAGACAGCCTCTTCAATAAATGGTGCTGGGAAAATGGGACAGCTACATGTAAAAGGATGAAATTAGAACACTTCCTAACACCATACACAAAAATAAACTCAAAATGGATTAAAGACCTAAATGTAAGGCCAGGCACTATAAAACTCTTAGAGGAAAACATATGAGAAACACTTTTTGACATAAACCACAGCAAGATCTTTTTTGATCCACCTCCTAGAGTAATGGAAATAAAAACAAAAATAAACAAATGGGACCTAATGAAACTTAAAAGCTTTTGCTTTTGCTTTCCTTTTGCAAAGGAAACTACAAAGAAGATGAAAGGACAACCCTCAGAATGGGAGAAAATATTTGCAAACGAATCAACGGACAAAGGATTAATCTCCTAAATATATAAACAGCTCATGCAGCTTAATATTAAAAAAACAACCCAATCCAAAAATGGGCAGAAGACCTAAATAGACATTTCTCCAAAGAAGACGTACAGATAGCCAAGAAGCACATGAAAAGCTGCTCAGCATCACTAATTATTAGAGAAATGCAAATCAAAACTACAATGAGGTATCACCTCACACCAGTTAGAATGGGAATCATCAGAAAATCTACAAACAACAGATGCTGGAGAGGGTGTGGAGAAAAGGAAACCCTCTTGCACTGTTGGTGGGAATGTAAATTGATACAGCCACTATGGAGAACAGTATGGAGGTTCCTTAAAAAACTAAAAATAGAAGTACCATATGACCCAGCAATCCCACTACTGGGCCTATACCCAGAGCAAACCATAATTCAAAAAGACACATGCACCCCAATGTTCACTGCAGCACTATTTACAATAGCCAGGACATGGAAGCAACCTAAATGCCCATCGACAGATGAATGGATAAAGTAGATGTGGTACATACATACAGTGGAATATTACTCAGCCATAAAAAGGAACGAAACTGAGTCATTTCTAGAGACGTGGATGGATCTAGAGACTGTCATACAGAGAGAAGTAAGTCAGAAAGAGAAAAACAAATATCGTATATTAACGCATATATGTGGAACCTAGAAAAATGGTACAGATGAACCGGTTTGCAGGGCAGAAATTGAGACACATGTACAGAACAAATGTATGGACACCAAGGGGGGAAAGTGGCAGGGGGTGGTGGTGATGGTGTGATGAATTGGGAGATTGGGATTGACACATATACACTGACATGTATAAAATGGATAACTAATAAGAGCCTGCTGTATAAAAAAATAAATAAAATTCAAAAAAAAGCTGAAAGTCTGATTTCTGGGGTACTATAAATATATATGTATATGTATAAATTATATCTATATATAGATATTAAAATATCTATATAGATTTATAATTTAAACTGATTATTAGGTGCTAGGCTTTCTGGTAGGAATCTGTGATACAATGGTGAACAAGAGCAAGTATATCTCTGCCTTTGTAAATCTGATAGGGTAACCAAATCTAATCTAATTATGCTGTGTTATCCAATGGAAAAGCTTTGAAAAGTTTTTAAAAAGTGCAATGAAAAGAAACACCAAATCTGGGGATAGAGAGGTAATGTTACTTTGTACTTGCTTTTTATGTGGATACTTGAATCATTTTATGATAAAAAAACAAACAATGAAAACCTAGTTGGGTTCAGCAGTTTCAAGTAAAGATAAAATCACTTGGAAAGGCTCTTGACAGAAAGTCACACAGAGTCTTCAGTGATTTGAAAAAATCTATGTTTGAGATGTAGAGAGTTAGGGAACGTGTGATGGGAAGTGAAGCAATAACTGTATGTAATGACTGGATCTGAGAGATAATGTGGGAACAGTCAAGAATATTAACCGTAGTCCTAAGAGTAGTACAAGCCAATTAGAGGTCTAATCAGAAGTATGAAATCACAACATTGTAAATCAACAATAAAAATTTTTTTAAAAGTATGAAATTAGTATCTCTCCTTATTATAATTTACTAAGTATTCCATTTAAAATACCTTACATATGTGGTAAAAGCTTATATGTTTACAACTGTCAATGCTGACACCAGAACCACCTGGAACATACTTGTAGTTGAAAACTTGGGTTTATGAAGACACACACTATGTAGGACCATGGGGCATCTGACTAAGGGTATTAGAAAGACCTAATTCTGGGAAGGATACAAAGAAGCAGGTGTATTTTATTTTTTCCTGCTTTATTGAGATATAATTGACATATAACATTGTGTAAGTTTAATGTGTACAATGTGTTGATTTGATATACGTATGTATTACAAAATGATTACCACCAAAGTGTTGGCTAACACCTCCATCATGTCACATATTTACCATTACTTTTTTGTGCTGAGAACAGTTAAGTCTATTCTCCTAACAACTTTCAAGTGTATGATACATTATTGTTAACTGTAACCATGATCCATAACTTATTCATCTTCTAACTGGAAATTTGTACCCTTTGACCAACATCTCTGCATTTTTCCAATCCCCAGTCTCAGGCAACCACCATTCTACTCTGTTTTTATGAGTTTGGCTTTTTTAGATTGTACATAATACATGAGGACATATAGTATCAATATTCGTCTTATTTGTCTCTGTCTTATTTCACTTTAGTATATCCATCCATATGGTCACAAATGGCAGAATTTCCCATTTTCTCATGGCTGAATAATATCCCATTGTATGTCTATACCACATTTTCTTTATAAATTTATCTGTTCATGGACATTCAGATTGTTTTCATCTTAGCTGTAGTGAATAATCCTGCAGTGACCATGGAAATGCAGATATCTCTTCAAGATCCTATTTTCACTTCCTTTGGATATATACCCAGAAGTGGGATTGCTGGATCATAAGCTAATTCTATTTTAATTTTTTTTTTTTTTTTGGCCATGCTGCGTGGCATGTGGGATCTTAGCTCCCTGATCAGGGATCGAACCCGCATCCCCTGCAGTGGGAGTGTGTAGTCTTAACCACTGGACCACGAGGGGAGTCCAATTTTTAATTTTTTGATCCCCCCCGTACTATTTTCCAAAATGGATGCACTGATGTACGTTCACTCCAGTAGTGCACAATGGTTCCCTTTTCTCCACATCCTCACCAACACTTGTTATCTCTTGTCTTTGGATGATAGTCATTCTAACAGGTGTGAGGTGATATCTCATTGTGGATTTGATTTGTATGTATCTGATGTTTAGTGATGCTGATGAGCATATTTTCATGTACCTGTTAGCCATTTGTATATCTTCTTTGTAAAAATGTCTATTCAGTTCCTCTGCATTTTTCAGGTTGTTTGTTTTCTTTCTATTGAGTTGCATGAGTTCTTTATATATTTTTTAGTGATATCTTTTTAAAAAATATTTATTTATTTTGGCTCTGCTGGGTCTTAGTTGTGGCATGTGGGATCTTCATTGTGGTATGCAGGATCTTTAGTTGCGGCATGCAGACTTCTTAGTTATGGCATGCTGACTCTCAGTTGCGGCATGTGGGATCTACTTCCCCAAATAGGGATTGATCCCGGGCCCCCTGCATTGGGAGCGTGGAGTCCTACCCACTGGACCACTAGGGAAGTCCCTCTTTATATATTTTTTATATTAATCCCTTATCAGATACAGATATATGGCTTGCAGTTTTTTTCTCCATTCTCTAGGTTGCCTTCTTATTTTGTTGATTTTTTTTTCTGTGCAGAAGATTTGTAATTGTTGTAATATTACAGTTGTTGATTTTTGCTTTTGTTGCTTGTGCTTTTGGTGTGATATCTAAAAAATCATTGACAAGACTGATTTCAAGGAGTTTTTCCCTATTTTTTTTCTGGGAGTTTTATGGCTTCAGGTCTTATATATAAGTCCTTAATCCATTTCAAATTAATTTTTGTGAATGGTGTAAGATAGGGATCAGTTACATTCTTTTGCATGTGAATATCCAGTTTTCCCAACACCATTTATTAAAGAGACAGTACATTTGCAATTCAGTATTCTTGGTTCCCTTGTCAAATATTAGTTGGCCACATATGCATGGGTTTATTTTTGGGCTGTTTATTCTGTTGCACTGGTCTATGTGTCTATTTTTATGCCATTACTGTACTGTTTCAATTATTATAGGTTTGTAACATATTTTGCAGTCAGGAGTGTGATGCCACCAGCTTTACTTTTTTCTCAAGATTGCTTTAGCTGCTTTTGTGGTTCCATATAAATTTTAGGATCCCCCCCTGCCGGGTTTATAAAGAATACCATTGGAATTTTGATAGGGATTATGTTAAATCTGTAGGTGGTGGGACTTCCCTGGTGGTCCAGTGGTTAAGAATCCGTCTTCCAATGCAAGGGATGTGGGTTCGATCCCTGGCTGGGGAACGAAGAGCCCACATGCCGCAGGGCAACTAAGTCTGCATGCTGCAACTACTGAGCCCATATGCTCTAGAGCCTGTATGCCACAACTACTGAGCCTGTGAGCTCTGGAACCGTGCACCACCACTAGGGAGAAGCCCGCGCACTGCAACTAGAGAAGCCTGTGTGCCACAATGAAGAGCCCGTGCACTGCAATGAAAAGATCCTGCATGCCACAATGAAGATCCTGCATGCTGCAACTAAGACCTGACACAGCCAAATAAATAAGTAAATATAAAATTATCTAAAAAATCTGTAGATGGCTTTGGATGGCATGGGCATTTTCACAATATTAACTCTTTCAATCCATGAACATGGGATATCTCTCCATTTGTGTGTCTTCTTCAGTTTCTTTAATTAATGTCTTACAGTTTTGGTGTACAGGTATTTCACCTCTTTGGTTAAATTTATTCCAAGTAGTTTATTGTTTTTGATACTATTATAAGTGGAATTGTTATATGTCATTGTCAGATATTTCATTGTTAGTGTATAGAAATGCAACTGATTTTTATATGTTGATTTTGTATTCTGAAACTATCCTGAACTTGTTTCTTAGGTTTGACAATAAGGATTTTCTATACAAGATCATGTCATTAGCAAAGAGAGACAATTTTACTTCTTCCTTTCCAATTTTTTAATAAATTTATTTATTTATTATTATTACTATGTTTTGGCTGCATTGGGTTTTTGTTACTGTGCGCGGGCTTTCTCTAGTTGTAGTGAGTGGGGGCTACTCTTTGTTGCAGTGCGCAGGCTTCTCATTGTGGTGGCTTCTCTTGTTGCGGAGCACAGGATCTGGGCGCGTGGGCTTCAGTGGTTGTGGCTCGCAGGCTCTAGAGCGCAGGCTGAGTAGTTGTGGCACATGGGCTTAGTTGCTCCGTGGCATGTGGGATCTTCCCAGACCAGAGCGCGAACTCATGTCCTCTGCATTGGCAGGCGGATTCTTAACCACTGTGCCACAAGGGAAGTCCCCTTCCTTTCCAATTTAAATACTTTTTTTTTTTTCCTTGCCAAATCACTCTGCTTGGACATCCAGTACTATGTTAAAGAGGATTGGTGATAATGGGCACCCTTGTCTTTTTCCCTGATCTTAGAGCAATAGCTTTTAACCTTTCACCATCGTGTATAGTGTTAGATGTGGGTTTGTCATATATTGCCTTTACTACGTTGAGGTATGTTCCTTCTGTACGCAATTTGTTGAGAGTTCTTATCATGAAAAGATGTTGATTTTGTCAAACGCTTTTTCTCCATCTATTGAGATGATCATAGAATTCTTTTCTTTCATTCTGTCAATGTGGTGTGTTACATTTATTGATTTGTGTATGTTGAATCATCCTTATATCCCAGGGATAAATCCCACTTGATCATGATATATGGTCCTTTTACTGTGCTCTTGAATTCAGAGGCTAATATTTTGTTGAGAATTTTTGCATTTATATTCATCAGGGATATAGGCCTGTAGTTTTCTTTTCTTGTAGTGTCCTTATCTGGCTCTGGTATCAGAATAATGCTGGCCTTGTAAAAATGAGTTTGGATATATTCCCTTCTCTTCAGCTTTTTGGAATAGTTTGAAAAAGGTTGGCATTAATTCTTCTTTAAGTGTTTAGTAGAATTCACCAATGACATCATTTGGTTCTGGGCTTTTATTTTGGGTGAGTATTTTGATTACTGCTTCAATATCCTTAGTCATTTCTAGTCTCCTCAGATTTTCTATTTCTTCTTGATTCAGACTTAATAGCTTGTATGTTTCTAAGAACTTATTCATTTCATAATTTGTTGGCATGTAACTCTTCACTGTAGTCTTCATAGTATTTTGTGGAATCAGTTGTAATGTCTCCTCAATCGTTTTTAATTAGTTTGAGTCCTCTTCCTTTTTTCCTTGTTAAGTCTACGTAAAAGTTTGTCAGTTTTATCTTTCAAAAAAATCGACTCTTGGTCTCATTGATTCTCCATTGTTTCTGTATTTTACATATTCACTCTGTTCTTTATCTCCTTCCATTTGCTAACTTTGGGTTTAGTTCTTTTTCTAATTCTTAGAGGTGAAAAGTTAGATTGTTTATTTGGGATCTTTTTTCTAATGCAGGCATTACTCACTATGAAGTTCCCTCTTAGCACTGCTTTTGCTGCATCCCTTAGTTTTGGTATGTTGTGTTTTTATTTTCCTCTTTTTCAAGGTATTTTTTCAAATTTCCCTTTTGTTTTCATCTTTGGTTATTTTAGATTATATGTTTAACTTCCACATGTTTTTGAACTTTTCAGTTTTCTTTCTGTTATTGATTTCTAGTTGATACCTTTGTGGTCAGAAAAGGTACTTGGTATGATTTCAGTCTTTTTGAATTTGTTGAAACTTGTTTTATGACCTAACATATTATCTATCCTGGAGAACATTCCATGTGCACTTGGGTACACACATTCCATGTGTATAGTTCAAATCCAATGTTTTCTTACTGATTTTCTCTCTGGATTTTCTATTCACTGTTGAAAGTGGGGTTGAAGTCCCCTTCTATTATTGTATTGTTGTCTATTACTCTTCAGTCTGTTACTATTTGCCTAATATATTTAGGTTCTCCAATATTGGGTGCATATATATTCACAATTATTATATCCTCTTAATGAATGAACTGAACTGTTTACTATTATATAATGAACTTCTTTGCTGTTAAACTTTTTGAATTAAGGTCTGTTTTGTCTGATATAAGCATAGTTACCTGTGCTGTCTTTTAGTTTTCATTTGCATGGAATATCCTTTTCCATCCCTTCACTTTGAGCCTATGTGTGTCCCTGAAGATGAAGTGAATCTCCTCTGTGCACCTAGTTGGATCTTGATTTTTTTTTTTTAATCCACTCAGCCATTCTGTGTCTCTTGATTACAGAATTTAATACATTTATATTTAAAGTAATTATTGATAGGGACTTGCAGTTGCCATCTTGCTTGCAGTTGTTTTCTGGCTGTATTGTAGTCCTTTCCTTTTTCCTCTCTGTTGCCATCCTTTGTGAATTTATGATTTTCTGTAGTGGTATACTTTGAGTCCCTTCTCTTTATCTTGTGTTTATCTACTATAAGTGTTTATTTTGTTACCTTGAGTGTTATGTGAAATATCTTATTGCTGTAACAGTCTGTTTTAAGCCAATGACAACTTAACTTTAATTGCATAAAAAAACTCTACCCTTTTACTCCACCCAACCATCATTATGCTTTTGATGTCACAATTTGTATCTTTTCATATTGTGTATCCATTACCAAATTTTTGTAGCTACAGCTATTTTTAATGCTTTTGTCATGTAACCTTTATACTACAGTCAAGTGTTTAACACACCACCATGTTACAATATTAGAGTATTGTGACTCTTAACTATATACTTACCTTTACCAGTGTGTAATACTATTTTCATGTTTTTCTGTTTCTACTTAGCAACTTTTTTGTTTCAGCTTGAAGAACTCATTTCAGCAGTTCTTGTAAGGCAGGTCTAGTGGTCATGAACTCCCTCAGCTTTTCTTTTTTTGGTAAAGTCTATCTCACCTTCATTTCTACAGGACAATTTTGCTGGGTAAAGTATTCTTGGTTGGCAGTTTTTTTCTTTCAGCACTTTGAATATATCATCTCATTATCTCCTGGGCTGAAAAATTCTGCTTAGATATCACTGATAGACTTATGGGGGTTCCTTTTTTTTTTTAAGTGTTATATTCTTTTAAAAATATCTATCTATCTATCTAAGTATTTATCTATCTATCTATCTATCTATCTGTCTATCTATCTGTATCTGTTTGGCTGCACCAGGTCCTAGCCAAGGCATGCGGAATCCTCGCTGCTGCATGTGGGGTCTTCTTTGCAGCATGTGGGATCCTAAGTTGTGGCGTGTGGGATCTTTTAGTTGCGGCATGTGGGATCTTTAGTTGTGGTATGAGAACTCTTAGTTGCGGCATGTGGGATCTAGTTCCCCGACCAGGGGTAGAACCCAGGCCCCCTGCATTGGGAGTGCGGAGTCCCAGCCACTGGACCACCAGGGAAGTCCCTGGGGGTTCCTTTATATGAGAGAAAATTTTTTTCTCTTGATGCTTTGAAAATTCTCACTTAGTCTTTGATTTTACACAATTTTATGGTATTTTGGAGATGACTGTTTTAGAGTGAAATGTTTTGGTTTATCTATTAGCTTCATGAACTTGGATGTCAGTATCTCTCCCCAGGTTTGGGAAGCTCTCAAGACATTATTTTTTTTAAAGAGTCTTTCTTTTTCTCTCTCTTCTCCTTCTGGTATTCCAATGATGCATAGATTGCTTCTCTTAATGGTGTCCCATACGTTCTGTAGTTCTCAATCTTCTTTTTCATCCTTTTTTATTCTTTTTTTCTCTTTCTCCTTCTGATAGGATAATTTTAAATAATCTGCCTTTGAGCTCACCAGTTCTTTCTTCTCCTTATGCTATTTTGATGTTAAAGCTCTCTATTGAATTCTTCAGTTCAGTCATTGTATTATTCAGCTCCAAAACTGTTTGGTCTTTTTATTTAAAGCTCTCTTTGTTGAACTTCTCATTTTGTTCTTGTATTGTTTTCCTGATTTTGTTAAACTGTTTAACTGTTCTCTTGTAGCTCTCTGAGCATCTTTAGATCAACTATTTTGAATTATTTGTCAGGCAATTCATGTAGCGCCTTTTTTGTGTGAGTCAGTTATAGGATGTTTACTGTGTTCCTTTGGTGGTATCATGTTTCCCTGATTCTTCATGATCTCTGTAGCTTTGCATGGGTGTCTGTCCATTTGAAGAAGAAGTCACTTCTTCCAGACTTTAGGGACTTTGGAAAGGAAAGAACTTCACCTGCAGGTGGAGGCATGCTGGAACATGTTGAGACCCTGGTTCTAGTGCTGCACGGCATGAAGTGTGAATATGTATGTTGTCTCTGGGTCTGGGTGGGAGTGGTGACTCTGGCTCAGGCTGCTGGGGTACAAGGCATCAACAACTTCATGGTCATTGGTGAGTGATATAGGGGGTCCACAGAGGCTGCAAGGAGTTTTGGGGTCCTCAGCAGCACCTCCAGGTCCAGTGGCTAGGGAACAAGGCACGGAGCAGTGGTAGCCAGAGCTGGTGTTGTGTATATGCTTACCTGTGGGGGCCAGCTGCAGGTGCATGTAAACTGTCAGGGGCCAGTTCCAGACACATGTGTAGCGGTGGGGGCCAGGGTCAACTGTAAAGGCCAGGGTCAACTGTGAGTGCACTGGCAATGTGCACAACCAGGGCTGTTGTGTCTTGCCGTGGGTGCATGTAGTAGAGGCTTGGGGTTAAGAGTTAGGTTGGGGGTATGCAGGCATACAGCTGGAGGGGCTAGCTGAAGGTGAATCCAGTAGTGCAGGTCAGTGACATGAGATAGGGTCAAATCTGAGGCCACAAGGAGCTGTGGAGGCCCTGGCTGTTGACATGCACTACTGTGGCTGCAGGATCTCCCCAGCCATGTGCCACAGCACTGGAGGCCAGTAATGCGGGTTTGGGCCAGGCAGTGCGTGTACAAAGCTTCAGGAGGCTAGCTGTAAGTAAGCCCAGTGGTGTAGGCCTGTAACAGGAGAGAGGGCCTAATTCAGGCCTACAAGCAACTGTGGGGGCCTTGGCTGTTGACATGCCCTTCTGTAGCTGCAGGATCTTGCTACAGGTGTGCACAAAGCAATGGAGACTATTGATAGGTTTCAGGCAGGCAGTGTGTAAGTGCACAGAAGGAAAGGCTAGCCCTGCGCATGTACATGGCAGTAAAATTCATTTTTACTTACCTGATTGGACCCCTTCATTAGCCTATAATTTTTCTTAAGACAAACTTCAGAATTCTTGGTCTATCTCCAGAACCATCTGTTGATTTTCTTTCCAGTTTCATATCGTGCTGTCCTACCCATGTCTCTATTATTCTCAAAACACATCAGATTTCTACCATTACCCTGAGGCTGCACAAGACTTCCATGAGATTCTTCCAGTTGGTTGTCCTAATGTCAGAAGCACCTGAACTATGCTTAGAAAATCCATCACAAACTTTCATAGTGAGAGGCTTCTTTCAGATCTCCAAACAAAAAATTTTCCTCTACCACACTATTTCAGAATTTCGTGAATTTCTTCATTGAAGAACCTAGCATAGTTAATTCGAGTAATCTTTATATAATTAATTATATGCATAATGTTAACGTGTACATTTGTTATAGGATTTATGAGTTCTGGGACATTATTTCTCCATCCACTGTTCATTGAATCACAGATTCCTAGGGAGAATCTGAAACTCCTAAATATTAACAGATGATGGAAAGAATGATTGAATGCCCTTTGGAGAACAGAGTCATACAGTTACAGTTTCACTGTCCAGGAAGCAAAGCAAAACTGAGAGACATGGGTATCACTGACGATGACTATAAAAGGGCCAAATGTTGAGAAACATGAAGCAACAAACAAGATATGTTCACCACTCACTGGCCTAAAATAACAATAGAGTCCTCTAAACAGTCAAAATGAAAGAGGGTGAGGAAAAGGAAGCAACACCTCACTAGGTATAAGATGATGTGTGTGGCTCTGTTTTCATGGCTAGGATTGGGGGAAGGGCTGTTTTTTTGTGACTGGATTGGACTCATGGCTTCAACCTATGTAGGATGAAGACCATGGTGACACTACCCCAGACGATGGGGCCCAAACACATAGTCAATTGTAGAGACCATAACTGTAAGTAGAGGGCTTAGAAATCTGTCTGGAAAGAGTAAGGAACATACCCATAATTTATTATTACACTTAAGCTTCGGCTGTTCAATGTACTACTTTCATAGGAACAAAGGTATTTACCAAGAGATTAAAGATCCAAAAAAGGAAATAAAGGAAGCCAATGCACTTTTGGGAGCCGGTCTGAGCTCCATCCACCTCAGTTTACTGGGGAAAAGCTTAGTGCCCTGGGAGCCACTCATGAGGCTGGTCGTGCTGAGGGGCACCCCTGTGCCCACTCTGAAAATACAAGTTGTCATCCTGTGTCATCCAGGAAATATTTCGATCCAAATGCTGCCACTCTCTGAGGCTACCTTGCCTTGTGTTCATGTCACATATATTCTTTCCACATTCCTTTTTCTGCCTTTTATAGTGTTGACTTAGGTCTCTTTTAATATTGCATTTTATCAAAAAATTTTTGATACACTGTTTTAAAAATGAAGTGGTTCTCAACAGGTGACTGTGTTGCCCCAAGGGGACATTATCAATGTCTGTTGAAATATTTATTTACTTATTTAAAATTTAAAATTGTGGTAAGACTATTTAACATGAAATACACCTTTAAAAAAATTAATTAATTAATTAATTTATTTTGGCTGTGTTGGGTCTTTGTTTCTGTGTGAGGGCTTTCTCCAGTGCGGCGAGCGGGGGCCACTCTTCATCGCGGTG
This sequence comes from Balaenoptera physalus, assembly GCF_965194825.1. Classification (NCBI taxonomy): domain Eukaryota; kingdom Metazoa; phylum Chordata; class Mammalia; order Artiodactyla; family Balaenopteridae; genus Balaenoptera; species Balaenoptera physalus. Next base: position 17,443,806 of record NC_138900.1, on the reverse strand, counting down.
CGCAGGCCTCTCACTGTCGCGGCCTCTCCCGTTGCGGAGCACAGGCTCCAGACGCGCAGGCTCAGTAGTTGTGGCTCACGGGCTTAGTTGCTCCGCAGCATGTGGGATCTTCCCAGACCAGGGCTCGAACCCGTGTACTCTGCATTGGCAGGCAGATTCTTAACCACTGCACCACCAGGGAAGCCCTAGATACACCTTCTTAACAAATTTTTAACTCTTAACAAATTTTTAACTGTATAATACAGTGTTGTTGGATCTAGGTACAATGATGTATATAGTAGATCTCAAGAATTAATTCATCTTGATGAACTGAAACTTTATGCTCATTGATTAGTAACTCTTCATTTCCCCCTCCCCCCAGCCTCTGGCAACCATGATTACACTCTTTGATTGTATGAATTTGACTATTTTAGATACCTCATACAATAGTGGAGTCATATAGCTTGTTTTTCTGTGATTGGCTTATTTCACTTAGCATAATATTCTCAAGGTTCATCCATGTTGGCACATACTGCAGAATTTGCTTATTTTCTGAGGCTGAATAATATTCTGTATTTTATTTATATAAGAAACATTTATATACTTATATATACATTTATATATTTAATGTAGTATTATCCATCCTAAAAAATGTGATAGGCTAAATATCTAATATATGTTATATCATATAGTAATATATATTATAAAATTACATTGCATATATGTATATTTTCTTTATCCATTCATCTGTCAATAGGTTGTTTTCACACCTTGAATAGTGTGAATAATGCTATAATGAACATGGGAGTGAAGATATCTCAATACCCTGATTTTGACCCTTTGGGATAAATACCCAGAAGTAGGATTGCTGGATCATATGGTAGTTCTATTTTTACTTTTTTGAGGAACCTCCACATTGTTTTCCATAGCTGCTCCAACACTTTGAATTCCCGCCAATAGTGTACAAGGGTTTCAATTTCTCCACATCCTCACCAGCTCACCAACACTTCTTGTCTTGTGGTTTTTTTATAATAGTCATCCTGACATTTGTGAGGTGATATCTCCTTGTAGTTTTTATTTGCATTTACCTGACGATTAGTGATGTTGAGCACCTTTTCATATATACCTGTTGGCCATTTGTATGTCTTCTTTGGAGAAATATCTATTCAAGTCTTTAGCTAATTTTTAAATCAAGTTATTAATTTTTTAAAACTGTTGCTCTGTATATATTTTGGATATTAACCTCTTATATCAGATATATGATTTGCAAATATTTTCTCCTATTCTGTAGGTTGCTTTTTCACTCTATTGTTTCCTTTGCTGTACAGAACTTTAGTTTGAAGTAGTTCCACTTGACTATTTTTGCTTTTGTCACCCATGCTTTTGGTGTCATATCAATGAAATCATTGTCTAGACTAATGTCATGAATCTATCCCCCTTTTTCTTTAGGAGTTTTACAGTTTCAGGTCTTATGTTTAGGGGTTTGTGTTTGTTTCTACAGTAGATCTCCAGAACTTACTTATCTTGTATATCTGAAACTCTGTACCCTTTGACCAACATCACCCCATTTCTAAGCCCCTGGAAACCACCATTCTGTTCTCTGCATTGGACTATTTTATCTTTTTTCCCCAGGTTTATTGAGGTATATTTGATAAAAATTTTGTATATTTAAGGTGTACAACGTGATGTTTTGATATATGTATACATGTGAAGTGTTTACAAAATCAAGCTAATATTTCCCTCATCTCACCTAGTTACCATTTTAGTGTGTGTGGTGAGAACACTTAAGCTTTACTCTTAGCAACTTTCAAGTACACAATATTATCAACTATAGTCACCATGGTGTACCTTAGATCTCTAGCACTTATTCATACTGCATAACTGAAACTGTACCTTTGACCATTATCTCTTCATTACCCCCAAACTCCAGCACCTGGCAACCACAATTCTACCCCCTTCTCTTATAAGTTTGACTTTTTTAGATTCAACATACAAGTAATATTATACAGTATTTATCTTTCTCATTCTGGCTTACTTCACTTAACTAAATGTCCTCCTGTTTCATCCATGTTGTAGCAAATGGAAGGATTTCCTTAGTCCTTAAGGCTGAATAATATTCCATTATATACAGGTTATATATTGGAACTGATTTTTTATATTGTGTGAAACTTCCTTATTCTGCATGTGGATATCCAGTTTTCCCAACACCATTTATTGAAGAGTCTGTCCTTTTGCCATTTTGTGTTCTTGGCACCACTGGCAAAGATCAGTTGCCTGTAAATGCATACATTTATTTCTGGGCTCTCTATTCTGTTCCTTTAATCTATATGTCTGTTTTAATTCCAGAACTATACTGATTTTATTACTATAGCTTTGTAGTATGTTTTGAAATCAAGAAGTATGATGCCATCAGCTTTGTTCTTGTACAAGATTGCTTTGGCTATTCAGGGTCTTTATGATTCCATATTAATTTTAAAATTATTTCTTCTATTTCTATAAAAAATGCTATTGGAATTTTGATAGGGATTGCATTAAATCTAGGCATTTTAATAATATTAATTCTTCCAATCCATGAACACAGGATAAATTTCCATTTGTTTGTGTCTTCAATCTTTCACTTAGTTTTTACTTTCACTCTATAGTTTTCAGTGCACAGATCTCTCACCTCCTTGGTTAAATTTATTCTAGGTATTTTTTGGTTTTGATGCTATTGTAAATGGGATTTTCTTTTTCAGAATGTTCATTGGTGTATAGAAATTGAACTAATTTTTGTGTATTAATTTTGTATCGTGCAACTTTACTGAATTTGTTTATTAGTTCTAACAGTTTTTTGGTGGAGTCTTTAGGACTTCTATATATCATATTATGTCAACTGGAGATACAGTTTTTCTTCTTTTCCAATTTGGATGCCTTTTATTTCTTTTTCTTGCCTAATTGCTCTGGCAAGGACTTCCACTACTTTGTTGACTAGAAGTGGTAATAGTTGACTAGAAGTGGTGATAGTGGGCACCCCTGTCTTGTTCCTGATCTTAGAGGAAAAACTTTCAGCTTTTCTAACTGAGTATGTTGTTAACAGTGGACTTGTAATATAGGGCCTTTACTATGTTGAAGTAAGTTCCTTCTATATCTAATTTGTTTAGTCTTTATCATGAAAGAATGTTAAATTTCATCAAATGCTTTTTCTGCATCTATTCAGATGATTATATGCTTTTCTTTCTTTTTTAATTTTAACTTTGGGTTTATTTATTTATTTATGGCTGTGTTGGGTCTCCGTTTCTGTGCGAGGACTTTCTCTAGTTGCGGCAAGTGGGGGCCACTCTTCATCGTGGTGCACGGGCCTCTCATTATCGCGGCCTCTCTTGTCGCGGAGCACAGGCTCCAGACGTGCAGGCTCAGTAGTTGTGGCTCACGGGCCTAGTTGCTCCGCGGCATGTGGGATCTTCCCAGACCAGGGCTTGAACCCGTGTCCCCTGCACTGGCAGGCAGATTCTCAACCACTGCGCCACCAGGGAAGCCCGATCATATGCTTTTTATCACTCATTTTAATGTGGTATATCACATTTTTATATTTGCATAGGTTGAACATCATTGCATCCTAGGGACTGCCACGGAAGTCCTGTAGTTTTCTTTTCTTGTACTAACCTTATTTGGCTTTGGTATCAGTTTAAAACACTGGCCTCATACAATGCATTTGGAAGTGTTTCTCCTCTTCAACTTTTTGGAAGAGGTTGAGAAGGATTGGCATTAATTCTTTAAATGTTTGGTAGAATTCACTAGTGAAGCCATCTGGTCCTGGGATTTTGATTACTGATTCAATCTCCTTACTCATTGGTCTGTTCAGATTTACTGTGTCTCCATGATTATTCATGGTACATTGTATGTTTCCCCAAATTTGTCCATTTCTTGTAGCTTATCCATAATAGTTGGCATACAATTGTTCATAGTAGTCTCTTTTGATCCTTTTCATTTCATTGGCATCAGTTGTAATGTCTCCTCTTTCATGTACAATTATCTTCCCTTGAGTCTTCTCTCCTATATTCATGGTTAGTCTAGCTTAAGATTTGTCAATTTTGTTTATCCTTTCAAAAAGACAACTCTTAGTTTTGTTGATCTTTTGTTGTTTTTCTAGTTTCTATTTATTTCTTCTCTAATAATTATTTCCTTCCTTCTGCTAATTTTGGCCTGTGTTTTTTTTTTTTTTTTTTTTAGTTCCTTGAGGTATGAAGTTAGACTTTTGAGATCTTTTTTCTTAAGGTAGGCATTTATTGGTATAAACATCCCTCTTAGAACTGCTTTTGCTGCATCTCATAAGACTTGGTATGTTACATTTCCATTTTTGTTTGTTTCAAGGTATTTTTAAATTGCCTTTTTGATTTCTTCTTTGACTGAGTGATTTTTCTCAAGAGTATATTGTTTAAATTCTCCATTTTTCATTTTCTTTGTTACTAATTTCTAGTTTCATAAAATTGTGGTAAGAAAAGATACTTGATATGATTTTAATCTTATTAAATTTCTTAAGACTTGTATTTTGGCCTAACATATGATCTATCCTGGAGAGTGTTCTGTATGTATTTAAGAAGACTGTGTATTCTACTGCTGTTGGATGGAATGTTCTGTATATGTCCCTTAGGTTCAACTGGACTGATAATTGAAATCTGCTGTTTCCTAATTGATTTTCTCTCTGAATGATCTGTCCATAATTGTAAGTGAGGTATTGAAGTCCCCCAACTATTATTGTATGGCTATCTATTTCTCCCTTCAGACCTGTGAAAGACTGCATATATTTTTAGGAGCTCTGATGTTGGCTATGTATAAATTTTAAATTTTTATATTTTTCTTGATAAACTGACCCCTTCATCATTATGCAGTGACAATCTTTGTCTCTCTGACAGTTTTTGACTTAAAGCCTATTTTGTCTTACATAAGTGTAACTACCCTCTGATCATTTTTGGTTACCATTTGCATGGAATATCTTTTTCCAATCATTCATTTTCAGCCTATGTCTGAGAGTAATTATTGATAGTAAGGAGTTACCATTGTGATTTTGTTGTTTTCTGACTTTTTAAAAGTCCTTTTTTACTTCCTCTCTTCCTGTGTTCCTTTGTGACTTTTTTTTTTTCCTTGATTGTGGTATGCTGTGATTCCTTTCCCTTTATGTTTTGAATTGACTGGAGGTTTTTTCTTTGTGGTTACTATGAGGCATACATAAAACATAGATATAACATCTATTTTAAGCTAATGATGACAACTTCAGTTGCATGCAAAAATTTGTAACATTTCACTTCTCCAACCCACATATTATGTTATTGATGTCACAATTTACATTTTAATATTGTTTATCCATTATCAAGTTACAGTAGTCACAGTTATTTTAGTAGTTTTGTCTTTTACCTTTTATACTAGACTTAAAAGTGATTTATGCATACCATCACTATATTGGCATATTCTTTTTTCCAGTTTTATTGAGACATAATTGACATACAGCACTGTATAAGTTTAAGGTGTACAGCATAATAACTTGGCTTCCATATATTGTGAAATGATTGATTACCACATAAGCTTAGTTAATACCCATCATCTTACATAGATACAAAAAAAAGTTTTTTCCCTTGTGATGAGGACTCTCAGGATTTACTCTAACTTTCAAATATACCATACAGTGGTGTTAACTACAGTCATCATGTTGTACATTACGTTTCCAGTACTTATAACTGGAAATTTGTAGCTTTTTGTATTAGAGTATTCTGAATTTGACTATATATGTGCCTTTATAGTACGATTTATACTTCCACGTTTTTATATTATTTTAAAAAATTTAACATTTATTTATTTTTCGCTGTGTCAAGTCTTAGTTGCAACACGTGGGATCTTCATTGTGGCACATGGGATCTTTCGTTGTGGCGTGCAGGCTTCTCTGTAGTTGAGGCGCACGAGCTCAGTAGTTGTGGCGTGCAGGCTTAGTTGCATGTGGGGTGTTAGTTCCCCGACCAGGGATTGAACCCACGTCCCCTGCATTGGAAGGTGGATTCTTTACCACTGGACCACGAGGGAAATCCCTAAAATTTTTATTGAAGAACTCCATTAGGACTTCCTGTGAAGCGGTTCTAGAGGTTTGTTGTTTTCTTTTTTCCTCCTGGAAGAATCTTATCTTGCCTTCATTAAAAATTTTCTGACATATAACTGACAAAAAATAAATGTATATGTATATTATATACTTTATAAATATGTTTAAAGTATACAAAGTGATTATTTGATATAAGTACACACTGTGAAAATATAACTACAATCCAGTTAATTAACACATCCATCACTTTTTTTGGTAAGAATGCTTAAAATCTCCTCTCCTAGCAAATTTCATGTATGTGATACAATACTATTAACTACAGTCACTGTGCTGTACATTAGATCCTCAGAATTTATAATGGAAAGGGTACAAACGTTTCTGAGAAGAAACCCACGACATTCCTCCAGAATCTCTTGTGTATAACAAACTGCTTTTTCTTTGCTGCTTTCAAAAATCTCTGTCTTTGATTTTGACAGTTTGATTATAAAGTGTCCTGTTGAAGTCTTCTCTGTGTTGAAACTGACTGGGGAACTCTGAGATTCATTTATCTGGATGGTCCATATCTCCCTACATATTTGGGATGTTTTCACCCATTATTTCTTTAAATAAGTTTATGGCCACTTCTCTTCTCCTTCTAGAAGGACTCCCATAATGCATATATTGGTTCTTAAAGTCCCACAGGCTTTCTTCACTCTTTATCATTCTCTTTTCTTCCCCTCCCCCAACTGTATAATTGCAAATGATCTGTTTTTGAATTCAGTGGTTCTACTGCATGATCAAATCTTCTGTTAAAGCTCTCTATGGAATTTTTGATTCATCATTGTATTCTCAGCTCCAAAATATATGTTTGGTTGTATGTTAAAGTTTCTGTCTCTTCATTTAACTTATTTTGATTATGTATTGTTTTCCTGATTTTGTTGAGTTGTTTTAGCTCATTCAGTTTTTTTGAGATGATTATTTTTCAATTCTTGTTCATCAATTCATAGATCTCAATTTCTTTTTGACTGGTAACTGGAAAATTATTGTCTTCCTTTGGGGGTATCATTTTCCTATTTTACTATCTCTGCCTATACTCTGCATCCCACCCTTTTCCATCCATTCATTCATCTATCTTCCCATTTGTCAGATAGAGGCAATCCCTAGCTGCATTGTCTTCCTGGCTCTCTACTGTAAAACCCCAAGATGACATTTGGCTTTGTCTGGCCCACATCTGGGCTGCTGAGAACAGTTGGATTCATCAGGTGTCTAGATTGGCACCACTAAAGAGTAATGCTCTTGCCCCTCTCCTGCTTCCTTGCACAGCTCAGTCAGTTGATGTGTCTCTAAGCCCCTCCTCAGCCCGACAGTCTCTTCTAACTACTTACTTTTGCATTATATCCCACACGTTCCATCGAATTCTTCATGCATAAGAAGGAAATCATGATCTTGCCTACTCCTCCATCCTCCACAGTATCAGTGGATGGCCCTGTTTTTCAGAGAGTTGAGAAGGTGGAACCTTGTGCAAACTCGTAACACTCTGCCTCCATCTAACCCAACATTCAGCCATCATCATCATGCTTATTTTGTTTTCCATATTGCATGAATCCATCACCTTTACCACCTGAATGGGTTCCACCACGAACATCCTGGTTTAAGCTCTCATCATCTTTTGCCAAGATGATGCCAAAACACTTCTAACTGGTTGGCTCACATCTGCTCTGTTTCTTCTGATCAGCTCTCTCTCCTGCACCAGCTCCGCCATCAATACAAGCATTGATCCAAACATTCACCACTCACTCCCTGAGCCACTGATGTCTCGGCATACAACCTACTTCATGGCCTTCTTTCGTGCTGCTCAACCTTACAGGTCATCTCTATCTGTCTCATACCTGTAGCTTCCCTTCCCAACTTTGTGGAAGAGGTCTCGCCCCCTGCCGTGGCTACTTCCTGCACCAGAGACTAAATCACAACTTCTCCTGCAACTTCGGAGGCTTCTCATGCTTCCTCCTAGAAAGGTAACTGGTATTTAGACTCTGTCACCATAGATTAGCTTTGACTGTTCTTGACTTGATGTAAATGGAGTCCCACAGTTTATTCTGTCATGTCTGTCTTCTTTTGATCTTCGTTATGCCTGTGAGAGTCATTCTTGTGGTTCTATATAGTTCAACTCTGTTCTTTCTCCGTACTCAGCAGTATCTCATTGTAAGGATGTCCATTCTCCTGTGATTGCCGTTTTTTTTTTCCTATTTCTGATATTATGAACATTCTTGTTCATGTTGTTTTTGGAGATATATACTATGTATATATAATATAGTACTCATTTTTGTTGGGAATATACACAGAGAGGAATGACTAGGTCTTCGGGTATGTATATGTTTAGCTTGAACAGAAACTGCTGAACAGTTTTACAGAGTGGCTGCACCCTTTCACGCTCCCACGAGCCATGTGTGAGAGTGCCCATCGCTACGCATTCTCATCAGCACTTGGTGTCTTCCTCTTTCCTTTCTGAGGCCCAGTGGTGAGGTGGCTCAGAACCACAGCACTGAAACCATTCTTGATGAGGTCATAGCTTTTATCCTAATTGCCAAATGTAAGAACAGTACTAACGATAGTGGATAATGGCCCACGATATACTGAACATTCAACCTGTGCCAGGCACTGTGCTAAGTACTTTACAGGTGTGGTCTTGTTAACCCTCATGGCAGCTGGTGAATTAGGAACTGGGCATCTCCCAGTGTTTCAGGTTAGGAAATGGTGATTTACAGGTGGTTAAAAACTGTCAAGATGATTGCTTGGTAGAGGCAGGGTTTGAACTGAAGTGACAGTCTTCACCACCACGCTGTACTTGTTTTTGATGCAGTGGAAACCTGTTCCACTTTTCTGCACCTGGGCTTTGGTAGCACTTGGTTCCAGTGGTCCCTCTTTTCCAATTCTGACAGTATTGTTCCCTGCCTTTTAGTCTGATTGTCCCCTCAATATTGGCTTTGCCTGGCGAATTCCCTGGCAGTCCACTGGTTAGGGCTCTGTGCTTCCATTGCAGGGGGCATGGATTCAATCCCTAGTCGGGGAACTGGGATCCTGTATGCTGTGCAGCACAGCCAAAAAAATAAAAATAAAAAGGCTTTGCCTGGCATCTCATGGCCCTTTCTTCTTTTAACTGTAATTAGTTTCCCTGAATGCTCCAGCTCTACTTAGTTCTTCAGCTTCAACTCATGCATGTTGTGTTCCATGTCCATGCTGTGATATAGACAGGATAGTTAACGAGTATTCATTGCTTTCTGGTCCTTGCACTGTATTAAGCACTGTAGGTGCAGTGTTTCAACTCATCCTCACAGTAATTTTTGAGACTCTATTTATACTGATTTGTAGGTGAGGGGGCAGAAGCTTGTGGAAGTTGAATGGCTTGCTGAAGGGCAGAAAACTAGCAAGGGGGTGTTGCTAGGATTTGTTCATGGGCTGATTCTCCCCAGGTACCATGATGTCAAACACAATACACTCTGTTGGCTTCTAAAATTTGTAATTGACTACAGGTGTATAGGTTTATATTAATAATAAACCTTAATGACACACTTTCATTTGTCAGTGCACTGTCATGTTTATTTTTAAACTTTTTCCAGTCATTTATTTTCTCTATAAAGATTATAGTGAACGTCATCAGCCAATGCAAGAACAGGAGTATTACCAACCAATATCCTACCTCTATCTATACATTTCTTCTTTTTCCAATCCTCTCTTTTCCTGAATTACTGTCTTGAACTTGCTTTCATAATTTCATTACTTTACAGTGGGAGTGTTTTGTATTATAAATTGAATTTCTTTTGTAGATGTGGTGCATTTCAGATTTTGTTTCTTGTGTTAGATTTATTTTGCATCTTTCAAGCAATTTGTTTATTTCATCTAGTTGTTAGTTCATCCCTTGATTTAATTATTACATCATACTTGCTTGTAAGTATATTTAAAGAAAATATAGTTTTCTGTTTTTTAATTTCTGATAAACAGTATCATTGTTGATTGCTATGGCTTGAACATGTCCCCTACATGTTGAAATCCTCACATCCAAAGATGATGGTATTAAGAGGTAGGACTGTGTAAGTCATGAGGGTGGAACCCTCCTGAATGGGATCAGTGTTTTATCAAATAGGCTCCAGAGAGATCCTTCGCTCCTTCCACCATGACAGCGAGAAGGCACCAGCTATGAACCAGGAATAAGGGCCTCACCAGAATATGACCATGCTGGCACCTTGATCCTGAGCTTCCCAGCTTCCAAAACGCTGAGAAACAAATTTCTGTTTGTAAGCTACCCAGGCTGTGGTACGTTGTTACAGCAGCCTGAATGAACCAAGACATTACTGTAGCCTTCTGATACATGCTTTAAAAAAATTCAGTGTTAAATAACTAAGAAGCACAATCTGTGCACTATAGCTTTCTTTCTTCTTAAAATATTCTGTTACGCCAGTATATCACAATGTATTTATCAATTTTTGTGGACATTCACCTGCTTCCATAATTATACCCATAAATTCTGACTAGATTATACTGTTCAGTTAAAGATACTCACTTGTTTCCTTTTTATTTATTATTTTTTTGTGGTCACCCACCTTGCTGCTATATGCATATTCTTTTTTTTAAATTTTATTTTTTATACATTGGGTTCTTATTAGTTACCTACTGTATACACATTACTGTGTATATGTCAATCCCAATCTCCCAATTCATCCCACCACCACTAACCCCCACCCCTGCTTTACCCCCTTGGTGTCCATACGTTTGTTCTCTACATCTGTGTCTCTATTTCTGCCTTGCAAACCAGTTCATCTGTACCATTTTTCTAGATCCCACATATATGTGTTAATATATGATATTCGTTTTTCTCTTTCTGACTGACTTCACTCTGTACGAGTCTCTAGGTCCATCCACATCTCTACAAATGACCCAATTTTGTTCCTTGTTATGGCTGAGTAATATTCCATTGTATATATATACCACATCTTCTTTATCCATTTGTCTGTCGATGGGCATTTAGGTTGCTTCCATGACCTGGCTATTGTAAACAGTGCTGCAGTGAACATTGGGGTGCATGCGTCTTTTTGAATTATGGTTTTCTCTGGGTATATGCCTAGTAGTGGGATTGCTGGGTCATATGGTAGTTCTATTTTTAGTTTTTTAAGGAACCTCCATACTGTTCTCCATAGTGGCTGTATCGATTTACATTCCCACAAACAGTGCAAGAAGGTTCCCTTTTCTCCACACCCTCTCCAGCATTTGTTGTTTCTAGATTTTCTGATGATGCCCATTCTACCGGTGTGAGGTGACACCTCACTGTAGTTTTGATGTCTATAATAATTAGTGATGTTGAGCAGCTTTTCATGTGCCTCTTGGCCATCTGTATGTCTTCTTGGAAAAATGTCTATTTAGTTCTTCTGCCCATTTTTGGATTAGGTTGTTTGTTTTTTTGATATTGAGCTGCATGAGCTGCTTGTATATTTTGGAGATTAATCCTTTGTCAGCTGCTTTGTTTGCAAATATTTTCTCCCATTCTGAGGGTTGTCTTTTCGTCTTGTTTATGGTTTCCTTTGCTGTGCAAAAGCTCTTAAGTATCATTAGGTCCCATTTGTTTATTTTTGTTTTTATTTCCATTACTCTAGGAGGTGGGTCAAAAGGGATCTTGCTGTGATTTATGTCATAGAGTGTTCTTCCTATGTTTTCCTCTAAGAGTTTCATAGTGTCCAGTCTTACATTTAAGTCTTTAATCCATTTTGACTTTATTTTTGTGTATGGTGTTAGGGAGTGTTCTAATTTCATTCTTTTACATGTAGCTGTCCAGTTTTCCCAGCACCACTTATTGAAGACACTGTCTTTTCTCCATTGTATATCTTTGTCTCCTTTGTCATAGGTTAGTTGACAATAGGTGCATGGGTTTATCTCTGGGCTTTCTATCTTGTTCCATTGGTCTATATTTCTGTTTTTGTGCCAATACCATACTGTCTTGATTACTGTAGTTTTGTAGTATAGTCTGAAGTCAGGGAGTCTGATTCCTCCAGCTCCGTTTTTTTCCCTCAAGATTGCTTTGGCTATTCAGGGTGTTTTGTGTCTCCATACAAATGTAAAGATTTTTTCTTCTGGTTCTGTAAAAAATGCCATTGGTAATTTGATAGGGATTGCATTGAATCTGTAGATTGCTTTGGGCAGCATAGTCAGTTTCACAATATTGATTCTTCCAATCCAAGAACTTGGTATTTCTCTCCATCTGTTTGTGTCATCTTTGTTTTCTTTCATCAGTGTCTTATAGTTTTCTGAGTACAAGTCTTTTACCTCCTTAGGTAGGTTTATTCCTAGGTATTTTATTCTTTTTGTTGCAGTGGTGACTGGGAGTGTTTCCTTAACTTCTCTTTCTGATCTTTCATTGTTAGTGTATAGGAATACAAGAGATTTTTCTGTGCATTAATTTTGTATCCTACAACTTTACCAAATTCATTGATTAGTTCTAGTAGTTTTCTGGTGGCATCTTTAGGATCTTCTACGTATAGAAGATGACATGTCATCTGCAAACAGTGACAATTTTACTTCTTTTCCAATTTGTATTACTTTTATTTCTTTTTCTTCTGTGATTGCCATGGCTAGGACTTCCAAAACTATGTTGAATAATAGTGGCGACAGTGGACATCCTTGTCTTGTTCCTGATCTCAGAGGAAATGCTTTCAGTTTTTCACCACTGAGAATGACGTTTGCTGTGGGTTTGCTGTTTATGGCATATGGCCTTATTATGTTGAAGTAGGTTCCCTCTATGCCCACTTTCTGGAGTGTTTTTATCATAAATGGGTGTTGAATTGTCTCAAAAGCTTTTTTTGCATCTATTGAGATGAGCATGGTTTTTATTCTTCAATTTGTTAATATGGTGTATCACATTGATTGATTTACGTATATCCCTGGGATAAATCCCACTTGATCATGGTGTATGATCCTTTTAATGTGCTGTTGGATTCTGTTTGCTAGTATTTTGTTGAGGATTTTTGCATTTATATTCATCAGTGATATTGGTCTGTAATTTTCTTTTTCTATAGTATCTTTGTCTGGTTTTGGTATCAGGGTGATGGTGGCCTTGTAGAATGAGTTTGGGAGTGTTCCATCCTCTGCAATTTTTTGGAAGAGTTTGAGAAGGATGGGTGTTAGGTCTTCTCTAAATGTTTGATAGAATTCACCTATGAAGCCATCTGGTCCTGGACTTTCATTTGTTGGAATTTTTTTTTTTGTATAAATTATTTTTTCCTTTTATTTATTTATTCATTTATTTTTGGCTGCGTTGGGTCTTCGTTGCTGCATGCGGCCTTTCTGTAGTTGCAGCGAGTGGGGGTACTCTTCGTTGTGGTGCACGGGTCTAGGCATGCGGGCTTCAGTACTTGTGGCATATGGGCTCAGTAGTTGTGGCTTGCAGGCTCTAGAGTGCAGGCTCAGTAGTTGTGGTGCATGGGCTTTGTTGCTCTGCAGCACGTGGGATCTTCCTGGACCAGGGCTCGAACCTGTGTCCCCTGCATTGGCAGGTGGATTCTTAACCGCTGCGCCACTGAGGAAACCCTGTTGGAAGATTTTTCAGTTTCAATTTCATTACTTGTGATTGGTCTGTTCATATTTTCTATTTCTTCCTGGTTCAGTCTTGGAAGTTTATACCTTTCTAAGAATTTGTCCATTTCTTCCAGGTTGTCTGTTATATTGGCACAGAGTTGATTGTAGCAGTGTCTTATGATGCTTTGTATTTCTGCGGTGTCTGTTGTAACTTTTTTCATTTCTAATTTTACTGATTTGAGTCCTCTCCCTCTTTTTCTTGATGAGTCTGGCTAAAGGTTTATCAATTTTTTTCTTAAAATTTTTATTTATTTATTTATTTATGGCTGTGTTGGGTCTTCGTTTCTGTGTGAGGGCTTTCTCTAGTTGTGGCAAGTGGGGGCCACTCTTCATCATGGTGCGCGGGCCTCTTACCATCAGGTTTATCAATTTTGTTTATTCTCCTTAAAGAACCAGCTTTTAGTTTTATTGACCTTTGCTATTGTTTTCGTTGTTTCTATTCCATTTATTTCTGCTCTGATCTTTATAATTTCTTTCCTTCTACTAATTTTGGGTTTTGTTTGTTCTTCTTTCTCTAGTTCCTTTAGATGTAAGGTTAGATTGTTTACTTGAGATTTTTCTTGTTTCTTGAGGTAGGACTGTAGCGCTATAAACTTCCCTCTTAGAACTGCTTTTGCTGCATCCCATGGGTTTCGGATCATCGTGTGTTCATTGTCATTTCTCTCTAGGTACTTTTTGATTTCCTCTTTGATTTTTTTCAGTGATCTCTTGGTTATTTAGTAACGTATTTTTTAGCCTCCATGTGTTTGTGTTTTTTAAGTTTTTTTGCACTGTAATTTATTTCTAATTTCAGTGTTGTGGTTGGAAAAGATGCTTGATATGATTTCAGTTTTCCTAAATTTACCAAGGCTTGATTTGTGACCCAAGATGTGATCTATCCTGGAGAATGTTCCGTGTGCACTTGACAAGAAAGTGTAATCTGCTGTTTTCGAATGGAATGTCCTATAAATATCAATTAAATGTATCTGGTCTATTGTGTCATTTAAAGTTTGTGTTTCCTTATTAATTTTCTGTCTGGATGATCTGTCCATTGGTGTAAGTGAGGTGTTAAAGTCCCCCACTATTATTGTGTTACTGTCCATTTCCTCTTTTACAGCTGAAGATAAACGAATTCAGCGAGGTAGCAGGATACAAGATTAACATACAGAAATCGGTTGCATTTCTTTCACTAACAATGAAGTATCAGAAAGGGAATGTAAAAAACAATACCTTTTTAAATAGCACCAAAAAAGTAAAATATCAATACTTAGGAATAAACTTGACCAAGGAGGTGAAAGACTTGTATGCTAAAAACTATAAAACATTAATAAAGGAAATTAAAGAGGATTCAAAGAAATGGAAAGATATCCCATGCTCTTGGGTTGGAAGAATAAATATTGTTAAAAGGGCCATACTACCCAAAGCAATCTACAGATTTAATGTGATCCCTATCAAATTACCCATGACATTTTTCATAGAACTAGAATAAATAATCCTAAAATTTATATGGAATCACAAAAAGACCCAGAATTGCCAAAGCAATCCTGAGAAAAAAGAATAAAGCAGGAGGCATAACGCTCTCAGACTTCAGATAATACTACAAAGCTACAGTATCAAAACTGTGGTATTGGCACAAAAACAGACATATGAACAGAATGGAGACCCCAGAAATAAACCCACACACCTATGGTCAAAAAGACAGTCTCTTCAGCAAATGGTGCTGGGAAATTTGGACAGCTGCGTGTAAATCAATGAAGTTAGAACACACCCTCACACCATACACAAAAATGAACTCAAAATGGCTTAAAAACGTAAAGATAAGACATGACACCATAAAACTCCTAGAAGACATAATAGGCAAAACATTCTCCACAATAAATTGTACCAATGTTTTCTTAGGTCAGTCTCCCAAGGCAATAGAAATAAAAGCAAAAATAAACAAATGGGACCTAATCAAACTTACAAGCTTTTGCACAGCAAAGGAAACCATAAATAAAAAGACAACATACAGAATGGGAGAAAATACTTGCAAATGATGTTACTGACAAGGGGTTAATTTCCAAAGTATACAAACACCTCATGCAACTCAATATTAAAAAAAAAAGTCTTAAGTCCTCAGTAGACATTTCTCCAAAGACATACACATGGCCAAGAGGGACATGAAAAGATGCTCAGCACTGCTAATCATTACAGAAATGCAAATCAAAACCACAAAGAGGCATCACCTCACACCATTCAGAATGTCCATCATCAAAGTCCACAAATAATAAATGCTGGGCATGTAAATTGGTGCAGCCACTACAGAAAACAGTATGGAGGTTCCTTAAAAACTAAAAATAGAGTTACTATATGATCCAGCAATCCCACTCCTGGGTATATATCCGGAAAAGATGAAAAATTCTAATTTGAAGATACATGCACCTCAATGTTCACAGCAGCACTATTTACAATACCCAAGGCAGGGAAGCAACCTAAGTGTCCATCAACAGATGAATGCATAAAGAATATGTAATATAATATACAATAAATATAGACACATACACAATGGAATATTACTAAGCCATAAAAAAGAACAAAATATTGCTATTTGCAGCACCATGCATGGACCCAGAGAATATCATAATTTTAGTGAAGTAAGTTAAACAGAGAAAGGCAAATAGTACATGGTATCACTTACATTTGGAATCTAAAAAATAACACAAATGAATGTGTTTACAGAACAGGAACAGACTCAAAGACATAGAAAACAAACTTATGGTTACCAAAGAAGAATGGGGGTGGGATAAATCAGGAGTATGGGATTAACACATACACACCATATATATAAAATAGATAAACAAGGACTTACTGTACAGCTTTGGGAAGTATATTCAGTATCTTGTAATAATGTATAATGGAAAAGAATCTAAATGGAATATAACTTAAATATAAATCTGAATTACTTTGCTGTACACCTGAATCTAACACAATATTGTAAATTAACTACAGTTCAATTAAAAAAAAAAAAAGAACTACCTATATGATCCAGCAATCCCACTTCAGAGTAATATCCAAAAGAATTGAAAACAGAGTCTTGAAGAGATATTTGTACACCCATGTTCATAGTAGCACTGTTCAAAATAGCCAACAAGTGAATATCTTTTATTGAACAGTGTAGTATAGTCATATATTTTAAGATATAATTATAGAAACAGATGAATGTCCACCCAAGTGGGTAAATACACTGTGATTATTGATGTAATGTTTTGATAAAAAAACAAAAAACAAAACAGGAACACTCTCTAAGGGCTGACCTCAGCAGAGGAAGATTTTAATAATCAAGTGGATATAGGATGACTCATTTTTTGGATACCAGACAGCTGCTCTCCATCATCCTGCCCTGCAGATTTCAGACTTACTAGTCTCCAGAATCATGAGGTAATTTCTCAAAATAAATCTCCCTCTAATGTATTCATTTAGACACATTCTGTTGGTTCCGTTTTTCTGGAAAACCCTAAGTAACAAAATTACTTTTTAAAAAATTGAGATAAAAGAATTAATTCTGAAGAAGTTACATATTTAACATATCGTGTGTCCTCATTTATGAACACGATGACTTCTCTCTGCATTTGAGGACATAGCGAGAAGGTGGCTCTCTGCAAGCTAGGAAACTGAACCCCATAGGAATCTTTTTTTTTAAAGGAATTCCTTTATTTTTATTATTTATTTATTTATTTATTTATTTTTGGCTGTGTTGGGTCTTCGTTTCTGTGCAAGGGCTTTCTCTAGTTGCAGCAAGCGGGGGCCACTCTTCATCGCGGCCTCTCGTTGCGGAGTACAAGCTCCAGACGTGCAGGCTCAGTAGTTGTGGCTCACGGGCCTAGTTGCTCTGCGGCATGTGGGATCCTCCCAGACCAGGGCTCGAATCCGTGTCCCCTGCATTGGCAGGCAGACTCTCAACCACTGCGCCACCAGGGAAGCCCCCTGAACCCCATAGGAATCTTGATCTTGGACTTTCCTGACTCCAGAACTGAATGTAGAAAAAAAGTAGTAAACAACTAGTGACAGTGAGAGGAAACAAGATGGTGGAGTAGAAGGACCTTATGTTTAGCTCTTCTCATGAGCACACCAAAATCACAACTAACTGCTGAACAACCATCAATAAAGATGACTGGAACCTACCAAAAAAAAATTCTACAGCCAAAGACACAAAGAAGAAACCAGAGCGAGATGGTAGGAGGGGCACACTCACAATATAATCAAATCCCATACCTCCCAGGTGGGTGACCCACAAACTGGAGAATACTGGAAGATAATTATATCACAGAAGTTCTGCCACAGAAGAGTTCTTAGCCCCACGTCAGGCTCCCCAGCCTGAGGGTCCAGCATCAGAAGGAGGAGCCCCAGAGCATTTGGCTTTTGAAGGCCAGCAGGGCTTGAATGCAGGAGCTCCACAGGACTGGGGAAAACAGAAACTCCACTCTTGGAGTGCACACACAGTCTCATGTACACTGGGACCTAGGGCAAAAGCAGTGACTTCACAGGAGTGTAGACCAGACCTACCTGCTGGTCTTGGAGGGTCTCCTGGGGAGGCAGGGGGCAGCTGTATCTCACCTTGGGGACGTACACACTGGGGGCGGAGATACTGGTGAGTATTCATCTACATTAACTTGTCACTGAAGGCAGAAGTCTTTCTGGCGTCATTAGCACCAAGACCTAACCCTACCCAAAAGCCTGTAGGCTCCCATGCCTTAGACCAAACAGCCAACTTGGTGGGAACACAGCCCCACCCATCAGCAGATAGGCTGCCTAAAGACTTCCTGAGTCCACAGCCACCTCTAGAGACACCCCTTGACATGGCCCTGTTCACCAGAAAGCCAAAACCCAGCTTCACCCTCCAGTGGGTAGGCACCAGCCCCTCCCACCAGGAAGCCTGCACAAGCCTCTTGACCAGCCTCACTCACCAGGGGCAAGTCCAAAAGCAAGAAAACTATGATCCCTAAGCTTGTTTAACTAAGTCCTCAAAAACAGGTCAGAAACTACCCTAGGACCAGCTGTCCTCTGGCCCTTGGGTGATGAGAGGGGAGTGTACTGCTGGGACAAATAGTCCATCCCCTACAGAGGGCCACTTCTCCAAGGTTGAAAAACATAATGACCCTAACACACACATAAAAATACAAATAGAGATTCAGACAAAATGAGACAGCAAAGGAATATGTTCCAGATGAAGCAACAATAAATAAACCCACAAGAACAACTAAATGAAGTGGAGATGGGCAATCTACCCGAGAAGAGTTAAGAGTAATGATCGTAAAGATGACCCAAGAACTCGGGAAAAGAAAGGATGCAGAGAAGGTTAAGTTACAAGAAGTTTTTAGCAAAGAGTTAGAAAATATAAAGAACAACCGAACAGAGTTGAAGAATACAATAACTGAAATGAAAAACACACTATAAAGGGATCAACAGCAGAATAAATGAGGCAGAAGAATGGATCAGTGAACTGGAAGAGAGTGGTGGAAATCGCTGCCACAGAACAAAGAAAAAAGAAAGAAAAGAAATGAGGACAGTTTAGAGATATCTGGGACAACATCAAACACACTAACATTCACATTATAAGGGTCCCAGAAGGAGAAGAGAGAAAGGGCCAAGAAAATACTTGAAGAGATAATAGCTGAAAACTTCCTTAACATGGGAAAGGTAACAGTCACTCCAAGTTCACAGGAAGTACAGAGTTCCATATGGGATTAATCCAAGGAGGAACATGCCAAGACACATGGTAAGAAAGAAAATATTAAAAGCAACAAATAACATACAAGGGAATTCCCATAATGCTATCAGCTGACTTTCAGCAGAAATCTGCAGGCCAGAAGGGAATGGCATAATATATTTAAAGTGATGAAAGGGAAAAACCTACAACCAAGAATACTCTACCCAGCGAGACTCTCGTTCAGATTTGATGGAGAAATCAAAAGCTTTACAGACAAGCAAAAGCTAAAAGAATTCAGCACCACTGAACCAGCTTTACAACAAATGCTAAAGGATCTTCTGTAGGCAGAAAAGAAAAGGCCACAACTAGAAACAAGAAAATTATGAAATGGGAAAGCTCACCAGTAAAGGCAAACATTAGGTAGGAAATCATCTACACACAAACTATGGAGGTTAAAAGACAAAAGTAGTGGGACTTCCCTGGTGGCACAGAGGTTAATCTGCTTGCCAGTGCAGGGGATATGGGTTCAAGCCCTGGTCTGGGAAGATCCCACATGCCGTGAAGCAACTAAGCCCGTGTGCCACAAATACTGAGCCTGCACTCTAGAGCCCTCAAGCCACAAATACTGAGCCTGCGTGCCAAAACTACTGAAGCCCACGCATCTAGAGCCTGTGCTCCACAACAAGAGAAGCCTGCGCACTACAATGAAGAGTAGCCCCCGCTCACTGCAACTCGATGAAAGCTCGTGCGCAGCAATGAAGACCCAACACAGCCAAAAATAACTAATATATAAAATCATTTTAAAAAATCCTTTTAAAAAAATAAATAAAAATAAAGTTCTTGGTGAAAATGAAAAATCTGTCTTTTATTTTTACTTAAAAACGAAACGCACTTTTTGGCCAACCCAATATATATAATAAAACAGGAACAAGACTCAGAGAGAACAAACTAGTGGTTACCAGTAGGGAGCGGTAAAGGAGGAGGGGCAAGATAGTCGTATGGGATTAAGAGGTATAAACTACTATGTGTGAAATAGATAAGCAACAAGGATATACTGTACAGCACAGGGAAATAGAGCCATTGTTTTGTAAGTACTTTAAATGGAGTATAATCTATAAAAATATGGAATCACTATGTTGTACACATGAAACTAATATAATATTGTAAATCACCTATACTTCAATTAAAAAGTGGCTATTTCTGGGCTTTCTATTCTATTCCACAAGAAGATACACAATGGCCAAAAAACACTTAATGAGGAGTTCAACCTCAGTGGTAATGAGGTAAATGCCAGTGAAGACCAGAGTAAGAAACCAGTTAGCACCTATTCAACTGGCAGAAATTATACAGCCCAAAAATATCATATGTGGGACAGAATGTGGTCTATGAAATCTCGCATTCATCGCTGGTGAAGTTAACAAATTGGTAAAGTCACTTTAGAAAACACTGGGCAACATCTTGTAAAGTTGTTTTCGATCATCCGGTCATTCCACTCATAAAAAGAATTACAACTAAAACTCCTGCACATGTGTGCAGCAAGGTGGGTGACCACCAAAAGAAAAAAAAAGGAAAAGGAAACAAGTGAGTATCTTTCATTGAACAACGTAGTATAGTGAGAATTTTTGGATATAATTATGGAAATAGGTGAATGTCCACAAAAATCGATAAATACATTGTGATATACTGATGTAACAATATTTTGAGAAGAAGGAAAAAAAAACTACAGCTTAGTAATTTAACACTGAATTCTTTAAAAGCATGTATCAGAAAACTACATCAATGTCTTGGTCAGTTTGGGCTGCTGTAATAACATACCAAAGCCTGGGTAGCTTACAAACAACAGAAATTTGTTTCTCACAGTTCTGGAGGCTGGGGAGTCCAGGATCAAGGCGCCGGCGTGGTCACATTCTGGTGAGGGCATTCTTTCTGGTTCATAGCCAGTGCCTTCTTGCTTGTCCCTATATGGTGGAAGGGAGAGGGATCTCTCTGGAGCCTATTGGATAAGACACTGAACGCTCATGACTTCTGCACCTCCCAAAGGCCCCAACTCCTAATACCATCATCTTTGGAGGTGAGGATTTCAACAAATGAATTTGAGGGGTACATGTTCAAACCATAACAATCAAGTATGATAACCATTTATCAGAAGTTAAAAAACAGAGAACCATATAATACGCTGTTTAAGTATGCTTACAAACAGGTATGATACGATTTTAATTAAACCAATGAATTGACAACTAGATGAAATAGACAAACTGCTTGAAAGATGCAAAATAACAAATCCAGCACAAGAAACAGAAAATCTGAAAGCCACCACATCTACAAAAGAAATTCAATTTGTAATACAAAACACTCCCACATATAAAGTAATGAAATTATGAAGAAAAGTTCAAGACAGTGATTATCTTTGTCAGGAAGGGAGAGGATGGGAAAGGGAAGAAATATATAGATCAAGGTAGGATATTGGTTGGTAATACTCCTGTTCTTGCATTGGCTGATGGTGTTCACTATAATTTTTTTTTTTAAATCTTTTGGCCGCGCTGCGTGGCATGTGGGATCTTAGTTCCCCGACCAGGGATTGAACCCACATCCCTTGCATTGGAAGCGTGGAGTTTTAACCACTGGACCACCAGGGAAGTTCCCACTATAATCTTTTTAGGGGAAATAAATAAATGGGAAAAGTTTAAAAATAAATTAAACATGACAGTACACTGCCAGATGATGAGTGTGTCATAAACCAAGGTTTATGATTAATATAAACCTATAAAACTGTAGTCAAATATAAATGTTAGAAGCCAACAGAGCATTGTGTTTGACATCATGGTACCTAGGGAGAATCAGCCCAGGCTCAAATCCCAGCAACACCCCTTTGCTAATTTTCTGCCCTTTAGCAAGCCATTCAACTTCCACAAGCTTCTGCTTCCTCACCTACAAATCAGAGTACAAGTAGAGTCTCAAAAATCACTGTGAGGATGAATTGAAACAGTGTATATACAGTGTTTACAAGCACCAAAAAGCAATGAATACCTGTTAACTATCCTGTCTATATTACGGCATGGATATGGGACACAACATGCATGAGCCGAAGAACTAAGAGTAGAGGTGGATCATTCTGGGAGACTAATTACAATAAAAAGAAAGGGCCATGAGATGTCAGGCAAAGCCAATATTTAGGAGGTGATCAGAGTAAGAGGCAGAGAACAATCCAGTTAGAATTGGAAAAGAGGGACCACTGGGACTAAGTGCTACCAAAGCTGAGGTACAGAAAAGTGGAACAGGTTTCTGCTGCATCAAAAACCAGTACAGCGTGGTGGTGAAGACTGTCACTTCAGTTCAAACCCTGCCTCTACCAAGCAGTCATCTTGACAGTTATTAACCACCTGTAAATCACCATTTCCTAACCTGAAACACTGGGAGATGCCCAGTTCCTAATTCACCAGCTGCCATGAGGGTTGACAAGACCACACCTATAAAGTACTTAGCACAGTGCCTGGCACAGGTTGAATGTTCAGTATATCGTGGGCCATTATCCACTATCGTTAGTACTGTTCTTACATTTGGCAATTAGGATAAAAGCTATGACCTCATCAAGAATGGTTTCAGTGCTGTGGTTCTGAGCCACCTCACCACTGGGCCTCAGAAAGGAAAGAGGAAGACACCAAGTGCTGATGAGAATGCGTAGCGATGGGCACTCTCACACATGGCTCGTGGGAGCGTGAAAGGGTGCAGCCACTCTGTAAAACTGGCAGTTTCTGTTCAAGCTAAACATATACATACCCTAAGACCCAGTCATTCCTCTCTGTGTATACTCCCTGCAAAAATGAGTACTATATTATATATACATAGTATGTATCTCCAAAAATAACATGAACAAGAATGTTCATAATACAAGAAATAGGAAAAAATTAAAATGGCAATCACAGGAGAATGGACATACAATGAGATACTGCTGAGTACTGAGAAAGAACAGAGTTGAACTATATAGAACCACAAGAATGACTCTCACAGGCATAACGAAGATCAAAAGAAGACAGACATGACAGAATAAACTGTGGGACTCCATTTACATCAAGTCAAGAACAGTCAAAGCTAATCTATGGTGACAGAGTCTAAATACCAGTTACCTTTCTAGGAGGAAGCATGAGAAGCCTCCGAAGTTGCAGGAGAAGTTGTGATTTAGTCTCTGGTGCAGGAAGTAGCCACGGCAGGGGGCGAGACCTCTTCCACAAAGTTGGGAAGGGAAGCTACAGGTATGAGACAGATAGAGATGACCTGTAAGGTTGAGCAGCACGAAAGAAGGCCATGAAGTAGGTTGTATGCCGAGACATCAGTGGCTCAGGGAGTGGTGCATGTTTGGATCAATGCTTGTATTGATGGCGGAGCTGGTGCAGGAGAGAGAGCTGATCAGAAGAAACACAGAGCAGATGTGAGCCAACTAGGTAGAAGTGTCTTGGCATTGTCTTGGCAAAAGATAATGAGAGCTTAGACCAGGATGTTCGTAGTGGAGCTCACAGAGGTGGTGGAGGTGATGGATTTACCCGATGTGAAAAACATAAAATAAGCAGGATGATAATGGCTGAACGTTGGGTTAGATGGAGGCCGAGTGTTAACGAGTTTGTACAAGGTCGTTTCCCACCTTCTCAACTGTCTAAATGACAAGGCCATCCACTGATACTGTGGAGGATGGAGAAGTGGGCAAAATCATGATTTCCTTTTAAGGTATGAAGAATCTGATGGACCATGTGGAATGGAATTGAAAGGTAAGTATTTGGAAGAGACTCCATCGGGCTGTGAAGGGGGCTAGAGACACACATGAACTGGCTGGGGAGTGCAAGGAAGCAGGAGAGGGGCAAGACCATGACTGCAGTGGTGCCAGTCAACACACCTGTGACTCCAACTGTTCTCAGCAGCCCAGATGTGGGCCAAACAAAGCCAAATACCATCTTGAGGCTCTACAGTAAAGGAGGGCCAGGAAGACAGCGCAGCTAGGGATTGCTTCTGTCTGACAAACAGAAGGATAGATGAACAGGTGGAAAAGGGTGGGATGCAGCCTATAGGCAGAGATGGTAACATAAACTTTTTTACTGAGTCTAGGAGGACATGTGAGAGATTATGCATTGTGATTGTTATTATTACATGAAAGATCCTAACAGCTGACTTTTTTTGAGCTCGTAACTATAACTCAGGCATGGTGCTAACTAATTTCATGCATCAAACAGCCCAATGATGTAAACAAAATTACATCTTCAAACAGCCCAATGAGTTAGAAATCATTATCACTTTCATTTTTCAAGAGTAGGCTGAGTGCAGCAGACTGGTTTGATGTAAACAAAACCCAGAAACCCATCTGCTCTTCTCCTTGGATACAGAGCTAAACCTCAGTTCCCAGCTGCATCGAAAGAGGGACATAGACTCACAGACATAGAGAACAAACCTGTGGCTGCCAAGGGGGAGGGCGGGGTGGGGGAGGGATGGATTGGGAGTTTGGGATTAGTAGACGTAAACTGTTATATATATGTATAACTGAATCGCCTTGCTGTACACCAGAAACTAACACAACATTGTAAATCAACTATACTTCAATAAAATAAATTGAAAAAAAAAAGGGATGGCCAACTGCCGAGTTTTGTCAAGAGTGTGAGGGGAAATAATGTAGGTGTGACTTCCATACTTCCTCTCATTTCCCCTCTACCAGTGGAAGGATGCCAAGGTGACCATAAAGCCAGACAGGCGACACCTGGGTCTCTGAATAACCGTGTGATACGATCTCACACGCTGACCCACACAAACCCTGCCATGAGTGAGAAAGATCCTTTTCATGTGTTGAGCCACTCAGCTGTTGGAGATTATCTGTTACTGCAGTGAACATTAACAGCCTAAATTAGCTAAAGGAGGCCCGACAAAATCATGCAACTTCCCTATTGCCACTGGGCTGGTGACCGGCAAAGGCAGGTTTTAATACCAAGCAGTTGGAGCCCAGAGCCTTGCCGTTATACATAAAACAGGTTCTTTACCCTGTGGCAGAAAAGAATGTGTTGAGGTGGGAGGACAAAGGGACTTCAAGACAAAGAGCTCTACACTGACCCAGGCACCCAAGGAAGCCACAAGAAGAAGCTTCCCACGGAATTCCAGAGGCAGTGGTCCCCTCAGTTAAGGTTGCCATGACCCCTCCTGCCCAACACTTGGCCACCCACCTGGACAGGCACTTTGGGAGAGGCTTCTCTTCACCACCCACAGCTCCTGCCTGTGCTTCAGTGGGTGGATTAGATCTGGTTTGGGAACCGGATATCCTGTTTGTGGAGAAAGAAATAAGATATTCGTATTTTAGCAAAGACGAAAAGAAATGTTTCAATCCTGTCTGGGACTTTGAGATGGAGAGGAGACCTCGGAATGAGGCTGCTCTTGTCCAAACTGATCTGCGACCTGGGAACCAAAGCCAAGAACGTTATCATTAGGCCCTAAAGGCTGAGTAGGGTAGTGCTAGCTGTCTAGGCTGATCCATCTCCCTTGACCTCCATCCTAGAGGACCCCCCAGAACTGTCCAGATGCAGTCATGGGACCCAGGTGCACCAGTGTTCATGGAACATTAATTATGACCACTGCTAATAACTGCCTTCCTTGACACTGACCCACTTTTTATTTAATTTTAATACATGTCTTCACAAAGGGAATCTTGTGTCCATATAAGAAATGGAAAAACCAGTTTCATTTGCCACAAATGCAAAGTTACTGCAAGAAAATCAAAACAGAACTATCAAGTCTCGATGAACTCATGCTGCCTGCTCAGGGCTGTGAGTCTGAGGCTGTCCCTTCTGTTGAAGAGAGAAATTGCCAACAGTCAAAGGGGCATTAAAGACAGCATGAAACAGCAACAGGAAAAACAAGAGAAAAAGGAATGGCCTTCTCTGATTGTCCATCAATGCCACTTGCCATGTTTGTGCACCCTCTAAAATGATCTCCCATACCACGAGACAATCATGGCCCAGACCTGAGTACACAAGGGATGAGCATGTAGGCATCAGGGGCCAAAGAAGCCTTTTAAAGGAGATTCTGTTTTTTAGAATGACTGCCAGTAGGACTCACACAGATGCCTCCTGATGTCCTGTCTGCTTCACTCACTTGCTGAACAACATGCCATTACCCAGGGGTTCTGCTGACTGGGCTATAAACCAATCAAGCTTGGCCACTCAGTCTCCATCTTGTAGGAATCTGGAGAAGGAACAAATTAGGGCCAGCCTGTGCTGAGCACTGGAGTGAGAGTTAAAAAGAAGTGTGGGCTCAGGTGGCTGTTTCCTGCCACTAGAACACCCATGCAGACAGCCAGATGTAGAGAAAGATAGATATATGAAAAAAAAAAGTACAGCAAGAAGTAGAGACAAGGAATTGAGGGGTTTCTTAGATCAAGGGCAGGGGTGACCACTTCTGGCTATCAACTCCTTGCAGCAGAAAAAGCCAATCTGCTGAGAATGGCACAAGGAGACCCACAAAGAGACAGAAAGATCAGAAGACAGCAAGGCCAGTATCTAATCAGGATTTCTTCCATTTCCTGACTTTAGTCTCTCACGGTGCCTGACTGGACCTCCTGCCCCTCAGTATTACAAGGCACCCATATTTCCTCCAACAAATCCTTCTCCTCTGCCCTCTGAGCCGTTTTGAGGGAAACTATGTTTCTTGCTCCAAATTCCTTGTGGCAGACACAGGAGCCTGAAGATAAAACCAATACATGTCAGGGCCATGGGGAGGAGGGAGAGTGTCCTCGGAAGCCTCCTGAAAAGGGCAGCATGAAAGAGGCTGTAGGTCCCCACAGAAAGCGCAGTGAGGCCTTACCCAGAGGGGTCAGGAGCCCACAGGTCTCCAGCATCACCTCCCAGTACAGGCTCCTCTGGGCAGCATCCAGCTGCCCCCACTCGTCCTAGGTAAAGGTCACTGCCACGTCCTTGAAGGTCACGGATGCCTGGAAAGTCAAACAGAGGTAGCTTTGTTGGCCCTGGGACAGACATGTGATTAGAGCTCAAAGTTCAGTCGTTGGTAAAGGACCAGAAGGCCCCAAGGCCAATATCACTCAGCACTTCCTGGGAGCCCAGCTCTGTGTCAGGCTCCAAGGGGAGGCAGCCACTGCCTTTGGGCAGAATGTGACTGTATTAGAGCCAAAGGTCTTCTATGCTGAAATCATTCACAAAAGACATAAAACGATGCCAAGGCCATGTGGCCTGAGAGACATAGACAGCAAGCATTCTGGTAATGAAGAGGAGGGAACAGATGACAATGATCATAATACTAATCAGCAGTTGAGCATAATACTAATCAGCTGGTCCTCACCATGTGCCTACACCATGGCCTTGAAGTCCCTGTGCGAGCGGGGCCAAGAGGGGCAGCAACCGAGACGGGTCCCGTGGGCTTCCTCTAACCCCCCCACAAGGTCTTACAAGGCACAGAGGTGGTTCCCGCCTCTTTATGGTGATTCTCTGGAAAGCTGTGAAAGGTCGCCGGGCAACCTATGAGCACAAAACACACGTTTCAAAAGAACTAATGCCCCCAGGACGCCGGAAGTCCAGGAAACAACACAGGAAACGCCCGTTTTACGGTCCCTATTGGCCCAATTCTTACTGCTTCCTCCCGGCACAGACTTCTGGGTAGTGTAGTTTCTCTCCTGCAGGCAGCCTGGCCAAGAACCGGAAAGCCTTCAGGGAACCCTGGGTGGGGCGCTAGGAAAAGATGGCCTGAGGCTCTTAGGAAGGGGCGGGGCCTCGCACCTTCTTAAAGGGGAAGCACACAGATAACTTCAAAGATTTCAGATGCTCCAAAGGTTACAAACCTAATTGGATACACCACACCAAACTATGACTCAGAAAGTGTGTATCTGCATCTAAGAGGAAATATATGATATCTAGCTACTCTTCAAATACATGGAGATTGAAGCCTTAGAGTTGGTCCTGTGGACCAAAAAAAAATGCACAACAGAGAGTTGTGAGTTAAGTTTTATTTGGGGCAAAATGAGGACTTTAGCCTGGGACACAGTGTCTCGGATAGCTCTGAGGAACTGCTCCAAAGAGGTGTGTGTGGTGGGGGGGGGAGTCAGTATATATGTGGTTTTGGTGACGGGAGATACATGCAATCAAGCACACATTTTTGCAGAATGTTGCCACTAGTCCTGAGGAGCAGATGTCTCCATTAATGATTTTAGTGCTTTTCTAGATATGAGAAGATGTAAGAAATTGGGCTGATAAAACTCTCCTGAAAATATCTAACTATCTAAAGGCCTGTTGTGCCAGTTTTTCCTAGAGCACAGAGTGCCTCATTCCTGATCTCTGCTCTGGACTCCTCTCAAGGTGTGTTGAAAGTCAGCAACTGCAGTGGCTAGTAATCTAATCCTTATAGAGGCAGATGGCTAGTGACAATTTTTATTTGGCAGTTTTGTAAATTTCAGTATGTTTTGTTAGGGTTAAGTGAGAAAACAGGGATGGAAAGATGGAGGGGAGGGGAGGACTTTCAGAGGCTCTGAAGCTGGTGAACATGGGTGGCACTCTGCCTCTGGTTGCCTCAGAAAACGTCTGTCCTGTTGGTATAATCAGTGATGTGTCCAACCCAGCAAGCAACATTATTTTATCCAGATGCTGTTTCCTAATCCACATCCTAAAACACATTCAGTTTCTTTTAGGAATCTGGAAAGGAAAGCCACTTACAAAATGTCATTTCCTGGGCTTCCCTGGTGGCGCAGTGGTTGAGAATCTGCCTTCCAATGCAGGGGACACGGGTTCGAGCCCTGGTCTGGGAAGATCCCACATGCCGTGGAGCAACGAGGCCCATGAGCCACAACTACTGAGCCTGCGCGTCTGGAGCCTGTGCTCCGCAACAAGAGAGGCTGTGATAGTGAGAGGCCCGCACACCGCGATGAAGAGTGGCCCCCACTTGCCGCAACTAGACAAAGCCCTCACACAGAAACGAAGACCCAACACAGCCATAAATAAATAAATAAATAAATAAAATAAAATAAAAACCATTAGAAAAAAACTATTCTAAAAAAATAAAAAAAAAAAGTCATTTCCTGCCAGGAAAGAAGCTGACACAACCCCTGCAAGTGTGCCAAAGGGGCCTCTGAAACCTGAGACAAATATTTGTGACTTCATGGTCTCAATTCCTTACTAAGAAGTGATTATCGCTTCACCTGAACATAATTTCACAAACAGTAGTAACTGCATGCAGAGTGAGAGTATCACTGAAACACACTTGTAAATTATTTAAATTTCTGAAAGTCATTAATAATAATTAAGAATTCATTCAAAGATAGTGGCAGAAATACCCCTGGGAAAGCACACTGTGAGAAGTGAAAAAAGTTAACATCTTAAGGAACTTTGAGCATAAGAAACTGAAGTCTGAGGAGTAATAGTATGAGAAGTAATAGCCTGTGCTATCCTACAAGTTTTGCCACACTTGAGGATTTCTCTTCAAAACGTGTGCCTTTTTTATTCTTAACACACTGAGGCAAAACCCACTAGAAGAAAGTGGTAAAGAGGACATTTGGAAGGATTTTCCAGAGCGGTGAAAATGAACAGGAAGGGGGGTTGCTGTCATGTTTATTCACTGCTCTAACCAATGTTCAGTGAGCAAATAATGGATTTTTTGGCACTATCATCAGTGTATGGGAGACAAAGGAAAGAAGAGACACAAAGAAACCTGCCCTCGTGATACTTACATTCCATTTGAGAACGACAGGCAGGAAAAATGAAAAATAAAAAGAAATACTAAATTAAATAGTATGTAAAACATGGTAGACAAAATGGGTAAAAGGAGAGAAGGTGAGGGTGCCAAGAAGGTGGTGGAACAAATGTTGAGTCAGGGAGTAAAGGAGAATAATTTTTCAAGTAGAAAATATGAATTAATGATGCTGTTTTAAAAAAGAGCTTATGTAGGTGTAGATAGAGTAGGAAGCACCAGGATTTTCTCTCCTCACATAGACAACAATTTCAGCAGAATCTGTCTGATGTAAGTATTTTGGAACTCTGTAGTCTACTGCAGTCAAATTCCATAAGAAGACTTGGGCGTAAATCGTGGTTAATGTTAGTCAATTTCAGCCCTTAGCACAGTAGCAGCTACCAGTCCTCCACCTCCAGCCCTGTGACAGACCACTGTGCACGTGTTCCTGGAGCAAGCTATGTATAGCTTGTGCGAACCAGGGCAAAAAGAACCCTGGCCTCGAAACATCAGGGATCTGTTCTTTGATTTCTGTTCTTGATCAGAGAGGAGAAGACAACTGAGGGGTGTGAGGTGCATTGTTCTTGCACCTCCCCTCATTGTTGAGCCCCTCCCACTCTGGCTGATGTGACTTCTGGGAGGATTGAAAGGGCTAGAACCCTTTTTTCCTCCCTTCAGTTTTCTCATTTTCCCACTTTGGGAGCTAGAAATCAAGGACTAGGACAGTGAAAAGCAACTTGCAAATATGAGAAAAATTAGAAAGTGATGAGGGAAAGGTGCAGGCCCAGAAAACACCTGAGAAGACTGCAAGTTTAAACCTCAGGTGATCCTTCCCACAGAGTTAGCCTACAAAATCAAAATAAAATAAGCAAAAATAGCAAGCCCTGGAAAAAGGGGAGAGTCTGATTTCCAGAATTACCAGATTATTAGATTTAAATGTCCAGTGTTCAACAACAACAACAAAAAAAAAGAAAGAAAGAAAGAAAGAAAAAACAGAGCCAAAGAGAACTACCAGATACCATGTAGAAGACTAACACACGTTACAGGACTCCCAGAAAAGGAGACAGAGAAAGGGGTAGAGAGAATATTTGAAGAAACAGTGGCTGAAATCTTTCCTAATTTGATGAAAGGCATAATTATAAATATCTCAGCTCAACAAACTCCAAGTAAGATGACTGCAAGGAGACCCACCACAAGACACAATATAATCAAATTTTGAAAGACAAAGACAGAAGAGAGAGTTTTGAAAGTAGCAAGAGAGTAGCAACTTATCACATGCAAGGGATCAACATTAATATCATCAGCCTATTTCTCATTAGAAACTTTTGAGGGCCAGGAGGCAGTGGGCCAATACATTAAAATGCTAAAACAAACAAACAACAACAAAACAAACACCCACACCATCAACCAAGAATCCTCTATTTGGCAAAACTTGGAGCCAAGAAATTAAGACATTCCTACATAAATAAAAGCTGTGGGAGTTTGTTACCACTAGAGCTGTCCTGTGAGAAATGCTCAAGGGAGTCCTGCAGTCCTTAAATAAAGGGAAACTACACAGTAACTTGAAGCCACATGAAGGAGTAAAGATCTCAATAAAGGTAAGTACATGGGAAATTATAAAATCTAGTATTATTGTAACACCAGTTTCTAACTCCACTTTTTGATTTCTACATTACTTTTTAAAATTATTAGTCTAAAATTAGTACTTTTGTAACTCTGCATTTTGTATTCTATATATCTTAAGATACTAATGTACTTTAAAGAATTATTAGTTTATATTTTTAGTCACACAATGTAAAAGATATAATTTTATGATATCAAACACCAGGGTTGGGGATGGAGTTGTAAAACAGCAGAGTTTTTGTATGTTATTGGTTAAGCTGGATAAATTCAAATTAGAATGTAATGACTTTAGTATGTTAAATGCAATCCCATGGTAACCACAAAGAAACAGCTATAAAATATATACAACAGAAAATGAGAAAAGAATTTAGATGTTTCACTACAAAAAATTGACCAAACACAAAAGAATATAGTAATGCAGGAAATTAGGGATAAAAGAGCTACATCTTTGTTTTCTTTAAGTTATGTAGAAAACAAAAAGCAAAATGATAGAAGGAACAAGATAAAACCCTAGAAGAAGAACTTACTGAAGTGGAGATAGGCAATCTACCCCATAGAAAGTTCAAGGTAATGATGGTAAATATGTGTAAAGAACTTGGGAAAAGATTGGATGAACAGAGTGAGAAGCTAGAAGGTTTTAACAAAGAGTTAGAAAATATAAATAAGAACCAAGCAGAGATGAAGAATACAATAACTGATATGAAAAATACACTAAAAGGAATAAACATTAGATTAAATGATACAGAGGAGTGGATCAGTGAGCTGGAAGACAGAGTACTGGAAATCACTGAAGCTGAACAGAAAAAGAAAAGAGAATAAACAGAAATGAGGACAATTTAAGAGACCTCTTGAACAACATCAAGCATACTAATGTTCTCATTATAGGGGTCCCAGAAGGAGAAGAGAGAGAGAAAGGGGCATAGAACATATGTGAAGACATCATAGTCGAAAACTTCCCTAACCTGGGAAAGGAAACAGACATCCAGGTCCAGGTAACACAGAGAGTCCCAAAAAGGATCAACCCAAAGAGGACCAAACCAAGACACACTGTAACTAAAATGGCAAAAATTAAAGATAAAGAGAGAATATTAAAAGCAGTAAGGGAAAAGCAACAAGTTACATACAGGGAACTCCCATAATGCTAACATCTGACTTTTCAGCAGAAATTCTGCAGACCAGAAGAGAATGGCATGATATAGGTAAAATGATGGAAGGGGAAAACCTTCTGCCCAGCAAGGATTTCATTCATATTTGATGGAAAGATCAAAAGTTTTACAGAGAAACAAATGCTAAAAGTGTTCAGCACCACCAAGCCAGCTTTACAAGAAATGTTAAAGGGACTTCTCTACCTAAAAAAGAAATGGCCACTAGAAACATGAAAATTATAAAAGGAAAAATCTCATTGTAAAGGCAAATATATAGAAAAGGTAGTAAATCAACCACTTATAAAACTAGTAGGAAGGTTAAAGACAAAAGTAGTAAAATAATCTATATCCATAATAAGTAGTTAAGGGATACAAAAAAACAAAAAGATGTAAAATATGATGTCAAAACATTAAAAGTGGTGGGGAGAGTAAAAATGCAGGGTTGTTAAAGTACGTTTGAACTTAAGACATCAGCAACTTAAAATAATTATATATCTATATTGCTATCTAGTTGCAGATAAAGATACGGATATAAATTGTTATATGTAAACATCACAGTAACCACAAGCCAAAAATCTATAATAGATAATACATACAGAGAAAAGAAAGGAATTCAAACATAACACTAAAGATGGTCATTAAAGCACAAGGGAAGAGAACAAAGAAGAAAGGAACAAAAATAACTGCAAAAAGAACCCAAAAAACAATTAATAAAATGGTAATAAGTACATACCTATCAATAATTACTTTAAATGTAAATGGACTAAATGTCCCCATCAAAAGACATAGAGTGGCCGCATGACCCGTATATAAGCTGCCAAGAAGAGACTCACTTCAGACCTAAGACACACACAGACTGAAAGGGCATAGAAAAAGGTATTCCGTGCAAATGGAAATTAAAAGAAAGCCACTGTAGCAATATTTATATCAGATAAAATAGACTTTAAAACAAAGACTATACAAAGACAAAGAGGATATCACATAATGATCAAGGGATCAATCCAAGAAGAAGCCATAATAATTGTAAATATATATTCAAACAACATAGGAGCATCCAAATACATAAAGCAAATATTAACAGACATAAGGGGAGAAATCAACAGTAACACAATACTAGTAGGGGACTTTAACACCCCACTTATACCAATGGACAGATCACCCAGACAGAAAATCAGTAAGGAAACACTGGCCTTAAATGACATGTTAGATCAGGTGAATGTAATAGCTATATGGAGAACATTCCATCCAAAAGCAACAGAATATAAATTCTTTTCAAGTGCCCATGGAACATTCTCCAGGGTAGATCACATTCTAGGCCACAAAACAAGCATTGGTACATTTAAGAAAACAAATCATATCAAGCATCTTTTCTGACCACAATGCTATGAGACTAGAAATCAACTATAACTAAAAAACCACTGCAAAACCCACAAACACATGGAGGCTAAAAAGTATGCTACTAACAACCTATGGGTCACTGAAGAAATCAAAGAGGAAATAAACAAATACCTGGAGACAAAGAAAATGAAAACACAACACAAAATCTGTGAGACAAAGCAAAAGGAGTTCCAAGAGGGAAGTTTATAATGACACAAACTTACATCAGGAAACAAGAAAAATCTCAAATAAACCACCTAACCTTACACCTAGTGGAATTAGAAAAAGAAGAACAAACAAAACACAAAGTTAAAGAAGGAAAGAAATCATACCTCTCAGAGCAGAAACAAATGAAATAGGGACTAAAAAACCCACAGTAGAATACATCATTGTAACTAAGAGCTGACTCTTTGAAAAGATAACAAAAATGGTAAACCTTTAGCCAGTATCATCAAGAAAACATGAGAGAGGGCACAAATAAATGAAATCCGAAGTGAAAAAGGAGAAGTTACAAATGATACCACAGAAATACAAAGGATCATAAAAGATTACTACATTTATATACATTTATATATTTAGATACTAAAATTATATGCCAATAAAATGGATAACCTAGAAGAAATGGACAAATTCCTACAAATCTACAATCTCCCAAGACTGAATCAGGAAGAAATAGAAAATATGAAAGAACCAATTACCAGTAATGAGATTGAATCAGTAATAAAACAACTCCCAACAAACAAAAGTTCAGGTCCAGATGGCTTCACAGTTGAATTCTACCAAAAATTTATAAGACAGTTAACACCTATCCTTCTCAAACTATTCCAAAAAATTTCAGAGGGTGGAACACTCCCAAACTCCTTCTATGACACCAGCATCACCCTGATACCAAAATTAGACAAAGATATCACAAAAAAAGAAAATAACAGGCCAATATCATTGATGAACACATATGCAAAAATCCTCCACAAAATATTAGCAAACGGAATCCAACAGTATATTAAAGGATCATACACCATGATAACTAGGATTTATCCCAGGGATGCAAGGATGGTTCAATATCCACATATCAATCAATGTGATAAAACACATTAGCAAACTGAAGAATAAAAACCATATGATGGGCTTCCCTGGTGGCGCAGTGGTTGAGAGTCTGCTTGCCAATGCAGGGGACACGGGTTCGAGCCCTGGTCTGGGAGGATCCCATATGCCGCAGAGCGACTAGGCCTGTGAGCCACAATTGCTGAGCCTGCGCGTCTGGAGCCTGTGCTCCACAACAAGAGAGGCCACGATAGTGAGAGGCCTGCGCACCGTGATGAAGAATGGCCCCCACTTGCCGCAACTAGAGAAAGCTCTAGCACAGAAACGAAGACCCAACACAGCCATAAATAAATAAATAAATAAATTAATTTAAAAAAACCCAACCATATGATCATCTCAGTAGATGCAGAAAAAGCCTTTGACAAAATTCAACATCAATTTATGATAAAAACTCAACAAAGTGGGCACAGAGGGAACATACCTCGACATTATAAAGGCCATATATGAAAAGTCCACAGCTAACATCATACTCAATGGTGAAAAGCTGAAAGCATTTCCTCTAAGACCTGGAACAAGACAAGGATGCCCACTCTCACCACTTTTATTCAACATAGTATTGAAATTTCTAGCCATAACAGTCAGACAAGAAAAATAAATAAAAGGCATCCAAATTGAAAACGAAGAAGTAAAATTGTCACTGTCTGCAGATGACACAATACTACACAATACATAGAAAATCCTAAATATGCCACCAAAAAACTACTAGAACTCCTCAATTAATTTGGTAAAGTTGCAGGATACAAAATTAATATATAGAAATCTGTTATTTCAATATACTGATAATGAACTATCAGAAAGAGAAATTAAAAAAAACAGTTCCATTCACAATCACATCAAAAAGAATAAAATACCTGGGAATAAATCTAGCTAAGGAGGTAAAATACATGTACTCAGAAAACAATAAGACACCGACGAAAGAAGTTTAGGTTGACAATGCATATGGAAAGATATATTGTGCTCATGGATTGGAAAAATTAATATTGTTAAAATTTCCATACTACCCAAGGCAATATACAGATATAATGCGATCCCTATCAAAATACCAATGGCATTTTTCACAGAACTAGAACAAAATAGTCTAAAATTTGCATGGGGACTTCCCTGGTGGCACAGCGGTTAACACTCTGCGCTCCCAATGCAGGGGGTCCGGGTTCAATCCCTGGTCAGGGAACTAGATCCCACATGCATGCTGTTAACAACTAAGAGTTCACATGCCACAACTAAGAAGCACACGTGCCACAACTAAGGAGCTGGTGAGCCTCAACTAAGGAGCCCTGGAGATGCAACTAAGACCCCATGCAACCAAATAAATAAATAAATATTTTAAAAAATGAAATTTGTATGGAAACACAAAACTCACAAAGCTGGAGGTATCAAGCTTTCTGATATCAAACTATACCACAGAACTACAGTAATCTAAACAGTATGATACTGGCACAAAAACAGACACAGAGATCAATGAAACAAGATAGAGAGCCTGGAAATGAACCCACACTTATAAGGGCAATTAATGAATGACAAAGGAGGCAGGAATATAAAATGGGGGAAAGATAGACTCTTCAATGACTGGTGTTAGGAAAACTGGACAGCTACATGCAAAGGAATCAAACTGGACTACATTCTCACACCATATAAAAAATAAATTCAACATGGATTAAAGACTTGAATGTAAGACCTGAAACCATAAAATTTCTAGAAGAAAACATAGGCAATATGCTTTTTTACATTGGTCTTAGCAATATTTTTTGTATATGTTTCCTCAGGCAAGGGAAATAAAAGCAAAAAAATAAACAGTTGAGACTACATCAAACTAAAAAGCTTTTTCACAGCAAAAAAGCCATCAATAAAACTAAAAGACAACCTACCAAATGGGAGAAGCTACTTGCAAATGATATATCCAATAAGGGGTTAATATCCAAAATATATAAATAACTCATAAAACTCAAAAACAACACCAACAACAAAAACAAACAACTCAAAAAATGGGCAGAGGAGTTGATTTGACATTTTTCCGAAGAAGACATACAGATAGCCAACAGGCACATGAAAAGATGCTCAGCGTCTCTAATCACCAGGGAAATGCAAATCAAAACCGCAATGAGATGTCACCTCACATCTGTCAGGATGGCTATTACCAAAAAGACAAGAAATGACAAGTATTGGAGAGAATGTGGAGAAAAGGGAACCCTTCTGCACTGTTTGTAGAAATGTAAATTGGTGCAGCCACTATAGAAAACAGTATGGAGATTCCTCAGAAGAAATTAAGAATACTATCATATGAACCATCTATGTTACTTATGGGTATTTATCCAAAGAATGTGAGAAGACTGATCAAAAAAGATATGCAAACCCCCATGTTCATTGCAGCATTATTTACAATAGCCAAGACATGGAAACAACCTAAGTGCCCATCAAAGGAAGAATGGATAATGAAGATGTGAGATACACGCACACAATGGAATATTCATACTACTCAGCCATAAAAAGATGAGATCTTCCCATTTGGGACAACATGGATGGACCTTGAGGGTATTATGCTAAGTGAAATAAGTCAGACAGAGAAAGACAAACACTGTATGACTTCACTCCTATGTGGAATAAAAAAACTAATAAACAAAAACATAATAAATGAACAAACCAAATCGAACAAAAACAAATACATAGATACTTAGAGAACAGAGCAGTGGTTACCAGAAGGCACAAGGGGGAGGGAGGGCAAAATTTGTAAAAGGGATCAACTGTATGGGGACAAAGGGAAAATAAATGATTGCATTTATATGAAATTCCCAGAATAGGCAAATCTATAGAATCTTAAAGTAGATTAGGGTAGGGAGGATGGGAAGATTGGGTAGACTGGAAAATGAAGAAGCATATAAGATGCCTTTCTTTCTTCCTTTCTTTCCTTCCTTCCTTCCTTCCTTTCCTTTCTTTCTTTCCTCCCTCCTTCCCTCCTTCCTTTCTTTCTCCTTCCCCCCGCCCTCCCTCCCTTCCTTTCTTACTTATAAAGTACCTTCAATACCCCAGTACTGATCTTCATGCTGGAGGTGCATTGGTGAAAAGAGACCTGTATTCTTTCAGTAAGTTTCAATCAAGTGCTTGCTGACAAATAATAAACAAACCAAAGTGAATTACCATAGGAGTAACAAAAATTGATGAGTGTTGGGTGAATAATTAAAATAGGATGGTATACAGAGGGACTAGATGGCACCTGCAGAGAGAGTGGTGAGGAACGACCCATTTGAGAAGGTGACAATAGAGCAAGGATCTAGAAGACAAGACAGAACAGCAGTGAGGTCACGAGGAGGAGCCTCCAGGCAAAAGGCTTGTTTAAAGTCTTAAAGATGCATAAATGTGGCTTATGAGAGGTAGAGAAGGCAGGTCACTGAATTAACATGTGTGTCTTTGTGAGCAAGGAGAAGCATGGAAGGAGGCAGAGCCAGGTCAGGTAGGCCTGTATAAACCAACAGAAAGAATTTGGATTATATTCTTTGAGAGATCAGAAGATATTAAAAGATGTTATAAAATGGAATTCTATTTATGTAGTTTAAAAATCATCTAATTTCTGTATAGAGAGGGGACTATATGGATGCAAGTGTGAAAGCATAGGACTGGCTAAGCAGTCCTTGCAGTGCTTCAGGTGAGAACCGGATGCAAATAAATGAAGGCTGAGGCCCCATCACTTTGAGGCAGCATTGAAAACAACACTGTCTGCTGGAATGAATGTGCAGGGAGGGTAAGTGAGGACAAAAGGGATACAGGAAAATGTCTGGATGTTCAGCTTTGTCTGGTGGGTGGACGGCGATTCCATTTGCTAAGTGCGGGGGCTTGAAAGAGGAGGAGAATAAGGAGAAAATCAAGACCTCTGTGTGGGCCCCATGAAGCATGTGGAGTTTGAGTTGACAATGAACCACCAAAATGAGCTGGGAGGTAAAGAGCTGGATGTATGGAGAGAGAGTTCCAGGGAGAGGCAAGGCTGGGTTATAGATAGACTTGGGAGTCTTTTTTTAAAGGATGAGTTATAAACACATGGAAATGCAAAAAAAAAACATATGTAGGAAATGTGGAAATGGAGGCCAAATATGGTCTTGGGTCCCTTTAACATTTAGAGATCAAAGGAGAGATGAAGAACAAGCAAAAGAAACTGAGAAGCAGCAGCCACTAAAATAAAAATTAAGAAAAATGTAGTGTCATAGAATCAAGAGAAGAGATTGAATTGAATTTAATCTATTACTGTTATGACTCCTGATATGGAACTGTGGACATTCTAATGATAATGTAGGTTGTATGTTGCTAGTACTGTAAGACATTCACAATGGATTGAGTGAAAAAGAATATGAGCGTATGTGTAAAATAAATCTGTATTTTAAAATAAATGATACCTTTCTCTCAATAGATTAGCATGATAAGTCACTTTCTATGGGAAATAGAATGAGTTAAAATTTTCTTTTTCTAAATTTTGCAACAGTGTTTATTGAAGTTTTGTAAAAAGAACAGTGACACTTTACTTCCATCCACATACTTTCCCAGACTAACATACATATTGGACTTCACCTCCCATAAGCCATTTTGTTTTTTAGAAATCATGCAAAATCAACAAATAGGAAAAACTTGAGCTCTCTACCTAGTAAGCCCCCGAGGGTATTCTCAGGCTTAAAGTCTAAATGAAATCCCTTCTTATGGAGCTAAAACAAGACTTATTCCAATTCCTCCATAATCTAAGAGGGAGGAAAGGAAGTGAGATGGGCACCCTCCTCCCCATCATAGCCACAGACAGTGCCCTTGATACCTGTCCTTAGTTTTCCTCAGGGAACCCAGCCAACCTATCAAGCAAAGGCTTCATACTATTGGTCAAACATATGCACACCTGACACTTCATACTGAAGTGTCTGGTGTTACCTGATACTAGTCACATAAATAATCAGAGATGTGGGATGTCAGAGGTCCTCTTGGACAGAAGGAGAGAACACAAACGTCTTGTTGGAGGCTCTGCACAGGTTCTACATTGAGCATTCCAGGGTCAGGCTTAGGGCAGATTGGGAATGGACAGGTCTTCAAGCCAGTGACAGGAGAACTAGGACTAGGCTCTTGGATTTAAAACTTTGGTCCATAGTGGGATGTGTAGGCTTATTACAAAGTGATAGATGGAGAATGAGCCAGGAACAAGGACAAAGATTTCTACCAGAGGTCTCAGCAGGAGTTTCTCCCTATGGCAAATACATATGATTTTTTTTGATGTCTCTGGAAGCTTAGAGTTTCGAACTTCCTTATCACCCTGAGTCTTAGAACAGTTTCAGCATCAACATCAACTGGTTTTCTTCTCCCAGTTCATATTCTTTTTTTTTTTTAAATAAAATTTTATTTATTTATTGGCTGCATTGGGTCTTCATTGCTGCGCACGGGCTTTCTCTAGTTGCAGTGAGTGGGGGCTACTCTTCGCTGTGGTGTGCGGGCTTCTCATTGCTGTGGCTTCTCTTGTTGCGGAGCACGGGCTCTAGGCACGAGGGCTTCAGTAATTGTGGCACGTGGGCTCAGTAGTTGTGGCTCATGGGCTCTAGAGCGCAGGCTCAGTAGTTGTGGCGCATGGGCTTAGATGCTCCACGGCATGTGGGATCTTCCCGGACCAGGGATGGAACCCTTGTCCCCTGCATTGGCAGGCGGATTCTTAACCACTGTGCCACCAGGGAAGTCCCTCCCAGTTCATATTCTAAAATGCGCCCTTGAACAGATAAATTCCAATAGCAAAATCAATTATTGTAAATATTGCCTAATAGAAAAGGGAACGAAGGCAGCTCAGGGCTAGTGGAAGGGCGAGGGTTCAGTATGGCATGTACAGTATTTTTCTGTCTCCTTATTGATCTCTCTTGGCCCTATTT
The DNA here is from genome assembly GCF_965194825.1 of Balaenoptera physalus. Taxonomy (NCBI): domain Eukaryota; kingdom Metazoa; phylum Chordata; class Mammalia; order Artiodactyla; family Balaenopteridae; genus Balaenoptera; species Balaenoptera physalus. The sequence continues at coordinate 17,402,688 of NC_138900.1, read as the reverse complement.
TCTTTCTCAGGTGACTGGCATATTTGTGTAAAACTGGTTTACTTAGGTCTGAGTCCCCACTCCATCTGCCCCTGGATTTCTCTTTCTTAGTCTTGCTGTTCATCAGAGTGCCTCTATTCTTTCTCTTAAAAATGCAAATCATAGAGCACTCACGTTAGGGGTTCAGCTTTGAAGTAATGTTCCTTAAGCACTGGTCATAAATAGCTACTGAAATAGAAGCTATTGAAATAGCTTCTCACCTCTGCCCCCAGTCACATCTAGTCCTTTAATGTTAACCCCCCTTCCCCATGAACTTAATTTATGTCCCAAACATCTGAGGAGGCATAATGGGAAGGCTTCATAATTCTTCCAAGAAGCTCATGAGGAAAAGCAGCAACAATGAGGAATTCCTATATAAGATTTTCTGGAAGGAGTGAGCAGGGACTTTATGTCTTAGATTTAGTTTAAAGTGGTTCCAGAGTGGTAGTAATCCCAGATCATGTCTGAAAATAAAACTATATAATCTCTAGAAAAGAGAGGCACTTTCATCCAAGGATATTGGGGAGCCCAGTAAAATCTCTTTTCAAGGACCGAGTGGCACACAGATAACCAACCAAAAAAGGAAACAAAGCAAACTGAGTAAAGAAATTAAAAAATAAATTTACAAAGATTCATAAGATCCTCAATTATTGGTATTATCAAATGCATATTATGAATCAACTGTGCCTACCATGTTACAAAAATCTTTGAAACACTGAAAATTAAAAAAAAAATCCCCTGTAAAGGGAATTATGAATGTTAGATAAATAAGAATAAATCACCCAGATTGCAATACAGAGACTGAAAGATGTAAATCACAGAGAAGGATAGAATGGAAAAACCTACCTAACAGCTAATGGGAGTTCACAAGAAGAGGAGAGGAGAAGAGGCAATGTATGGAGAAGAAAAATTTGCTGAGCACAAGAAGATGGCACTTCACAGATTCAAACTGCTCAACAATCCCAAGCAGGAGAAAAATCAAAGAATTTCACACTCAGAAACATTATGCAAAAACTGTAGAAAACATATTTGGTTACTGAATCCAGTTCAATGCCCGGGGTTCTCAGGGGAAAAATTTTAATATCCTAGTCTCTGCATTCTCCCTTTAAAATCTTGCATTTTTCTGTGTAACTTGTATTTTAATATTAAAAAGGTCATTGTTCTAAAAGAACATTGACCAAGAGATGTGCAATTCTCAGAGAAGGAAGTACTAAAGCCAACAGACACGTGAAAAGATTCTCAATCTTATTAACAATAAAAGAAATGCAAATTTAAGCCACAATGAGTTATAATTTGACACCTAGCAGATTTGTAAGATTTGAAAGTTTCACAAAAATCAAGTGTTGACACCAACAGTTGCCAACCAAAATAACTATAAACTATGGTAGGAGCACAAATTGGTACAACTTTGAAAAAAATGTCACTGTTTAATAAAGACATAAATGGGAATATACTTTGCACTGGCAAATCTTTCCTTGTTACATACTCTAAGCCTTGAGAGGAATCCAGTTGATGCCACAATGTTTTTAAAAACCACTGCTGCTATAGGGACTGAATACCACACTCACAAGATATACCAAGGTGGAAGCATTACCTCGTGAATCTTATGCATATAAGTACTTGACATATGCAAGAAAATTCATAGTGATACTATTTATAATTTTTTTAAAAATAAGTAAAATTTAACTTATTTAAAAAAGAAAGTAAAGACAACAACACAAACTCACACCAACAGTAGAATGCTCTGGACTGGATACATCTTTGTCCAGGGCCCGTGTGGGTGGGCTGGGCAAAGTCAGAGACTAAGAAGAGCTTCTGGGGCCGGAGGAGGGTCAGAGGAGTGTTTTTTCCCAGGATTGAGGGTCTTTGTCCTCAGTGCCCTCACTCGAGTCCGATAATCCTGAGTCCTTCGAGGACATGTAATGCACATCACAGCAGCGGTCACTGTCGTAGCGAAGACGTGACCCCTCGAACTTCCGGGAAGTGTCATTGGTCCGCGGACAACTAATGTTGTAACAGCCCGGACACAGGGCATTTGGGGAAATACAGTCCTGGAAAAGTGGGCGCCAAATACTCAAGACCTATACGAGCTGGACAGCGTAGCACCAAAGTTTTGGATGAGAGGAGACCTTCGGCTGGTAGAGGCCACTTCTTGTCCCGCACTAGGAAGGTTGCCCTTCTCCGGGCAGGACAACATCTGTGCGAGCAGAGGAATGACCCGAAAGACGTTTCGCGGCCGCATAATTTTCTGGGAAGTGTAGTTTCGCGGTTCGGGTGCCATTGTCTTCACAGTGCATGTAGACGGCTGCCGTTGGTTCCGGGAAGCAGAGTTCGCCAGAAACGACTGTTGTCCTCCCGGTACTTAGCGAGTGTCCCCGGTGGAGTAGCCCTGCTGCGTAATTTCTCACACAGCCCAGGCTGTGGTCTCGCGGTGCGCCGAGATCGCGCGGTCGCAGAGCCTCCTGGGAAGTGTGGTTTTTCGGGAGGCGACCATGCGACGCACCGGCAACTTTTGTCTCTGACGCGGAGGAGTCTGAGAAGTGCAGCAGGCCGTGGAGTCCGTTCTTGGCCCGCCCCGCGGTCGTCTCCGGCCCTGCTGCGGAATTCTCGGTCCTGGAATCGCGGAGGACTCTGGGCAGCGCAGTTCCCGCGAGGCGGGCGGCCATTGTCCGCTGCAGCGACCCGGCGCGTTAGGTACACGGAGGTGGCCGCTGTGGACTGCCGCGCCCGGCTTCGGTGCCGGCGGGCTCCGCTGAGGAGTAAGGCAAGTGTGGGTCCCGGGAGGGCGGCCGCGGGCCTCGGGCTGATGGTACCCGGGCGCTGGGCATGGCAGCCACAACGTCGCTGGTCCCAGGGTCTGCCCCCCGGTGTGAACCCAAGCAGGCCCCTAGCTTCTCTGGGCCTCTGTCATGCTTTGTAAAAGGGGAGTAAGGATGGCGCTTACCTCAGAGCTGTTGCGAAAAGGAAAAGGGAGAGCCAGTGTGCGTTGTACGCACTGAAAGAAAATGCCATCTACATTTTTTTAAAAATCCAGTGTGTAAACCTTGAACAAATTGCTTCAATATCGCCGAGTTTCAGTTTTCTCAGAGTTTTAAAAAAGAAATCTGGAATAATGTGAATGCCTACCATGCATAGTGGTGAAGATCGAAAGAGCTCTTATTTAACAGTGTTATTACTGTTGTTTTACGGGTTTGTCACTTATGTATATGATAGTTGATTTACACGCAAATGGCACCTGGTTACTTCTTGTCTAGGAAAAGGTTAGAGCCCTAGAAAGTGATTCCCAGTGTGATTCTCCGTGCAGGTGTGTCCAGAGCTGCAAGATAAGCCTGATTTTTCATGACTGCTTTTTCCTGTTCTGCCTTCTCAGGCACTGCCCTTCTATAAGAAGAGAGCCTGGAAAGAGGACTGTGTTGACTTTTGGAAATTGCAGAGTCATGTTTCAGGTAAGTTGGTATGTCCCCAAATCTTCCTGAAACACCTACTTATCAGGACTCTTTGAGTGTTTGCTTTGCCTCTCCTACCAGTTCCCACCTCACAGAGTCCTTTTAGGCACTGGATCTATGATTCCTTTCATTATAGCAAAGGATGGAGACTGCAGAACTCCAAAGTACTGTTTTCTCTCAGTGCTCCTGTTTTCTACCAGTTTTCTGCTAGAAGCCTCTGAAGAGTCTTGAGCAAAACTTTTTTTTTTAAATTACAATTCAAAGTTGAAGTTTGGAATTATTTGTTTTGTAGTTGTCAAAAGTATATCATCATGTGGTCTCAATTAATGGTGTATGTCAGTCCTTTCAGTTGTTCAAGTCAAGAGAGGTTTGGAGTCATCCTTGAGACCTCCCTTTCTCTTATACCTCAAATTCAGACACTCTAGTTGGATCTAAAGTATACACAGTACATCTACACAATCTGACCATTGGTTACCCTATCACTGCCACTACCACTGCCACCCTGGTCCAAGCCACTTATATCATTGCAGTAGTCACCTTGCTGGATTCCCTGCTTCTGCCCTTGACCCTCTTCAGTCTCTTCTCAATACAGCTGTCATAGAGATCCTCTTGTTATATAAAATCCTGTCATTCCTCAGCTTAAGACTCTTTGGTGACCCTAACTCATAATAGAAGTCAGAGTTGTGTCGTGACATAAAAAGTTTTGTACAGTTAGGCTCTCTTATTACCTCCCTGATCTCATCTTCCTTCTCTGTCTCTTTGTTCCCTGTGAGCTCCAGCCACACTGGCTACTGCCTCCAGGCCTTGGAATTTGCTGTACCATCTGCTTGGAATATTCTTTCCCTGGATATACACAAGCTTGCATTCTTACCTCTGTATCTTTGCTCAGGGGTTACTTTCTTGGTAAAGCCTCCCTGAACACCTATTTAAAACTGCAGTCACCTTCTCTCGATGGTCACTTCCACTCCTCCATCACTGTGTTGTTTTTCATAGCACCTATCACTCACTAGCTGATACACCATGTGTTTAGTATATGCATACACTCATTGTTTGTCTCCTCCCACTGGAAGGGATTTTTTTTCTTTTTTGTTGACTGTTTTATCTTTAGTGTCCAGAGTGGTATCTGGCATAAAACAGATGCTTAGTAAATAGCTGTTGAGTGAAGGAGTGATGAGAAAATGATGGGACAGAATCATGGCGTGGAAGTGAAGCCTGCACAGGAGAAGGTATGAGTGGCAGATGTACGTGTTGGGCAGACTCTGTTTCTTCGGAATATTAGATAATTAGAATTGAAAGAACTTTTTTTTTTAAGTAAAGGCTAAAGTGAACTAATTGCCAGAATCATTCATGGATTCATTTTCTAAACACTTAATGAAGTACCTGTTAGGAAGACTCTTACATAGGTTTGGGTGTACAGTGACATGCAGGATTTCATGATCTCGTGCAGTACTGTCCAAGAGAGCTTTCTACAGTGGGGGAAGTGTTCTATTTGTGTCCTGTCCAATATGGTAGCCACCAGTGCCATATGATTATTGAGTACTAGAGTGGCTGAGGAACTGAATTTTTAATTTTATTTAAATTTAATTTTAATTAATTTAAATTTATATAGCCAAATATGGTGGCTACTGTACTGAGCAGTACAGGACTTGTAGAAAAGTAAGAAAGCATAAGAAATTAAGGTATTTACTTAATATCCTAAGTTCTGGGGACAAAGGTGAATTAACATCCCAGGCTGCTCAGGCAATTGAAGGGGAAGAAAGAGTTGAAGCATCCCTGGGGAAGCAAGGCTGGAGTTGTTTCGGTGTCTCATAGAACCAGGGCGGCAGAGGTAGAAGTGAAGTTATACCAAACTGAGAAAACACCTTGTGTGTAGGTAGAGAGGCCTAAGAGAGTCTTTCAAGGAAGTGCAAAAATTTTGTACAGCAGTGGTTTTCAAGTGTTTTTGTACAGCAGTGGTTTTCCCACTCATAGGGGACATTTGATAATGTCTAGAGACATTTTCAGTTGTTATAACTGGGGGTGGGGGTGGTTAAGGGGAGTTGCTACTGGCATCTAAAGGGTGGAGGCTAGGGATCCTACTAAACATCCTACAATGCACAGGACAGCTCCCACAATAAAGAATTGTCCAGCCTAGAATGTCAGTAGTGCCAAGATCAAAGAGTAGCTATTAGATTATGTGGGATTTCTTCTCTAGACTATTAATACAATGATATTCATTAATATCAAAACTTAAAATGTAAAATATCTTTGCATTGGTGGAATAAAACATAGTGTTTTATTCATTTAATATAGTGTTGATTTTTTAATTTGGCTTATCAGTTGGGATTTGTAAAAGCTAATCATTTAAAGACCACTGTGGGGGAATTCCCTGGCGGTCCAGTGGTTAACTTCACCTTCCAGTGCAGGGGGTATGGGTTCAATCCCTGGTCAGCGAGCTAAGATCCCACATGCCTCGTGGCCAAAAAAACCAAAACATAAAACAGAAGCAATTTTATAACAAATTCAATAAAGACTTTAAAAGTGGTCCATAGCAAAAAAAAAATCTTAAAAAAGAAAAAAAAAAAAAAACCACTGTGGAAAATAGGAAAAGATGGAAATTTTCTCAGTTCATATGATAAGGCTAGCGTAACCCTAATACCTGGCTAAGAGTAAATACAAATGGAAAAAAGAATTTTCCCTGGTGCCAAAAGAGAGACCTTCTCCCCCTCCCTTTTCTTAGAGTGTTTCCTTGAGAAAAATCTGTAATTGTATATCCTTTCCCTGTCCCTTTGAGATGCTTGTTCATCTTTTTCAGAGCTAAATAAGCCTCTGCGAGTTTTGCAAAGCATTAAAGTCTTTCTTAAGGGCCTTGGAGCCATCTCTTCAAAATGGAAACATGAAGGAAGATGCACCCCTATCTCCCTATCTGTATGAGAGTTTAGCCTAGACTCCTGGCTCCAAATTCTAACTACTTGCTTGTCATAAAGATATGAGTTTAAAAATTTTTCTTTAGGGTAAAGGCAGTTAACACAGATGACTACCCCAATTACCAGGTGAATTTAGGATGAAGTATGTGTGGCAAATGATGCTTTCAAGTCCTCTTACCTAAGGACAAGTTATCATTTACTTTGAAAACATGTGTAATGGATTGTATCTGCTTGAGTTTATAAAAGGGTGAAATTTCCTTCTGTCCTTGGAGTCTCATTAGTGATTACCTGTGAAGTGCATTACAGTGTGGTTTAATGCTTTCTCAGTAATAAAACTGTTTTTTTTTTTTCCCCTGTAGAGAGGATTTTCTGCTTGGTAGATTTGATTTTTAATTATTTCCCCAACACCTGACAAAGGTAAATTCCCTCTTTAAAACCAAAGACCAGTGTCACTGGTGAACACATGTATTAATAAAATATTCAAATAAAGTAATAGAATATTGAATCTACACTTGGAGTGAAAAATTTACAATAGCCAAACAATGTCTTTTTCACCAGTGAAAGGTAATAATAATGACATTTTAAATGCATACTTTTTTTGCACATATTTTAATTTGACTAACCAGTAAGCTATTATTAAACATTAAAAATTTTTCTAAAATTTTGCTATTTTAAATAATACTGTGAATGAGTACTATTGGGAAGAAATCTATTTTCTTAGAATATTTTCCTTAAAATGTGTCTTCTTTTTTCTTTCTTTGCCCTTCCCTTAAGGTTCTATTCAAGGACTACCTATGGCATGAAACCATCCTTCAGTCTTCTTGCCCAGGGGTCTCAAATTATTTTAATTATAGATTATGAATATGAGGTTTAATTATGTACCATAAATGTTTCTGCTTTTTGTTTATAAGTTGGTTATGTATGTGGTTATGAATGTGTCTATCTTTAATATAAAGGTGTCTTTTTATTATGAACCTATTGGATTCTTTTTTTTTGAACCTTAATTCATGTTTTATTATTTACCTGGCACGTAAACTATAAAAAACACAGCTAAACACTTGACTATATGCCAAAAGTTGAATGCTGATTTTGAAAAATTTTATAATTCTATTCCCTACTCTCCTGAAGCAGAGCTCTTATATTTATCTCTTATCCTTATTGTATAACAATGCCAAGCACATAATTATCCACTTATTACTTAACTTAGATCAGATTCCTGATCATTGTCACAACTGCTGAATCTTGTTCCCTTTCTTCCACCCCAGGGTAATTTTACCCCTTAACCAGTGACAAAAGAGGCCAGGGCTATGGTTGAGCCTAAATGTGTTTGCTATTTCAGGTGACATTTAGTGATGTGGCCATAGACTTCTCTCATGAAGAGTGGGGATGGCTAGATCCTACTCAGAGGAATTTATACAAGGATGTGATGGTACAGAATTATGAGAACCTGGTATCTCTAGGTAAGCATATCTCTGCCTCCACCCCAATGAGGGAGATCTTTCTTCTGCCACTCCAAATTGCTAGAGATCCTCCTTAGTAAATGTTCTGAGGAAATGTATAGCTCTGTTGTGTCCTGCCTGAAGCTTATCTTCCCGTTTCAGTGAACATCCTTCAGACCTTTCTTCGGTCCCTTTTTTGATGATAGTCTCTCCTCCATGAAGGCCACAGCTTAAACAATGTTTGTTCTGTATTTTTCCTGTAAGCAGGTCTTTCCATACCTAAGCCATACGTGATTGCTTTATTGGAGGATGGCAAAGAACCTTGGATGGTGGAGAAAAAGCTGTCAAAAAGTTTGTTTCCAGGTAAGTCATGGTGAATCAGGCAAAGGAGATCTTTGTTTAAAGATGCTTGTAGAAAGTATGGAGGCATTTTAGTATATTTTAGGGATACTGTCATCAGAGATTCCAAATATAACAAAATTGAGGGATCCTTAGCTTAGATTTCAAAACAACCATTCCTCTATCCTAAATTATTATTTTTCTGTATTACTCATGTCATCTCATCAAAAGTGGAGGGTTTTGGCATCATAATCATTCAAATTGTTATTTATTTGAAATGAAAATAAGGCAATTATTCTTTTTGAGTCCACTTAAGGAAAAATATACAAATCGTTTTAGGCTGAAAAAGCTGTCAATTAGATGGAAAATCACTTTTCCCCTAAGGCAGAACTTCAAAGAACAAATATGCACATAAGTGTGTTAGAGGAAGTAAGGGATAGATAAGAAGGTTTCTGAGAACAGTATTTTCTTTCGTTTTTTTTTTCTGGCTGTGTTGGGTCCTCATTGCTGCGTGCGGGCTTTTTCTAGTTGCGGTGAGCGGGGGCTACTCTTTGTTGCAGTGCACAGGCTTCTCATTGCGGTGGCTTCCCTTGTTGGGGAGCACGAGCTCTAGGGCGCGTGGGCTCAGTAGTTGTGGCTCATGGGCTCTAGAGCGCAGGCTCAGTAGTTGTGGCACAAGGGCTTAGTTGTTCTGCGGCATGTGTGATCTTCCCGGACCAGGGCTCGAACCCGTGTCCCCTGCATTGGCAGGTGGATTCTTAACCACTGTGCCACCAGGGAAGTCCAGAACAGTATTTTTTAATGTCAATAAATATGATTTCACACAGATCCTACATAAACTCACAAAGCTTAAACCTTTCTGAGCCATAAAGAGTATTTAGATTATTTTGTTTTCATTGTAGCTGTTTAGCACAGTGCTATAAATTCTTCATATTAAGCATACTAATCTGACAGCAAATTTAGATTAATCAAACGTTGGAGAACCAAGGCTGTGTGAGATAAAATGTAGTCTTTCACATAAGTATAGGCACGAAATGTTGGCTTGGGATCCAGAATGCCTTTTGCATTTTCTTTCTGACAGTTTCCTTTTTTCCCCCAAAACTGATTGCCTATATTAACCCATTTCCCTTATTATACTCTGTTCCTGCCTCTGTGAGCTGTCTGTATTCTCCGTGCTGCATTTGAACTTTGTTCAGAAATCATTGAATATATGAGAGTTGTCAGAGCCATGTGTCTTGGGGGTTAGAGGGTAATGACTTTAGTTTTTATCCAGTTCTCCTATTTCTACCATAGAAGTTTCTTTTCAAGAAGTTCAGAAAAAGCAGTGTTTTGCTGTCTTGATATATTACAGATTGGAAATCAAGATGGGAAAGCAAAGAATTATCAACGAAGGAAGATATTTATGATGAAGATTTTCCCCAAATGGTAATAATGGAAAAAACTATAAAACAAAGTCATGAATTTTCAAATTTTAACAAGGACTTGGATTGTATAGAGAAGTTGGAGGGGAAGTGTGAAAATCAGGTAGAACATTTCAGACCAGTGACCCTCACCTTTAGAGAAAGTCCCACCAGGGAAAGTGTTTACAAATGCAATATGTTTAGAAGCATCTTGCCTTTAAAGTCTATTCTTTCTGAACCACAGAGAATTTCTGATGAAGGGAAGTCACATAAACATGATATATTTAAGAAGAGCTTACCAGCAAATTCAGTTATAAAAAATGAGACTATCAATGACGGAAAGAAACTTTTGAATTCTAATGAAAGTGTGGCAGCCTTCAGCCAAAGCAAATCTCTTACCCTTCACCAGACTTTTAATAGAGAGAAAATCTATACATGTAGTGAATGTGGGAAAGCCTTTGGGAAACAATCAATCCTTAATCGCCATTGGAGAATTCATACAGGAGAGAAACCCTATGAATGTCATGAATGTGGGAAGACTTTTAGCCATGGCTCATCCCTTACTCGACATCAAATAAGCCACAGTGGAGAGAAACCTTACAAATGTATTGAATGTGGGAAGGCCTTTAGCCATGTCTCATCACTTACTAATCATCAAAGCACTCACACTGGAGAGAAACCATATGAATGTATGAACTGTGGAAAGGCTTTTAGTCGTGTTTCACATCTCATTGAACATCTGAGAATTCATACTCAAGAAAAACTCTATGAATGTCGAATATGTGGGAAGGCCTTCATTCACAGGTCATCTCTCATTCACCATCAGAAAATTCATACTGGAGAGAAACCTTATGAATGTAGCGAATGTGGAAAAGCCTTTTGCTGTAGCTCACACCTTACTCGACATCAAAGAATTCACAGTATAGAGAAACAATTTGAATGCAACAAATGTCTGAAAGTCTTTAGCAGCCTCTCATTTCTTATTCAGCATCAGAGTATTCATACTGAAGAAAAACCCTTCGAATGTCAAAAATGCAGGAAATCCTTCAGCCAGCCTGAATCACTGAATATGCATTTGAGAAACCACACTAGATTGAAACCTTATGAATGTAGTATATGTGGGAAAGCCTTCAGTCATAGGGCATCCCTGTTTCAACATCACAGAATTCATACTGGAGAGAAACCCTATGAATGTATTAAATGTGGGAAGACCTTCAGCTGTAGTTCAAACCTTACTGTACATCAGAGAATTCATACTGGAGAAAAGCCATATAAATGTAATGAATGTGGGAAAGCATTTAGCAAAGGCTCAAATCTTACTGCCCATCAAAGAGTACATAATGGAGAGAAACCCAGTAGTACAATAAGTGTGGAAAAGCCTTTAGGCCATATAAATCACTATACATGTGAAAGATCATATAAGAGAGAAACTGCATAAATGCAGAATTTGTCATAATACACTGTAGCCATAGATCCTCCCTGATTCAAAATCAGAAAATCTGTACTGGAGAAAATTCTTATGAATGTAATGAATATGGGAAACTCTTTAGCAATGATACAAGCCTTATTGTCTATCACAGTTCACACTGTAGAGAGACTATATGAAGGCAATAAATGTGGGAAAGACTTTAACCAGCATTAATCCCTTAATTGACATAAGTAAATCCACACTGGGGAAAAACCCTTTACATGTTACAAGTATGGGAAAGACATTAGGTGATATGACTCTCTTAAAAAACATTAAACTCATACAGGAGAGAAGCAATATGAATATAAAAATTGCGGGAAGTCCAGTTAAAATGCATCCCTCATAAATAAAATTAAAATTAAAAAAAAATGCATTCCTCATTTTACATCAAAGAACTCACACTGGAGAGAAAGCTTATGTAAGAAATGTAGCAAAGTGTTCACTAAGCATTCTTAGCTTGCTAGACATCAGAAGATTAATACTAGAATAACCTGAAGGATTTAGGAATTATGTGTAAGTCTTTCTTTGCAATGATGCTAGCTTGTAAACAATTCTACAGAAGAGCAAACAAGCATATTATAAATGAATATGCATATCTTATAGTAGCAGCATGCATTTTACTCAAGAGTCCTATGTAGAAATTATCTTTAGCTAATGGGCATGTGAAGATATTTAGTCACCCAGTGGATCCAATAAATGTTATAATTGAAAATTAAAGTTGCAACAGAAGTAAAATGTGTGAATAAAATTTTTGGTCTCTAGTAAAATCATTTTGTATATATTGAACTCTTTCACTGACACACTGATACTTCTTACAAAATTTTCCACTACCTTCCTCTTGAAGAATTAGGATCAGCTTTCCTATATAGCCTTCAGTGGGAGACTAACAAGCCTAGAAAAAAATGGCTTGATCTCTGAGCTAAGAATGTCACTATTTTGGTAAGGATAATCCACAGTCCATTTCCAGTTGGCTTAATTGACACATTTTAATTTTTACAAGTGCTGTGAGAACATAACCAAGAAACTATACGTACTGTGAGGGATTAGAGCAGAGAGGATGTGCTTTTTAATCCAAATCCTAAGGAATGAGTCCTAATTACAGTGACCTTCCATAACTGCAGATTCTGCATGTGCAAATTCAACCACTCCCAGTTGGAAAATGTTAAAAAAAAGTTTTTACCCAGAAAGTTCTAAAAAGAAAAACGTTAACTTACCGGCTGCAGGCAGTTATTTACATAGTATTTACATTGTGTTTACAACTATTTACATGGCATTTACATTGTATTAGGTATTATAAGTAACCTAGGGATAATTTAAAGTGTACGGGATGATGTGCCTAGGTTATAGCAAATACTATGCCATTTTATGTAAGGGATTTGGAGCACCTGCAGATTTTGGTATCCGTAGGGGGTGAGGGAGTATGTTGGTCCTGGAACCAGTTCCTCGCAGATGCTGAGGACAACTGTATGTAAGGCACACACGCTCTTGTAGTTCATTCTAGGCAAAGCGGACAAGCAAGTTCTATCATGTTTTCTGCAGCTGGAATACATTATTCAGTGTCTAGTTTCAAGTTTTGTGGCTTTGAGGTACTACTGCTGGCAGCAACACTAGTAACAGCAGCAGTCATTTCCCCATCCCTTGATCATTGTTATGGGAGGTTGGAATTTAGTAGTCCAGAGCTGTTCCCATTACTTCTCCAGCCTGCTCACCAATTTTGAGAGCACCAGTATCCTGCAACATATCTTCTTAAAATATTTAAGAGTGTTTTTGTTTTCTACACTGAACCTTGACAGATAATTATAGTTTATAAGGGGGATGGCTTCAAATATAAGTTTCAGATAAGAAATGGAATAGCCTTACTGGCTTCACAGTTTCCTATCTTGTGACTGGAAAGGTGATACAGATCAGTGATTAGGATTGTATGGACACAGTTGCAAGTAAAGGGCAGTTATATAGTTTATATTTCAGATTATGTTCTCTATGGCATTTGATAGTTGTAAGACATTATTTTAAGGAAGAATATTATATTGCTTATATAATTCTGGTATGGAATGAGTGATAGGGTTTCCAACTTTAGACAAAATATTCTCCTACTCTGGTACATGTGCTACTTTTAACAGAAAGCTAAGAGGTGAAGGCACATAGCAATTCTCACCAGATGTAGTGGGTTTGGAATGGGATGGTGAAGTTTTAATATTAAGCGGAAGTTTATCTTTCCTTTGATTTAGTTTTAGTTATAAGATTTATTTTGACATTCTATGGATGTTGAAGGATCTTTGAGAGATTTATAATTAAAGGAGTATGGGATGGTATCAAACAAGGATAAGAACATTTATAATTATGGAGAGACTGGCCCCTAGAAGTATATTTAGTTGTGCAATAATGGCGGTAGCTTTTTGTTTCTCCCGTGCTCTGTCCTCTGCTCTCCTAAGCACTGATACAGCAAAGATGAAGTAGTCCTTTAATCCCCCAGATTTTATTCGCTTCACTACACATAGTTTTATGCCATCTTGTTATTTTGTTATGAGGATTCATCCAAATACTCACACTTTGTCATTTAAAAAGCATGAGCATACACATGATAATGTTTTACAATTCTTGATTTAAAGTGCCTTCACAATAACACTGAACTAGGAAAAGAAAGCCAGAGACTTAAATATTTAAGATAGTGAAGGTTTTAAGAAAGCAATAAGAGTATATACCTGAGATCATAATGATGTTATAATGTCACCAATGGAGAATCATGCTCAGTCTTATCTCTTAACCATTTCTTGATGTGTATGAAGAGCATAGGCTCTGGAGTCATGTTACCTGGGTATAAAACCAAGTTACGTGTATACTGGCTTTGTATGACCTTGGACAAATTGCTGCACCATGCCTCAGTTTCTCCATCTGTAAACTGATGATAATAAGATCTCAGGATTATTATGAAGATTAAGTGGGTTAATTGATGTAAGATGCTTATAATGCCTTGTACCTCAAAAGCACTAAAATAAATATTAGCTATTAATTTCATCATCACTATCTTCACATGGTTCCTTCATCGTTCTGGTCTCAAATGTCACATCTTCTAGTGGGTCTTCCTAATCACCTGTCACCCATCTACTTTTTCACCTTTTGGGGGGCTCTTACAAGACACTCCCATTTGCTTCCAACAAGTCTTCCTTTGGTATTTGAACCATCTTGCAGGGGAATATATTTATTATCCAAAATACTCTGAGGAGACACAAAGGACACTGGATAGGAAAAAGTGAGACAAGAACACAGCAGGGCTGCAGGAAGGTGGGAGGGTGTACTACACATGTGTTTTGGAGAAAGAGCAGAATGAAGGCGGCCCCAGGTCCCTGTGGAGGAGAAGTGAGGCTTTGCCCAGTGAGACCAGAAGCCTAAAGGTCTTCAGCATCACCTCTCAGTACAGGGTCCTTTGGACTGAGTGCAACTGCCCTCAGTGTTCCTGAATAGAGTTTACAACCATGTTATTGAAAGTCACTGATGCCTGGAAAGTCAGAGTAGCTTCAGTAGCCTTGGGCTAGTCATATGTTACTGGAGACAATTGTGCAGTCATCCATAAAGATCCTGAAAGAACCAAGGCACACATCACTGAGCACTTTGTGGGAGACTAGCTCTGTGTTGGGCACCAAAGGGGGGTCAGATACTGCCTTTTAAACAGGATGCAATTGTGTTAGAGAAAAAAATGCCTATGATTTCGTTGATGAAAGACAATGACAAGGCTGTGTGGCTTGAGGGGCACAGAAAGTAAGTTCTGGCATTAAAGATGAATAGGGAAAAAATTATAATGGTAACAAACAATATCGGTAGCAGCAGTATTTGAGTCTCATGGCTGTATACAGTGCACTGTATACCTGCACTGTATGCTGAGAACTTTGTATGCAGCGTTCAAGCAATTAAATATTCCCAGCTCTGGACCCAAATTCCCAGGTTTGAGTCAGCCTATTGGTACTGACACTTGCTTTTCATTAATCTTAGAAAAGTTACTTCATTTCTCAAGCTTTGATTTCAGCATCAAAACAAAAATAATTCCCACTTCACCAGGTGGGTGTGAGAATTTATTTATTCATAAAGCAAACAATGGAGTGACTGGCACATGTAAGTTGTTTAGTGTGTTTTTCTTACTTTTATTAATCCTCCCACAGACTACTAGGCAAATGCTATAATCTTTTCTATGGCACAGTCAGCAACCTGAGACTCAGGCAGCACTAGCAAATCTCCCAGAGTCACACATCTCAGGAACACAGGCTGAATTTGAACATCCAGTGAAAGACATACAGTTGCCTCCTGGCAGTATTGTCTCTCAGAAGATCAAGGTTCTCTTTGCAATCTCACAGGTCCTCTCATGCCTCCTTGAACAAAAAATATTCCCTTTGACCATGTGGTTCACTCAGCCTAGAATGTTTCCAATATCTATCAAGTTCACCTGACAGAAGGACTACTGCCTACCTTACAAAGTTCACTTTAGGTGTCTGACAATAATTCCTCAGGCAAAAATGGAGAAAATGAGAGATAAAAAGTAATAAGGCATTTGAAAACAAAGAGCAAGTTGGCAGAAGTTCCTCCTTTCCAGTAATTACTTTAAATGTAAATGGATGAAACTCTCCAATCAAAAGACAGAGACTGGCAGAATGGATTAAAAAGCCAAACATGATCCAGCTACATGCTGTCTATGAGTGACTCACATTAGATCCAAAGACACAAATAGGTTGAAAGTGAAACAGTGGAAAAAGCTCTTTTATGGAAATAGTAACAAAAAAAGAGCTGTGGTGTCTATACTAATATCAGACAAAATAGACTTTAAATCCAAGATTACAAGGGACAAAGAAGGTCATTATATATTAATAAAATGTCAACACAGCAAGAAGATATAGCAATTATAAGCATTTACACATCTAATAACAGATCCATCAAAATATATAAAGCAAACATGGAAAGAATTGAATGGAGAAACAGTTCTACATTAATAATGGGAGATTTCAATACCCCACCTTCAATAATGGATAGATCAACCACATGGAAGGTAAGTAAAGAGACAGAGAACTCAAGTCAATAAACCAACTACATCTAACAGATATATGACACTCCACCCCCAAAGTGCAAAATACACATTCTTCTCAAGTGCATGTGAAACATTCTCCCAGGATAGATTATAAATTAGGCCACAAAACAAGTATCAATAGATGTTAAATGATTGATATCATCATACAAAGAAACTTCCCTAACTACAGCTGAATGAAATTAGAAATTAATAGGAAAACTGGAAAATTCACAAATATGTGGAAATTAAACTGCACACTCTTAAACAACTGCTATGGTCTGAAAATTCATATGTTGAAATCCTACTGCCCAATGTGATGGTATTAGGAGGTGGGGCATTTGAGAGGTGCCTAGGTCAGGAGGGTGGAGCCCTCATGAATTGGATTAGTGCTGTTATGAATGAGAGCCCACAGAACTTTCTAGCCCATTTTGCCATGTGAGGACTCAGTGAGAAGTCTGCAACCAGGAAGACAGCCTGACAATTCTGGCACCCTGATCTCAGACTTTCAGCCTCAAGAACTGTGAAAATAAATTTCTGTTGCTTATAAGCTACCCATTCTCTTGTATTTTCTATAGCAGGCTGAATGGACTAAGACAACAATCCATGTGTCAAAGAAGAAATCACAAATTAAATCAGAAAATACTTAAAGACTAATGAAAATGAAAACATAACATACCAAAATTTATGGTACACAGCAAAAACAGTGCTAGGAGGGAAATTTATAGCAGTAATCACCTACATAAAAAAGAGATCTGAAATCAATAACCTAACTTCACAACTTCATGAACTACAAAAAGGAGAAACTAAACCAAAAGCTACAGAAAGTAGGAAATAACAAAAAACAGGGTAGAGATAAGCCAAATGGAAGAAGAAAAACAACAGAGAAAATCAATGAAACCAAACGTTGGCTCTTTGAAAAGATCAACAAAATTAATAAACCTTTACCTAGACTGACAAAGAGGAAAAGAGAAAACACAAATAACCAAAATCAGAAATGAAAATGGAGATATTACAGAGATAAAGAGATAAAGAGGATTATAGTACAATATTGTGAACAACTATACACCAACAAATTAGATGACCAAGCAAAAATGGAAAAATTCCTTGGAACAGAAATTACCTATACTGACTCAAGAAAAAATAAAATATTTCAAAAGACCTATAAGAAGTAAAGAGATTGAATCAATAATCAAAAACCTCCTGACAAAAACAGTTCTGTACCAGACTGCTGCACCAGTGAATTCTACCAAATATTTAATGAAGAATTAACACCAGTCTTTCTCAAACTTCCAGGAAATTGAAGAGGAGGAAACACTCCATAACTTATTCTATGAGGCCAGTATTTTTCTGATACCAAAGCCAGATAAAGACATCACAGGGAAAGAAAATTACAGACCAATATCCTTTATGAATATAGATGTAAAAATCCTCAACAAAATATTAGAAAATTGAATCCAACAGCATATTTAAAGGTTTACTCACCATGACCAAGTGAAATTTACCCCAGCAATACAAGGGTGGTTCAACATAAGAAAATCAATGTAATCCTTCCCACTAATAAAATGAAGGAAAAAAACCCCACATGATTATCTCAATTTATGCAGAAAAGGCATTTAACAAAATCCAATGAACTTTCAGGATAAAAATGCTCAGAAAACTAGGAATAGAGGGAAAATTCCTCAATATGATAAAGTTATTTGTGAAAAAACCTACAGCTAACATCATACTCAAAGGTGAAAGACCGAAAAATCAGAAAAAGAAAAGGAAGGAGACCTGCTTTCACAGTTGCTATTAAGCATTGTACCTGAAGTTCTACCCAGAGCTATAAGACCAGAAAAAAAAAGTCATCCAAAGTGGAAAGGAGGTTGTAAAATGATCTCTCTCTCTCTTTTTTTTTTGCAGATGACATGATCCTCCTATACATTAAAAATCCCAAAGAGCTCACAAAAAATAATAAAGCTAATAAATGGATTCAGCAAAGTTGCAGGGAAAATGAATACCCCAAAATCATTTCTGTATCTATAGAATAGTAGTGAACAACCCAAAAAGGAAATTAGGAAGCTCCTTCTATTTACAACAGTACCTACAAGGATAAAATATGTAGTAATAAATCTGACCAAGAAGGTGAAAGATTTGAATGCTGGAAACTAAAAATACATTGCTGAATGAAATTAAAGAAGACCTAAATAAATGGAAAGATGGCTCATGTTCAAAATAAAATAGGAAGACTTAGCATTGTTAAGATATCAATATTACCCAAAGAGATAACAGATTTAATGCAATTCTTATCAAAATTCCAACAGCCCTTATTGCAGAAATGGGAAAGCCAATCCCCAAATTCATATGAAATTGCAAAGGACCCCAAATAGCCAAAACAATCCTTTAAAAGAATAAAGTTGGAGGACTCATATTATCCAACTTCAAAACTTAACAGTGTGGCACTAATATAAGGACAGACATACAGACCAATGAAATAGATTAGAGATCCCAGAAATAAACTCTCACATATATGGTCAATTAATTTTCAACAAGGATGATAGGACCATTCAAGGGGAAAGGACAATCTCTGAAAAAACTGCAGAGGAGGAAACACTTCCTCATTCTATAATGCCAGAATTGCCTTGATACCAAAATCAGACAAAGACACCATAAGAACACAAAAACACAACAAAAACTATAGACCAATATCCCTTATGAATATGGATGCAAACATACGCAGAATACTAGCAATAGACACTTCTCCAAAGAATATATATAAATGGCTAAAAAGCACATGAAAAAATGGTTAGCATAATTAGTCATTAGGGAAATGCAAATCAAAACCTCAATGAATTGCTTCTTGGCCTTTTTGCTAAGATCAAATGCAAAACCATGAGATACCAGTTAACACTGCCAGGATGGCTATAGTGGAAAAAAGAAAGAAAGGGAAGTAAGTGTTGGTGACGATGTGGAGAAATTGGGACCCTTTGTGCATTGCTTGTGGGAATGTAAAATGGTACAGCCATTGTGGGAAACAGTATGGTGGTTCCTCAAGAAGTTAAATATATTTATAGAATTATCATATTTTTAAGCAGTTCCAATTCCAGATATACATTCAAAAGAGTTGAAAGCAAAAATAAAAACAACAAAAATTAAAAAAGAGTTGAAAGCACGGACCCAATTGCTTAGGACTCAGATAATTGCTCACGGATGTTTATAGCAGCATTATTCACAATATCCATAAAGGCAAAAAACAACCCAAATTGTCATCAACAGATGAATGGATAAACAAAATGTGGCATATACATACAATGGAATATTCTTCAACCTTAAAAGGAATGGAATTCTCTACAGGCTACAATATAGATGAACCTTGGAAACATTATGCTAAGTGAGATAAGCCATACACAAAAGGACAAATGTTTTATGATTCTATTTATATGAGATACCTAGAATAGGCAAATTCATACAGAAAGTAGAATATAGGTTACCAGAGACTGGGGGCAGGGTGGGAAGGGGAGTTATTGTTTAATTGATACAGAGTTATTGTTTGGGATGATGAAAAGTTTCTGTAAATGGATAGTGCTGGTGGATGCACAACATTATGAATGTATCAATACTTAATACTATTAAATTGTACATTTAAAAATGGTTAAAATGGTAAAATTTATATTATATATCTTGCAATAAAAAATGAAAGGAAAAAACCCCCAATACACAATACATAGCTAGCCTTCTTTATTCTTGGGAAATTAGATGCTACATCTTTGATTCTAGCAGAAGTATGGCAAAAGGGAGAAGCCCAAGCAAATTATCTAAATCCCATATAAAATCATATATATTTCAGGGTAATTTTCAGAGTGCCACAAACCATATCTGCTAGCTTTTATCTCCAAAAGAGATACTTTTGTAACTGAGCTAACCTATCTCTATTAGGATTCACTAGTAGACAAGTTAATGGAAGTTACACACCAAGACTGAACATGAAAAGAAAGAGACAGAACAAAGTTTGTAAGTGCTCACCAATTACACTGAGAAAAATCTGACTTTCTAAAAGGGTGGCAGGTTCCAATATGTAATGACATTGCTTAATTGTTTATAATTTTATTTCTCCTTTAAAATTATTTTTGTAAGAATAATAGTCTCATACAGGATTACTCATTAATAATTAGTATTTATGTGAGAAAACAACCAAGTCTGCAACCATTTGTTGATGACCTTAGTTTGCTATATTATATAATGATTTAAATATTGTCATTGATATGGAAGATAACAACCCATTTCCTAGTTGTAAATCATGTGAGAATTGAGGCAGTAAAAATAAGGCCCAAGACAAGGACACAGGAAATGTTAGGATAATATGTGAATTTTTAAATAATTGAATGAATCGGTAGTTTACAACATGGGGCCTCTGGACCAGCAACATCAGCATCACCTGGAAACCTGGGAGAAAAGCGAATTCTCAGGAGATTGTTCCTGGCAGAGAGGAACATCTGAACATCTGATAACTGGATAGACTGGGCTTTAGGGAGGGAAAGAAGGTCTGTTGAGTAGAGGTAGTTTGGGGTGGCTGGGAGTATATTCATCAAAACAGAGCGGGGAGGGATTGGAGCATAAGGTATCTTTCCTGACATAACAGAGGTCTGGATTTCATCCTAAGAACAAAGGGGAACCTGGAAACAAAGGGGCACCCTCCTCATGCGCCAGGGACAGACTGGGTCATTAATAAGGGAACAAGTGCTGGGCATCGCTATGGGACACTGAAGAGTGGATCCCACCTCCAGGAGTTACTGTTGCAGGCACCCAGCTTCTACTGCAAGGTCTTCCAGTTTCTCCAAAGAAGCCCAGGCTCAGAGACAGTGTAAAACTGCACAGATTCTCCATGGTGGAAACTGATTCATATTTTTAAAAAAAACAAACCCTTTGGGGAGCCTTAACCTACACCTCTAGGCCACATGTAGACTCCCAGGTAGTACCTGGTTAAAGACAGAACTGAGGGGCTTGGTCCTACATGCAATCCAGTTATGCTTCCATATATCAGACCAATGCAAATAGAAGAAACATGGATAGATTACTATTTGTAACTGTACAAATAGTGTAGCCTTGATAAGGTTTCATTTTATTAAAACATAACAGCTGATGACAGTGATCACTTGAGCCCCAAGGAGACATATATGAGGGCAGACCCACAGGTGCCTAAATGCAGAGAATTGAGAGAGGTCTTGATGGTCCTTCTGAGGACTCCACCTTTCACAGGCATTGTCAGAGTTGTCAGTTTACATTTGTTTATGTAATTCTTTTTGCAAGAATGCCAGTCTCCCTACTAGAATATTTAAAGAAATACAAAAATATTCCCAAATCACAATGTCTGACATCCAATCAAAAATAAACAGTGATACATAGGAGCAGGAAAATATAACCCAAAATGAGAAGAAAAATCAATCACTTAAAACAGGCACAGAACATGAAAACATGCTCATCATCACTATTAGAGAAATGCAAATCAAAAGTACAATGAGGTACCCACCTCACACTGGTCAGAATGGCCATCATTAAAAAGTCTACAAATAATAAAGGCTGGAGAGGGTGTGGAGAAAAGGGAACAATCTTACACTGTTGGTGGGAATATAAATTGGTGCAGCCACTATGGAAAACAGTATGGAGGTTCCTCAAAAAACTAAAAACAGAGCTACCATATGATCCAGCAATCCCAATCCTGGGCATATTCCCAGACAAAACTATAATTTGAAAAGATACATGCACCCCTATGTTCACAGCAGCACTATTTACAATAGCCAAGACATGGAAACAACCTAAATGTCCATCAACTGATGAATGGATAAAGATGTGGTGTGTGTATGTGTATATGTATATATATATATACATATATATATATATACACACATACACACACACACACACACACACACACACACACACACACAGGAATATTACTCAGCCATAAAAAAGAATGAAATAATGCCATTTGCAGCAACATGGATGAACCTAGAGATTATCATACTAAGTGAAGTAAGTCAGAAAGACAAATATCATATGATACCACTTATATGTGTAATCTAAAATACGACACAAATGAACATACCTACAAAACAGAAACAGAGTCACAGACAGAGAACAGACTTGTGGTTGCCAAGGGAAAGGGGAGGGGTGGAGGAGGGAAGGATTGGGAGTTTGGGATTAGCAGATGCAAAGTAGGATGGATAAACAGCAAGGTCCTACTGTATAGCACAGGGAACTATATTCACATCCTGTGATAAACCATAATGGAAAAGAATATGAAGAATATATATATGTATTACTGAATCACTTTGCTGTACAGCAGAAATTAACATTGTAAATCAACTATATTTCAATAATATAAAAAAAACAGGTGCAGAATGACAGATAGTAAAAGTAGAAGACATTAAAACAGAAAAATTTATTCCATATGTCCAAGAAGCTAGAAGAAAGAATGAACATGTGAAGTAGAGACATGAAGGACATAAGGAAGACCCTAATCCAACTAAAAGAGATAAAAACTATAAATTATGGTATGAAATACACTGGATGGGATGAAGGGGAGAGTGGACATAGCAGAAGAAAAGATTAGGAAACTGGAAGATATAGCAGTAGAAACTATTCCAAATGAAGCCAAGAGAAAAAACAAATATAACAAAATTCATCAGTGATCTTTAATAAGCAATCCTGATTATTTGTGAATTCACCTATTCACTGAAGTTTATTTGTAACTCCCAAATCAATGCTCATAGCATTTTTGCAGTCATTTGCAGACATGTGCAGAGTGATAAAAAATTTGAGTTGCCCATCATGCATGTTACCAGCTAAGGTCAAACACGGTGTCACTCTGCCTTCTGGTGTCATCTTTCATATTATAAAGTGTCCTTTTCACAATCTCTTTAGTGCCACACTTTTTTGTATTTTTGTGCTTTTTTGGGTGATTTTGCTGTTGAAATGGCCCCCAAGCACAGTGTTGAAGTGCTGTCTAGTGTTTGTAAGTGCAAGAAGGCTATGATAGAGAAAATACATGTGTTAGATAAGCTTCATTCAGTCATGACTTATGCAGCTATTGGCTGTGAGTTCAATGTTAATGAATCAACAATACGGCACATCCAAAACTAGGAAGAGGAAATTCACCAGTCTCTACATGTGGCCACTCCAGAAATGTTAAAAGTGTCAGGGGAAACACTGACTGAAACTGCCTGCCCTGGCCAGGCAAGATAGTAGCCACTTGTATGAATTACAACAGGAGGTCCTGGTAAGGAACACGGAACTAACAAGCTACCACCAACTGGAAGAATTCAGGAAAGGTCAAAAGGAGAGAGGAGACACCAGTCCATATGTCCTTCAAACCTCCCAGAATCCTTCTCACTGGAATCCATCTTGGCTGAGCAATGCGTGCGCCAACAGGAAGGACCCTGAATCAGAATGACTGGCCAGAGACAACCCAGAAACTAACCCCATGTCCATAAAACCCGAGACTGCAAGCCACATGGCAGAGCAGTTCTCCTGGTTTCCCTTACCCTGTTGCTCTCCACCCAGGGAACCCCTTCCCAATAAACTCTCTTGCTTTGTCAGCATGTGTGTCTCATCAGACAATGCATTTCCGAGTGTTAGACAAGAGCCCACTCTCGGGCCCTGGAAGGGATCCCCCTTCCTGCAACAAAAGTAACATCTATAGTAGTGTAATGAATCTAAGAAAAAGATGGAAAAGTGGCAAAAGCTGTGGATTCATGAGATGAAGACCGATTAAAAAAAAAAAAAACCATACAAGACAGCATTGAAAATACCCACTCCAACCTAAATGATCTTTTCATACCCGTAAATACTACATGTTATCCAACCTCTCAATCAGGACATAATAAAAGCACAACATGAGGGAGCTTTTTAGCAAAGCTCTCAGCACCAACAAAGAAACCACCATGGGACTTCCCTGGAAGTCCAGTGGTTAAGACTGTGTTTCCACTGCATGGGGTGCGGGCTCAATCCCTGGTCAAGGAACTAAGATCCCACATGGTGCATGGTGTGGCCTAAATAAATAAATAAAAGAAACCACCATGATAGACTACTGGATGTCCGTCACTATATGCACTGTTATTGTGTTCGCACAGCCTGGGATAATAACAAGCAGACTACTATCATTAACTGTTAGGAAAATGCTTGGCCAGACTGCCTGAAAAATTTCAAAGGCTTTGAAGGTGTTACAGAAAATATAAAGGACAGTGTCAAACACATAATGCATATCACATGGCATATAAGTAAAAAAGGCTTCAATGACATGACGGAAGACGTGGAAGAAATTTTGGCAGAGAAGGAAGTGGAACCCAACAACAAAGACCTGGAAGAAATGGCAAAACAAGGCAACAACCTCTCCTTTGGTTTTCCTGGGTTAAGCCAAGGTCAGGAGATTAATCCACTCAGTGCACTGCCCCATCACACATCCTGCAGTTCTATCAAAATCAGAGTTTTAGTTAATGTTTTTAATTTTGGTTAATTTTTAATTTTTTCTAGGACTTTCTTTGCATGACTGTACTGTAGAGCAGTGTATAGTGTTTACATGTTTATTTTATATGAGTACTGTATATGTGTATTGTTTGTGTGTGTGATTGAGTGAAAGAGTTAAAGCAGTACAATAACAATAGAATACACAAAAATGATATAATTAAAATATTTTTTATTATAATGAAATATTGGATGTAACTTGTAAGAAACATTTATTAAATAAGGTGTCTTTAAAAACAGAAAAAAATTCCATAAAAGATTATGTATTGGGACCTCCCTGGCGGCGCAGTGGTTAAGAATCCACTGCCAATGCAGGGGACACAGGTTCAATCCCTGCTCCGGGAAGATCCCACATGCCGCAGAGCAACTAAGCCTGTGTGCCACAACTACTGAGCCTGCGCTCTAGAGCCCGCGAGCCACAACTGCTGAGCCCGCATGCCACAACTACTGAAGCCTGCATGCCTAGAGCCTGTACTCCGCAACGAGAAGCCACCACAATGAGAAGCCCACGCACTGCAACGAAGAGTAGCCCCCGCTTGCCGCAACTAGAGAAAGCCCGTGCACAGCAACGAAGACCCAATGCAGCCAAAAAAAATGTTTTTAATAAATTAAAAGATTATGCATTGATTGATGAAAACGTGAACAGAGGCTCACAGGAACCTAAACCTGTATTGCCACTAGGAGCAATGGTTCAATATTCACTAGTTCAGTGTTTGTGGTGAATTTATAGAATATAACTACCATGAATTAGAAGAACTGACTGCATATGTAGGTGTGTATGTATATGTATTTCATGACTCAGGCCTTATATTCAAGGGTAGACGTGACAGTGTTTTGTAACAAAGAACTTTTAATAAATGTTAGCAGAGCTGCCCCAATGGTCCAATTCTCCTGACTGTGGATATATAAGAAAACATAAAGGTGATGAGGCCTTTTGATCTCTCCCCCTTCATCCCTTCTGCATGCGCACACACACAAATGACAAATTGTCATAGCTTGGCAGGGAAATCAGAAAGCAGCCACACATGTGTATCTCTTTCCTTCCTCTTCTACATCTCTTTGTTCTTTTAAAATACTCTTGAGATGGATTTATAGTATAAACATAGGAAGAACTGTTGCTGACATTTTCCCCAGATGCATGACAACCACTGAGTCTCTCTCGTGGATGATTCTCAGGTGTAGTGTAGAGCTGCAGGCTGGGTCAATTTCTAGTATGACCCTTTAGATGACCTGCCACAAAAAGCTTTCACAGAGATGACAATTATGATGTTTCTCTTCAGATACTGAGTAAGCTATTTCTCTGGCCAAAAGACTTCCCTGAATAGTTATACTCAAAAGGAAAGGTATTTCACCAGTATGAGTTCACTAAAATTGACTGAAGTGAACACATTTGCAAAAGGCCTTGTTACATCTTTTAAACTCTGGTGTGAATCTTTCGATGGTGAATGAAGGATGAACTATGGCTGAAGGCCTTCCCACATTCACCACATTCAAAGGGTTTCTCTCCAGTGTGAGTTCTCATGTGTTGAGTTAAGGCAAAGTTGTCACAAAAGGCCTTTTCACATTCTTTGCACTCATAGGGTTTTTCTCCAGTGTGGATCCTATTATGCCGAACAAAATTTGCAGGTTGGGTAAAGGCCTTTCCACATTCTCTGCATACATAAGGCTTTTCTCCAGTGTGAATCCTCATGTGGCGAGTAAAGGAAGAGCTATAGTAAAAGGCTTTTGCACACTCTTTACATTCCAAGGGTTTTTCTCCACTGTGGGTCCTATTATGTCGGATAAAAACAGAATGGTGTGTAAAGGCCTTTCCACATTCACTGCACTCATAGGGCCTCTCACCAGTGTGAATCCTCATGTGTTGAATTAAGGAAGAGCTGTCACAAAAGGCTTTCCCACACTCTTTGCACTCAAAGGGCTTCTCTCCAGTATGGGTCCTCTTATGCCGAATGAAAGTGGAGCGGTGAGTAAAGGCCCTTCCACATTCGCTGCACTCGTAGGGTTTCTCTCCAGTGTGAATCCTCATGTGCTGAGTGAAGGATGAGTTCAGGCAGAAAGCTTTTCCACATTCTTTGCACAAAAAGGGTTTTTCTCCTGTGTGGGTCATATTATGCTGGATAAAAGTGGAGCGGTGAGTAAAGGCCTTTCCACATTCACTGCACTTGTAAAGTTTCTTTCCACTGTGAATCCTCATGTGTTGAGCAAAGGAAGAGCTGTAGTAAAAAGCTTTCCCACATTCTTTGCACAAAAAGGGCTTTTCTCTAGTGTGAGTCATATTATGCTGGATGAAAGAGGAGCGGTGGGTGAAAGCTTTACCACATTCTTTGCACTCATAGGGCTTGTCTCCAGTGTGAATACGCTGGTGCTCTGTGAGGTGAGACCCGCGTTTGAAGGCCTTCCCACACTCAATACACTTGTATGGCTTTTCCCCAGTATGAAACCTCATATGTCGAATGAAGTCTGCCATATAACGACAGGCTTTCCCACATTCACTGCATTCATAAGGCTTCACTCCAGCGTGAATCTGTTGATGCCGTACAAGGGCCCAATTCTTGCTAAAACCTTTTCCACATTCCTTGCATTTGTAGAGATTATTCCTTGCATCAATAACAGGGTCTCTTCCTGGTTCTTGGGAATCACGTTCATGCAGAGCATCTTGTGTAGTGACTCGCTCCTGTAAAACCCTTAAATAAAGACTATCATCTGTCTCAAAGTCATCATGTTTATGGCTCAACTTCCTAGGGCATGTCTCCTTGTGGATGTCTGTTCCTGGCCTCAAGTTCCCTTCCTGCATTTCTGACAGTTTTTCCTGATCCCTTGCTTGCTCCAGCCTGGAACACCTTGAGGCTCCATGTGTCACTCGTTCCTCAAAAGGGGCTCCCTCAGTGAGGACCAGCTGAGAAGCAGTAATCTCTGTGATCTCAGGTTTTGCTTTTTCACCTGAAGGAAATCCAATATAAAAAAGGTGCCTATTAGTGATGTCAACACAGAACAAAATATATTACCACTTTAGTGGAAGAATGAAGGTGAAAATAAAGCCTCTACTGTCTGTGGCATTTTTACATCTTTTAAACCCAGGTTTACAATTTCTTTCTTTACTGATCCTTGGACTCTTGACATCTTTAAAAGGTAACCCAGGAGGAAAATCTGGTGCAGGAGAATAGCAAATCTGGAGTGGAGACTCCTCCTCACTCTCCAGAATGGGGGAGGGTGGAAAAAGTAATGATAATGACTGTGTTCCAACATCTCATAGTGCTATGACAGCACAGGGAAGGTGGACCTAACTTGGCCCAGATGGAAGACAGAAAGAGGTCAGTGGAGGCTACCTGGACAAGGTGCTACATGAGTTTATTTCTAAAGATGAGTAGGAATTCCCTGACAGAGGAATTAGGAGAAAAATTGTAGCAGATGACTGAAAGTACAAAGGTTCGGGGTTTTCAGAGAATGTTGAATGCCAGGCAAAGAGAAGAGGATGACAGGATGGTGGAGAGGGAGGCAGGGAAAGAGGAGAAACAAAATCTTAGGATTTTGGAGTGTGTGAAAGTTGGGGCGGGGGCAGTGATAAGCAACTGGGTGCACATATTGAGTCTACTATATCTAGTAAAGACTAGGTGAACAGACTCAAAGTAGATAACATTTAGATGAAGTAAACCAGAAAACATATCACATTAATGAAGATTTATATGAAAAGAGATTAATAACATAAAGTTGCCAATTTTCCTCAAATTCATCTATAAATTTAATACAACTTCAGATAAATCCCAGTAGGGTTTTTCATGGTTATTGGCAAGCTGATTGTGGAATTTATATAAAATAACAGAGAGACCAGGATATCTCTGAAGAAGAATAAAGCAAGGGGACTTGCCCTTTGAGGAATTAGGATTATGATGAAATCATATACACCAAGGCAGTGTGATGTAGCATAGATA
Source organism: Balaenoptera physalus (assembly GCF_965194825.1). Lineage (NCBI taxonomy): Eukaryota > Metazoa > Chordata > Mammalia > Artiodactyla > Balaenopteridae > Balaenoptera > Balaenoptera physalus. Next base: position 17,374,194 of record NC_138900.1, on the reverse strand, counting down.
TAAGATAAGCTGTCAAATTGTCAAAGGAAAGAACAGAATTGGGAGCTCAGAAATGTATATATGGAACTTTGATTTATGACAAAAGCAGCAGAGACGTTAGTGGAAAAAGGAAGGAATAGAGGAAGTCCCCTACATACGAACCTTCAAGTTGTGAACTTTCAAAGATGCGAACATGGAGCTTACTAATGAAGACCGGATGGAACTGGAGGCTCAGAGAAAGAATGAAGAGAGACAACAGGAAGAAGTAACTCAAGAACCAAAGAGATTCACGACACAGGAAATGGCAAGGGGATTTTCTTTATTTGAGGAGGCACTGTTAGTTTTTGAGGCACAGGACCCAAACGTAGAACAGTACACAAAGGTTGCAGCAGCCATTCAGAATGCAATCCAGTGCTACCATGTCATCTATGACAAGAAAAAAATAGCTACTATCCAGACATCATTGGATCGTTTTTTTCAAGAGGGTAGACAGAATTGAATCCAGCACGGAACCAGAACCTGTGCCATCAATGTCAGGTGTGAGTGAAACTGCAGCTTGCCCTCCATCTCCTATTGCTGATGATCCTTCAGCTCTACCATCTCCCACCTCCTCCAGTCAGTAACTCTTCTTGCCAGTTCACTCGATGCCAGCTCCTGTATACCAGCTGTTGTACTATACTACTGTACTTTTCAAGGTACTGTACTGTAAGATTAAAAATGTTTTTTTTTTTGTGTTTGTTTTTTATGTATTACTTGTGTGAGAAGTCTTGTAAACCTATTACAGTACAGTATTATATAGCTAATTGTGTTAGTTGGGTACCTAGGCTAACTTTGTCGGACTTACAAACAAATTGGACTTACAAACGTGCTCTTGGAACAGAACTTGGTCATATGTAGGGGGCTTGACTGTATTCAATAAATGGATGTAGAAAAATTATTTGCCACAATGGAAGAAAATGAAATTGTATTTCTACCTTGTACAAAACAAAAAATTAATTCCAGACTAATTAAGACTTAACTGTCAGAAGCTAAAGATTAAAAACTTTTAATAAATAGTGAAAATGACTATCTTTTAGATCTTGGGAAAAAGGAAGATTTCATAAACATACAGAAGCATTCTTTACAAAAGACTAATCAATCTGACTAAACTAAATATAATTTTTAAAAAGGTAAACAAAGAAAGATGGCTATATTAACATCAGGACTATATTAACATCAGATAACAGACTACAAAGAAAATGGGACAAAGAGGGACATTATATAATGATAAAAAGATTAATCCACCAGGAAGACATAACAATCCTAAATCTTTATGTACCAAATATAAGAGCCTCAAAATATACAAACCAAAAACTGAGTTGAAAGGAGAAATAGACAAAACTATAATTACAGCTGGGGACTTCAACACTCCACATCCAAAATGAAAACTGAGCGTATTATGAACTGATATTTCACAGAAGATGTATATTGGCCAATCAACATATGAAGAGATAACTCAGATTTCTTAGATATGAGAGAAGGGCAAATTAAGACCACAATGAGAGACCATTTTATATTCACCTGATTGAAAAAACTTATCAAGTGTTAGAGAGGGTATGGATCCATGGAATTGTTCATACAAGGCAGGTGAAGTGTAAGTGGGTATAAATAACCATTTTAGAAAACAACAGGGCATCATCTAGTAAAGTTCTCCTTTTGCTTAACTTATAATCCCCAAATTCTAGTCCTAGGAATATTACTAAGAGAAATTCCTACACATGTTTGTGAGAACACATGCATGTGAATTTTCATGGCTGTATTGTTTGTGGGTACAAAAAATTAGAAACAAGAAAATTCCCATGAAAATGGATGAATACATTGTGTTATAGTCATATAAATAACTACAGAAGAAAAAATGAGTAAACTATAGCTTCATGCATCATGAATCTTAGTAATGTACTGTTAAATGAAAAGTACAAATCCTATACAACAACATAAATGGATACTTTTATAATAGTCAAATAAAAAAGCAAAACATAAACGAGTACGATGAACAATATTTTTTTGAGAATGTCAGTTTTTAATGGCATTATAAAAATATGTACAATACATACCTAAAATTTAAATTGTGGTAAAATATACATAACATAAAATTTACCATTTTGAGATGAAACCATCTTAAAAAGTAATGGATAGAATAATTAGATGAAGTGGACAAACTCCTTAAAAGACTCAAATTACCAAAACTGATACAAGAAAAAACAGAATATCTGAATAGCCCTGTATTTACTCAAAAAACAAATTTTGGTATGGACTGAATGTTTGTGTTCCACCAAAATTCATGTGTTGAAGCCCTAACTTCCAATGTAGATGTCTCTTCTGAGAATGAGAAAAGTCCTCAAAGAAGCTTGGTAGTTCAGCTGAAATAGAGTCTACAACTTTTGGAGGGTATTGGAGAGCCAAGAGCATTTTTTTTTTTAAATGTTTCCCTCAAGTGTCAGAAACTTGACCACGTGTTTTACGTTGAGTAGAGAGAAGATGGAGATATACAAGAGGTAGGAAATAAATGAAGATGCACATTCCCTAATGCAGTGGACAGACTCATGTATGGTTTCCCATAATCCCTGCCTCATGGTGTTCACACAGTTTTGATACCCTCTGCCTGAATCCTAGCAGGACCCTTATTTACTTCTAAAGAATAGAATATAACAAAGGTGACAGAATGTAAGATGTAAGAGATAAAGTACATGTGTAACATCTCTCTTGCTGGAGTCTCTCACACCATTACTTGATTTGAAGAAGTAAGCTGACATGTTGTAAGCTGCCTACGATTGCAGCTTTGCAGAGGACCTAGCTAAGCTGTGCCTGGATTTCTGATCCACAGATGAGAGATAATACATGAGTGATATTTTAATATTAAATAATGAGTGAGTTTTAATATTGCTATATAGCAATAGATAACTAATACACCTGAGAAGGTAGGTGAAGGTATGACCTAGACGCTGCTTGGGGAATTCGCCATGGCCGGGGATGAGAACTCTTCTGAGAGGTGAGAAGGAAGCCACAGGGATAAATCAGTAAGGGTTAAAAGGCAAGAAAAACAAGTGAATGGCCTTTATTTTCAAAATGAGCTAGGTCATATGCTGAGATCTCAGTGGCTACGGAGGTGATAGTATTTGGAATAAGGTGTGAGTAGACGGGGAAGTGGATGTAAGACACAAAGCTGATCAGAGGCACAGAGCAGATATGGGAGGGACCAGTTAGGAATTTGTTAGCATCATGCAGGCAAAAGATGATTATAGCCTGGACTAGGGTGATAGTGCTGGAACTGATGGAACTGGTGGAGATGATGGATTCAGGAGAAACGTATGATGAAATATGATCAAGATTCAGGGATGGCTGGATATTGGGAATGATGAAAATGGAGGTGTTGAGGGGTTGTTCAAGTTTGTTTTTGGCTTTCTCAACTTAGTGAACGGCAAGGCCATGCACTGAAATGGGGAGACAAGAGGAGTGGGCAAGATCATGAGGTCCTTTTTAGGCATGATGGGTGTGAAGTGCCTTTGAAACATTCAAGTGAAGATGGAGAACTGCGGGAAGGGGTGAAGGCTTGAGACAGACTCAGCAGGGCTGAGGAGGCGCTGGCCAGAGATACTCACTGACTGGCTGAGCAGCCTGAAGGAACCCTAGAGGGGAGAGATCACGAATCTGCGTCAGTGCTATCCACACACTTGAAGTGGGGCTGACAAAGGCAAATGTCCCCTTGAGGTTTTACAAGACAGGAGGGTAAGAAGATGACAAGGCTAGGGACTGTTCTGAATATCTCATTTACAAATGGAAGGATGGATGCATGCAGGGATGTATAGATAAATAAATGATTGGATGCAGGTAGAAAAGAGTGGGAATGCAAAGTATAGTTGGAGGTAGTAATCTGCAGAAAAAGAAAGGACTGTCTTTTCTGAATCTGGAAGGAAGTTTCCACATTGTTCTCTATTCATTATGAGTAATAATATATAAATATTACTAGTAGGTAAATTTATTAAGCCACTAACTTTGGGTCAGGCAATGTCCTAATAAGCAGTTTCAAGTTATCTAATTACATTCCCAAACAATACAGTAATGCAGTAACTATTATTACTCTATCTTTTTCTAATATAGGCTACGTTTAGCAAACTGAGTATATGTTCATCATATCCCTGGTATTTTGTCCTTGGGCACAAAGCTAAACCACATTTCTATGACAAAACACGTAGCCTAATGCCCAGTTCTTGTCAATGGAATGTGAATGGAAGTGACTGTGTATGCAAGTGGATATGACTACTCCCCTTCTCTCCTGTTCCTCTTGCCCAGCTGGATGATGCCAGGGCCACCTTACAGCCACATACTGACAATAGAATACACCTGGGTCCCTGAATAGATACATGGTACAGAGCTCCCCTGCTGACCCACATTATACCATGGCACAAATGAGAAACAGTCTTAACCAGTTGACCCACCAAGATTTTGGAGTTATCTCTTATAGCAGGTAGCACCAACTCAGCCTTGAGTTGATGTCAAAGGCACAGGGAGATCATGCAACTTCCCCAGGGTCATGAGGCTAGTAAGTGGCCAAGTTTACAGCCCATCTCTTACCCAGTATACCACATTTCAACCCTAGTAAAGGCAAAGAGTGTGCTGGGATTGGGAAGACAGAGGAAACACAGTTCAAAGTGTTCCATGACCACCTAAGACCCCCAGGAAGGCTGCAAAAAGAAACTGCCCATGGAATTTCAGACAGTCATTCCCTGGTAGTCTGCCAGCTGCCATGCCACCCACCTGTACAGGTGCTTCTGGAGAGGCCTCTCTTCACTGTCCTTAGTTCTTGCCCATGCTCCAGTAGGTGAATCAGCTCTGGTTTGGGAACAGGATGCCCTGTGCATGGAGAAGTAAATGGGGCATGGGTATACAGGTAAAGACAAAAGGAAAACTCTCAGGTATACTGGAGTGTACACCTTTAACACACCACCATGAAACCCCAGAAAGGGGATGACTCCTTCCAGAGGTTTTCCCTAATTAAATCAGTAAGATTCAACCTTCCCATGCATCAGAACTACTTAGACACGCCTGTTCTAAACACAGAACAAATTAAACCAAATCTCTGGGCATAAAAACTGAGCTCTGGTTGTTTTCGAAGCTCCCCAGGTGATTCTGGTGCCCAAGGATGGCTAAAAACACTAGACTAACTCAACTGATAGTCAGTTATCTGAGGTAGGCCATGACCTAAAATTGCTACCCATTCTGAAGAAAAAGTCTTCAATCCAGGTTGGGAAGACAGGGCTGAATGTGGGGACCTGCTGCCTTACTTGCTGCTGCATCATCCTGTGGCCACTTCAGGGATGCTGGCCTGATGATCTGGACCAAGGAGAGAAAGCAGACAAACAGAGAGAACTGGGTTGGTAGATACCAACCCAGGAGCCAGCACCACCTCAGGGCTTCTCATTAGGTGAAGTAATCAACTTTTTTCAGGGTGAAACCTGTATGAGGTGGTTTTCTGGTACATGCAGCCAAATGTATTTTGCCAAATTCGAAGGCTAAGGGACAGGAGGACTCTGGAGAGAAGTCAATGACTTAGACACCAGGACCACAGAAACTCTGATTAGAAAATCCTGTACTGCAAGCCAGAATGCACCCAGCTGTCACTGAGCAAATGTTCACTGATGTCTGCCATACGCCTGGCACCGAGCTCAGTGATGTGGCCGTGGAAAAGGTGAACCAGATATTCCTTCGCCTCTGTGAGACCTGAGCTCCTTGACCCCTCAGGGACTTGGCTCGTGTTGATCCCTCCACCTGGAATACTATTCCCCAGATGTCTCCTTTCAACAACTAATCACAATTGTCATAAAATAACACTGGATTTACTTCCCTGATGACTGACCTCCTGGGAGAGACTATGTGGACACAAGGCTGGGAGAGCCCTGTCAGAGGTAACCATTTCTGGGTAAAGTGGACATTTAAGGTTTAGGTGGCAGAACACTCGGGATTTATTAATTTATTATATATAACAAATGCATGTGTGGCACTTGCTATGTTCCCAGTTCTATTCTAAGCACTTTAAAGATATTAGTTCACTGGGGCTAAGTGGAAGGTTACTATAAAAATATGATAAAACAAAAATAATCATGGTCCCAGCAAGCTCATGCTGCCGACTCAAGTCTGTGAGTCCTGCGGCTGTTCTTTCTGCTGAAGGGGAAACCAGCCAACAGCCATGTGAACGCTAAAGACTCAGCACTAAGCCCAGACTCTCTCAACAACAGTCAAGAGGCAGGAAAGAGAAGGGAAAAAGAAATAGCCTTCTCAGATGCCCATCAATGCCATTTGAAAACATGTCTGTGTACTCTCTAAAATTAACTCCCATAGCCTCAGAGAAGCAAGGCACAGGCCTTAGGACATAAGGGACGACTGTGCAGGCACCAGGGGTCAAAGAAGCCTTTTAGCTAAGATTGTGTTGCTTAGAAAGATACCAGTAGCACTGATGACAAATAGCTTCCCGTCTGTCTAATTCACCATGTTCTCGGAGAACGTCCCATTAACCACAGGTCCTGTTAACTGGGCTGTGAGGACATCTGACACAATCAAGCTGAATTCCAGATCATGGGAATCTGGAATAAGGATGTCAGACTGAGGTCAGCTTATGTTGGACACTTGGGTAAAAGTGTTGAGAAGAACTACGTTTGTTATACAACAATCCTTGATGCAGACAAGGAAACCAAGCAAGAGGAGGTTAGATAAGAACATGCTGGGGCTGGAGGGAGAAGGGAAGGCAGGTTCCTCAGATCTTCTCAACCAGCCATGCTTAGCGAGAGACAGTGGAATGAAAGAGGCTGTGGGTACCACACAGGTGAGGCCTTACCCAGTGAGACCAGGAGGCCACAAGTCTCCAGCATCACCTCCTGGTATAAGGTCCTCTGGGCCAGGTCCAGATGTCTCCATTCCTCCCCAGTGAAGGTTATGGCCACATCTTCAAATGATACCAATGCCTGGAAAGTCAAACAGAGGTGGTGGGGTGCCTGTACGAGTCTACTGCTTGGTTAGTGGCAAAAGTCCAGAGAGACCCAAGGCCTGAATCACTGAGTATCTCCTGAGAACCTAGGTCTGTGCTGGGCTCAGGAGGGAGGTAGATGGTGCCTTTGACAGGATACAAAGGTGCAGGAGAGAAAAGCCACCTATGTGGGAATCCACTGGAGAGTGACACAAAACAATGGTAATCTTGTGTGGACTGTGAGTCCATTACTGTAATTCAAGTAACGATAACAGCAGCAGCAGCTGCGCCTCACTGGTCTGCACTGTTTGCCTAAACCTAAGGGCTTTAGATGCTGTGTTAAAGCAACTGAAAGTCTCTAGGTCTGGAGCTAGACTTCCTGGGGCTTAAATCCAGCCTTTTCATGCTAATTTCTTTGAGCCTCAATTTCCACATTAATACAATAATAGTACCAACTTCACTATGTTGTTGTGGGAATTTAAGTGAAAATGTTTATAAAGCAAACACTGCAGTGCCCAGCACATGTCAGTGCTCAGTGTGTATTTGTGAATTTCATTAATCCTCCTGCAGCCCATGGGGTAAACACCATCACTGTCTCCATTTCACAATCAGCAAATGGGGACTCAAAGTCAAGCTGCCCAGAGTCATATGTCTAATGAGAAGGGGCAAGATTTGAAACCAGGTCCCCCTGGTTCAGCCACGGTGGGGGAGTGAGATTTAAGCATGATGGGAGCCCCAGACGGTAGCATCTTTCATTCATCAACTGCTTACTGAACACCTGGTACAGGGCCAGCGCTCTTCTAAGCCTGGGGATAAAGCAGAGAACAGGACTCACACTCTTGTCAAGGAAAGATCCTTGACAAGAAACTAAATAAATGATCAGGATAAAGTCATATGGCCCTAAGGGCTCCGAAAAAAAACCCAAAAGTGAGTGAAATGACTACAAAGATTATGGGAGACTTTATGATACGGGAGACTTTAGATGGGGCAACTGGGGAAGACCTCTCTGAGTGGAGGTGGAACAAGGCTGGAATGAAGTTAGGGAGCAAGTCAGGTGAGGAAAAATGGGTAAATAAGAGAAGTTCTGAAGGTGATCAGAGCTATGATGAGAGCAAACAAGGTGGCATGCTGCAGAATAACTTAAGGCCTGTCCATGTGTTTACATGCCTTGAGATACAACATTCCTATGCATTGTCATTAAGGAATACTGTAATGGATTCACTTTTCAAATATAAGTAAATGTGCCAGGAAAATGGGTTCACTGCCATAAGTGGCAAGCCAACTTCACTTGTAGTACCCAGATGGCATCTGCAAAGATAAATTCAGTGACTGGCTTGTCTTCTGGTCTGTCCAGGGAACTTCTACTCCTATTAGAGGAGCAGCAATTCCAAAAACGCTGCTCCCACCTCACCTCTGCTCTAGGGGCTCTCTCATCCCAGTCTCCCAGCTTTCAGCTGGGTTGAGGCCCGAGGCAAGGAGGCTTGAGGGTCAGACTCCACCTGGGTGTGAGACTAAGATAATAGCAGGACCAGGAGAGTCCCTCTCTGGAAACCACATCGAGAGTGATGCTCTCTGGGTCCTGCTGAACACTGCAGGACACACGTCACATGCATATCCTCTCCAGTTCCCTCAACCGAGAAAGAAAAATAGTTAATAGTCCAATTTTAGACCCGAGGGAATGGAGGCCAAGGGAATGGAGGCCAATCGACAAGCTCAAGGTTAGAGCCAGAAATGGGTGCCTCTCCTTATAACACCTGAACCCCTGGCCCGGATTCAGAAGCCTGGGTTGGAAGTGATTAGCACTGTGGTTCCCACACCCCATTCTCACTGGACCTCCAGATCCGAGAGTATTAAGAGGGAAAGGCGAAAGGTCCCGGGATTCCCTATATCATAGCGAGTGGAACTGTGCTGACAGCGACCCCAGCGCACATGGGCCTGCGGTACCCTCCACTCACCAGCTCCGGCGCCGCCATGGGGCCCAGTGGGCAGAGCGGAACAACGAGAGACGGCGACAAAAGCCGGTCCAGCGGGCTCAGCCGACTCCTCAGGCCAGCCCTGGACGGGGGCACCTGGACCTGAGTGTCCGCGGTGTGGGATGCGCACAAGGCCCCGGGAGCCGCCTCCGGGAGCTGCGGAGACCGAAAGCTGGGGCAGAGCTCGGAGAGTGCTCGGCTGACAACCCGCTCGAGGCGGGGGTCACGGCTCATACAAAAGCGTAGAGGTGGGTCCCATTCTCCTCGCGGTCCTTTGCTCGGTCTTGACCTTTTTCTGAGAAGCGGCCAATGCCCAGTGCTCCAGCCATAAAGGCCCGTAAGGACAGACCGGCCACATCCAAACGACACCCTAAGACCCGACGCCAGAAGCTCCGCGCAAGCTGCAGCAGGCAACACCCGCCTCCGCCGTCCGTCATTAACTCAGCGCCCGCCGCAGACGTTCGAGGCACTGCCTTGTGGGTAACGTAATTTCTGACTGCATCCGGGTGAACTGGGGAGCTCACTTCCTGTTTTCTGTGAAAACTGTACCCTGCGGTTCCAACGAGGGGGCGTGGCCTCGTTTCTTCTTAAAGGCTCGCAGATTTCCTTGTCCCTTCAGGCAATGCCCCGCCCTTAAAGGTCTGTAATACGTGACCCATGCCTTGACCTTCCGCACTGTACTCCTGCCGCAGCGTTTCACCTCTCTGAGCCAGGATTTACAATGAAAAATGAAGATTCTTTTTTTTTGTTGTTGTAAATTTATTTATTTATTTATTTATTTATTTTTGGCTGTGTTGGGTTTTCGTTTGTGTGCGAGGGCTTTCTCTAGTTGCGGCAAGCGGGGGCCACTCTTCATCGCTATGCGCAGGCCTCTCACTATCGCGGCCTCTCGTTGCGGAGCACAGGCTCCAGACGCGCAGGCTCAGTAGTTGTGGCTCATGGGCCCAGTTGCTCCGCGGCATGTGGGATCCTCCCAGACCAGGGCTCGAACCCGTGTCCCCTGCATTGGCAGGCAGATTCTCAACCACTGCGCCACCAGGGAAGCTCGAATATTATTCTTTAAGATAGTAATTTAAAGTGTTGCCCTAATCCGTGGTTTTCAACCCACAGGCCACATCAGCATTACCTGGGAATTTGTTACAAATACAAGTCCTAAGGCCCCACTTCAGACATACTGAATCATGTACTCTTGGGTGGGGCCGCGTACCTGTGCCTAAGCCCTGCAGGGGATTTTAATGCTCCAACACAGTTAAGAACTGGACTCTTTAAATTCCAGTGAATGAGACAAAACTATCTACTTCCTGGGAGATAACTAAAAAGTGCTTAGCACTAGGCCTAACATAATGATAAGTACTTAGAGCTTTTGCTGTCATTTTATTATTTTATATTAGTATTATTGGCAATGTCTTCACAAGGATCTGGCATACACTGCTGTGAGAATAAGGCTGATATACTTCTTTGCAGAGTCATTGGTGATATTTGTCAAAACATGAAATATATTGACTCTCTGGCTTAACAAGAAGCCTCCTAAGTAGTGTTTAAGACTTTTACATAATACAGTGTTGTACCATTTGGCTCATGTAATTTTGTTTTTATTTTAATGGTCCATGCAGCAGAGTTTCATAATATAGGTAAATCTATTGCCCAAGGGATACTTCCTTACAGGCCACATGATTCAAAATTTAGCATCACCAGGAGTATTGCCTGCAGGCCTAAGTGAAGAGTCAAGTTGACATGGTTTCTAGTTTGTTGGTTAAGATGACGTTATTTTTCATCTTTAATTCATAGGAACCAGGACCTCACCCTTCCAGCCCTCAGGGCAGCCAGGCACAAATGAATGGTCATGAGACAGCCACGTCTAACACCCAGGGTCTCAGGGTCACCAAGTCTTGTTCTCATCAAGGGACTGTCAACCCATCACCCAAACTTAGAGTCCACAAGAAGATGGCAGTAAATCCTGGGGGTTGTGAGAAGTGAAAGCATTAAGTCCAAAGAGGCATTCCGAGGATGGAGCAGAAATTAGAAAACATAATGATGACAGCTTCACAATCACTTCTGCCCATATTCCATTACCCGCAACTCATTCACATGGTCCCCAAATGGATTGATGACCACCCAGCCAGTTTCTAGCACAATCCTTTAATTTGGTCATCAGGTATCCTTTTTATTATTTATCCTCTACATTCCACACTCTCACTTACTCCTTAATGTGACAAGCCAAAACCCTGTCCTATCTCTGACCTCATCTAAATTTTAGAATCTCAGAGTGATGTGTCATATTACGCATCTGGACCAGATTTTGTTCCTCTAAGATCAGGAAGCTCAAAACAAAGCTAAATGTGGCTTCTACCCAGACCTGATGTGCAACTGCCAGTCAAGGACGTGATGGAAGGACATAAACTACTGGGAAAAAAACCCCTGCCAGCTGAGATTTCTATGCACAGCAAAGTACCTTCCAAGAACAGTGTGAAATAAGACCATTTAAGGACAAAAATGTGAAATTAATGGAAAAATAACCCTCACAAAATGACAATCTAAAGATCATGTTTAAGGTCAAAGTAAAGTGATTCCAGTTGAAAATTCTGCAATGATAAAAGGAATAAGTATCCAAGAAAGGTGTGTTTGTGCATTTATACAACCACTCATTAGCTATATGAAATCATTATATTTCCTTTTTGAGTTAGAAAGATGAACTTACCATATATATCCTCAATAACACATAATTTAATATGGGGAAATTGTTCTAAATCCACTATATTGTCCAAATGGAAGTAAAGGAATTTATAAATCTATACTTTAATATGTTAAAGATGTAAATAGATGGAAAGATATTTTGTGTTAATGAATTGGAAGACTGAACACAGTAAGGATGTCAACTCTCCCCAGACTGATAATATAGTTTTAATACAATTCCTATCAAACTAACAGACAGGGCAGGGTAAACAATTTATATTCAACTAGTTTGAATAATTTCAATGGGCTCTAAGTTATAGGGGTGGTAGCTGGTTGCCTGGTACCTGGCCCTGGAATGATTAAGGCAGAGGAATATTGCTTCCTGGGGCACACAGGCACATAGAGGAGGTATGGCTCTGGATTGGTTAGTTTGCATGTTCTGGGCTGAGTCCTTTGCTATCCTCAAGAATTGGCTAGCCCTGGGAGGGGTAGTCTCTCCCCAGTCAGAGCTGCCCCGTCTAGGGCTAGCCAATTCTTAAGGGCAGCCATACCTCCTGAATATACATTGTTTACCCTGCTCTGTCTTGCCTTTCTCATGGAAACCCCAGTAAAGTCTGTGGCCTAAACCTATCTCTTGCTCCTGCTTCTGTTTTCTGACCAAAATCTCCAGTGGCCCTGCATGGCATGCCATTCCTCTTGTTTCCAGGGGAACTATGAGTGACATTATAGGCTCCTATCAGTGGCATTGAGCTCTCCGTGTTGTCACTCAGTCACCTTTAAAGATTAAGACCCAGGCACAAAACGGTATGTGTGCAAGTGAGAGAGAGGAGAGGGAGAGAGAGGAGGAGAGACTATAAAGGGATAAAGGGATATCATGAGGGAGATTTTCATGGAGATAGAATGGTTCTGTATCTTGATTGCAGTGGTGGTTACACAATTCTGCACATGATGCAATGATGTAGTATTACATGTACACATATTGTATGAGGGTTAAATTCCTGGTTTTGATGTTCTAATAATTAATTACCTAAGAAGTAACCATTGGGGAGAAACTGAGTGAAGGGTAACATGACTTCTCTACTATCTTTATGACTTATTTTGAATCTATAATTATTTCAAAAACAGATCATGTCACTATCCTACTGAAAACCTCCTATGGACTCCCAGAGCAGTTAACATAAAATCCAAACTTCTCATCATGACCTACGAAGACTTGTGCCCCAGCCCCCTGTGCCCTGTATCTCACTGCCTTCCACTTTCTTCCTTCAGCCACATTGGCTTCACTTGCTTTCTTCACTAGACCAAGCTCTTTTCAGCCCAGGGGTTTTGGCATATGCTAGTTCCTTTATCAGGAATGCTGTTCCCCACCTTTGAACCTGGTGAGACTATTCCATCCTTCAGGGGACTGCATGATGTCAGCTTCTGTTTACTCTGCTGTCCCTCCTGAAGTTTGTACCTTAATGTCCATTGTCCCTCTTTTACCAACGAGAACACTGAGAAGTGATATTAGCAGGAAATGACAGATCAATATCCCTTACGAATATATCAATAGATACAAAAATCTTCAACAAAATATTAGAAAACCAAATCCAACATCATTTAAAAATTTATAAAGGATTATACACCACAACCAAGTGGATTTATCCCAGGAATGCAAGAGTGGTTCAATATAAGAATATCAAGTGGGGACTTCCCTGGTGGGGCAGTGGTTAAGAATCCGCCTGCCAATGCAAGGGACGTGGGTTCAAGCCCTGGTCCAGGAAGATCCCACATGCTGTGGAGCAACTAAGCCCGTGCGCCAAAACTACTGAGCCTGCGCTCTAGAGCCTGAGAGCCACAACTACTGAGGCCATGCGCTGCAACTACTGAAGCCTGAATGCCTAGAGCCGGTGATCCACAACAAGAGAAGCCAATGCAGTGAGAAGCCTGTGCACCAAAACAAAGAGTAGCCCCTGCTCGCTGCAACTAGAGAAAGCCTGTGTGCAGCAATGAAGACCCAATGCAGCCAAAAATAAATAAAATAAAATAAAATAACATTAAAAAAAGAAAAAAGAAAATCAATAGACCACATGAAGAAACAGAAAAAAGACATGATAATCTCAATTGACAAAGAAAATGCATTTGATAAAGTCCAACACCTTTCTATAATAACAATAATAGTAATAAACACTCAGAAAACTAGAGATAGAGGAAAAATTTCTCAATGTGATAAGTGGTATTTACAAGAAAGCCACTGTTAAAATTATACTCGATAGTGAAAGACTGAAAGCTTTCTCCCCAAGATTAGGAACAAGACAAGGATGCCTGCTTTTACCACTATCATTCAACATTGTACTAGAAGTTTTAGTCAGAAATTAGGCAAGAAAAAGAAACAAAAAGCATTAAATTTGGAAAGGAAAAAGTAAAACTACCTCTATGCACAGAAGACATGATTCTAAATATAGAAAGTATCATAGAATCTACCAGAAAAACTATATGTATTCAGAAAAGTTGCAGGGTACAATATCAACATGCAAAAATCAAAAATTGATAGTGGGAATGTAAAATGGGTCAGCTGCTGTGGAAAAAGAGTTTGGTGGTTCCTCAAAAAGTTAAGCATAGAACTACCACATGGCATATGATTCCATGGCTAGGTATACACCTCAGAGAATTGAAAACAAGTACTTCAACAAATACTTTCACACAGTGTTAATAGCAGCACTATTCACAATAGCCAAAAGGTGGAAATAACTGAAATTTCTATCAATGGATGGATAAACAATGTGTGCTATAAACATACAATGGAATGTTATTCAGCTATAAAAAGGAATGACACAAGGAATTATACAATGTGGATGAACCTGGAAAACTATGAAAGATTTATAGAAAAATAGAGAAAATGGTGAAGCCTAGATGAAGAATTCTTAGACATGATTGCACAGGACAAAAGGGAAAAAACTGATAAATGAGACTTTATCAATTTTAAAGATATTTGTTCTGTGAAAGTATTTTGAACTGAATGGAAATGAAGACACAACATATCAAAATTTGTGGGAGGCAGCTAAAAGAGTATTTAAAGGGAAATGTATCACATTGAACACATTTTAAAAAGGAAACGTCTTAAATCATGGATCCCAGTTTCCACATTAAGAAATTAGAAAAATAAGAGAAACCAGGAAAAGGATATAATAAAGATCAAAATGGAAACCAATGAAACAAAGAAACAAAAACTAGAGAAACTCATTGAAACTAAAAGCCTTAAGATATGTAAAATTGATAAACCTCTAGCCAAATTTTATCAAGAAATAGAGAATACACTAATTATGAAATCAAGAATGAGAGAGTAGACAGACATCACCATAGATTCTATGGATATTAAAGGTTAATACAGGAATATCGTGAACTTCTTTTATGGCATTAATTGAAAAACTTAAATGAAATGGACAATTTCCTTTAAAGACACAAACCATGAAAGCTCAGTTAAGAAAAAAAAATATAGTTAATTTATTTAGCCCTATATCTATTATAGAAATTAAATTTCTATTTAGAAACATTCCCACAAGGCAAATTGCAGGCTTAAATGGCTTCACTGTGAATTCTACCAAACACTTAAGGAAGAAGTAATAATTCTACACAAACTCTTCCAAAAAGTGGAAGAGTAGGGAATGTTTAACCAATATATTCTGTGAACTTAGCATTCTGTTGATACCATAACCAGACTAAGGCATTACAAGAAAAATGCAGACCAACATTCCTTATGAACATCCATGCAGAAATCCCAATAAGATTTTAGCAAATCAAATCCAGCAATATATGAAAAGGATTGTGCATCAAGACGGAGAGGAGTTTATTTCAGAAATGTAAGGTCTGCTTTTCCACTTTCACTGCACTCATAACTCAACTCTTCATTGTCAACTCTTTGATGAGCAATGAGAGTGGAGGTCCGTCTAAAGAATTCCCCACACTATGCCACTCATAAGGCCTTTATCCAATATGGATTCTCTGGTGCTGACCAAGTGTGAAATTGTAGCTGAAGGCTTCTCCAAATTCACTTCACTTGTAACGCCTGTGCACAGTGGGAAAGGCCACTGCACACTTGGTGCTCCTGTGAGGCTTCTCCCCTTCCTGGTCATTCCCCGGTGAGTGACCTGACACTGGAGAAAGCCTGATGTGACCAAGCAGTTCCTCCCAACCTCCCTGCATCTGAAAGGTTTCTCTGATGTGTCATCTCTACAGCTCGTTACAAAGGAGCCCCTTCCCTTCTCCCAGAATTCTGATGGACTTCTTGACATTCTGCTGCATCTGTTGCTGGTGAAGTTTTACACTAAATCAGAACCCTCTCCGCATGCCACACCAGTGTGTGGTCTCTGCCCTGGGTGTATGGCTTGGTATCCAGCCAGGTGCAAAATGTTTTTCAAGGGTAGACCATGCATGTCACAGAGGTAGGTCTTCTGAGTGGAAGGACCTAACTGAGTGGGATTCCTAACATGCGACACTCCTACTATGCTCCGGAGGGGACCCATCACCTCCACTCCGTGCCAGAACACTAAAGCTGAGACATGCTGGAGAAATTATTGTTAACTTTGGTGGGAGGAAACAGCCCATCACAAACATATGCCTGACCCAGGAATGAGTGCATGGGATTGTTGGGAAGATGAAGGTGTTGAGGTCAGGGTAAGGAAGGGATGCTGTGCCCTAGTAAGCCTCTGAAGGTCACAGAATCTAGGGGCAGCCTTAAGAGTGCCACATACTCACCAAAGCCAAGGATACAAGGATGGGACATGGAACTGGATGGAGAGGCAGGGTTCTCAGGTTACTTCTCTGTAAACACTTTTTAGCAGGGCCTCGGCTGCCGGTAACACACGAACCCTGTGCAGAACCAGGCCCCAGGAAAATCTGGTTACAGCTGAGTTGCTGGTGTGCAGGGACTACTAACAGAAATGTGCACAAGTCACAACACATTAATCATAGGCCAAGCTGGAGAGCCCTGAGGAGTGAGTAGTGGAGAGGGTGAGATGTGGAGACTGCAGGCGGGTGGGGAGTGCAGCCAGGGACACACAGTCAGAGTAGAAATAACAAGTGGTCAAGTTTCAAGAATGGGGAAGGAATGATGTAGAGGAGGTATGGCCATTAGCTTTGGAACACAATAGTGAACAGGGGACATGTCGCTGGTGTGATTTGAACCTAGTCCTGACGTCATGCCGTCCCCCAGCTCCCACTCAGCAAGGCCGGACCACCTTGAGCACCTCTTGCCACAGTTGCAGTAACGTTTGCTCGGCTCAAGCACGTAGGGCTCGTCCTTCAACTCCATTTGGGGGCCTAGAAGATGAGAGTCCTAAGGGAAAGATATGGTAGGTGAAGTTGCCCAGGTGAACTACTCTACCATAGACTACAGGAAAGAAAACCTAAATGAAACAAAATAAAACAAACCAACCAACCCCTCTGAGGAATGTCTGGCAGGGATAATCCAGTGGTCCCAGACAAATAGTGCCTATGTCAGTGCCTATAATTCCTGGCACAGCCAGAACCCAGGAAATGTCAGCTGAAAGGGGCAGCAGAACCCAAGTCACAGAACTGTCCCAGAACTGGGCAACCATCTAAGGAGGGAATGGCTAAGCCAGATGGGATCCACCAGGCTGACCTCAAGATGAATGACTCTCGCCCCTTATCTGCAGGGCTTCAGGGTGGCAGTTGTTGGGGCTGATAGAGGACTATACTGCTTAGAGTAGTGCATACAGCTCAGCCCTGGAACCCTGGCACATATGCCAGGAAAGTGGGAAGGAAGATGTGCCCATGCTCCAGCTGTGGGAATGAGAGCTGCCTCCGGGGAGAAGGGGACAGGCAGAAACCAGCTCAGGTCACTGGGGTAGATGTGAAGGCCTTATGCAGTGAAGCCATAAGTGCAAAGTTGTCCAGCACCACTTCACAGTACAGGATTCTCTGAGCCTCATCAAGCTGTCCCCATTGCCCCCAGGGAAAACTAAATGGCAATATCCTCAAAGGTCATACAGCCCTTTGTGTGGGGGCAGTTGATTCCATGATTGGCAGGGCCCCAGTCCATCCTCCCATAATCCATCCCATGCTCAACTTCTTCCCCAACTTCGCAATTCAGAGGAGATACCAGACACTGGTGCTCACTCTCAACTAATACCCCATTGATCACTGTGTTAACCCACAGTGACAGCAGACAGGCAGGCAGATAGACACCAACTAAGCTCTGGGCCTTGTAGGCAGGGTATTTTAAAATGTACCTGGGGTTTGTTTTTATCAGGTATGGTAAGATGACAGACATGGAGAAAACTGTCTTTGAAAGAAGAGTTTATTACTTACAACTCCCAAGAGGAAGGAGCACATCAAGCCATGCAGGGCCACATGGGGAGGCACCAGGGTTGGTCAGGAGGCAGAGGAGTGAGAAGAAAACAGGCGCCAGAGACCACTGTGGTTTTTGCAGGAAGGAATGCGCAAAGCAGGGTAGGCAAGCTGAGCAGGTTTAGGATTGGAGAGTTTGAATAATTTTGGTAAGTTCTGGGCTATGAGGTGGCATCTAGTTGTCCAGTACCTGGCCCTGGGGCAATTTAGGGCAGGGGGATAGTGTCCTAGGCTGCAGGAGCCTGCTAAGAGGAGGTGGGTGGGGGTATGGACACAGATTGGTTGATTTGCATATCAAAGACTTGCTCACAGGTAACTTCCTTACTGCCTCTAGGAACTAGCTAGCTCTGGGAGAGGCAGTCTCTCCAGGATCAGCAAGGCCCCCAAGACGTCAACCCACCATGAATACAGAAAATAAAAAGACACGATGAATACACAAGGCCCAACCCCATCTCCTGGTGGCACCAAGAGCATAACTCAGTCTTCTTCTTCAATCCCCAATACCAGGGCCCTGGAGCCAACAGTTAACACTTCCTCCCTACATGCATATCACTCTTTAGACTGCACTTCCCTCATAACTCTAGACCCCCCTTCCCCATGAACCCCCAACACCACTGCTACCCAATCCCTGGCCCACACCCTAGCCTTCTCCATAGACTCCCCACAAATCACTCTGCACCTGGCATTCAGAGAGCGTTTTGCAAATGCAACCAGGATCTCATCCTGCCCAAGACCTTCTGTATCAGTTTTCTTTTTTTTTTTTAAATTAATGAATTTTTTTTGGCTGCGTTGGGTCTTCGTTGCTGTGCGTGGGCTTTCTCTAGTCGCAGTGAGCGGGGGCTACTCTTTGTTGCAGTGCGCAGGCTTCTAATTGCGGTGGTTTCTCTTGTTGCGGAGCACAGGTTCTAGACACGTGGGCTTCAGTAGCTGTGGCACGTGGGCCCAGTAGTTGTGGCTCGTGGGCTCTAGAGCGCAGGCTCAGTAGTTGTGGTGCATGGGCTTAGTTGCTCCACGGCATGTGGGATCTTCCTGGACCAGGGATCGAACCCATGTCCCCTGCACTGGCAGGCGGATTCTTAACCACTGCACCACCAGGGAAGTCCCTGTATTAGTTTTCTAGTGCTGCTGTAACAGAGTACCACACACTGAACAACAGAAATTTATTATCTCCAGTTCTGGAAGCTAGAAGTCTGAAATAAAGGTGTCAGCAGGACCATGCTCTCCGACGGCTCTAGGGGAGAATGCTTCCTTGCCTTGTGTAGCTTCTGGTGTTTGCTGGCAGTCCCTGGTGTTCCTTGGCTTGTAGATGTATTGCTCCAGTCACCTGGCCATTTTCTGTGTGTCTTCACATCATCTTCCCTTTGTATCTGTCTCCGTGTCCATTTCCCCTTTTTTCTGAGGACACCAGGCATATTGGATTCAGGCCCAGTTTAATGACCTCATTTTAGCTTAATTACCTCTATAAAGACTAATTACAAGTGAGGTCACATCCTGAGGTGCTGCATGTTAGCACTTCCACATATCTTTTAGGGGAGACATGACTTAACCCACTGGCAAGGGCGGCACCCAATCCTGCTCTGACGGCCTCCCACCGGGCTCTGTTGCTGGCTTCAACCTCAGTCATAACTACACACAGATGTCTGATGCCCTCAATCATTTTCTCATCTGTGTTGCACATTCTGTCCCTTCATCACCAATGGTCACCAGGTCAAAAGCCTGGTATGTCCACAGAGGGGTGAATAAGCATTAGGCCAGGCCTTATTGTAATTTTACTTCCATTCCTGCTAAACCTCAGCATCCATCTAAAATCCATTTCCGGGGGCTTCCCTGGTGGCGCAGTGGTTGGGAATCCGCCTGCCAATGCAGGGGACACGGGTTCGTGCCTTGGTCCGGGAAGATCCCACACGATGCGGAGCGGCTAGGCCCGTGAGCCACAACTACTGAGCTTGCGCATCTGGAGCCTGTGCTCCGCAACGGGAGAGGCCGCGACAGTGCGAGGCCCGCGCACCGCGATGAGGAGTGGCCCCCGCTCGCCGCAACTGGAGAAAGCCCTTGCTCAGAAACGAAGACCCAACACAGCCAAAGGTAAATAATTAAATAAATAAATTTAAAATCCATTCCCCCTTGGAATATTTGGCCACCTGCTAGACCCTGATCTTCCTGCAGGCACCCCTCATGGTCACTGTATTCGCTCTCCTGTCCTTGTGATGCCCATCATCCTCACTCATTTGCCCGAGCAAGATAAACGGTCCTCGGCCCCCACCCTCTCCTTTCTTTCCTTGCATTTTTGTTGCTACCATGACCAGAAGATTCCACCTCCTAAATCTAACCCACAATTCCATACTCAGCCATACACCAGATGCCACGGTTTGGATGCTTGTAACCTGAAAGCCCCCCCAGCAGACCATAATTGTGTGTCTAGTTCTGCCTATTCATAACCTCCACTCAGGGGTCTCTGCAACGTCAGACTCAACATGACTAAAACCTAATTTGCACCAGTTGGCTCCTTTAAAATTTTTTATTCTTAAAAATAGATCACGAAGAAGGGTTTCATAACTATAGGCAGGCCTGTTGTCTAACAGGCGAATTCTTACAAGGCCATATGATTCGACACTTGACAACATCATGTCTAACTGCCCTCAGGCCAAAGCTCAAGTGGAAGTGACATGATTTCAAGAGTGTGACAGCAGTTGACAAGTCACCGTTCATCTCTAATTCTCAGGAACTTCACCTTGCTCCTGCCTCCCCTCTGGCTCTCAAAGCAGCCACACCCAGGTACATATGTTTGACCAGGAGATGGCACAGCCTGATGACCAGTGACTCAGAGACACCAGGGACCGCCCTCATCAAGACTTCATCAGCCCATCACCTGAACCTGCCATCCGCAAGCGAGCACCAATTAAGTGTAAGGGAAGCTGGGTGTCCAGGAAGACAAAAAGGGATTGCTGAGCACCTAGCCAGTTTCTACACGATCAATCAATTTGGCCACGAGATACCTGTTATGTTATTTCTCTCACACCCCCAGCACGCTCATCCTTTTCATGTGACAACCCCACAGCCCATTCAATCACTGCCTCCATCAATGTTAGAATTTCTGTTCCTAACCTAACCTCAGACCTGGAGACTACGAACATACAGTTGTGGTTCAGAGACACAGTGGAAGGGACCTGTTCACACTGCTGAAGAAATAACTGCTAACCTAGCTTCCTAAACAAATCAATAGTGCTTCTGAAGCAAGAGTATGAAATAAACTACTTCACGTCATAAATGAGAAATTTAATGTAAAATTAACCTGCAGAAAACAAAATTCTTCTTTAAGGATTTTCTATACAATGATGATGAAAAGTGATCCCAGGTGAAAGATCTGCGATGACAGAAGAAATGAGGATCCAAGGAGAGATGCATCTGTGGATTTAAAAAGTGCTCGTTATCTGTGTAAAACATGAATAATATTCCATTATGAAGTTAGAATGGTAGCATTACCATGTATAGCCTCAATAACATGTATATATATATTTAAATTGAACACCAATATTTTATTTTTTAATCATATGTATATATTGAGATGGGACAAATTGGTTAATGTTCTAAGTCTCTTAATATGGTGGAGGAGGAAGGTAAAGTGTTTGAAACTCCTTGTTCTATTATGTTAAACAAGTGTTTGTAATTTTTAGATTAAACAATACTAAGAATCAGGGTATACACTTCCAAACTAGAAGAAAGAATATTTGGATTGTAAGTAAGTAATCAATGGAAACTTTATAAAAAATGACCACCTAAAGAACAGTGAGGCAAAGAAATCTACAAAATAGAAGAATATATTTAAAGCCAAATATATCAACTGTTACATTAAGTGAATATGAGAGAAATGTTCAAATTAGCAGTTAGTGATCTTTATTGGCCCAAAATACCCTGTATGAGGGATTTAATTTTCAGTGAATTTAAATTTTCATTCAAAGCACGACTAATTCCATGGCATCCTCAGCCACCACCAGTGGAAAAGGAGACAGAGGGTGGGTAGGGATGTCCTACATTTGGCTGGAGAGGTGCCAAGATCTTATGTTGAAGGTCATCAGCGTCACAACCAACGTACGTTAAGGCCTAAAGCCAGCTGAGATGTCATTGGGAAACTGTAGTACATGTGCTTTTATTCAGAAAATCCCTAGGTCAGCAGCATTCTCTGGTGAGGGAGATGGGGGTGGGGAAAGGACAGTATAAAGAAGGAAAACTGTGATAGTAATTACAAAAATAGCTGCCCTTTATTAAACATGTTCATATATCAAGCATACGTATGTGTACAGACTCTGTGTCCTTTAATCTACACAGCAGCCTGGAGGGGTGACCTGCCCAGTTTACAGAGAAGGAAATCAAGACCTAGAGATCCCTGAGTTGCCCTCAGTGATGCTTGGTAAATAGCTGGGAATGGTGCCCCACAGAGCTGCAGCTCTGCCCACCACCGACATGGTCTCCTTCCCAGTATCATCTAATCTGGGCAGGGCCAAGGCCCCTCTGTGTTAGAGAAACAAAGCCATAGAAAAATGAACTGCCCAAGTAACCCTCCTGGGGACAGGGAAGAGTCTTGCTTTTTCTATGCCCCAGAAATGGCAGCCTTTGGCTTCACTCACTCAACCTGTTACTGTGTACTGGTTGAGAAATCTAAACATGAGACTAGGACACGCCCTGCAGTCCCATGTATGCAGTGGGTTTTTAAGAGATGGAAAAAGTCATTCCCTGGGGTTCACCCCCTTATCTCAACCACCCATACATCCATACATCCTGTTAGCTCTGCTTCCTAACATGTCCCTGGTCATACTCTTCCCTCTAAGCTTAACACTGCAGTCCTGAGCCAGTCCACCATCAACACACTCCTGGATTATACTGCGGCTTGGCCACATGCCCTGCATCTGTTCTTGGCTCTACTGAGTACATTTCTCACACACTAGTTAGAGGGAGATTTAAAAACAAATCAGATCATGTCTTTGTCCTAGTGAAACCCTCCCACAGCCTCCCAGAGCAATTAGGATAAAATCTACATTTCTCACGTGGCCTACAAAAACCTGTGCATCCATCTCTGCATCCCACTCTATTTCACGCCTGCCACTCTCCTCCTCTCCACACTGGCCCAGCTCTTGGCAGCCTCAAAATCTTGGCCCATGCTATTGTCTTTTGCAGGAATACTATTCCCTATCTTTGAACCCGGCTTCCATGCCTACAAAGGAGTCTGCATGAAACCTATTCTGCTCTCCTTATTGTGCTTTATAATTTATTGATCATCTTCCCATTTTTACTGACAAGAATGCTAAAACCTGGGGAAAAGAGACTTGTCAAAGTCTGGTGATGGGAATAGTTCAGAAGTGCTGGAATTCCAATCTATACTCAGTATCCAAGCCCTTAGCAACCAGCAACTAGACTACTCTTGCCCCTGTACATCTTTCCTCCAAGACCCAAGTTTTGAACCTACTCTTCTTTATGCCTTTGGGGGCCCTGGACAGGTTTCTTTTGTAGCAGCAGAGTTGTTTTGCTGCACCTGTTTTCATGTGTGTTTCCCACACTATATGGTGAGTTCTATTCTTGCTCAAGGGCCAAGTCTTAGTCACCCATGTGTCTTTACTATCCATGATGTGTCAAGGACACAGTGTGTGGTAATGTGGATGAAGGATGACTCAAGACTCTTGCTTATCATACCAGCAGGAACATACCAGACCCCTTTGGACACAGGAGTGAAGACTGAATGAGAGAACTGAACCCCAGGGTGTCCTTCCTCCATTGGACTGTGCATCATTCCTGCTTTGGGACAATTGGAGGCTCGTGTTTTTGTGTGAGCCATGTTATAGCACAGATCTTCCTGGTGTGGAACCAAGGTGTGATCTAGGAGAGGAGGACCTCCAACCTCTGTGATGCAGGGGTTCAGCTACCTGAGGCAGCTGAACCCCTGCATAGCTACAGCAGAGACTGTGTACCTGAGGGATGATAGGGTTTCTCTTCAATATGAATTCTCAGATGTTGAGTAAGATTATTCCACTGACTGAGCAATTTGCCACAGTGGTTGTAATCAAAAGGCATTTTCCTACTATGAGTCCTCTGAAGTAGACCGAGGTTTGCCCATGCGTGAAAGATCTACCCACGTTTCTCATACTCATCGGGTTTCTCTCCACTATGAATCCCTCAGTGGCTAGTGAGGGATGAACTAAGGCTTACAACTTTTCCACATTCACTGCATTCATAGGGCTTCTCCCCAGTGAAGAAGACCTCACACGTCTAATTGAGGATAGCTTGTCACAAAAGGCTTTCCTACATTCTTTACAGTAAAAAGGCCTTTCCTCCAGGGTGGGTCCTATGATGTAGACAAAATCAGAGTGGTAAGTGAAAGTCTTCCCACGTTCACTGCATTTATAGGACTTCTTTCCAGCATGAATCCATGTATGTCAAGTTAAGGAAGAGCTGTCACAAAAGGCTTTTCTACATTCTTTGCCCTGCAAGAGTTTTCCCCCACTGGATAAAATCAGAGTGGTCTATGAAGGTACTTCCACATTCACTGCACTCATAGGCTTTCTGTCCAGTGTGAATATGCTGGTTCTCTGTGAGGTGTGACCTGTGATTGAAGGCCTCATCACACGCAGTGCATTCATATGGCTTCTCCCCAGTGTGGGTGCTGTAGTGCTGAGTGAGTCCTGCCCTCTTGAGAAGGGTTTTCCCATATTAATCGCATTGGCAGGGCTTCAGTCCAGGTTGAGTCCACTAATGTTGAAGATGGAAGCAATTATATTTTTAACATGGATTTGGTTATTTACTGAGACTTCAGCAACTGCGAATTTGTAATAAGGTCTGAGTGGCTGGGGAAGCTGATGCAGGAGAGAGAGCTGACCAGAGGCACAGAGCAGATGTGCAGAGATCAGGTGGGAGTCTGTCAGCATCATGCAGGTGAGAGATAATGATGGCATGGACAGGGTGTTAGTGCTGAAGCTGATGAGCTGATGGATTCAGGAGATGTATATGATGTAGAATGGACAGGCCTCGGAATGGCTAGATGTTGGGCTTGATGGTGATAGAGGTGTTGGGCTGTTGTCTGTGTTTCCTGCCTTCTCAATTTCTAGATGGCAGGGTCATTCACTACAACTAGGGAGGTAGGAGGAGTGGCCAAGATCATGAGTTCCTTCTCAGGCATGATGAATATGAAATGCCTTTGAGACATTCACGTGGAGACGTGGGATTGAGGAGAGGGGTGAAATTTTGGAACAAACTCCAAGGAGCTGAGGAGGGGTTGGGCAGAAGCATGTAGCTGGCTGTGCAGCCAGAGGGACTACCAGAGAAAGAGAGACCATCACTCTCATATGGTGCCAATCAACACAGTGATGGCTTCAGGTGCTCTCAGCAGCCCAGCTGTGGGACAGGCAAGGTCAAAGACACCTAAACGTTTTACAGAACAGAAGGGATGGCATGGGGAAAGGATTGCTTCTGAGTGTCTGATTGACAAAGAGAAAAATGTATGCATATATGGAGAGATAAATGGATAAAGAAGGTGGGAAATGGTGGGGTGCAGAGTATAAATGGAGGTATTAATGGTAGAGAAAGAAAGGCTCTTTTCATCTGAGCTCTGAAGGAAACGTATGATATTACTCTTATTCATTACGATGCATGTCATTACATACATTATATCAATATCAATATCAAAGCTAACTTTTTGTGAGGCACTATGTGTCAGGTGCTATACTAAGTTTACATATTTTCTAGTTAGATCCTCAAACAATCCAATGGGATAAAATGAGATAATATTGGGTTGGCCAAAATGTTCATTTGGGATTTTCTGTAAGATGTTATGGAAAAACCCCAACGAACTTTTTTGGCCAACCCAGTATTATTACTATCATTTTCTAACTGAGTGTAGCAGACCAAGTAGAGGTTCACCAAACCCATTTTCTCTTCTCCTTGGGCACACAGCTAAGCCATTTCCTAGCTCTGAGAATACAGGTGTGGCCAAATGCCCAGGTTTCATTAGTGGGATGTCAGTGCAGTGGTGATGGCAATGTTATGTGTACAAGTGGGTATGACTTCTTTCATTCCTCTCTCATTTCCCCTCTGCTGGACAGAGAATGCCAGGAAAGCCTAAATTAAGCCACATGTTGACAATAAAAGGTACCTTGTTCCCTGAAGAGCTGTGTGGTACAGAGCTTCCCACTGACTTACGCAGATCTTGACATGAATGAGGAAAAGAAAAAGACAAAAACAAAACTCCCTGTGCTGAGCTGCTGAGATTATAGTTTCTAGCATTAATTTAAATAAGCTGGCATTAACTTAGCTTATTTCTAACAATGATGAGATCACTCAACATCCCCATGGTCACAAAGCTGAAGAGAGACAAAGCCAGGTGTTAATCTCAAAGATATGGAACCTACAGCCCGACATTTACCTAAGACAACCTACTCCCTCCCAAGTAATGGGGAAGAGTGTAACTGGGTGAGAGGACAGGCCAAAGGGCTCCATGGCCGCTGGGCCCCCAGGGAGGTCACGACAAGAGGCTTCCCAGTGGTCCCCTACTGGTCTGCAGGGTGCAGTGACCCGCCACCTGCTGGCTATTGGTCACCCACCTGGACAGGCACTTTAGAAGAGGCCTCTCTTCAGCATGCATAGATTTTGCTCATTCTCCAGCAGGTGGATCAGTTCTGGTTTTGGAATAGGATACTCTATCATGGAAAAACAAGACAGCAGTGTTTGAGTAAAGGCACAAATGAACCTCTCTTATTCAGTATGATATTCAAGGATGGGATCTTGGAATGAGGCTGCTCCCGCACCTGCAAAGAAAATGCTGACCTGTGAGTGACCTGGAAACCAAGAGCACAAACACCATCCTTGGACCAAAGGTCTGTAGAGGGTAGTGATGGCTGTCTACCTAACACCCATTCCCCCTGATCTCCATCCCTCAGAATCAAATTCAAGGGTACCCTTCCCTTTATACACAGCCATGGGACCCCAGGAAGGTGACACCCTCATCTTGGAAGCTATTTTCAGTGTTCCAACCTCCCTGGGCATCAGAACCACTTGAGAATGCCCGGTTTTGACCATGAGCCAAAAGGAACGAAATCTCTGGGGAAGAAGCCTGGCCAAGAATGCCTTAAAAGCTCTCCAAGTCACTCTGATTCACTCTGTTATAAAGCAGAAACTAACACACCATTGTGAAGCAATCATACTCCAAGAAAGATGTTTAAAAAAAATAAAAAATAAATAAAGCTGTTAAAAAAAAAAAGGCTCTCCAAGTGATTCAGGTACCCAGGGAGGACTGAAAAGTATAAGTCAACTGATGCCTGACTGTCTGACCTCTTTCTGTTTCATTTGGGAAATGTTGAGTGTTCTGCTATTCTGGAGCTATGATTTGTGATGGTGCAAAGTGAGGCAAAGGGAATCTGTATAATGCAGAAGACATCTGCATCAACAGTCTCAGGACAGAAATTAATCCTTGTACTATGAATCTCACAAAAAAGGATGTTGAGTGAAAGACTCCAAACATAAAGCAGTGTACACTGTGTGATTCCATTCATATAATGTTCAGGAACGGGCCAATCCAATCTCTGGGTGTGGAGGTCAGCAGAGTGGTGTCTTTGGTGGGGAACTGACTGAGAGACTGGGGAAAACCTGCTTTGGGGCAAAAAATGCTCCACAACTTGATCCAGGTGGAAGTCATATGAGTGGGTACACAGAAAAATGTACAATTGAGCTAGACACTGAAGACTGTACATTTTACTGAATATAAGTTATACCTCAAATAAACAAGCATATTCAAATAATAACTCATGCTAAAAACTGGCTTAGTTGTCTTTGGGCAGCAGCTTCCTGGAGGGGAGAGAACTGGGTTCAGAATGAGCAAAAGATACTGTGAGAATGAGTGGAGTAGCAACAGTCATGTCAGGAACAGGGCCTGCCATGGGGTGTGAGTGACCAGGGAGCATTAGCTGTGTTCACTATTATAAACTGCTTTTTAAAAAAAAGTTGACCCATATTTTGTTTACTTAAATTGATTTCTTCAGAAGGGGAATCTTATATCACTTGTAAATGGTAAAACTAGATTCCCTTTTCACAAATAGGTTACCATCAAAATATAATAATGAAAACAGAATAATGTTATAAGTTCCAGCAAGCTTATGTGGCCTGCCCTGCAGTATGAGTCAGGGGCTGCTCCTCGTGTTGAAAAGGAAAATTAGCCAAAGTTAGGGGAGACATCAATGATTTCTCACTAAACTAAGACTCTCCTGACAAGAATCAGAAGGCAGGAAAGAGAAGGGGAAAAGGAACGGCTTTCTCAGGTATCCATCAATGCCAGCTGATATTGTCTGCACACCCTCAAACACCATCTTCTGTACCAGCAGAGGACTGTGGCCCAGGCCTTAGGAAGCAAGGGATGATCATGCAGGCATCTGGGGAAAAAATAAGCCTTTAAACCGAGATTGTGTAGTTTCACTGTTGCTGGGTGGCCTGCCTGACCCATGGACGTTTTGGAAAATGGTCCTTCATCTCTAGCCCCTGCTCACTGGGTTATGGGGACCTAATCCAACAAAGCTTGACTATTCAGTTTCGCTCCAGTGAGAATCTGGAATAAGGGCCTCAGACTAAGGCCAGCCTGTACTAGGTACTGGGGTGAAGGTGGGCTTCGTTTAGTTCTTGGTTTTACTTCCTGTTTGTTGGCCCTTCATGGTGCTTGGCTGGACACAGGGAGACCAGGAAAGAGGAGGTGGGACAGGAACACAGCAGGAGTTATGGGTGGGAGGGAGGGTGGACTCCAGGGGCCTTGTCTACCAGTCAAGCCTGGAGTGAGAGGGTAAAATGAAGAAAGAGGCTGCGGGTTCCCCACACGGGAGGGAGGTGATCCTTACCCAGTAAGACCAGAAGACTGCAGGTCTCCAGCATTACCTCCTGATACAGGGCCTTCTGTGCCAGATCCAATTGCCCCCACTCCTCCCAAGTGAAGGTCATGGCCAAGAACCTGAAGATCATCGACACCTGGAAAGTCAAACAGAGACAGCCACCTTGACTTTGGGACTGTTAGATGAGATTAGAGTGTTGCTTGGTCACTGCTAAAGATGCAGAGAGACTCAAGGCCTTAATCACCAAGCACATCTAGTGAGCCAAGCTCTTTGCTGTGTTCAGTGTGGAGGCTGATGCTGCCTTTCACATAATGCAGTTGTGCCAGAGAGAAATGCCATCAATGGGGGAAGCCATTGGAGAATGACACAAGGTTAGGACAAGTCCATAGGACTATAAGGTGCAGACAGTAAGTGCTCTGGTGTGTCAGAGAATGGGAAAATAAGATAAAAATTCCAATAATAATGGCAGCAGCAGCTGAGCCTCACTGGTCCTCACTGTGTATCAGCACGATGCCAAGGGCTTCATAGGGTCTGTTAAAGTGTCTAAAGTCCCAGGTCTGGACCCAGATTCCTAGGTTTCAGTCCATCCTTTAGAAACAAAAATTTGCCAGGTACATGACCTTGGGGAAAGCACTTCATTTTTTTTTTAAACATCTTTATTGGAGTATAATTGCTTTACAATGGTGTGTTAGTTTCTGCTTTATAACAAAGTGAATCAGTTATACATATACATATGTTCCCATATCTCTTCCCTCTTGTGTCTCCCTCCCTCCCACCCCTCTAGGTGGTCACAAAGCACAGACCTGATCTCCCTGTGCTATGCGGCTGCTTCCCATTAGCTATCTGTTTTACGTTTGGTAGTGTATATATGTCCATGCCACTCTCTCACTTTGTCACAGCTTCCCCTTCCCCCTCCCCATATCCTCAAGTCCATTCTCTAGTAGGTCTGTGTCTTTATTCCCGTCTTGCCCCTAGGTTCTTCATGACCATTTTTTTCCCCTTAGATTCCATATATATGTGTTAGCATACAGTATTTGTTTTTCTCTTTCTGACTTACTTCACTCTGTATGATAGACTCTAGGTCCATCCATCTCACTACAAATAACTCCATTTCGTTTCTTTTTATGGCTGAGTAATATTCCACTGTATATATGTGCCACATCGTCTTTATCCATTCATCTGTTGATGGACACTTAGGTTGCTTCCATGTCCTGGCTATTGTAAATAGAGCTGCAATGAACAATTTGGTACATGACTATTTTTGAATTATGGTTTTCTCAGGGTATATGCCAAGTAGTGGGATTGCTGGGTCATATGGTAGTTCTTAGTTTTTTAAGGAACCTCCATACTGTTCTCCATAGTGGCTGTATCAATTTACATTCCTACCAACAGTGCAAGAGTGTTCCCTCTTCTCCACACCCTCTCCAGCATTTACTGTTTCTAGATTTTTTGATGATGGCCATTCTGACTGGTGTGAGATGATATCTCATTGTAGTTTTGATTTGCATTTCTCTAATGATTAATGATGTTGAGCATCCTTTCATGTGTTTGTTGGCAATCTGTATATATTCTTTGGAGAAATGTCTATTTAGGTCTTCTGCCCATTTTTGGATTGGGTTGTTTGTTTTTTTGATATTGAGCTGCATGAGCTGCTTGCAAATTTTGGAGATTAATCCTTTGTCAGTTGCTTCATTTGCAAATATTTTCTCCAAGCACTTCATGTTTTTTTAACCCTCTTAACAAAAATTATTTTAAATTAATTTTTATTGGAGTATAGTTGCTTTACAATGTTGTGTTAATTTCTACTGTACAGCAAAATGAATCAGCTATACATATACATATATCCCTTCCTTTTTGGATTTCCTTCCCACTTAGGTAACCACAGTGCATTAAGTAGAGTTGCCTGTGCTCTACAGTAGGTTCTCATTAATTATCTATTTTATACATAGTATCAATAGTGTATATGTGTCAATCCCAATTTCCCAACTCCTCCCACCCTCCCTCCCCCCTTGGTATCCATACATTTGTTCTCTATGTCTGTGTCTCTATTTCTGCTTTGCAGATAAGATCATCTATACCATTTTTCTAAATTCCACATATATGCATTAATATGTGATATTTGTTTTTCTCTTTCTGATTTACTTCACTCTGTATGACACTCTCTAGGTCCATCCACATCCCTACAAATGACCCAATTTTGTTCCTTTTTATGGCTGAGTAATATTCTGTTGTATATAAGTACCACATATTCTTTATCCATTCCTCTGTTGATGGACATTTAGGTTACTTCAGTGTCCTGGATATTGTAAATAGTGCTGCTATGAACATTGGGGTGCAAGTGTCTTTTTGAATTATGGTTTTCGCAGGGTATATGCCCAGCAGTTGTATTGCTGGGTCATATGGTAGTTCTATTTTTAGTTTTTTAAGGAACCTCCAAACTGTTTTTCATAGTGGCTGTATCAATTTACATTCCCACCAACAGTGCATGAGGGTTCCCTTTTCTCCACACCCTCTCCAGCATTTCCTGTTTGTAGATTTTTTTGATGATGGCCATTCTGATTGGTATGAGGTGATACCTCAGGGCAGTTTTGATTTGCGTCTCTCTAATAATTAGTGATGTTGAGCATCTTTTCATGTGTTTGTTGGCCATCTGTATGTCTTCTTTGGGGAAATGTCTATTTAGGTCTTCCACCCATTTTTTGATTGGGTTGTTTGTTTTTTTGATACTGAGCTGCATGAGCTGCTTGTATATTTTGGAGATTAATCCTTTGTCAGTTGCTTCATTTGAAAATATTTTTTCCCATTCTGAGGGTTGTCTTTTCCTCTTGTTTATGGTTTCCTTTGCTGTGCAAAAGTTTTAAGTTTTATTACGTCCCATTTGTTTTTGTTTTTATTTTCATTACTCTAGGAGGTGGGTCAAAAAAGATCTTGCTGCAACTTATGTCAAAGAGTGTTCTACCTATGTTTTCCTCTAAGAGTTTTATAGTGTCCGGCCTTACATTTAGGTCTTTAATCCATTTTGAGTTTATTTTTGTGTATGGTGTTAGGAAGTGTTCTAATTTCATTCTTTTACATGTAGCTGTCCAGTTTTCCTAGCACCACTTATTGAAGAGGCTGTCTTTTCTCCATTGTATATTTTTGCCTCCTTTGTCATAGATTAGGAGATCATAGGTGCGTGGGTTTGTCTCTGGGCTTTCTATCCTGTTCCATTGATCTATATTTCTGTTTTTGTGCCAGTATCATACTGTCTTGATTACTGTAGCTTTGTAGTATAGTCTGAAGTTGGGGAGCCTGATTCCTCCAGCTCTGTTTTCCTTTCTCAAGATTGCTTTGGCTATTCGGGGTCTTTTGTGTCTCCATACAAATTGTAAAAATTTTTGTTGTAGTTCTGTGAAAAATGCCATTGGTAATTTAATAGGGATTGCATTGAATCTGTAGCTTGCTTTGGGTAGTATAGTCATTTTCACAATATTGATTCTTCCAATCCAGGAACATGGTATATCTCTCCATCTGTTTGTGTCATCTTTGATTTCTTTCATCAGTATCTTATAGTTTTCTGTGTACAGGTATTTTGCCTCCTTAGGTAGGTTTATTCCTAGATATTTTATTCTTTTTGTTGCAATGGTAAATAGGATTGTTTCCTTAATTTCTCTTTCTGATCTCTCGTTGTTAGTGTATGGG
Source organism: Balaenoptera physalus (assembly GCF_965194825.1). Taxonomy (NCBI): domain Eukaryota; kingdom Metazoa; phylum Chordata; class Mammalia; order Artiodactyla; family Balaenopteridae; genus Balaenoptera; species Balaenoptera physalus. The sequence continues at coordinate 17,341,690 of NC_138900.1, read as the reverse complement.
AATGCAAGAGATTTCTGTGTATTAGTTTTGTATCCTATGACTTTACTAAATTCATTGATTAGCTTTAGTAGTTTTCTGGTGGCATCTTTAGAATTTTCTATGTATAATGTCATGTCATCTGCAAACAGTGACAGTTTTACTTCTTCTTTTCCAATTTGGACTCTTTTATTTCTTTTTCTTCTCTGATTGCCATGGCTAGGACTTCCAAAACTATGTTGAATAATAGTGGCGAGAGTGGACACCCTTGTCTTGTTCCTGATCTTAGAGGAAATGCTTTCAGTTTTTCACCATTGAGAATAATGTTTACTGTGGGTTTGTCATATATGGTCTTTATTATGTTGAGGTAGGTTCCCTCTATGCCCACTTTCTGGAGAGTTTTTTTAACATAAATGGGTGTGGAATTTTGTCAAAAGCTTTTTCTGCATCTATTGAGATGATCATATGGTTTTTCTCCTTCAATTTGCTAATATGGTGTATCACATTGATTGATTTGCATGTACTGAAGAATCCTTACATCCCTGGAATAAATCCCATTTGATCATGGTGTATGATCCTTTTCATGTGCTGTTGGATTTGGTTTGCTAGTATTTTTTGTCTATGTTCATCAGTGATATTGGCCTGGAATTTTCTTTTTTTTGTGATATCTTTGTCTGGTTTTGGTATCAGGGTGATGATGTCCCCGTAAAATGAGTTTGGGAGTATTCCACCCTCAAGCACTTCATTTCTTTGAGCCTCAACTTCCCCATAGATATAGTAATAGTTACCACATCACTAGGTTGTTCTGAGAATTAAAGAAAACATGTTGCAAAAGCAAACATTGGAGTGAATGGCTTATGTAAGGACTCGTGTGTGTGTGTGTGTGTGTACGTGCATGTGTGTAAGAGTTTGGAAGTTTCTTTCTTCTTTTTTTGTAATTACTAGTAATTATATTTCTTAGAACCATATCAGATTTACAGAAAAAGTCAGCAGATAATAGAGAATTCCCATATTTACCACTTCCCTCCCCAGTTTCCCCTATTATTAACATCTTACATTAGTATGGTATATTTGTTACAATTAATGAACCAGTATTGATATATTATTATTAACTAAAGTCCATAGTTCATTCTGACTACCTTAGTATTTATCTAAAGTCATTTTTCTGTTCTAGAACCCCATCCAAGATACCACACTGCATTAGTTATGCCTCCTCAGGCTCTTCTTGGCTGTGACAGTTTCTCAGACTTTGCTTGTTTTTGATGATCTTGACAGTTTTGGTCAGGTATATTGTTGGATGCCCCTCTATTGGAACTTAACTGTTGGTTTTTTTTTTTCATGATTGTGGGACTTTTCTAATGGGCCTATCGTTGTGGGGGAGGAAGATCACAGATGTAGAATGCCATTTTTACCACATCATAGGAAGGGTACATACTATCAACATGATTTATGGCTGCCTATTGATGCTCACTTTGATTACTTGGCTGAAGTAGTGTTCATCAGGGTTCCCCACTGTCCATACTGTACTCTTAGAAAGTAAGTCACTATGCACTGCCCATACTTAAGGAGTGGGGAGTTATACTCCCTCTCCCTTAGTGTGGAGTATCTACTAAGTTTTTTAGAATTCTTCAGCACAGGAGATTTGTCTTTTATTCCCCATTTATTAACTTATCCAATAATCTATTTGTATCAATATGTATTCATATACTGTTATACTTTGAGGTATAATTACATATATATATATACACACACACACACACACAGAGATACACATATATATATACTGTTACTCAAATTTTTCCATCTTTGGCTAATGGGAGCTCTTTCAGTTGGTTCCCTGTGTCTCTTTGACATACTCCCATAATTGTGTGTTTTTTTGGAGGATTTCCTTACTTTCTGGCATTACTAGATTGACCCAGTCCTAGACTCAGCCATTTCTCCAAGGAGCCTTGATTCATTTTATTAGAGAATTGTATTAGAATCAAGATCTGAGCACTAGGTGTGCTCACTGTTACTTGGGATGTCATTGCTTTTAGGCCCTCTCAGCTAACAAAACAAAGAAATATGTGTATACACTAATCTGTATCTGTATAGACCATCTGTATCTATATAAAATTAAACGAGTTCTTACTGATGCCTCCACTCTAATCCACTACCACATGGATCATTCTAGTCTCCTTTCTTTACTTATCTGTAAATTCCTGCTCCAACAGTGAAACACCTGGCTCCTACCATCCACCATCCATTAACTTAATAGTTCAATACCAGGGTAGATATATAGCACTATCAGAATTGTTAACCTGTACTCCTGCAGGGACAACTTTATCAACTAAAGTGCATATTTGCAGTTCAATTTGCCTTTAGTCTTATAGATCCCGTTCATTTCCAAAGTTACTTAGGTCAGCACCTTTTCCCCATTCCCTCTGTGAGGTTGTTTCATACATTCATAATACAGTTAGATTCTCTGGTTGCAGTATGCATTATTTTCTGGGATCTCTCAATCTCCTAAATTGTTATTTTAATTTGCACACATTAAGGTTCACTTTTTGTATTGTACAGTTCTATGGGTTTTGACAAATATATAACAGTATCAGAGAATAATTTCACAGCCATAAAAATCCCCTGTGCTTTATATATTCATCCCTCCAACCTTCTCTCTAACCCCTAGCAACCACTAATCTTACTGTATCTATAGTTTTGCCTTTTATCAAATGTCATATAATTAGAATCATACAGTTGCCTTTCCAGACTAGCTTCTTTCACTTAGCAATTTGCAAATAAGAATATACATTAAAAAGAAGAATTTAATAAGTCCCCACATACAGATCACTCAGTTTCAACATTTATCCTAATTTTTGCTACTCTTGTTTCATCTGTCCCCTCTTTTTTTTCCTGGTTGGAGCAGTTTAAGGAAAATCCTATAATTACTTCAGTATGCATCTCCCACAGATAAGAACATTTAAAAAATATAACCATGCCAATATCATACCTAAAAAATGTAAAAAGACTCCTTAATACTCAGTTTGTACTTAAAATTTCCTGATTATATCAAAGATGGCATTTTATTGTTGGTTTGTTCAGTTCATCATCCAAACAAGACCAATCTCTCTCTCTCTCTCTCTCTCTCTCCTTCTCTCTTTCAATCTCATAAAGAAGTAAAATCTTTTGTCATCACAAATGAGATGTTGGGCAATGGAATAAATTCTTACATCAAGCTCATTTTGGTGTTGGTTACAAATATAAACATCAAGAGATTTTTACAGAGAGCCCAAGAGAGAGTAGATATTAAATAGCATGAAATTTCAGCAAAGCAAGCTGAATTTTGTTTTGTTTTGTCCTGGTGTTGCATTATTTCTGCATCATATCCACTTAGCATGAGCAGAAGCAAGAAGAACTACGATCCTGCAGCCTGTGGAACAAAAACCACATTCACAGAAAGACAGATAAGATGAAAAGGCAGAGGGCTATGTACCAGATGAAGGAACAAGATAAAACCCCAGAAAAACAACTAAATGAAGTGGAGATAGGCAACCTTCCAGAAAAAGAATTCAGAATAATGATAGTGAAGATGATCCAGGACCTCGGAAAAAGAATGGAGGCAAAGATCGAGAAGATGCAAGAAATGTTTGACAAAGACCTAGAAGAATTAAAGAACAAACAGAGATGAACAGTACAATAACTGAAATGAAAAATACACTAGAAGGAATCAATAGCAGAGTAACTGAGGCAGAAGAACGGATAAGTGACCTGGAAGACAGAATGGTGGAATTCACTGCTGTGAGACAGAGTAAAGAAAAAAGAATGAAAATAAATGAAGACAGCCTAAGAGACCTCTGGGACAACATTAAACGCAACAACATTCACATTATAGGGGTCCCAGAGGGAGAAGAGAGAGAGAAAGGACCCGAGAAAATATTTGAAGAGATTATAGTCAAAAACTTCCCTAACATGGGAAAGGAAATAGCCATCCAAGTCCAGAAAGTGCAGAGAGTCCCATAAAGGATAAACCCAAGGAGAAACATGCCGAGACACATAGTAATCAAATTGGCAAAAATTAAAGACAAAGACAAATTATTGAAAGCAGCAAGGGAAAAACGACAAATAACATACAAGGGAACTCCCATAAGGTTAAGAGCTGATTTCTCAGCAGAAACTCTACAAGTCAGAAGGGAGTGTCATGACATATTTAAAGAAATGAAAGGGAAGAACCTACAACCAAGATTACTCTACCCGGCAAGGATCTCATTCAGATTCGATGGAGAAATCAAAAGCTTTACAGACAAGCAAAAGCTAAGAGAATTCAGCACCACCAAACCAGCTCTACAACAAATGCTAAAGGAACTTCTCTAAGTGGGAAACACAAGAGAAGAAAAGCACCTACAAAAACAAACCCAAAACAATTAAGAAAATGGTAATAGGAACATACATATCGATAATTACCTTAAATGTGAATGGATTAAATGCTCCAACCAAAAGACACAGGCTTGCTGAATGGATACAAAAACAAGACCCATATATATGCTGTCTACAAGAGACCCACTTCAGACCTAGGGACACATACAGACTGAAAGTGAGGGGATGGAAAAAGATATTCCATGCAAATGGAAATCAAAAGACAGCTGGAGTAGCAATACTCATATCAGATAAAGTAGACTTTAAAATAAAGAATGTTACAAGAGACAAGGAAGGACACTACATAATGATCAAGGGATCAATCCAAGAAGAAGATATAACAATTATAAATATATATGCACCCAACACAGGAGCACCTCAATACATAAGGCAACTGCTAACAGCTATAAAAGAGGAACTCGACAGTAACACAATAATAGTGGGAGACTTTAACACCTCACTTACACCAATGGACAGATCATCCAAACAGAAAATTAATAAGGAAACACAAGCTTTAAATGACACAATAGACCAGATAGATTTAATTGATATTTATAGGACATTCCATCCAAAAACAGCAGATTACACTTTCTTCTCAAGTGCACACGGAACATTCTCCAGGATATATCACATCTTGGGTCACACACAAATCAAGCCTCAGTAAATTTAAGAAAATTGAAATCATATCAAGCATCTTTTCTGACCACAACGCTATGAGATTAGAAATGAATTACAGGGAAAAGAACATAAAAAACACAAATACATGGAGGTTAAAAAATATGTAACTAAATAACCAAGAGATCACTGAAGAAATCAAAGAGGAAATCAAAAAATACCTAGAGACAAATGACAATGAAAACACGACGATCCAAAACCTATGGGATGCAGCAAAAGCAGTTCTAAGAGGGAAGTTTATAGCAATACAATCCTACTTCAAGAAACAACAAACATCTCAAATAAACAACCTAACCTTACACCTAAAGGAACTAGAGAAAGAAGAACAAACAAAACCCAAAGTTAGTAGAAGGAAAGAAATCATAAAGATCAGAGCAGAAATAAATGAAATAGAAACAAAGAAGACAATATCCACTTAGCACTGCCACCTGTGCAGAAAATAATCTATGCAAATAGTTGGTCTACAGAAGTCATGCTCAAAGTGTGAAGCACAGACTACTGAAGCAGAGACTCTGGCAATGGAGCCCAGCAATCTCTGTGTTAACAAGCCCTCCAGGTGATGCTTTGCTTAAAAAATAAGTTTCTGGTGTACAGCATTATAATTCAGTATCTGTACAAACTGCAAAGTGATCACCACCACAAGTCTACTATCCATTACCATACAGTTGACCCCCTTTATTTTTCCCCATTCCCCATCCCCATTCCCCTCTGCTAAACACTAATCTGATCTCTGCATCTATGAGTTTTATTTCACTTGTTTGTTTGTTTTTAGAGTCCACATATGAGTGATAAGGGGTTAATATCCAAAATACGTAAAGAACTCATAAAAGTCAACAACAAAAAACCAAACAATCCAATTTAGAAAATGGGCAGAGGATCTGAATATTTTTCTTAAAAAGACATACAGATGGCCAATTCAGGCACATGAAAAGATGTTCAACGTCACTAATTATGGAAAATGCAAATCAAAACCACAATGAAAAAGGTATATGTAGGGCAAACAAAATGAGAAAAAAAAACCCACAATGAGACATCACCTCACACTGTTAAAATGGTTATCATTGAAAAGATAGGAAATAACAAATGTTGGAGAGGGTGTGGAGAAAGGGAACCGTAGTACACTGTTGGGAATGTAAATTGGTGCAGCCACCATGGAAAACAGTATGGAGATTCCTCTTAAAAATAGAGCTACCATATGACCCAGCTATTCCACTCCTGGGTACTCATCCAAAAAACACAAAAATACTAATTTGAAAAGATATATGCACCTATATGTTCATTGCAGCACTATGTACAATAGCCAAGATACAGAAACAACCTAAATGTCCATCGATGGATGAATGGATAAAGAATATGTATATATACACAATGGAATACTACTCAGCCATAAAAAAGAATGGAATCCTGTCATTTGCAACAACATGAATGGTATTATTATGCTAAGTGAAAAAAGCAGATGGAGAAATACAAGTATTTCCATGTCTTTTGTGACTTGACAGCTCATTTAAAAAAAATCACTGAATTCCATTGTATGTATGTATCACAGTTTTGTTTTGTTTGTTTTATTTTGTGTGTGTGTGTTATCGTTGTTGTTGTTTTAGTCCAGTCACATATAGAATGACATCTTACTTGCTTTTGGTTTTGGAAAATTATGAATAAAGCTGCATTCATGTGCAAGTTTTTGTGCGGACCTAAGTTTTCAACTCAATAGAGTAAATACATAGCAGCATGACTGCTGGATCATATGGCAAAACTATGTTTAACTTTTTAAGAAATTGCCAAACTGTCTTGCAAAGTGGCTTCATTAGTCAGCTTGGGCTACCATAACAAAATACCACAGACTGGGTGGCTTAAACAACAAAAATTTATTTTCTCACAGCCCTGGGGGCTAGAATTCCAAGATCAAGATGTCAGAAAATTCAGTTTCTATAAGAGCTCTCTCCCTGGCTTGCAGATGGCTGCCTTCTTGTTCTGTGCTCACATGGCCTTCCTCTGTGTGCACACATAGAGAGGGAGAGAGACAGATCTGGTATCTCTTCCTCTTTTAATATAGACACCAGTCCTATTGGATTAGTGCCCTTCCCTTCTGTCCTCATTTAACTTTAATTAGCTCCTTAAAGACCCTGTCTCCCAATACAGTCACACTGGGGGTTAGGGCTTTAATACATGATTTGTGGGGGCAGGGGAGCCATAACAATAGCTATACCATTTTGCATTCCCAGTAGCAATGAATGAGAGTTCCTATTGCACTACATACTTGCCAGAATTAGGTATTATCAGGTTTTAAAAAATTTATTCAGTCTAATAGACGTGTGTGGGTATCTCATTAATTTCTTAATTTACAATTCCCTAATGACATCTGATGTACATCTTTTTATATGCTTGTTTGCCCTATCTATATCTTCTTTGGTAAGGTATTTGTTCAGATCTTTTGCCCATTTTTCAACTGGGTTGTTTGTTTTCTTACTGTTGAGTTTAAGTGTTCTTTACCTCACATATTCTGAAGCTCTGTTGTTAGGAACATCCACATTAAGGGTTGTTATACCTTCTTAGAGAACTGACTTCTTTATCATTATGTAATACCTCCCTGAAAAATTCCCTTGCTTTGAAGTCTGATATTAATATAGCTACTCCTACTTTCTTTTGATTAGTGATAATATGGTGCAGATTTCTCTATCCCTTAACTTTTAACCTGTCAGTGTCTTTATATTTAAAGTGGGTTTCTTGTAGATAATACACGGTTGGGTTTTTTTTTTTTTTAATCCACTCTGAAGTTTCCATCTCTACAGTTAGTATATTTAGGTCATTCACATTTAAAGTAATTATTGATATAGTTGGATTAATAACATAAGTGTTTTCTACTTGTTCTTTTCTTAATATTTCCCTCTTTTTCCTGCCTTCTCTGCTTTTAATTGAACATTTTATATCATTTTTACAGCTCCTGAGCTGTAAATACCTTTACCTCTCTTCCCCAAAACCTGTTCATGCCCCCATTTAGGCTGGGACTCCCAGATTCCTCTCCTGCACAGATTATCTGCTGAGCCTCAGACCATTAACTAACCACACTGCAACATCTCTACCTTGGACTCCCTAGCCCCTCTTCTACGAGGGGCCCTTTCCGAAAGCTTTCTACCCTCACTTGAAAGCCGTTTCCATGGATGGGGTCACCACCTCCAGGGCATCCCTAACAGGGCCACTGGTGTCACCCAGATACACCCCTTGCTCTCACTGCCACATGCAATGATTCATCTCCAAGGTCCTGTTGGTCATCCCTCAAATGCCAGTTCAGGGTACCCCCCCCCACCATGTCTCAATATTCAGCTGTCACTTCATTATCACTGTTAATATTGTGGATGTTGGGAGAGACCCTGAAGGATTGAGAATTTTCAATGTGGCCCTCATATGTGTGGGTACCTCCATGTACCTTCTTGCATGTGACCTTAGCCCTGATTGCTCATACCTACCCCTCTGGGTAAAATGCAAAATGCCCAACAATGACTGCTAATCCGCAAGAACATTCCCTACCTCTCCTAGAACCACCTTTGACCAATGATTCCCAAACTGGCTGAATGCAGGCTGACTCTTCCTGTAAGACCTGTAAAGTCCCTGCCCTACTGCCCTGGTCAGATTGCTACTTCCAGGCCTTCCCAGCAGGCATTTCAAAGCAAAGGCTTCTGCTACCTGGTTCAAGCTATTCCCTTCCCACCATGTGTCCCATTGTGCTCACATCCAATCATCAAATATGGGTGAGTCTCTAGGTTGTGCCGAGATGTGCACCCTGGCTCCCTGTTCTGACCCCCATCAGTGCATCATGATGGAGGGAGTTTTGTTCTCTCCAAGCCAGGGGGTTCCTGTCTCATCACACTCAATCCATGAAAACTGTGTGATGGCAACATGTGGCCTATACACCAGGCATTGGGGCACCCCTATCACATGCCTGTCTCACAAGTCTCCATAGAGTATTTGTGTCACCACACTTGCTGTGGTGTGTCAGTACCTCCATCCTGTCTCACAGATCATTGGTGTGTTTTGCATGTCAGTTGACTGTGTCTCATGTCTGTCACACATCTTTTCTCTATGGATGCTGTATATGTGTCTGGGTCCTGGCTGTGTTGAAGAGTGTTAACATCCCAACACTTGTCACACAGTGTCCCAAGGGTATGTGGGAGGATTCCAAGGTTGTATTTAGGTATATCACAAACCCATCACACACAATCCCCAAATATATATGTATGACTCTAGATTGTGCTGCAGTATCACTACACACCTGGTACATTTAGTACCTAAAATATTTGTGTGTTTCTAGACTGTGCTTCAGTGTGCTAGCAAAACCCACTGTCACACCACATTTCCAGGTGTGTCACCATCACACATCTGTCATATTTGCGTATCTCCAAGTGTTACCATTACACGCCTGTCTGCCAGGAGCAGACCCCAGTTATCCATCTCTTCAATATTTAGTTTACAGGAAAGTTGGGAGAAGGGTACGTACACTAAATCAGAAAGGTGCAAGAAACCAAATCTAGAGTGAGATCGATTCTAATGGACAAGTGACCCAGCAACTTCAACAAACAAATAAGAATAAAAGGAGGTAACTGGCAGCTATTGGTTAGTAGACTTATGAAACATACCTATTAAAAGTCATATGGATACATTTTGGATGCTAATCACAATGAATCACCTTAAAAAACAAACATATTTTGGAAACAATTGAGAAAACTGAGTACTGATAACGTATCTTATAAGATTTTAAAGTATTTTTATTTTGTGTGATAAAGCCCTTACATTTTGGAAACACATCATGAAGAGGTTATGAATTAAATGACATGATGTGTATGATTATAAATAACTCAGTAATAAGCATGGGGATAGATGAATCAAGAATGGCCATGCAATGATAAATAATGGAAGACTGGGGAATAGTTCATGAAGCGTCATAACAGTCCTGTCCAGTTTTATATATACATATATAATACCTATTGCAAAAGGGAGATTATATCCTTGTAGTAATAATTTTATGTTAATAAGAATGGATTTAAAAGAGCAGGAGGAAATATTTTGGTTTCAGGAGTGTAAGCATATATCAAAAACATCAAACTGTACACTCTATGTGCAGTTTAACTGAATCATACCCAATAAAGCTGTTAAAAAACCAAAGGTACTAAATACTCAAAACTTATCCTTCCTAGTCATTTTACTGTTATCTGTGTTCTTGGGTTTATTTATGGCAACTCTATCCGTATGGTGGAGAAAAATATAATGATGAGCTACTGTGCCTCTCTTCTCATTCCATGTTCAGTGACATCATGTTGGAATCTTGAAACTGGCCACTGTGGGGACCTGCCAGGTATAAAGGTGAGATGGCTTCTACAACAGAAACTTGCAGTGACATATCTGGCAAGGGACCTGGACAGGCTAGCAAGTGCAAGACAGCTCCTGAAAGCTTGCCACAAACTTGGAACTTATGGAGAATCTCCTCACTTTGGATGTTCATTTATAAAAGGTTCAACATCAGGCAGATGTCTTTCTCACAAAGGTTCTCCTCCAGTGTCATTATATTGAACAAGGAGATTGCATATTCCCTTTATGTCTATGGTGACTCCTCTCTGTGAATTTCCTGCTGCCTAATGAGGTCAAACTATCAACTGAAGGCTTTCCTACACTCACTATACTCACAAGGTCTTTCTGTAGTGTGGACTTTTCTGGTGCTGAACGAGGTTAGACCTTTAGATGAAGATTTTCTTAATTCACTGTACTCATAAAGCCTATCTGACTGAATACTTGGTGCTGAATCAGAGAAGACCTTTGACTGAAGGCTTTACCACATTCATGGCACTTGTAAAATCTTTCTCCACTGTGGATTTTCTCATGCTGAACAAGGACAGACCTTTAGCCTAAAGTTTCCTCTTCAGACAAGCTTTCAGTGATAAATCAGAGCAGATCTTGAACTGAAAGCTTCTACACATTTGCTCTATTTCATGAGGCCTTTTTCTAGTGTGCAATCTCCAGTGCTGAATAAAGTGGGTGCTTTGGCTAAAGAATTCCCCACATTCTTTACATTCATAAGGCCTTCCTCTAACGTGAACTATCCAATATTTAATGAGGCTGAAGCTTTCCTAGAGACTCTCCCATACTCACTGCATTCAGAAGGTCTTTCTCCAGTGTGAAATCTCTGGTGTTCAATAAGGCTGGAGCTTTGGCTAAAGGAGTTCCCATATTCATTGCATTAATAAGGCCTTTCTCCAGTGAATTCACTGGTGAGAACAGGTCTGTATTTGCAAGCTGAAGACTTTACCACATTTGTGGAAAGCATAAGTCCTTTTTCCATTGTGGACTCTCTGGTGCTAAACAGGCATGTGTTTGTGGTTGAAGGCTTTCCTGCATTTGCCACATTTCTAATCATTTTTCCTACTGTGAACAGCCACCCCACACTCAGCGCTGCTGTGTGGCTTCTTCTGTTGTAAGTGGCCTGGTGCTACAAGAGGCACAAACTGACCAGGAAGCACTTCCCAACTTTGTTACAGGTGAAGGAATTCCTTGGCACATGGAATGTGTAGCTCTTCACAAACGAGGCCCTGCCACATTCCTTCTGAAAGTTTTTCTCTACAGTGCTGCTTCTGGTGAAGGTTTACACTAAAAGAATTGTTTCCCACATGCTCCATAAGTGTATGGTTTTTGTCTGGGATGTGTGCCCCTTTCCTCAGCCAAGTGCAAACTGTCTTTCAAGACAGAGACACATGTCTCACAGGGGTGGGCTTTCTGGGGAAAGGGACCTGCTTCGGGAGTCCTGACCTGTGACATTCTTTCTACAGAAGCACTCTGCTCAGAACGTGCCTCCTCATCTTCCACTTCATGCCAATAACCTGAAATCAAAGAAATACAGGTGAAGTGCAGTTGGCTCTGGTGGGAAGGGGCAACCCCAATCACAAATGTGCATCTGATACACTAATGAATGAGTGTACGTGAGTCCACAGGATTATTGCCAGGAGGAGGGAATTGGAGTCAGGTTGAGAAGCAGCTGCTGTGCAGTAATGGTCCTCTAAAGGTCACAGCATGGGGGAAATGAAGGATACAGCGAAGGACCAAGTGAAGGAGAAAGGATGGGGTGCAGCACGAAGAGGAGAGCCAGGTCTACAACTCACTCTGAATGGTTTTCAGCACTTGCCTGCTGATGACACAGGAGTACTGTGCAGAAGGATGTATATGGGCCCAGGAAAACATAACTGCATCCGAGTAGCTCTTGTTCAAAGACCACTTAAAGATATGTGCACATCTCACAACATAATACGTGTGGTGCAATGGTGGAGAACACTGTGAGATGGAGCAGTGGAGAAGAATGGGTGAGATGTGGAATCCACTGTGAGAACTGAGGATTCACCCTGGGCTGAGAGTCAGTGTAGAAATGACAAGTTGGCAAAGTGACAAGAATGAAGAAGGAAAGGTAGAAATGAGGTGTGGCCACTGGCACCAAAATAGTAATGCAAACAGAACAGAGTTATGGTATGAAGTGAACACAGCCCTGATGTCACGTCCTCTTACCTGCTACTCAATGGGGCCAGGGACCCTCTGAGCCCATTTTGTGGAGCTGGAATCATGCCCACCCTGAGAAGCACCCATAGCTCTTCCCCTATCCCCAGGTGAACATAGTACCTGGATGACGCAAGTTCTAAGGAGAAGACTGGACAGGTGAGTGGCCAGCACTGGCCCAGAGCAACTCATAGGAAAGAAAACTCAACATTACCAAAAAACCCTCAGAGGAGGATCTTGCAAGAATAGCCCGTGGGGGACTTCCCTGGTGGTGCAGTGGTTAAGACTCTGCGCTCCCACTGCAGGGGGCCCGGGTTCGATCCCTAGTCAGGGAACTAGATTCCACATGCATGCCTCAACTACGAGTTCACATGCCACAACTAAGGAGCCAGCGAGCCGCAACTAAGGAGCCAGCGAGCCGCAACTAAGGAGCTCACTTACTGCAACTAAGACCCAGTGCAACCAAATAAATAAATTAAATAAATATTAAAAAAAAAAGAATAGCCCATGGGTCACAAAAGTAGCAACCATGTCAGTGACTGCGATTAATAGCATAGGCAGATATAAGGATACATCAGCTAGGGGAAGGGAGCAGACCCTAGGGCAGAGGCGTCACCTGGCCAGAGAAAGGGAAAGCAAGGTGAGGTCCAAAAGGCTAACTTCAAGACTCCTGACTCCTTCCCTGAAAGGCTTTGGGGCAGCAGGTATTGGGCTAAGTGGGAAAAGGACAGGACAGTACAAACAGCTCAGCCCTAGCAACCAGAGCACCTACCCGGGGAACTGGGGAAGAAAGCAGTGCCTGTGGTCCTGATGTGAGAAAGACTAATCTGTTCCTGGGGAAAAGGAAAAGGTATAGGGGCAGGTATGAGGGTCTTACCTACAGAGGCCATAAGTGCAAAGTTCTCCAGCATCACATCGCAGTATAGGAGTTTCTGAGTCTCATCAAGGAGAGCCCATTCCTCCCAGGAGAAGTAAACTGTCGCGTCCTCAAAGGTTATACTGCCCTGCCATGATGAGGAGAGAGGAAACCATGAACAGCCTCTCTCTCAAGGACCCCCAATCCATACTCCCACATATCCAGCCCACACTCACACTTCTCCCCAGCTCCACAACTCAGATGAGGTGTCGGACCCTGGTGCCATTTGTGCCTACTCTCTCCTCATGGCCCCGTTAATTACTGTGTCTGGCCCTTGGCAACATTAGGCAGCTGGGCACATGGATGCCATTAAGATCTGGACCTGCCATGCAGGAAGTCTCCCAGATGGTGCCTCCCCAGCACCACAGGGGCCCAAACTTGGGTCCACCTTCATCCTTCAGTCCCCAATACCAGGACCCTGGCGACATCAATTCATACTTCTCCTCCACATGCACATCATTCTTTAAACTGTGCCTCTCCCGTATCTCCAGACTCCACAGCCACCACCACCACCTCCCTGCCCCACGCACATGGGGAGACCATAAATCTCTCCCTGGCTTCCCCATGTGTTACTTCCCTCATGGCATCAAGATTATGCAAATGCAAACAGGATTCAGTACTACTCCAGACCCTCAATGGCTCCTGCTGCCAGGGCAGCCTTGAATCCTGCTATGAAAGCCTCACTTCCTGGTTTATTGCTTGTGTCGCCCCCGGCCATTCAGAACCTATGCAGACTTCAGATCCCACTGGTCCTCTTCCACTTCCGTGTTGCACTTGCTGTCCCCTTATTAGTCACAACCCTCCTTTCTCAACCTAACCCTCATTCAGAGACCAACCTCAGGGCTCCCCTCCCCCAGCTTAGTGACTCTATCAGACAACCACATTTTCCCCTGAGCTAATCCACCAGCCTGACTGAAACACTCCAGTGTCACCAAAAATCCTGGTAAGTCCATAGATATGTGAATAGGAATCAGCCTCAGCCTCATGTTTCCTCAATTATACCTAGGCCTCTGCATCCATCTCAGGGTCTACTCTATCCTTGGAAGTCTGGACCACCTGCCAGACCATCCTCTTCTCAAATCCCCTTTCATGGCCAGTTCTCTCCCTCAACTGTGCTTGTGACGCATATCACCCCTAACCAGGTGTTCTAACAAGAGACCCAGTCCTGGGGCGCCACCTTCCCTTTCCTGGACTGCTAATAACATTACCCCCATAACCTGAAGATTCCTCCTCCCAAGTGTGATCCACAGCTCCACCTCCTCTTTTTTAAATTACTTAATTAATTAATTTTTGGCTGTGTTGGGTTTTCGTTGCTGCGTGCAGGCTTTTTCTAGTTGCGGCGAGCTGGGGCTACTCTTAGATGCAGTGCGCAGGCTTCTCATTGCGGTGGCTTCTCTTTGTTGCAGAGCAACGGCTCTAGAGCACAGGCTCAGTAGTTGTGGTGCATGGGCTTAGGTACTCCGCAGCATGTGGGATCTTCCCGGACCAGGGCTTGAACCCATGTCCCCTGCATTGGCAGGCGGATTCTTTTTTTTTTTTTTAACATCTCTATTGGAGTATAATTGCTTTACAATGGTGTGTTAGTTTCTGCTGTATAACAAAGTGAATTAGCTATACATATACATATATCCCCATATCCCCTCTCTCTTGAGTCTCCCTCCCACCCTCCTTATCCCACCCCTCTAGGTGGTCACAAAGCACCGAGCTGATCTCCTTGTGCTATGCGGCTGCTTCCCACTAACTATCTATTTTACATTTGGTAGTGTATATATGTCCATGCCACTCTCTCACTTCGTCCCAGCTTACCCTTCCCCCTCCCCGTGTTCTCAAGTCCATTCTCTACGTCTGTGTCTTTATTCCTGTCCTGCCCCTAGGTTCCTCAGAACCTTTTTTTTTTTTAACATTCCATATATATGTGCCAGCATACTGTATTTGTTTTCTCTTTCTGACTTACTTCACTCTGTATGACAGTCTCTAGGTCCATCCACCTCACTACAGATAACACAATTTCGTTTCTTTTTATGGCTGAGTAACATTCCATTGTATATATGTGCCACATCTTTATCCATTCATCTGTTGATGGACACTTAGGTTGCTTCCATGTCTGGCAGGCGGATTCTTAACCACTGCGCCACCAGGGAATTCCCTCCACCTCCTCTTGGATACACAGAGTAGCCACCACCATTTGGATGTCTCCACCCTGAACCATTCCCTGGAGTTTCAGACATTTATGTCCAGCTGCCAACCTGATGCCTTCAAGCAGTATTCTCTGAAACATCTCAGATTCTTAACATGGCTAAAAAAACCCCAAACTCCAAATAGTCCCACTGAAAATTATTGCCAACCTTCCTTTCTTCCTTCCAAAACCTCAGGGTAATCCCTGACTCCTACCTTTTTCTCTCTCACCCTCAACATTAGAAAATCCATTCAGCCATACACAAAAACAGGTCCAGAATCCAACCACTTCTCCCACTTCCACGGCCACCACACTGTCCAGTCACCACCAATACTCACCTGGACAATTGCAGTAGCCTCAACCCTGGTCTTCCTGCTTCCTCCCTCACTCCCTCAAATCTGTTCTCCACTCTGCAGCCAGAGAGAGCCTGCTGAGACCTGAGTCACATAACCTCCTTGTTCTTATCCCATTGCTCCCATCCCTCCGGGAAAACATCCAACTTCTCAGGCTACCATTCCAGGCCTGACTCTTCCTCTCCTGACTGCCAGAAAGGAAAGAGAAACACCGAACACCCCCAGCTCGGCCTCGCCTTCAAGCACTTGGACGTGCTGCCACCTGTGCCTGGGATAAACTACCACACCCCATTCCCGTGGCTGCCAGACATAGGAATTATTTCATATAAACTCTGGCCTAGGGTTTGTCGTTTCTCAAGAGTCCCCAGGCCAAAGGGCTAAGAGAGTGGCAGTCTGAGTCCCAGAGCATCACAATCCCAGAGAACATGTGTGTGTGAGGAGGTTGGGACTGGTGAGAGTCCACTCACCTGTGTAGGGTCCTTAAGCACTTCTGTGGCCATGGAACCTGTGGGAAGAGGGAAGCTGTGAGAAGCAAGCCACCATGGAAGGGCTCCATGGGCTCAGGCCTCCCTTGTACCCCTGCCTAGCCCTGGAACCAAGTGACCTTGGGCTTACTGTACCCTGGTCTTCAGTAACGCCTCCTACCAGCTGTGTGACTTTGGAGAAGGACTCAAACTTCCTGTGACTCACTGTCCTCATCACCCCTTTTCCAGTTTGGGGGAAACTTTAAAAACCCTAACTCAGACCATGGTCCTCCTTCGTTCACAAGCCTCCATGGTTCTAAGCACCGTAAGAACCTAGGTACACCTCCTCCACCTGCCATTCCAGGCGTGACTCCCCTTCACACTCAGTTCTGTACTGACACAACATGAAGCCCAGGTTTCCCCAACAGTCCTGGACCAGTAGCCCCTCCAAACCTTTGCACATGCTGATCCCTCTGCTTGTAACACTCCCGCACCTCATCACACTGACTTTCAGAAACGGGGACATCACCCACAAGGGCCCCCTCTCACACCCCTGCAGGTGCTGGACGCTCGGGCCTAGGCTTCAGCGACCTGAACAGGCTCCCAATATTTGGGGCTTTAGGATTCAAAAGCGGGGGTGGTTCGGGCGAAGGCCTGAAGGTCTCAGCACCAACTTGTGTCAGGTCCATCAGTGAGGCTTCTGAGAACTGAGCCTGTGGGCGGACAGTGACGGGAGTGACGGGTGACCAGGGTGGGGACTCCAACACCACCACTTCCAGCCCAGCCCCGACGTGAGGTCCCCCTCCGAGCCTCAGATTCACTTCTCTGCAGTGAGGACAACACTTTCTCTCTACCTTTCAGCCTCCCGTTGCCTCCAACCGGACCCAGCGATCGGGAGCTACAGATCAAGTAAACGAGACCGAAGCCAGCCAAAATGACCGCCACGAAGTGAGACCGGAAGTCCCACCCCTATCTTTCGCACCAAGCACGGATTGCCCCGCTCCTGCGCCTTCATTGGATCAGCGCTGCTGTCGCTCTGCGCAGAGCACTCTGGGTAATATAGTCACAGCTCCTAACGCGGCAAAGGGCGCATGCCTCATCCCCTGCAAGCCGCAGAAAAGGCGCTTTGCTTTCTCTCAAAGGGAAGGCACCCGGATTTCTGGGCAGTGTTGTCAGCAATCGAGCCAACACCAAAGTGTTGATAACATATTATTTCATAGTCCATCAAGCTCAGCATGCTCCTAGAGGCTAAACATATTATTTCCAACGCTCCAAAGGCTATAAATCCAAATGGAATTATCATTCCATGGTGTCACTGAGACCCAAAGTGCTTCCACACCTAGCTGTTATCTAGGATGTTCCACACCTAGGATGTTATCTCCAAATGTGATTCTTTTTCATTCTTGAAAATACTGAGCATTCCCTTCCAGCTTAGAGGGAAAACTGAAGAAGACATGTAGAGTTACCAAAATGGTGAAAATGAACAGGGATCTATGGTGTCATGTTCATTCACTGCTCTAACAAATGTTCAGTGAACATCTGTTCTAGGCGCATGAGACACGTCATGAAACAACTGAGACAAAACCTCCTGCCTTCATGGGGCTTATATTATTTTCAAGGAAGACAGGCAACATGAAAGAAGAAATACTAAATTATATAATAAGTAGAATGTAGTAGGTAGAATGGAAAGGAGTGATTGTGTGTTGAGAAGTAGGGAGATAGGCTGTAATATTACACAGTGCAGTAAGGGAGGTCTCTTTAGTAAGAGGATAATTGAGTAAACACTAGAAGGAGGTGAGGAATGAGCCATGTAGGGTTTTTTGTTTTCTTTTTAAGTTCCAGGCAGAAGAAACAAGTGGCTTGGGGCCTTCTGTGGGTGGAGCTTGGCCGGGGTTTGTGATCACCTGCATCCTGGGGCTTCCTCACAGGGCCCCTTAGCAGTGGAGGGACTAGGACCCCCAGGTGGCCATTTCTCTGTTTTACACACTGCAGAGACCTTCAGGAATGTCGGTGAGAACTCTGGGGTCTGCCCCTTGCAGTGTGCAAACCTCCAGCCCTGTGGACTGGGGACTGGGACAGCACGCAGCATTGCCTTTCCCGGAACATTGCTTCTCTGAGTTTGATCTTTGAACCAGAAGCAACCGCATCACATGGGCACTCTTTAGAGGCGAAACTTCTCATTTGTGAACCCAGAACTACTGAATCAGACACTCCGGGGTTAAGGCGAAGTCACAAGTCAGGATGGCTGCTGCTGGCAGGCTGGCCCCTCCTCGGGCGCCTCCTGGTGGCTGCTGGTCAAGGTTGGGACTCGGCCTAGGAGCCAGCCTGGAGCACTCGGCCTGTGAAGGGAGAAGTGGAGACAACCTCTGGAGCCAAAGGTCAAGACTTAGTCCCCTGGGCGGAAAGCCGGATGCAGCTCCTGACCAACTGAGTGATGGGGACTCAGCTTCTGAGACCAGGTGCTGAGAGGAGCCAGGGACTTAGGCTGGTTTCCTACCGTGGGAAAGAACCCTTGAGAGGACTCAGCATCCCCTCAGGGGCCTGTCGGTTCTCCCTACTAGCAGGAGACCGATTAGCTACAAAAACTGACAGGGAAAGTTAAAAAGAACTTTAAAACGAGTTGAAGAGAAAGAGTCCATCTGCTGTGGGTCAGCTGTGCCTGTGGCCAGTTCCTCTGAACCCCTCTACCAGCAGCCGCCGGCCCTTGGAGAAGGGGCATGCATGCTGGGGCACAGGGTTACTTCTAAGGTGTGGTCTCTCCGGAGTCTCCACTGAACACCCAGGGTGTTCAGGGAGGAGGTCTCTCCCCTCTGGCTGCTCAGGATTCAAATGAATCTCACACTGTAGACCTCTGCAACCCCCATTCAGTGCTCAGCCCCCAGCAACCGTTCTCACCAGGTCTTATAGAATCTTGTCCAGGGAATTCCCTGGCGGTCCGGTGGTTAGGACTCTGTGCTTCCAGTGTAGGGGCATGGGTTTGATCCCTGGTCATAGAACTAAGATCCCTCAAGCAGAGTGGCCAAAAAAAAAAAAGGAATCTCGTCCAGAACGCACCCAGCTTAGTCTTCCACCAAAAAGCCAGGGGAACACATACAGATTTCTGTGGCTGCTTCTCTACACATATCCCATTTTATGGGAGGCCTACACACAATTGCCTGAGCAGCCTGAAGCTCTGATCTCTGTTGCTTCCACCCTATCCTCTCTGGCCTGCACTTCCAGGAATAGTTGTTTTGGAAAATGGGGAACCGGGTGGGAAGAGCAACCGATTGCCTTGATTTGACCAGATTGTCTTGGTTTTAGCACTGAAAGTCCCAGGTACTGGGAACACCCTTCCCATGACAAAAGTCTCAGTGTTCAGTGATTGGTACAGGAGTTTATAGCAAAGTACAAAACTCATACAGTGGCCAAAAAATATGGGCTGAAAGCAAAAGTGTTTTTAATGTCAAATAGATATGGTATAGATGATCTGTTTTCTGTAGTTGCTGTAGCTGCCCCAGTTCACACCTGAATAATTTTATGGTGAAGCATCATATATGAATTATACCTTAACTTCATTACACCTAATGTATATAATTAATCAATGAAGCCACAGAAAATGAGGCAGTTTCCTTATCCACGTTGATCCCACCCCATCTCACAGTCAGAACTACCTCACAGAGCAGTGAGCATTCGCTGACTTGCTCTAAATTCTTCTGTCTCAGTTCTTTCTTCTTCTTGCGTGCCTGTCCCTGTATTTGTTTTCTATCATTGCTGTAAAAAAAATTACCACAAACTTAGCAGCTTAAAACAACACATCTTTCACAGTCTCTGTAGATCACAAGTTCGAGGGCTCAACTAGGTCTTCTGCATAGGGTCTCACAAGACCAAAAATCAAGGTATCGGCTAGGATGGCAGTTTTCATCTGGGGCCCTGGGTGCTCTTCCAGGATCATTGTTTTTGTTTTGCAGAATTCGTTTCCTGCCCATGGTTTCCATGTGATCTCCTTGATCTTCAGATTAGCAACAGTGGGTTGAGTGCTTCTCTCATGCTTTGACTCTCTCTTTTTTCCTCTTTTACCACCAGCCAAAGTTATCTGCTTCTAAGGGTTCATGAGATTAGAATAGGCCCACCCGGACAATCTAGGAAAATCTCCTTATTTGAAGGTCAGCTGATTAGTAATTTTACTTACATATGTAAAGTCTCATTACCATGTAACCTAATATATTCATGGGAGTAACACCAGGAGGCAAAAGATAATAGGTTCCAAAATTCTGCCTACCGCAGTTCCCTTTTATCTGTAAGCTTATCTGTATCTATATATCCATATCTATCTATAGGTTCTATAGCAGATTTTATATTTTCTTTACAGTAGGTCTGGAATTATTTATATGAATTTAGTAACAATTTATCCACACAACTCAGCTATCCTCATGTCAATTAAGAACATGAGAAAACTTATTATTACAGGCTCTGGATGCCAGGCACCACTGCACAGCACAACCTGACTCAAATTATGGTTTGTCAGACTTTCAGACAATGGTCTTAATCATAATAGTTTGCTTCCAAGTAATTCTGATTATCCCTGGTTTTGAAAACAAATGAATCATTTTGGGTAAAGTTTTAATTTTATTTCACTCACTTTTATGGATTTATCTTTCTACTTCACCTAATATTCCCCTGGGGCTTCATATGCTGGGTCTGTGAGGAATTAATACTGACTTCTGTTGACATCTCACTCCTGTCCATGATGACGAACAGACCTGGGACTTAAGCCTAATACCCAGTCTTTTTTTTTTTTTTAATCAATGTTCCATTTACACAATTCTTTTTCTTCGTGTTTTCATTGCAGTAAGTCAGGTATTTTTCTTTTAGCTGCATTAAAATTCACACGTTTTGTTTGTTTTCATATGGTGGTTGCACTTAATGTAAGAACCACACTTACATTTGTCCCAATTTTTCCCTTAAGGAAAACTTAGTATGTGCATTAGTTTGCTAGGGCTGCCATAACAAAGTACCACATATTGGGTGGTTTAACCAACAGAAATTAAGTTTTTCACAGTTCTGGAGCCTGGAAGTCCAATATTAAGGTATTAGCAGGTTGGTTCCTTTTGAGGCCTCTCCTTGGCTCTCTGTGTCCTCACGTGGTTGTCCTTCAGTCCATGTTGTCTGCGTCCCAATCTCCTCTTCTTATAAGGACACCAGTCATATTGGAGTAGGGTACACCTCTATGACCTCATTTTACCTTAATTATCTCTTTAAAAGCCCTATCTCCAAATACAGTCACATTCTGAGGTACTAGGGGTTAGGACTTCCAACATATGAATTTGGGAGAAACACAATTTCACCCATAGCATTGTGAATTGGGCATACACATAGGAAATTTTAAAATATTTATGTAGGTTTTAACGAATCTTTCTAAAGTTGATACCTATGTAACTAACTACCACTAAAGACAATACAAAAGAATATTAGCAGTGCCCATAGTCCTGAGTGATCCATCCCAGTCACAATGGGATCTTCCCCCAACACCAAGAGGAATCCCATATCCTAATTTGAAATGTAGGTATTACCTGACTTTTGGATAGTTCTTACTATGGCTTATGAGTCCTAAAAATAGAATTTGATTGTGGCTGTTATTGATCTTTATATGAATGGAATCATATATTATGTGCTCTGTTTGCCCTTATGTCTTCTTCACAATAAGTGCTTTTAAGATTTGCCCATATTGGGACTTCCCTGACGGCACAGTGGTTGGGAACCTCCCTGCCAGTGTGGGGGACAGGGGTTCGATCCCTGGTCCGGGAAGATCCCACATGCAGCGGCACACAACTAAGCTCGTGCGCCACAACTACTGAGCCTGTGCCCTAGAGCCTGAGAGCCACAACTACTGGGCCTGCGCGCCACAGCTACTGAAGCCCGCGTGCCATGGAGTCCGAGTGCCGCAGCTGTGGAGTCTGAGTACTGCATCTGTGGAGCCCAAGTGCCACAACTACTGGAGCCCATGCGCTCTGGGGTCTGCATGCCACAACTGCTGAGCTCACATGCTGCAACTGCTGAGGCCTGAACACCTGGAACCCATGCTCTGCAACAGGAGAGGCTGCCATGATGAGAGGCCCGCACACTGCAGTGAGGAGTGACCCCCGCTTGCAGCAACTAGGGTAAGCCCCTGTGCAGCAAGGAAAACCCAACGCAGCCAAAATAAATAAATAAATAAATAAATAAATAAAGATTTGCCCATGTTATTCCATGTGTCTGTGTATCATCCATTTAAAGTGCTGTTGAGCAAGCAATTTATCTATCCATGCTACTGCTGATGCACCTTTGTATTGCTTTCAGTTACCAGTAATCAAAAGGATGCTACTGTGAAAGTTTCTGTCCAGGTATTCTGGTGCACATAAAAAAATGTATTTTTTATAGCAGAAGTTTACACACTTTTCTTAAGGACTCTTCATTGGGAAGGTATAAATATCTTAAATATTTATGAACTTAATAGAGGAACTTAAAAATATATAAGGCAAAATAAATGATAATATACAAATTGCAATTATAATTGGAGATGCTAACATTTCTTTCTCATGAATAGTTAGAACAAGTAGACAAAAACCAAATGAGTACAAAAATTTTATCTTGACTTAATTGCATTTGTAAACAATATACCCAATATTATTTGAACACACATTCTTTTTCAAGTGAACATAGACTATTCCCAAAGATAGGCATATACTGGGTGAAAAAATATCTGCTGATTGTAGGCTCTATAAACAAAAATTCCCATGCCCCTGCTGCTGCCATTGCTACTGTGTTTTGGTGGAGGAGCTTCCACCTCCTCCCTTCCTTGTATAGTCACTGCTGAAGACCTAGGCTTGGAGAGAAAGTAGAGTGCCCATGGACCACAAGTGCTGAGGGATAAAAGTGAGGCCACTTCAGACAGCCGTGCCACTCGGCCTTCCCATTCTTTCTCCCTGCCTGCTGAAGGCATTTCAGATTCCATGACTGTGGTAACTTTCACCACACACATCCCAGATACAACCACATTATCAGTCACTGACCTGATTGCAAGGCCCCCCCAGTCCTGCCTTCCTCCACACCAGATATTGATGAAATTGGGTGAAATTGAAGAGACTCCTAACTCTCCTTTTGCTGTTCCTGCTGACTCTCTTTCTACCTATAATTCCAGCCCACTGGGGATTCCACTGAAAAATGAGAATGGAGACCCCTTCCATTCTAGTGCCTCAGTCTTAGCTGTCTGATCTTCTATTTCTGACCTCCTTGCACCTCCTAGAACCACAGCCATCTCCTTCAAGCCTACCTCCTGCAAAATTGAGTTACCTACACCTGTGGTGTGGCTGTTCCTCTTTTTCTTATAGATCAGTCTTCTGGTCACTGCTACTAGTACCCCCAGCTTCACCAAGCAACCCATCACTGCTTCCATAGTCACTTCCAGTGTTGTAGCCAGTACATCAGCATATCTACTATGCGGCTGCTTTGGAGTTTGGTGTAACTGACATGGGTATCACTCCCCTCTACAGGCTTGAGAAAGGTGTCCCTTAGGCTCCCATGTGTGCTCCCCTCCATCTGACCAGGCCATCCTAGTGTGAAGCAGATATCCCCTGCAAAGGCTCCAGTCTCCACAAAGTCCCCTGTATTTATGGTCAGTAGCTCCATTCCAACTGCTCATCTTCCCTTTAGCCCAGGAGCCTCCTTTCAGCCCCATTTGGGGCCCCTGATGGGCAACAGCAGGGAACTACATCCCCCTATGCCTCTGTGTTTACTGTCCTACCCATCACTGACTCTGCAGTTTCCTCCACTCCAGCAGCCAGCAGCTTTGCAGACGGGGCATCCAAGCCTACCTTTGATGCTGATGAAATTTGTAAGGATATCACCCACTTCCCAGTCTCCTTCTGCCTCCAATAAAAACTTTTCCCCATTTTACGCAGCGCTCCCTCATTCTGAAAACACATTGCTCAGTGACAGCACAGCTTCAGCATCAGTCCTCACCAGCTTGCCTGTACAGTAGGTCAGCATCCCAACTCCAAATTTCAACTTTCTTTTTGACCTGGGAGCCCCCTATCAATCTACATATGGGAAAAATTAATCTCAACCCTTACCTAATGCCACACACAAAAGTTATCTTGAAATGGATCTAGACATTAATGTAAAAACTAAAATTATAAAACTTCTAGAAGAAAATGTAGGACAAATTTTTCATGGCCTTTAATAGGGAAAGCTTTTCTTAGATAGAACACAAAAAGCATGAACCATTAATAGAAAAAAAAAAGATAAATTGGACTTCATAAAAATTAAACACTTTAGCTCTTCGAAAGATTCCATTGAGAAAATGCATAGATAAGCTACGGATGGAAGATATATGTACATATTACAAAGGACTTGTAAGTAGGATATAAGAAGAACTATTACAATTCTTGAGGACCATTTTAGAAATCTGCCTACCAGAGTGAGCATATCTAAAATATCCTTAGTGTTTTATCTTTTAAAACACTTTTCATGGATGAATCTAGAGATTATCATACTAAGTTAAGTAAGTCAAAGACAAATATCATATGATATCACTTATATGTGGAATCTAAAAAAATGATACAAGTGAAATTATTTACAAAACAGACTCACAGATTTAGAAAACTTATGGTTACCAAAGGGGAAAGCTGTGGGGCGGGGGAAGGGATAAATCAGGAGGCTGAGATTAACATGTACACACTACTGTATATAAAATAGATAATCAACAAGGACCTACTGTATAGCACAGGGAACTCTGCTCAACACTCTGTAATAACGTATATAGGAAAAGGATCCAAAAAAGAATAGATATATGTATATGTATAAGTAAATAACTTTGCTGTACACCTGAAACTAATACAACATTGTAAATCAACTATACTCCAATATAAAATAAAAATTAAAAACAAAATAAAAACCAAACACTTTCTCACATACTTGTATATTTTAACAAGTAAAAATATAACAGTAACTATAAAAGCCACTTGAAGAAGAAGAAAAAATGCACAGATCAAGTTAACACGTTTCCTACTTTCTTTCCATAAACGTCAACTGGAGCTTATCTGCTCACTGACCAAAATGTTGCCTAACCTTTCCATTTATTACTAATTGATAATGTTGGGTTGAACTGGTAACTTCACAGCATGAGACAATATGCTAAATATGGTAAGATATAAGAGACAAAGGATGCAGAGGAAGTTGTAAGATTGAAAAAGAAAAAACAGAAGGTTTTTTTCTGAAACTGAAGCTATCTTACAGCCTCTGTAGAGTTAAACACTGAAACAAAGAATAAGCAAAAAGGGAAACTGATCTATTACAAAACAGATATTTTACAATTTTTGTTCCCTCATCCAAATCTAGTAAATAGTAGTAGATAATGAAACAATTTTCCAAAAAGCTTCACTCGCTTGGAAGTTTTTAAATACCCATGAACAACCCCCAGATCAAAGACAAAACTCCTACACTGAATTTTTTGTGCAAACCAAGCACAAAATAATGCAAAGGAAAACACCTAATAAAAATGAGTTTACAGGAAACAGCTAAAGTTGTTGTGTTAACTACTTAGTTATTATCATTGGCCTCCCGACTTTCCTTTCTTTAATCTGCTTTGTGATGCTGGGGATAGGACTCCTCACAGTCTCCTATGGCAGTTGGCCCCTCCTCTCAGGAAAATGGATAAACAAACTCTGGTGTATCCATACAATGAGTTACTACTACGAAATAAAATGGAATGAACTGTGGATTTAGGCAACAACTTAGATTAACCTAAAAATCGTTAAACTGACCCAAAAGAGAGGCGTACAAAAGGCTACCCAATGTATGCTTCCATTTGTATGAAATTCTAGAAGTGGAAAAACTAATTATAGTGTCAGAAAATAGATTGGTTAATTTTGGGAGCTAGATATGTGGATGGACTGACTGCAAAGGGGCAAAAGGGAATTTTTAGGATGATGGAATATTATTAGATCTGTATCTTAATTACTTTGTTAGATACCCAAGTGAATATATTTGTCAAAACTTACCAAACTCTCTATTTAAAATAGCTACATTTTATTTTACATAAATTTTACCTCAAAGACTTCACTAAAAAAATTGAAGCAAGAGTATAAAGAAGATCATCCTAAAGTCATTGTTCTATGAGTAGATTTGGCTATGCAGATGAAATTGACCATTATCATGGCAGAGAAGGAGACATTTTCTTCATGACTGTTACAAAAGTTTTTAAATATTAAAGAAATTCTTGAGAAAAGTATAATGTTAAGGTAGGGGTGTAGCAGGGAAGATAGGCAGTGGGGAGGAACAAGGCAAGAAAGAAGCAAATCAGCAAGCAGTCTTGAGTGGATGAAAGGCTTGGTGAATGAATATACAGGCAAAAGTCACAGGCTCTTTTTGGAGCAATTCCAACATCCTCTAATTGGAATTTCATGGGCCATGAGACCCCCACCTCCTGGGACACATGTGTCCGGACTGTGGAAATCTGATCTAGGCCAGGTCAATCAGATCCACACACACATACTCTTCCCCCTACCAGCAGGTGGGTCAGCACAGAGAGAGAAAAGTTCAGCCCCTGAAGAGGATCACTCATGGGTGGGCTGCCCTGACTCCCCATGGCTGGCAGTTCCCTGATTTACTCACTGCTGTGTCTCTGGGTCCAGTCAACCACCACCACCCCCCTGCCCCCAATCCTTCAGGAATTGCTCCATTATAGGTTAGTTTTGGCTGTTCTAGACTTCCACATAAATGCAGTATGCACTCTTTTATGTAAGGCTTCTTTCACTTAGTAAAATGTTGTTTGGATTCATCCCAGTTGTTTGTTGCCTGTTATCAGGGATTCTTCCCTTGATAGTTGAGTAGTATGAATTCTTTGTGATTTATTTTTCTATTTACTTATGGGTTGGCACCAGAGATATTTCCAGATTTTGCTTAATATGAATAAAGCTCCTATGAACAGACTGTGCAAGCATTTTTGTGTACACGTGTTTTCATTTCTTTTGGTTAAATTATTAGGAGTGAAATTGTGGTGTCAGAATAGGTGTGTTTAGTTTTATAAGAAACTGCATGGCTTTTTGTTTTTTCAAAGTGGTTGTACCATTTTATATTCTCATTAGATGTGAGAAGGGTTTCAGGTGCTCCATGCCCATGAGTGCACTTGGATTTGTTAGACTTGTAACCTTTATTCTTTCTGATGGTTGTGTGATGGTATCTCTCACTGTGGTTTAATTTTAACTTTCCTGATGACTAATGGTGTTGAGCATTTTTTTGAAAGGACTTATTGAACATTTGTGAATCACCTTTTGGAGAGGTTTTGCCTATTTTTTACTGGGTGGTTTGTCTTATTATTATTACTATTTAACCTAAAAGGAAAAAGAGAGTCAGCAGGAACAGCAAAAGGAGAGTTAGGATTTGGGCATCTCATTTCACGATCAATATTTCATGTGAGGATAGGCACAGGCGCAGACAGGTTTGGGGGCCTGACAGGCAGGGCAGCCAGGTCAGTGTCTATAATAATAAGGCAGAAGCTGGGATCTGCAAGGTGAAAGTGGCCAATGGCAGGAGTGTCTGCATTTGCTGCTGAAGGCAGGAAGAAAGAACAGGGAGGCTGGGTGGCACTGTAGTCTGACATGGCCTCAGATTTATCCCTCAACACTTGTGGTTCCATTGGAGCTCAGCTTTCTCCTACGAGCTTAGGGCCTCACCAATGACTACGCAAGGAGCCTAGGAGGGAGAGGCAGCAGTGGCAGTGGCAACAGCAGGGGCATGGGAATTTTTGTTTACAACTGTCAGATGTGGGTGGAGAGTTTCTTCTTGACAGAGTATCTGGAAGCTTTTCTCCCTTTGTCTTCTCTGACTTCAGTGAGGTCGGAGAGCTGGGTGGCCTTCACCAAAACTTTTTAAAAAGACCTCTTTGGCAGCAGGGGCAGGATGAGAGTGGGCCGAACAGCCCTGCTGCACCCAGATCAGTCCTCCAAAGAGAGGGGAAGCCTCCAGCAGGGCTAAAAGAGCTGGGGATGGCCTGGCCTTTGGTGATGGGCTCACAGAAGATGTTTTCATTTTCTTACTCAAAGTGTCTTCTGGACACTGGGAAATGGAGGTTTCCCTGCAGAGGCGTAGGACTTCATGGGAAGGAGGTGAGGACTTCACCACTCCTTTGGTCTCCAGAGCCCTGCATGGTGACGGTACACTCCCACTGCTTTGGGGCAGAGCGGGGAGCCCTTCTCTGATCATCTTTCCTTTGCTATTTTGTGTCCTCCTCTTAGCTCTTCCTTTTCTAGGGCTTTCAGTTCAGTCTCCTTCAGGCAGAGATCTAGGGGTGACTGGATGGCCCAGTCCTCACAGAGTCCTGCTCAAGTGCCAAGAGTCATTTTGCACCCTGGAGGAAGAATTGTCACCGTTCCTGAGTGGAGGAACATCTTGGGTGTGCAAGCAGACAGCAATGGCTTCTGAGACCTGAAGGTCAGACACACACATACCACACCAAGGTACGGACCCTCAGAGAGGAGCACTGAGCCTGCCAGGTCAGATCCTAGCTTAGCCTCTTAGCTGCGATGTAAAACTAGGGTGGTAATGGTTGCAGTCAACAGCCCAGGCGGAGGAGGGTTATTCAGACCTGACAGGGGAACGGAGCGGGCAGCGTGGTGCGAAGCTGGCTGAGGAAGTTGCCATGAAGAGTAACAGGAGCGCTGAAGGGTCCTCGGAGGGGACTGGGAAATTCGGAGAGATCTCCTGGCTTCTGATCCCTCCCAACGAGGCATGCGCTGTCCAGCGGAAGTTGGGTGACGCCACTGGGACACGTGACAGAGAAGGATGCGCGAGCAAAGGGCACGAAGAAGTAGCGACAAAGGGCAAAGGGCGAGGTCCAACGGCCGAACCCCAGCTGGCCTCTACCTCTTTGGGACTTGGCGCAGCTGTGAAGTGTGGCGGGTACCCAGACTCAGATGTGCCCCGCGCGCCCGTAGGAACCGTTCAGGACTACGGTTGCTCGGAGCCGGCGCGCAGGTCTGCAGGCCCTTCGGCTCCTGGTCCGGGGACAGTGGCTTCTGTGGTCAGTGCCAGAGCACCCTGCAGCGCTTTCCCCGGGGTCACCGGAGAGCAGAACCTGCCCAGAATCTGAGGAGCAGCCGAGATCCGGGTGGGGACCAAGCTCACTGGGATGGGGGAGGTATGAGAAGCCCGATGGGGGAGGGGAAGAGGGCTGCGCTGTCTCCCGGGGTGACTACGTACCCAGAGGGCCAGGGAGGCTGCGGCAGCACAAGTGCTAAGGGAGCAGACTCCAGAGCACATGGGGCACAAGAAGCTGGGGCCTTTCCTTTTAGGCAGTTGCCACCGATGGCATCATTTTACACTCACCGTCCTGCACCCCGTTCTCTGCCCCCAGGACCCTCTCAAGGCAACTCTCCAAGGCCCGGAGTCAGGCACCTTCTCCGAGGCTCTCCTGGAGAAAATTGAGCCTAGAGCCTCACCAGCTGGGCTGTCAAGGTGTCTGAGGTGAGGAACCTGAGCCCTGACCCGCTTGGATGCTGCACCCTGCATCATCCCTTCCTGGCAGGCAGGTTTTCTTTGCTTGTTTTTATGGATTTAGTAAAACAGCATTTTAGTTCTAGAACTTTCCTCAGCTCACACAGGTGGAGTGGCCCTGCCAGGATTTGACCAGACTATGGTGCTCTCTCATCATGGATGCGTCATGGGTAACCATTGTTTTAGTAGTCCTTAGGGACCTTAGCACCATGGCACACTTATAATGAGCATGCAGGTCTTTCTCTTTTAGTTCAACTCAGATGTCACCATTGGCCACACGGGGGCCCGGGTCTCCTCAGAAGATGCAGAGCAGGGATTGCTGTTATTACCACATCTACTTAGGGCATTTCTCTTCTAACTGAACGCTCTGCAAACAGTGAAGCTCTGTGTGACCTGTCTTCTCCTAAGGCCAAGGATAGGAGATGATGGTACATGAAGTGGGTCCAGGGTCCATCCTGGGCTAAAAGCCTTATGCCCCAATGGCACCAACATCTCTTGTAATAATTTGACCAGCTCTCAGGGTTTGGCCGAAATTTACAATTTATCAATATTAACTTTTCCGGTACAGTAGCATTACACACACACACACACACACACACACACACATTTAGGTCTTTTAAAATTTCTCTCAGCAATGTTTTGTAGCAGTGTCCACAAACTATGGCCTATAGGCTCAGTTTGGCCCCCATTTGTTTTTATAATGCCAGTGACTAAGTATAGTGTTAACATTTTTAAAGAGTTTTTTTTAAAAATGTATCTGTCTGTTTTTATTTTCTTTTTTTTTCATATCCCCCAGACATTTATTTTGTTGGTTTTGTGTTTGTTTATTGTTTGTTTTTAACATCTTTATTAGAGTATAATTGCTTTACAGTGGTGTGTTAGTTTCTGCTTTATAACAAAGTGAATCAGCTATACATATAGATATATCCCCATATCTCTTCCCTCTTGCGTCTCCCTCCCTCCCACCCTCCCTATCCCACCCCTCTAGGTGGTCACAAAGCACGGAGCTGATCTCCCTGTGCTATGAGGCTGCTTCCCACTAGCTATCGGTTTTACATTTGGTAGTGTATATATGTCCATGCCACTCTCTCACTTTGTCCCAGCTTACCCTTCCCCCTCCCCATGTCCTCAAGTCCATTCTCTAGTAGGTCTGCGTTTTAAAGGGGTTTTTAAAAATAAAAAGAAAAACATTTGAAAGAGGCCATCAGTGACTAGCAAAGCCTATAATATTTACTATCTGGCCCTTTAAGAGGAATTTTGCAACCACTGTTTTGTAGTTTTCTGTGACTAGGTCTTGCATAGCTTTAGTTAATTTATTCCTAAGTAATTTATGAGATTTGTAAATACTATAATGTATCTTTTCAATTTAAGCTTTCAATCGTTCATTGATGGTATACAGAAGATACATTTAAAAAATACATATTGATTTGTATACTGACACCTTGGTAAATTCTCTTTTGATTTCTGATAGCCTCTTCATTGATGCTTTAGGATTTTCTACGTACACAATAATGTTTTCTATGAATTAAATTTATATGATTAAAGCCATTTGAATTTCTCCTGTTTTAATCTGCATGCCTTTGAACTTCTCTTTCTTACCTTTACATTTGCAGGGACCAACAACTGTCAACATAGCACTGTCAGGCGATTGAGTCTTGCAGCAAACCACACAGCTGTCTGTGAGTGATTTTTCTCCCAGGGGCAAGGACAGGAGATGTACATCAGGTGGGGGCAGGGTCCACCCTGGCTGAAAAGCCTTCTGCCCAAAGTGCACCAATATCTCTTGGGATAATTTAATAGACCAGCTCTCAGAGTCTTGATTGGAACTGACAGCTTACCAATATTAACTTTCCACTCCACTAGCCCACACACACTCAACATACACACAGATACACAAACACATACGTGAATTGGCAGATGGTAGTATACAGAAAAATACCAATTGTTTTATATTGGGTTGGCCAAAAAGTTCGTTCAGGTTTTTCTGTAACATTTTACGGAAAAGCCTGAATGAACTTTTTGGCCAACCCAGTATATGCATCTTCTATACCAGCGCTTTGTTAAATTCACACCTTTCTTCCTCTGGTTTCTTTCTAGATTCCATAAGATTTTCTACGTACACGATCATGACTTCTATGCATCTAAGGCAATTTTACTTCTTATTTTTTAACCTGTACGACTTTTATTTACTTTTCGTGCATGCTACACTTGCCACAACCTCCAGTACAACGTCGTAGACAATGTGTACACAAGTGTAGACAATGGACCTCATTTTCCAGGTCGTGGTTTCTGGGGAAAAGTGTTCAGTATGCTGTTAACCGAGGTTTGTTTTGTTTTGTTTTGATGTGCACATTACCATACGAAGGAAATTCGCTCCAATTCCTACTTTGTTAAAAGATTTTTTTGAAATGAACATTAAATTTAGTCAATTAAGTTGTCCATAGCTATTGAGATAATTGCATGGCTGTACTCCTTTATTTTCTGAATATGATGAATTACACTGACTGATTTTTGTAATAGCTTTTTAAAGATATTCATGTACCACACAATTCACCCATTAAAGTGTAGAATTCAAGGGCTATTAGGGTATCCACAGATGTCCAAAAATCAGCACAATCAATTTTAAAACATTTTCATCCCCCCAAGAAACCTTGCACCCCTTAGGTGTTACCTCCCAATGCCCCTACGTCCCCCTGACCCAGGCAAACACCAATATACTTTCTGGATGAAAAATCTCTATGGATTTGCCAATTCTGGAAATTTCATTTCATATAAATGGAATCACAGAATATGTGGTCCTTTGTATTTGGATTCTCTCATTTACCATAAAGCTTTTTTTTAGTTGTAGTAACGTACACATAACATAAAATTTATCATTTTTACAATTTATAATGCACTTAGTGCATTCACATTGTTGTACAATCATTACCACTAGCCATCTTTAGAACTTTTTCACCATCCCAAACAGAAACTCTGTACCCATTAAACAATAGTTCCCCATTACTCCCTCAAGCCCATGGTAACCACTATTCTACTTTCTGTCTATGAATTTACCTATTCTAGGTACCTCGTATAAGTAGAATCGTATAATTTTTGTCCTTCTGTCTGGCTTATTTCAATTAGCATAATGTTTTCAAGGTTTATCTATGTTGTAGCCTGTATCAGAATTTCTTTTTAAGACTGAGTAATATTCCATTGTACGTATATGCCACATTTTGTTTATCCATTCATTGGTTGATGGACGCTTAGGTTGCTTCCACCTTTTGGTAATTGTGAATAATGCCACTATGAACATGGGTGTACAAATACCTGTTTAAGTCCCTGCTTTCAATTGTTTTGAGTATATGTCTAGGAATGGAATTGCTGAATCATAAGTAATTCTATGTTTAAGTTTTTGAGGAACTGCCATAATGTTTTCCATAGCAGCTGCACCATTTTACGCTCTCACAAGCAATGCACAAGCATTCCAGTTTCTCCACATTCTTGCCAACATTTATTTTCTGTTTCATTGATAACAACCATCCTAATGGGTATGGAATGATATATCACTGTGGTTTTGGTTTGAATTTCCCTAATGATAAGTGATGTTGAGCATCTTTTCATGTGCTTATTAATAACCAGTTCTTTGTTAGATATATATTTTGCAAATATATTCGCCATTCTATGGCTTGCCTTTTCAGTTTTTGAAATATGTCTTTTTTTGAGACGTTATTTTAAGTCTGTATTTTGTCTTTTAGTCTTGTGTATGGTTTTTATTTTTTATTTTTTTAAATAGATCTTTATTGGAGTATAATTGCTTCACAATACTGTGTTATTTCTGTTGTACAACAACGTGAATCAGACATATGCATGCATATGTCCCCATATCCCCTCCCTCTTGAGCCTCCCTCCCATCCTCCCTATCCCACACCTCTAGGTCATCGGAAAGCACCTAGCTGATCTCCCTGTGCTATGCAGGGAGATCAGCTAACTATTTTACATTCGGTAGTGTATATATGTCGCTGCTACTCTCACTTCACCCCAGCTTCCCCCTCCCACCCCGTGTCCTCAAGTCCATTCTCTATGTCTACATCTTTGTTCCTGCCCTGCAACTAGGTTCATCAGTACCAATTTTTTTTTTTTTAGATTCCATATATATGCGTTAGCATACGGTATTTGTTTTTCTCTTTCTGACTTACTTCACTCTGTATGACAGACTCTAGGTCCATCCACCTCACTTCAAATAACTCAATTTCGTTTCTTTTTATGGCTGAGTAATATTCCATTGTATATATGTGCTACATCTTCTTTATCCATTCATCTGTTGATGGACATTTAGGTTGGTTCCATGTCCTGGCTATTGTAAATAGTGCTGCAGTGAACATTGTGGTACATGTCTCTTTTTGAATTATGGTTTTCTCAGGGTATATGTCTAGTAGTGGGACTGCTGGGTCATATGGTAGTTCTATTTTTACTTTTTTAAGGGACCTCCATGCTGTTTTCCATAGTGGTTGTATCAATTTACATTCCCACCAACAGTGCAGGTGGGTTCCCTTTTCACCACACCCTTTCCACGATTTATTGTTTCTAGATTTTTTGATAATGGCCATTCTGACTGGCATGAGGTGATACCTCATTGTAGTTTTTATTTGCATTTATTTCTCTAATAATTAGTGATGTCAAGCATCTTTTCATGTGCCTCTTGGCCATCTGTATGTCTTCTTTGGTGAAATATCTATTTAGGTCTTCCACCCATTTTTAATCCAGATTGTTTGTTTTTTTGATATTGAGCTCCATGAGCTGTTTGTATATTTTGGAGATTAATCCTTTGCCTGTTGTTTCATTTGCAAATATTTTCTCCCATTCTGAGGGTTGTCTTTTTGTCTTGTTTATGGTTTTTTCTTTGCTGTGCAAAAGCTTTTAAGTTTCATTAGGTCCCATTTGTTTATTTTTGTTTTTATTTCCATTACTCTAGGAGGTGGATCAAAAAAGATCTTGCTGTGGTTTATATCAAAAAGTGTTTTTCCTATGTTTTCCTCTAAGAGTTTTACAGTGTCTGGCCTTACATTTAAGTCTTTAATCCATTTTGAGTTTATTTTTGTGTATGGTGTTAGGAAGTGTTCTAATTTCATTCTTTTATATGCAGCTGTCCAGTTTTCCCAGCACCATTTATTGAAGATGCTGTCTTTTCTCCATTGTATATTTTTGCCTCCTTTGTCATAGATTAGGTGACCATAGGTGTGTGGGTTTATCTCTAGGCTTTCTATCCTGTACCATTGATCTACATTTTTGTTTTTGTGCCAGTACCTTATTGTCTTGATTACTGTAGCTTTGTGGTATAGTTTGAAGTCAGGGAGCCTGATTACTCCAACTCCATTTTTCTTTCTCAAGATTGCTTTGGCTATTCGGGGTCTTTTGTGCTTCCATACGAACTGTAAAATTTTTGTTCTAATTCTGTGAAGAAGGCTATTGGTAGTTTGATAGGGATTACATTGAATCTGTAGCTTGCTTTGGGTAGTATAGTCATTTTCACAATATTGATTCTTCCAATCCAAGAACATGGTATATTCTCCATCTGTTTATGTCACCTTTGATTTCTTTCATCAGTGTCTTATAGTTTTCTGAGTACAAGTCTTTCACCTCCTTAGGCAGGTTTATTCCTAGGTATTTTATTCTTTTTGCTGCAATGGTAAATGGGAGGGTTTCCTTAATTTCTCTTTCTGATTTTTCGTTGTTGGTGTATAGGAATGCCAGAGATTTCTGTGCATTAATTTTGTATCCTGCAACCTTACCAAATTCACTGGTTGAATAGTAGTTTTCTGGTTGCATCTTTAGGATTTTCTGGTGGCATCTTTAGGATTTTCTATGTATAGTATCATGTCATCTGCAAACAGTGACAGTTTTACTTCTTCTTTTCCAATTTGGATTCTTTTTATTTCTTTTTCTTCTCTGATTGCCGTGGCTAGGACTTCCAAAACTATGTTGAATAAGAGTGGCAGGAATGGACATCTTAGTGGAAATGCTTTCAGTTTTTCACCATTGAGTATTATGCTTACTGTGGGTTTGTCATATATGGCCTTTATTATGTTGAGGCCCACTTTCTGGAGAGTTTTTATCATAAATGGGTGTTGAATTTTGTCAAAAGGTTTTTCTGCATCTATTGAGATGATCATATGGTTTTTATTCCTTAATTTGTTAATGTGGTGTATCACATTGATTGATTTGTATATATTGAAGAATCCTTGCATCCCTGGGATAAATCCCACTTGATCATGGTGTATGATCCTTTTAATGTGTTGTTGGATTCTGTTTGCTAGTATTTTGTTCAGGATTTTTGCATCTATGTTCATCAGTGATATTGGTCTATAATTTTCTTTTTTGTGATATCTTTTTCTGGTTTTGGTGTCACGGTGATAGTGACTTCGTAGAATGAATTTGGGAGTGTTTCTCACTCTGCAATTTTTTGGAAAAGTTTGAGAAGGATTAGTGTTAGCTCTTCTCTAAATGTCTGATAGAATTCGCTTCTGAAGCCATCTGGTCCTGGACTTTTGTTTGTTAGAAGATTTTTAATTACAGTTTCAATTTCATTACTTGTGATAGGTCTGTTTATATTTTCTAATTCTTCCTG
The DNA here is from genome assembly GCF_965194825.1 of Balaenoptera physalus. Taxonomy (NCBI): domain Eukaryota; kingdom Metazoa; phylum Chordata; class Mammalia; order Artiodactyla; family Balaenopteridae; genus Balaenoptera; species Balaenoptera physalus. Next base: position 17,305,095 of record NC_138900.1, on the reverse strand, counting down.
ATTCAGTCTTGGAAAATTGTACCTTTCCAAGAATTTGTCCATTTCTTTGAGGTTGTCCATTTTATTGGCATATAGTTGTTTGTAGTAGTCTCCTATAATCCTTTGTATTTCTGCAGTGTCAGTTGTGATTTCTCCCTTTTCATTTCCAATTTTATTGATTTGTGTCCTTTCCCTTTTTTTCTTGATGAGTCTGGCTAAGGGTTTATCAATTTTGTTTATCTTCTCAAAGAACCAGCTTTTAGTTTCACTGATCTTTGCTATTATTTTCTTCATTTCTGTTCCATTTACTTCTGCTCTGATCTTTATGATTTCTTTCCTTCTACTGACTTTGCGTTTTCTGTGTTCTTTTTTCTCTAGTTGTCTTTATTTGAGATTTTTCTTGTTTCTTGAGTTGAGATTGAATTGCTATAAACTTCCCTCTTAGAACTGCTTTTGCTGTGTCCCATAGGTTTTGGGTCGTCGTGTTTTTGTTGTCATTTGTTTCTATGTATTTTTTAATTTCTTCTTTGATTTCTTCAGTGATCTTGGTTATTTAGTAGTGCACTGTTTAGCCTCCATGTATTTGTGTTTTTTTCAGTTTTTTTTCCTGTAATTGATTTCTAATCTCATAGCATTGTGGTCAGAAAAGATGCTTGATACTATTTCAGTTTTCTTAAATTTTCCAAGGCTTGATTTGTGACCCAAGATGAGATCTATCCTGGAGAATGTTCTGTGTGCACTTGAGAAGAAAGGGTATTCTGTCACTTTTGGGTGGAATGTTCTATAAATATCAATTAAATGTATCTGGTCTGTTGTGTCATTTAAAGCTTGTGTTTCCTTATTTATTTTCTGTTTGGATGATCTGTCCATTGATGTAAGTGGGGTGTTAAAGTCCCCTACTATTATTGTGTTACCATCAATTTCTCCTTTCATGGTTGTTAGCATTTGCCTTATGTATTGAGGTGCTCCTATGTTGGGTGCATAAACATTTATAATTGTTATATCTTCCTCTTGGATTGATCCTTTGATCATTATGTAGTGTCCCACCTTATCTCTTGTAACAGTCTTTAGTTTAAAGTCTATTTTATCTGATACAAGTATTGCTACTCCAGCTTTCTTTTGATTTCCATTTTCATGGAATATCTTTTTCCATCCCTTCACTTTCAGTCTGTATATGTCCCTACGTCCGAAGTAGGTCTCTTATAGATAGCATATATACGGGTCTTGTTTTTGTATCCATTCAGCCAGTCTGTGTCTTTTGGTTGGGGCACTTAATCCATTTACATTGAAGGTTATTATCGATATGTATGTTCCTATTACCATTTTCTTAATTGTTTTGGCTTTGTTTTTGTGGGTCTTTTTCTTCTGTTGTGTTTCCCGCCTAGAGAAGTTTCTTTAGCATTTGCTGTAAAGCTGGTTTGGTGGTGCTGAATTCTCTTAGCTTTTGCTTCTCTGAAAAGCTTTTGATTTCTCTGTTGAATCTGAATGAGATCCTTGCTGTGTAGAGTAATTTTGGTTGTAGGTTTTTCTCTTTCATCACTTTAAGTATATCCTGCCACTCCCTTCTGGCCTGCAGCGTTTCTGCTGAAAAATCAGCTGATAACCTTATGGGGATTCCTTTGTATGTTATTTTTTGCTTTTCCCTTGATGCTTTTAATATTTTTTCTTTGAATTTAATTTTTGTTAGCTTGATTAATGTGTCTTGGTGTGTTTTTCCTAGGGTTTATCCCGTATGGGACTCTCTGTGCTTCCTGGACTTAGGTGACTATTTCTTTTCCCATGTTAGGGAGGTTTTCCACTATAATCTCTTCAAATATTTTCTCAGTCCCTTTCTTTTTCTCTTCTTCTTCTGGGACCCCTATAATTTGCGTGTTGGTGTGTTTAATGTTGTCCTAGAGGTCTCTGAGATTGTCTTCAATTCTTTTCATTCTTCTTTCTTTATTCTGCTCCTCGGCAGTTATTTCCACCATTTTGTCTTCCAGCTCACTTTTTTGCTCTTCTGCCTCAGTTATTCTGTTACTGATTCCTTCTAGTGTATTTTTCATTTCAGTTATTGTGTTGTTCATCTCTGTTTGTTCTTTAGTTCTTCTAGATCTTCATTAAACATTTCTTGTATTTTCTCAATCCGTGCCTCCATTCTATTTCTGAGATTCTGGATCATCTTACTATCATTACTCTGAATTCTTTCTCACGTAGATTGCCGATTTCCTCTTCATTTATTTGGTGTTGTAGGTTTTTACCTTGCTCCTTCATCTGTGACATATTTTTTTGCCATCTCTTTTTTTTTTTTTTTCAGTGAGTGGAATTGTGTTCCTGTCTTACTGGTTGTTTGGCCTGAGGCTTCCAACACTGTAGTTTGTCGACTGTTGGGTAGAGCTGAGTCTTGGTGCTGAGATGAGGACCTCTGTGAGACCTCACTCTGATGAATATTCCCTGGGGTCTGAGGTTCTCTGTTAGTCCAGTGGTTCAGACTCAGAGCTCCCCCAACAGGAGCCTCTGCCCAACCTCTGGCTTGTGGACCTAGATCCCACAAGCTGTGTGCAGTGGCCAAAAAAAAGAAAAGAAAAAAAAAAAAGAACAATAACAAAGTAAAAAAATATAATTAGACTAGGAAACTAACAGATAAGTTAGAAAGAATATAAAAATAAAAATATAGATTAATCAACAACCAGAAGGTACATCAGTACTTTTTTACCATAGCAAAAAGGAGGAGGAAGGAAAAGAAAAAAAGAAAAGAAAAGAAAGAAAGAAAAAGGGGGAAAAGGCCTTGGCTGTGGAGGGCGGGGCCTAGGCAATGGCGAGGTTTGGGCGGTGGGCAGGGCCTATGCTTAGGACCCACAGGGCTGGAAAAGGCCCTGGGGGCTGTGGGGGATGGCGCTTAGGCTCAAGGAACAGAAGGGGCCCACGCGTGCCCCACACCCCTGGTCTCAGAGGCCGGCAGGCTTCCTGGCTTGAGTGGGCGGGGCAAATGCCCTCCTCTCCTCTCCTGCTCCTCTGGTCCCTGAGGGCCCCTCCTGCCTGCCTCTCCTGATCTCCCCGGCCTCCCTCCTATGCCCCCAGGACTGATGCAGCCAGGAGGAGCTTGTGTATGGTTTTTAAATAAAAGGTTTCTATTTTGGAAGAAACTTATTTCTTGATATTTTACTTCATGATCTTTTTATTCTTAAGAACTCCTTCATATCCCAAGGCTATAATCAGAGTCTCTTACATTTTGTTCTAAAACATTCATAACTTTGCTTTTAATATCTGGTATCGCGAATCCTTCTAGAATCTGTTTTTTGTGACGGTTTGAGGTGAGGATGTCAGCATTTCTCGCGACGCACAGAGCCAGTGATCTCAACCATCATCCCACTATGTTCTCCATTCTTATTTTCCCCTTCTATGAATTCATCCCTAGTTTGTTTCCATAGTTCCAGTGACCAACAATCATTGATGAGTCATATATTTTATCCTAGACTTAAAATTTTCAATAATTACAGAGTGGCATGAATTCTTTCCTCCATTGTTCTTCCAGGCCCAAGAACCTGGATGCCAAGCCCATCCTCTCTGGGTGAAGTGTGAATGTGGTAGAATGCTTGGCCTAAGTCTAATTTAAAGAAAAAGACACAAAAGAGATATTAAAACATTTTTTTAAAGACTAGAATAGTAAAGTGCGCTCAGCAGGGATGATCTGGCCTACAGTGGGTCAGATGTTGGGGAAAAGCACAGAGGGAAGAAGCAAAGGTGAATCACCCTGTCTTTCCCTCAGGGACTTCAGAAGTAAGCACATGAAGTCATAAAATGTAGCTACTTACATATCCTATTTGCTGAGTCCCAGAAAACTTTGAAAAGTTAAGTCTGGCTCCACCTGTTGCCACTCATACAAGTCAGTTCTTCCACAGATTAGTCAAAGAAGGAAGACGTGGGCACGGGATGAATTAATATGAAGAAGGCTTTATATATTTAATCTGGAAAGGAAAGTGGAAGAACCATTAAGAAAAATGGGTAAGGGGAAAAGGGGCAACTGTAGGCAGCAGGGGAAGGGGTGGTTCTACCAGTCTCAAAACTAGAGGAAAGCTGGCCCAGAGCTTGGGTCTTCCAGGCTAACAGTCAAGTGCAGCATGGTTGATACTTACAGATCTCTCTCTTCTCTCCACAGTGAACTTCTCAAGCTAGTATTGACCTCTGACCAGCCTCATCTGAACCCATACCTTATGGCATATACAAAAGCACCTGGAGGCACTGGGCCTCCCGCTTGCTGTAGGAGGAAAAAGAGCCAGTTACATTTGTTTGATGCCACTGGAATGGTCTGAGCTGAGCCTCTTCCCAGCAGAGGGAGGTTCACTCATGGTGGACAGTGGCCATCTGCTGCCATTTCTAGAGGAAGCTCTTGCCTGGGCTGTTGAGTTCCTGGTTCTTTCACTAGAAGAAAATGAATAGGTTGGTGATTCAACATTTTGCATCTCCAATGAAGACCTGGGCAGGTGAAGAGGGTGCCTCAAAGATAGGCTGCTGTTCACTGTGCCCACTGCACATTTACTCTGACTGTAGGTAGGAACAAGCGTGCCTGAATCACAGGTATCTTCTCAGTGGAGTTGGCTCCTACAAAGTCAACAGTGGGTACCCTGGCTGGGTAGGCCCCAGATGTTCTGACTGAAGGAGAGAATAGAAGTGTCTTCCTAAAAATGTATGGTGTTGTCCCTGATGGCTGCAACAGATATGCTCTGGCCATTAGCACCTTACGTGCTCTGAATGATAGGGGAACCAGAAGACTCTCCAGACACAGGTATGGAGCTGTCTCCTCCCATTGCACCACCTGCACTCTGGACTGGAAGGTCCCTCGTGTCTGACTGGATTCATGAACAGTAGTATCTCCAGTCACAAGTGTGGTGCCAGCCCCTCTGACAGTAATAGCCGTGCTCCCCTAGGTGTCCGACAGAAGGCTGGAATGGAAGTGTTTGTCTGTCCAAATGTAGGAAGAGAACTAGGTGCCCCAAAGATGGAAGTGGGTCTGGGGACAGGCACAGTGACCCCAAAGCTGCCGCTACCTAAACGGGCCTAGATGCTGGTGGTATACTCCCACTGCTATGGTGCCCCCTTCTCTGACAGTCCTGCCTTTTGGTCACCATTTGATTGTCCTCCATCATAGTTATTGTGCTGTCCCTTCCTGATGTGACACGTGTTCTGAACAGGTAGTAGCCAGGTGCTCTGACTGTAGGTGGGAACAAAATGGCCTCCAACACAGGTGTGGCGTTGGAACCTTCAGGGCTGCAGATGTACTCTGGCCAGGTGTGTCCCAGATGGTCTGACTGTGGGTGGGAACAGAAGTAGCTCCAGCACAGTTATGGTGCTGGCCCCTCCCACTGCAACTGATGTGCTCCAGCAGCGTGGCACCCGTGTGATCTACACTTAGGCAGAAGCAGCAGTGCCTCGGACACGCATTTATGATCAGTGATGCTGTCTCCTTCAGTAGGGACAGGCGTGCTTGGCTGGGTGGGCCTCAGCTGCTCTGACTGTAGGCAGGAAGGAAAGGTCTCCCAGGACAGATTTCTGCTCCATACAACTGGTCTCTCTAATTGCAGTGGGGGTGCTGTAGGCCGACAGGTACCCAGGTCTAAGCCTACCCAATGTGAGCTTTGGTGCTGGGGGTTCTCCTGAGCCTGGCTCCAAAGCTGGGTGCCCCAGACATGGTACTGGGGTTTCAGATGGACACAATGACCCCAAAGCTGCCACCACCCAAAGGGGTCTGGATGCTGATGGGACATTCCCACTGTTATGGTGGCTCCTCCTCTGACAGACCTGCCTTTTGATCACTATTTGATCCTCCTCCTCCTATGCTATCCCTTTTCTGTGAGCTCCTAGTGCCATCAACCAGATCTCCTTTAAGCAAGGATCTGGGGAGTGATTGGATGGCCCAGGCCTCATATAGGTAGCTGCCTGCTCAGGGAGCGAAGGGAGGAGAGTCACTTTCCCTGGAGAAACTGACCTTTACTTTTTCTGAGTGGCCGCACATCTTTGAGGTGCAATCACACAGCACTGTCATTTGGAGAGTCTTACCAGGACACCAGAGGAAGGATCTTGGGAAGGAGCCCTGAGCCTGCCGGATCAGATAAGGCCTCTTCGGGGCAATATAAAACTGAGGGGGTAAAGGCCCTGGATCTGGGTAGAACCTCCTGGGAACAGGGTTGAGGAAGGGCACAGGTGCTGCAGAGAGATACCTGCCAGAAGGGGGTGAGCTGGGCCTGGCACAGGGGCTGGGCAGGAGTGAAACTGGCTGAGGAAGTTGCCCATGAAGGGCAGTGAACCTGGGAGTGTAGTACGCAACTTGGAGAGCTCTCCTAGCTACCTGCTCCTGCAAGGTAAAGCATGCACTGTTCACCTTGATGCTTGTGAAACAGTATTGGAACGCATGACAGAGAAAGGGCCCGCCAGCAAAGGGGAGTGATGAAAAGGCATGAAAGGGCAAAGGGCAAAGCCCAGCTGCCCAGCCCCAGCAGAGTTTTCTAGCTCTTCGAGACAGCCTTTTGCAAGTGTTTGGCACCAGAGGTACCCTGCGGTCTGGGAGACTATTCAGGATTCTGGACTCTAGGAGCCTGCATAACTGTCATCCCCAGGTCTGCAGGTTCCTCAGCACCTGACCCAGGCTCAGCAACCAGTCCCTATGAGTCCCCCAGCCCTTTTTTTCCCAGGGTTGTCGCAGGGCAGAGCCTGCTCAAAGCCAGAGGCCAAAGTGCCAGAGCAACCTAGGTCCTGCCAGGGTGGGGGCCAGCTCACAGGAGTCAGGGTAAAAGAGATAGGGGTTGGGGTGTCAACTCTGTTCCAGTCATTGCCCAGGCGGCCTGGGATGGCTGCAGGAAGACAGGGGCTAAGGTGGGGAGGAAAGGATAAGCAGCCTGGGTGCGACTTCCCCAGCCTCCTCCTTTCAGGTGGCCACCGCCGACCACACCGTTTACCCCACGCCCTCCCCCTCTCATGCTAGTAGCTCAGGGCTACCAGACACCGTCTCCTCCGGGACCTCTCTATCGCTGCTCCAGATCCAGGAGCAGATATGCCTTCTCTGTGGCCACCTTGGAAAGGTGCAAGGCCCCAGCATCCCAGCCAGGGAGTTTTCTGAGGTGGGGCTACGGCACCCTGACCTGACCTGACCAGATAGATGCTGTACCGCACAACATAACCTTCCAGGCAGGCGGGTTCTCTTCAATTCTTTTTAAATAGTTTACAAACAGCATTTAACCCTTAGAACCCTCAGGTCACAAACATGGTAGTGGAGAAGCCAGGATTTGAGCTCAGGCTGTCTGATTCCAGAGCTCATGCGTTATCCGCCTGACTGTGGTGCCTCTTCTTCATGTAGGCATCATGGGTGACCAGCTTTATAGTCCTTAGGGTGCTTAGCACCACGGCACACCTCTGATGAGCACATGCAATGCATAGTAGGAGGTCTGAATTGGTTCAGCTCAAGGCACCCACAGGCCACACTGGGCTCTGGTATTTTCAGAATCTTCTGGGAGCACCAGAAAGTAGGACAAAGAGCAGAAATTGTCAGAATTACCCTTCTAATTTCTTTGCTAAGTGAGCCATGCAGCAAACTGCCTAGCTGTCTGTGAGCTGTCTTCTTCCAGGTGCAGGACAGGAGATCACTTAATGCAGAATCCACCCTGGCTGAAAAGTCTTATAACTCAAGGACACCAACACCTCTTGTAATAATTCCACAGATCCACTTTAAGGACCCTGATCAAAATGGACAACTTACCAATATTAATTTTTCCACTCCACCGGAATGGTACATATTTCCTTATATTTAGGACTTACACATTTTCTTTCAGAATATTTTGTAGTAGGGGTTGACAAATTACAGCCCATGGGCCAAGTTCACTCCACAGCCTGTTTTTGTAATGCCAATGGGCTGAGAATCATATTAACAGTTATTAAAGTTTTTTTAAAAAGGAAAAAAAAAAGAAAAAGAAGAAGAATACACAACAAGATCACGTGTAGCCTGTAAAGCCCGTAATATTTACTATCTGGCCCTTTACAGAAAAATTTGCCAACACCTCTTTTGTAGTTTCAGTGTATAGGTATTATACAACATTTGCTAATTTATTCCTAAGTATTTCATAAGGTTTTTATATGCTATCGTAAATTTTATCTTTTAAATTTTAGTTTTCAATCATTTGTTGGTAGAAAATACAATTGATTTTTATATATTGACTTTGTATGCTGGAACCTTACTAAATTTACTCTTTACTTCTAGTAGATTCTTTGTAGATTCCATAGGATTTTCTATTTACACAATCGTTTTCAAAGAATAAAGATAGTTTTACTTCCTCCTTTTTATTCTGTATGCCTTTGCTTATTTTTCTTACCTTTATATTTGCTACAACCTACAATAAAATACTGAGAAAAAGTAGAGCCAACAGACACTGTTTTCCAGTTCTTGGTCTTAGGGGAAATCGTTCAGTATGCTATTAAATGAAGGTTTGTTATAGATGCACTTTATCACTTAAAGGAAATTTCCTCTAAATCCTATTTTGCTGAAAGATTTTTTTTTGAAGGGGACATTACATTTTGTCAGTTACCTTGCCCACAATTTTAAGAGAATCACATAGCTTTCCTCCTTTATTTTCTTAATATGATGAATTACTTGATTGTTTTTTGAGTGTTAAACTAACGTTGCATGCCTGGGACAAATCCTACTGGTACTTCTAGATCAACCTTTTCTATTTGGTTGGATTAGATCTCCTAAAATTTTGTTAAAGATTTTTAATGTCTATATTCATGAGGGATATTAAACTATGAATTTCTTTACTGTTGGGCTTTGGTATTAGGGTAATGCTTGCTTTGTAGAATAAGTCAGGAAAAGTTTACTCCTTCTATATTCTCTGAAAGAGTTTATATAACACTGGTAAAATATCACCCTTACATGTTTGATACAATTCACCAGGAAAAATCGTCTGCATCTGCAGTTTTCATCAAGGAAAGGAGTTTATAGCCACTTGTTATTTGTTTAATATCTGTCAGAACTGTAGTGAAGCTCCCTTCTTTATTCCTGATACTGGCCATTTGATTTTTTCCCTTTTTATTTCTTGATCAAACTTGCTGGAGTTTTACCAATTTTATTAATTTTTTAAAGATCCAGTTTTAGCTTTGTTAATTTTCTCTAATGTACATTTTCTATCTCTACTCTTCTGTTATTTATTTCTACTTACTTTGGATTTAATTTGTTCTTGTTTTCTCTAATCTTAGAATTGAAAATTATATCCTTGTTTTTAAATTAAATCTCACTTATTTTTTCATATAAGCACTTAGATCTGCAACATTCCCTTAAGTACTGCTTGGGCTGCATCCCACAAATTTTGATTTGCTGTACTTAAATTCAAAATATTTTCTAATTTTCATTATTTCTTCTTTGATCCATTGGTTATATAAAAGTTTGTTTTGCTTTATTTATAAATATTTGAGTATTTTCTATATATCTTACTGTTTTTTATTTCTATTTTAATTCTATTGTGGTCAGGTAAAATATTCTGGATGATTTCTAGATTATATTAGTAAATGTAATATGGGTAGATGTAATTAATACTGCAGAAATTGTCTGAAGTTCATAGATTTGTCAGTACCCTTGCTGCCATGATTTGTCCTGGTTATCAGTCATAAATCCAGTTATTATTTTAAAATATTGTATGCTAGAGAAATAACCAAATTTCCTTGTCAAGTGAACTCTCTTTACCCAAGGCCATTTCAAGTCTTTTGTTGTTCACAGGTGGTTTTTGTTTTACTCTGATTCTTCCCTGAAAGCATTTGCAACCAGCTACCAGCCAAAATAATTTGTTTTCAACAGAAAGAACTATCTCAGAAACCCATAGAAAGAACTTTGACATGTACTCTGGAGTACATGTTTCTAAAGGCATTGCTTAAATAACTTTGAGTCCATGCAATTGACTAAGCATGGCTTTCCGGAACACTAGCAGAGAAGCTGATGGGTTCATAAAACTGCTAACCCAAGATTAAGCTGAACAAGAATTAATTACCTGGGCCTGAATGAACTGATGAAAGATGATTATGATTTTTGTTTGGAACATTGCTGGTTTTTAATGGTCTATTCTGGATATAAGGAGCCCTTTTCCTTTACTCCTAAGCTATTGATAAGTTGCAGCAGTTTAGTAGATTATACTTTTGTAAATAAAAATGAAATATTTTGGGCTTCCCTGATGGCGCAGTGGTTAAGAATCCGCCTGCCAATGCAGGAGACACGGGTTCGAGCCCTGGTCCGGGAAGATCCCACATGCCGCGGAGCAACTAAGCCCGTGCGCCACAACTACTGAGCCTGCGCTCTAGAGCCCGCGAGCCACAACTACTGAGCCCGCACACCACAACTACTGAAGCCTGCGTGCCTAGAGCGTGGGCTCCGCAACAAAAGAAGCCACCGCAATGAGAAGCCTGCGCACCACAACGAAGAGTAGCCCCCGCTCGCCACAACTAGAGAGAGCCCGCGCGCAGCAAGGAAGACCCGACGCAGCCAATACATACATACATACATACATACATATATACATAAATAAACAAAATTTAAAAAAAAAATTTAAAAAATGAAATATTTATCTTTTCTCCCTGACTGATACCTCTAACATTCAGAAAATTTTATTGATTGTTCTTATTTTTATGGCAATAAAGTTATCTACGTAAGTTCAATAAGAGTCAGCCCTCTTCATATCAAGACATAATTGGAAACATTGTTTATGTTACCAAGGCTTCCACTGGAATGTCGTATTTGAGGAAGATGCATAAAATCAAATATGACAAGATAGTATTAAGGAACCGAGGATGACTTTATGGAGCCAATGATTACAAAGCTCTCTTTGAAAAATCTGCTTGTATCTGACTTAGTGTTCTCAGCCTTACAGGTGAGAAAGGAAGGTCACTAGGATACTTTGGGGATCTTAAGAAGAAAAAGTTTACCCAAATCTATATGTACTGAAGGCAAAATCTGGTGGTGAATTCTCAGCTTTGCTTCCTAGCCTTGAGAAGCTTCAAAAGTCTGATCTAAGATTCCTTATTAGAAGTTACAGCAAAGGGACTTCCCTGGTGGCACAGTGGTTAAGAATCCGCCTGCCAATGCAGGGGACACGGGTTCGGTCCCTGGTCCGGGAAGATCCCACATGCCATGGAGCAACTAAGCCCACGTGCCACAACACTTAACCCCCGCTCCACAACTACTGAAGCCCACGTGCTCTAGGGCCTGCGTGCTGCAACTACTGAGCCCGCATGCTGCAACTACTGAAGCCTGCACACCTACAGCCTGTGCTCCGCAACAAGAGAAGCCACTGCAATGAGAAGCCCGCACACCGCAACGAAGAGTAGCCCCCACTCGCTGCAACTAGAGAAAGCCTGCACGCAGCAACGAAGTCCCAACGCAGCCAAAAAATATATATAAATAAATAAAAAGAAACTTTATTTAAAAAAAAGTTACAACAAAGCAAACTTTGAAAGGCCCACGTGGTAAATTACCATTCTTGCTGTGCTTATGTAAGTAAGGCCAAATCTAATAAGACCAAATCTAATAAGACTTGTTTATTTTGTAAACAAGATTCAAAAGCTGTATGACTCTACAGAGAAATTTTATGTTTCAAGTGCACCCCTGTGAGTTATTAGATTATAATCTTGTGCATTATCTTTGAGCTATTTTTCACCTCTTAGTAAACTCCATTTTATGTTCAACTTTGATATCTACCTGTACATTTTATCCTGCCTCTTGTACATTTTATCAATAATTAAAATTTCCAGTTTTTCTCCCATCTTCCTGACTTGGCATCACTAAGAACTAAAATTGCCCTTTTCCCAAAGCCGCACAAACTCAAGCTGGTCAACTTGATATAAACTTCAGATAAATCACCACAATATATTAACACATATATGTGGAATCTAGAAAAAGAGTGTAGATGATCCTATTTGCAAAGCAGAAATAGAGACACAGATGTAGAGGACAAATGTATGGGTACCAAGGGGGAAGGGGGAGGTGGGAAGAACTGGTAGATTGGGATTGACATATATACCTTACCGTGTATAAAACAGGTAACTAATGAGAACCTACTGTACAGCACAGGGAACTCTACTTGGTGCTCTGTGGTGACCTAAATGGGAAGGAAATCCAAAAAAGAGGAGATATATGTATACATAAGGCTGATTCACTTTGCTGTACAGAAGAAACTTACACAGCAGTGTAAAGCAACTATACTCCAATTAAAAAAAAAATCACCACCATAGGCCATGTACAGTCAACCTTTGTGCCTCCTGTTGTGTGAGCCACTGGAAAAAGTTCACCAGAGTATCCAATGCCATCACCAAAAACATTCAAACTGCAGAGGATGCTTTGAGCCCAACATCTATAAATCTCCTCGAATGATCGTCCTCAGAACTCAGCAATTAGGTTAACAGTCTGCTCCAACCATTAATCTTTGCTTTTATTTTCTTAGAAACTCCTTTCAGTAATGCCTGACTGCTAGCACCAGCCAGCAAATATCCTCTGCTACCAAGTCTCAATAAATGCTCAACTGGTCCTTAATGAACAAAAAGCAACAGAACAAGAAATGGACTTAGATTGTACAGGGGAAAGAAGAATGCCTCTTTTTTTCCTTGGACAGGAGGAGGGAATAACAAAGACTCTCCTGAATTAAACTTTAGTCAGACTCCTCAAGCCCTCTAGGCCTCGACTTTGACATCTTTCTATGTCTGGCCTGCACTGCCCGGTCACAGCAAAAATCTTGCTAAGTCAGTTTAGCCAGAATCCCCCACACTCCATATCTGATCAAATTTTCATCCTTCACCATCCCCCAGGAGCTACCTGATCACGCTGGCCTGCCTTCAGCAAGAATCTTATTGGCTCTTTTTAACTAGAATCTCCCTTAACCCCGAGGTTTCCTCTGAGTAATTTTCCATCCACTGACTGCCACTCTGTTCCTTGGCTATAAATCCCCACTTTCACTTGTTGTATTCAGAATTGAGCCCAGTTTGATACTGAAATCTAGTTCTCCATTGCAATAGTTCCTAAATAAAATGTTTTTATTACTTTAACTACTGTTTGTTTTTTAACATATGTAAGCATATGAATTAAGAAATACTATCAGGATAAAAGTGTTGCTTCTGGATTGGAAACAACCTCTGGCTATTCAGATTGGGAAGTTTTCCGTTTGATCCAGTGGCACGCTCAGCACCACCACTACGCACTTCATACCCCTCCCCCCATCATCCCCCTCACGACATTGTCTGGAGCTTTTTCTCTCTTGTCATTGACCAGATAAATTGAGGCTCACAACATTGAACTCTAAAGCTTCAGTCTACATATGTTTTTTAAAAAACATGATAATATTTATTAGCTCCCAGCTAACAGGGGGACACACTTTTGTACCAGACTGACATTGCGGTATTGCGCGTCTATTTCACTTTGTAGCTTTGGAGAACATAGGTAGCTAAAGATTTCTGTCATCCGTTGCATACTATATTCCATGGAAATCTGAGTGCGTACCTTTAAGAGGTGTGAAACCCCTGCACCTCTCATAGCCTCTGGGCATCATTACCCAGCACCCCGCCCCACCTTGGCGCATGCCCGGTAGCCAACAGTGGGCGTGCCTCGCCAAGGCCCGTGGCCAGCTGGGAACTACATTACCCAGATGGCCCCGCCCCGTGCGGCTGCGGGGCTGAACCAATGAAGGCCCTGGAGAGACGCCTTTCCGTGCGGGTGAAATGCTTCTGGACGGGACTTCCAGCGTTTTCTTGGCCGTGGTGCTTTTGGTTGGTTTTCATTCTGTTCACCTGATCTGATTCTCGAGTATATAATTGCTGGGGCCCAACATAAAGTGAGCTGGAGGTGTGAATGTTGTCCCATCTGATAGAGGCGGTTCTGACACTTGGTGAGAGCGCCGCTTGTGGTGACCCCTTGCCTGAACCACGCCGGGATGAGGGTCTGGCTGAGGCCGCAGCGCCCTGGCCTGGTTGTCTGCCGCTTCCGGCTCCGCTCTGTCTGCGGGCTTTGCTGGTGGTGTTTTCCCTGATGGAAACCACATAAGTTGCATTCCCCAAACCCTCACGCATGGGAACTGCCACCTCTGAATCCTAAAGACCCAAATGCGTGATGCCTGCTGAGTTCACTTTCAAGTCAGGCCGTTTGTGCAGGACTTGGCGCATTCCTGGGTGGGGTACCATTTCTGACACTCGGTGCGATTAAAGAGAAATAATGTTACAGCCAGAGGGACCGCGATGTGCAAAGGCTTGGAAGTGCAATTGAGTGGAGTATTTGGGAAACCTGGGGCCAGTCTCCTATCTACAGGAAACACACTGGGAGTGGCACAGCAGCCTGAGCAGTTAGGGCTTCACCTGAAAGTGCTGGTAGACGTGGAGGGTTTTGAACCTAGAGATAGGATTTTAAAACCTCCCAAAGTCAGCTCAAGGTAGATTGGACATGGGGGAGGCGTGATGAGAGTGAAAGTGGGAGACCTTGAGAAAAAGTTACAGCCACAGAATCCAGGAGAGTTACCACGAGGGCTGGACCAGAGCAGTAGCCAGAGAGGGGTGTGAAAGTAAAAAGTGCACTGGACAAAGTTAAACAGGCACGGAAGGCTTTATTCAAGATTGTTGGAATAGGGGAGAGAGACTGGACTCCGTTGAAACAAAAGGTGGGAGGGTTTTTAAGTGTTGGAGTGAGCTACTGGAAAAGTACTGGGGGACCTTAGATGGGGAGGTTGATCAATGGGATCTATGGATCATATTGGGTTATTCCTGAGTTTGTAAATCTTTTCCGCTATGATTAAGACATATGTTTCCTAATTGGTATCTTTTGAAATTAGGCTCCTTCCACAGAGACTGAGAGATAGGGGTGCTGTATCCTTCGATGTTTATATTCCAAGGAGATGATTCTCAAGTCCCTGAGAAAAACATTTCCTCGGTTGTGAAAGTGGCAAGAAGCTGGGAGAAGGTTTACATACATTTTAAAGGGCAGAGAAGGAATTTATAATTGCAAAGTAATAAAGTAAATGCTCTAAGAAGAAGGAGGTTAGGGGCCTATAGTCAGGAAGAAACCTGTCTAAAGTTTAGTCAAGCTGCAGGAATGTTAAGGCTGTCTCGGTGAGGGGGTAGAAGTGATACAAGGTAGACTTTGAGGATGGAGGACTATTTTAAGGATAGAGGACTACCATCTACCCACCAACCAAGGCCTATCCTCTCTACCCCCTCATTTTAATTTATGAACTTAAGAAACACCATCTATTTCAAAACTATGCAATCACTATTCTAAATGTGCATATAAAGGTAGTCTGTTAAAAT
Source organism: Balaenoptera physalus (assembly GCF_965194825.1). Taxonomy (NCBI): domain Eukaryota; kingdom Metazoa; phylum Chordata; class Mammalia; order Artiodactyla; family Balaenopteridae; genus Balaenoptera; species Balaenoptera physalus. The sequence goes on along the minus strand of NC_138900.1, from coordinate 17,289,828 downwards.
TTAAAAAGTATGGATTTAACAAATTAAATTTATGAAAGCACTTAATATTTGGTTCACCTCTTAGTATATGACTAACCAGTATACTAACATACAAAAATCAAAAGTCTTAAATATCATATTCTCTTAAATGCTTAAAGGTAGCTGAAACACACATTCAAAATGTCAAAATCCATCCTTTCTTTGCATTGAGAACACTGACAAAAGCCTTAATTTTGTGTATAGTGATATGATATACTCAGCACTTAATATGTCCTAATATGTTTGTCCCAACACCAGCCCTGTGAGGTTGGCTCCATAACTGTTCCCATTTTACAGAAGACCCTGAGGCACAGAGGGGTTGAGTTGTCCAAGATCACACAGCTGATAAGAGGCTATACTAATGACTGAGGTTCCTAAGTTCGGCATTCAGATGGAGGTCACCTTGCTCCAGGGCAGAGATGAGAGATTGGATGAGCCCTTAAGACCCCACCATGGATGCCCACTGCTCACAGTCTTGTTCTTCTCACAGGGACCCATGGCTGCAGAAGTGCTTATGGACCACGCTCAGGTGAGCAGAGGGTATTTCAGGCCCTTGTCCAACCCATCTCCCACCCATATAGTCTCTGGGATTGTGGTGTCCTGGAACTCAGCACCTGCCGCCTTTCTGGCCACCGTGACTTAGGGCCCCTGGGTTTCCTGAGATTCAGGGTCCTGACCCCACACCAGGGGTTATATGAGGGGGGTTCCATTTCTGACAACCAATAGAATACTGTGTAGAAGTTTTTATAGTTACAGAGATCAACACTTGCAGATCCTTGTAGGTGGAACTGAGTTGGCATGATGCAGGGATCTACACATCCCCATCGTATCGGGTGGGACCAGAGAGCAGAGACACAGGAGTCAGGCCTTGAATGGCAGTCTAGGAACTGTTCTATTTTGAAGATGTTAGGAATCTTGGACCACTTGAAGTAGAGGGAGGTGATCTGAATCAGGTCTTATCAGACTCCCTCTGGTGGACTAGAGAACAGAAAGAAGGGGTGAGGGAGGAGGGTAATGAATAGACCAGCTGTGTATTGGTAATGACTGGATCAGGGTGTTGGCTGTGGAGGTGGGAGAAACTTATGGCTTCTGGAATTGTTTTTTTTTTTTTTTAACATCTTTATTGGAGTATAATTGCTTTACAATGGTGTATTAGTTTCTGCTTTATAACAAAGTGAATCAGCTATACATATACGTATGTTCCCATATCTCTTCCCTCTTGTGTCTCCCTCCCTCCCACCCTCCCTATCCCACCCCTCTAGATGGTCACAAAGCACCGAGCTGATCTCCCTGTGCTATGAGGCTGCTTCCCACTAGCTATCTATTTTACATTTGGTAGTGTATATATGTCCATGCCACTCTCTCACCCTGTCACATCTTACCCCTCCCCCTCCCCATATCCTCAAGTCCATTCTCTAGTAGGTCTGTGTCTTTATTCCCATCTTGCCACTAGGTTCTTCATGACCTTTTTTTTTTTCCTTAGATTCCATATATATGTGTTAGCATACTGTAATTGTTTTTCTCTTTCTGACTTACTTCACTCTGTATGACAGACTCTAATTCCATCCACCTCACTACAAATACCTCCATTTCATTTCTTTTTATGGCTGAGTAATATTCCATTGTATATATGTGCCACATCTTCTTTATCCATTCATCCGATGATGGACATTTAGGTTGCTTCCATGTCCTGGCTATTGTAAATAGAGCTGCAATGAACATTTTGGTACATGACTCTTTTTGAACTATGGTTTTCTCAGGGTATATGCCCAGTAGTGGGATTGCTGGGTCGTATGGTAGTTCTATTTGTAGTTTTTTAAGGAACCTCCATACTGTTCTCCATAGTGGCTGTATCAATTTACATTCCCACCAACAGTGCAAGAGTGTTCCCTTTCCTCCACACCCTCTCCAGCATTTATTGTTTCTAGATTTTTTGATGATGGCCATTCTGACCGGTGTGAGATGATATCTCATTGTAGTTTTGATTTGCATTTCTCTAATGATTAATGATGTTGAGCATTCTTTCATGTGTCTGTTGGCAGTCTGTATATCTTCTTTGGAGAAATGTCTATTTAGGTCGTCTGCCCATTTTTGGATTGGGTTGTTTGTTTTTTTGTTATTGAGCTGCATGAGCTGCTTGTAAATCTTGGAGATTAATCCTTTGTCAGTTGCTTCATTTGCAAATATTTTCTCCCATTCTGAGGGTTGTCTTTTGGTCTTGTTTATGGTTTCCTTTGCTGTGCAAAAGCTTTTAAGTTTCATTAGGTCCCATTTGTTTATTTGTGTTTTTATTTCCATTTCTCTAGGAGTTGGGTCAAAAAGGATCTTGCTGTGGTTTATGTCATAGAGTGTTCTGCCTATGTTTTCCTCTAAGAGTTTGATAGTGTCTGGCCTTACATTTAGGTCTTTAATCCATTTTGAGTTTATTTTTGTGTATGGAGTTAGGGAGTGTTCTAATTTCATACTTTTACATGTACCTGTCCAGTTTTCCCAGCACCACTTATTGAAGAGGCTGTCTTTTCTCCACTGTATATGCTTGCCTCCTTTATCAAAGATAAGGTGACCATATGTGCGTGGGTTTATCTCTGGGCTTTCTTTCCTGTTCCATTGATCTATGTTTCTGTTTTTGTGCCAGTACCAAACTGTCTTGATTACTGTAGCTTTGTAATATAGTCTGAAGTCAGGGAGCCTGATTCCTCCAGCTCCATTTTTCGTTCTCAAGATTGCTTTGGCTATTCGGGGTCTTTTGTGTTTCCATACAAATTGTGAATTTTTTTGTTCTAGTTCTGTGAAAAATGCCAGTGGTAGTTTGATAGGGATTGCATTGAATCTGTAGATTGCTTTGGGTAGTAGAGTCATTTTCACAATGTTGATTCTTCTAATCCAAGAACATGGTATATCTCTCCATCTATTTGTATCATCTTTAATTTCTTTCTTCAGTGTCTTATAATTTTCTGCATACAGGTCTTTTGTCTCCTTAGGTAGGTTTATTCCTGGATATTTTATTCTTTTTGTTGCAATGGTAAACGGGAGTGTTTTCTTAATTTCACTTTCAGATTTTTCATCATTAGTGTGTAGGAATGCAAGAGATTTCTGTGCATTAATTTTGTATCCTGCTACTTTACCAAATTCATTGATTAGTTCTAGTAGTTTTCTGGTAGCATCTTTAGGATTCTCTATGTATAGTATCATGTCATCTGCAAACAGTGACAGCTTTACTTCTTCTTTTCCGATTTGGAGTCCTTTTATTTCTTTTTCTTCTCTGATTGCTGTGGCTAACACTTCCAAAACTATGTTGAATAATAGTGGTGAGAGTGGGCAACCTTGTCTTGTTCCTGATCTTAGTGGAAATGGTTTCAGTTTTTCACCATTGAGGACAATGTTGGCTGTGGGTTTGTCATATATGGCCTTTATTATGTTGGGGAAAGTTCCCTCTATGCCTACTTTCTGCAGGGCTTTTATCATAAATGGGTGTTGAATTTTGTCGAAAGCTTTCTCTGCATCTATTGAGATGATCATATGGTTTTTCTCCTTCAATTTGTTAATATGATGTATCACGTTGATTGATTTGTGTATACTGAAGAATCCTTGCATTCCTGGAATAAACCCCATTTGATCATGGTGTATGATCCTTTTAATGTGCTGTTGGATTCTGTTTGCTAGTATTTTGTTGAGGATTTTTGCATCTATGTTCATCAGTGATATTGGCCTGTAGTTTTCTTTCTTTGTGACATCTTTGTCTGGTTTTGGTATCAGGGTGATGGTGGCCTCGTAGAATGAGCTGGGGAGTGTTCCTCCCTCTGCAATATTTTGGAAGAGTTTGAGAAGGATAGGTGTTAGCTCTTCTGTAAATGTTTGATAGAATTCGCCTGTGAAGCCATCTGGTCCTGGGCTTTTGTTTGTTGGAAGATTTTTAATCACAGTTTCAATTTCAGTGCTTGTGATTGGTCTGTTCATATTTTCTATTTCTTCCTGGTTCAGTCTCGGCAGGTTGTGCATTTCTAAGAATCTGTCCATTTCTTCCAGGTTGTCCATTTTATTGGCATAGAGTTGCTTGTAGTAATCTGTCATGATCGTTTGTATTTCTGCAGTGTCAGTTGTTACTTCTCCTTTTTCATTTCTAATTCTATTGATTTGAGTCTTCTCCCTGTTTCTCTTGATGAGTCTGGCTAATGGTTTATCAATTTTGTTTATCTTCTCAAAGAACCAGCTTTTAGTTTTATTGATCTTTGCTATTGTCTCCTTCATTTCTTTTTCATTTATTTCTGATCTGATCTTTATGATTTCTTTCCTTCTGCTAGCTTTGGGGTTTTTTTGTTCTTCTTTCTCTAATTGCTTTAGGTGCAAGGTTAGGTTGTTTATTCGAGATGTTTCCTGTTTCTTGATGTAAGCTTGTATTGCTATAAACTTCCCTCTTAGAACTGCTTTTGCTGCATCCCATAGGTTTTGGGTTGTCGTGTCTCCATTGTCATTTGTTTCTAGGTATTTTTTGATTTCCCCTTTGATTTCTCCAGTGATCACTTCGTTATTAAGTAGTGTATTGTGTAGCCTCCATGTGTTTGTATTTTTTACAGATCTTTTCCTGTAATTGATATCTAGTCTCATAGCATTGTGGTCGGAAAAGATACTTGATGCGATTTCAATTTTCTTAAATTTACCAAGGCTTGATTTGTGACCCAAGATATGATCTATCCTGCAGAATGTTCCATGAGCACTTGAGAAAAATGTGTATTCTGTTGTTTTTGGGTGGAATGTCCTATAAATATCAATAAAGTCCATCTTGTTTAATGTATCATTTAAAGCTTGTGTTTCCTTATTTATTTTCATTTTGGATGATCTGTCCATTGGTGAAAGTGGGGTGTTAAAGTCCCCTACTATGATTGTGTTACTGTCGATTTCCCCTTTTATGGCTGTTAGTATTTGCCTTATGTATTGAGGTGCTCCTATGTTGGGTGCATAAATATTTACAATTGTTATACCTTCCTCTTGGATCGATCCCTTGATCATTATATAGTGTCCTTCTTTGTCTCTTGTAATAGTCTTTATTTTAAAGTCTATTTTGTCTGATATGAGAATTGCTACTCCAGCTTTCTTTTGATTTCCATTTGCATGGAATATCTTTTTCCATTCCCTCACTTTCAGTCTGTATGTGTCCCTAGGTCTGAAGTGGGTCTCTTGTAGACAGCATATATACGGGTCTTGTTTTTGTATCCATTCAGCCAGTCTGTGTCTTTTGGTGGGAACATTTAACCATTTACATTTAAGGTAATTATCGATATGTATGTTCCTATTCCCATTTTCTTAAATGTTTTGGGTTTGTTATTGTAGGTGTTTTCCTTCTCTTGTGTTTCTTGCCTAGAGAAGTTCCTTTAGCATTTGTTGTAAAGCTGGTTTGGTGGTGCTGAACTCTCTCAGCTTTTGCTTGTCTGTAAAGGTTTTAATTTCTCCATCAAATCTGAATGAGATCCTTGCTGGGTAGAGTAATCTTCGTTGTAGGTTTTTCTCCTTCATCACTTTAAGTATATCCTGCCACTCCCTTCTGGCTTGCAGAGTTTCTGCTGAAAGATCAGCTGTTAACCTTATGGAGATTCCCTTGTGTGTTATTTGTTGTTTTTCCCTTGCTGCTTTTAATATGTTTTCTTTATATTTAATTTTTGATAGTTTGATTAATATGTGTCTTGGCATGTTTCTCCTTGGATTTATCCTGTATGGGACTCTCTGTGCTTCCAGGACTTGATTAACTATTTCCTTTCCTATATTAGGGAAGTTTTCCACTATAATCTCTTCAAATATTTTCTCAGTCCCTTTCTTTTTCTCTTCTTCTTCTGGGACCCCTATAATTCTAATGTTGGTGCGTTTAATGTTGTCCCAGAGGTCTCTGAGACTGTCCTCAATTCTTTTCATTCTTTTTTCTTTATTCTGCTCTGCAGTAGTTATTTCCACTATTTTATCTTCCAGGTCACTTATCCGTTCTTCTGCCTCAGTTATTCTGCTATTGATCTCTTCTAGAGTATTTTTAATTTCATTTATTGTGTTTTTCATTGTTGCTTGGTTCCTCTTTAGTTCTTCTACGTCTTTGTTAAATGTTTCTTGTATTTTGTCTATTCTATTTCCAAGATTTTGGATCATCTTTACTATCATTATTCTGAATTCTTTTTCAGGTAGACTGCCTATTTCCTCTTCATTTGTTAGGTCTGGTGTGTTTTGACCCTGCTCCTTCATCTGCTGTGTGTTTTTCTGTCTTCTCATTTTGCTTATCTTACTGTGTTTGGGGTCTCCTTTTCACAGGCTGCAGGTTTGTAGTTCCCGTTGTTTTTGGTATCTGTCCCCAGTGGCTAAGGTTGGTTCAGTGGGTTGTGTAGGCTTCCTGGTGGAGGGGACTAGTGCCTGTGTTCTGGTGGATGAGGCTGGAACTTGTCTTTCTGGTGGGCACGTCCACGTCTGGTGGTGTGTTTTGGGGTGTCTGTGGCCTTATTATGATTTTAGGTAGCCTCTCTGCTAATGGATGGGGCTCTGTTCCTGTCTTGCTAGTTGTTTGGCATAGGGTGTCCAGCACTGTAGCTTGCTGGTCGTTGTGTGAAGCTGAGTCTTGATGCTGAGATGGAGATCTCTGAGAGATTTTCACCGTTTGGTATTACGTGGAGCTGGGAGGTCTCTTGTGGACCCGTGTCCTGAAGTTGGCTCTCCCACCTCAGAGGCACAGCCCTGATGCCTGGCTGGAGCACCAAGAGCCTTTCATCCACACAGCTCAGAATAAAAGGGAGAAAAAGTAGAAACAAAGAGGATAAAATAAAATAAAATAAAGCTATTATGATAAAAAATAAGAAAAAAATTATTAAGAAAAAATTTATTAAGAAAAATTTTTTAAAATTTTTTAAAATAAATTTATTAATTTTTTATAATAAAAAATAAAAAATTATTAAGAAAAAAATTTTTTAAGAAAAAAATTTTTTAATTTTTTAAAATAAAAAAATTATTAAGAAAAAATTTATTAAGAAAAAAAAATTTTTTAATTTTTTAAAATAAAAATAAAAAAATTATTAAGAAAAAAATTTTTTAATTTTTCAAAATAAAAAATAAGGAAAAAATTTTTAAGAAAAAATTTATTAAGAAAAAAAATTTTTTTAAGTAAAAGAAAAACCAAAAATGGACGGACTGAACCCTAGGACAAATGGTGAAAGCAAAGCTATACAGACAAAATCTCACTCAGAAGCATACACATATACACTCACAAAAAAAGGAAAAGGGGAAGAATTAATATATCCTGCTCCCAAAATCCACCTCCTGAATTTGGGATGATTCGTTGTCTATTCAGGTATTCAACAGATGCAGGTACATCAAGTTGTTTGTGGAGCTTTAATCCACTGCTTCTGACGCTGCTGGGAGAAATTTCCCTTTCTCTTGTTTGTTCGTACAGCTCCCGGGGTTCAGCTTTGGATTTGGACCCACCTCTGCGTGTAGGTCGCCTGAGGGCGTCTGTTCTTCGCTCAGACAGGACGGGGTTAAAGGAGCAGCTGCTTTGGGGGCTCTGGCTCACTCAGGCCGGGGGGAGGGAGGGGTATGGATGTGGGGCGAGCCTGCTGCGGCAGAGGCCAGCGTGACGTTGCACAGCCTGAGGCGCGCCGTGCGTTCTCCTGGGGAAGTTGTCCCCGGATCACGGGACCCTGGCAGTGGCGGCTGTGGGAGGGAGGGGCGGTGTGGATAGTGACCTGTGCTCGCACACAGGCTTCTTGGTGGCGGCAGCAGCAGTCTTAGCGTCTCATGCCCGTCTCTGGGGTCTGCACTGATAGCCGCGGCTCACGCCCGTCTCTGGAGCTCGTTTAGGCGGCGCTCTGAATCCCCTCTCCTTGCGCACTGCGAAACAAAGAGGCAAGAAAAAGTCTCTTGCCTCTTCAGCAGCTGCAGACTTTTTCCCGGACTCCCTCCCGGCTAGCTGTGGTGCACTAACCCCTTCAGGCTGTGTTCACGCTGCCAACCCCAGTCCTGTCCCTGGGATCCGACCAAGCCCCCGCCCGCCCCGGTGGGTGAGCAGACAAGCCTCTCAGGGTGGTGAGTGCTGCTCGGCACCGATCCTCTGTGCGGGAATCTCTCTGCTTTACCCTCCGCACCCCTGTGGCTGCACTCTCCTCCGTAGCGCCAAAGCTTCCCCCCTCTGCTACCCGCAGTCTCCGCCCGCGAAGGGGCTTCCTAGTGTGTGGAAATCTTTCCTCCTTCACAGCTCCCTCCCACTGGTGCAGGTCCCGTCTCTATTCTTTTGTCTCTGTTATTTCTTTTTTCTTTTGCCCTACCCAAGTACATGGGGAGTTTCTTGCCTTTTGGGAGGTCTGACGTCTTCTGCCCGCGTTCAGTGGGTGTTATGTAGGAGCAGTTCCATGTGTAGATGTATTTCTACTGTATCTGTGGGAAGGAAGGTGATCTCTGTGTCTTACTCTTCCACCATCTTGCCCAGACCCCCCTGCCTCAGTTATTCTATTGGTTCCTTCTAGTGTATCTTTCATTTCAGTTATTGTGTTGTTCATCTCTGTTTGTTCTTTAGTTCTTCTAGATCTTTGTTAAACATTTATTGTATTTTCTCAAACTGTGCCTCCATTCTATTTCTGAGATTCTGGATCATCTTTACTATCACTACTCTGAATTCTTTTTCAGGTGGGCTGCCTATTTCCTCTTCATTTATTTGGTCTTGTAGGTTTTAACCTTGCTCCTTCATCTGTGACGTATTTTTTTGTCGTCTTTTTTTTTTTTTTTTGATGGGTGGGACTGTGTTCCTGTCTTACTGGTTGTTTGGCCTGAGGCTTCCAGCACTGGAGTTTGTAGGCCGGTCGCTCAGGGGTTCCTCCCATCTCCTTGGGCATTGAGGTCCCCCACCAGCGTCTGGCAGGTGCCCTAGTTGTGGGGAGATGCAAACTCCATGTCCTCCCCCATTGCCATCTTGACCTAGAGCCAGCAGATATTGTTTTGAGAATGGCTGGTGGTGTCCTTGAGTCTGTTACAGTTCAGTAAACCTCAAGTTCTCTGTAATGCAGGAACACCTCTGAAACCACATCAATAATGGCCGACCCCCTCCATTTTGACTGCATGCACCACAGTTACTCCATTTTGATTTTTAAATACATTATTTTCTTTAATGGTGAAAGCAGATCTACAATGCATGTTTGACAGGCCTCAAAATAGGATGTTCTAGTTAGCATAAAGTTCAAGCCAAATCTCATATAAGCTAGAATGACTTCCCATACCTCAATATGTGAAAATTTCTTCCATCACCTTCCTCTTTGGAGGAGTGATCCAGGTGCTTTCTGGCTCAGCCTCAGTGGGCTGCCAGAAAGTTCAGCAAAGGAAGAGCTTCATGAAGGCCATTGGCCCAGTTCTCCAACCTCACTGAAAACAGAGAAGAGGCAGGGAAGAAAGGTGTTAGATATGCTGTCAGGAATTCTCTACCCACATCTCCAGTTGTAGGCTCTGTAAACAAAATTCCAATGTTCCTATTGCTGCCATTGTTTTGGGGTCCAGGTGAGCTGCCCCAACCTCCTAAGCTTCTTTGAAAGCTTCTTTGATGAATTGAAATGGATATAATATCTGGACAATACAAAGGAGAGGCAACATTATAAAGAGTAGGCAAAATATATAGACAAGGAAGTATAACAGCTAGACATACTTTAATAAAAAGAAAGTATGTGCGTGCGCGCGCACACACACACACACACACACACACACACACACACACACACACACACACACACACACACACACACACACACACACACTGGACCTGAGCTCTTCCACCCATAGGCACTAACCAGACTGTAGGGAATAATCTGTGCAGAGATATCTCTCAATTAGTGGAGATGGGAACCAGTGGAGAAATAGCCTAGCCTTCCCACCCTTTGGTGGGAAAATTCTGAGGATGCTCCTCTTGATATCTCAAAGGGTCCTTAGCATGTGGGGCACACCAAGGAATACTATATTGGCCTATATGCTGGGTGGCACAGAAGGTTGCCAGATTTGAATGGGACCTAGAGCTTAGCAGCTGATCCAGCAGATCCTATTGTGTTGGAAATATCAGTGTTGGGAAAAAATGCAGTCTGGTTTTGATGCCAAGACCCAGTGGAAGAATCACAATGCAGATCCCTGACTCTGGAGCAAGGCCATGCCTTCTATAGCAGAGAATTAGAAACCTTTTTAGAAACAGCTTCTGGTGTATTACTAAGCCCTAGTAAAAATGTATTGCCTGACCATGGGGCACTAATTGACCATGCATCTGGAACTGCCTTTTATGAACTAGGGTTCTGTTCAACAAACGTGAAGAGACCCAGCAGGTGTTCATCATAAAATGGAAATGGCACATCCAGGATTGAGCCTGAGCAAGATCAGAGTTCAAAAATAAGTTACATAAGCAGGTAGCATATATAACACATGTCCACAAAAACCACCATATTTGCATCCCTAACTCAGTTCACTCCTATAGCCTTAGAAGGGGTCTGTATGACCAGTTGAAGAAAGTGAATGGGTCATTTCCGTGTGTAGATGCATTAGAGCCATATTCTGAAACAGCACTGAAAGACAGTGAAGAGCAAAAAAATCCCATTTAGTTGAGCTGTAAGCAGAGCACCTGGTCATCCACTTTATGAGGAAGAAGTGGCCTGAAGTAAGGAGGTATATAGATTGCTGGGCAGTGGCTAATAGCCTGGATGTCTGGTCAGAAACCTTGAAAGAAAAGAACTGGATGACTGGAGACTGGGAGTTTTGGATAGAGGCATACAGCTGAAATATGGAAGTGGGTATGAAATATAAAGATTTTTGTATCAGTTTAACATCCATTGAAAGCATCCACTATGGAGCAGACAATGAACAAACAAATAGATAAAATGACTCAGCCAGTGACAGTAATCTACATCATCTGCAGCTCTGTAACTAGCACAATGGGCACATGAATGAAGTGCCCAACACAGTAGAGATGGAGTCTAGCCCATCAGCTCAATAACATCAACATATACGTATCAAGTTAGCTACTACTGCTAATGGCCAACTCAAGACAAGTCCTTGAGGAGGCAAAATGGCCACTTTGTGGAAAGTTGTCTATATGTGACCCCTTCCATTCTGGAAGAGTGACCACTTCATCCTCAAAAGAATATATACCTAGGCAGAACACTCTATGACATAAATCACAGCAAGATCCTTTTTGACCTACCTCCTAGAGAAATGGAAATAAAAACACAAATACACAAATAAACAAATGGGACCTAATGAAACTTAAAAGCTTTTGCACAGCAAAGGAAAACATAAACAAGACCAAAAGACAACCCTCAGAATGGGAGAAAATATTTGCAAATGAAGCAACAGACAAAGGATTAATCTCCAAAGTTTACAAGCAGCTTATGCAGCTCAATATCAAAACAACAAACAACCAAATCCAAAAATGGGCAGAAGACCTAAATAGACATTTCTCCAAAGAAGATATACAGATTGCCAACAAACACATGAAAGGATGCTCAACATCACTAATCATTAGAGAAATGCAATCAAAACTACAATGAGGTATCACCTCACACCAGTCAGAATGGCCATCATCAAAAAAATCTACAAACAATAAATGCTGGAGAGGGTGTGGAGAAAAAGGAACCCTCTTGTACTGTTGGTGGGAATGTAAATTGATACAACCACTATGGAGAACAGTATGGAGGTTCCTTAAAAAACTACAAATAGAACTACCATACGACCCAGCAATCCCACTACTGGACATATATCCTGAGAAAACCATAATTCAAAAAGAGTCATGTACCACAATGTTCATTGCAGCTCTATTTACAATAGCCAGGACATGGAAGCAACCTAAGTGTCCATCGACAGATAAATGGATAAAGAAGATGTAGCACATATATACAATGGAATATTACTCAGCCATAAAAAGAAACAAAATTGTGTTATTTGTAGTGAGGTGGATGGACCTAGAGTCTGTCATACAGAGTGAAGTAAGTCAGAAGAGAAAAACAAACCATATGCTAACACATATATATGGAATCTAAAAAAAAAAAAAAGAGGTTCTGAAGAAACTAGGGGCAGGACAGGAATAAAGATGCAGACGTAGAGAATGGACTTGAGGACACAGGGAGGGGGAAGGGTAAGCTGGGACGAAGTGAGAGAGTGGCATGGACATACATACACTACCAAATGTAAAATAGTTAGCCAGTGGGAAGCAGCCACATAGCACAGGGAGATCAGCTCGGTGCTTTGTGACCACCTAGAGGGGTGGGATGGGGAGGGTGGGAAGGAGACGCAAGAGGGAGGAGATATGGGGATATATATACATGTATAGCTGATTCACTTTGTTATAAAGCAGAAACTAACACTCCATTGTAAAGCAATTATACTCCAATAAAAATGTTAACAAAAAAAAAAGAATATGTACCTGTCCCAGGGATGGGTTTGTTTTCCTGCTCACAGACCGTCTGCCAGCACCACTATCTGTGGCACGTGGAACGTCTCATCTACAGGTGTGGAATCCTACACCACATAACATCTGACCAAAGACCTCTCACAGTGCAGAGGTTGAGGAAGTGGACCCAGTACTGTGGAACTTACTGGTCATTTCACATACCATACCTTTAAGAAGCAGCTGTCCCTAAGTTACTGGAATGGCCTACTGAAATCACAGCTGAAGCACCAGCTCAGAGGCCACACTCCGCAAGGATGGAGTGCCATACTTTGGGATACAATATATGCATTAAATCAGTGATATTTCTATGTGGTTCCATGTCCCTATCAGGAATAATACATAGGTCTGGGAACCAAGGACTAGAAGCAGAAGTGACCCTACTTGCTATAATCAATCCCAGTGGCCCACTTGGGAGCATTTTGCTTACAGTACCCACACGTTTAGGATCTTTTTGGTTAGTTGTCCTAATTCTAAAGGAGGTCACTATTGACAGGGATACAGCATGGATCCCTTTGAACTATGAGTTATGGCTGCACCCAGGGAACTTTGGACTCCTTCTGTCCAAGGAATAGCAAGCAGGAATAGTAGTGATTAACTCAGCAGAGGTAATTGATCTTGATGAGCAGAGGAAGGTAGGACTTCTTTTTTACAATGAAGGGGGGAAAAGAATGTGTGTAACTCCAGTGATCACTTAGGTAGCTCTTGATACACCTTGCCCAAATGTTACTGTGAACGGACATGTGAAGAAACCTCAGCCTGTGAAGCGTATGATTACTAAGGGCTCATTCCCCTTTAGAATAAAGAGTTGGGTCACACCCACCACTAAATTTGCCACCAAGACCTGCTGAGGTGATAGCAGAGGGTGAACAAAATGTAAAGTGGATGTTAGAAGAGTGAGTACCACTTGTGACCCCCAGACATATAACAGTAATGGTGTCTGGGGTTCTTTTCATCAACTCAGGAATGGAGATCCTCAGGAACAATGGAGGAACTGCTCATGAATGTACATGGACAAGTGGATCTATGCAGCACCAGCGTAGCCATGGAAGTGCCCTGCTCGGATATTCCTTCAAGAGATCCTGTTGGGGCTGGAGCACAACTGATTGACAGCCTCCAGGTGCTGTGCTCTTAGATCCACCAGAATTTGTTCTAGGTCTCACTTCCCCTGGGATGTTCCCATCTAATGATATGCATCGCAGAGGTATGAGAACCTTGCCCTTCCTGCCCAATGGGATAATCTTCTAGAGGGTAAATATGGCTCCAGGATCCCCCATTGTCTTGGTCAAGAATTTCTCCTAACTGTGCTGAGGTGTGAGGCATTTTCTACCCAATCCTTCCTTCTGTCTCTCCTTTCTCATGTGTTCCACATGCACTGAGTTCTGAAAGCTCTGTGTTCCTCTTGTTCCCCTTTATCCTTTGAAGATGTGTTGCCCCCACAAATCTCTTGCAAGTCTCATCCTGTCGTGGTATCTTCTCCTTGGAGGACATTTGCACTGATGTAGCATGTTATATGATGGTTTTGGACAAAATATTATTTCTAGTTATGGTGCTTATACATACTTTACTACCACCATAGCATTTGAATAAAAATCCTTTCTTCATATTTTTAAAGTACCTGTCCACTTCCACTTGGAAACTAAACAGCATCAGTGGCAAGCTGGCAGTTTTAGAAAGTGGACTTCTAGATCTAAAATGTTTTCATAGATAAGCCATCAATGCTCTTGTTATCTACTATTAGCTTTTAAAACATTTCTGATTTCCACCAAAAAATTTGCATATGGAAATCTACAATTAGATTTGCTATCTGCCACCAATTGCAGCCCTCACTTCACTAACTGAAAGAGCCCAGAAGATCTCATCTCCTTAGTCTAAATTGATCTATTTCTTAAATGATTAATTCAGAGACTCTTCTCTCAGATGAAAGGCACTATGTTATAGTTCTATTGTATCAATGCTCTAAAATCCAATTTATGGGTCTACCTCTGAACCTCCAGTATATAAAATTTTCTGCTATCTCCATTTCTGATAGCTTATTCCTATATTCTCTTACTCTCTTCCCTTACATAGATTGTTTGACTTAATTCAACCATATATGTGGTAATATCAAATTAATCTAACTCTCTGGGTTCTCAGGGAAGCAGACACTGAGATGGCAATGGCCACACATGACATTTATTTGGAATGGTAGCTGTGGGAGGCAGAGGAAGTAAAAGAAATAGATAATCTGAACAGATCAATACTAGCAATGAAATTGAATCAGTAATCAAATACTCACAACAAATAAAAGACCAGGACCATACAGTTTCCCAGGGGAATTCTACCAAACACCTAAAGAAGAGTTAATGCCTATCCTTCTCAAACTACTTTTAAAAACTGTAAAGGAGTGAACACTTCCAAACTCATTCTATGAGGTCAGCATGACCCTATACCAAACCAGACAAAGACACTACAAAAAAAAAGAAAACTACAGGACGATATCTCTGATGAATATAGGAACAAAAATCCTCAACAAAATATTAGTAAAACATATTCAACAATATATAAAAAAGTTCATACACCATGATCAACTGGATTTATTCCAGAGATGCAGGGATGGTTCAATACCTGTAAGTCAATCAATGTGATACACCACATTAACAAAAGCTACAGTAATCAAAACAGTATAGTACTGGCACAGAAACAGACACATATATCAATGGAACAGAATAGAGAACCCAGAAATAAACCCATGCACTTATGGATAGTTAATCTACAACAAAGAATACACAATGGGAAAAAAGTCTCTTCAATAAGTGGTGGTGGGAAAACTAGACAGTTACATGTAAAAGAATGAATTTAGAACACTCTCTATGACCATATACAAAAATAAACTCAAAATGGATCAAAGACCTAAATTTAAGACCAGAAACCATAAAACTCTTAGAAGAAAACATAGGCAAAACACTCTTTGACATAAATTGCAGCAATATTTTTTTGGATCTGTCTCCTAAGGCAAAGGAAACAACAGTAAAAATAAACAAGAGGGACCTAATTAAACTTAAAAACTTTTGCGCAGCCAAAGAAACCATCAATAGGAACTTCCCTGGTGGCGCAGTGGTTAAGACTCCATGCTCCCAATGCAGGAGGCTCGGGTTTGACCCCTGGTCAGAGAACTAGATCCCACATGCATGCCGCAACTAAGGAGCCCAACTGCCGCAACTAAGACCCAGTGCAACCAAATAAATAAATAAATAAATAATTGAAAAAAAGAAACCATCAACAAAATGAAAAGCCAACCTACAGAATGGGAAAAATATTGCAAATGATATGTCCAATGAGGGGTTAATATACAAAATATATAAACAGCTCATACAACTCAATATCCAAAAAACAACCTGATTAAAAAACGGACAGAAAACCTGAGTAGACATTTTTCCAAATAAAACACACAGATGGCCAACAGGCACATGAAAAGATGCTCAACAGCACTAATTATCAGAGAAATGAAAACCAAAATCACAAGAAGTTGGGCTTCCCTGGTGGCGCAGTGGTTAAGAATCTGCCTGCCAATGCAGGGGACACGGGTTTGAGCCCTGGTCCGGGAAGATCCCGCATGCCGCGGAGCAACTAAGCCCATGTGCCACAGCTACTGAGCCTGCACTCTAGAGCCCGCGAGCCACAACTACTGAGCCCGCGTGCCACAACTACTGAAGTCCACGTGCCTAGAGCCCGCACTCCGCAACAAGAGAAGCCAGTGCAATGAGAAGCCCGTGCACCGCAACGAAGAGTAGCCCCCACTCACCACAACCAGAGAAAAGCCTGTGCGCACCAACAAAGACCCAACGCAGCCAAAAATAAAATTAAATAAATAAATACATTTTATTTAAAACACACACACACACACACACACACACACACACAAGAAGAGACCACCTCACAGCCGTCAGAATCGCTATCAACAAAAAGACCAAAAATAATAAATGTTGATGAAGATGTGGAGAAAAGGGAACCCTTGTACACTATTGATGGGAATTGGTGCAGCCAGTATGGTAAACAGTATGGAGGTTTCTCAAAAAACTAGAAATAGAATTACTATATGATCCAGCAATTCCACTCCTGGGAATGTACCCAAAGAAAACAAAAACATTAGTTCAAAAAGATACATGCACTCTAATGTTCATAGCAGCATTATTTATAACAGGAAAGATATGGAAGTAACCTAAGTGTCCATCAACAGATGAATGGATAATGAAGATGTGAGATATATATAGAGAGATATATAGAGAGATATATATATACACATATATGTATAATATAATATTACTCAGCCATAAAAAAGAATGAAATTTTGCCATTTGTGACAACATGGATGGGCATGGAGGGTTTTATGCTTCGTGAAATGAGTCAGAGAAAGCCAAATACTGTATGTTATCAGTTATGTGGAATCTAAGCAATAAAAAAAAATGAATGAATATAACAAAACAGAAACAGACTTACAGATATAGAAATCAAACTAGTGGTTACTTGTAGGGAGACGGAAGGGGGAGGGGCAGAGTAGGGATAGGGGATTAAGAGGTACCAACTACTATGTATAAAATAAATAAGCTACAAGGATATATTGTATAGAACAGGGAATATAGCCAATATTTTATAATAACTTTAAATGGAGGATAGGGACTTCCCTGGCAGTCCAGTGGTTAAGACTCCTTACTTCCACTGCAGGGGGTACCGGTTCGATCCGTGATCAGGGAACTAAGATCCTGCAAGCCACACAACATGGCCAAAAAAGAAAAAATGGAGGATAATCTATAAAAATATTGAATGACTATGTTGTGCACTTGAAACTAGTATAATATTGTATACTTCAATAAAAAAAAATCCAAGGAAGAAAAATGTTTTGTGTGTGCAGGTAATTTATTTTATTAGCATTCTACAGTATAAAATAATCAGAAGCTCCTGAGCTAACTTAGAGAACGAACTTATGGTTACCAGGGGGGAAGGATGGGGGGGAAGGGATAGTTAGGGAGTTTGGGATTGACATGTACACACTGCTGTTTTTAAAATGGATAACCAGCAAGGACCTACTGTATAGCACAGGGAACTCTGCTCAATGTTATGTGGCAGCCTGGATGGGAGGAGAGTTTGGGGGAGAATGGGTACATGTATATGTATGGCTGAGTCCCTTTGCTGTACACCTGAAACTATCACAACATCGTTAATCGGCTATACTCCAATATAAAATAAAAAGTTAAAAAAAAAAGGACAAGCTCCTGAGATAATCTGACTCTAAAGAGGAAAATAAGTAAAACATTATTTTATTGACAGAATAGAATAACTCACCACCATCCAAATATCATAACTGTGGTGACTGAATTAAATTGGAGAGTGCTTATTTTATTAGATTGGACAAAATTAAATTGCAAATATTTGACCAGTTTTGACTTAGAGGAGTGGCAATTTCATATAGTTCAAACTAAGATAAAGTTTGTGCAAAAAGCATAATGCTACAGTCTACGCTGTCATTTCCGTGGGAAACTGTGATATGATTTTATGTAAGTTTGTGAACAAAGGCAGGATGGGAAATAGCAAAATGTAAATGTGACTGGTTCAACTGTAGTTGGAATTTTTTCTTAGAAAAAGTATTTGTTCCATTATTGTATATTATTCTTCATCTTAGAAAGATGCATTCATTCCATAACTGCTATTTGGAAAAAGATGAACACTCCAATTTGTATTTCATTTATGTGGGCTACGTAGGATATTGAGTGTTTTCCTTACTTAAATCCTTTTGCTATTAAGAGATGGAGAAAAGACTCCCTTAAAGTTGGTAATTCACCAGAGACATGAGGTCAGAGAGCAGAGAACAGAGTGCTGAATGTATAGGAGGAAAAATAACATGTGTTAACTGGTAACAGAATTAATGGATTGTGCTAGTAACTGGCTAGATGTTCATCAATTTCTTTTTCTCTTTTTGGATCCCTGGGAGGACAGCACATCTCAGATTCTCTTACACTTAACTTGGACCATGAAAATGACTTGGTGCCAATGGGAAATGGGCAGAGGTAATTATGAAATTCTGTCTTCATTAGGCTTTCTCATTTGTGCTTCTTCCCAGGGTGGCCTTCTTATTCCCCAGTGGTTCCAGTTTTCCCACCTTCCCTGGATTTAGTACTCTCTTGGAGGTTGCAGGTTCCAGTGATGGGCAGAAAGTGTCTTGGTTAGGATGGGACTTAGAGACCCTGAGCCACTGGACATCAGGCTGGTCATCTCATGTCCACACATTTGTGCCTGAGTCTGGCTGCCATAAAGACTGGAAGGGAAGCAGGGGCAACTGGTTCCTGAGAATAAGACGTGAATGTCAGCTTATATCACAAACTTGAAACCATATCAACTACACTCTCCACTTTGGCCTGAGGCCACTAATTCCAGATGTTCTCAAGGGTTGAGTCACGTGGCCTACAAGAATACATCCTTGCATAATTGGTCTATCTTTAATTTATGAAACTTCCTGCATGTGCTGTTTTAAAAAATTAATGTGTCAAATGGTACCAAAGTGTGCATTTTGTAAAAATTTTAAACATTACCTATGAAGCTGCTTGCTGAGGCAGGAGTCGTATTTTATGTTTTGACAAATATCACCAGCGACACTGCAAACACTTATTTCTGCCCCACCCTATGACAGGAGGATATTCAACACCCTTGTGGTTATAGTACTGATAATAACAGTTAAATAACAGCACTAAGTGTGGGCCAGACCCTGGGCTTTTCATGTCACCTCCCATGAAATAAGTTTCCCATTTTAGCCACTGGAATCTTAGAGTCAGTGTTAAAACTTGAGTGAACATCAGAAAGCCCGTAAGGGCATAAAGCAGAGTGCTGGGCTCCCCCAGAATTTTGACTCAGTTGGTGTGGGGTGGAGCCCAAGAACTTGCATTTCTTACAAGTTGCCAGGTGATGTTGATTCTGCTCTTTCAGGTACTACATTTAAGAACTCCTGAACTGGAGGAAAATTTGCTGTCATTATACTAATGCCCTGGAGTGAGGTATTATCTTTACAAGTCAGTCTCCAGAGTCTCAGAGAAGTTCATTTTCTTGTCCAGGACCACACAGACTGGAAGGACAGAGGCTTGATGTAGAGACCGTGACTACCCAAAACCCATCAGGACTCGTGTGTCCAAGGTGCAAGTCACTGGTGGAGATTTGGAGGCCAGGTGTGGCCCGCAGTGGCCCTGAAAATCTGGGTATGACCCTTTAAGAGGAAGCAAAGCCTCACTCCGTAGGTGGAATCTAGAGACATTTTTCCCAGGGACCCTCCTGGTGCCTGCTGGCCTTTTCCAGAAACTATAAGTTCTCCCCTAGTGAAACTGTACAGGACCCCGGGGCGGGGGGGAGGTGCCACCGGGGTACAAAAGCCTTTCCACATCCCCATTTCTTGTTTGTAGAAAAGGGCTTTAGTCTCCTAGACCTTCCCTGAATTCCAAAGAACAAAGTCAAACTGTTACTAACCAGGGAAGTGAGAGAAGGCAGAAACAAAGGAAAAGCAAGCCCAACATAGTCTTTCCATGATTGTTAGCTGAAACAAATGCCTTGATTTATGACCCCAAACTGCTAAGATAACATCCTGTGGCTTTAAACAGCTGCCCCCAAGTGGACTTAAAATTGATGACACCAGGAGGGTCAATCAAGAACTGAAAACTCCTGAACCATCAGGAGGGCTCTAAGTGAATAATAAAATGCCTCAACCATTGCTTTTGCTCTCTCCTAGAAAGAAGTTAAGGGATCACAAGACCATGATCTAGTTTGCTTTGCAGGAGCACATAGATCAATCATATTCACCAGTAACACACGGAGTCACAAGACAGTCCTGGGAAGTCTGCAAATGAGGTCTTATCAGGAAGCTGAACTCACAAAGACTCCCTGCCCTTTACCTTTTTGCCTTTAAAAACCTTGCACCCTGGCCAGCCAGCAAGATGGATTTGAGACGAGTCTCGGTCTCCCATCTTCGGAGTTGGCACCTCCTCGACTAATGAACCTTTCTCTGCCCCAAATTCCAGCCTTTTGTTTGGCTTCACTGCGTCTGGCACACGTAGCTTGGTAGGATGCCCCACAAAAACTGCATTACTAAGAATCCTGGGCATCGACCCGGGTGTGGACGAATCACAGCCCAGATGGGGAGTGTTTTTGTAGTCTGTAGGAGTGGGGATGCGACTTCTGGCATTTAGGTCATTTAGCTGGGGACTGGTGGCAGGAAGGACAGTAACGAAGGTGAGACCCATCACCACGCCCCTGTACAAGCAACATCCCCCAGTGACGTCTTCAGTTTCCTGAGACTCTTGATCCCTGACTGGGTTGAGCTCCCTTCTTCCTCCTCCCCCTCACCTCCGTCCCCCACCCCTGCCCCTGGGTGGCGCCCTGAGTCTTGTGTGAATCTTTTTTTTTTTTTTAATAAATTTATTTATTTTATTTATTTATTTTTGGCTGCGTTGGGTCTTCGTTGCTGCGCGCGGGCTTTCTCTAGTTGTGGCAAGCGGGGGCTACTCTTCATTGCGGTGCGCAGGCTTCTCATTGCGGTGGCTTCTCTTGTTGCGGAGCACGGGCTCTAGGCACGTGGGCTTCAGTAGTTGTGGCACGTGGGCTCAGTAGTTGTGGCTCGTGGGCTCTAGAGCGCAGGCTCAGTAGTTGTGGCGCATGGGCTTAGTTGCTCTGCAGCACGTGGGATCTTCCCAGACCAGGGCTTGAACCTGTGTCCACTGCATTGGCAGGCGGATTCTTAACCACTGTGCCACCAGGGAAGCCCCTCGTGTGGGAATCTTAATCTTAGTGGAGCAGGGGCACTGAGACTCCCATCCAGAGCAGGGGTGAAGGGGTCTGTTGAGTTGAAGGACCTGCTCCATTCGCCTGCCTCTCACTACCTCATTCTGCCCACAGGGTCCCTCACACTCTTGAGCTCCCACTTTCTTGGTCCTGGTGCACACTATAGGGATTTATGCTGAGACTTCCCCTCTCCCTGTTCTTGTTGAACAGAAACAAATCCAGACTTCAATAAGGAGAGACTATTCAAAAAGACTGCCCAGCGATAGAACTCGATCTCAGAAATCTGCAAGCAGGGACTTCCCTGGTGGTGCAGTGGTTAGGACTCTGCGCTCCCAATGCAGGGGGCCTGGGTTCGATCCCTGGTCAGGGAACTAGATCCCATGTGCATGCCGCAACTAAGGAGCCTGCCTGCCGCAACTAAGACCCGGCACAACCAAATAAAAATAAATAAATATACATATAGAAGTCTGCAAGCATCTCAACAGAAAAACAGCTTTTCTTTTATAGGGAGGGGTAAGCAAAAGCAGAAAGTTTAAAGGGACATTGGGCAAGCAAGGGGGAGCATGGTCAGCGGCAGTTTGATGGGAAAGTTGTCTTGCTCTTCTCAGTTGATTCTCAGGATAAGCTGATGGGGGTGGGGGCAAGTGCAGGGGTACGTATTCTGCCTTCTAGTGCTTGCTAATGCCTGGGGGTTGAACCAGAGTTTAAAGGCCAGTGGGTGGAGAAAAGCCTGATTAAAGCTTGGTCCAGACAAAGCAGAAGATAAGAAATGGGCACTCGGAAACATTTGATGAGTCTGGAGACCTGGGAAGGGCATCACTCCCGCCCAGGGTCCTGAATCCAGGGAGTGTATGGAGAGGTCCCTATTGCTGGTTCTAATCTTAAGTCCTCTTGCTGCCTTTAGACTCCATTTTCTTCGGTCTAACAAGGAAAGAGTGACAATTCCTTCTCCTGGGTTGAGGGGACCTGATAAAATTACACGTGGGATTTATGTTCCCAGTGCCCAGTGAATCCCAGGGAGCATCGGTCTTCATGCTTTTCCAAGGGAACAGCTTCTCTGAAGACTTCGATGAACTTTAGGACTCATTTGGGGAAGAATCCTGTCCTGGGGCCTTCTTGGGCTGGGAGGATTGGCAAAACCCTTAAGGGCAAAGGCACAGCAGGAGGAGCAGCGTCTTTAGAATTGTTGCATCTCTGCTGGAGCAGGAGGGCCCCTGGGCAGTCTGGAAGTCAAGAAATTCACTGGATTTATCTTTGTAGTTGCCATCTGTTTATGGCAAATGGATATGGCTTCCCACTGATGGAGAATCCGCATTTATTTTATTATAAGACATTTATTTACATTTGAAAAGTGAGCCTTTTAAAATACTCCATAATGATAGTATGTTGAAGTATTCTGTCCCGTAGGGTATAAACACATAACAGGACCTGGGTTACTCTCTAGCACAAAGCCCTGTTGATATTCGTCATAGCCATGATCATCATCAAGACCTTTTCTTTTTGTTCATTTATCTTCCATTTGGCTCCCTAACTTTATCCCTGCCTTGTTCTAGCATTCCCATTCTCAAAGAGGCCTTCCCCGGTTGCCCCATGCAGAGTCACTCCAGGTCTCTTTAATCTCTTCGCTCTATTTGGTTGTCTTCAGAACCTTTATGGTCATCTGATATTATCTTGGTCATTTATTTAGTTCCTTTTTGTGGCTCTGTCTTGAACCCTGGAACATGAGCTACTCTTCACCACTCTGTCTGCAAGACTAGAACAGGCAGGCCCACAGCAGATGTTCAATAAGTGGTTGAAGAATGCATGACGCTACCTATGTGGACTCCAACTTCAGTTTCACAAGTTCATACTGCCTCCGTGATTTAATGCCATCTTCCCTGAGAAAAAGAGGCTTGACTTCCATTGACATCCAGTATGCTTCAGAGTGTTTAAAAATGATGGGCATTTCAGACATGAGTAGCGTATACAGTTAACTTACAGATGTAAAGCAGTGGTCCCCAACCTTTTTGGCACCAGGGACTGTTTTCATGGAAGACAATTTTTCCACGGAACAGGGTTGGGGGGATGGTTTCAGGATGATTCAAGCGCATTACATTTATTGTGTACTTTATTTCTATCATTATTATATTGTAATATATAATGAAATAATTATACAACTCACCATAATGCTGAGAGGAGGTGGAGCTCAGGCGGTAATGTGAGCGATGGGGAGCAGCTGTAAATACAGATGAAGCTTTGCTCGCTAGCACGCTGCTCACCTCCTGCTGTGTGGCCCGGTGCCTAACAGGCCACGGACCCTACTGGTCAGTGGCCCAGGTGTTGGGGACCGCTGATGTAAAGGCTCTGGCCAACAAACAGTTACTTGACCAAAAAAGCCTGTAGATACAAAGTGGAAGGACACGTTTGGAGCACTGGAAACTAAGTAAAATCCTAAGTATTCCATATGCAAATACTTTGTTGAGATGATATTTTGCTTGATGTCATAACATTGGGCTGACGGCAAGAATGAGTGTCATGTGGGCTTGATAAGACCAAATCTGCACGTCAAAGTGAGTTTTATGTTTGACTGTACTCAGTTTTACCACTGCATAAAAGAAAAGAAGAATGTCATAAAGGCTACAGGTAGTTCAGAGAAGTTTTACTGGAAAAAGAAACAGAAAGAGTAAAAATATCTTAATGTACCATGGGACAGAAACAAACATTTCTTTTAAATAGAGATGACATCTGTTTAATTAGTCCAATTGTATGTACACTCTCCTTTTAAATTTTCTTACGTCTATGTATCTAAAGAATACATAGGGAGTTCCATAGTGGCCTAGTGTTTAGGATTCTGGGCTTTCACTGCTGTGACCTGGGTTCAGTCCCTGGTTGGGGAACTGAGATCCCGCAAGCCGTGTGGCCAATAAATAAATAAATAAATAAACATATACACACACATAATATAGTGTACAAAATTTAAACATCTAATATCTAATAAAAAGTTAAAATGCTGTATCAGAGGACAGAACCATTTGTCTCGCACACCTGTTTAATCCGTCATACTATTATTACTAATTGCCACTATTAGTTCTATTGATGTTCTATTTAATAATAGCATTTCTGTAACGGAAAGGTAAACAATACAGAACGATAAGTAATTTCAAACACCTATTTTTCATATTTTTATGTTAAAGTAATAACGCATTTTAGTATATATTATTAGGTTTGGGGGGGTCTGGTATGGTAATGTCCTGGGTTGGCTCTCTTCTTTGGGCTTCAAGCGATCGTGAACTCCTGTGTCCTCAACTCCGCCTTCCCTGGTCCACCCAAGTACAATTCTCCTTCTTCAGTCCGGGTCGACCAACCCATTAAACCCAGCCTCTAAGGTGGGCAGAGTCAGGGCCTGGTGTCAGCCTGTGCCTGCGAACTCCCGCTACCGATGGGGCGCGGGATGAGCTGTTGTCGTAGGCGGCGGGCCGCGCAGGTACTCAGGTTTTACCACTCCGGACTACATTTCCCACAGGCCACTGCGATCAGGCCCGCTTAGCCTGGGACTACATTTCCCAAAGGCCGCCGGGGCAACCTAGACCTCTGCCTTTCCCCCTACCGTTTGTGATTGTTGGCGCGGCAGTGAGCTGTGGACTTCTGTAAGGAAAAAGTCAGAGCCCGGCCTCGGGGGAGAGCTCTGCAGACTCGGACCAGCACCACCGGGTAACTGGGTTCCGGGAAGGGAAGCAGTGAGTGCGGGGCGTGCGGGCCGGTGCGGACCCCGGACCCTGCCAGGCGGGCAGTGGGAGGGTGGACGAGGCGCTCCTGGCTTGGAGGCAGGGCTGCTCCAGTCAGGGGAGAGAGGGTAATTTGTGAGAGAGAGTGCGGGTGTGAGTCCGCGAAGACTGGAGCCAGGACCTCCGTGTGAACTTGGATTCTCAGCTGAGAGGTGTGCCGCTGGGACCCGTGTTGCCGGTGTCTGCTGCCGCCTGCCCCATTCCCCTCCCAGCCACGAGGGTCTGCCCCAGACAGCTGGTCCCCAGAAGGAGGTCGGTTATTGAGCCCCTGTATGAAGTTTCCCGGCAGGAAGGCACATAATTGATATGGAGATTGGTATTTTAGAGCAGGAAAAATGACTTACAAGGATCTGTTGTTCAAATTACTTTTCCAGTGATAATTTTATATAAAAAAAGAGAATACGATGATATTGGCTGTAAACATTTACATCAGTCTCCGTATTGCTCAGAAAGAACGGGATTCAACTACAGTTTTGCATCTTATTGCAGAATGGTGCCTCTCTCTGTAATTTCTACGGAGAAATTAAAGGGGAAATTTAAATGTCAGAGAATCTTTTCTGCTATTTTTTAAAAGAAGAGTTGCATTCTTAAGGCCAGGCTCTAAGTGTTTTATATAGAATACAAGAAAGCTTGTCATTCTGATTGCTGATTCATGGATTTGTTGGAATGCGCATGCGGATTGCATCCCTGTGAACAGTTATTTTAAATATGTCAGAATTGTCCCTAGAAGATCTCCTAAAGAAAAGCTGATTCCAATCAATTAAAAAAAAAAAAAAAAGCATGCCAGAGATAAGCAAAAATTGGAAACAAAGTTTTACTTTTAGAAAAATGAGGGAGTTCCCTGGCACTCCAGTGGTTAGGACTCAGCCCTTTCGCTGGCAAGGCCTAAGTTCAATCCTTGGTCAGGGAACTAGGATCCTGTAGGCTGTGCTGTGCGGCCAAAACAAACAAACAAAAAAGGCAATACTTCCAAGTTAGTTGTCCGATTGAGCAAATAAAAATACAGAATGTCATTAAAAATAAAAATAAAAATGAAATAAGAGGCATGTAATGTTCTTAAATAGCTAACCCGTGTTAAGCAATTATTCTATTCTAGTACGTGTTTTAACTGAATTTTCTTATTCTTCTGCAAGATAACCATATGTAGTAGCTGATATTCTTATCCCTATTTTAATGATGAGAAAACTGAGCCACTGAGATGTTTGTAAATGTCAGATCAATATCATCTATATTTTCCCTCTCCCATGGTTTGATCTTATCCTGAAGCCACAAAGGAAGTTCTGGTTTGGGTGATATGGTCTCTTTTTCGGTTAGAATGTAGGAATGGAGGGAGGAGAATCTGTTCACAACAGAACTGTGCAGCCCAATCTTAACATCCACATGAGCCTTCCCAAAATGAAGGCTTAGCCAGAAAACCTACTGAAGTTTCTGATTCTGGCTTCACTGAAGAAGTGCTGTTGTTCTGCAACCAGCTGTTTACAGCTTGGTTCAGTGGGTTTGGATTTATCCAAAATCCCTCTGTTCTTCCACAAAATGTTATGTGAGGGTGGTTGTGTCATAGTTTGGAAGCTGAAATGGGGGGACAAGTTTTATTGGCTGAAGTTATGGGGAACACTAAAGCCTCCTTTTCGTCTCTCAGCTCTGAATTTTCTAGAGTTTGAACCCTTCAGATAGAAGAAGCCCAAGGAAGACTGATTGGTTCTTACATTTCTGATAACATGGCCCAAGTAAGTTGTTGTTTCTCCTTGAAATATTGGGATTTTTAGATTACATAGATAATTGTCATTCATTAACCTACAGTGTTCTTCCTAAGAGAGCACCATCTAATTACCCGCTTCCTGATTCCTCCTATGTGAAACAGTGCCAAATAACTGCTTCCTCCTTATGAGGTGTCCTTTTCTAATTGGCGTTCATGAATTCACTGAGCAAATTACTGAACAGGTCCTATGTGATATGTCTTTGCTGAAGGGCTGTGATGGAGCAGTGAAAATATGAAGTCCCACGAGAAAATTATTTGAGCTTCTTATGTCAGTCTCTGGTTTGGTGAGTTCGAGATACTGGCCTCATTTTTACCGTACAACAGAAAACTAAACATTTTTCACAGACCTGATAAGATGGGATTTTGTATTGATTGGTCTCAGTCTTAATATGATGAGCTCACATGCTCTGTGAGGCTTTCAGGGACACATTAGAGATGTGATTGTGACATGGAAACATTGGTAGCATGGTTCTTGCCAGGTGATGCCTGAGAGAGTGGTACTAGGTCAGTTTTGTTGTGGAATGGGACCTGCTGGACTTGGGTGACTTACTTTTGATTCTGAATCATCTGCATCATTATCCACTAACTGAAGAACAGAGAGAGTGTTGAGTGAGGAATGCTGCACGACAATATACTAATAAGCATATTATCATAAGTAGTAGGTTAACATAGATTACCAGAACTGGGGAAACCTGGGGCATTTGGTCCAATCTCATATAAATATAACATAATTACAAACTCTGATATTTGTATCCCTGAGATGTACTTTTATGCCATCATGAAAAATGTATTTATCAATACAAGGAAAAATGCTTATGATGTGATCTGGCATAATGATCTTGAAGCTTGAGGAATTAACAAAGTTGTATAATATCTGTTTTCTAAAATAGAGATTTTTATGCTTGAAAAAAAACCCAAACCTTTTCTCTTAAAGGGAAAATAATGTAGAGACTAATAGTTCTTGAGAACGTATTGGGGCACCTAGCAGGCAGTGTCTTTGTGTATACTCTTTTATTTAACAAAGAAACTTGGATTATTTTATCCATTTCCCAATAGCTCTGGAGTATTGTGGTATGCCACAGCGTAACAGGAAATTTTGTCCATAGCACAGGATTCTTCTAGAACATGAAGATATTCTGCTTCATTTACTTTTTTTTTAAATTTTATTGACGTATAGTTGATTTACAATGTTGTGTTAATTTCTGCTATACAGCAAAGTGACTCAGTTATACATATATATATTCTTTTTCATATTCTTTTCCATTATGATTTATCACAGGATATTTATAGTTCCCTGTGCTATACGGTAGGACCTTGTTGTTTATCCATCCTATATATAATAGTTTGCATCTGCTTACTTTACTTCTTATATCATGAGCCTCCAGCCTACTTGATTGCTATATTATTGCTTCTTTGTTACATTGGAACTCTTTATTTCCTCTCCTTTCATCTTGAAAACATTTTCTTCCTTTTTTTTTTTTTTTTATTTTTGCCTGCCTCCGGTCTTAGCTATGGCTACATTTTCTTTAATTTCACCAGAAATATGTGGGTTTGCAGTTTCAGGAATCAGTGACATTCAGGGATGTGGCCATAGCCTTCGCTCAGAGCCTTCGCTCTTGGACAGAGATGTGATGTTGGAGAACTATAGGAACTTGGTCTCCCTGGGTAAGTTTACATCTCTCAAATAACTTAGAATCTCCTCCCTGAAATACTTTCTTCGTTGTACATTTTAGGGCTGTCTTAAGAAGTGAATGTAATTTCTTCTCCCTGTTCTCAAAGAAGTAGTTTGAGCTTTGTTAGGTTGGAACTGATGAAATGGCAGGATTAGAATTCTGGGGTGTTCTATAAATATTGACAAAGGTCAGATTTCCTGTTGTGTTTATGCCCACAATGGTGAGCCCACCTGCAGGCAAAACAGCTAGACAAAGGTTCTGATTTGTTCCATCTGAAGAGCCTGTGCAATTTATTTAGTGGTAGATTAGATAAACATAAATTATTTAAAGCTGAAATTACATCATTTTATTTCTTCCAAAACAATTTACCTGATTTTGTAGTTAAAATTTATAATCCATGAGCTTTGCATTTAGGATTAAATGAATTATAAATATAGATGTCTCAGGAAACTTTCTTTTTTCTCTTAGAAAAATAGCAATAATAATGTTGATAACTCACATTGTTCGAACTATGTACCAGTCGCTATTTTAAGCTCTTTATAAACATAGTACTTCATAAGGTGATTGTGGGGGGAAAAATCAGCTGATACAAATCAAATACAAATATATGTAATCATTTTAGATGAGAATGCTGAAGCACAGTGAGCTTGAGTTATCCAAGGTCACAGAGCTAGTACATGGCAGAGCCAGGAATTTGAACCCAGGTGCTCTGGGTCCACAGTCTTTGTTCTCAGTTACAGTGTCATGCTTTCTGTCAAGACACAGAAGGTAGGTAGGTAGGTAAGTAGATAGATAGATAGATTTCACTTAAAATAAGACCTTTCCCCTCCTATCTGGATTCTTGAATCCCCTTGCCATTCTCTTCTCTGTAGTACTTAGCAATCATTTTGACCTTTAGTTTATTACAAATTTAACACAAGCTTAAAAAGTATTTTTGAATTCATCTTTTATTTCTCATTATATGGCATTCTTATCTTGTAAGCAGGTCATTCCTGTTCTAAACCACATGTGATTACCTTATTGGAACAATGGAAAGAGCCCTGGATGATAGTGAAGAAAGATCAAGGAAGACAATACACAGGTGAGTAAGAGTATGTTGGGTAGAGAAGCCATCACTGCTGGAAACAGCCCATGTGGTCAGGGAGTAGGCACATGTCTGAGAGGTTGTTTGGAAGACGCTTCAAAGGCCTGAGACTTGGGGGAAAGATGAATATCTCACCAAATTTTCCAACTCTTTACCAATTTTAACATTCACTCTCATCATATTTCCGAGACACTTTATTAGGCTTATTCTCTTTCCCAGTACAATACTTCAGCTGTGTTTTTTTTAATTTTTGAGTTTTATTTTATGTATTTTTTTATACAGCAGGTTCTTGTTAGTTATCCATTTTATACATATTAGTGTATATATGTCAATCCCAGCCTCCCAATTCATCCCACCACCACCACCATTTGGCTTATAATGTTAGTGGTAGAAAGTGGTGAGAAGGTACAGTATTCATAATATATTCTGAATGTAGAACTAACAGCATGCCAGTGAACTGTGACTAAGTGTGGAGGCCAAGAGAGAAACTAAGAAGAATCAACAGGTTTTGACTTGATCAGGTGAATGGTGATACAGCTGCCTGAGATGGGACAAGACAGGTTGGAGGGCAAATCTAAAATACGTCTGTTTTGGGGAATTCCCTGGTGGTCCAGTGGTTAGGGCTCCCGGCTTTCACTGCCGAGGGCCTGGGTTCAATCCCTGGTCGGGGAACTAAGATCCTGCAAGCCACAGGTAGCAAGGCCAAAAAAAGAAAAAAAAATGTTAAGTTTGAGATGACTATTCATCATCCCATTGGAGATGCTGAGTAGGCTGTTGAATGTGCAAGCCCGGAGGTCAGGGACAGTTTAGGCTCATACATAACAGTTTGGGTTTTGTTGGCATATGGCTGGTATTTAGAGCCAGGACACTGGATGAGGTCACCCAGAGAACCAGTGCAGACAGAGGATTCTCTACACTTGGAGGTTTGTTAGAAGAGGCTGCAAAAGAGACTGCTGGGGAGGAGTACATTTTAAGGTAGAATTAAAACCAGAAAGTGGTTCCACCAAAGACAAATGAAGAAAATGTTTCAAGATGGCGGAATGGTTGCTGAAAAGTGAATTAAAATAAGAAATGAGAATTTGACCACAATATCTGACCTTCCCAGAAGGGGAAATTCTCAGTGGCTTCAAGGAGTGGAAGCCTGAGTGGTGTGGTTTAAGTAGAGCGGGAGGTGAGGCAGCGGTGAGAATGAGTACAGCCATTCTGTTGAGGTATTTGGTTATGAAGAGATGGGGCTTGTTGGGACATGGGGTTACATCTGGATGGTTGATAATGTGAACAGTTCCATAGAGTGGTAAAAAGGGATGAATCAGAAAGAGGACATTATTATGGAAGCAGGGCCTTG
Organism: Balaenoptera physalus; assembly: GCF_965194825.1. Classification (NCBI taxonomy): domain Eukaryota; kingdom Metazoa; phylum Chordata; class Mammalia; order Artiodactyla; family Balaenopteridae; genus Balaenoptera; species Balaenoptera physalus. Next base: position 17,258,962 of record NC_138900.1, on the reverse strand, counting down.
AGTTTGAGGGGGTAAGGTGGTAGAATTTGTGCTTAAGAAAAAACTGTGACCGTGGATTTGGATGTAGATAACTTAATTGATATGGTAGAGGAAAGAGTATGTATCTTTTATCTAGTTCTGTTTTCTCAGAGACGTAAGAAGAAAAATCATTAACTGAAAATTAATGAGGGGAATATGAAATCTTAACATTGTTCATTTTACTTACATTGAACTGACTTATTCCCTTTTTGGCCCATTGTCTCTCCTTTTTTTCTCTTTCTTTTCTTTTTTAATTAATTAATTATTTTTTGGCTGCATTGGGTCTTCGTTGCTACGCGCGGGCTTTCTCTAGTTGCGGCGAGTGGGGGCTACTCTTCGTCGTGGTGCGCGGGCTTCTCATCGCAGTGGCTTCTCTTGTTGCGGAGCACGGGCTCTAGGCGCGCGGGCTTCAGTAGTTGTGGCACACGGGCTCAGTAGTTGTGGCTTGTGGGCTCTAGAGTGCAGGCTCTGTAGTTGTGGCGCACGGGCTTAGTTGCTCTGTGGCATGTGGGATCTTCCTGGACCAGGGATTGAACCCATGTCCCCTGCATTGGCAGGCGGATTCTTAACCACTCTTTTTTTAAAAAAATATTTACTTATTTATTCGGCTGAGCCAGGTCTTAGTTTCAGCATGTGGGATCTAGTTCCCTGACCAGGGATTGAACCCAGGCCCCCTGCATAGGGAGCGTGGAGTCTTAACCACTGTGCCACCAGGGAAGTCCTGGCCCATTGTCAGTAGTGGTGGTGGTGATGGTGGTAGTAGTAGCAGTAGCAGTAGTAGTAGTAATAGTAGTAATAGCAGTTACTTTATCGATTCTGTGCTCTGTGCCTGGCACTGTTCTAAGCATTTTACACGTATTGCCTCACAGCAACAATAATGATGTGTGCAAAATTGCTATCAGTATTTTATATCGGAGGAAACTAAGGCTTGGGATGGTTAAGAAATTTTCCTAATTTCAGAGCTAGTTGTTGGAGCTAGAATTCAGACACAATCTGGCTTATGATCTTTAATAATCACTGTGCTATTCTGCATTTGTATGTTCATTCTTCTTTTAGCTGAAATTTATTGGTTTAAACAAATATGTACAAGGTTCTTTACTTAATTGATGGCTTTTATATAACTCTTTATTTTGAAATAATTTCTAACCAGAAAACTTGTAAGAATAGTATAGAACATATCAACACCTATGACCCTTACCCAGGGGTTGTTAATATTTTATGTATTTGCTTTGTATCATTCTCATCCTGCCCCCATGAGATGCCCTTTTCCTTTATCCTAAATGTTTCAGTGTGTATTTCTTAAGAATAAGTTTGTTCTCTTTATAACTATAGCATAATTATCAAAATCAAGCTTTGGTGTAGTACTTTTACCTAATCTACAGACCTTAAATCAAGTTTCAGCAATTGTCTCAATGGTATCCTTTATAGAAAAAAAAATTTTTTTTTTCCAACCCAGAATCCAAAACAAAATCATGGATTTCATTTAGTTGTCTTCTTACTTTAGTCTCCTTTAATTTGAAGCAACTCCTTGATCTTCCTTTGCCTTTTATGACCTTGGCATTTTTGACGAGTACATCTCTTTTTAGATGGTCCCTCAAATTGGATTTGTCTAATGGTTCCTCATAATTTGACTCAGTTTTGTATTTTTGGCAGAAATATCACTGAAGTGATGCTGTCCTTCGTGCATCGTATATCAGGAGGCTTGTGATGTCAGTTTATCCCATTACTGGTGATGTTAACTTCGACCACATAATTATGGTGGAATTTGTCAGGTTTCCCCACTGCATCTTTTTCCGTATGCAATTAAGAAGTGGTTTGTCGTCAGATACTTTGGAACGATAAATGTCATGTTCCTTATCAAACTTTTACCACTAACTTTAGCATCCATTGCTGATTCTTAAGTAAAGCAGCTTTTTCCGGGGTCAGCAAACCTTTCGTGTAAAGGGCCAGATAGTAAATGTTTTAGATTTTACGGGCCATGTGGTTTCTATTGCAACTACTCAGTTCTGCTGTTGCAGCATGAAAGCAGCACTGACAGTCCTTGAACAACTCGGTATGACTGTTTTCCATTAAAACTTTATGTCAAAAACTTATGGCAGGCCAGGTTTGGTCCATGGATTATAGTTTGCTGATGCATAAACTAGAGGGTAATTTTGGTGATTTTGTAACTTTGTCATTTCTTCAACATTTGTTAGTTTGAATTTTTAAAATTAATTTATTTGTTTTTGGCTGCGTTGGGTCTTCGGGGCTGTACGCGGGCTTTCTCTAGTTGCGGTGAGCAGGAGCTACTCTTCGTTGCGGTGCGCATGCTTCTCATTGCTGCGGCTTCTCTTGTTGCAGAGCATGGGCTGTAGTGTGCAGGCTTCAGTAGTTGCAGCACGCGGGCTCAGTAGTTGTGGCTCGCAGGCTCTAGAGCGCAGGCTCACTAGTTGTGGCTCATGGGCTTAGTTGCTCTGCGGCATGTGGGGTCTTCCCAGACTGGGGCTCGAACCCATGTCCCTTGCATTGCCAGGTGGATTCTTAACTGCTGCGCCACCAGGGAAGTCCCTAGCACTGAATTTTGAGGGAACACAATTCAAATCTGTAACAGTCTACATAGAAAGTCCCAAGGAATTTGCAATACTTCTAAACCTAGTAAGTGAGTTCAGCAAAGTCGCAGGACATTGGATCAACACACAAAAATTAATAACATCTCCATATACTAACAACAAACATGAGGACATTGAAAGTAAAAACTCAGTCCCATTGGCAGTCACTCCAGAGACTTAAAATACTTGGGTAGAAATCTAACAAAACAAATGCAGGATATGGATGCTGAAATTTACAAAACCTAAGGAAACATATCAAAGAGATCTGAATAAATGGACAAACATACTGCATTTATGGATTGGAAGAATGAACATAGTAAAAATGTCAGTTGTTTCTTAAGTGACCTAGAGCATTAACACAATTCTTATCAAAATCTCACTGAGATTTTTTGTTGATATAAACACACTTATTCTAAACTGGACATGGAAAGTAAAGGACCTAGAAAAGCTCAAAGAGTTTTTGTTTTTTTTTTCTGGCTGCACTGTGTGGCTTGCGGGATCTTAGTTCCCTGACCAGGGATAGAACCCGGGCCCTTGGCAGTGAAAGCGCCGAGTCCTAACCACTGGACCGCCAGGGAATTCCTGTTAAAAGTTTTTAAAAAGAATAAAGTGGAATTGTTTTAAGATGCAGGTTTTATTATTATTCAGCAATGGTAATATTTCTCTTTTGGCATGGGAATGTAGGTGTGTACAAGTTGACAGGGAGAAAGGAGTATACCAGGATCATAGGCTAAGCAGACGGTGAGCTTTAGGAAACATAGTAGAATCCCTAATATCAAGGGAAGAAAAGCAATAGATCTCCTGTGTCAAATTTCTTCTTTAGGAGAGGCAATCCATGGGTGCTGCTGGAGTGGCAGGTTTAGTGTACAGTGTGAAGTTGTCTTTAGTGCAGGTGACAAAGTCATCTCCACCAGTGAACTGGGCTGGGGCGACATCATCTGGTAGGGGACACTCGGTATCCTCTTTAAGTGGATACCCACTCAAGTTGGTGTGGGTCTTGATTTTATGGCTCTAAGGTGTTACCAGGCTATGAGGTTGGAGCTCCAGTATAGCCTGTAGACAGGCCCTCTAATTTGGCCAGTTATTATAAGCCCTTTGCCTCAGTTGTTGGTTTGGTTGGTGACAGGCAAGCTGGCAAGGTCTTTGGATCACAGGGCTTGTATTAGCCAAGGTTGATGGCAAGTAGACCTCACCATTTATCAATGGTGAAACAATGGTTGAAACAATGGCTTATTTAAAGGGTCTCTGCGTTGTAGACCAATGAAAGCACCCAGACCAGTGAGAAATGAGACCAACAGTCAAAAGTGTATGCAGTTGCAATTGATGTGCTGTTTTTATTTTCTTTTCTGGTGGAAGTTTAGGTTCAAATGGGTCCCCAGAGAATATGCACCCTCAATCTGGCCTCTAGCCCTTATAGAATGGGGACAATACTGACAATTTGTAAAGATAGATTAAGGCCTGGGGCAAAAGAGAAACCCATTTAGGGTCAGTTTTCTGGACTAGAATTTGAATTGTCTCAAGCAGACCATTATGTCTCTCAGTTAAACTGGCTCTGTGAGACTTATCAGAAACATGAAAGTCCTATTGAAAAGCTTTACCAGGAACCCAGTATTGTGTATTCTGGGAACTCAAATGTGTACCTTGATTTTTATCAGTAATGTCTATAACTCCAAAGGGAATAAAGGGAATAAGGTGTGTCCTGGCAAGGTTGCACGTGGTCTTATTATATGTAGAGACGTGATTTTGATCTATATTTTGGGTATCTGTGAGGCAAGAGATTCCCAGAGGTTTTTTTACCCTGAAGGGGGCAATGGCCCAACAGTTTGTAATAAATGAAATGATTGGGCCATTTGTTGGCTGGGACATTTAGTGCTAAAATGACTGCCTGAAGTTCAGTCAATTGTATTGATCCATGGGTCCTAACCTTTATCAAGGTCATCCTGACTAAGGAATGAAAGTAGCAACATTCCACTGATTAAAAAAAACAATTAAAACCATCCATTTTTATGATGGTTCATAGTGTCATTTGTACACTTTATGAAATCACATTGCTGTTCATTCAGTTAATCCCAAGGGACTCTCCAGGTAGCCAAAGGGTCTGGAGCAAGAGTGACCTCTTCCAGCACTGTGGCATCTGGCAAGGGACTGAGGAAAGGTGATGCCACCCACTCCTGGAGGTAAAATATACCAGAGAGTCCAGGTTTGGCTCCATCTTGTCTTAAGGAGGTCTCAGTAGCCATGCCAACCTTGTGGGGTACTGTTCCCATGACCTAATGCCTAATTGGCAGCTGGGTATGAAGGGTCACAGGCTCAAGGTCTGTGAGAACCTCTGTTTCCAGGAGAGCTCAGTATGTAGTCAGTCATTTTGTGTCAGTGCTGTATAGCAGAGGCCAAGAGGGGCTTCTTCTTGCTTCAGAAGCTCTTGACCAACTTATGGCCATTATACGTGGTCCAGAAACTCCAGGACACATGAGAAGAGGTTGCCATGGCATCAACAGTGAAATAATCTCTGAGGGCACTAACAGATATGCCTGTTGATTTAAATTTGACATATTTTAGAGCCTTTGTTGGAGGGGGCCCCATTTGAGGGGAATCACCCTACCCAGTGTTAAGGGTTACATGATGATAAGGGTTATATAGCTACAGTAAACAGGATAACATGATATTGATGCAGGGATTAAAAACAAAGGTCAAGGACTTCCCTGGTGGCACAGTGGTTAAGAATCCGCCTGCCAATGCAAGGGACACAGGTTCGAGCCCTGGCCTGGGAAGATCCCACATGCCATGGAGCAGCTAAGCCCATTTGCCACACTACTGAGCCTGCACTCTAGAGCCTGTGAGCCACAACTACTGAGCCTGTGTGCCACAACTACTGAAGCCCACGCACCTAGAGCCCGTGCTCCGCAACAAGAGAAGCCACCACAATGAGAAGCCCATGCACTGCAACGCAGAGTAGCCCCCGCTCGCCACAACTAGAGAAAGCCTGTGCACAGCAATGAAGACCCAACACAGCCATAAATAAATAAGTTAATTAATTAATTAATTAATTAATTTAAAAAAATAGGTCAATAGAGCTATTCTGTTCTGAACCATTCTGAGAATCCAGAAATAGACCCAAACTTACCAAGTGATTTTTGACAGACCAACTAAATCAAGTAAATGAAGGCAGGGAAGTCTTTTCAACAAATAATGCTGGAGCAATTGAACATCCATAGGCAAAAGAAATTAACATCAATCTAACCTCATGCCTTAAACAAAAATGAACGCAAGGTGGATCACGACTGAAATATAAAATATAAATGTATGAATAATTTAGTAGGAAACATAGAAGAAAATTGTCAGGACTGATGGCTAGGTGAAGGTGGTTTATGTTTTTTTTTAAACACATTAAACAAAAGAAAAGGTATCAGAAAAAGGATCTCGGTTTCCATATTTAAAAACTAGGAAAAGAGAAAAGCAAAGAAAGGAGAAGAAATAATATAATAAAGATCTAAATGGAAATCAATGAAGTAAACAGAATAAACTGCAGAGAAAGTCAGTGAAACCCAAAGCCTTAAAGAATAATAAAATAGGGACTTCCCTGGTGGTCCAGTGGGTAAGACTCCATGCTCCCAATGCAGGGGGCCTGGGTTCAATCCCTGGTCAGAGAACTACATCCTGCATGCATGCTGCAACTAAGAGTTTGCATGCGGCAACTAAAGATCACATATGCCGCAACGAAGATCCCACGTGCCGCAACAAAGACCTGGTGCAGCCAAAATAAATAAATATATATTTTTTAAAGCTATCAACAACAAATCTTTAAGTAATAATAATAATAAAATAAACAAACCTCTAGCCAAGAATTATCAAATTAAAAAGAGTAAATACACAAATTACCAATATCAGGAATGAGAGAAGAGACACCAATACAGATGTCATCGCATAAGATAAGATAACCCATATAGCCCTACACCTATTTATGAAATTAAATTTGGAATTAGAAACCTTCACACAAAGCAAACCTCAGGCATAAATGCTTCAGTGGTGAATTCTGCTAAACATTTAGACAAAAAAAAAATACCAATTCTACACAGACTATTCCAAAAAATTGGAAAGACATGCTTTCCAACTTACTCTGTGAAGGTAACATACCAAAACCAGACAAAAGCATTACAGGAAAACCATAGACCAATATCCTTCATTAACATAGATGCCGAACCTGAACAAAATTTTAGCAAATCAAATCCAACAATATAAAAAAAGTAACATATCAAGAAAAAGTTTATACAAGAAATGCAGGGTTTGATATATGAAAATTAATGTAAAAAAGATAAAACATACAATTGTAGTTGGGGGATCTAAGATGGTCCCTCAAATTCCTATTTTCCAGTATTCTCACTCTTGTGTAGCCCTCTTACATTTTACTAGAGTTGACCTATATGAATCATAATATAGTAAAAGTGAGGGTAAATCACCTCCATTTTACGTTATAAAAGACACTGGTTTCCTTCTTAGTGCATTCTCTTGCTCCTGGACCACTTGCTTTATTTGAGAGTATCCATCATGATCATTCCTATGGAGACCCATGTGGCAAGGAACTGAAGCTTCCTGTCAACAGAAAAGACCTTGGAATTGAATCTTGCAGCCTCAGGCAAGTCTTCAGAGACTACAACCCCAGTAGACAGCTTGCCTGCAGTTTCATAGCAGATATTGAACTCGAACTGCCTACCTAAACTGCTCCCAGATTAATGTAATTTTTCTGAAAAAAATGTAAACAAATATGTAGTGACAGACAGCAGATCAGTGGTTTCCTGCAGATGGATGAGTACAGAGGGAGAGATTACAAAGGGCCCAAGAAAAACCTTTAATTTCATAGGTATAAACATGTATCAAATTGTACATGTTAAATATGTGTAGTTTAGACTTGAGTAAGGCTGGGTTTTTTTAAGCTAAGAGTTACTCAAAACTCATCATTCATTATTTTACTACGTTTTACTATTATCTATGCTTTAAGGTTATTTATATTTAATGTATCCACGTATGGTAGAAACAGAATATGATGGTGTGCTACTACACATCTTGCCCTAATTTCACATTCACAGACATCATGTTGTAGCTTGAAATTGACTGTGTGGTAAACACTACAACTCAGAGCTTGATTTATTGTTTCATGTGAAGTTTTCAGAAAGTAGAGAGTATGTTAATAATTCAGATTAAACTTAAGGGTGTATTGTGTCTGTCATTTTCCATTGGGAACAGCACAGAATTGCGAGGAAATATTCTTTCAGTACTCAAAAAATTTTACCCCATTAAGCAAATAAATTACTGACGTCATTGATAAATAACTGACATTCCAACAAATTTCTTTGCAGTTTCAACGTATTCCTGTTAATGAAAATAGAAATATCAACCAATGTTCATTTTAACAATAGGCAAAAGATATGAATGGACATTTCACCAAAGAAGATATATGGGTGGCAAATAAACACATAAAAAATGCTCAAAATTATGAGTCATTACAGAAATTCAAGGTAAAACCACAATGAGATTCTACTACAACATGCCTATTAGAATAGCAAACATTAAAAACACTGATTATAGCAGTTGCTGGTGAACATGTGGAAGAACTGGAACTCTTATTCAGTGCTGTGTGAAACACATATGGTATAGCCGCTTTAGAACACAATTTGGCAGTTTGCAAAATTTTTAAATATTCACCTGCCCTGTGACAAAGGCATTGCACTCCTACATATTAACACAAGAGAAATAAAAGCGTAGGCCCATATGAAGACGTGTACATTCATGGTCATAGTAGCTTAATTTGTAATAGCCAAAAGCCTGTATGTCATTTAACAGAAGAAAGTGTTTAAAAATTGCAGTGCATTTGATTAAGGAATCTGGGAGGATGGTAGAGCAGGAAGAACCAGGAACTTGTCTCCCCAACTAGACAACAATTGTATTGACAAAATGTATCTCATATACCTATTTTGGAACTCGGGAGTGTGTTCAAAGGCTTACAACTTCCAAAGGAAAGCTTAAGACAGTAAATTGCAGTTAATTTTGGTCAATTTCAGCCCTTAGCACGGTAACAGCTACCCATCCCCCACACACTTGCCCTGTGGCTGGCAGTTCTGCATGTGTCCCTGGAGCAGCTTTCACGCAGTTGGTGGGAACCTGGGTGAAACCCTGCTCTTTAAATATTGAGGACTTGTGCTGTGATCTATTGCTGCTTCTGACTGCAGAGGTGAAGACACAGAAGTGAGCAACCATTTGTGTAAATGTCATTGCATTGTTGCAAGCCCCTCCCTCTCCAGTTGAAGCAACTTCCAGGGGATTTGCACCAGCACATATTCCCCCCTTCATTTTTCTCTTTTCTCCTTTTGGAAGCCAGATTTTTAGGGCTAAGACATTTCAACGCAATCACATATACAGGGGAATTTGGAAAGTCATGACACATGTAAAGGCACAAGCTCAGAAAAGACCTGAGAAGACCTTAAGTTTACACCTCAGGTTGATCACCAGCAGAGACAGCCTACAACAATTAAAAAAATTTTTTTAATAAAAATGGCAAACCTCGCAGGGCAGAAATTGAGACACAGATGCAGAGAACAAACGTATGGACACCAAGGGGGGAAAGCGGCGGAGGGGGTGGGTGTGGTGGTGTGATGAATTGGGCGATTGGGATTGACATGTATACACTGATGTGTATAAAATTGATGACTAATAAGAACCTGCTGTATAAAAAAAATAAATTAAAAAAATAGGCAAACCTTGTATTGAAGGTGAAGAATCTGATTTCCAAAGTTACCACATTATTAGATTCAAATGTCTAGTGTTCAACAAAAAATTACAAGCCATACAAAGAAACAGGAAAGCACAGCCCATTCAAGGGGGAAAAAAAGAAATCACCAGAAACTGTCTCTTAAAAAGACCTGATGGCAGATCTACTAGACAGAGACTTTAAAACAACTGTCTTGTAGATAATCAAAGAACTAAAGACATGGAGAAAGTAAAGAAAATGATGTATGAACAAAATGGAAATATCACAAAAGAAATAGAAAGCATAAAAAGAAACCAAAAAGAAATTCTGGAGCTAAAATTACCATAACTGGGGGAAAAAAAGAAAAAAAACTGCCAGAGTGATTCAAAAGAAGATTTGAGAAGACAGAAGAATCAGTGAACTTCAAGACAGGAAAATTGAAAAAGAAAAAAAAAAAGACTGAAGAAAAGTGAACAGAATGTAAGGTACCTCTGGAACACCTTCAAAAGGAACAACATGCACGTTGTGGGAGTCCCAGAAGAAGAAGAAAGGGGAAGAGAGATAGCTTGAAGAATTGATGACTGAAAACTTCCCAAATTTGATGAAAGATATGAATATAAACTTCCCAGAGGCTCAATGAACTCCAAGAATGAACTCAGAGACCCAAATCAAAGCACATCACAATCAAACTGTCAAAACACAGAGACAAAGAATCTTTGAAGAAATGAGAGAGAAGTGACTTGTCACATTCAAAAGATACTCGATAAAATTACCCACAGATTTTCCACCAGAAGCCTTGGAAGCCAGAAGGCAATGGGTATGTTATGTTCAAAGTGCTGAAGGAAAAAATGTTAAACAAGAATCCTATATCTGGCAAAATTGTCTTTCAAATGGGAGGGAAGAATTAAGAAATTCCCAGATAAACAAAAGCTAAGGGAGTTTGTTACCACCAGACCTGCCCAGCAAGAAATGCTGAAAGGAGTCCTTCATGTTGAAATAAAGGACATTAGACTAACTCAAAGCTGTATGAAGGGATAAAGATCTCTGGTAAAGGTACATACACTGGGCATTTTTAAAAACTACTATTATTGTAACTGATTTATAACTCCATTTTTAAATTTCTACATTATTTGAGAAACTAATGCATTAAAAAACAATTATTCTGTGTTTCTGGATATACAGTGTATAAAGATGTAATTTTGTGACATCAGTAACTGAAAGGGTTGGAGATGGAACTGTATAGGAGAAGAGTTTTTGTATGTTATTGAAGTTAGGCTGGTATAAATTCAAATTATAGTGTTATAATTTTAGGATGGTAACCACATGATAACTACAAAGAAGATAGCTATAGAATATACACAAAAGGAAACGGGAAGGGAATTAAAATATTTCACGTTAAAAAATCAAAAACAAAAGAAGACAGTAATACAGGAAATGGGGGACAAAAAAGCTATAAGGAATATAGAAAATGAATAGCAAATGACAGAAGTAAATCCTTCCTTATCAGTAATTACTTTAAATGTAAATGGATTAAACTCTCCAAAGACAGAGATTGACAGAGTGGATTTTTAAAAAATGACCCAACTAGGGCTTTCCTGGTGGTGCAGTGGTTAAGAATCCGCCTGCCAATGCAGGGGACACGGGTTCAAGCCCTGGTCTGGGGAGATCCCACATGAGGTGGAGCAACTAAGCCCATACACCACAACTACAGAGCCTTCGCTCTAGAGCCCGTGAGCCACAGCTACTGAGCCTGTGAGCCACAACTACTGAAGCACACGTGCCTAGAGCCCATGCTTGGCAACAAGAGAAGCCACTGCAATGAGAAGCCCACGCACCACAACGAAGAGTAGCCCCCGCTCACCGCAACTAGAGAAACCCTGCGCGCAGCAACAAAGACCCAATGCAGCCGAAAATAAATAAATAAATAAATAAAAAGATAAAAATGACCCAACTATATGCTGACTGCAGAGACTAACTTTAGATCCAAAGACACAAGTAGGTTGGGAGTGAAAGGATGGAAAAACATATTCCATGCAAATAACTAAAGAGAGTGAGGTTGGCTATACTAATAGCAGACAAGGTAGACTTTATTTAAAAAAAAAAAGTTACAAGAGCCAAAGGACATTTCATATAGCAATAAAAGGTTCTACACAGCAAGAAGATATAACAATTATAAACATTTATGCACGTAATAACAGACCAAGAAATTATATAAAGCAAAAACTGACAGGATTAAGAGAGTAAATAGACAGTTCTACAGTAATATTTGGAGACTTTAATACTCTCCTCTAAATAATGGATTGAACAACCAGACAAAAAAAATCAATAAGGAAACAGAAGACTTGACAACACAATAAATCAATTAGATCTAACAGAAATGTACGTAATACTGTACTCGACAACAGCAGAAAACACATTCTTCTCAAGTGCGCATGGGACATCTCCATAATAGACCATGTTATGCCACAAATTAAGGCTTAATTGATTTTAAAAGATAGATATTACACAAAGTATCTTCTCCAACCTCAACCAGATGAAGATAGAAATTGATAATAAAAGGCAAACTGAAAAATTCACAAATTTGTGGAAATTAAACAACATACCCTAAACAGTCAATGGAACAAAGAAGAATCACAGAGAATATTAGAAAATAATTAGAGATGAAAGAAAACAAAACACACAGCACACCTAGAAAAACAATAGAGAAAATTCAACGAGTCCAGAAGATCGTTTTTAAAAAAAAGATTAACAAAATTGACAAACCTTTAGCTAGAATGACTAAAGAAGACATAAATTGCTAAAAAAAAAAAAAGTGGAAACATTACAACTGATTATACAGAAATAAAAAGGATTACAAGAGTACTATGAACAAGTGTATGCAAGAAAAGTGGATAACCTAGATGAAATAGACAAATTCCTGGAAACACAAAATCTATCAGGACAGAGCCATGAAGAAAGAGAATATCTGAATAAAACTGTAACTACTAAGCAAAATGAATGAGGGAATTCAATGAATTCATTTATTTGAATGAGTGATCAAAAACCTCCCAACAACAAAGCTATGGACCTGAAGCCTTTATTGGTGAATTTTACCAAACATTTAAGGAAGAATTAACATTAATCCTTGTCAAAAATTTTCCAAAACCTTGAAGGATAACACATTAATTCATTTGCCTTGATATCAAAGCCAGAAAAAGATACTATAAGAAAAGTACAGACGTATATCCCTTATGAATAGTGATGCAAATATCCTTAGCAAAATACTAGCAGACAGAATTCAGCAGCATACTAAAAGGACTAAACACTGTGTTCAAGTGGGATTTATTTATTCCTGGAATGCAAGGATCATTCAACATATGAAAATCATCTAACACCACATTAACAGGATAAAGGGAGAAAACAACTTGATCATCTCAATTGCTGCAGAAAAAGCATTTGACAAAATTCAACACTTTCAAAATAAAAACACTCAACAAATTAGGAATAGAAGGAAACTACCTCAACATAATAAAAGCCATGTATAAAAACCCCACAGCTAATATCATATTCAATGGTGAAGAACTAACAGCTTTTCAATCAGGAATAAGGAAAGAATGCCCACTCTTGCCATTTCTATTCAACATAGTACTGGAAGTTCTAGCCAGAGCAATTAGACAAGAAAAAGAAATAAAAGGCATCCAAATTAGAGAAGAATAAGTAAAATTATCTTTGTTCACAGATGAAATAATCTTAAATCTAGAAAACCCTCAAGACTCCACAAAATTACTATTAGAACTAATAAATTAACTCAACAAAGTAGGATACAAAACCAACACAGAAAAATCAGTTGCATTTCTATATACGAACAATGAACAATCTGAGTAGAAAATGATGAAAACAGTTCCTTTTACAACAGCCTCAATAAGAATAAAACACTTAGGAAGTAACTTAAACAAGGAGGTAAAAACTTTATTTTAAAACCATAAAACATTACTGAAAAAAATTAAAGAAGACATAAATAAATAGAAACATATCCCACATTCATGGATTAGATGACTGAGTGTTAAGATGTCAGTTCTACCCAAAGCCATCTACAGATTTCATGGAATCCCTACCAAAATCCCAGTAATTTTTTTTTTTTTGCAGAAACAAAAATCTATGCTAAAATTCATATGGATTCTCAAAGGACCCTGAATAGCTAAAACAATCTTGATAAAGAAGATCAATATTGCAGGACTCACATTTTTCAATTTCAAAACTTACTACAAAGCCACATTAATGTAAATAGTGAGGTATTGACATAAAGAAAAAAGCATAGACCAATGGAATAGAATAGAGTCCAGAAATAAACCCTCCCATATATTGTCAAATAATTTTTGACAAAATCAATCAATGGGAAAACTGAATATCCACCTGCAAAAGAATGAAGCTGGAGCCTTACCTAACACCTTACACAGAAATTAACTCAAAATAGATCAAAGACCTGAATGTAAGACGCAAAACTATAAAACTCTTAGAAGAAAACATTGGAAAATCTTCATAACATTGGATTTGGCAATGATTTTCTGGATATGATACCAAAGGCACAGGCAACAAAAAAGAAAAAAAAATTGGACCTCATGAAAATTTCAAACTTTTGTGTATCAAAGGACACTATCAACATAGTAAAAAGGCAACCCACAGAATGGGAGAAATTATCTGCAAATCACAAATCTAGTAAGAGATTAATATCCAGTATATAGAGAGAATTTCTAAAACTCAGCACCATCAAAACACAAACAATCCAATTCAAAAATGGAGAAAGGACCTGAATAGACATTTTCCTAAAGAAAATATACAAATGACCAGTAAGCACATGAAACAATAGTTACCATCATGAATCATTACAGAAATACAAATCAAAACAACGAGATACAACTTCATACTCATCAGGATAGATACTATCCAAAACAAACAAGCAAACAAACAAAAAACAGAAAAACAAGTGTTAGTGAGGATGTGGAAAAATTAGAAACCTTGCTGAAAATGTAAAATGGTATGGCCACTGTGGGAAACACAATTTTTTCCCTCAAAAAATTAAAAATATAATTACTATATGATCCAGTAATTCCACTTTCAGGTATATACCCAAAAGAATAGAAAGCAGAGTTTCAAAGAGATATTTGTACACCCAAGTTCACAGCAGCATTAGTTACAATAACCAAAAGGAGGAAATAAATCAAGTATCCATTGAGGGATGAATGAATAAGCAAAATATGACATATACATACAATGGCATATTATTCAGCTTAAAAAGTAATGTAATTCTGACACGTGGATGAAACTTGAGGACATTATGCTAAGTGAAATAAGCCAGTCACAAAAAGACAAATAATATATAGCTCCATTTATATGAGATAACTAGAGTAGTCAAATTCCATTACAGAGAGTAGAATATTGGTTTTCAGGGGCTTGGGGAAGGGGGAAATACGGAGTTATTGTTTAATGGGTATAGCTTCAGTTTTGCAATATGTAAAGAACTCTGGAGATGAATAATGGTGATAGTTGCACAATATGACTGTACTTAATACCGCTGAACCGTACACCTAACAATGGTTAAGACAGTAAATTTTATGTTGTGTATTTTACAAGATATTTTTTAATTTAAAAAAAAGCATAAAAACTGTGGTATTCATTCAACAGAGCACTACTCAGCAGTAAAAGGAATGAACTACTCATTCACACAGAATGGATGATTCTCAAGATGATTATGCTATATGAAAGAAAACAGACCAAAAATAGAGTATAAATACTTTATGAGTCCAATCGTATAAAATTCTAGGAAAGGCAAACAAATCTATAGTGAAAAAAAGGTAAATCAATGGTTTCCTTGGGATGTAGGTAATGGTTCCCTGGGGAAGGCAAGGAGGGATAGTAAAGGGGCATGAGGTAGCTTTGTGGGTGATGGATAAGTTCGTTATCATAATTGTGGTGTTGGTTCCCTGAGTGTATACATATTTTAAAACTTATCAAAGTGTACACATTAAATACAGCCAATTATTGCATGAAAATTATATCTCAGCAAAGCATTAAAAGAAATTGTTGCACATAAAAATCTGATCTCCTACTCATTTTGGAAAACTAGAAGATTTGGCAACCCCACGTTGACTCTACTACCTCTCTCCTCATGTGTTGGCAGCAGAGATGGCTGGCTATGTCACAAATGCCTCATCCCTGGCGTACAGGATCTACCTTCTCTTAGTCCCCATTTTCCTGCCAACACAGCAATGGCTTTGACATGAATAATGCAGAGAGCCTGCAGTATTCCACAAAACCTTGAGATAATTTGCTCTGCCAGTGACCTTAGTCATAAGGACAGAGGTCTGGAGGTCCTGAGAACTTCTGCAAATCCTGAATCCTGCACAGTCACATTTAAGGGAACATTTGTGGATGCACTTTTAGAACAGGTACATTCCCTCTAGTTTGCCAACTGGACCCAGTAAGTCTTACAGTAGGTGACATATGCTGGAACATTAGACATCAAGGGCATATAACTCCTTGGCAGGGGCCAGGTAAACAGTGTCTACTCAACAGTGCTAAGGAATAGGAGGCATCCCCAGTAAACAAGGGGCCCAACTCATGCTGCTTCCAGATGCACTGGAGGTTGCACAGCCTCCCCTTCCTCAGAGTAATCTCTGATTCACAAAAATTCATGCCATTCAGACCACAACATTAGGCCCACAAAGCCCTACAAGCTTCCCTAGGATGCCTTGGGCGGCAACACAAATGAGGCCAAATCTGGACTGAAAACTGCACTCTGCCATCCTGCTCTTCCCTGAAGCAATAAATTTGGAGACCCCTTTGGTTTGGTAGACCTTAATTCTGTTCTCAACCCACTCCACAGTTATCAGAACACAGGAGATGAAAGGTGGCTTTATCAGTAAGGCTCTTATCACCCAAACCAGAGCAATGTAAAGTAAATAGTTGTTAAGGTGGGTAATGTGGAAGCTGGATGAATCCATCACAAGCATCATACAAGATCAACAAATGTCCTTGAAAAAGGGAAACCTCTGCAAGCTGCCAGTAGGACCCAGCTCAGGTCTTCATGGCCAAAGATGGGTCATGTCCACAGCTAAACCAGTCACAGGGGGAGGGAATGACATCTTCCCATGGCCTCAGGCTACTCATGATTCCCTCTTGGAAAGAGGAAACAGAGGCCTGTCTTCCGTGAGCACAGGAAAGTGGCTGATGCACACTCTGGAGACCTGCCAGTGGGTAGAACTGAGATGACTTCTACCACAGACATTAGCAGTGAGAAAAACTCTGGCAAAGTTTGTGGTCAGAAAATGCAACCTTGCTCCAGAAAGCTTCCAATATATCTAGCATCCATTGGGAATCTCCCCAGCATAGATATTTGGATGAACAAGGTTCAACTTCTGGCTGACAGCTCCCTCACAAAGACCACTCTCAGAGTTAATCTCTAGTGGGTGCTGTCGTGCTGAAGAAGGAGGGTGCACATTCTCTGAACTCCTTTCTCTAGTGTGAATTTTCTGATGCCGGATGAGGGTAGACCTTTGGCTAAAGGCTTTTTCACATTCATTGCACTTATATGGCTTGTCTGGTTTGTGAACTTTCTGGTGCTGCCTCAGATTAGAACTTTGCCTGAAGGTTTTCCCACATTCAAGGCACTCATAAGGCCGCTCACCAGTGTGAAGTCTCCGATGGTTATTGAAGCTGGAGCGTTGACTAAAGAATTTCCCGCATTCAGGGCACTGATAAGGCCGTTCACCAGTGTGAAGTCTCCGATGGCTATTGAGGCTAGAGCTTTGGCTAAACAGTTTCCCACATTCACTGCACTCATAAGGCCGTTCACCAGTGTGAACTCGCTGATGTTTCATGAGGTCGGAGCTTCGGCTAAAGGCTTTCCCGCAAACGCTGCACCCATAGGGTCGTTCACCAGTGTGAACTATCTGATGTTGAACAAGTCCATCAAAGTGGCTAAAGAATTTTCCACATTCATTGCACTTATAAGGTTTTTCTCCAGTGTGAACTCTCCAATGTTTAATTAGGCTGGAGTTGCAGTTGAAGGATTTCCCACACTCGCTGCACTCATGAGCACTTTTACCTGTATGAACCCTCTTATGATGAATGAGGTTGGAACGTTGGCTAAAGAATTTCCCACATTCACTGCACTCATAAGGCTTTTCTCCAGTGTGCACCCTCTTATGTTGAATAAGATTGGAGCTTCGGCTAAAGAATTTCCCACATTCGCTGCACACATGAGGGCTTTCACCAGTGTGAACTCTCTGATGTTTGATGAGACTGGACTGCTGGCTAAAGAATGTCCCACATTCACCACACTCATAAGGCTTTCCTCGATTGTGATCTCTCTGGTGTTGAAAGAGGCCAGCGGCGTAGCTGAAGAATATCCCACATTTGCTGCACTCATAAGGCCTTTCTCCAGTGTGGGTTCTCTGCTGAACAAGTGAGGATTTGTCACTGAGAGCGCTCTGAAATTCACTGCACTTCTTACGGCATTGCATAGTGGGAAAATCCACCACGCCTTCGGAGCTCTGGTGTGGCTCCACTATGCGGGGAGTGACCTGGTGCTGGAGAAAACCACATCTGGACACAAAGGCCTTCCCACCCTCCCTCAGTGTGAAAGGTTTCTTTGATGTGTCATCTCTGCAGCTCTTCACAAGCGAGGCGCTGCCTTCGTTCCTTGCAATAGGCTTGTCCACGTTCTGCTGCATCTGTGGTTGGTGAAGGTTGGCATTGAACTTGAACTCTCTCCTGTATGCCTCACACACATGTGGTTTCTGCCTGGGATGTGTTGCCTGGTGTTCAGCCGGGTGCACAATGTCTTTCAGGTGTAGGCCACACAGGTCACAGGGGTAGCCCTTCTGGGTGGATGGAACCACCTTGGGATTCATGTCCTGTGACACTTCTACAGAAACACTAAGCTCAGCAGGTGACTCCTCACCCTCTGTTCCATGGCAAAAATCTGAAAGTAGAAAAATGCTGATGACATTCATATTAATTTTCATAGAAGAAAACAACCCAATCACAAATGCAAGTCTGATCCAGGAATGAGTCCATGGGAGTATTGGCAAGATGAGAGGCCTGAGGTCAGGATAAGGAATGGTCTTCTCTGCTGTGCTGTGCCTGGTAAGGTCACGAAATAGGGGAGGCCTTACCAGGAGCAAGGACACAAAGATGTGCACAGTATCAGGTGGAAAGGCAAGTCTCCTCCTCACTTCTCTAGAAAGGCTTTTCAGGGGAGCCCTGGCTGCTGGTAACCCATGAGGACTGTGCAGAAGGATGTGTCCAGGGCCGGGAAAATCTGATTGCAACTGGCTAGCTGGTGTTCAAGGACTATAAAAGGAAATGTGTACATCTCATGACATATTAAGTGCAGGTCCACATTGGAGAGTGCTGCAGAGGGAGCTGTGGAAACAGTGACACAGCCAGGGGCCCCAAATCAAAGCAGAAATGACAAGTAGGCAATGTGTCAAGAACAGGAAAGGAAAGGTAGAAGAGATATAAGGCTTTGGCACCAAAACAACGATGAACACGAGAAAAGTGGCAGGTATGATTTGAAGACAGTAGTGATGTCACATGCTCCCCCATCTCTCACTTACCTGAGCCAGGCCCTCTATATGCCCCTCTTGCCATGGCTGACGTCATGTCCACTTGGTCAGGCACCCAGGGCTCTGCCCCCATCTCCAGCTGGGCAACTACATGAGACCTGAAAGATGTAAGTCCTAAGGGGAAAACAGGACAGGTAAGGGGCCAGCACTTGCCCTGGTGAACTACCCAACAACAGACCACAGGAAAGAAAACAAAATATTACAAAAGGAACACACAAGGGAGGTCTAGCAGGAACATCTCAGTGGTCATGGCAAATAGTAACCACCAGTGCCTAGCATTCCTGGCAGTCAGGCCTTAGGAAATGTTAGTTAAAGGAAAAGAGCAGAACAGAACTGTCATAGATCTGGACGATCACCCAGGCGGGCAGTGGCCAAGTCAGACGGGATCCACTGGGCTGACTGCAAGACTCTTCCTTCTGGGACCCTTCCCCACAAGGCTTCAGGGCAGCAGGTGTTGGGGCTGCTTGGGGAGAGCGTGGGACCCTGCACACAGCTCAGCTCTGGAACCCACGGCCCGTATACCAGAAAGGGGGGAAGGGGGACTTCCCTGGTGGCACAGTGGTTAAGGATCCGCCTGCCAATGCAGGGGACACGGGTTCGAGCCCTGGTCCGGGAAGATCCCACGGAGCAACTAAGCCCGTGCGCCACAACTACTGAGCCTGCGCTCTAGAGCCCGTGAGCCACAACGACTGAGCCCACATGCCACAACTACAGAAGCCTGCATGCCTAGAGCCCGTGCTTCTCAACAAGAGAAGCCACTGCAAGGAGAAGCCCGCACACCTCAATGAAGAGTAGCCTCCGCTCTCCGCAACTAGAGAAAGCCCGCAGGCAGCAACGAAGACCCAACGCAGCCAAAAATAAATAAATAAAATAAATAAATTTATTTTTT
Source organism: Balaenoptera physalus (assembly GCF_965194825.1). Lineage (NCBI taxonomy): Eukaryota > Metazoa > Chordata > Mammalia > Artiodactyla > Balaenopteridae > Balaenoptera > Balaenoptera physalus. Next base: position 17,239,117 of record NC_138900.1, on the reverse strand, counting down.
TTAAAAAGGTGGGGGGGAAGGAAGCAGTGCCCACAGTCCGGCTGTGGGAAGGAAAGAGCCCCTTCTTGGGAAAAGAGGATGGGCAGAGATGAGCTGAGGACACCTGGGTGGGTGTAAAAGCCTTACCCAGTGAGGCTATCAGTGCAAAGTTCTCCAGCATCACATCACAGTACAGAAGTCTCTGAGCCTCATCAAGGAGTCCCCATTCCTCCTGGGAGAAGTAAATGGTCACGTCCTCAAAGGTCACACAGTCCTGCCATGATGGGGACAGTTCATTCCATGATCAGCTTCTCTCCTCAGGACTCCCTGTCTATCCCCTGTTCACCCTCCTCCCCAGCTTCCCAACTCAGAGGAGATCCCAGGCCCTGGTTCCATGCCTTCTATGACTGCTTTTTCAGCCCACAGCAATGCCAGCAATGCTCTGGGCCTGAAGTGCAGGGCCCCTAGTGTCGCCGATGTCATGCCTTCCAGATACAAACAAACATGGGCTCAATCTTCTCCGTAATCCCCAGTACCAGGGCCCTGGGGGCAACAGCTCACATGCCCTCCCCACATGCATATCACTCTTTGGACTGTACATTTCCTCAAACCCTGGACCTCACCACTGTATCCCCATTGTTGCTGTACCCCCTCCCCATCCCAGCCCACATCATAGCCATCTCCATGCACTGTCACTCTTTACATGGTATTGCTGGGGCTCAGGGTAGGCCACCCCAAAATGTGCCTCAATGTCATATTGATTATTTTGAATTAAATTTACTTAGGAAACGGCCAGCACAAGGGGGACACTCCTTTCTGTCTCCCTGAAAGCAAGAAATGAATCTCTCATGTAAAAGTAAATGAATGTCTCATGTAAAAGGGTGTCTTTCTACCTCAAGGAGGTAGAAAGACACCCTTATCAACAAAGATAGAGATTTCGGGGCCAAGAAGCCTATATAAACAAACTTTGTTACTTCTTTAATTTACTACCCGAAGCCCAAACTCTGTTTAGATTTTTCACTAATTGGGTACCCAAAACCTAAGTCTGTCTAGTCAATTCCTTACAAATTTATTGGTTTTTTTGTCCAAAAAGTATAAAAGCTGCCTGCTTTGGCCACTTCTTAGGTCCCATTTCTATGAGACCTCCATGCGCAGGAATTAAAATTTGTTTCCTTTTCACCTATTAATCTGTCTTGTGTCAATCTGATTATTAGTCCAGCCACAAAATCTCAAAAGAGGGGTAGAGGGGGAAATTTCCCCCTTCCCGACAGTTGGTGAGCCAGGCAGGAGGCCGGCTGGAGCCTGCTTCCCGCCCTGAGGATGCTGTAGATCCGGGGGCATCTGACAAAGACTGCAGAAGGTAAGATTTCTTACCAAGTCGGCCTCCCGGGTCTCTGCCTGCAAGTTCTGGTGGGAGGGAAAGTGGTGAGACTCCCTTTTCTCTGTCTCTAAATTTAAATTAGCAGGAGAAAATATTTGTGGAGCTGGTTAGTTCCTTGGATTAGTGACTTGGGAATCCTTATCCTTCACCTCCCAGAGATGGTCACTGTTTTTCTCTGTCTCTGTCGTGTTGCTTGTCACGAGGAAGAACCAGAGGGCAGAACACAGGCATAGGCCCTATGAACCTGCTGTTCAAGCCAGCCTCACCCACTGGTGAATTAGCAGTTCTCACCAGACCGGCATCTGTTTCGACAAACTTTGCTGGGTTCTTTTTATTTATTTATTTATTTTTGCTGCGTTGTGTCTTTGTTGCTGTGTGTGGTGGCTTCTCTTGGCATGGGCTCTAGGTGCGCAGGCTTCAGTAGTCGTGGCGCACGGGCTTAGTTGCTCCGTGGCATGTGGGATCTTCCTGGACCAGGAATCAAACCCTTGTCCCCTACATTGGCAGGCGGATTCTTAACCACTGCGCCACCAGGGAAGTCCTGCTCTGGGTTCTTTATTAAAAAAAAAAAAAAAAAAAGATGAGGTTTTTCCTTCCATCTTGTTTTATGTCCTCAGAGCTTGGCTTTGTGTCCAGTGAGAATACTGTCTCTGGTCTCTGCCATCCAGAAGGTGCATTTACTGGGGTGAATCTGGGGGCCAAGCTCTTTGTCCGGCCATACCAGCTCTCAGGGGACTTTGTCGTAAGGCGTCCCAGTCCATAAGGGGCCTCTGTCATCGCAACCTTTATTGGTTTTTAGTGCTGGAAAAGTCCCATTCCAGTAGTGCCTGCCGGATACCATAAATTATCGGTTTTATGGCTGGAGGCGCCCCACATTTTTGTGGGACACTGGAGACACCATTTTCCCTACACCATTCTTACCACCTGTAGCAACAAAGGGGTTCTACCTTCTTAGACTGATTCTGGGAGTGGGCTTTTTGGATCTTGTGAGGGCTATATACTCTTCTTGTGAGATGCCTCTTGCATCTTTGGTTAAGCCATAATAAAACATTGATCTCAGTCACTATGTGAAAATATAAGATCCTACTCATCAATGGCCAGATGATAGATCCTTTAAATTGGCTATATTTAAAAGGAAAAAACAATTGAGAGCTCTCATAATAAACAGCTGTCATATTGGTCCTTATGGGAGGATCAAATGCTCTATAAAAAGAAAAAAAAAAAGTATAACGACTACTCTTAGAGAATCTCTTATTAAGATTAAAAAAAAACAGAAATTAGACTTAAAACAAAAATCCAACATAAATTCTCCTTAAAAATCACCCCATCTTCTCAGCAATTTCCCAGGCTCTCCTACAAATAATCAGAAAATAAATGGGCTGGAGGCCAATATTTAAGCGTTAATAGAAACAACTGTCTTTGTCTTACAAAACTCTATAAAACCAGAAGTACAACTCTAGAAACAGGTCAAAGCCCACTGAACTTTACTCGTCCCAAGGTCTCACCTAGTCCTCTCAAAATGCTTGCCGATATTATAGTAGATCAGGATATTGGCACAAACTTGTCCTGTACTTAAGAAAAACATTTAATAATAATTACCCTAAGACCTATGATAATAGACAAGTATACTCCAAAACATATTTTCTTTCTCTGTCCCTTCAAGTTATAAGTCATGTATTTGAATATAAACACAGCCCACAGAGCCTGAGCCTGAGCCCGGACTAATTCAATCAGTAAAACCTGAAATTAAAGGAAAAAAGAGAGAGAGGCTTTTTCAAACACCCACTGTTAAAAGGACTTTCTTGCTCAAACTCTAATAAGTCACAGCCTCCCTAGAATTGCTTGTCAAGGGCAAATACAGATCTTAAAAGTCTTCTACACAAATAATAAAAGACTAGCTAGCTGAGCAAATAATCTAATTCATTCCAACTGTTACTGATAAACTAGTGAGTTTTCTATTGTACCTGATTCATGGCTAAAGTTTTAAAATGAGAACTATGAGATCTCTGGTTGAGTTTATCTATATGTCCATATGTGTATGTTACCTCGGATGGCATTGCCAAAATTAATCTGTAAAAGAGCTCTATTTAATTGGCTTAAATAAACAAGACTTTTTTTTATATAAAAAGTCTCAAATATGTAATAAAAAATAACCCAAACGTTTTTCATAATCTTTAGGAAATAAAAGCTACTTGTTGGTTAAATTAATACAGGTATATCTTCAGAGTTAGCATTAAATGTAATGTAGATAAACAACCTTTGTTCTACCTGAGTGTACTAGTCAAACGGGCTAATGTTGTCTCTGTTGCAGTTTGTCAGCAAACAAACAAACAAGATAATGACTAACTGCTTTAATGTCTCATGAAAAGTTCCAGCAAAGCAGATTCAGAAGAGCCTATATGGCTAAGCCCTATTCTTGCTGGACTTGTATAAATAATCAGGCCGAGTTTATGGAATCTAGACTTACTCTGCAAACAAATTCGTCTTAATTTGACTATCTTTGGTAGAAATTAGAGTGATTTGAGAGAATAAAATTATGTTTCAATAGAAACTATAATGCACACTTGTATATATGATTCTAGTGCTATTAGTTTTCATTGAGGTTTTGTTATTTACCTGAAAACTGGACTGGATCCTGAATTTTTCTAGTTTCCTCCAATATCTGGCTACAACTCTTTAATGTTTCCAATTTTCTCTCACCCTTCTGAGTTGGAATCACTGAGAACTAAAACTGAGTTTGGAATCATTGCGTTGGAATCATTGAGAACTAAAATTGCCTTTTACTGTATGAGCCACTCAGAAAGTTTTCCTGAACACCTGGTGACATCAGAGACATTTCAAACTGCAAAAAATGCTTCAACCCTGACATCTCGAAATCTTCTTGACTGACTGCATCCTGGTCTATAAACTGGTTTATAATCTGCTCCGATCATTAACCTTTGTTTTTCTTTTGATTCCCTAGAAATGTCTCTTATTAAATACCTGATTGCTTGCACCTAGGCCTAGCTTTGGGAGCCCCCCTGCATCACTGCCTCCTAAGATAAGGTATGACTGTTTAACTGAACTAACCTGTTCTCAGAACTAAGAAACTGGTTCAATGAACTGTAGGACTCCACTAACCCAGTCTCTCTCTCCACAGAGGACGATTCAGAGGAGGGAACTGTCAGACCCGAGGTGGGCCTCCCCTAAATGTTTCTCAATGGCATATTGATTATTTCGAATTAAAGTTACTGAAGAAACAGCCAACACAAGGGACACTCTGACCCTCCTTTCTGTCTCCCTGAAAACAGGAAATAAACTTCTCACATAAAAAGTGCACTCCCTGCATCTGGACATAAAGAACATCCTTATTTAGGACTCCGCGCTCCCAATGCAGGGGGCCCGGGTTCCATCCCTGGTCAGGGAACTAGATCCTGCATGCCGCAACTAAGAGCCCGCATGCAGCAACTAACACCCGGCGCAGCCAAATAAATAAATAAGTAGACATTAAAAAAACAAAAAAAAGAACACCCTTATTGCCAAAGATAGGGAATTTGGGCCAAGAAACCTATGTAAATAAAACCCTGTTACTTCTTTAATTTACTACCTGAAGCCTGAACTTTGTTTAGCTTCTTCACTAATTGGGCACCCAAAACCTAAGTTTCTTTGTCCGGTCAGTTCCTAACAAATGTATTGTTTCCTTGTCTAATAAGTATAAAAGCTGCCTGCTTTGGCCACTTTTTAGGTCGCATTTCTGTGAGACCTTCATGTGCATTAAAATTTGTTTTTCTCCTGTTAATATTACTTTTATTATTAGTCCAGCCACAAGAACTCAAAGGAGGGGTAGAGGAGGAAGCTGCCCCCTCCCTGACAGTCCGGAGAATTCTTGGCAAATACAGCCATGATCCCATCCTGCCCCCAGACCTTCTGTGGCTCCCACTGCCAAGGGCAACATCCACCCTTGATGTGAAGGCCTCTCCACCTGGCCCCGTTCCTGCCTTCAATCCAAGCCACCCAGGACTACATCAGACGCCCTTGGCCCTTTTCTTCTGTCCCTTCATCAATCACTCATTCAAAAGCCAACCTCTCCGGTCCTCCTACCCCCCACCCACCAGGGTCTAATGGCTCTCTCACTTGCCCCATTTGCCCCTGAGTTGGTTCCCCAGCCTGACTGAAAATCCCCGGGCCCCCTCAAGGGTCCACAGAGCCCTGGTGAGAACGAAGATGGCTGAACGAGCACCAGCCCAGGCCTCACTGAAAAACGACCTCCAATACTACGAAGCCTCAGCCCCCCTTCTCATATCTATGCCCCCAGGAAAATCTGGCCACCTGCCAGACCCACTTTTCCCTACACACAGCCCCCTGCCCAACTACCACCATAAACATAACTCTCCCTCATCTGTCTTTATGATGCCAAACAAGCCAGCAAGATACCCCGTTCTCAGTTCTCAGGCCCCCCCTCCCCCTTCCCCCTAACATCACTGCCACCATGACCTGAAGTTTCACCCTCCTAAATCCGACACACCCTTGCCCACACACCAGACGCCATATCTTGGTTGTTTCTTTTTTTGTTTTCTTTCTCTTTTTTTTTCTGGCCATGCCGCATGGCTTGTGGGATCTTAGTTCCCCGACCAAGGATCGAACCCGGCCCCCCCTGCAGTGGAAGCGTGGAGTCTTAACCACTGGACTTCCAGGGAAGTCCCTCGATGTTTCTAACTGTGAAAATAAAGACCAACCAAATGAGAACAGCAAAGGCTAATTACCCTGAGTTTGCTATAGAAACAGAGTCAACCGCTTATGTTCTGGCACAGACTCAGAGGCAGGCAGAGGAGTGGGAAAGCTTTGTAAGTGGAAAAAAAAGGAAGGCTTCAGGTGTGCCCTGTTGGCATGGGGAAGCTGTAGGCAGGCTAACTAGGAGCAGGGCATCCTATGTGATTGGTTAGGGGTGCATATTTGGCTTTCTCTGGTTGGTCCTATGTTGGAAGTAGGAACAAAAATTAGAGGACTTGTCAGCTATTAAGTCCTGGTCTTTTGGGGCCAATTGTTACAGAAGTTATTGTTTAACTTTCTGGATTGTCACTAGAGATAGCAATCTGGCTTCCTGCAAGTCTAACTTTCAGCAGGATGGCTTCCTGGGTTGTTTATTGTAGATAAGAGGGTTGGTTGCCTGGGCAGATTGCTGCAGGTTGTGGGTCAGAGTTCTATTTTATATATAGTCCGTCAATTGTCCCTTTGTATATTTGGTGTCTCATAACCTAAACTAAGCCTCCCCAGAACACCATAACTGTGTGTCTAGCTGCTCAACCTTCAACTTCACTCAGGGGTCCCTGGAACATCAGAGTTCAACATGGCCAAAACCTAACTTCTTCTGTTTCCACTGAAAATTCCTCCTACAACCAACTTCCCCTTCTCAGTTGATGGTTCATCCATCCTTCCAGCTGCTAAAACCAAAAACCATCACGTCACCTCTTTTCTTTGTCAGCCTCCACATCAGAAAATCTGGTCAGACTAGCTTAAAAGACACACCTAGAAGAATCCAGTCGCTCCTTCGGCCTCCAGCCACCTGCCCTAGTCACATGGGCTGCAGTATTGCACCAGCCTTGCTCTCCCCGCCTTCACCCTCAGCCCGCAGTCAGTTTTCCACTCAGCATCCATAGGACCCTGCTAAGACCTAAGTCAGATCATCTTCCTCCTCTGCTCTAAACCTTCTGTGGCTCCCAGCACTCTCAGTAGAGAGCCCCAGCTCCCCAACACTTCATTCCAGGGCTGACTTCAGCCCACCTGCTCTCTGAACACTCCCAGTTCAATCAGGCATTTGCACGTGCTGGTTCCCGTGCCTAGGAAACCCTTTCCCACCTCATCCCACTAGAGTTTAGAAATAGGAACTGCCCTCTAGAATCTCTGGCCTGGATTCAGGACCCTAGGCTGGGAGGGATTGCTCCCCTTCTCAAACCCTCGGAGACCCGGGACTGAAAAGCAGAAAGATGAAAAAGACGTGAAGTTGTAGGGCATCGCCCATCTTTGATACCCCGGCGCCGGGCACGTGAGGGTGGGGGGCTGAGCGGCTGAGGGCCTGAAGCCCATCCACTCACCTTCGCCTGGTCCATCATCAGCGCCGCCGCCGCCATCGCAGCCCGTGGACGCAGGGGCCCTAAGAGGCGGGCGACCGAGGCGGGTGTCGCGGGCTCAGCCTAGCACCGCCTCGCCTTGCCCGGGGCGAGGTGGCACTTCAGTCTCCCCGGGGTCAAGGGCACCCAGAGCCCGATGCCGCTCTGGGGCCGCGGAGAGCGCGCGGCCCGGCGGGACCCTGGCGGACACCGCGTTCCAGGGGCTCACGACTAGTTCAAAGGCGCGGAGGAGGGTCCTGGCCTCCCTATCCTTCCCCTCCCGCTCCCGAAAACCAGCTGGTAAGAGCGGTACTGGCCCAGCCCCGGGCCCACGGCTCGGGGCGCACCGGCCCGGGGAAATGACTTGCTGCCCTGAAACGCAGGAAGTTCCGGCCCCCACCTCCTCGGCCCTAAGAAACGACACTCTCCGGGGCTGTCATTGGCCCAGCGCCAGCCGGTGACGCACCGGCACAGCCTCCTGGATCGTGTTTTCTGTCCTGCATCCGGCCAGGCTGGTCGGGGGCGGCGGGGGAGAGGCGGGAGGGAGGCAGGCGGGGCAGGAGAGCGGACCTTGCTGGTTGACGTTGGCCGGGCTGCACCGCGAGCTGCACCTCCTTAAGGGGCTGTCCCCAGGCCTCTGGGGCCAAGTCCCGCCCGCCTTCAGAGGTCTGTAATATGAGACCCACTGGTACCTGTGTGGGCGTAGCTGGCCCCTTTACCTCTCAGGCTCCCGGGGACCTTGATTCACATGGAAAAATGAGCCTAATATCTAATTTACGGGTTCTTTGTGTACTAACATTAAATGTTGCTCTAATTCAGTGCATCTCAAACCCGTAACGTCAGCATCACCTGGGAATTTGTTTAAAGTGCAAGTTCTCGGGCACTAACCTAAACCTAGACACTTAGAAATCATCCTGGGGGTGGGACCCAGCCTTCTGTGTGTCAACAAACCTTCCGGGGGACTCCAGTTTAAGGAAAACGGACTCTCATTAACATTCAGTAAATAAAATGGGGGAAATAACACTACCTATCTCAAGGTAGGTAACAGGGCCTGGCACATAGTTTCTGCATAGCTAAGGAATAATTTCGGTGGGCCCAGACTTGCATCTTCCCATGCATAGAAAGACACTGAAATCATTAACTTAAGATGTCTGGGGACTTCCCTGGTAGTCCAGTGGCTAAGGTTCTGTGCTCCCAATGCAGGGGCCCCGGATTCCATCCCTGGTCAGAGAACTAGATCCTACATGCTGCCTCTAAAAGATCCTGCATGCCACAACTAAGGCCTGGCGCAGCCAAATAAATAAATAAATATTTGTTTTAAAAAAAGATGTCTTTTTTTTGTGATTAGCAGTAATCTTTTGATGTTTGACTACTATTTTTTTTTTTCCAGTAAAAATTTGTGTATATCTTGGCTCCTTCATTACCTCTATCTGAGAGGCCGCCTTCCCGGGCTATAGTCCTCGGGAATGCCCCAAATATAACATAATTCTTAAATTTTAAGTGGTGCATTTTTTTTTCAGTCGACACCCCAAGATCATTTACATGGTCCAAATTGAATGTAAGGGAAGCTTGGTGAACAGAAAGAGAAAAAAGGATTGATGAGAATATAACCACTTTCAAGAACAATTTGTTAACCCATTTACTACTCCTACCCAGTCAATACTCTCAGCCTCTCTTTTATATGGCAACCAAAAACCCCATCTAGTCATTGGCTCAATCTCAGTCTTAGCATTTATGCTCCCAACCTAACCTAAGACCAGGAGATTATAAACAAAATAAGTTATCTGTCATCTGTCATTCCCAATACATAGCTGTGGTTCCGGGACACAGTGAAAGGACCTATTCAGACCACTGAAGGAATTACTACTGTGGTGCTCCAAGGACAATGGTGCTTCAAGGACAAAGGACAACCCTGCCTGAAAAAGTGTCAGCGTTACACCCCCTACCGGATTCTTACTCACCCTCCCCACTATGTTTCGATGGTTACGAAATTCCTGAGCCCACCTGGGCAACGCCCACCTGGGCAGCAGGACCTGTCCCAAATAAGGAAAGGCATCTGCCCTGTCCCACTCCCACCCTATAGAAGGAAGGTATATGTGCCTTGACCAATCAGTAAACGAAATTTTCACCTCAGACCATTCCTTTGTTTTCTGGCTATAAAAACTGATCAATAGCACATGTTCGGGCTCCACTCTCCCAGACTATTAGGAAGTCGGCCTGCTGTTCTGGCAGCGACCCTTCCCTCTAATAAATTCTGTCTTCTTTACGTTCTGCCTTATGTCTGGAAATTCTTTTCCAACCTGCGTTCAGACCACAACAACTACCAACCTGTATTTCTATACAGAGTAAAAGCATCTTTCAAGAATTTTCCATTTTTATGAAATAAGATTATTTCAAGCCAAAAAAAAAAAAAAAAAGGAAAATTAATCTGCAGAAAATGCAGTTCTAAAGATTATATTTAAGAACAATGAAAAGTGATTCCAGGTGAAAGCTCTGTATTTCTAGGAATGAGGATCTGAGAGAGGAGTGTATCTGATTAATACAACTATTCATTATCTGTATGAAACATGAATAATATTTCCTTGTGGAGATAGAATGATGGGATTACCATGTGTCAGGGAGGAAGAAATTTATCTTTACTCTTTTAGGTTCTTCTGACTCATCTAAGAATTAAATTGACATGAGACAGATTAACAGGAGAAAATCAAACAAGGCTTAATATCATGTATACGTGGGAGAGACCCAGAAAAATTGAGTAACACACCAAAATGGCTGAAACCCTCACCTTAAATAACATCTTCAGCTAAAGACAGAAGAGGAGGGCTTCCCTGGTGGCGCAGGGGTTAAGAATCTGCCTGCCAATGCAGGGGACACGGGTTTGAGCCCTGGTCTAGGAAGATCCCACATGCCACGGAGCAACTAAGCCCGTGCGCCACAACTAATGAGCCTGCGCTCTAGAGCCCACGAGCCACAACTACTGAGCCCGCGTGACACAACTACTGAAGCCCACGTGCCTAAAGCCTGAGCTCCACAACAAGAGAAGCCACTGCAATGAGAAGCCCGCGCACCACAACTAAGACTAGCCCCCACTTTCTGCAGCTAGAGGAAGCCTGTGCACAGCAACGAAGACCCAATGCAGCCAAAAATAAATTTTTTTTAAAAATCCCATTAAAAAAAAAAAGACCAAAGAGGATGTCGAGAGTAGGAAGAGTCAGTTGTGGGAGGTTACCAGGAATAGCAAAGTAAACAAGGGTGATTGTGATGCACATTTAAATCTCCACCCAATAAGAGTTTCTAAAGATTTGCTCATCCTTCTCTTCCAGGGAGACATGAATGGAGATTTCCCTTACAAATGGAAATGTTTGTTACACGAAGGCAACTCCTACTTTGTCTTCAGAGCCCTTCTCCTGTCTGTTTCTCAGAAAATAACCAGCTTAAAACAATATGCTGAGACTTCCCTGGCGGTCCAGTGGCTAAGACTCCGTGCTTCCACAGGTTTGATCCCTGGCAGGGGAACTAGAATCCTGCGTGAACTAGAATCGAACTAGCATGCTGGCACGGCCTGGCTAAAAAAAAAAAAGTGCCAAAGAGACATAATTTAGGGTGGCAAATCCTGCTCCCCTACACATGCGTACAAGAAAAGTCATAGAAATTGAAATGAGACAAAGTGATTAATATTCCAAGTCCCTTATATTGTCCAGGAGGAAGGTAAAGGTATTTATAACTAACAGGGAAGAGCCAAATCTGACTACGTGTTGGATCTGTTTCTTTTACTTTAACCTTTACTTTCCACTGCTTTTGTTCACTAAAAGGATACTGTGTATACATAATGGCCTGCCTCCGGGAGCCCTGCCCCTCTGCCTGAATGTTAAACCAAAGTGCCTTTGTTCAGGGAAACATCAGGACCTTGTCCACCTGTGGATGGCTACAAGAAAGAAGAAATTCACAAATCCCCTCCCCGAGGCTGGCCATTCCAGGTGATATTTGCAAAACTTATGGCCTTTTTACTTTACTTCCTCATCTCCTCCCCCTCTCTGTGCTATAAAAGAAACTGGCATCCAAACTCTGATAAGATGGTTATTTTGAAACTTTAGTCTGCCATCTTCTCAGTCTGCTGGCTTTCCGATTAAAGTCACACTCCTTGCCTCAACACCTCGTCTCCGATTTATTGGCCTGTCATGCGGCGAGCTTAGCAAGCTTGGACTCGGTAACATAACTCTAATTTTAATAAAGTTCAATTTATCAATTTTTTTCTTTCACTGATTGTGCCTTTGGTATTGTATATAAAAAGTCATAGCCAAACATAAGGTCATTTAAATTTCCTATGCTATCTTCTAGGAATTTTTTAGTTTTGCATTTTAAATTTAGATCTGGATCCATTTTGAGTAACTTTTGTGGACGGTGTAAAGACCTTACTTCCTTTTTTTTGTATGTGGATGCCCAGTTGTTCCAGCACCCATTTGTTGAAAAGATTATTCTTGCTCTATTGAATTGTCTTTGCTCATTTGTCAAAGACAAGTTGACTAAATTTGTATGAGTCCATTTCTGAGCTCTCTATTCTGTTCCATGACCTATTTGTCTATTCTTTTGCCACACTGCCTTGATTACTGTAGCTTTATAGTAAGTCTTAAAATCAAATAGTGTTAGTCTTCCAATTTATTTTTCTCCTTCAATATTAGGTTGGTTATTCTGGGTCTTTTGCCTCTCCATATAAATGTTAGAATCAGTTTGTTTATATTTACAAAATAACTTCCTGGGATTTTTTTTTTTTTTTTAATTGGAATTGCCTTGAATCTGAAACAGGAGGGAAGGGGGCATGGTACAAACTCTAAAAGTATGACATAGCCCTTGAGGGTATGACATAAACTGGTTAGAACCCACCAGGTCCAAGATGGATGAAGATTCGACTTCTAGTGGATGTTGAGCCTAATTATATGCTCATTATAACACATTAACATGATAAATGACACACCCACCAGCACCTTGACTATTTCCAGGCTGACCATAAAAGGTCAAAAAGTGGGCGGTGGCCCAATTCCTGGAAATCCCTGCCCCTTCTCCCAGAGAGTTGGAATAGTCCTCCCACTCATTAGCCTATGAAATTACCCAGCCCATAGAAACTAACCACCCCCATATTTCAGGGCCTCTCACCTAAGATGGCCCACACTCTGTCTGTGGAGTATGTTCCTCCCAAAGCCATTCTCGCCTTTTGAGATGGACCATATTCTGTCTCTGGAATATGTATCTCTCTAAATAAATCCACTCCTTACCTATCACTTTGTCTCTCACTGAATTCTTTCTGTGATGAGACATAAAGAACCTGAGCTTCATTAAGTCCTGAGACCAGGTGTGATCTCAATTAAAAGACAGTGGGTTCAAGTCCCAATCTGAGTTGTGCGGTTTCAAATCTATATATCAAGTTGGGAAGAACTGAAATCTTGACAAAATTGAGACTTCCCATCCATGAACATGGAATATCTCTGCATTTGTTTATTTCTTCTTTGATTTCTTTCATCAGAGTTTCATAGTTTTCCTCATATAGATTTTGTACATATTTTGTTAGATTTATATTTTAATCTATTTCATTTTCTTGGTGCTAATGTAAATGGTATTGTATTTTAATTTCAAATTCTAATTGTTCATTTCTAGTATATAGAAAAGCAACTGATTTTTGTATATTTTGTGTATTAACCATGTGCCTTGCTATATTGCTTATTAGATCCAGGAGGTTTTTTGTTCGTTTGTTTTGAGAGGGTTTAGGGGTCAGTTCTTTAGGATTTCTACATAAACAAACATGTAATCTGTGAACAAAGTGTTATTTCTTCCTTCTTAATCTGTATACCTTTTATTTCCTTTTCATGTCTTACTGCATTATCTAGGACATCCAGTATGATGTTAAATAGAAATGATGTGAGGGGACATCCTTGTCTTAGTGGGAAAGAATCTAGTTTCTCACTATTAGTAAGATGATAGCTATAGGTTTTTAAAATGTTATTTATCAAATTGAGTAAGTTCCCCTCTATTCCTAGATTGCTGAGATTTTTTTATCATGAATGGGTGTTAGATTTTTATCAAATGCGGTTTTTTTTGCATCTATTGATATGATCATGTGATTTTTCTTCTTTAACCTGTTGATGAGATTGATTACATTCATTAATTTTCCAGTGGTGAACCAGCAGTGTATGACTCACTTGACCATGGTGTATAATTCTTTTTATATATTGTTACATTCCATTTAATAATGTTTTGTTGAGAAATTTTATATCTGTGTTCATAATAAGTATTGGTCTATAACTGGTCTTGTAATGTCTTTGTCTGGTTTTGACATTAAGGTAATGCTAGCCTCTTAGAATGGGTTAGGAGATATTCCCTCTACCTCTGTCTAATGGAATAAATTTTAGAGAATTGGTATAATTTCTTCCTTAAATGTTTGGTAGAATTCACCAGTGAACCCATCTGGACCTGGTTTTTATTGTTGTTGTTTTTTCTGTTTTGAAAAGTTATTAATTATTGATTCAATTTCTTTAGTAGATATAGATCTAATTGAGTTATCTAATTTACATGTGTGAGTTTTGGAAGATTATGTCTTTCAAGAAATTGGCCCATTTCATCTAGGTTATCAAATTTGTGATAGAGTTGTTCATCACATTCCTTTATTATTCTTTTAGTGACCATGGGATCAGTAGTGAATAGTCTCTCCTTTATTTCTGATATTAGTAATTTGTGTCTTTCTCTTTTTTAGTCTGTTAATTTTGATGGGCTGAATTGTGTCCCGTTGCACACAAAATTCATATGTTGAAGCTCTAGACCCCAAAGTGGCTGTATTGAAAGATAGGGCCTTTAGGAAGGTAATTAAGGTTAAATGAGGTCATAAGGGTGGAGCCCTAACCTGATAGGATCAGTGTTCTTATTAGAAGAGAAAGAGACACCAGATAACTTTCTTTCCACATGCACATGGAAGAAATACCATGTGAGAAAACAGCAAGAAGGAAGCCATCTACAAGCCAGGAAGAGAGGTCTCACCAGAAACCAACTCTGATAGCACCTTGATCTTGGACTTCTAGCCTCCAGAGCTGTGAGAAAATAAATTTCTGTTGTTTAGGTCACCCACTCTGTTCTTTTGGTATGGCAACATGAGCAGACTAATACAATTTGCCTGGCTAGAATTTTATCAGTTTTATTAATCTTTTCAAAGCGTCAGCTTTTAGTTTTGTTGATTTTGTCTACTAATTTTCTGTTTTCAGTTTTACTGATTTCTGCTCTAATTTTTTTTTTTCTTCTGCTTACTTTGGATTTGATTTGTTCTTTTTTCCCCCTAAGGTGGAAGCTATACTGACTTTAAATATTTCTTTTTGTCTAATGTATAAATTCAATGCTATAAATTTTTAACAACCGCTTTTAAGCACTGCTTTCAGTGCATCACACAAATTTTGATAAGCTGTATTTTTGTTTTCATTTAGTTCAAAATATATTTTAGTTTCTCTTGAGATATCCTTGCTATCTACATGTTATTTAAAACTGCATTGTTTAATCTCTAATTATTTGAGAATTTTCCAACTATGTTTCTGTTGTTGGCTTCTAGTTTAATTCTATTGTGGTCTGAGGGCATACATTGTTTGATTTCTATTCTTTTAAATTTTTAAGCTCTGTTTTATGGCCCAGGATGTGGTCTATCTTGGTTGTATGTGAGCTTGAAAAGAATGTGTATTCTACTCATGATTTTTTTTTTTTTAGGATTATCATGATTTATTTCATTATCAGTCTTATAAGTTGCTGAGGTTGGGCAAAGCCAGGATAGTTGATAGTGTGTACCTCCAATTCCGATGTGTGTTTTCCAACACCACCAAGCAATTCTCCAGTTCTCAGCAGACTCTGATTTGATGCCCTACAAATTTAACTCAATTCTGACACTATCTACCTGGAGATAGCATCAGATCCCACAGGTTAAGTGTTCAGACCCACAAGACTGCCCCCACTTCAGGCACCAATTTGCGTGTCCAAATTGTCCCCTGTGCTTCTGACCAACTGACTATAAATCAGAAGTTACTACAACCCCCTACTTGGATTTGATCCTCTGTTAGACTGGCTCACAGAGCTCAAGGAGACATTTACTAATGTGTACCAGTTTATTACAAAGGCTATTAGGATACGGATGAACAGCCAGTTGAAGAGATACACAGGGTGAGGTTTGGAAGGGTCCCAAGTGCAGGAGCTTCTGTCCCCATGCTATTCTGTCCCCATGCATGAGTTCACCAGATTCAACCTGGAATTTCATTATATCTTGTTGTTCAAGAGTTTTTATAGAGTTTAATCTGTACCCCCCAACGACTACCACTTTCCCTTCCCAGAGGCTGATGGAGCTGAAAGTTCCAACCTTAAATCACTTGGTCTTTTTGGGAGATGGTCCCATCCTAAGCCTATCTAGGGACCTTACCCTAAGTCACCTCATTAACATAAACTCAGGTGTGCTCAAAAGGGTCTCTATGAATAACAAAGACATTTCTATCACTCAGGAAATACCAAGGGCTTTGGGAGATTTTTTCAGGAACCAGAGACAAAGACCAAATATATTTCTTGTTATACCATAGCATATTTGATTTGATGTGGGGAAAATTACACGTTACCTCAATTCTCTTTTCCCCCAAATCCCATTAACCCAGTCTAATCATGAGAAAATCATGAGATAAATTCTCATAGAAGCATATCCTACAATATACCTGACCAGTACTATCAAAACTGTCAAGGTCATCAAAAACAAGGAAAGTGAGACACTGTCATGGCTAAGAAGAGCTTAGGGAGACATGACAACTAAATGTAATATGGCATCCTGGATGGGAGTCTGATACATAAGAAGTGCATTAGATTAAAAACTCAGGAAATCTGAGTAAACTATGGGCTTCAGTTAACAATAATGTATCAATATTGGCTCATTCATTGTCACAAACGTACCATATAATGTAATATGTTATGTGTGTAGGGAAGAAGTATAGAGGGAACTTCTGTACTATCTGCTCATTTTTTTTTCTGTAAATCTAAAATTATTCTAGGGACGTCCCTGGTGGCACAGTGGTTGAGACTCCATGCTCCCAATGCAGGGGGCCTGGGTTCGATCCCTGGTCAGGGAACTAGATCCCACATCATGCTGCAACTAAGAGTTCACATGCCACAACTAAGGAGCCAGTGAGCCATAACTAAGGAGCCTGCCTGCTGCAACTAAGACCCAGCACAACCAAATAAATAAATAAACGTTAAATAAAATAAAATAATTCTAAAAAACATAAAGTCTATTATTAATAAAAAATAAATCAGGGCTCTCTTGGAGTTTACAAGAATACTGTGGACAGAGGATATTCCAAGAAAAGTGTAGGGGTGGAGGACCTGATCTACAGTACTGTTGTTTGCAGGTGGAGGAGTTAGGACTTGCAGATATGAACCCTTTCAATTAGGTTCAAGGTTAATCTTTGATGATGCCATTTCCAGAGAACCAAATCTCCACTTTCTATATGTGGAGTAGTTTTGATGGGAGGACAGGAGGAAAAACAACATTAATCTGGTGATAAGTATGGGTAAATTGATAAGTTAATGAGTTCATTTTAATAGTACAGAATATCTGAACTGACCAAATTGGAATCTTCTATAGCCCATGCCATGTATGGAATTCTCATGGGTCTTCCAGTAATTATCTCATAAAGGAAGAGTTGATGTGGCCTTGTTGGTGAAGATAGAGTTATCAAAGCCAGGTGAAACCTTGGACCATGGAAGGCAGGTTCCTCTGAGAGTTTTGAAGTTTCAGATGTCTTTTTTCCAGTTAAAAAATTTTTTTTCCTTAAAATATGCAATTTTAGATTTAATAGTCCACTTGCACACTCAACAGACAGGGCAAGAGGAATTTCCAGGTGTAGAAAAATCATTCTAACAGAAATTCATCAACAGTAGTAATGGTGGTCCTCTTACATGGGAAAGCTTTGATCCAATGAGAGACGTGAGTAATGATAAGGACATATTTATAACCATAAGATATAGGGAGTTAATAAATCTAATTGCCAATGGAGAAAGAGTCCTGCCCAAGGTGGCTCTCTTCCTTGCCCACCTTTACCATCTGTTTTTGGCAGATAAAGCAAAAGGATACCATTTGTTCCAGGGAAGGAGTAAAAATTGCTCACTGATGCCAAATGAGGAGCTGATTTAGTTTTTTTTCTCATTTTGTGAAAGCTATAGACTACATTTCAGGCAAGGAATTGAGGAGAGACCAAACGGCCATCTGGGTGACTCGAAAGTTTATCTGGGTGAATAAAACGTCCAGGTGTTTCCAATTAGCCTTTTAATCTTAGGAGCTTTGAACTGGGAGACTTTCTTGTTTTTCTTTTTTTTAAAATTTATTTTATTGAAGTATCGTTGATTTACATTGTTGTGTTAATTTCTACTGTACTGGAAAGTGGTTCAGATATATATACATATACATATATATGTATTCTTTTTCATATTCTTTTCCATTATGGTTTATCACAGGATATTGAATATAGTTCCCTGTGCTATACAGTAGGACCCTGTTGTTTATCCATTCTCTATATAATAGTTTGCATCTGCTAATCCCAAACTTCCAACCCTCCCCTGCCCCACCCCCCGTCCCCCTTGGCAACCACAAGTCTGTTCTCCATGTCTGAGAGTCTGTTTCTGTTTCATAAATAAGTTTATTTGTGTTGTATTTTAGATTTCACATGTAAGTGATATCATGCTATTTGTCTTTCTCTGTCTGATTTACTTCACTTAATATGATAATCTCTAGGTCCATCCATGTTGCTGCAAATGGCATTATTTCATTCTTTTAAAAAGTGTGAACATTTAAAATTTTTATGGCATCATACATAGAAAGACCACTCCAAATCTGAGATTAATTTTAAAAAATACTCTTCCATACTTATAGTATTTCATGGCTTCTGTGCCTTATGGTTAGGTCTTTGCATCGTTTGGAATGGATCCTGATTTGCAGTGATGGCTCTATATGTCTTATCTTCTTCCGTAGCATCACTTCCTAAGACAGTGCCTGAAACATAGTAGATACCCAATAAATTTTTGTTGAAATGGATGAAAAAATTAGCACTCAGGTGCACCAACACATCCTCCCCTGAAACCATTATTTTCTATTGCCTGTGGTGTTTTATTGCATCTCAGGGACCTACGTACTGCATGCCTCCCTTATTTCTCACGGGGAAACTCACTCAGCGTATTTCCTTGTAGGGCAACAAGCACTGACACTTCTCAGAGGAGGAGGAAACTGCCAGCATTCTCTCTCTTCTGGCAAGAGCCTCTAGCAGAGAAGACCACCCTGGCTCTGATTGTAGCTGTCTGCAATACGGGTATCTGTGTGGTGGTTACCTAACCAGTCTTGCTGAATCCTTTTTCATAATGTGGAACGGTAACTAGGTAGTAACTAGAGTATTCCTAGCTCCAGAATATAGAAAACATCCTCTTCTGTGTCTGGTCCTGAAAACCATTGCAGATGTAAACCCAAAAGTCCTGGGAAAATGCTCTTTCCTCTAGTATTTGAGAACCAAAGCAGATAGGCTTTTCTTGGTCTGCAGTGCTTGGTTCTGATTTACAGAATGTAAATTGAAAATGTAATGTGTGAAGACAAAAGGAAAGATCGGGGGTATGAAGGTAGGGAAAATAATTTATATTGTCACATGATATAAATAGGTAGATGTGGGACCAGAGACCACGGAGAAATACCCAGGTGGCCCCAGCTTTCCCTGTTTTGCTTCAATTGTTCTTCTTCCAATAAAGCTCAGCCCAGAAATCCACCTCTGCTCCTCCTGCCCTCTGGCCCGCTCCAATCAAGAATTCCTCAATCAGGGATTTCCCTGGTGGTCCAGTGGTTAAGACTCCGTGCTCTTCCACTGCAGGGGGCACGGGTTCTATCCCTGGTCAGGGAACTAAGATCTCGCATGCCTCATGGCCAAAAAAAAAAAAAAAAAAAAAAAAATCCTCAATCTGGGGGAGGGGTAAATTAGGAGGTTGTGATTAACATATACACACTACTATATATAAGATGGATAATCAACAAGAACCTACTATATAGCACGGAGAACTCTACTCAATATTCTGTAATAACCTATATGGGAAAAGAATCTGAAAAAGAATGGTTATATATACGTATATGTATAACTGAATCACTTTGCTGTACACCTGAAACTAACACAACATTGTAAATCAACTATACTCCAATATAAAATAAAAATTAAATTAAAAAAAAAAGAATTCCTCAATCAGTTGTACTGGGTAAGGGCTTCCCTGATGGTGCAGTGGTTAAGAGACCGCCTGCCAATGCAGGGGACACCGGTTCGAGCCCTGGTCCGGGAAGATCCCACATGCCGCGGAGCAACTAAGCCTGCACGCCACAACTACTAAGCCTGAGTTCTAGAGCCCATGTGCCGCAACTGCTGAAGCCCGTGTGCCACAACTACTGAAGTCCGCGCGCCTAGAGCCCCTGCTCCACAACAAGAGAAGCCACCACAATGAGAAACCCACATACCACAACAAAGAGTAGCCCCTGCTCGCTGCAACTAGAGAAAGCCCGCGCGCAGCAACGAAGACCCAGTGCAGCGAAAAATAAAAATAATAAAAATAATAATTGTACTGGGTAAGACCTCTCCTCAGATTCCAACATTGGGAAGCAAAAAATGGCTTCTGGCCTGGGGATCCCAGTTCAGAACGGCCAGAGAACAAGAGGCAGGAACTCAAATGAGAGAAAGTTCATGACTTGGAGGAAATGGTTCTTCCTGCTACAGGAAGAGCCAGTATATCCTGAGGAAACCACAGGTTTTGCAGAGCCTGAGCTCAGCCTGGCCCAAAGGGAGAAGATGTGAATTTGCAGTATTCAGGGGTGGAGCGTGTATCTGAGGCTCTACCTGATTCAGACAGAATCTGACCCAGGCTCCGGGGAGGAGATTTGTAGGGATGCTGCATGGAGTCAAGAGTTCCAAGTTGGGCCCAGCAAACACAGGTACAGACACCAGGAGAGAAGCCAGGGGCCAGTGTGCAACTAAAATACTGCCTTCACGTGGACACAGGCTGGCACCCCGGAGTGAGAACCCTGGTGTGTGGAGGGGGCGGGAGGGGGGAGTATGGGCACACGTTCAGCCGTGCGTGACTGGGGATCCTGATAAAGAAATGACACACGAGCAGCTATTCGTTATCTGTTGCTGCATAACAAGTTATCCTTAAACTTAGCGGCTTAGAGCAACACACATTTATGATGTCCCAGTTTCTGTGGATCAGGCATCCAGGCACAGCTTAGCTGGGGCCCCTGCTCAGGATCTCTCCCCAGGCTGCAATCAAGGTGTCAGCCAGGACGGGTGTCTCATCTTGTGGCTCAACTGGGAAGGAGACACTTCCAAGTTCATGTCTTCCCTCACAGGCTGTTGGACTGACGGCCTCAGTTCCTTACTGGCTGTTGGCCAGAGGCTGCCTTTGGGTCCTCCTCTTCCTCTCCCCGGCCTCCCTTTCCCCGGCAGCTTGTGTCATCAATGTGTGCAAGTCAAGGGGGCCATTGGGAAAGTCTGCTAGCAAGACAGAAGTCACAATCTTTTGTAATCCAACCATTCCATCACCTTTGCCATAACTCTATTGGTAAGCAAGTCATGAAATCTGGCTCAAACTCAAAGAAGGAGATTACACAAGGTCACAAATAACAGGAGGTGAGGGTCATTGGAGGCCCTTGTAGAAGTCTGCTTCCCACAGGTGAGGAAGTACCTGCAGAAAAATACCTAAAACTATACTTCCCTCTGGGTCTAGACTGTTCTTGAGAAGTACTCAAGGAGACAGCCTTTTAAATAAATGGCAAAGAAGAAAAGTCATAAAAATGCCAACATTTCTAAAAAAATTTAAGGGCTGATTTCCTAATAGTTTATAAGCACTGAACTTAATTTCTAATGAGACTGCCTTTTAAATATAGTAACTAGGGGGACTTCCCTGGTAGCACAGTGGTTAAAAATCCGCCTGCCAATGCAGGGGACACGTGTTTGAGCCCTGATCCGGGAAGATCCCACATGCCACGGAGCAACTAAGCCTGTGCACCACAACTACTGAGCCTGCGCTCTAGAGCCCGCGAGCCACAACTACTGAGCCCTCATGTCACAACTACTGAAGCCCGCGCGGCTAGAGCCTGTGCTCCGCAATGAGAGAAGCCGCCGCAATGAGAAGCCCACACACCGCAATGAAGAGTAGCCCCCGCTCACCACAACTAGAGAAAGCCCGCGCACAGCTGCGAAGACGCAATGCAGCCAAATAAATAAATTTATAAATAGTAACTAATGGAAAATAGGTAACTCACCTGTAATTAATCAAAACCAGAGGTTCCTCATCCCCAACCTGACCCCCAGTCAAATTCAATGTATTGTCCTCAGGAGAGAGTCTGAGGGTGTTTCAGTCACCCATTGCCGAATAACAATAAGCTAAAGTTTAGTGGTTTAAAACAACATTTATTTTGCTCCCAGACCTGCAATTTGGACAGGGCTCAGTGGAAGCAGCTCATGTCTGGAGCGACTTGAAGACGGGGAGCTGGAATCTTCTGAAGGCAATCTTACATGTCTGCAATAGATGCTGGCTCTCAGCTGGGGTGGTGGCCAGGACACCTACAGGGGGCCCTTCTAGGTGGCTGCTTGGGCTTCCTCACAGCATGATGCCTGGGTTCCAAGGATGAGCATCCTGAGAGAACAAGCCAGGCAGGTGTATCTCCTTTTATGACTTAGCCTCGAAAGCCACCTAGTGTCACTCCCACCATAGTCTCAGGTCTGCTAGATTCAAGCGGAGGGAACTTAGATCCCATATCTTGATGGAGGAAGCTCAAGATCTTATCATAAGAAGGGCACATGGGATGGGATTCATCTTTGGAAAAATGCAATCTGCCACAGAGAGCAAACTAGCCCCCTATCCCGTCCTTGAGCTTTCATGAGTGTCAGTGACAACACACATCATAAGGTGAAAAGAAGTGTGCAGTCAGGAAGAAATAAGACAGCAGATATAATCTTGATAGATGAGAAGTACAATCCTTTCTGCCTCTTCTGCCATTGAATTGGAGGTTAGGAACGGATCCGTCTGCCTGCACTAGAAAAGAAACGTTGTGCAGAACTGCTGGGCCAACCCTGTGGGCTTGGGATTTTCATTTGGCCTGTTATTGTAAAGCCTATAAAACTCTCTGTATTAGTTTTGTATTGCTGCTAACATACCACAGATTCAGCAGCTTAAACAATACCCATTTATTACTTCACAGTTTTGTAAGTCAGGAGTCCAGGGTGAGTAGTCTAGGCAGGTTTGTATTCAAGTTAATAAAAGGCTGAAATGAAGATGTCAGTGGTCGGGCTCTGGGGAAGAATCTGAAAAACTCCAGAAATTGTATCTATTAGGCAGGTTTCCACCATCAGTTCTCCTCTGCTGGGTGCTGCTAGGGAGGTTCTGACCACCAGACGGCGCTAGAACCACAATCCCTGTGGCAGGGGAGAGACGCCCGAGTCCCAGCTCCTTTCTGCCACCTTGATACAGTTACCAGTAGCATCTGCATCACCTGGGAACTTAGAAAAGCAGACTCTCAGACCCCACACTCAGACCCGCTGAATCAAAATCTTCATTCTGTCAGACGCCCAGGCAATTTGTGTTCACATTGACATTTGAGGGGCACTCCAGCACAGTGCTTCTCAAACTTGGCTGCATGTTAGAATACCCAGGAGCTTTAAAAATCGGTTGATGCAAGGGGACCACTCCTCAGGAATTCTGATTATAACAGTCCTGAGGTCCGGACTGTTAAAAGCTCCCCTGAGGATTTTAATGTGCAGCCAAGGTTGAGAATTACTGCGAGTGTAGCTCATTCCACACTGTAAGAACCCGGTGCATAAGCTATAGTTTGTCCACCTGGGTGTAGACACCGAGAAGGACATAAAGCCCCAACCCTGGACACAAAGCCCCAGACCTCAGGGGCCTCCAAGTTCTAGTGAAGTCAGGGCAACGTGAAACACTGAGGCAGTGTTATCTTGTTTTCAAAGTGCTTCAAAGACCTAGGTCAAACACCGGTTGAAAATTCTACCCCACCCCGCGCAACATGCTTGGCGATGATACTCCCCGATAGGTGCTCCCTGACCCATGATGGTGCCTCCTGATCTCCACCGGGGACTCCTGGAGAGCAAGAAATGTGTTGATTCGTTCCTGCAGAGTGTTTGCTCAATGAAGCACCCTCCACAATTACTACAGTAACCTGGGCAGACTCCCCGGCTGGTGGTGGGACCCGTGAGCTGAATTTCAAGGAAGAAGGTACCTGGAGGATAGAGGAACTTGGCAGTGTTAGGACAGACTTTTAAAAATCTTTGTTCTTCCCTATTTATATAGCGCTTTACAGTCCAATGCACTTTTATGTACATTCTTTCGTTTTCGCAATACCCATCTGTGTTAAGCTACAGTAGGTTAACCCTTCAGTAGTGGAAAACTGAGTGACAGAGAGATGACCAGACATGATGAAATTTGCAGGATGAGTCAGGAAGAATTAGAACAAGAAATTGCTTTCCTAAATTTTCTGATTTTCTAAGTGCTATTTCTAGGATGTGGCAATATCCAACTTCTGACCTCTCTTTCCTCACTGTTTGGGAGCATTTCTGGAAACTTTGTTTTTCCTTCTTCATTCTCCTCCCCCAAGTGGAGGGTTTGTTTTGTCATTCTGGAATTTTTGGTTTATCTCCCACCTAATCTCCACGAAGTTATGTGACTTCTCTTTTTTGATAGAAGATTCAGCAGGTGTGGAGTAAATTCTCAGGATGTGCTAGCAGTAATGATGATGATTTCATTGTATGATTCTTCAATGCAAAGAACTTATTCCTCATTGTGGCTCTAGCACTTTAACAAAATATTTGTGGAATGAATGAATCACAAATGAAGTGAGAAGATCTGCGAAGTTAAATCTGAGAAACGGAAGAAGCAGATGCAGAAGATTAATCCAGCCGTGAGTCTGAGGTGGGGTGGTGGGGTGCGGTTCTAACCTCTGAACCAAGAGCCGTGAAGGATGATGTCGATAGAAGTACTGCCGGCACCATGAAAGGGAGCTGGTTTTATCTTCTCAAATAATGACCAACTCTCTTATCAGCGCTCTCTATGGTACAGGAAAAAGATGTTAAAGTCTGGACGTATTTCCCGCTCAAATGAAATGCTGTAAATTTCTTTGAAGAATTCAATAAGCCTCCAGATACTGACCCTTGCAATAAAGGCCTTCCTGCTCCCCTTCCTTCTGTCAAGTGTCCTTTCTCCTCTGGGGTAGAAACACTTCTCCTTCCTGGGTCCCCAAACAACCCTCCTCCTGCAAACATTTGAAGTGTAGGAAGGATGTGAAAGGTTGTGCTCTGGCTTCATCCCGTGTTTCTGCCCCATCAGGATGCTCTGAGGCCCCACAGCCCAGGCCCACCCCTCCCTGATAAGCTACCCTTGACTTTCTCCCCTTGCTCTCCTTCCACCATCTCCCACTTTCTTCCTGGAGACCTGGCCATCCAAGGGCTGCAGTGCCTGTCCGGGGTGGTGCTGTGGCCAAGACATGGGTCCTGCTCAGCCCCACTCTGCCCTTGGCACCAAGAATCAGTGTTGGTGCCGTAGGCCTTCTGTTCACTTCTGGTCCCATACTTAGGGGCTCATGAGGGCCAGGTGATGGCGGGAGAGCGGCTACTGCTGGTGGACACTCAGGATTGGCAGGTTTGCTGCTGCACGCAGGCTTTCTCTAGCTATGGCGAGCGGGGGCTACTCTTCATTGCGGTGCGTGGGCTTCTCATTGCAGAGCACAGGCTCTAGGCGTGTGGGCTTCAGTAGTTGTGGCACACGGGCTCAGTAGTTGTGGCTCGCGGGCTCTTAGAGCGCAGGCTCAGTAGTTGTGGCGCACGGGCTTAGTTGCTCCATGGTATGTGGAATCTTCTCGGACCAGGGCTCGAACCCGTGTCCCCTGCATTGGCAGGCGGATTCTGAACCACTGCTCTACCAGGGAAGTCCCAGTAGGTCCTTGTCGTTTATCTATTTTATATATAGTATAGTGTGTATATGTTAATCCCAAATTCCTAATATATCCCTCCTTTCCCCTTTGGTAACCATTAGTTTGCTTTCTATGTCCAAAACAGTTATTTTCTACAGAAAATCTTGTGTTTGGTCCTGAGAAATCCTTGTAGAAATGAGCCCAAATGGAGAAAAAATGCGGTTAGGTTTTAGAACAGGCCATCCTTTCTTAGACTATGTCTCGGGTCCCTCCTTCTAGTTTTTAGGGTGAGAATAAAGTTTATAAAATTAGAAGACAGAACAGAAAAATAGGTGCTAGGAAGGAAGCTGGGGAGATGAAAGAAACCCTTGGGAGGCCCAGTCCTTAACGCTCTAGTTGACAAAATGTAAAAAATCCATCTTCATCCCTCCTACCTTGTCCTTGTCAAGGTGCTGATTCCTTGGGAACTCAAGGTACACTACGCCTCCTCCCCAGATAGTCCCAAGTTTAAGGGCAGGAAATGGTCTTGGACTGGGTGCCTTTGCTCTGAGAGCAGCAGCGCCAACAATTCGACCCGAGATGGTGAAGAGACGAAGCAGAAGTTCAAGAGAAACAGATGCCCCAATGATACGGTGTGGGAGGTCAAGGCAGAGGGTGGCTGGGAGGCACTGTCCAGCTTGCCCCACAGACAGCCAGTTAGCACCTGTTTTGTAGAAATGGAGCTCAGTCTAGCCCAAAGGCAGAACTCTCAATATGCAAGCAAAGAATTGAAGGGGAGGACACCAGGCAATTTGGGACTTTCCAGGGTGGAGGGTGTGGGAAGGGATTTGTTAAAATCAGACACACTTGGGGGAAGAAACCTTGCATCTACAGAGAGTGTGGGTGAGATTAGGTAAGAAGTCAAAACTTACCAGACCACGTGAATACACTCAGAGAAGAAACCAGAAGGCACAGTTCATTGGAAACAGATAGATAACAGTCGGGAAATCTTGAAGTATCTGGGCAGCGCAAATATCTCATTATTGCTTATTATTTGTCGGAAATACACAAGCCCGCGCTCTCTTGAGCACCCACACAGGAGTGGAGGATGGAAGTAGCACTGACTCTCTCTGTGCATCAACTCTCCATGTGGAAAAATGCTTCAGAAATGGCACACAATCAGGACCGCCTCAACTCACCACCCTACCCCAGCTGGGAGGAGGCTCCAGTGGGAGTTTCATGACCCTGCTACTCTCCTGAATGAGGGAAAGGCAGAAATAATGGAATAAGAGGCAGGTGGTTTTCAACCCACAGAGCTTTTCCGATGGGGGAACATGGGAACCTTCACGTGGGAGCCTCACGTGCGGTGTTCTTAGGTAGCCCTGCTCTGTTTGAGATTTCATTTCCACACACCAGCCCTTCCTGTGTTTCCAAGGACATTAAGTGCTAAAGAGTTTCCTTCTCTCCACAGTCCTGAGGCCAGCCATGAACTTCCCTCAGAGATCTGTCTGCAAAAGCCGAGATCAGAAAAGGTAAAGACAACACTGGCTGTAAGCCCAGGTCCCCCACATCACTCAGCCCCTAAGAGAGAATCTGAGTCAAGCTCGATGTTTCCTGAAGACAGTAATCTTGTGCAGGAAGAGAAGGGTGGATTCTGGGAAAAGATATGCCAGGGGAGGGGAGGGACATCTTGATTCCAGGCATCTTGGTCGGGGGGTGGTGTGTGATCACATCAACATGCTGGGGACTCCCGGGGCCAGCCCTGACCTCTGTTTGCCAGCTGCCCACTGGACCTCTGCATCTGGAGCATGCACAGGCGTCACCAACAAGTTGTCCTAAATAGAACTCTTGAGGTTTATCTGCAAAATATTTTCTTATTTCTGTCTTCCTCTGCCGCCTCAGTTGTTAAACCACAGGCTGGGTCCCACTTCTAAATATGGACCAAGGATCATGAACATTTGAGGAAAGCCTCTAACATGAAAAGCCAAGAGAATCCTGAAGAAGAGCAAAGTGGGGGCTTCCCTGGTGGCGCAGTGGTTGAGAATCTGCCTGCCAATGCAGGGGACACGGGTTCGAGCCCTGGTCTGGGAAGATCCCACATGCCACGGATCAACTGGGCCCGTGAGCCACAACTACTGAGCCTGCGCGTCTGGAGCCTGTGCCCCGCAACGGGAGAGGCCGCGATAGTGAGAGGCCCGCGCACCGCGATGAAGAGTGGCCCCCGCTTGCCGCAACTAGAGAAAGCCCTCGCACAGAAACGAAGACCCAACATAGCAATCAATCAATCAATCAATAAATCTTTGAAAAAAAACAAACAAAAAAAAAGAAGAGCAAAGTGGGAAGACTTTCCATCCCAGATATCAAGACTAGTTATGAAACTACACACGTATATATTATACATATGTGTATATATGTATAAAATATATACCTGTTTATATCTGTGTTTATACATATGGTAATTAGGTATGTATAACTAGGATAGTGTGGTTTTGCACAGGGATAGACAAATGAAGCTGTGAAACACCCATGGATGGCTGGATAGATGAGTGGATGGATAGATGGGTGGATGGATGGGTAGATGGATGGATAGATAGATACTTGATGTGTGACAGAAGGAACACGAAGACACATGCAAAAGAATGTTCACGGTAGCACTATTTTCAACAGTCGAAACTGGGAAGCCCTCAGATATCCATCGACATAGTCAATAAGTACATAGTGGTATTTATCTACAATTTATTTCAGCAGTGGACTACTATACGACATTAAAAATGAAGGAGTTTCAGCCACACACAATAAAGTGGATGATTCACAAACAGAATGTTAAAGGGAAAAAGCCAAATACAAAAGACTTCAAAGTGTGTTACTCTATTTCTATGAAGTTCAGAAGCAGGCAAAACTAAACTGGGGTGTCGGGAAACATATGCTCAGGTAGTAAAACACTAAAGAAACGCAAAGGAAGGGATTAACATAGAAGTCGGAGTGTACTTGCCTTTGGAGGGGAGGAGGGTTTGGCTGGGAAGCGTCACTTGGTGGCATCTGGCGGAGGGTAGGGGGCGGGTTGGGTAGCAACGTGCTTTTTCTTGACTTGGGCGGAGGGTCTATGGGAGTTCCTTTTATGTTTATATATTAAGCTATTTACATTTTATGCCTTTTCTTGTGTGTATTATCTGTCACAAAAAGCTTTTTGAAAACATAAAATACCAAAGGGAAAACAAATCTAAGAAAAGATATGAAAGAACTTGGTAAGAAACATTATTTTTCCAAAGTAACTTAGCACATGGTGGTGGCGGCTGAGGAACAATGAATGAACTTAACGCTCCTGAACTGTACACTTAAAAAGGTTGAGACAGGGCTTCCCTGGTGGCGCAGTGGTTGAGAATCTGCCTGCCAATGCAGGGGACACGGGTTCGAGCCCTGGTCTGGGAAGATCCCGCATGCCGCGGAGCGACTAAGCCCATGAGCCACAATTGCTGAGCCTGCGCGTCTGGAGCCTGTGCTCCGCAACGAGAGAGGCCACGATAGTGAGAGGCCCGCGCACCGCGATGAAGAGTGGTCCCCACTTGCCGCAACTAGAGAAAGCCCTCACACAGAAACGAAGACCCAACACAGCCATAAATAAATAAATAAATAAATAAATAAAAATTAAAAAAAAAAAAAAAAAAAAAAAAGGTTGAGACAGTAACTTTTATGTTACGTGCATTTTGCCACGACTTAAAAAAAAAACAAACCTAAACACTCAGAGAGGACGTTAACACATACCTAAATACATGGAGTGTGACCCCATGGGGACGTTTTGGAAAACTCAGTATTGTAAAGATATCAGTTGTTGGTTAGAGCGTAACAGTGAAACTCCCATTGTTGATTTTTCCCCCTTGGAACTCGACACGCTGACGCTGGTAGAACAGGAACAACACAGAAGGACTTGCTTCACCAGATATCAAGACTTACTTTAAAGATAAAGTAATTGAGGAGATATCGTACAGACTCAGAGTTACGCAGATCCACAGAACCAGCCTGGGCACTTAGAGACAGAGCAGCACAGGTGAGGCACAGACGGCCGGTCAATCAGGGGGACGCCGGCTAACCCAGGAGTTACACAAGAAGCACATCCAGGAACATTCCGGGCAGCTCCGCTGCCCATCAGAGCAGAGAGCAGGAAACAACCCAGTGTCTATGGGCAAGAAAAATGGATAAATAAATTGTGGTGTTAATTTCACAAAGAAATATTGTGCAGCAGCAAAAATAGATGAAGTGTAACTACCTGCTCCCCTAGGGATGAATCTTAGAAATAATGTTGAGTGAGAAAAGCCAGTCACAGAAGATGACATATGGAATGACTCCATTTTTTAAAGCTCAAAAGCAAGTAAAGCTAAAAATTATAATGGTTAGGAATGCATACCCATCTGATTTCAAAAAAGCAATTAAAAGACGTGAAGGAATGATAACTGACAAATGAGGGGTGATGGAGGCCTTTGGAAGGGAGGCAGGGGTGGGATAAGGCAGTCACAGGGGCACACACAGTGACGTGCTGGCCGTCACATCGGGTGTGGGGGATTATGGGGTTCACTTTACTGTTAAACTTGGTAACTCACAAGTAGGATGCAGAAGTCCTTTAGCGTGTGTCCATTATTACATAATAAAATTGGAAAAGAGCTAAACCATGGGGAATGCCAGCTTTTACAGATCAGGTGGAGAAGACAGAGCTGTACACAGAAGTGAGGTGGAGCTGTCCGTGGGATGCCCTTGAGGCCAAGAGAACCCACCAGAAAGAAGAGGGGTCTCCCAGGTTCCCGCCTCTAGGAGCAGGATGGGAAGATGACTGGACAGAGTCTCAGATTTGGTCACCTGGGGGCGATGTCTGGGCTCGGAGGAGCAGTCCTGGGGGAGAAGTGGGGGCAGCAGGGACATCGTGCTGGCTGTCGCCAACAGGAGACATGGAGCAGTAGAGGCCTAGGGTGAGGCCAGCCTCTGGCTCCACGGGCAGTCAAGAGGGAAGGGCCTCTTCTGAGATACGAATGCCCCCACCGGCACCCCGCCCTTCTCCCAGGAACAGCTGGCCAGAGGGGAACATGACTCCAGCTGGACACGCTATTCCGCCTGACAGGGTCATGACTCTCTGGCCCAGCCAGGACTCCTTGGGGGGAGAAAAGGGCCTGGTCACCTGCCCTCACCCTGGAAGTCGGAGCAAACCCTGTGAAGACGGAAGGAGGAGGAAGCCATAAGGTAGGGGCATTGGGGTGTCTGGGAAGGACTCTGGGGTCCAGGCCTGGCCTGTGAAGGTCAGGGTCTTCCCAAACCAGGGGAAACCCTCTCTGGGTCCCACGGGTCCTCCTTCCCTCTATCCCCAGCAGCTGGGTGCCAAGAAGCCCTTGCCACGTACTGCTGTGAGGACAGACAGACACTAATCTCATCTCCCCAGACCCACGAGGCCTCCAGGATCATAATCACAACCGCAGGAACTGGCCTGGTTCCCTTGCTTTGTGTGTCTTGGGAGGGGCAATTGCTGAGCAAACAGGGAAGGGAAATCCTGGATTCTGCCTCTTTTCCGCTTGATCAGCCGTTACTCAGGCCCAAGGGCCTCTAGGGCCCACTCAGGCCTGGCTCCTTCCTGGCTCTGTGTGTGGGGAAGGGTGCTGGGGTGGTGGGTATATATTCACCCAGGGCTTGGCCTTGGTGAATTCTCAGAAAAAATAAACCCCAGTCTAGGGGCATGAACAGAGTTCACTGACCGCTGGTTGTGGTCCGGGCCCTGCGCTGGGCCCTACACTTGTCAGAGCGCCCTGACACTGCCTGTCCACCCTAGGATGTCGCTATCAGGATCTCCAATTTCCAGAGAGGAACCTGAGGTTCAGGGTCGACAAGGAGGATGTTGGCGGAGGTGGGAATCCCACCCAGACCTCTCTGACCCCCACACTGTGCTCTGAAGCTCAAGCTCACCCCTCCTCTCGGAGGAGCAGCAGGGGGAGGGGGGAGGGGCAGGGTTTGCATGGGAACTCTCCCCTTCACCTCTTCACCTCTTGTTTCTCCCCCAGAGACCAAGACCCCCAACCGGGCAGGCAGAGCTCTCCCCATGGCTGAGTTCCTGCCCCTGCTGCCTTGTGCACCCCTGCTGACCCAGGACGGCTGCGCCCAGGACTCACTTGTCCCCCCAGCCGAGTGGCAGAGCCAGCAGCCACACGGTGGCAGGGCCCAGGACCTGGCCCCTAAGCCCTGGAGGCTCCCAGAGGTGCCCTCCATTCAGATAACGCCAGCCAGCGATGGGGAGTCACTCCCCTGCACCCCACCTCCCCAGCGCCTGCAGCTGCCGACGACCCCAGACCTGGAGAGTTCGCCCCAGGACAGGTCAGACTTGGGTGGTGGGATGGGAAAGGGGTTCTCTCTCTCGGGACCCACAGGGTGGGTTCCCTGTGGCTGGCACTCCAGGTGGGGAGCTGAAGGTCAGTTAGAATGTGGCCTTAGCCCCACAGGGGCCTGACTGGAAGCTGTGAAATAGATGCAGATAAAAATTGCAGCTGGGAATATGTGTTGGGATAACCAACTGAGCTCAGCTGAGCACTGCTTACTAAGACCAGAGGCGAGCATTCTCTTTTGACCCGCCTGGTATTTTTCAAACTCTGGGTCATGACCCATTTACGGGCTGCTGCAATTGCTACACAGCAATCAACACTTTTTCCCAAATAGAATCAGGAGAGAATCGAAAATAACAGTGTTAAAAAAAAAAAAGAAAAGAACACACTGTATGAGGCAGTGAACAAGTGTGGCTTCCTACAAATTTTGTGACATTACATATACAGCTGTCCCCGGTATCCATGGGGGTATTCCAAGACCCCTGCAGATACCAAACTTTGCAGATGCTCAAATCTCTTATATAAAATGGTGTAGTATTTGCATATTACCTACTCACATTCTCCTGTATACTTTAAATTACCTCTTGATTACTTATAAAACCTAATGCAGTGTAAATGCTATGTAAATGGTTGTAAATACTATGTAAATAGTTGCCAGCCAGCAAATTCAAGTTTTGCTTCCTGGAATTTTTTTTTTTTTATTGAAGTATAGTTGATTTACAATGTTGTGTTAGTTTCAGGTGTACAGCAAAGTGATTCAGTTATACATACACATATATATCTATTCTCTTTCAGATTCTTTTCCATTACAGGTTATTACAAGATATTGAATATTGTTCCCTGTGGTATACAGTAGGTCCTTGCTGTTTATCTATTTTATATATAGTATTAATCCCAACTCCTAATTTATCCCTCCCCAGCCCCCCAATTCTTTTATACAAATATTAAATTATTATTTTGTACACCTGAAACTAATATATTATGTACCAATTTAAAAAAATTGAAGTGTAGTTAATTCACAATGTTGTGTTAGTTTCAAGTGTACCCCTCCCGGAATTTAAAAAAAAAAATTTTTTTTTTGACCCTTGATTGGTTGAATCCACAGATGTGGAATTTGCAGATACAGAGGGCTGACCATATTTTTAAGTGTGTACTTGGAGACCAATGTAAAAGGTATTTCCTGCTGCAACTCTTGGGAAAAAAAAAAGTTTAAACAAAACTTCTGCAAAGAAACACTACCTCTGGCACAAGGAGACAGGAACAGGGAGGTTCAAGGCTATAGGAGGAAAGAGGAAAGAACTACATTGGCCTTGAATAGAAGTGTCCATTG
Source organism: Balaenoptera physalus (assembly GCF_965194825.1). Taxonomy (NCBI): domain Eukaryota; kingdom Metazoa; phylum Chordata; class Mammalia; order Artiodactyla; family Balaenopteridae; genus Balaenoptera; species Balaenoptera physalus. The sequence goes on along the minus strand of NC_138900.1, from coordinate 17,206,020 downwards.
TGGTTTCTTCCAACAATGAACATTCGATAAGAGTTAAAGTTTATGAGGTAGGGCTCTGTGTATCAACGTGGAGAAGTCTCAGAAACAATGATGGTTGCAAAATGATACAGTAGAAGCCTAATTGTGTATCTTTTTGGAAGACATTGAATAATAGGATATATTGTTAGAGGATGCATCTTGATGTAGAAAAAGGATAGAAAAATGTACAGAAAGAACACACACCAACTTCAGGGCAGTGGGTACCTTGGGGGGCAGGAACAGAAAAAGGAGGGATGGGGAGTTGGTAACTGTAAGTGTAATCATTTATTTCTTTAAAAAAAAGAAAAAGGATCTGAAGCAAAAATGGCAAAATGTCCACATCTATTGATGTCATATATGCTTGGTAGGGACCGAGATGACTCTTGTATTTTTCCTGTTTGAAATAAATATTCCCTAATTAAAATTTTTAAAATATTTCAAAAGAAGAAACAGGCAAAGAGAAATACAAAGAAAGAGAACAGTGAGACAGAGGGAGGTGGTGGAGGGAAGGCCTGGCTGAGATCTGACCCTGAGATCTGACCGTGAGAGGCAGTCACGGGAAGAAGGGGGGAAGAGCTTCCCTGCAGAGGCAAAGCAAGTGCAAAGGCCTGGGGGCAGGAATGTGTCTGGGGAGTTAGAGGAACAGCAGGGAGGCTGGGTAGCTAAGGCTGTGAGCAAGGGGGAGCCAGAGAAGAAGTAAGAGTGGAGTCTTAGGCAACAAGGGGAGGACTTCGCTTTCAGCAGGACTGAGAGGTGGGGCTCCGGGAGGGCTCCAAGCCCCGAGGGCCCTGACCCGACACCAGTTCACAGGCTCCCTCTGGCTGTGTGTGGGGAGCAGACTGTAAGGGCGGATGGGAGCAGGGAGACCAGGGAGGAGGCTGTGTGATGGTCCAGGAGGGAGAGCATGGAGGCTGGGCCAGGGTGGGGGCAGTGGAGGAGCCGAGTTTAGATTCTGGATAGATTTTGTGGGTGGAGCCCACAGGGTCTGCTGAGAGACTGGTTGTGAGTGTGAGGGAAAGAGAGGGGTCAAGAAAAGCTGAAGTTTGGGGCCTGCCATCCACCAAAATGGAGAAGACAGTGGGTCTTTTTGGAGGGAGGGGGTGTAGGGTGGGAGAGGCATGGGAATGGAGTTTTTTTCAACAGCTAGGAACAGCCTGTCCTAGAGAGGAGCGGGAAGCAAGTCTCTGTGCTGGGGCGCCCGTGGCCAGGACCTGCGAGGTGGGACTCCCATATCTGTGTTCTCGGACAAGGGGTCCAGGACACCGATAGACTCAGGCAGCTGATAGCTCAGGCAGCCGCTGCAGACAGGCGCAGGTTATGGTGTCACGGGAGGGTTGCGTCCAACAACAGTGACCTCGGCGAGTCACTTCCCATCTTTGAGGCCGGGCTTCCCCTTCTGTAAAAGGGCAGTCCCCCCCCCCCCACTGTCCTGTGGGAAAGTCCTGAGCACAGAGTTAGTGGGATCCCCAGGACTAGGTGACTTGCTTGAAGTCAGATAAGCGCCAGGGAGGCTGGATTCTAACTCGGGCTGGCTGACGCGGGCTGGGACCAAGAGGGGTCCCCAGAGCCCAAGGCCCTGGGCCCTCCGGGTGGCCGACAGCGGGGGCTCAGAGACGCGGAGAGGGAGGCGGCCTCGGGCCCCACCCGCTTCCCGCCAGCTGCGTACCCACAGCCGCAACTCCTCCGTTTCCCCGAATCTCCATCCCACCCCCAGCTCCGCCCCACCTCTCAGGTTCCGCCCCGGGTGTGTGTGTGGGGGTGCGGAGAGCCCCCAGCCTGGGGCCTCACTGGAGCCGAGGACCCCTTTCCCGGTACCAGGGGAGCGGGTTGGGCCTGTGCCCAAGCCTCTAGCTGCCATGGCGGTGTCGTGTTTTAATCAAGTCTGTGTTTTTCTCTTTCTGTCTTTCCCCCTCCCCGGTCCATTTCTCTGCCTCTCTCCTTAGAGCCTCTGTCTGTTTCTCTTCCTCTCTCTTGCTCTCTCCGTGCTCTGGCGTCCCAGCCGCCCCTCTCCATCTCTGTCTCGCTCTTCCTGCCCCAGCGCCCCGTCCCTCCCTCTCTAATTCTCCCTCTCGCGTCTCTCTCCCTGTGGCCTCGCTCTGTCCCCGCCGTCCCTCCCTCGCCTTGGCCAGCCCCCCGTGGGTCTCCCTCTCGCTCTCATCTCCTGCTCTCCCGCCTCCCTGCGGCCCCTTTCTCCCTCCAAGTATCTGACTCTCTCCATCTAGGCCCCGCCGCCCCTCCCCGTCTCCCCTCCCCGTCTCCCCTCCCCGTCTCGTCTCCCCGTCTCGTCTCCCCGTCTGTCTCCCCTCCCCGCCTCGGCTGGTCCCTCCCCGCCTCGGCTGGTCCCTCCCCTCCCCCTCCCTCCCGCGGGCGGGGGGCGGTGCTGTGACGCGACGGGGCGGGGCCAGGAAGGGGGAGCTGACGCTGCGGCTGCCTCCGGCGGCCCCGGCCTTTTGTGCGGGCGGCGGGCGGCGGGCGGCGGGCGGCGGGCGGCGGGGTCGGGTGCTGGCGGCGGCCGAAGAAGGCGAGGCGGCTGCCCAGCGGGGACGCTCAGCCGGGCCCGGCCCTGCCCTGCGGCTGGGCGCGCCCGCCGCTCCGCATCCATGTTCGAGTGAGGACCGCGGCGGGGGCGGGGGAAGTTCGGGAGGAGGTCGGGGGGGGAGGGGGCTCCGCGGGCTCGGCTGGGGGTGGTGCGGCCGCAGCCGAGGTCCGGGAGCTTGTGCACCGGGGGCCGGCCAGGGGGAGGGGAGGGAGGCGTTGGGGGCCCAGGGGTGCGCTCGGGGATGGGCCCTGACGGCGGGGAGGCCCCCGGGGCCGGTTCGTTGGCTTGGCGGGGCTTTGGCTGGGGGACCCGGCCTCATCCCGGGGTGGGGGGGGGGACCGCGGCCTTCCGGGAGCGCCCTGGGCCTCCTTCGCCGCTGCCTGGGAGGCGAGGGGTGGGCGCGAGGCTGACCCGGGTCTTCGGGCCTGCGGTCTAGGCAGGACGCAGACGAGCCCCGTCCGGCCGGGCCCCCAGGCCCCGGAGACCGGGGCAAGCCCGGGAGCAGCCTCTCCCGGTCTGGGCCCCCTCCCGCCGTTCTGATCTGTTGCTGGTCCCGGGGCTGCTCGGATGGGGGCTGCTGCGTGGCCGGCCGGCAGACCGTGTGCGTGAGATCCTCTGGGGTCGTGGGCACGGAATTGACCTACTCTCTGTCTGGACCCAGAGTATTTTAGATTATGCATTGTAGGTGTCTTGGAAGTGTGTATGCGTGTTTGTGTTCCTAGTGTGCAGACAGCTGTGATCCTCCTTGGCTGTGTGCGTGTGTGTGAATTTATCTGGGATACCATCTGTGGTTCCAAGTGTCACTGTAAGTTGCCTGTGTGTTCAGTTGTGACTTTGTAGTGTGTGTGTGCATGTGTCAGGGACTCTTTGTTTGCTGCTATGACCCTCTGCCTCTGTGTGTGCTTATAATTTGCCTCTGAACCTGTTAGCTCTGTGTGCAAATGTAAGTCACTTGTGTGTGTCCATGTGTGACATTATTGTGTGTCTGGGGCTCGGTGAGGATGACTGAAACCCTCTGGGGTTGTACCTTTTATCTATTTCTGGTTCCATCTTTGTGTGAAAGTTCCTGTGTGTGTCCCTTTATGACATTGTTGTACGTGCCTGGGCTTCCATGTGAGCAGCTGGGACCCTCTGGGGCTTTGTGTGAGTGAGAGAGAGACCCCTTGTGGCTTATAGTGAGCCTGGGACCCTCCTTCCTGAGACTTTGGGTGTACCCTTGACTCTCCGGAGCAATAATAGTAACTGATGTTGTTCCCCTGTTACAGTTTATAAAGCATGTCCCACGCATGATTTCAGTACCTGGTCACTGTGTTGTCGAGATGTGTCCACGACCTCCCGGGGCTGCATTTTTCCCAAGTCCTTCATGGCTGTGTGAGTGTCAGGGCTCTCTGTCAGTCAGCGACAGCAGCTGACATGTCCATCCCTTGCCACGTAAGAGCAGGTCTTTGCTCTGGCTTCCCCTCCAGATGGGGAACGCCATGAGAGCTGAGCTGACCCTAGACTTCATTTACCTGGTTGTGCACGTGTTAGCTGGGGTCCTCTGTGACTGTTCTTTCACTGTGTGGCTCTCTCTGTAACTGTGGGAGTGTTACTTGCTTTCAAGTCTCCTCTGAGACTTTCTTGTGCCCGTATATGTGAATGTACCTGGGACTTTGCATGGTTTTCTGTTTCTGTGACCCTCTGCAGCTGCGTGTGTGTTGTGCATGCATGCACGCGCATGCGTGTGTAACTTCTGGGACTTTGTGTGTGGCTGTAGCATCCTTGTGTGTGATTGTGCTGGGACTCTGTGGCTTTGTGTGTGACTGTAATATACCTGTGATGCTACTGCAGGGTGTATGGGAGGTGAGGGGTAGGGGAGACTTCTTACAACTGTGGGGAACTGCAGTTTGCCTGTGACAGTGGCTGTGTGTGAGCCACGTCGAGGTTCCCTTTTGTGCACACCTGTGTAGGCCTCTGCCGCTCTCTGACCAGAGGGAGTTGTTGGCGTCTTTAGGCCTGGGAAACCGGAGGTGAGGTGTTTGCAGTGACAAAACCCCATTCTCTTCCAAGTCCCTGAGCCATGTCACCGTGTCGGGCTCCTCCCTTCCCTCTGCTGCACCCTGCCTGGTTGGGCAGCCTCCAGGCTGTCAGGCTTGAGCACTTCCTCTTTGCCCTGCCAAAGAGCAAGATCTGGGGGCGCAGGCTGTGCCCTGTCTGTGTGTGTTGGACTTGTCTGCAGGTGCCCTCCCTTAGACCTGAGGCTGCAGGAGAGTAGGAGAGGTGGAGGAGGGGTCTGCATTTCGGGCTCGAGAGGCAGGAAGATGACAAGAGGCAGGAAGATGACGCAGGGGAGGAACGTGGTCACCCCTCCCTTAAACCCTTCCCGAGCTCACCAGGGCCGTCAGGGTGAAGCCCGAACACCTGTTCAGGGCCCAGAGGGCCTGCAGGTGGACCTGTGGCCTCCTGTCCTCCTTCCCCAGCCCCACTGGCCACCTCGCTCCTCCTCAGACCTGCCAGACTCAGTCCTGTGCCGGAACTCACTGTTCCTGCCCCCTAAAACAGTCTTCCCCGGCCCTTTGCCAGATCTACTCCTTGTCCTTTGGGCTCAGCTCAAGTGTGCCCAGCACACCAACCCACTTAGTCCTCCTTACCTCCGTGGTCCTCAAACTTGAACATGCATTAGCGTCTCCTGGGCCCCACCCACACTTCTTGATTCAGGAGGTCTGCGGTAGGTTCCAGACTCTGCATTTCTGACAGCTTCCAGGCACTGCTGGCGCTGCCCCTGTGAGCAGCGCTGCCTCACAGCACTGACCAGTGTCTGAGATCATCATCCTTATTTACATGTTCTCTCACTGATGGTCTCTGTTCCCCCATCAGAATGTCAGGTCCCTGCGGGCAGGTGTTGCATCTGTCTTGCCCACTTTTGTGTCCCCAGTGCCTGGTGCAGGGCGGGTCCTCCGTGTGCACTTAAAGGGTGACTGACTGGAGTTGGCGTCAGTTTGGGCTCCAAATACCAGGCTGAGGTGTTTGTGCAGGGGTCAGCGTGGCATCTCGGCAGCACGTGCTCTGGGGTGGCGGCAGGGCTGCGTGCTCCATTTTAGTCTGACGGTCCCTAATAAACCAGAGCACGTTCCAGGTGGTGGGCTTTATGTACGTATGTCCTCTAGACAACCCTGGGAGGTGGATACTGCTCTTATTCCCATTATACTCAAGAAGAAACTGAGGCACAGAAAGGTTCAGACACTTGCCCAAGGTCACAGGGAAGTGGTCCAGCTGAGATCTGCAGCAGCCTCAGCCTGCGGAGGGTTGGGCAAGTGGTACACTTGGTGGAATCCAAGTTTGGAGGGTGGGGGGCATGGGGGGGTCAATCACTCATTCAGTCCACAGGGGCAGAAGCTTGTGGAGCACCTGCTGTGCGCCAGGCCTCGTTCTAGGCCATGGGGTGCAGCTGGGAACAAAACCCCCTTCCCCTGTGAAGTGCACCTCCTGGTGTGGGAGGATTTGAAACGCGGGAGAAGTGCTGAGGAGAGAGATGAAGAGGGAGGGGGCTTGGGAGAGGGGAGTGTGGTTTCCATGGAGGGGCGAGGGTCCGGACCCTGAGCAGAGGCGGTGAGGACTTTGCCTTCACCTGGAGTCAAATGCAGACGGGGGGAGGACTCAGCCAGGAGGTCCCTGACCTGACCAGGGAGGAGACTACTGAGATGTCCAGGAGGGGAGAGCGTGGAGGCTGGGCCAGGGCACTGGAGCAGGGGTAAGTGGGCAAAATAGAAATAATGGAAATAGATTTTAGAGCTGGAGCATGTGGGACTTGCTAATAGAGTAAAAATGAGGGGTGAGTAGGAAAGAAGGAGACGCTTAGGTTTTTAGCTCAAGCCACTGAGTGGAAAGTGGTTGTTCAATAAATATTTATTGTATGAATGAATTAATAAGTTAATTTTAAGACCAGCAGGCATTACTGAGAGCTCACTATGTGCCAGGCTCTGTTAGAAGCCCTTTACATGTACTGATTTGTTTAACCCTGCAGACAACTAGAAGAGGACATGCATTTCTCACCCTTGGATTACAGATGAACTGACCGAGGCCCGGGGAGCTAGGGGGCCTGCTCTGGGTCACACGGCTAGGAAGTGGAGCAGGGTGGGTGGGTGGAGATCAATGGGCTGATGGGTGGGCCCCCCCCCCAAGCTGGCCTGTCTCCCCACCCCAGCCTGTTTTTCCCCACAATGCCCCTCTTCCTGTCCCCCCAGCACCACCCCGCACTCTGGCCGGAGCACGCCAAGCAGCTCCCCATCTCTCCGTAAGCGGCTTCAGCTCTTGCCGCCAAGCCGACCCCCACCTGAGCCGGAACCGGGCACCATGGTGGAGAAGGGGTCAGATAGCTCCTCAGAGAAGGGTGGGGTGCCCGGGACACCCAGCACCCAGAGCCTGGGCAGCCGGAACTTCATCCGCAACAGCAAGGTCGGTTGGTGCAAGCCCAGGTGGGGTGGGGGGAGGGGTGGGAGGGCAGCGGCATCCAGAGGCTCATTCTGACTCCATTCCTTTCTCTTACAGAAGATGCAGAGCTGGTACAGTGTAAGTATCAGGGCAGGGGGCCTTGCTGGAGGGATGAGAGGGAGGGGGACAGGTGCTGGGCCAGGGGCCCCTGGCTGCAGTAGTCACGGAGTGGGTGCTGGGGTCAGCAGACCTGAGGGTCACATCCTATGCTGCTACTTACATGCTCTGTGACCTTGAGTGAGTTGCTTAACCTCTCTGGGTTTCTCTCTCCTTGAGAAACAGTTCTGACCTTACTAGACTGAGGGGAACATTCACTGAGAGTCAGTGATACTGGTGGGTACGTGGTACAGGACCTGGCTTAGGTAGCAATCAGTAAATGGCTCTCATTATGGTTACTTTTGTGTTACAGGCAGTAGGAGCCAGAAGTGAGCTAGACACTGAAGCCTCAGAGAGGCTCCTCCCAGGCTGAGGAGACTGAGGGGTGCTGGGCGCTTTGGGGGACAGAATTAGGGGTGTGGCCCCCTGTCCTGGTTCTCACCTCCCAAACTTCCCCCAGATGCTGAGCCCCACGTACAAGCAGCGGAATGAGGACTTCCGGAAACTGTTCAGCAAGCTCCCTGAAGCCGAACGCCTCATTGTGGGTGAGTCCCTGCCAGCCAGACCCGGGGCTCCCAGCTCTGCCCTCCCGACCCTCCCGCATGCGCCGGCCCAGCGGCCAGGACAGCCGTGTGACTCGGGTGTCTGCCCGTCTCTCCCCTCGGCCGCCTCAGATTACTCCTGTGCCTTGCAGCGCGAGATCCTCCTCCAGGGCCGCCTCTATCTCTCCGAGAACTGGATCTGCTTCTACAGCAACATCTTCCGCTGGGAGACAACAGTGAGCTGACCGACCTGGGACGAGGAGGGGCCCCAGGGCAGGCAGGGCCCTGGCCCCTTCTGACCTGTCTTTTGTCCTCAGATTTCCATCCAGTTGAAGGAAGTGACGTGTCTGAAGAAGGAAAAGACGGCCAAGCTGATCCCCAATGCCATCCAGATCTGCACGGAGAATGAGAAGGTGAGCGAGAGGACCAGCAGACAGGGGCCCCGGGGTCCCCGATCTTCACCGGCTCCTCTCTCCTCCCCACCACCCAGAGCCCTGTTGACTCAGCACCCAGCTTCTCTCATCTTCCCTTTCTCTTTATTCTCCCAGCCCCAGCCTGGTCTCCTGTAGTCTCTGACTACCCGGACTCCTGCACCTGCTCCTGTCTCAGGCCCTGCAGTCTGTCCCCTGACACAGCTGCTCAGGGATAGTATTAACAGAAAAATTCTATCAGCTCAGAGGCCTCCTCCACCGGGAAGCCTTCCCTGATGCTCCATGTATCATGATTGTTGCCTCAGGGTCCAAGAGGGCTGCCTCACACCAGTGGCCCAGACGGGACTGGAGAAGGAAATGGGGCGGGAAGACTTCAAGCAGACTTCCCTTTGTGTTTTCTTGGCCAAAAGGGGATCCGTTGGCCACCCACTGCGGGCATAGGAGACTGGGAATGTGCCTTGAGCTTCCCCCAAGCAGCCCAGCCAGTCTGGGCCGACCCTGTCTCCCGCCCTGGGCTGTGAGCCCTGGGGCCAGGACCAGGGGCCATCTCCTCATCGCGGTGACTCCAGGGTCATCCAGTGCTGGGCTGGGCACAGGACAGATATTCTGTGGAATGAGTGAAGGGATGAATGAATACATACATCAGCATGGAGAGCCGGGAACAGGGTGCAGCGGGTGGAGCTTCCTCCTCCCTCCAGCCTTGTCTCTCCCCCAGGGCTCACACCCCTCTCTCTTCTGCAGCATTTCTTCACCTCCTTTGGGGCCCGAGATCGCTGCTTCCTCCTCATCTTCCGCCTCTGGCAGAACGCACTTCTTGAAAAGGTGGGCCTGGGTGAATCCTGGGCAGGGGGGCTAGGGGGATGGCTTGAGGGGGGACCATGAAGCCAGGGAAGCCAGGACTCGGGGAACTGGAGGACCCCTCCAGCTCTTCTCCATGGGCACCAGACCCAATGTGCCTGCAGCTCTTCCATAGGCCCCCCGCAGGGGGCCGCCACGGGCTCCGGTGCCACACCCTGCCCATGAGAAATGCGTACTCACAACCCCTTAGTCACCACCTGCAAATCAAAAATGCTCCGAAGATGGGGAGGTTATGGGTAAAGCAAAACCTGACTTGAGCTGACGTGGTTTACAGTCGCTATCAGCACTGTCTAACAGAGTTTTGTGCTGTGCTGTTGGTATGGTAGCCACTGGCCACACGTGCCTGTTGAACTCTTGAAACGTGGCTAGTGTGACTGAGGATCTGCATTTTTAATTTAATTTCATTTTTAATTAATTTAAACTTAAAACACCACGTGTGCTTCTTGTATAACACAGGTCTGTATTTATCTCAATTAATGGGACTTTTCATATGTTTCAGGACCAAAAAATAATAACATGAATGACTGGGGTAAATCTTAAATATAGTTGTGATTCAGTGTAATATTATAGTATCCAGTACAGAATATACCAGTGATTCTCAAACTGTGTAGTTTCAGGAATCCTTTACACTCTTTAAAATAATTATAGACTCCAAAGAGCTTCTGTTTAAGTAGAGTATATCTATCAATATATGCTGTATTAGACATTGAAACTGGGAAAAATTTTTTTAAAGTGTTCAAAGTTTGAGAAAGGAACAGAAGAAGGGCAGGCTTGGGAGAGGTAGTGGTGCAGTGGGTCTTCTTTAATTTTTTGGCCTCGCTGCGTGGCATGTGGCATCTTAGTTCCCCAACCAGGGATCGAACCCGCGCCCCCCTGCAGTGGAAGCATGGAGTCTTAACCACTGAACCACCAGGGAAGTCCCGAAACTGGGAAATTTTTAAACACAAGATACACAAACATGCATTACCTTAGCCACCAGAACAATGATAACATCACATAGTCTCTGGAAAACTCCACTGTACACTCATGAGAGAATAAAAGTGAAAAAGGCAAGTGATATACTACTAGTAACGCTTATCATACTTATGAAAATAATTTTGCCCTCATGGATTCCCTAAAAGTGTCTAGGGGATGCCCAGAAATCCTTGGACCACGCTTTGAGAACCTCTGGTATACACTACTTACTGGATCCTAAATATAATACAGATATTTTTAGTGCTGTATTATAGTATAGGCAGTGTATTATCTTTCTTAAATCCCCAAATTTCTTAATTTTGAATCAAGTCTTACCCCAAAGATTTTGAGTAAGGGATTTCAGACTTTTACTTTTCACATTCTGATAGTCTATTATGGGCCAGCCCTGAGTGGGCTCTCCTGGAATGCCCACTGTGGTTGCATGAGTTTATGTAGCATGCATTCAGCTGCAAGTAGCTGAAAACCCAACCAGACAATGGTTTAAACAAACAGATACTGAATTACTTCAGATGGTAATAATAATAGCAAACACTTAACAGAGCTATTGGGTGCGAGGAACTGTTCTGAGCTCTCAATGAATTAACTTATTTAATCATCACAGCCACCCTTCAAGGCAGTGTGGTTAGTATCTTTATTTCACCACTGAAGCACAAGAGGGAAAGCCTTGCCCATGGGCACGTATGCTTTTCTGTGGCAGAGCTGGGATTCTGACCCATTACAGTCAGGCTCTGGAGTCCACTTAATCACACTGATGCCCATGTAACAAGAGGTCTGGAGGCAGGCAATCCAGGGTAGATTTGAGGGCTCCCTATGTCATCAAGGACCCAAGCTCTTGTCCATTATTCCACACCATCGTCCTTCTGCATATTGAAGTTTTGTCCACATGCTTGTTGCCTCATGGTTGCAGGTGGCTGCTACAGCTCCAGATGTCATGCCCTCAGTTAAGTGTCCCAAACATGAAAGAAGAAAGGGATGGATGGAAAGTGGGCATTCCTTTATCCAGAAGGGAAAGCCTCCTTTAGCAGACTTTTCCTTGTATTTCTTTGGCTAAAACTTGGTCACATAATCACCCTTGGTTGCACAGGAAGCTGGGTATGTGGCAAAGGAAAAATGAGTTGATATAAGCCAGTTATAATTCCCTGGGGCTGGGGAAGATTTTCACCCCAAACAAATCAGGGTTCTGCTGGCAGGAAGGGAGGGTGGATAGATGTCAGGTAGGCATCACACAGTGTCTGCTACTGCTGGCTTGTAGCACCTCAGAAGGCCCAAACCCACTCCTCCAGCAGGGCTGCACTCACTTCCTGTCTTTAGGGGCAGCTCCAGCTATGGCCATCCTCAGGGGCGAGAGCACTGGAGCAGGAGCCCGAGGGAGGGACAGTGCAGTGTCAAAGTCTCCAAGGAGGGCAAGGGCAGCCAGACTGCTGGGGATGGAGTTCAGCCCCATCACCGAGTGCGAGTCACTGAACCCCATTGGTCAGATGGGGACCATCCCTCCTTCACAGCAACTGAGCTGGGCCTAGAATAAGAACTTGGAAATGTCAGCTCGTGGGAGGCAGTGCAGTCCAGTGGTTAGCTCCAGGGCTAGACCAGCCCCTTGGGATCACATCTCAACACTGCCACTTCCTAATTAGATGACATTACCCACCTCTGTACCTCAGCGTCATTATCTTAAAATGATGACAATATTAGCACCTACTTTACAGAATGGTTTTGAAGACTTGTTGAGTTAGCATGCATAAATGGTTAGAAGAATGCCTGGCACATGGTAACAACTCAGTGGATGTCAGCTGCTGCTACTGCTACTATTATCACTAGTAGTATCTCATCAGCGTCATCCGGCCACTCCAACCATGGGTAGCTTCTGAGGACACCTGGGAAAGTAGTTGGGGGCAGGACAGCATGGCAGGTGGGAGCATTGGCTCTGGAGTCTGGCTGGGTTTGAACCCCAGAGTTGACCTCAAGCATGAGTTCTCCACCCTGGGCCTCATATTCTCTGTAAAACTGGGAAATTTAACCTGTAGCTGTGGAAGTATTGTGAGGACCTAAGGGAGAATTCCTGAGCACACTGGCTCCTATGCGATGGGGTGCGGAGTGAGATTGGGAGAGGTCTGGGATGGGAGGTCATGCTCCCCCTTGTGGACACCAGGGGAACTGCTGAAGCTGAGGGCTGGTGGGCGCGGGTGGAAGGGCTCTGGCCCTGATAAGGTGGAGGCCAACGTAACGTCCTGCTTGCCCAGACGCTGAGTCCCCGAGAGCTCTGGCACCTGGTGCATCAGTGCTACGGCTCAGAGCTGGGCCTCACCAGCGAGGATGAAGACTATGTCTGCCCCTTGCAGCTGAATGGTCTAGGGTGAGTCGGTGGCTGGAGGCTGGCTCTGGGGGTTGGGAGGAGACAGCAGGGGCTGCGTGCAGAGCTCCTGGAGTCCTGGGTGGACTGAGGCGGGGGTACAAAGTCTGGGAGGCCAGGAGGGTGTGTGGGGTCTCAAAGACACAGCGGTCTCACTCCCTCTCTTTCTGTGTAGGAGCCCCAAGGAAGTGGGAGACGTAATCGCCCTGAGCGACATCACCTCCTCAGGGGCAGCTGACCACAGCCAGGAGCCAAGCCCGGCAGGTTCGCGCCGTGGCCGCATCACCCCCAGCCTTTCCCGGGCCAGCAGTGACGCAGACCACGGGGTGAGCAGGCGCGTGGAGGAGCGAGGAGGGTGCTGGGTGGTGTCGGGGAGAGAGAGAGGGACAGACTGACAGATTGAGGGGGACAGGGAGGGAATGGACAGAGAAGAGGTGGATGGAGGGGTAAGTGAGGGGATGGATGGAGGGATGGGATGGAGCTGGGAAGATGGGCAAGGAAACTAGGCACAGGTAGGGAAAGAGAGAGACAGGCAAAGATGGGACAGGTAGATAGATGGGAAGCGGGAGAGACAGAGGAGCCAAGAGAGGGCTGGCTGGCTGGATGAGGTCGGATACAAACAGAGGAGGCACGGACAGGACAGGCATAGAAAGCTCACGGCCCGGGCATCCAAGACAGGCCTGGCTGAGAGGCCGAGAGGGGTCCTCGTCTGGGTGGCCCCAGGGCCCCTCGTAGCTCAGCTGTGAGCTGCACGTGACCTCCCCAGCATTGGTTTTCCTACAGTCTGGAAGCCTTCTGATGGGTGTGGGTACACAAGGGGCCCTTAGGCTGGGACAAGGCTGGATTAAGCTTTTCTCTGCAGGCAGAGGAGGACAAGGAGGAGCAGACAGACAGCCAGCCAGACGCCTCCTCCGGCCAGACAGTGACCCCGGTGGCTGAACCCCCGAGCTCAGAGCCCACCCCACCGGACGGGCCCGCCTCCCTGGGCCCCTTGGATCTGCTGCCCAGTGAGGAGCTATTGACGGACACGAGTAACTCCTCGTCATCCACGGGGGAGGAAGGTGAGGCAGGTGGCCGATGCATTTGCCTTGGTTACACGTGACAAACCTCACTCACACGGGCTGCACCAGGGGATTTGCTGGCTCATGGGACTGAAAAGTCCACAGGGTAGGCAGATAAGATAAGGCGTTTAAACGGTGTTGTTAGAAATCTGTTTGTATTTAGCTCTGCTTTGCAGGCAGCTTAGCAGGCTGGATAGGAGTATAGACTCTGAAGCCAGATTGCTGGGGCTCAAATCCTGGCCACACTGCTTCCTAGCTGTGTGACTTGGGCAAATTATTCAACCTCTCTGAGCTTCATTTTCCTCATCTAAAAATTTTCCTCACCTGGGGTTAGCAATAATACTACCCACTTCATAGTGTTGTCATTGAGAGAATTAAATGTCTTAATGCAGGTAAAGTGTTTGGGCCAGTTAGTGTTGGCTGTTATTATATCATCATCATCATCGTTACCATCATCATCATCATTTCCATTTTCTCTATGCCAACTTTATTCTCAGATAGCTTCTATTCTTGTGGCAGAAAGAGCCCCAGCCCTGCCCCAGACAAGCCTAGCAGAGAGAAAGCATGCTTTTCCCAGTGGCTGCACCAAAAGCTCTAGGGTTGGCTCTGACTGGAGAGCAAGCCCACCCCTGAGCCCATCACTGTGGCTGATGGCCTGGCTTGGGACACACACACACCCCCATCCACCCACCCCTGAACCAATCACTGGGGCCGAAAGCTCAAGCTAATGAGCAGGCCCACCCCTGTCGTCACTGGGACTGCAGGTGCGTGAGCCTAGGTGTGTGCTCCGCCTTGAACCCATGGAGGTAGCTCTGATTGTCTGGGTTTGGGGCACACACCCACCCTAAAGCCATCCTGTGGTGGAGGGGGCTGAGTAGCTCCGTGTCTGTGTCCGCTCTGGTCCAGGAGGACGGGGCTGCCCAGGCACCCCACAAGGCCCGGGAGTGGGGAGGAGCGGTCACTCAGAGGGAAACCGAGGGACGCAGCCAGCCTCATCCCCTGTCCTTCTCTGTCGCCCAGCCGACCTGGCGGCCCTCCTTCCCGACCTCTCCGGTCGTCTCCTCATCAACTCCGTCTTCCACGTGGGTGCCGAGCGGCTCCAGCAGATGCTCTTCTCAGACTCGCCCTTCCTGCAGGGCTTCCTGCAGCAGTGCAAGTTCACAGGTCAGGGGCCGAGGTGACCAGGGTACACGGGAGGGGGTGAGGAGGAGCAGGCCAGGAGACGGGCAGGCACCACAGTGCAGGTCAGGTGTGGCAGGCTGGGGAGTGACAAGCAGCGTCTGTGAGACCAGAGGGGCTCCGCCTCTTACTAGCTGAGTGGCCATGGGCCAGGTGTGGGCCCTCTCTGTGCCTCGGTTTCTTCTGTGTGACGCGGGTGTGATACTAGTTACCTGCCTTGTCAGGATCTCATGAGAACTAAACGAGTTAATACTAGAAAAGTGCCTAGAACAGTAGCAGATAGTAAGCATTTAATACATACGAGTTAATGAGCACTCTGTCAGGCCCGTGCAGAGACCAGGACAGGTGAATTCCAGAATCTAGTGAGAACAGCAGTAAACAGATGCTCACGCAGATAAGTGTGTATGTCAGACAGGTGGCTGTGATCTGGGGGGTATTAGGAAAGGCTGCTGGAAGGATGTGAAATGGAAACTAAGGCCTGAAGGAGGAACTTTCTTAGGGAAAGTGGAGGAGGTGGGAGAGAGGAATCCAGGAGGCCAGCAGGGTACCTGCAAAGATCCTGAGGCTGGAGGCTGGCACTGGGAGAAGCCCCCTGCGGCTGGGCCCCTGTGGCCAGGTGTGGAGAGGGGAAGCCACAGCACCAGGGGAGGCAGAAGGGCTGACCAGGGGACTAGCTAGCAGGGAGCTCGGGAGGCTGCAAAAGAGATTCAGGTTGGTGAGGGCCTACTCAGATGGTAGTTTGCTCTGTTTCTTTTTTCTGTATCGATGAAAATGAACCACGTAGAATCCCCTGCAGAATGAGTAAGACTATGCCTTGTGTTGGGGGCACTCGAGTCCCCCCAGACTATGCTTATATCCTGGAGAGACTGGCACATCAGACTGAGGAGCTCAGACTCTGTCTGGCAGTACTGGGGAGCCATGGAGTGCTGTAGACACATAAGGGACAGGGTCAGGCTTGGCTTTAAGAAGCTACCGCTGGACCAGAGGTGGAGACTGAGGCCAGGAGCTCAGGGGGAGGCTGAAGGGGGGCCCTGGACAGACAAGGATGGGCTGAACTAGGACAGTGCTCGGGCGGCCAGTGAACAGACGGGGAGGGAGTGTCCAGGACGAGGCTCAGGGCTCTGCGGGAAGCCTGGAGGGCAGTGGGGCGAGGAGGGATGTGTTTGAGGAGATGCGGAGGCCAGTGGGTGTGAGGGGCCCTGGGGACTTCCAGGGGAAGGTGTTCAAGAGGTCGCAGGACCCTAGGTCTGAGGCTCAGGGGAGAAGCCAGGACTGGTAAGGAGAGGAGACTGGGGCTGCAGGAGTGGAGGAGGTGGCCCAGGAGGGCTGAGAAGTGTAGGCAGGAGAGGGGCCCCAGCTCCGAGGACCATCAGCATCTGAAGTTTTAGGCGTCCAGAGGGAAGATGGGGCAGACGCCGCGGTGGGGGCAGGGAGGAGGCGCAGGTTTGGGGGCAAGTCCCCAGGGAACTGGAACCTTCCAGAAAGGCTGAGTCTCCTACAGCCTGTGGGCAAAGGACTGGAGAATGGTGTCTTCATTCTGCCCCTCCATCTTCCAGACGTGACCTTGAGCCCCTGGAGCGGGGACAGCAAGTGCCACCAGCGCCGAGTGCTGACCTACACCGTTCCCATCAGCAACCCGCTGGGGCCCAAGAGCGCCTCTGTGGTGGAGACACAGGTGTGCCAGGCAGGGGGGCCAGCGGGTGGGGTGGCCGGGGGCCAGGGTGGGGGGCATGGCGCTGACTCCCTGTTCCTCCCTTGGCCCCGCAGACGCTGTTCCGGCGCGGCCCGCAGGCGGGCGGGTGTGTGGTGGACTCGGAGGTGCTGACGCAGGGCATCCCTTACCAAGACTACTTCTACACTGCCCACCGCTACTGCATCCTGGGCCTTGCCCGGAACAAGGCCCGCCTCCGGTGAGCAGTGGCCCGGCCCCTCCACCTGACCCCCTGATGGTCCCAGGCCCCCTGCCCCCGTCTCCGCACCCCGAGTCAGCTGCAGAATGTTGGTTGCCACCGCGGCAGGCGAGCAGAGGTCAGGAACACCCCGAGGTGTTTGGCCTGAGCCACCAGAAGGATGGAGCCGCCATTGACTGGGAGGGGAAGGTGGGGAGGGGCAGGTTTGGGGGAAGATCGGAGCTCAGCTTGGGACTTGCCGAGATGTCTCTCAGAAGCCCGTGTGGAGTTGGACGCAGCAGCAAGATGGAAGGGGTTCGAGGGTGAGGTGTAGGCTAGGATGGCAGTCTGGGTGGGCAGTGCTGGGGCAGCACCGAAGGCGGGAGACCTGCCAAGGTAGTGGGTGTGGACAGAGAAGGGGCTCCGGGCTGAGTGGGGTGGTGAGTGGGGATCACAGGGAACCCTTGGGGGGTGTCTGTTTTGTCTGTGGGTGACAAGGGGCCCTCTCTGAATTGGGGGAGGGAAGGCTGCCCCCGGGAATGGGACAGCAAGGCTGGAGTCAGACCCTGACCTCCTCACCCCTCCCCCGACCCCAGGGTGTCCTCCGAGATCCGCTATCGGAAGCAGCCCTGGAGCCTTGTGAAGTCTCTCATTGAGAAGAACTCGTGGAGCGGCATCGAAGATTACTTCCACCACCTGGGTAGGGGACAGGGGTCCGGCCAGGGCCACAGATAGGGTCGGGGCCTGGCCGGGTGCAGACATGCAGGGCCCTCTCTCGTGTCTGCAGAGCGAGAGCTCGCCAAGGCCGAGAAGCTGTCTCTGGAGGAAGGCGGGAAGGATGCACGCGGGCTGCTGTCCGGCCTGCGCAGGCGGAAACGGCCCCTGAGCTGGAGGGGCCACGGTGACGGGCCGCAGCACCCGGACCCTGACCCCTGCGCCCGGGCTGGCATGCACCCCTCAGGTGAGTTCCGTCAGGCGTTGGGGGGGGGGGGGCGGGGGAGGAGCTGGGGCTCCGGGTGGGGTGAGTCTGTGTGACTCCGAGTTGCTCCCCCACAGGCTCCCTCAGCTCCCGCTTCTCGGAACCGTCCGTGGACCAGGGCCCCGGGGCAGGCATCCCCAGCGCCCTGGTTCTCATCAGCATTGTGTGAGTAAGGGGGCCGGGCTTGGGGGTCAGACAGGCCTGGATCTGCACCCTGGCTGTGTGAGCTTGGGCAAGTGCTTGGCCTCTTACGTGAGAGCACGGGCTCCCCACCCCATAGCGAGGATTAAAGGAGGCGATGTTTGAGATGCGCCCAGCAGGGCTCCTCACATGGTGTGCTGCTCAGTCTGCCATGGCGAGGTCGTCCCTGCAGGGAGAGGGAAGCCTCGGGGCTCTGGGGGGGGTCAGAGGGGCCTGACCTCGCCCCCGGGGCTGGAGGAGCAGGCCCCCAAGGGAGCCGGAATTAGGTGAACCAGGAGAGGTGTGCAAAAGGAGCAATGTCACTTACACTTCGTTCAGGTTTTCTGTGCCCAGCCCTGAGCTGTGTGATGCGAGGGACACAGTAGCAACCAGCAGCCCTGGGGGAAGACAGACCTGGCACCAGACCAGAGGGATGGGGTGGTGATGGAGGAAACACGGGCGGAGGGGACAGGGAAGCCTTCGGAGGCCACTGAAGGCTTCCTCCAGGCTGGACAGGTTCCAGGGCGTCAGGGAAGGCTTCCCAGGAAAGCAGAGGACTCTGAGCTGAGACCCCACGGGGATTAGGCGGGGAGGCCCACAAGCACAGAGGCCGGGGCTGGGGGCAGGGTGCTCTGAGGAAATGGAAATGAGATCCGTGCTCCCCGCAGACCCTGGGCAGCGAGAGATTGGCCACACGTTCAGCCTCTCTGGGCCTCAGTTTGCCAATAACAGCAGTCCAGTGAGGGGCTGAGCGGTGCGCTCAGCCCCGGGCTGCCGGGGTCGGGGGCTGGCCAGGACCGGCTGGGCGGCTCTCATCTCTTTGTCTCCCCCTCTCTGCCTCCTCAGGATCTGTGTGAGGTAGGGTCCTGCGTCCTGCCCTCCCCTCACCTGTGTCTCACCCTCAGCTTCAGCCCCTCGTCCTCACTCCGTGTCCCCAGCTCCCCCAGCAAGGTGGCCTGGAGTAGCAGTTGAGGGCTCGGGCATCAGACAGGCCTGGGTTTGAACCCTGACTGCTGCTTATGGACTGTGTGACCCTAGGCATGTCACTCACCCTGTCTGAGTCTTAGTTTCCTCCTCTGAAAAGAGGGCTAATCATGGCACCCCTTCAAGGTGTGGTCACGTGGGTGACCCCCCACTTGTGGGAACGTTGGTATCCTGACTCCTGACCTCTGACCCCTCCCCCCAGCCTCATCGTCCTCATTGCCCTCAACGTCCTCCTCTTTTACCGCCTCTGGTCCCTGGAGAGGACAGCCCACACTTTCGAGTCCTGGCACAGTCTGGCCCTGGCCAAGGGGTGAGTGGGTAGCCCCAGGGAGCTGGGAGCTTGGGCAGGTCGGGGGAGGCCCAGACCCCACTCAGGCCCTGTATCCCCCACAGCAAGTTCCCCCAGACGGCCACGGAGTGGGCGGAGATCCTGGCCCTGCAGAAGCAGTTCCACAGCGTCGAGGTGCACAAGTGGAGGCAGATCCTGCGGGCTTCTGTGGAGCTCCTGGATGAGGTGCGGCTCTGGGCTGTGGGATCCTGCATTCAAATCCCAAGATGCAGCATATGCATCTGGGCCTCACTTTCCTTCTCTGTTAAATGAGGAAGCCATTCATAGTTCCTACCTCCCAGGGTTGCTGGAAAAATCAGTGGGATGGAAGAAAGAACTTATTGGTTCTCATCCTGGGAAAAAAGTCCAGGGATGTCTGACTTCAGGCATGGCTGGATCCAGCCACTCAATAGCAGTAAGACTCAGTCTCTCTTACCATCTCTTGACTCTGCCCACCCCCAGGGTTGCCTTTGTTTGGGGCATCCTAGGATGACCAATATGGTACCTACAGTTCCAGGGTAACATCCAAAGGAAAGAGCTCATTCTTACTGGATACTGGGGTCACATTCCCATCCCTGAACCAGTCATAGTGGCCAGGGATAGGTGAGGCTTGGTCCCTGAACCCCTCCCCGCCTATGAGGTGACTAAGGGGTCACGTGAGGGTGGGAAAGAGGTTCTCCAAAGGTTATTGGGATCTCATCTCCAGAAGGGGTTGCCCAGACAACCACTGTAATTCGCTGGCAGCATCTATTCAGACGGCCACGTTCAAATTCTGACCTGTGACCTCGGGCAAGTGACTTCACCACTGGGGCCTTGGCTTCCTCCTCTGTAAATGGGATGATAATCGAAGTTACCGCAAAGGCTGCTGTGAGGATTAAAGGAGTTAGCCTCTGAGTAGTGCCCAGCTCATGCAAACACCTCGCCTGCATTCACTGTTGTTAAATGCGATCCCGCAAAGCGGGTGCTCAGTAAATGTGGTGGGGGGAGGCGTCAGCACAGACGCCAGGCGCTGGGGAGCATCTGGCATTGGCTGGGTGCCCAAGGGCATCAGAGCCCACGTTGCTGGGTGATGGTGAAAATCATTCCTGGTCACTACGGACCGTAATGCTGAGGCCCACCTTTAGGGGCCTCATTGCACCCTGAAATCATGCTCAGAGGGAGATGCTCATGCAGGAAAGGGCTGTGCAGGACAGGGGAGAGGGATCGCTGAGGCTGGGGTCCCGTCGCTCAGAGAGAGGGAGGTCAGGGCCTTCCCATCCTCAGTTCACTTCTGATTATTTTCCTCTCTCAAACTGCCAAGGGCATGGGATTGACTGCACAAATTAATACTAACAGCAGACACCAATTGAGCCGGGCTGTTCTAAGAACTGAAATGACCAACTGATTTGTTTCTCATGGCCAGCCTCCAAGGGGGGGTGCTCTTGTTACCCCCCATCTAATAGACAGGAACGTTGAGGTAGAGGCATTCCCAAGGTCGCATGGCAGGGAGTAAGAATAGCTAACGTGTATCCAGCACCTCCTGTGTGCCAGGTCCTAGGCGTTCACCTGTCAGATCCCTGAATTAGTCCTGTGAAGCAGGTATGTTACTGACCCACGTTTCAGCTGAGGGACCTGGGACAGTTAAGGGACTTGCCCAAGGTTACCCAGTAAGTAGCAGAGCCAGGACTTGAACCCAGGCCACCTGGGCCCCTTCCACCTGCTGCCTATGAGAAGTAAAACTGGGTGCAGAATGGCTGGGGCGCAGAGGCACAGGCTGACCTTGGCCTCTCTGGACCTTCCCCAGCTCCTCAGCTGCAGCATGTTGGGGGATGCATCACCCCTCCCAGCACTCATCCCCCACCCTGCCCACCTCTTCCCCCAGATGAAGTTCTCGCTGGAGAAGCTGCATCAAGGCATCACCATCTCAGACCCTCCCTTCGACTCCCAGCCACGGTCCGACGACAGCTTCTCCTGAGGATACCTGGCCACTCGGCCATCCCCCCAAATGGACAGATGGACACAGAGGCTCGGTGGCCACTGCTGGCTCGGTGTGAGCGCCGGGGACCTCCCGCCCACCCCTCCCAGTGGCCCAGCCAGGGGCCGCGCAGACACGGGGACCACAGAACCGAGATGCACTTTAGACCAGCGTGTGTGAGTCCAGCTGCCACCGCCTGCCCCGCCAGGGCACTGGCCCGGCCTTTGGCAGGCCCCCCCACTAACTTATTGTGCTCGGCTGGGGTTATGGGGGGCACCTCCCGGGGTGCACGATTCCCTCAGCTCTGGGTTTAATGTATTATATTTATTTGGGGCTGACAGAGCCCCAATAAAGGGTTGGAAATGGCTGTGGCTGTGCCTGCGGGGCCCTGGGAGTGGGTGGGAGGCTCCCGTTGCACTCAGATCCCGCTGTGGTAGGAGGGGCGTACCGTCCATTTTCTGGGGCCACAGTCACTGACGCGACCTGGAATTCCTGAGCATCTTTCACAAGCTTTGCACCATCAGGGTCCAGTGTGGGGGCTGTGAAGACAGACTGGTGGCTGGTGGCTTGGTTCAGTCCTACCTCTGATACTTAGTGGGCATGTCACCTGGAGCAGGTCAACCTCTCTGAGCTTCGGTTTCTTCTTCTGTACAATGAGCATAAGAATAGCACCTGTTGGGGACTTCCCTGGCGGCCCAGTGGTTAGGACTCTGCGCTTCCACTGCAGGGGGTGTGGGTTTGATCCCTGGTCAGGGAACTGAGATCCTGCATGCCGTGCTGCAAAAAAAAAGAATAGCACCTGTCTCCCAGGGTTGTTAGAAGTGAG
This sequence comes from Balaenoptera physalus, assembly GCF_965194825.1. Lineage (NCBI taxonomy): Eukaryota > Metazoa > Chordata > Mammalia > Artiodactyla > Balaenopteridae > Balaenoptera > Balaenoptera physalus. Next base: position 17,184,364 of record NC_138900.1, on the reverse strand, counting down.
TCGTTCTCGAACTTTAGCTGCATCAGAATCTCCTGGAGGGCTCTTTAAAAAGCAGAATGCCGGACCCCACCCTCAGTTTCCGACTCGGCACGTCTGGGGTGAGTCTGCTGAGATCTTGCGCTTCCAGCAAGTTCCCAGGTGATGCTGACTGTCCAGGGACCCCACTTTGAGAACCGCTTTATAAGGTTTCAAGGAGTTAATAAAGGTGGCTGCTTATAAGAGGGTCTGCGCAGAGTAAGTATTCAATAAATGTTACTATTATGGCAGAAAAATTGAGGGGAGAAAAAAGTAAGTCATGTAGTGGGGACCAAGTATGTACCAGGCTCTGTGCCACGGTCTGATGTTCATTTAATTCTCACAGTTACTCCATGAGATGAAGACAAACAAATGGTTACATGCCTGGGGCCACTCAGCAGGGAGGCAAGGCCTAGCCCCTGGTGTCTCCACATTTAGATACAAGGGCCCCCTTCAGGACCCCATACCAGCCCGTCCAGGTTGTGGCCATCTGGACCCCATCTTACCCATGTGGAAATGGGCCTAGAGGCAAGGTCTCGGTCCAGGTAGAACCTAGGTTTGTCTCACTCAAACCCTGTTCTGGTTCCAGAGTGAGTGAGGAGGGGTAAAGAGAGACCTTTGACAAGTCACAGTCAGGCTGTAAGAATCTTAATTGATGGCTTGGGGCAGAGGACTGGAGGAGGGGCTGCATGGGGCAGGATGGACCACAGGTGACAAAGGGCAGAGCCAGCCTCCTCTAACCTCTAGCTATGTGACCATGGCAAGTTACCCATCCTGAGCCTCAGTTTCCCACACCTGTAAAATGGGCATAATGGTAACACCCATCTTGTAGGAAGAATTAAATGAGTTAATATTAGTAAAGTGCTTAGAACAGCACCAAGCCCATAGTAGGTGCTCAGCCAACATCAGTTTGTAGAGCTGTCACTAGGTGCCCCTGCCTGGTGCCTACGACCTGTCCTCACTGTGCTTCTGCCTGCCACCCCCAATCAGAGGGGAGGGATCAGAACAGCAAGAGTTATTTTTTGCAGGGGAATTTCACAGCCTAGGAGGTGCTGGCACAAAGGCCCAGATCACAAAGGTATCTGGTGTTCCTGGCTTGGTGTCCCTGGCTTGCTCTCCCTCTGCCCTGGGCCAGCCCCACCCTTGGTTCTTCTCGCCTGGCAAGGCTGCAGTGGGGAGATTCTGGAACTTTACCCCACCTAGAACTGGAGGTCAGGACCTGAGGAGCAACCCTCAGCCAAAAGTCTCCCACCCTGGTCTTGATGGAGCCTCCCCACCCCCTCCTCTCCATTTAGCAGACAAGCCCCCTGCCATTGCCTGGCAGGATTCCAGATCCACCTGAAACCAGCTGCATGACCCTAGGCAAGGGAGTGGCCCTCTCAGCCTCAGTTTCCCTGTCTGTAAAATGTGGATTAATAATAGAAGTGCAATAAATGTTTAGGGAGGTAGAAGTGAATCCAGCATACCAGAAGGGCTCTGTGCTTGGTGGTTATTTATTCATTTGACGAATATTTATTGAGCACCTACAATGTGACAGGCACAGTGGAAGGTGCTGGAGACGCAGTGGTGCACAGAACAGACAGTGTCCTCACCCTGGGGGAGCTTGTTTTCCAGGGTTGGAGGGACAAGCAGTGAATGGAGAAAAACTATATAAAGAAGAGTATAATGTCAGGTAGTGACAACTGCTGTAGAAAAAAAAAAACTAGTAAAGGAGGTCAAGTAAGGGACTGCGGAGGCAGTTTGTCCTGAGTGGACAGAGGGCCTGATGAAGGTGACATTAGAGCTGACAGTTGCCGGAGGAGAGGAAGTGAGCCCTTTGGTTACCTAAGGGAAGAGTGGCCCAAGCAGAGGTGAGCAAGGGTGAAGGCTCTGAGGTGGGAATGATATTGGTGTATTGGGAACAGCAGGGGCCTGGACAGCAGCGGGGAGTGGCCAGGAGAGGGGAGTAGAAGATGACCTCAGAGACAAAGAGGGTAGTGGGGTCTTGAAGGGCCTTCCTCTTGAAACATGGCACCTCAAATCCCCAGAGCCGACTTTCTGGTTTGGATCCAGGGTGCCCATCCTGCTTGAGAGGGGTCTGGAGTATTATGGGTAGCCCTAGCCTGACACCCCCCCATGCCCACTTGGGTTCCCACACAGTGACCTCTAGGCCGGAGTGCCAGGGGTCTGAGGGGGCGGTCACTTGGAGGTCCCAGCCAAGTTCCCCTCGAGATCCCATGGGGATGACCTCCATAATTTGAAGTCCGAAGCCCTGCCCTCAAACCGCTCTCCAAACCCTCTTGTAACTCTGAGGGTGACCTCTCGCAGACTCCAACACTGGGGCTCCCCGGAGTCTGGAGGGGTCGGACAACCAGACCACGCGCCCCACGCCCGAAGCCGCGGTCCCTGCGCCACCGGGAGAGGCCGGTGCAGCGGGTGACTCCCGGGCCGCTGCGGCAAAGGCTGGGCAGCCGCGCCCTCCCCCCGCGGTGATTCATCCCGCCCCCTGCCTCTCCCTCCTCCCTCCCTTGGCCGCCGCCGCCGCCGCTGCAGTGCGCAGGAGACCGCGGCCCGCGCCCAGGCGCGCCCGAGCTGGAGCGGGGCCGGGGTCCGCGCACCTGGCGAATGTGTTCGGCTGCGCGCGCCAGCGCAACAGCCCGAGGAGCGGCCGCCGCCCGCGCGGCGGCGGGGATGCCCGGACACCGGGCTCCGGGGCTGGGCCCCCGGCGGTAACCGGAGCGGGGGGGCCGCGCCCCCCCTCCTCCCCCCCTCGCCGGTCCCAGAGCCGCAGCTGCTGCGCCCGCGCGCTCCCGGGGACATTCTGACCGCCGCCGGGTCCCGCCGCCTCTCGCCCCGCTGTTAATACCGGCGGCCCGGGAGGGGGGCGCAGCGTGCGCAGCGCAGCCATGGGGAAGCTGCTGGCCTTCGTGGTCGGCGCGGCACTGGGTGAGTGCACTGGGGGCGCGCGTGGCGGGGGGCACAGCCGGAGCACTGGCCGGGCGGCGGGATTCGCGCGCTGGACTCCCGGCCGCGGGCGAGGGCCGCCCTCACCCCATCCCCCGGCCCGGCTAAGTCCTCTTCAGAAGTTGTGCGCGCGGGCAGCGGGGTTCCGGAGGGCGCGGAGGTGCGGGTGGGCGCGAGCGGGCGGGGGCCGGGCTGGCATAGGTTGGTGGCTGCGGGCGCCCAGCCGGGGGCGAGGAAACGCGGAGTCAGCTGCTCCTGGAGCCCCGCAGGCTGCAATGTGACACCCACAGCCGCGGGAGGTGGGGGTTGGGGCAGGGGTGGAGGCGGCGCCCGGAGATTGGGACGGAGAGACGGAGAGACTGGGAGAGATGGAGACGGAAGGAAGGGGCGAGAGACACAGAAGAACTCCTGAGCGCTCCGCTGGGAGACTGGGGAGATGGAAGTAAGGGGGGAGCCAAGAGAGAGGGATGCAGAGTGTGCCTGAGAGAGAGATTGAGGAGAGAGAGTTAAGAATCTGAGCGGTGGAGAGAGGAAAAACTTGAGCGAGGCAGAAAGAGATGGAGACACAGGTAGACACAGAAAGAGATGGAGTTTAAAAAGGACAGGGAGAGGTGGAGTGAGAGAGCGAGAGGCCGGGAGAGCGTGTCTGAGCCTGGGAAAAGGACACAAAGTGGTGGGACCTTTAGAGAGACCCCCTAAGAGAGAGAAAGAGGGGGAGACAAAGACAGAGGCGCTCAGGGAGATGGAAAGAGACAGCAGAGGAGGAGGGCAGAAAACCCCAAGATTAACTGCGTAAAGAATCAGGGACAAAGGAAAAGCCCCGGAGCTGGAGAGACATAGCATTAGCTAGTGAGCAGGAAGGAGGTGGCAGGTAAGAATGTGGAGGAGGGACTCAAAGGGACTGAAATCCGGTGAGGGTGAAAAGGCCCTGGGGCAGGAAAGCGCTCAGAGAGTTTTGAGAAGCTAGTAGGAGGTGGGATTGGTTTCAGGAAGTGAGGAGCCTGGGAGCAGAGGGGGCTGAGGCAGAAGTTGGGGGCGGGAGTGGACGACAGGAACTTATGGGACTGGGGAGCAGGGCTGGAGTGTGGGTTTGCCCTGGTTCCCGTGCCCACCTCCTTCTCAAGCCTTGCCTTCTCCCAACCCATTTCTCTGGGGCTGGCTGGTCTTAACAGAGCAATAATGGTAGAACTGACACTGCCACCTTGAACTTCTAACACAGCTGGAAATCTGGTCCCACCACCTACACGCTGCAGTATTTTGGGCAAGTGGCCTTCTGAAGAAGGGGTACTTGGGTAGCAAAGACTCTGAGCTACTGACCACAGTAACAGCCCTGTTGATTGGGGGTGTCCTGTGTGCCAGGCCCCTTGCGACCTTACCTACCCTAAAGAATCTGCCCAGCAACCTCCAGAAGCAAAGACGATCGATTCCCTCACCATTCACAGAGGGAAACCGAGGCTCAGAGAGGATGAGGGACTTGCCCAGGGCACGTAGCAGGTGGCAGGGCCAGGCTCAGCATCTGGTTCTGGCCATTCCTGATCATTATTGAGGGAAAACAGATGGTTTCCGAGGGGCCCGAGAACTAACAGCCAGCGAGCCTGGCATTGCCAAGGGTGATGGGTGCCCTGGCTCGACCTGAGCCTGCTGTCCCCGCAGTGTCCTCAGCCTGGGGAGGCTGTGTGGAGGTGGACTCAGAGACCGAGGCCGTGTACGGGATGACCTTCAAAATTCTGTGCATCTCCTGCAAGCGCCGCAGCGAGACCACTGCCGAGACCTTCACGGAGTGGACCTTCCGCCAGAAGGGCACAGAGGAGTTTGTCAAGGTGTGTGGGAGCCTGGCAGGGTTGTGGAGGGTGGGCGTCTGTGTGGGAGTTGGCGGGGGCAGGGTTCCGGTAGGGGTTGGTTGGTTGTTTGCAATAATGTGCTATTACTGATGACCTGGATCCAAATTCCAGCTCCACCATGACCGACTGGTGACCTTGGGCAAGTCATTGAGCCTCTCTGAACCTCCGTTTCCGCCTCTGTAAAGATGGGGGGCAGGTGGTCTCTAGCTCTGAGGTTTGCATGAGGATTGATTGAGTTCCTGCACCTGGCACATGGTTGGCACAAAATCAATGTCATTGCCATTATTTAGTACGAGCAAAAATGTCTCAGATGGTCGTCATAGAAGGAAACAGAACTTTTTTGATCTCCTCTTCGCTGTGTATTTTGAATTACATACGAGGGGGCGCCATAAACTTTGAGGGCCTGCTGGAGAATTGGGGTCTACAGCAGCCGGCATCAGGCTGCCTCTCTCCCTGCCTGGGGAGCGTGTCTGGGGGCCGGGGAAGAATGGTAGAGAATGCAGGCCAGGAAAGCCGCATGGGGGCTCGGGAGGATAGCTGAGGAACGCGTGTGTCAGCATGTGTGTGTGTCAGGGCCCGGGACAGAATAGAGGTCTTGGTGGGGGACGTGGCCCAGCGGTGACCCCGCCCCCCCTGCCCCCAGATCCTGCGCTATGAGAACGAGGTGCTGCAGCTGGAGGAGGATGAGCGCTTTGAGGGCCGCGTGGTGTGGAATGGCAGCCGGGGCACCAAGGACCTGCAGGACCTGTCCATCTTCATCACCAACGTCACCTACAACCACTCGGGCGACTATGAGTGCCACGTGTACCGCCTGCTCTTCTTCGACAACTACGAGCACAACACCAGCGTCGTCAAAAAGATCCACCTTGAGGTGGTGAACAAAGGTGAGTCCGGCCCACGGGCAGCCAGATGGAGGGACAGATGGCGAGTAGGGGACGGGTTGGCTCCGCGCCTGGGCAGCGGGGGCGGGGAGCAGCACCTCCTTCCTGGAGTCCAGCTCCGGCCTCCATTTCCCTTCAGCCACGGGGAGGTCACAGCGGGCCTGTCCCGTGGAAGTGCTGGATGCATAACTCAGCTCTGCCAGCTGCGCTGTGTGACCTCCAGGCGGGTGCCTCCCTGTCTCTGAGCCGAAGGATCGTCCTGTAGCAAACAGGATGATAATAGTATCTGCCTCTCCTGGTGTTGCTGGAACCATTCTTATGTCCCAGGGAGGTGGTGAGGATTGAGCGAGATGCTGGGTGTCCGTTGCTGGCGTGTCTGTCACAGCAGGGCCTCAGCACACGGGGACAATGGTGGTGGTGCGTCTGATTGTCAAGTAGCCTCAGCCCTGCCTCCCTCTGTCACGTGGGGCAGGAGATAGGAGAGTGTCACCTAGAGCAGTGCTCCTCGTATTTTACTGTGTGCACGAACCACTTGGCAGTCTTGCTGATGTGTCAATCCTGACTTACCAGATCTGGGTTGGGCCCAGGATTTCATCTCCAATAAGCTCTCAGGCGAGGCCAAGGCTGCAGGTCTGGGCCCACACCGAGCAGCAAAGATCTAAGGTGTTGTTGAACCATTTCATCATTTTGGCTTCAGCTGCCTTGAACCCCCTTCCTGAGCTATCTTCTGATTGGGTGTAAATTGGAATTTTCCAGGGCCCTGTGGCCCATTGGCTTAGAGAGTCAGGGAGGTATCCCAGACCTTGGGCCACCAAAGAGCAGGGCAAGTGAGTCCCGAGGGGCCTGCAGTGCACACACATCATCACGGGCAACGTGCATTGGCCCACCCTTCCCTGAGAGGGGTGCTGGTTTCAGCGCCTTACGTGGAGTCCATCATTGAATCCTCCCACCCACCCTGTGGGTAGAGGCTCTTCCTATCTCCATTTTACAGATGGGGAAATCGAGGCTCAGGGAGGTAAGATTACATGGCCAAGGTTGCAGAGCTGGGACCTGGATCTGAACCCAGCCAAGCCCGTGTGACTGTTGTTTCTGTTCTTGGCATGATTCACTATACTCTGTCAGCCAGAGCCTGTGGATTTCTTTTGATAATTAGCATTTTTAAGTGTATTATCAAAGTGATCCAGCAGAATTCAATTCAGGAGACATGTCTGAGCGACTCTTTGGCATAGGTCACTATGCTGGGTGGGCAGTCGCCCATGGATGTAGATGATGGAGCCCTGCCCGCGTGAGTTGGAGGGACAGCTGTAACACAGACACCCCAAATACTGTGGCTTAACAAAATCTCTGTCAGTCCTGTCTCTCAAATCTGTGTTGAGGTGAAGGGTCAGGCGGTGGGGAGGCTCCACGATGCCCTTCAGGCACCCAGGTTCTTTCCACCTTGCGGCTCAGCCCTTGCTCACAATGCCGTCCTCACCTGCACGGTGGAGGCTGGGCTCACGCACACCCGTGACCTAGTAGAGTCTCTGTTTTTTAACGTTATCCACCACATTATACTGCCTCCCAGAGCCTGTGTTCTTTTTTTTAAAAAAAAAAAATTATTTATTTATTTGGCTGTGCTGGGTCTTAGTTGTGGCACGTGAGATCTTCGTTGCTGCGTGCAGGATCTTCGTTGCGGCATGTGGGTTCTTTTTTTTTAGTTGCAGCATGTGGGCTCTTAGTTGTGGCATGAGGGATCTAGTTCCCTGACCAGGGATGGAACCTGGGCCCCCTGCATTGGGAGCACAGAGTCTTAACCACTGGACCACCAGGGAAGTCCCCCAGAGCCTGTGTTCTTATATTTACGTCATGTAGAACTCTTTCTTTTATCTTCCCAGAGCCTGTATTTTCTGCATCCTCCACCATACCCCAGTATTTTTTTATCCACCACATTATGGTACTGCTTTTTTAACATTACTCACTGTAGTGTAGTATTTTATATTATATTATATGCTATACTGTTTCACATTACCAAACGTATAACTTTTTATCATAATCCATCATACCAGAGTATTTTTAATGTTATCAACCATATTATCACATTTTTATCGTTAGCCACCATGCTATAGTATTCTAAAATATTATCAATCATATTGTAGTATTTAAAATTTTTACTTGGTATATATTCATCATCACCAATCATACTGTAGTATTTTTTTTAAAGAAGATTTTGTTTTATATATCACTAGGCATGAATTTGTCATTAGTTATTACGGCCGCCAAAAAATATGGAACACTTCATGAATTTGCGTGTCATCCTTGCACAGGGGCCATGCTAATCTTCTCTGTGTCATTCCAGTTTTAGTACATGTACTGCCAAAGTGACAACATACTGTAGCATTGATATATTTTTTTTAAGTGTATTTTATTTTATAAATTTATTTATTTATTTATTTTTGGCTGCGTTGGGTCTTCATTGCCGTGCACGGGCTTCCTCTAGTTGTGGCGGGCAGGGGCTACTCTTTGTTGTGGTGCACGGGCTTCTCATTGCAGTGGCTTCTCTTGCTGCGGAGCACGGGCTCTAGGCGCACGGGTTTCAGTAGTTGTGGCACGTGGGCTCAGTAGTTGTGGCTCGTGGGCTCTAGAGCGCAGGCTCAGTAGTTGTGGCGCACGGGCTTAGCTGCTCCGCAGCATGCGGGATCTTCTTGGACCAGGGCTCGAACCCGTGTCCCCTGCATTGGCAGGCGGATTCTTAACCACTGCGCCACCAGGAAAGCCCCGGCGTTGCTATTTTGAACATTACATGTCACTCTACAGTATTTCTTTCATTCCCCATGATACTATTGCATTGTTAGCATCACTGGCCTTGCTATATTCTTTTTTATTGTAATCCACCGTCTTACTGCAGTTTCAACATTACCCATCAGTCTGTATTGCCTCCTGGTAATGCTCCCTCAGCAATGAACTGAGTCATTTCCAAATGAGGGGCAGTGGGCGCTGGTGGTGAGACCTTCACTGACCTGGCAGGGGTGCAGAAGATGGTAGGAAGCACCTGGGGGTCCCCCACCAGGGATGGGGCTGGCAGTTGGGGACAAGCGGGCTAATTCTATTTGGTCACACCCAGTATGAAGGGAGCAGGTGTTGAGGTGAAGCAGTCGCTGAGGCTGGCGAGACATCCGACCTGCAAAGGTGCAGGCTGGGCTTCAGATCTGGGGGCTGCCTGTGTGGGCAGGCAGGGGAAGCTCTCAGAAGATTGGGGGTTTTTGAAGAAATCAGAGGTCTCCCTAGAGAAGGTGGCTCTGCCCCTCAGTGTGACCCCTCTGCCTCAGTTCCTCATCTGTAAAGTGGAGGAGTCCCACCTCCTGAGATGTCTGTGTGGGTCCATGGAGACTGCACTGGACATATCCCAGCCATTTCCAAGTCTCTCTTTGGCTGGGGAAGCTTTCCAGAGCAGATAAGAGCTCGGACCCTACAGTCGGTTACACTTAGGGTTGAATCCTGGCTCTGAGTGCAGTCCTGGCTGTGCATCCTTGCCCAGCACTTTGCCCTCTCTGGGCCTCAGTGACCTTGTCCTGCAAATGGGCTACAGAGCCATACCTGTCACTGTCCTAATCTGATTGGGAGAGCAGGAGATACCAGATTACCTAAATCCGTTTGGGCATTGAGTTCCAGGGGCAGGGGTGAGAATTCCGATGATTGAGCTTTATCCAACATATATTCAACTCAGTGTGCTTCCGGAGGTCAGCTGACGTGGGAATCCTGGACTGTCTCTATCCTTGGGGTTGTTTCAAAGAGTCAGAGAGATGCTCAGATAAAGAATTTAGCACAGAGCCTGGCTGAGAGCATGCGTTCACTGCATGGGACGCATTCGTGGTATCTTTGGAGTGAAAGAACGAACAAACAAACAGTTGAGGTGTGGAACCCTGTCCCCAGCTCCTCCTGCAGGGAAGCAGGGGAGAAGCATCCAGCCCTGCACCCCCCTTCCCTGTGGTCCAGAAAGCACTGGTGCCATCTGCACTGGGTGTAGCAGCAGAAAGTGCCCACTCCCAGGGGAGGAAGACCACGTGGGAACAGTGGGGAAAACGAGATCCTGATCATCCAGAAGGAGGGGGCCAGGGATACGGAGTGGACACCTGTGAAATCCGGCCGAGGACGCCACAGTGGCCTTCCGCTCTGGTCCCCTGGCTGAACGCGCTCCCTTTACAGTTTAAATTTAGGCTCAATGAAAGGAAGCTGGTGTTGGCAAGAGCCAGGGCTGCGGAAAGGATAGAGGGTTTCCAGAAAACGTCAGCGAATAGCCAACACTTAACACAGTGCTGACTGTGGGCACATCCACGCATGTTACAGATGTTAACTCGTTTTCTCTTCCCAGCAACCCTGTGAGAAGGCATGAGTATTATCATCCTTATTTTACAGAAGGAGAATAGAGGCCCAGAGAGGTGGAGTCTTTTGCCTGAGGTCACACAGCTAGTAAGAGGCAGAGATAATTGAACTCTGACAGTCTGGTCTCAGAGCCCCTGCTCTTAACTACTGTGCTATACTGCCCCAATAATAACAGTAATAATATTAATAATAGTAAACATGTATCAAATGCTATGTATATGTCAAGTACTATTCTAAGGATTTTTAGAGCTTGTTTAATTCTCACAACACTCCCATGAAAGAGATATTGTGATTATCAACTTTTTTTTAAATCATTTTTTGTTGTTGTTATTTTTATTTGGGGATTTTATTTTATTTATTTATTTTTGGCTGCGTGGGGTCTTCGTTGCTGCGTGCAGGCTTGCTCTAGTTGCGGCAAGTGGGGGCTACTCTTCGTTGCAGTGTGTGGACTTCTCGTTGCAGTGGCTTCTCTTATTGTGGAGCACAGGCTCTAGGCGCACGGGCTTCAGTAGTTGTGGCTCGCGGGCTCTAGATTGCAGACTCAGTAGTTGTGGCACGTGGGCTTAGTTGCTCCGCGTCATGTGGGATCTTCCTGCAGCAGGGATCGAACCCGTGTCCCCTGTATTGGCAGGCGGATTCTTAATGACTGCACCACCAGGGAAGCCCTCCACTTTTTATAGATGGGGAAACTGAGACCCAGAGAGGTTGAGTCACTTACCCAAGGTCACACAGCTGGCAAGTGGTAGAGCCAGGATTTGAACCTTAGTCTTCTCCTTGTAGAGCTACAGCTCTTGGGCACCTACAACCACCTGAATGACACAGAGGCACCCTCTAGTTACACAGGGAGGCAGGTTGAGGGCGATCCCGAAGCCCGTCCAAGGCTGGTTATTGAGAATCACAGTAACAACGATGACTCTAGGGAAGCAGCCTGGCCTCATTTGCAGACCAGGACCAGGGAGGTCAAGCCACTTGCCCAAGCTTGCACAGCAAGCTCAAGGCACACTCAGGCTGCCACCTGACCCTGCCTGGCCCCTGCAGCCAACAGAGACATGGCGTCCATCGTGTCTGAGATCATGATGTACTTGCTCATCGTGGTGTTGACCATATGGCTCGTGGCAGAGATGGTTTACTGCTACAAGAAGATCGCCACTGCCACGGAGGCTGCTGCACAAGAGAACGCGTGAGTGGGGTCGCTGAGGAGGGGGAGAGGCGGCCCAGGACAGCCAGCGCTTCCCAGAGGGGAGCATGAGCTGAACGGGGAGGTGGGCAGGGGAGCAGCCCAGGGCGCCATCTGCCAGTCCTCCCCAGAGGGGACCATTTGGTGTCAGAGATGGGATGAGGTCGCAGCCTCTCCCCGCTCAGACTCTCAGCCCCCACTTCTGTCAGGACCCAGGGTTCAGGCCCAGCATCCTCTGCCCCAAAGATACAGGACTCCAGGCCCTAGCCCTTTTTCCCCCCAGGACCCAGGAATCTGAACCCCCCCAGTCCCTGCTCCCTCAGACTCAGACTCCAGGCCCTCAACCCCTTTCCCCGCTAGAACCCAGGAGTCTAACCCCCCAGATACCTCCTCCCTCACATTCAGGACTCCAAGCCCCAGCCTGGGCGTCTTTTGGATCCCTGGGATCCAGCCAGCCAGCCCCCTCTTCTCTCCGACTGGAGCCCTATGCACCTGGGACAGAGACCTCAACCCTCTTTGGCCTCCGGGGGGTGGGCCAGACTGACGGCGGGGTTGCTGTACCCCTGACCTTTGCCCCCACAGCTCGGAATACCTGGCCATCACCTCAGAAAGCAAAGAGAACTGTACGGGCGTCCAGGTGGCCGAATAGCCCCGGTAAGGTGGCTGGGCGGGCAGGGGCTGGAGGGCCTGGGAGGTGTCAGCCATTAGGTGCCTGATGCCCTGTCTCTCCCTCACCTTTAGGCCCTGGGCTCCGCCTCAAGGAAGAGCCAGCCCTAATGGGGAACATCCGGGCACAGCCTGCCCCCAATGGGGGTTGGCCATTCCTGGGCCTCCACAAGCCTCAAAGTCCTGCCAACGGAGCCTCCAGGGTGGGAGGGGGCAGGGGGCTTGGCTCACACCCCTAATCCAGCCTTCTTCCTCCTGCCCCATCACCCGCCCGTGCCGTGCATGATGGGTAAAGCAATACTGCCGCTGCCCCCATCCCTGCTTCTGCTGCCTGTTTGGGAGGGGGGCGGTGAGGTGGGGGCAGCGGCTCCGCACCCCTCTTTCTTGCTGATTTGCACACATTGGCCGCTTTGGACACGCACTACTGGGGCCCAGCCCCTGTCTGCCCCCTCCCCGCCTGGTGAGGGTTATGATGGGCTGGAACAGCTTGGGGCAGGGGGTTCTGGAACCCACTCTGACCCCCAGTGACATTTCCCCTCCTGCTTCCTCTGGCTGGACCTGGGGTCTCCTCTCCCTGTGATGCACTCTCGCCCCAGCCCAACCCGCCCTCTCTCACCAGCCTTGGATTGTGGCCACTTCGAAAGGGGCCCATTCAGCCTCGTCTCTCTTTACACAAGTAGTTTTGTTCATGAAATAAAGATTCTTGGACTTGATTCATAGTCTCTCTCGTGAGCCCAGTCACCTTCTACACCCCCTCCAGATCCAGGAGCCTCAGTGTTCCTGGGGACCCGCCCTCCAGGGCAGGCAGCAGGGCCTCTCCACACACATTCGGGGATAAGCTGGTGGCAGTGTCTCAGGCTCAGCGCCTGCCTGAAGGCTCAGCGGGTGCAGCCACTTGATACTGGATTAACGTGTTGGGGTCTGGGAGTCATTAGCTCAGCGGGGACCAAGAGTTTCGAGGGAGCCAGCAGGAGCCAAGGAAGCAGACTGGTAGCCGGTGTCAGGGGGGCGTGATGAGGGAAGGAGAGAGAGGGCCATGAATAGAGAGAGAGGAGGAGAGGCTAGGGGCCGGGCAGTGCCAAGGCTGCACCAGTGTGGCCCCCTGTGGGAGGCTGTGGCTCTGAGTGCAGGGGGTGCGAGGGGTGAGCGGGTGGGGCCGATTGTACGGGGACGGCGCATCTAGGGTGAGCAGCTGTGGTCTGACTGTGTCTGAGGGCATATGGCTGTCCACAGGCAGGTGTCTGCTGGTGATCCTTGTGTGTCTGGGTGTTTATCTGGCCCTGGGGTCTGACGTGGATGACTTGGCTGCTGGCCAAGAGTGTCTGATGCGGGACAGTGTGTATCTGCCTCTGGACACTTCCGGCCACTTGGCCTGGGCCTTAGCACTCAGTGCTGCCTTTTCCGGGCCAGGTCCCCATCCCCCCCACACCGCGCTCCCGTCTAGGACTTCCCAGCTCCAGAGGTCATTGCTGCTGGCGGCAGAGAGGCTGCCAAAGCAAACCAGCCCCCGTGACTTGTAGGAAAGCAGCTGGGTGGAGGGGGCGGGGTGGGGAGAGCAAGGGCGGGGGTGGGGTGGGGAGGGAGAGCAAGGTGCGGGGCAGGGCAGGCGTCGGGACTGGGGCTGGGCTGGGGACACTGGAAGGGGCAGAGGCTGGAGCAGGAGTTGGGGTGCGGGAGGAGTCTGGGGCACGGACTGGGCTGAGGCCGGCCTGGAACTGGGACCGCCTTGTTCAGGAGTTGGGCAACAGGTGCAGGAAATGGCAGGGGCAGTGGTGGGCCTGGGGCTGGGCAGAGGGTGCTGGAAGGGGCAGGGGTAGACAGGGGCAGGGTTCGGCCTGAGCTGGGGCAGGGCGGGGGCTGGGCAGGAGGCAGGCGAAGAGGCCGGGGCAGGGTGGGCTTGGGGCAGCGGGTGCCCTCCCTCTGTGTCCCTCCAATTCGTAGCTCCTTCCTTTGGTCCTCGTAAGCACCCCCCAGCCTGCCCTGTCTCCCCAGAACCCCGGCCCTCAGGCCAAGCCAGTCCCAGCTCCTCGTCCCCTCAGACTGGCACACCTGAGCCCCCTCCAGGCCGGAGGCAGGTTGCTGGGCCGGCCTGGTCCAGCCCCTGCAAACCCCGTCCCACCAGCCAGGTGGCCTCCAGCGCTGCCAATCCCTTTGCCCGGCCCCTCCCCGCCCCTTCCCCCGCCTCTTGCCCAGCCCCCTCCTCCTCAGGTGAGGCAGCCAGGCCTAGCAGGCCCCGCGCCACCCGCCACCGCCGCCGCTGCCTCTGGGGCCGCCGCTGCTGAGGGCCCACCATGCTCCTGCCCAGGCCTGGAGACTGACCCTAAACCGGCACCATCTCTCAGCTCCGCCCCCACCTGCCGGACCCCAGGGTAAGGACCAGGGTCCTCAGTTCCAGTCCCCAGGACGTGGGCCCCCTCACCCACACCCGCCCTAATGCTCCGCTCCCAGTAGAAGGGCTCCCAGGGACCCGGAGAGTGGGCTGTCAGGCTTCTCCCCGAGGACCTCAGAGTTCCAGCCCCCTCTTCTTCAGACTCCAAGATGGGCCCCAGTCTCCTCCTCCCTCAGACCCAGGAGTCCAGGCCCCTGTGCCCCTCCTCCAAAGGAGAGCTGGCCCCCAAACCTCTCTTTCCTCAGGACCCAGGAGGTGAGGCCCCAGCTCTCCTCCCTCAGACCCAGGAGTTCAGACCCCTAGTCTCCTCCTCACCCAGGCCCAGGCATGGGGTCCCCCAGGCCTACAAATCCAGGCATCCCCCTGGCTGCTGGTCACACACTGACCCCATCCTTGAACCCAGCCCAGTCTGTGTCCGTGATCACGGCGTGCTCTGGCCGGGGCCCAGACCCTCAGCCTCCCTGGATGGGCGCCTGGGACTGGGGACACAGGGGCTGGCCTGGGCTCCCCCAGGCCCTGCCTCCCCCCGTTCATCTCCCCACAGGTCCCGCCCCGGCCCAGGAGGTCAGCCGGGGAATCATTAACTAGAGGCCGTGACATGGCGGAGAAGGAGGGTGAGTCCCCCTTTCCCTGAGCCCCAACTTTGGCTCTGCCTGGAGCCCTTCCTTCTGTGCTTTCTTCCCAACCCTCCACCCACTTGGAGCCCCCTCTCTCTGGCACCCCTCCTGGGGCCCATCCCCACCCGCTTCTGAAGCCTCTTCCACCTGATTAACTATTAACCAAATTTTCTGTGGGGCTGTGCCACCACCTGCCTCCCTGCCACCCCATATGACCTTCCTGGCCCCTTGCCTCAGTTTCCCCTCATCCCCCAGTGGTCTCTCAGCTACCCCTGGACCTGTCCTCTACTTGGGGCCAAGGCGGGGAGACTAGCTATCACAGTTAAGGACACAGACTCTGGAGTCAAATACACAGACTTGCATTCGAATTGGCTTCTGCCACTTTTTTGCTGTGCCATCTTGTGAAAGTGTCGTCGTTTCTCTGGGCTTCATTTCCCCCCTGGGTCAAGCATGGATTCTAATGCTACCTACCTACCTACCTACCTACGTGAGGTTGTTGGGAGCACGGAACACACGCAAGGCACCAGCATGGGGCTCAGCGTGTAAGACAAATGCGGTGCACCAGAGCTGTCGTGGAAGAGGTCGGCCGACTTGGAGTCCTGGGACCCAAGACCCCCACCGATTCCAGACATTCCTCCCACCTCCTCACACTGTGGGCAAAACAGCAGAGGGAGGACTTTGGACTCGGTCCGGATGGATGGAAAGGGGAGAGACAACAGAGAAACTGCTACAGGGATGGTGGGGAGAAACCACATCCTCGGAGTGGCGGGCACTCGAGGGCTCATGGAAGCCCCTGGCAGGGGCTCCAGACACCCTGGCTCCTTCTTACCCCCGTTCACACTCGGGAGCCAGCTGGAAGGGCCCAGTTAGGGGCGGCCTTTCCTTTCCACGCTCCCCAGCTGGGGCTGACTCCCTGTCTTCTTCCTGGAACCAGGCTAGCTGGGTTTGGTCCCAGGCAGTATCACTTTCTAGCTGTGAGGCCCTGGGCAGGCGACTTACCCTCTCTGGGCCTCGTTTCTTCCTCTGTAAAATGGAGACAGTACTAGTGCCCACCTCAGAGGATGGTGTGAGGATTTACATGCCGTGATAGGCAGGAAGCACTGAATGTGTTGGCTGAAATGATGGGTGTAGATCACTGGCCTCTTTGGGTCTCAGCACAGCTAGCGAATCAGAGCCCAAATCATTCAGCTGTGGCCCAGAGTAAATCCAGGCTCCCAGTGGCTCGGGAGAAGGTGCTGTGCCCTTGCTGAGCAGGTGGGCAGCAGAGCCCTGCACCTTTGGAACCATTCCTTCCTGGAGCCCACTGAAGGGATCTCACCAGGCCTGGGGCCTATGGGTGAATGAACCAGGGACGAAAAGCAGGGCATGTGCTGAAGGATGGCCAGAGACTGGCCTGAGGACAGAGAGAACCGAGGCACAGTGGGCTTAAGTGCATCCCCAGGCAGCTCGGGCCTGGCCTTTGAGGGGAGTCCGGCTGTCGTTTCAAACCTAGACACGAATGCTGAAAAGTTCTGGTGTTGTGGTTACTTGCTGGGTGACCCCGGGTAGGTGGCTGCACCTCTCTGGGCCTCCTTTCCTCATCTGTAAATTGGGGATGGTGATAATGACACCTTCCTCATTAACAGTTGCAAGGATTTTAGGAAACTGCAGGATGGGGTTAGGACAGGGCTAAGGTCGGTGTAGCTTCTGAGAACCATTGTGGCTGCAGTTGTGCTAATGTTTGTGTTACCATTCTGCTGGGTTTTAAAAAAATAAATAAATAAATCTAGCTATCTATTTATTTATTTATTTTTGGCTGCGTTGGGTCTTTGTTGCTGCGCGCGAGCTTTCTCTAGTTGCAGCGAGTGGGGGCTACTCTTTGTTGCGGTGGCTTCTCTTGTTGTGGAGCATGGTCTGTAAGCGTGCGGGCTTCAGTAGTTGTGGCACACGGGCTCAGTAGTTGTGGCTCGCGGGCTCTTGAGCTCAGGCTCAGTAGTTGTGGTGCACGGGCTTAGTTACTCCGCGGCACGTGGGATCTTCCCGGACCAGGGATGGAACCTGTGTCCCCTGCATTGGCAGGTGGATTCTTAACCACTGCACCACCAGGGAAGCCCCATTCTGCTGTTGAAGTGCACCCAAGGCGAGGTTCTCGGTGCTCCCTGGAGACTTAGAATCAGAGGAGGTGATATCTGAGTTGACACTCAGGATGAGGAGGGAGTAGGTAGGTGTGCCAGGCAGAGGGAAGAGCAAGGCTAACAGCTGGGGTGACAATCTGCCGGGTGTGCAGTGGCACGTAGCTAATTTGGTTTTTCTGTCGGTAAAGTTGGAAATGGAGCTGGGAGGGTGATTGAGATCCATTAGGACTCTTTTTGGTGAGAAGCTGGCCCATGACTGGGCAGTGCCGGGTCTCTCCACAAGATGGTGCTGGTGGGTATTCTTTGTTTTATAAGTCCTGTCGTTTTGGTTGCTTTTTGGAACCTCGTATCAGTTGTCTGATAAGGACCCATATGGCAGTGTGGGAATTTAGGAAAGCATGTTCAACCCCCAAATCTCTAATAGCCATGCTTACATCCTAGAGGGGCTGGCACCACAGACTGAGGGCTTTAGACTCTGTCCTGGGGAGCATTGGGGTGTCATGGAGGGTAGGGACAGGTTGGATTTGGTGTTTAGGAAGATCCCCTGGGGTTCCATGTGGAGGCTGGGCCAGAAGGAGAGACTGAGCCCAGGGGTTGGATGGGGTGGGAGTAGGGAAGGAGAGAGTGGGCAGGAGACACTCAGGAGGCCTGTAGCTGTGGTGGGAGGGAGGCGTCCTGCAGATGAGGGACAATCCTGAGGATGAGGGCCTCTGAGACGGGACCTGGGGATCTGGGGAGACATTGAGGCCAGTATGGGACCTGGGAGGTGTGAAGGACCTTGGGGATTCAAGTGGGAGGCATCTAAGAGACTGCAGGACCCCCGATCTAGGACAAAGGAGAGTCCAGGGCTGGGGACAGAAAAGGGACACAGGCTGTGGAGGTGGGTAAGACAGACGGGAGTGGGGAGGCATGAGGGGGAGGAGGCCATGGCCGCCCTGGGGACCCCAGATTTCAGGGAGTGTGTGGAGGAGATGGAGAAGTAGGGAGAGAATCAGAATCAGGCACGGGCGGTGTCCCAGAAATGAGACAGAGGGAGACTTCTGTCCAGGAAGTTGGAGTTGTGTACAATGAAAACAGACACGGAGCTGTAGATTGAACGGAATTTTAGAGACAAGGAGCCAAAGATGTCACTTGGGAGGGTTTTGCAGCCAAATGGTGGGGACAGAAGAACTGTCCTGTGAGAAGACAAGGGCAGCCTAGCGCCCTTGGAGGAACAGAGAGCAGAGCCTCAGGGGGAGGCTCGGGGGTCCTGGCTTACCCAGCCCTTTCGCCCCTGAGGGATCACGCAAGGCTGCTGCTGCCTCTCACACAGTGAGGACGCTTTCCTGCCTCAGCGAAGATACGCAGTGAGAATGGCTCTCACGCCAGGGACCCAGAGTGAGGATGCTTCCTGTCCCACCAGAGGCACCTGTTTGGGGGTTGCCCGAAGTCCCCTGAACCAGAAGGCATGAAAGCAGGGTTTGCCTCTCACCTTAAGAGACACAGGGTGGCAATGCTTCCTGCCCCAGCAGACGTGCCAAAACCTCTGGGCTGGGCTCTGAGTGGCCCAAAGCTCTGCAGGCACATCTGAACACAAAGGAACCAGGACGAGCCTGACGGCTAGGGGAGCCAAGACCTCCCACTGGAACCAGGAAGATGGTTGGGGGTGGAGGTGGGGACCTCTCTCCTCAGGGAGACAGGAAGGGGTCAGCCAGCCGGGGCTGGGCTGGCCTGGTCCACTGGGGCCTCTTTGGAGGGAGGAGCACCTTGACGGGAATGGCTGGGCTCTCAAATTCTTAAGACACTCAGACAATAGCCATCCCAGGAAGGTGCTGGACTGCTCCCTGCTCCATTCCGGGTGCTGGCCTGGCCCTGTGCCCATCAGCTGTACTGCCACGACACAGATGGCAAAGCTGGGAGGTCCTGCAGCCCTGGGAGGGCCTTGCAGATGCCAAGGGCAGTCGGGTGCATGCTAGGCCCAGCAAAAGCTTTCAGTGGCCTTTTCCCTTTGGTCCTCCCGATCCCTAGCAAAAGGGTTGGCTTTTCAGCCCCAGGGCCCCTGTTGCACTGGGAATAAAAACCCTCTTCTCCGGGGGCTGCCAGCCCTCCCCAGCTGGCCCAAGCCTTGGCCCTACTGCCTTCCCTAAGCTCATGCCATTCTGGCCACATGAGTGGCCTCTCTTGCCCTCTAACCCACCGTGCTTATTCTTGCCTCAAGGACTTTGCCTGTGCTGTGCCCTCTGCCCACTGTGCGCTTCCATGAGAGGTCTTTGCTTGGCTGGTCTCACCCCTCAGGTCTCCACTCAAAAGTCACTTCTTGGGGAGGCCCTTCCTGGACACCCCATGGAACACTGCCACCCCCAACCCACATCATTTTCTTCATAGACTTTGCCACGATCTGGAAATTATCAAGTTCATTTACTTGTTTACTTGTTTTGGTTTTCCCCTCACTTTACACACTCATTGAGAATATGAGCTCCATGAGAACCAGCATCTCATATGTCTTGTTTTGGGATGTGTCTCCAGAGCCTAGAATGGTTCCAGGTACACAGTGGATGCTCAATAGGACAATGAATGAATAAAGTCCCATTTTACTGATGAGAAAACTGAGGCCCAGAGAGGTGAAGGGAGTTG
Source organism: Balaenoptera physalus (assembly GCF_965194825.1). Classification (NCBI taxonomy): domain Eukaryota; kingdom Metazoa; phylum Chordata; class Mammalia; order Artiodactyla; family Balaenopteridae; genus Balaenoptera; species Balaenoptera physalus. Next base: position 17,164,749 of record NC_138900.1, on the reverse strand, counting down.
CCCAGGACCACACAGCTCTAATGATTTAAAGGCATTTATTGACCAATAAAAAACGAAAAATAAATAAATAAATAAAAGCATTTATTGAGAACTTGCTATATGCCAGCCACTATAGCACAGGGAGGGGTGGCATGGCTTAGTGGTTATACGCTTGGACCCCAGTGCCAAATCTGCCCAGGGTTCAGGACTCGGCACTGCCTCTTCCTGGCTGAGTCACCTTGGGCAGGTGACTCCACTTCTCTGAGCCTCAGTTTTCCCTGTCTGAAAAATTGGAATCATAACTTAGATAAGGACTGAATAAGTTAATGCGTTCAGAGCAGTGTTTGGCACATAAAACATGTGATAAGAGTATGGTTTTTATTATTATTATTATTATTTAAAAGAACTTTAAAACATTATACTTAGAGATGTGTGCTAGGTGGATGCCCATTCAATAGATGAGGAAGCTGAGGCTCAAAGGTGACACCGCCTGCCCAAGGTCCCACATAGGAATGGGTAAGGTCAATATATATATATTTTTTGGCCGCGCCACGCGGCATGCAGGATCTTAGTTCCCAGACCAGGGATCGAACCTGTACCCCCTGCAGTGGAAGTGCGGAGTCTTAACCACTGGACCACCAGGGAAGTCCAAGGCCAGTATTTTTAAGTGAGGCTGGCAAATTTCCAAATGTAGGTTTTCAACCTCCAGGGGCAAATTTGACCTTGGAGCTGGGTCCTTTGGGAGAGGTCTGGTTTTGGGGGGTTCCCAGGGGCAGAGGTTCTGGTATAGCAGAGAGAAGTGAGGCAGTGAGGAAATGCCAAACAGCAGGGAAGAGAGTTGCCAAGAGGGCAAAGGTCAGGGGTCACAGCCCCCAAGAGGCTCCAAGAACCTCTGGGAAAGTTAGCAGAAGTGAGACGTTCAAGAAAAGACGGCACAACGTGATGAAGGAAATACAGAAGCGCAGCGTCATTGGGGAAGAGAAATCCCTTAAGTGCCAGGAATATAGGCAGGGAGGGTGGCAGCTGTCCCAGCCACGGCTCTTCCCAGCTGGAACCCTTGGGGGGCTGGACACCTGGTTGTCCTCGCCGCAGGGGAGAGATGGCCCTGCCAACTGTTCACCCCAGGAAACTGGGCCCAGGGCAGGGCAGGCTCAGGCGTGCTAAGTTGGCCTGGGGGCAGGGCAGAGCTGGCCCCGTGCTCAGATCCTGCCACAATGAGGACAGACCTGGCAGTGGCCCCAGCATGGTGTCTATTGCAGGTGGCCGGACTGTGCCATGCTGCTCTGGACCCAAGGTGGCAGCTCTCACTGTGGGGACCGTGCTGCTTCTGACAGGCATCGGGGCAGCGTCCTGGGCCATTGGTGAGAGTGGACGGACCCCTGCGCCTCTACCCTCCCCTGCCCCCTGCAGTTCCCAGCCTACCTGCCCTCACCTCTGCCTTCTCTGCAGTGACCGTTCTACTCAGGAGTGATCAGGAGCCGCTGTATCCAGGTGAGTAGAGCGAGCTGAGACCCTCTGGGGAGCCCTGGAGGAAACCCGTACCTGGTGGGAACTCAATGAAAGGATTTTTTTGAATGAATGCGTGAATGCCTGCAGGAATGCTGGTAGTGCTCATGCACTCGTATTGTTGCTCTAAACACTTCAGTTGTCTAACCCAGTGTTTTTCAGACTCTAAATGTGTTATCCGTTAGTGCATCATGAAATTAGTGAGCTGAAAACCACACTTTAAAAAGTGTGAAATAGATTTTAAAAAATCAGAGTGCATCTCTCTCAGTAAGAAGAAGTTCTGTTAATGTTTTCTTTTGGTTTTATGAGGGTGGGACCATTATTCTCTCCATGTTACAGATGGGGAAACTGAGGCTTAGAGCATAGTGAACCATAGTTCACCCCAGAAAACAGACGTTCAAGGCTACATCATAATGTAAAAATGTGTTTCTTATTGCGGAACGTGGTCAAAACATGTTTGAGAGGTACTGTATGAATTCAGCCAACCTTTTTCTAGCTCTCCTTGGAGGTAGCTACTGTTATTATCCCCATTTACAGATGTGCAAGGTGAGGACCAGAGAGGACATGCAGCTGGTAAATGATGGGGCCACGAATAGCTCTTTGACTTGACTGGTAGAGATGTATCTGCATGCAGGTGGGAAGGAGTGACCACACAAATAGATGCAGAAACTCATTGTGGAATGAATGAATCTTCCCAAATGCCAACTCCAAGCTGCCGTTCTGTGGCTCAGGGCAGCAGGAAGAATGGGGAAGTTGGGTGATGGGATGCGTTTTTCACTCCCACAAGCCTCACCTAGTTCCATAAAGGACTCAGCTCACATTAAGAGCAGAACTGAACATCTAGACAAGGAAAGCCACCATCAAGGTCAACCACCACAGTTGCCGCTTAGAGAGCATTTACATGTGCCAGGCACAGGCCTCAGGGCTTTGCAGGTATTGACTCATTAAATCCTCCCCACAGCCCATTTTAATATGGGGAAATGAGGCTTGGAAAGGCCAAGTGACTTGCCTCAGGTCACTGGGATGGGAACCAGGCAGCCTGGATCCAGCTCTTGTGTCGAACTACTGTACTCTATTGTTTCTCAAGAAACAGCCAAGTGGGTTGCCATAGTGACGGCTAACACATGCCAGGCCCTGGCTGCAGCCTTTGCACAAGAGCCCTGTGAAGTCGGGGCCATTATCATCATCCCCATTTTGCAGATGGGGAAACTGAGGCCCAGTGACGTGAACTGACTTGTCCAAGTCGGCACATTGAATAAATGGCAGGGCAGAGGGGTCATGTGCTTGCCGGAAGCTCACTACTGCCGCTGGGCTGGAAGGAGCCAGGCTCCAAGGCTCCTAGGGTGTGGGCCCCTCTCCATCCGCACCTCATGCTTGCTTCCGGTGCCCTTCAGGCCCCAGCGCATGGGCAGCTCTCACGCCCTTGAAGGACCCTCCCTGCACCACCTTCTTTCCCGCTCACACCCCGAGGCAGGTTTCAGGGTCCTGCACCTTCACTGCTGAGCTGAGGCTCACAGCTGTCCTGCCCTCTCTGGTTCTCAGAGTCCTCTGGAAACTGCGAGTGAGAGTTAGAGGAGGTAATGATCCGTGCAACACTTGACTCTCAGCCAGCTTGGTTAACATGGGCTTTTGTGTCTCATGCTTCAGGCTGTAACTTTCCTGAGCAGGGCCTTTCTGCCCCCAGGCTCCACCGCCCGCCCCCCCGCCCCCGCCCCAACCACCGCTCCCCACAGCCATCCTGCTGCCCCTGGTAAAACCCTCCTCACACTCGCGGTTCGTGATTTACTCCTGGTGAATTTCAGGAGGGCAGGGGCATTTTGTTTACTGCCCCAGACAGTGTCCGGCACATGGTAGGTGCTCAGGAAACCTTTGCTTAATGAATAAGCATGAGGACAGATCGCCGACATGAACCAAGTTGTCCTGGGCCTCCAGCTGGAAAGTAATTAGGCCACGATTCAGACCTGGCTCTGGCCAACACCAGCACCGTGCCCTTCCATTATACTCGAGTTTTTCAAAAACGTTGGGAAATTACAAAACGAACAAACAAAAACAACCCAGAAATGATATCCCCACCTCACTTTTCTGGGATTTTCACACCTCTAAATATATCAGACAATTTGGGGAGCAAACCAGGTGACCTAGAACATACTTTTTGTATTGCTTAAAATAATACAAATAAGAATAAAGAGTTTAAAAGTGAGAAACAGTGGCACAGAATATAGTTTTAAAAATACTTGGAGGGGGCATTTGATATTCCCTCCTCCCTCCCTCCCCCCCCCCTCCAAATCCATCCATAAAGTGATAATTTTTTCCTAAAACCTCACACTTTCTGGAAATCACATTCCTGGAGCACTGAGAAGTCATTTAAAAATAAGAATTCACTGCCACCCGCAGTTGGTGTTTCAGACCCCAAGTGTTGGTCTGGGAACTCAGCGGGTGGCGGGCACCACCAAGCAGAGGTACCAGGCATCCCTGGGCCCCCACCTGGAGGCCATGACTAAGGCAAGCCAGCCAGGAAGCTCCTAGGCCAGGCTGTGGGTGAGTATATTTAGGGTGGGGTCAGGTAAGGGTCCATGTGAGAGCCACAGAAGGAGCAGGGAGTATGCAGGTGGGCAGGCCTGGGTTCAAATCCTGGCTTTACAGGTTCTTAGCTATATTCCCCCGGGCAAGTATAGCCTCTCCAAGGTTCAGTTTCCCCATCTGCAAGATGGGCATAGAAATGGTCTCTACCTTCCAGGATGGCGGTGGGATTCAAAGAACCCCCCAGATATGACACATAGCATGGGGTCAGCCCACTGACAGCCCCAGGAAACATAGCCAGTGTTATTATTACTGTGCCATTATTTTTTAACCCTCAGGAGGGAAGTCACTTGAGAGGCTGTCTAGGGCAACGTTAAAAGCTTGGGGTTTGGAGTCACTCAGGCCTGAGTGCACATCCTCTGTCTGCCTTTCTCTGTCCTCAGCAGGACAGGGTTCTCCCTGGAAGTCCTGCCTCCCCTCGTCCAGATGTGTGGGGCTGTAGGAAAACTGCTCAGCTTGGGTGTGGCCTCAGCAAGTTATTCCTACGAGGATGCAAAATTGAGTTTGCACCAGATTCACGTTCCCAGAATGTGCTCTCAGAACACCAGCCACGCAGGAGGCTCAGGAGAAAAGGGGTTCACAGCCGATCTTTCCCCAAGCTTACTCCTCCCCACCTTCCCCATCTCAGTCAGTGGCAGCTCCATCCTTCTGGCGGCTCAGGCCAAACACCCTGGAATTGCCCTCAGACCCTCTTCCCCTCACGCCCACATCCAATCTCAGCAGACCCTGTGGGCTCCACCCACAGAATCTATCCTAAATCTAAACTCTGTTCCCCCCCGCTGCCCTGACCCTGGCCCAGGCTCCATCCTCTCCCTCCTGGACCATCACACAACCTCCTCCGTGGTCTCCCTGCTCCCATCTGCCCCTACAGTCTGCTCCCCACACACAGCCAGAGGGAGCCTGTGAACCCCTGAGTCAGATCAGGGCCCTCCTGGCTCAGAGCCCTCCTCCAGCTGCATCTCACTCCTGGTAAAAGCCAAAGTCCTAGTGTCAATCTAGTCTTGTCTCCCATCTCCCCTCCTCTAGCTCACTCTGCTCCAGCCTCTTTGCTGTTCCTTAAACATCCCCCGTGTCTCCCACCCACCCGCCACCACCTTGGGATCTTTGCACTTGGCAGTTCCTTTGGCCTGGTTCTCTGTTCCCTCACCTGTCTTCTTACCTCCTTCAGATCTTTGTTTGCATACCACCTTCTCAGTGCAGCTTTCCCTGCCCACCTGTTGGAAAGTGCAACCTCCCCTCCCCCCAATGCCAGCATTCCCCTGCCTCTGTCAAGCTTGATTTATCTCCCTGGCGCCTTCTTTTGTGACACACCATCTATTTGACCTCTCTGTCCTGTTTGTTATGCATCTCACCTATTGGCCTTTGAGCTCCTCAGAGCTGGGGGTTTTGTCTGATTTGTTCATTGCCCAAAATAGAGCCTGGCACATACTGAGTGTTTGCTAAATGTAAATAAATACGGCTAAGGGCTGTGACCTGGCTTAGGTGTGGACAAGGGTCCTCTGACCATGTGAGGAGCAGCCTGTGAGGGGCTGAGGGGACACAGTAAGCCCCAGGCAGGAGGAATCCCCCGTAAGCTCTCTCCAGCCTTTCTGTGTATCTCCGCCCTACCTCTTCTCAAAGTTTGTGATGCTGTGTTTGGTTGGGTGATTTTTTTACTGCTGTCTGTCTCCCCCATTGGTGGACTTTGGTTGGTGAGGTCACAGCCCAGGGCTGTCTTGGTCATCTTTACGTCCCCCGGCATCACCCCACACAGGACTGGGCATGGAGTATGTGTCTAGTTAACACTTGTTGAATGAATGAATGAATACTGCATCCTCTGCTTGGAGAATTATCATGCAATTTAGTGTGTATTCAATGCTCTGACAAGTCCTGCAGAAAAAGATAGCTATTCTCTTTTTTTTTTTTTTAAGATTATAGGAAATCTATTTAAATATTTTGACACTGTGATGTATTAGTCAAGGGTCTTCAGGCTGCAAAAGACAAAAGGAAAATCTAAGAAACTGGCTAAACAAAAAGGGAAATTATTGACTCACTTAAGCAACAGTTCTGGGGGTTCTTCAAGCCTGACTCCATCAAGGGGCTTTAAAAATGTTATCAGAAATCTGTTGACTTTCCTCCACACTGGCTCATTTTTCCCCTTCTGGGGACAAAGACGGGCCCAAGCAGACCCAGCCTCACATGCCATTCTCCTGGGAGCTTGGTTAAAACAGTTTCCCTCTTCCCAAATCTCCTGGCAGAGTTCCAGATTTCCAGCTCATGGGCAACCAGCTTAGGAATCCCAGTGGTAGGAGGAAGCCCCCTGGTTCCCCCTGGCGGGGCAGCCAGAGTCCCAGAGACCCCGATCTTTGGTTCAGCTTGAGTCATGGGCCCTTCCAGACGCAGTCACAAATGTGGGGGGCCCGGGGTGCTGCCATCGGGCCCGCCAGGATTCAGGACTAGACCCACGGGGTCGGAGGAGAGGCCGGGAGGGCTCGGGCAGGAAGGCGACCCAGGCGGCGGTCCTGTCGCCCTGCAGTGCAGGTCGGCCCGGCCGACGCTCGGCTCACGGTGTTTGACCAGACGGAGGGCACGTGGCGCCTGCTGTGCTCCTCGCGCTCCAACGCCAGGGTGGCGGGGCTCAGCTGCGAGGAGATGGGCTTCCTCAGGTACCGGGGTGCCCTGGGGGTGGGGGGCTGGGGGGCGGGGCCGCAGGCCTGACCCCTGCCCCGCCCAGGGCGCTGGCCCACTCGGAGCTGGATGTGCGGACGGCGGGCGCCAACGGCACGTCGGGCTTCTTCTGCGTGGACGAGGGGAGGCTGCCGCACGCCCGGAGGCTGCTCGAGGTCCTCTCCGTGTGGTGAGGAGGGTGGCGGGCAGGCAGGGCGCACCCCGCCCCCCGGGCACGCACACCCGTGCTCCCCGCTGTGCCTTTCTTGCGTCTTAATTGGCCTCTCTTTTTGTCTCCCTCTGTGTCCCCATCCCTGTCTCTCCCACAGCGACTGTCCCAGGGGTCGTTTCCTGGCTACCATCTGCCAAGGTGAGACCCTGAAACTCAGAGTCCTCTTCTGAGACCCCCCCCGAGGGCAGATACCCCCAGGCAGGCCTTATCCTCTTAGATCCCGCAAGGATGGGGCTGTGTCTTCTCAGATCTCCCTCCCTTCCTGGTGGAGCCATGTCCCTCTAGGTCCCCAGGGACGGGTCTGTGTCTCCTCATATCTCCCTCCCCCCCGGGTGGAGCCATGTCCCCCTGGGTCCCCAAGGATGGGGCTGTGTCTCCTCAGAATGCACCCCCCGCCCAGGGCAGAGCCATGTCCCTCAGACCCCTCAGGTTAGGATCGTGCCCACTCACGCTTCCCAGAGTGGGGCATGACCTCTCAGACCCCCTAAGGCAGGGGGTCCAGGCCTCCCACTGCCCCTGACTGCCCCCTCTCCCACAGACTGTGGCCATAGGAAGCTGCCCGTTGATCGCATCGTGGGCGGCCAGGACACCAGCTTGGGCAGGTGGCCATGGCAAGTCAGTCTTCGCTACGATGGAGCACACCTCTGTGGGGGGTCCCTGCTCTCCAGAGACTGGGTGCTGACAGCCGCCCACTGCTTCCCTGAGTGAGTGTCTCCCACGGCGCTGAGGGGGGCAGCTGGGGAGCGGCAGGGCCGGGGAGGCTGTGCCCAAGCAGGCTGCCACCCTCCCCTCCTATCCCTGGTAGGCGGAACCGGGTCCTGTCCCGATGGCGAGTGTTTGCCGGTGCCGTGGCCCAGACCTCACCCCATGGCGTGCAGCTGGGGGTGCAGGCAGTAATCTACCACGGGGGCTATCTCCCCTTTCGAGACCCCAACAGCGAGGAGAACAGTAATGACATTGCCCTGGTCCACCTCTCCAGCTCCCTGCCCCTCACAGGTACGTCTGGGGCTGCTCCTTGGCCTGGGGACACCAGGGGCCAGGAGGACAGAGGAGGGGGCTGGGGCATAGGAATCCATGGTGATGAGGGAAATGATCTTGAGGGGCACACACTGGGCATTCATTAGACGGGGACAATTGGTACAGCCACTTTGGAAAACCATGTGGCGATTCCTCAAGCAGTTCAACGCAGAGTTACCATTTGGCCCAGCAATTCCACTCCTAGGTACGTACCCAAAAGAAATGAAAACACATAGCTACACCAAAACTGGTGCAAGAGTGTTCAGACCCGCATTATTCCAAAAGATGGAAACAACCCAGACGTCTACCATCTGACACATGGATAAACCAAACGTGCTAGATCCATACAATGGAATGATACTAGGCCATAAAAAGGAATGAAGTCCTGATTCATGGTACACAATGGATGACCCTGGACAACATTGTGCTAAGAAAGAAGTCAGGCCCAAAGAGCCACATACTGTATGATTCCATTCACATGAAATATCCAGAACAGGCAAACCTGTAGAGATAGAAAGTAGATTAGTGGTTCCCAAGGGGGCTGGGGGCATGGGGATGTCGGGAGGTCATAGGTAAAAGGGGTGATGAAAATGTCCTAAAATCAACTGTGATGGTGGTTGCACCTTCCTATTGCCAGGCAGGCTAGTACCTATATCTAAAACCTCTCTAAAAACCATTGACTTGTGCACTTTAAGTGGGTGAATTGTGTGGTATGTGAATTATATCTCAGAAAAGCCGTTACTCTCCACCCCCCAAAAAAATGAAATGAAAAAATTTTAAGTATGTGAATAAATCAGAAAGTCAGGCGTTATCCGCGTTATAGTTCTCTGGAGCATTTCCTTGCTCTCAATGAGAAAGATTCACTTGGGTGCCAATGTGTCTTTAATACCTCATCTACACCTGCCTTTTGGATTAAGAGCAGGCCGTGGGCTTCAGCTTTCAGAAGGCCACTCTGTAGTAGGAATAGTAATAATAGTATATAATAGTAATAATAGTAATAATAATGATAAAAATAAAAAAAATAGTAATGGTGATGATAACGAAGTGAAAATAGCGATGATGATGAGCCTTCAGCAGGCAACAGTATGATGATAATAATAATAACGAAAGAATACAACAATAATGATGATAGGATGAACTTCCACACCTGCACGCTCCTCCTGTGTGCAGCCACTGCCCTCAGCATGTCCCAAGCATGCACTCATTTCATTGTCCCAACAGCCCGGGGAGAGTGGGTTCTCTTATGATCCTGTTTTTTTATAAAAGGAAAGGTCCAGAGAAGGTACATAATGCCCCCCAATTCCCACAACTGGCAAATGGCAAAGGTTTGAGCCCAGGCTGCCTGGCGCTGGAATCAGTGCCTATAAGCCCCTGGCTGTGCTGCCAGGGAAGTCAATACTATTTGGTTTGCATTTTTCTTATTTTTATGGTTATTTTTCTTTTGAATGATCCATGATGCTGGTTTTCCATTTAAGGGAGCAATACATGATTTTCTTTTCTTTTTTCTAAATTAATTTTTTTATTGGAGTATAGTTGCTTTACAATGTTGTGTTAGTTTCTGCTGTACAGCAAAGTGAGTCAGTTATACCCACACATATATCCACTCGTTTTTAGATTCTATTCCCATATAGGTCATTACAGAGTATTGAATGATACATGTTTCTCTTTAAAACAAAATAAACCCTTCTCTTTAGTGAATGGAGTGAGAGGGTTAAAAAGATTGAAGTGGGGAGGTATCCATGGGGCACAGGTGGATGGGGTGGGAGGGGCCTGGGTTTGAGGCACATGGCTGAGGGGTAACAGCATGGGCTTTGGGGTCGGGTACTTGCCAGCTCTGTGATCTTGGGCGCGTGGCTTCACCTCTCCATGCCTCAGTTTCCCTCATCTGTTAAATGACTTCTGAGGGTTATTGAAATGATGAAAAGGGTTAATCTGAGTCAAGAGCCTATAGCAATGCCAGCACTCAGTTAATATTAACAATCATTGCTCTTGTCGTTGTTTTTTACTATTGCTAGTTACGTGAGCATCTCCTATTAGCCAGGCATGCTATTCAAAGCATCACCGATTTCTCACTATACACCTCTGGGGGGAAATGATTATTCTTTCCATTTTGCACCTGAGAGCTCTGAGCTCAGGGAGGTGAAGTCACCAGCAGGCAGCAGGTAGGGCTGCCAGGACCACTGGTGTGGGTTGTGCACTGCACGAGGGAGTCACGTGTCCGGGATGCCATTCTTACTGTGGGCAGAGTGGACTGGTGTGTTTATTATGATGATTTTTTTGACAGGTGGAAGTCCAGCATCTCAAGATAGTACCTTGTAAAATTTCTCACAGAGGTACCCTCTAGGCAGGGGCAGCCCCATGGGCCATGGTTAAGAACACAGGCTTGGAAATTGGGCCAAGCTGGGTTCAAATTCTGGCTCTGCCATCGACTCATTGACTCATTCTGAGGCTTTGGACAAATGACATGGCCTTATTTCCCCCTCTTTAAATGGGGGTACTAATAGCTCCTACCTCCCTGGGCTGATGGGATATTAAAGGAACTCACCCAGGAAGGTGCCTAGTACATAGTGAGCTCTCAGTAGAAGGCAACTGCTGCTGTTGTTGTTGTAAAAGAACAGAGGGAAGGGTGGGCCGGGGGCACTGGGGGCAGCTGGACTGAGGTCTGTACCAGGTGGGGCAGGCCGACAGGGGTGGGACCAGCGTGGTCTGTCTCACAGAGTACATCCAGCCTGTGTGCCTCCCGGCTGCTGGGCAGGCCCTAGTGGACGGCAAGATCTGCACCGTGACTGGCTGGGGCAACACACAGTACTACGGTGAGTTCCGTCCTCTGCCTGTGAAGTCACTGTTAAGGGAGACTCTGATCTGGGCTGGGGAGGGGCCGTTGGCCTGCTTGAAGGCCTCATGGCCCAGGGGTGTAGGGACACTAAGGAGCCCGGGTGGGCACCAGGAAGGAAGCGGGGTGTGCACACTCCCCAGCTTCGGCCAGCCTTGCCTGCACACCCCCAGGCCAACAGGCGGGGGTACTCCAGGAGGCCCGAGTCCCCATAATCAGCAGTGATGTCTGCAACGGCCCCGACTTCTACGGGAACCAGATCAAACCCAAGATGTTCTGTGCCGGCTATCCCGAGGGTGGCATTGATGCCTGCCAGGTGAGGGACGATGAGGGGCAGCCCGGGCCACCCCTCTCCGGGGGTGGAGACACGTGGCAGTGGGTGGTCAGGCTCGCTACCTCAGGGCCAGAGCGCTCTGTGACCACAGCCCACGATCATCCGAGGAGGGCCCCTCGGCCAGCCATCTTGGCTTCCAGCCAGGCCTTCCGTCCCCTACCAGGGCGACAGCGGTGGCCCCTTCGTGTGTGAGGACAGCATCTCTCGGACGCCACGTTGGCGGCTGTGTGGCATCGTGAGCTGGGGCACCGGCTGCGCCCTGGCCCAGAAGCCAGGCGTCTACACCAAAGTCAGTGACTTCCGGGAGTGGATCTTCCAGGCCATAAAGGTGAAATTTGGGCCCAGGTGGGAGCCAGAGGGTGGGAGGGTTTGGGACTCTGAGGGGGAAAGGGAGCCAGGGTTTTCCAGAAACCAACGCTCAGACTTAGAAGAGGGTGCCCTAGGGAGCGGATAGCCTTAAAAGGCCTCCTGGGGAGGGGAGTTCAGCTGTGGGACTTTGGGGGAAGCCTCTCAGACCTTGGAAGCCCCTAGTTGTCTTTCCCCAGACTCACTCCGAAGCCAGCGGCATGGTGACCCAGCTCTGACCTGTGGCTTCTCGCTGTGCACGCCTGCAGGGCCCAAGCTGATCTAGGTGGCTCCAGCCCCACATGATGGGGTTCACCCTGGGATGGAACATTTTTCTTCTTGGGCCCAGCCCACAGGTCCAAGGATACCCTCCCTCCAAGGTCCTCCACAGTGGCGGGCCCACTCAGCCCTGGGACCACCCGAGCCTCACCCTTCTGACCCCCATGTAAATATTGTTCTGTCGTCTGGGGAGTCCCATCTAGTGCCCCTGATGACAGGATGCTCTTTAAATAATAAAGATGGTTTTGATTAATGTGGTCTCTGAGTTTGCAAATGTAAGCAGCAAATGAGGACATTTTGGGGGGATGGAAGAGAGCAATTGGGCCTGGCAGACATCAGGCAGGGAGTATGATCCTCCAGTTCCCACTGGCTTAAGAGAAAATATCTTAATTGGTTCACCTAACTGGAAATGCTCTGGAGCGTCTGGCTTCAGGTACTGCTGGATCCAGCTGCTCTAATATTTTTCATCAGGACTGTGCCTCACTTCCTCTCTCACGTCTGCTTTTCTGTGTCAGCTTCATTTCCAAGCAGGCTCCCCTACAATCAGAGACAGAGATGTCCCCACAACCCACCGAAACTCTTATATGCCATGGATGACTTAACAGCCACAGTGGAAAAAGAATGCTTCTTTCTCATCAGCTACAGCAAAAAAGTCCCAGGCCTGGCTCTCCCTGGACGGATTTGGGTCACATGCTCATCCCTTATCAAATCTGTGCACCTGTGCATGGGGTGGGGAGGAGGTTTGACCCTCAGGAGCTACATGACTTGAGTGTGAGGGGTTCTCCAAAGGAAAATGGGTTGCTCTTTCCAGAAAAAATGGTTGTAGATGCCCAGTGAACAAAAGACATCCACTGTGGATCAACATGGGAAGCAGGGCTTCCCTGGTGGCGTAGTGGTTAAGAATCCGCCTGCCAATGCAGGGGACACGGGTTCAATCCCTGGTCCGGGAATATCCCACATGCCGCGGAGCAACTAAGCCCGTGTGCCACAACTACTGAGCCTGTGCTCTAGAGCCTGCGAGCCGCAACTACGGAAGCCTGTACACCTAGAGCCTGTGCTCCGCAGCAAGAGAAGCCACTGCAATGGGAAGCCCACGCACCGCAACGAAGAGTAGCCCCCGCTCGCTGCAACTAGAGAAAGCCCGCATGCAGCAACGAAGACCCAACACAGCCAAAAATAAAAATAAAAATAAATAAATTTATTTAAAAAAAAAACAAAAAACAAAAAACATGAGAAGCAAAGCCCTGTAGGGAGGAGGCAGGAGCACCAGGCCCTATGAGCACAACCTGAGACCCCCATCTTTTCATCTGGGCTGGAGGTTGTTCTCAGTTTCCCCTGGGACCCACTCTGTTCCCTAGAGCATCTGCAGATCTTGCTGTGACACCAATGGCCACCAGGGGGCACTACTGCCCCCTAAACTACGGGAAGTTAAGGAGTTTCTTTGGTGTCTTGTCCAGGTGTTGCTGGACACCAGATGCTCTGCAGGAAAACACCCACCAGGTGCCTGTTTCCCATGACTTTCTTTTCTCTTTCTTTTCTTTCTTTCTTTTTTTTTTTTTGGCCGCGCTGTGTGGGTCATGTGGGACCTTAGTTCCCTGACCAGGGATTGAACCCACGCCCCCTGCATTGGAAGCGCAGAGTCTTTACCACTGGGCTGCCAGGGGGTCCCTCCCATGACTTGCAATGATAAAAATTAAATGTGTTGCTCATCAGCTACAAGCCCCCAAGCAATTTCCTAAAACATAAATAGACACAGGAAAGCCCCTTTGAATAACATACAGACTATCCATTTAGAAAATGCTCCAAGCATCCCTCCCTGGACCAAACTTTTAGGATTTGGTGATACCCACCATTACTTTGTCCATCAGGACCGCCCCAGCCCCACATCTCCACGCAGTTTTCCAAACGTCTGCATGCCGCTGCACTGTTCTACCCATCATACTGGAGATATAATTCGAGACTTGACCCACACATTGCTTTGTTAGAAACGTATTGAGTTACGGGGATGGGACTGTAAATTTTCCTTTGTTGTTGTTAGCTGAAAAATGTACTGTATGTGTGTTTTATGAAGTTTGGGGACTCTGAAAGAACATGGTCCACCTTGGGGATTCTGAGCAGATATGACCATGTCCTGGGGGGTCCGAGGGGACACAGCTCACCCTGGCAGGGAGGGGGCCAGTCTGAGTAGACATGACCCTGCTCTGGGTGGGACTGAAGAGGGCATGGCCCCGTCCTGGGAGACCTGAGGGGCTGCAGCCTGATTCTAGGAGACATGGTGGAAGTTTGGACATTAAAAACCAACGGGTCGTCCACTGGGAAGATGTCGACCAGGGGACCACTCTGGGTTCTGCCCACATTATTACTCTTGGAGGGGGGAGGGGGTTGGGAGATTGTGATCCACTCAACAGCCGCTCACCAGTCTCCTTTGTTGGCCAGGGGTCAGTGAGCCTGTTTCTCCTCCTGCTCCCACTAACCTTGTCACCCACCCCAAGGAGCCACGCAGATATTAGAAAAATAATAATAACAATCACAGGATTGCTTTGAAGCTCTGCTAGGATCTTGATCTTCAGAAAGATCAAATATCAAAACTCTTCCATGTCATTGCTGTGTATCTCTGACCCAGAAGTATTTGGCCCATCTGATCTAATTTATGTAACCACCTCAGGAATACAAGCAAGGCTTTGCATTCATGGTGAGTGTTTATATCTGAATATTCACTTTCAAATATAGAAAGCCTTCTGGATGTAACTTGGAATGGAAAGCTCCATATGTGGTTTATAAGTTGGCATTCTCCCAGTCAAGTGGAAGGAGAAATGTACAGTTATTTTTCCACCATGGTTATTCTGCAAGTAAATCGCCACCATAATTAACAATGATTGTGATGGCCATGAAATCTGTATTCAGAAATAATTATTCTGAATGTTCAAATAGTGCTGTAAGTAGAGAATGGATTTTAGTTTCTGCAGAAAAAGTAATACTATTTAAATCCTGCAGTTATTTTGTAAGCAGCTGTCCCAGTTCTACTGGTGCATAGCAAACCATCCCAAACTTTGTGGTGTGAAATAGCAACAAGCCAGGAGGGCTGTGAATCTGCTCAAGGTGGCACATGTGAGGGGGCAAAGGTAGGACTGGGACCATGACCAGGACATCGCAGGAGATGGTACTGAGCTGCCCACTCCCCCTCGAGTGACCACCCTCTCAGGTGACCAGGCTTGGACACTGCCCCCCAGGATTTCCCTGGGCCCCCAGGGACACCTGTGTTTCCAGTTGCTGGGGGTCTTCTGGGGATGAAGATGGGAGGCCTTAACCAAAGATTGCTCAGAGTGGGGGGAAGGTGATGGGGCCACTCATTCATGCTGGGTGGGAGGGAGCCTGCCAATCAGGGCCTCTGTTCCACCGGGTTTGACCATGTGAAGGACTAGCTTGGGTATGGCGAGCCAGAGCAGGGGCTTGGGGATCCCCACTTTGAAGATGGAGTCCCCACTTTCTAATTCTGGACCTCCTCTGCCAGGGCAGCCCCCAGCGATCTCCACACATGCACAGTCTGAGCCCCCGTCGCCTGCCCTTTATTCATCTTTCCAGGTGGATCTCTCCTTCTGACGGTCCATCCCCCAGTCATGTTCCCAAATGCCCAGCTATGAGTTTCTACCACAGACTCTCCCATCATTCTCTGCAGATGTCCCCCTGGGCCCCTTCATCTCCCCAGGTGCACATCTCAAGCACGCCCCCTGCACATGCTCCCTTAGGATCGGGGAGGCTGTGTGTTCATCTTTAACCTGCTGGGGAGAGAACCGGCAGGGCCCCGGAAGGAGCGGCGCTCTGCACCGTCAGCCCTCCAGCCTCAGCAGAGCTCCAGGGTCTTCACCTACGGATTGCTTGACCCGGGCTCTGGCCTGCTGATGGGGTGGGGAGCTCCTCCTGGGCCTGGATGCCTGTGACACAACCCTGACCCCTGGGAAAGCCCTGGGGCCACCTCCTCTCTCCTTCCTTGCCCCACCCCAACCTGCAGGCCTGGCCCAGCCTCAGCCAGACCGGATGAGAACCAGCATCCCTGGGTGCTTCCCAGGCCCCCTGGATCCATGAACAATGGGTTGGTGGAGCTGAGTTACAGGTCCCTACCTGGCCCCCACCTCCGCTCCAGGCATAAGCCAGAGCGGCCAGCCAATCCATGGGGCTACCTTGGGGCTGCTCTGGCTTCTGCTGGTGGGTCAGTGGGATTGGGGGCTCTGGAAAAGGGTCAGCTGTGTTGGGTGGACCCCAGCCCGTAGCAGACACCCCCTCCCCTTAGTCCTGCAGAACCAAGTGACCTGGAGCGAGGAGCTCATAGGTGAGGCTGGACATGCTTCCCAACTTGGTGAGGAGACAGGACTGGGGGGCAGGTAGGGAGGGTCCTAGGGGTCTGAGAGGACATGGCCTTCCCTGGAGACCTGTGGGGACCTGACCCTGACCTTGGAGACTGAAGGGACATAGCCCAATCCGGGGGGGTGCGCGGTGCTGGAGGGACACGGCCCCGCCCTGGCGGGCCTGGGGGAGCCTCAGTGGTCTCGGTGTCCCCAGCCTCTCTCCTGTGCCCCTACGGGCTGGAGCACGGGGACGAAGCCCTTCCTGCTGAGGGTGACGGCTTCTTGGAGGAGCTGCAGCGGCAGGAGCCCTTTACACTCTTTGAGTTCACACTCAGGACGGCCTGTGTGAGTGCCCTGACCACTGACCAGAGGTCCCTGGGCCCCATCTTCACCCTGACCCCACCCCTGCCTCATCCTGTCTGTATCTGCTCCTTGCTCCTTCTGGGTCCTGGGTCCCGTCCCCCGTCTGATCCCTGACCTGATGACACCCTTCTGCCTGTCTCTTCCTTCCCCACTTTCCCCAGGTCTGCACCAATGGGCTGGTGCCCTTCGGGGAGCCTGTGGCCCTGTTCACGCCTGAGGCATTTCCCCTGGAGATGGGCCAGGCCTTTGCAGCCCCGTTCTGGGCGGGTGGGTCCACATTGATCAGGGGCCACGTGTGGTACCGGCAGAGCCGCCGGCCTGAACTGCTGCAGCGGGCGGCCCAAGACCTGGCCTAGGCCTCCCTCGTGGCCCTCCCACTCCGCACGCCCTGCTCGTGGCCACCTGGGACCAAGTTCTCTTTTGGGGGACACGGCCCCCAGGTGACGAAGGGGGTGGGGGAGGACCCAGGCTGGGGTTCTCTGGCCCAGGCCCAGGGAGGAAGGGACTGCTTCCTGGACAAGTGGGAGACACCATGAGGGAGAGAGTCAGAGACAGAGGGAAAGAGCAAGAGATAAAAACAAGAGGGAGATGGGAGAGATGGAGAGACAGAGGGGAAACTGCAGGGAGGGAGAGAAAATGGGTGACAGAGAGGGAAAGACGCAGACTGGGAGAGAGATGGAGAAGGAAAGACAGATAGCAAGGGGAGTGAGACCATCAGTTGGAGAGAGACAGAGCAAAAGAGGAAGAAAAGGATAGATGGGGGACGGGGCGGGGATTGGGAGGGTGGAGGCAGAAAAGGAGAAATAGAAAATAGAGACGGAGGGGAAGCGGGAGGGAGGCTGACACCCCTCCACCCCCTTTCTTCGTTACACAGCCCAGACTCTGGCTCCCACTCCCTGGTTCCCGGACTCCAGCCACTGGTTCACCTCACTGGCCATCCAACCTACTAACCCCCTGACCCTGCTGCTTCCTCCTCATCCCTTTCCTTCTCAGATGTCAGGTTCCCTCCTGTACCCTCCCTCCCACGCACCAAGCAAACCCAGCGTCAGAAGGCTCCCCTCTCCTCTTGCAGTCACCCCTAGGCAGCTTAACACCTCTGGGCCACCTTCTTACCTGGAATCATGAACTTGAAGGGCCATCTCACCAGCCCCCCACTACCTTTACTGGCCCCCTCTCCCCTCAGACCACATCACCTCACTCTCAGCTGTGATGATCTCGCTTCCTATTTCACTGGGAAACGTGGGCAGAAACCCTCTGTGAGCCCCTCTGCCCGAGCCCCTCTGCCTTCCAGGCTGCGGTGATGGGAGATGGTCTGTGCTCCTGGCTAAGCCCCACTCCGTGACTGTTCCTGGATCTCAGCCGGAGATTGCTCCTGATCTCGCTCTCCTGCATCCGTGGTTCTCAAAGGGGGCCTAGACCAGCAGCAGCATCTGGAAACTTGTTTGAAGTGGAAATTCTTGGGTCCCACCCCAGACCACCACTCTGGGTGGGCCCAGCAGTCTGTTTTAACCAGCCCCTCGGGGACTCTGACGCTTGGGCCCCACTGATTTAATCCCACGGTATCAGTTTGCCTCTTTTTACTGGCTCCTTCTCACCACATTCCAACAGGCTCCGATTTGTCCCATCTTAAGAAACCTCCCTCAGCCCCTCCTCCCCGCCAGCTCTTGCCCCCTTTCTTAGACACCCTATATAGCAAAGGCCCACCAGAGTTGTCTGTGCTCGCTGCCTCCAGGCTCTGTCTTTCTATTCTCTTGAGCCTTCTCTGGTCAGGTTTTTGTCCCCCTTCAACTTCATGCCTCCCAAACCACTCTTTTTTTTTTTAAATTAATTAATTAATTAATTAAAATTTATTTTATTTTTGGCTGCATTGGGTCTTCGTTGCTGCTCGCGGGCTTTTCTCTTGTTGAGGTGAGCAGGGGCCACTCTTCGTTGTGGTGCACAGGCTTCTCAGTGCCGTGGCTTCTCTTGTTGCGGAGCACGGGGTCTAGGCGCGTGGGCTTCAGTAGTTGTGGCGCGCGAGCTCAGTAGTTGTGGCTCGCGGGCTCTAGAGCGCAGGCTCAGTAGTTGCTGTGCACGGGCTTAGTTGCTCCACGACATGTGGGATCTTCCTAGACCAGGGATCGAACCCATGTCCCCTGCATTGGCAGGCAGATTCTTAACCACTGCGCCACCAGGGAAGCCCCCAAACCACTCTTCTTTTAAAATCTGTCTATCTACCAATCTACTTATCTATCTCTCCACCTATCTATTCTCTGGCCTCGTAGCGAGGCTTGTGGGATCCTAGTTCCCTGACCAGGGATCGAACCCAGGCCCCTGCAGTGAAAGCACTGAGTCCGAACCACTGGACCACCAGGGAACGCCCTCTCCCAAACCACCCCTGATGAGCACGGCCCCCTGCCTCCTGTCGAGTAGTCAATCCTCCATCCATGTCCTGCTTGACCATCAGCGGCTTTAGACACCGCCCAATACCTGTCTCCTCCCTGAAGCACTTTTTTCCCCGCTTGTAAGACCCCAGGCTTCTAGTTTTCCTCCCATCTCTCCAACTGGGCCACCTCATCAGCTGTCACCCTAAACGCTGAGTGCCCACGGGCTCCGCCCACCCTGTTCTCACCCCCATCTTCACCCACTCCCTTGGGCATCTCTTCCACATTTTCTGCTGTAAATACCCCCATCTACATCCCTTTCCCCCTTCAAGAGTGTCACCATAACCTGAGCCTCGCCTGACACATGCATTTCTATCTCAAGTGTCTCCCACCGAGAGCCTCCCCCATAGTGTAACCGTGCCAAGGCCCCTGAACCCAGTGCTGTATCCTGTCCCACAGGTGAATGAGCGTCTGCTTCCTCTGCCCCTCTACATCCCCGAGGCTGGGCTTGCGGTCCATGCACGGGACTCAGCCACCTGCCTGGCCGTGGACACCGGCCTCGAACTGTGGATCCAGCGTGGGCATCTGGAGTTTGTGGAACCAGAAGCTGAGGTCACTGTCACCAAGGGCCTGTGTGGGCCCGAGGCCCTGACCCCTCTGGGAACACCCCAGTTGGAGCCTGGGTCATTCCAGGCCAGCTGGCAGGAGGCGGGGTCCTGCAGCTCAGAATGGCCCAGCTGCCCAGCCCACCTGAGGGCCAGGTATGCGGGTCCCAAGGCCTGTGGGCAGCTCTCAGAGCTGACGGGCCCCTGGCAGCCTGTGTCTGGACCCTCCCTGTGGGCCCATTCGTGGATAGCTGTGTGGAGGAGCTACGTTCAGACAACGGGAGCCTGGCTGTCTTCTGTCAGGCACTGGCTGCCGTCACCCGGGCCTGTCAAACTATTGACATCCCCGTGGGCACCTGGCGTGGTCCTGACTTCTGTGGTGAGCTGGAGACAGATGATAAAGAGAAGGGTGGGAGCTGGGCCCAAGAACATTGTGTACAGTTGCACAGGCTGTGAACTGCACAAAAATATCTGGTCCTGTTCTGGGGTCTGAGAGGATACAGCCCTACCGTGTGTGTGTGTGTGTGTGTGTATGTGTGTGTGTGTGTGTGTGTGTGTGTGTGTGTGTCTGAGATTGTCTTGAACTCAAAGCTTGATACTGATCTCTTTCGTTCTCTCTCTCTGCTTGCTCCAGAACAATTCTGCCCTGAAAACAGCCACTGGGAGACATGTGCCAATATCTGCGGGGCCAGCTGCCCACACGAGGAAGTGCCTCTGACCTGCCACAGGCCATGCCGTGAGGGCTGCGTGTGCAACGCTGGCTACGTGTTCACTGGTGGGGTTTGCGTGCACCCGGCCCCCTGTGGCTGCCCCGGCAGGGCCATATCCTGTCCCTGGGGGCTCGAGAGCTGAGCCCCCACTGCCGTGAGCCGTGTGAGGGTGAGAGCCTGGGAGGCCCCCTCGCTGTAGCCCCCAGGCTCGCGGAGATGGGGCCGCATGTCTCCTGCGTGCTGGGGCCTGGCGCTGCGGAGTCCCGAGAGGCAGCACCTGGGTGTCAGGTGACCCCCATTACCTCACCTTTGATGGGGCCACCTTCACAACCCAGGGGGTCTGGCACTATGTGCTAAGCTGCGCCTGCCCAGTTGGCCGGGGGCACCGGCGTTCACGGCGTGGGTGGAGAATGACCACCTAAGCCCCACAGCCAGCGTGACAGGGGCACAGCGGATCGAGGTGCGTGCCCACAGGGTGAAGGTGATGACGGAGGCTCAGACGCCCGGGAGGGTCCAGGTAAGCTGGGGCAGGGGCTAGGGCCAGAAGTCCAAGGGGGGCAGCAACCCCCCTGGGGAGCCCATCCCAAGGGTCCTGAGGGAGTCAGGGCCCACCCGGGGGTGTCTGACATGGACACGGCCCCATCTGTGTTTCCAGGTTAATGGGACCCAGGCCCACCTGCCCTTGCCCCTGGCCGGAGGCCCTGTGCATGTGTACTTCAGTGGTTCCGGGGCGGTGCTGCAGACCGAGACTGGCCTCCTAGTCGCCTATGACTGGTTCAACCACCTGTGTGTCATCGTGCCCGAGACCTATGCTGGTGCCCTCTGGGTGGGGACTTCAATGGGGACCCCCGGGATGACTTCTGTGGCCCCTATGACTCCCTGCTGCCCGACACAGAGGTCTTTTTGCACTCAGCTGGAAGGACTGGGGCTCCCCAGCTGGCTGCTCCATGCCCCTCTGTGCCCGCACGACAGGGAGGGCCAGTACAGTCCCTGGCCTTCTGTGGGCTGCTGAGGGCCACAAAGGGCCCTTCCAGGCCTGCGACGAGCCAGCCAAGGCCCAAGTCCCCATGGAGAGCCATGTCCATGACCTCTGTGCCACCGGGGGTTCGAGGGAGATCTTGTGTACCGTGCTGGGGAGTTATGCCCAGTGGTGCCAGCAGCATGGCATCCCCATGCAGCCCCGGGGACACCTGGTAGTCTGTGGTGAGTGACCACTGTACTGGTTTTCAGGGCATGGGCACTGCCTTCCTCTCCATGCCAGCCGGGAGTCTTCTGCTTGCTAGCTACAGAAAACCAATCAGCTCATTTTGTTGGCTTATTGTAATTGATGATGTAAGAGTAGCTACTTCAGGCCTGGCTCAATCTGGAGTTCAAACAGTGTCATCAGCCCTGGTTTCCTGCTTCCTGCCATGTTGGCCCTTGTCCGGACAGGCTCACCCAGAGAAGAGTAGCTCCAGACCTGCAGGCCCTCGGGTTTCAGCCCAGCAGGAAAGAGAAACCCTCAGGTGGGAAGCCCCAGCATAATTTCGCTGTGTCTCAGTGGCTGTGACTGGCTCCTTCTTGAACCAATCACTGGCCAGGCTCAGGGATGTGGGGTGGGATGATTCCCCAATTGGCTTCTGCCTGACTCCAGGCTCTGCCCCTGCGGAGGTTGCCTGGGCAGAAGCTGGGGTGATGTTAGCAGTGGACAGTGGGTGCTGGCTGGTGCCCCAAGGACAAACATACACTCTTCTCCCCAACCTTGCCCTGCTGCCGAGCCACCTTTGTCAGGATCATTAAGCAGTCTTTCAAATATTTTTGATGAAGACTCACAGTACTAAATACAATTAGTTCGGGGGCCCAATTGTATTCATTTTCTATTGCTGCTGTAGCAAATTTCCACAAACTCTGTAGCTTAAAACAACAAAAAGTTATGACATTACAATTCCATAGGTCAGAAATCTGACACAGTTCTCATCAGGCTAAAATCAAGGTGTCTGCAGGGCTGTGGGCCTTTCTGGAGGCTCTAGGGGAGTCATTTTCTCACTCATTCAGATTATTGCTGAATTCAATTCCTGGTGGTTGTAGGACTGAGGTTTCCATTTCTGTGCTGGCTGTAAGCTGAGGTCTGTTCTCAGCTTCTAGAGGCCTCCCACATCCCTTGGCTTGTGGCCCCTTCCTCTGTCTTCAAAGCCACTAACAGCAGGCCCAGTCCCTCTCATGCTTCAAATCTCTCCTGCCTCTTTCTAACACTTCTGCCTCCATCTTCCACTGTCAAGAGCTCATAGGATTACATTGGGCCCATCTGGATAATCCAGGATAACCTCCCTCATCTCAAGGTCCATAACTTAATCATATCTGCAAAGTTCCTTTTGCCATGTAATGTAACAGGTTCACAGGATCCAAGGATTAGACCAATATTTGGCCACACCAATATGTACATACACATAATAGAAAGTGTCACCAAATAGTTGACACTCAAATACTTTCTTTCTTTTTTTTAAAATGAATTTATTTATTCATTTATTTATTTGTGGCTGCATTGGGTCTTCATTGCTACATGTGGGCTTTCTCTAGTTGTGGCAAGTGGGGGCTACTCTTCATTGCGGTGCGCGGGCTTCTCATGGCGGTGGCTTCTCTTGTTGCGGAGCATGGGCTCTAGGTGCGTGGGCTCAGTAGCTGTGGCTCTCAGGCTCTAGAGCGCCGGCTCAGTAGTTGTGGCACACGGGCTTTCTTGCTCCATGGCATGTGGGATCTTCCTGGACCAGGGATCGCACCCGTGTCCCTGCACTGGCAGGCGGATTCTTAACCACTGCGCCACCAGGGAAGTCCTCAAATACTTTCCATTCTCTTTTTTTCTATTTTATTTTTTAAAAGCAGGGATTGCCCAATATACCTGTACAGCCTTTAGGTTGAGAACACAGATCCCAAAGTCAGCCGGCCCTGGTTAGAATTTGATCAGCACCGCTTCCTAGCTGGGTGTTCTTGGGAAAGTCACTTAACCTCTCTCTGTGCTTCAGTTTCCCCTTTAACAAAAACAAATGATGCCAATAGTACCTTGCTTGTGGGGTTGTTGTGAGAATCCAATAGATTAATAGTTCCTGGCAATACAGTGAATGCTGTCAAGTATTAGCTGTCATTATTCGATTGATTTATACTCTTCACCTTAGGGAAAGACACTGCACTGATGTCATTCTGCCCTCAGATCAGAACTACAGGGCTCTGTACCCCGGGGCCCTGTTGGTGACAGATATTGTTCCAGAGCCCTGAGTCACCCCGTCCTGGGGGGAAGTAAGAGTCAGCCTTGCCCAGACCCTCCCCAGTTCAGCAGGCAGCTGAGGGGTGGCCTGAGCCACCTTCTTACCCCTTTCACATATGAGTCACTGAGGCACAGATGTGAGGGGTCTGGCTCAAGGCCACACAGCTAGAGAGTGGGTTGGAGGCACTCTGGACCAGGCCTTGCCCTGGGCGATGCTGGGGACACAGCAATGACTGACAATGTCCCTGGCTCTGTCCAGTGGAGCCCACGCTCCACTGGCGTAGACAGCTGTGCTCAGACAGCAACAACCCAGGACGGTCGGGGCTGTGATGGGGGAAGCGCAGGGAGAGTCACTGGGGCTCAATGAGGGACACTTCGGGTTCTGTGGGAGCCCTTGGGAGGGGTCCAGGCCAGCCTGGGGGGTAAGGGGAAGTTTCCAGAGGAGGGGACATCTGAACTGAGGCCTGAGTGACCTCAGTCATCCCTCGAGAGGGATGAGGCTGCACATGGGCCAGGGCTGGGCCCACAGGGCATTGAATGACAGACATGGAGTGAGGGCTTTATCCTGACGGCCTGGGACCCGCTAACTCATGGGACCCAGGGACTCCCCTCCCCCACCCCAGTCCCGTGCACCTCTCAGGAGTGAGTTCAGTGTCCCTCACACAAAACCCCTTTTTGTCTAAAGGAAGTAGCCCATTGCATGTTCCAAAGGCCAGCAGAAGGGACTGGTGGTGGGGGGGCGGGGGGAAGCTGGGGGTTCTGCCCTCCCTGCCCTGCCCCTCTGTACTAGGGTTCTTGGCCTTCCCCAATCAATAGAAATTGACTAGAGGCCAGACAAGAAATTCAGGCAAGGCTTTATTGGGGCTCCTGCTGCAGCAGCGGGGAATGAGAACAGACAACAGGCTCCCTTGCTTGCTCGCTCCCTGAGCAGGGGGGCAAGCTTGTTCCTTATATGGGGTGAGGGTAGGGGTGTGTCCAGGGTTCGGGCAGGAGGGGAGGCTTAGGTGTTTTGCCCACCCCTTAGGTGGTGTTGTGTGCAGGGGGCATGCGCAGTACCCTGCTTTTGCTCCCGACACCCTGTTTTTGCTCCAGGCTCTTCAAAAGTGGCAGTTGGGTTTTCTGGTCTCTTTGTATCTTTTGGATCCAGAATTTGCCCCAACTGTGCATGCACGCAGTTATTTCAGTACCATACTATTTCTTTGTATTTTATTGCTCAAGGAGAGGTGTGTCCAGGTGCAGGCATTGCAGCACTGCGGCAAAGGGTCCCAGGTCCCAGTCTGTCTCACCTCCTCCCAAAGCCAGAGACAAGCCCTGAAGTCATTACTCACTTCACAAGAACCAAACCTAATGTTAATTGAACAACTACTATGTGCCAAGCAGTGTTTTTGGCTAGGGACTCAGTAGTGAGCAAAACGGACAAAATCCTGCCCTAAAGGGGCTGACATTCCAGTGGAGAAGACAGGAGAGGGCAGATAGATACACAGATGAAAGAGGGTGCCAGCAAAATGAGGCAGGGTGGGGCTGGGGAATGCTGGGGAAGAGACATGCAGTATGATATATTGGGGTCAAGGGTGGCCAGCGTGTGGGGAAGTGCCATGGGAGTGAAGGGAGGGGGCCACATTGATTGAGGGAGAACATTTCAAGTATTGGGAACCCAGGGAAACGTCCCAGGGAGGGTGCAGGCACTTCCCCTGCCCCAGGGCTCTGGGCACCCAAATCAAGATGAACTTTTAGCTGAAAAACTCCCCTGTCCCACTCCAGATCATTTCTCTTTTCTTGACTTCCTTTATTAAATTCTGAGACTGGGAGACAGTCCCCCCAATACACACACACACACACACACACACACACACACACACACACACACACACACACACACACCCCTCCACAGCAATCTCTGTCTTTCCCCTGATTTTTGAAACCCCCAAAGACAGGGGTGGGGTCTGTCTTTAGGGATGGGGTATGTCTTGGTCACCCCTGTGTCACCAGCAACCTGGCATGATGCCTCTAAAATATAAATCTGATCTCATCAGACTTCTGATAAAACCATCCATGGTTCTGGGGCTTCCCTGGTGGCACAGTGGTTAAGAATCTGCCTGCCAATGCAGGGGACATGGGTTCGATCCCTGGTCTGGGAAGATCCCACATGCTGCGGAGCAACTAAGCCCGCGAGCCACAACTACTGAGCCCGTGTGCCACAACTACTGAGGCCCGCGCGCCTAGAGCCCGTGTCTGCAACAAGAGAGGCAACCGCAGTGAGAAGCCTGCGCACCCCAACGAAGAGTAGCCCCCGCTCGCGCAGCTAGAGAAAGCCCGCACACAGCAACGAAGACCCAATACAGCCAAAAATAAAAAATAAATAAATTAAAAAAAAAAACCACCCATGGTTCTGCATTGCTCCTGGAATGAAATTTAACCTTCACACATCCTCCTAAGAGACCCCCACGTGCTGCCTCTCCTTGCTCACCCCCACCCCCAACACTTCACCTCCTACACTCCCTCTCCCTCTAGCTCACTCGGCTCCAGCCCCACTGGCTTCTCTGCTGTTCCTGCAACATGTCTGTCTCCTCCCCACCTCAGGGCCTTTGCATCAGCCAGGAGGCAGTGCTGGCTCCTGCAGGACCCCCAGGGGCCCTTTGCCTCTTGTCCCAGCGAAACCAACCCAGATGCATACATATTCAGTGGTATCTGTGATCTGTGTCTTGCTGGGGGCAGTGACCGCATCCTCTGCTTGGCCCTCTTGGCCCTGCAGAAGTACACCGCAGTCTGCCAGGGTGCAAATATCACCATTGGACCCTGGAGGAATTCTTCCTTCTGTGGTGGGTCATGGTTGAGTAGGGCAGGAACTCATCACAAGCTCTAGATGGCCACGCCCACTGTTAACAGACCGAAACACTTCTGTACTCCTGAGGGCCCCCAACTTCTTCTCACATTCCAAAGCCTGGTATAGCAAGGGCTTCCAGACTCTTCCCAGGTTCCAGCTGGACGTGTGCTAATTGGTTTGGAGCAATTCTATGTGACTGCTGTATATTTTAATTCCACCCCTGGGCTGACTCTGTGATTGCTTGTGCTATTCCCTGCCTTCCTGTCAAGTGAGCTAGAGGGTCCTTTTCTACCCTCAGAGAGCCTAACCTGAGGTGTCCACCTTTCTAATTCCCAGAGATGCCAGCAATCCCCCAAACTGCTCATACTTCCTGAGCATCTATACTGTCCCAGGCACGGGGCTGAGGGCTTCATGTACTTCTTGCTGTCCCCTCCTCAGAAACACCCCATGAGTGACAGACAATGACTTTTTAAACCCACATTTTACAGCTGGAAAAACTGAGGCTCATAGAGTTAAAGTCACTTGTCCACAGCTAATAAAGGACATCGTTAGACTGGAACCCAAGACTTTCTTTCTCCAGGGATGGAAGAAGTTTTATTACAGCAACATCCTGCAATTCTTTCTTTCTTATTTAATTCTTTAGCATAGAAAATTTCAAACACAAACGAAAGTACAGAGAATAGTATCGTGGAGGTTCTTGTACCCAACAGGCAGCTTAACAATGGCCAAGTTGTGGCCAACTTTGTTTGACCTACCACACTCCTCACCTTATTATTCACTTTTTGTAAAGCAAGTCCCAGACCTCATGGAAGCCTATAGACCAGCATGATTCTCTAACAGATAGGGCTTAAAAAAAAGGCATGATTTGCTCACACCTAACAAAATGAACAAGAATTCCCTGATATGAAAAACTGAGTCCATATTCATATCTTTCTGATTGTCCCCCAAATATCCTGCCCTCCTCCACTTCACCACAATTTTTCCTGACTCCCTAATGCTTGGATATCAGAGGTTCGAACATTAGGGATGCAATAGGGACAAGGCATGTTCTCTGGGGGGCACCACTCCCTCGCCCAACCCAAAGGCACCAAAAGTCTTCATGGGACCATCAGGGGATCAGGACGTCCCTAAAACCATGCCCTGTCCCCATGATGTTAGATCCAGATGTGACTCTCTGGTACCATGCACTAGGGAGCCCTTCAAAGCTTTGGAGTCGGGGAGAGAGGGCTGGGATAGTGCTCCTGGAGAGGGAAGGATAGGCTAGGGGCTGTTTCTAGAATAACAATAGGTCACGTTTATCATGGACTCATGATGTGCCAGGTGCTGTCCCAAACCCATAGTTTATTTTAACTTGCTTAGTCCTCAAAACAAGTCTGAGGCCAGTACTAAAGAGTCCATTTTATTTATTTATTAATTATTATTATTATTTTTAAAGAGTATAGTTGATTTTTAAAAATATTTATTTATTTATTTGGTTGTTCCAGGTCTTAGTTATAGCAGGTGGGCTCCATAGTTGCAGCCCCAGGGCTCCTTAGCTGCAGCTCGCTGGCTCCTTAGTTGTGGCACGTGGGCTCCTTAGTTGCAGCATGCAAACTCTTAGTTGTGGCACGCAAGTGGGATCTAGTTCCCTGGCCAGGGATGGAACCCGGGCCCCTGGCATTGGGAGCACAGTTTTATCCACAGCGCAACCAGGGAAGTCCTAGGAGTCCATTTTAGAGATGGGGAGGCTGAGCGCTAGTAGAGAGGAGAGCAACAGGATCCTGGTCGGGGACAGAGCCGGGACTTGAAGCACAGAGGCAGGGAGCCGGGGCACCGGGGTGCAGATTCTAGTCGCTGCGTTCGTTTTCTCCGCCCTGTCAGCTGCGACGGGCCCCAAGCACAGCGGCTACCAGCTCTGCCTGGACCCCTGCCGCGCACGGCACCTCGGCGTCCCTGTCCGGCTGCACCCGCCCAGCGGCGGCCTTGCCTGTGCTGAGGGCTGCGCCTGCCACGACGATGCGCACCTGTGGGCCCCGGGCCAGGTGCGTGCGCCCCGAGCAGTGTGGCCGCTCCTATCAGGTGAGTGGGGGGCTGGGCTTTGCTCTAGTGATGGGGGCGGGCCCATCTTGAGGGTCAAGAACCCCCCAATCCTGCTAAGATTGCGGTCCCAATCCAGGACAGCATGTTCTACTGGTGTGGATGGCAGATTGGGGATTTACAATGTGTGTCCCTGCGCTCAGCACTGTGTGATAAGTGCTTATTATTATTACTATTGTTACTAGTATTGTTTGTATTTAGCCATCATTTATTTATTTATTTATTTATTTATTTATTTATTTATTTATTTATTTATTTATTTATTTATGGCTGTGCCGCACGGCTTGTAGAATCTTAGTTCCCTGACCAGGGATTGAACCTGGGCCTCGGCAGTGAAAGCGCCGAGTCTTAACCACTGGACCACCAGGGAATTCCCAAGCCATCATTTATTGAGTGCCTACTAAATTCGAGACCCCAACCAAACTTTCATAATAATAATGATGGGAATTCCCTGGCAGTACAGTGGTTAGGGCTCTGTGCCTTCACTGCCAGTGCAGTGCGGCCGAAAGTAAAATAAAAACTGATAATAGTAACGATGATGATAACAATAATAAAGAGCAATAATCACAACAAATAAAACTATTTAGCATTAATAAGTACAAAACTTTGTGTGCTTTATTATTGTTGGTGGTGGTATTATTTTAGTGGCTAATATTTGAGACCTGACCGTATGTCAGGTCCCTTACTACTAATGCTACTAGTAATGAAAATATATTGGGTATTTACTGTGTGTTAATGTCTAGGCTAAGCATTTTAATAACAACAACAACAATGGCTAGTATATTTTGGGCATTTCTTATGTGTCATCTGTTTGTAAGCATATTAAAATAATGAGGATGGTGATAACAATAATAATGGCCAATATGTACTGGGCATTTGCTATGTTCCTGTGCTAAGTGCTTAATGACATATCACAACAATGGTGAATATGTTTTGGTCATTTACTACGTATGTAATCCTGTCATCATAATAACAGGTAATATTTTCTGAGACCTCATTCTGTACCAAGCACTGAGCCAGCATGTTATTGACAGTAATATTAGCCAATGTGTGTCGACAGCTTACTGTGGGCCAGCTGGGTGCCAAGTGCCTCATGCACATGATCACACTGACCCTCAAACAGTGTGATTTTAATACCCATATTGTGCAGAGGAGGAAGCCGAGACTACCAGAGGCACAGAGCGATCAAGGGGCAGATCCAGGTCTGGAATCCTGTTGTCTCTGACCCCGAGCTGTGCTCTTAACCACTGGCCGGCGCTTCTTGCCGAGGGACACGTGTTTCACAGTTTGCTGCTCTCTGGGCCCGTCATGAGCGTCAGGCATGCCTGTTGCTGACTCTCAGCATCGCTTCATGCCCATCCTCGCTGAACAAGCCCCTCGGCCTTTGCTCTTTCGGGTCCTGCGGCCAGACCCAAACTTCTGCCTGCCCCAAGCCTCCACCATGCCCTGTTTGGGTCAGCTGGGCTGGGCAAGGGATGCTTATCTGGCCTCCCTCCCTGATGAACTGATGCACCTGCTGCTGCAGCTGCGACAGACCAGGACATTTCCGCGGCAGCTCCGTGCCCTACTGGGGAGGTCTGTGGTCTGCGGGGTGGCCAGCTGGACTGCCCGAGCCCCCTAGGCACCTGTGTGGCCACCGGAGACCCTCATTACTTCACCTTCACTTCCAAGGCACCTGCACCTACCACCTGGCCCATTCCTGCGAGACAGATCCCATCCCTGGGGGCTTCTCACTCCTTCAGCGTAGCAGCTTCCAACAGGAACTTTTGCAGCCTGCACGTGTCCTTCCTGTACCGCAAGGAGGAGGAGCTCAGCAGCTGGGGACTGAAGACCCGTGTGATCCTGGAATGGGGGCAGCAAGTTCAGGTGACAGGGCAGAAGGGTAAGGCCCACTCTCAGTCCTGTCCAGGCTAATCCCTCATCCCACCTTCATGCCTTTAAGTCCATGCTGTCATCCATCCATCAATCCTTATAACCATTCTTCCATACAATCATCCTCAGTCCATCCATCCACCCTTCCATCCATTCATTGATCCATCCATCCCCTACCCTTCCATCCTTCCACTCCTCAATTGATCTGCCCCTCTATCTACTCCTCCCTTCATTGAAATTCCCCTGCATCAAACCATCTCTAACAGTATAGCACACCACCGATCCCTCCATCCCTCCATACTTCGGTTCATTCCTCCCTCTATCCATCCATCCATTCAACAAAACTTTACATTGACTTTGTGTCAGACCCTGTTCTAGGCTCTGGGAGCACAGCACAGAACAAAACAGACAGGTCCCTCCTCTCCCTGACTTCACATTGTAACAGTGGGAGACAGACAGTAAAACATAAATATATAATATATCAGATGGTAATAAGTCCTAGAAAAATAAAACACCAAAGGAAGATTGGGACTGCGTGTGTGTATGGGTTGGGGGTTATAATTTTAAATGGGGTGAAGTTCCCTCTGGCTTCATGTGGGGAACAGACTATTGAGGGCATCTGGGGAGCAGGTGGACCATAGAGGAGGCTAATGGGATAGGCCAGGCGGGAAGTGACAGGGGTTGGAATCAGGGAGAGGGTAGTAGGGGATGGGGAGAAGAGGGTTTCTGAAATATTTCGAAAGGATCGGATGTGGGGTGAGAGAGAGGGCGAGTTCCAGGATGTCTTGGGTTTTGGCCCCTGCACCCTGAAGGATGGAGCTGTCCCTGCCTGAGATGCAGAAGGCGAGGGGCAGGGCTTGGGGTATGATGGGAGCTCAGGTTTGGACACGTGGAGTTGGAGATGCCCCTTACTGCTCCCTCCCTCCCCCCATACCTGCGGCATTGGGCAGGGGCAGGAGGCGGCATGAGGAGTCAGACCCTGAGCGCCCCCCATGCCCAGGTGGATGGCGAGGTGGTGGGCCTCCCGGTGCAGCTGGGCCCCGAGGCCCACCTGTGGCGGGCACCCAGCTCCAGCTACGGTTCAACGGCTGCACCACGCTCTTCCTGCAGGTGGGGCCTGAGTACCGGGGCCGCCTCTGCAGCCTCTGGGGCAACTTCAGCAGTGACCCTGGTGATGACAAGGTGCTCCCCAGCAGGGTGCCCGGCTCCAGCGATGCTGATTTTGGCAACACTTGGCAGAGCTGGGACAGCTGGCCTGGGTGAGTGGCCATACTGGACCAGGGAGGCCTGGGCTGGGGGAAGTGCGGGGCTGGGGGCAAACGGCGGGTGGTGCCTCAAGGACAGACAGGCTGAAACAGAGGCCGCTAATAGCAAACATGGGGTCCCCCTTATTACCAGGAACTATGATACCCATTGACAGATGGGGAAACTGAGTCACAGAAGATAAGTATTTGCCCAAGTTCTCACAGTAGCAAATGATGGAACAGGGATTAGAACCAAGGCAGCCTGGCTCCAGAGTCCTTGATCTTAAATACTCCACTCGACCACCTTTGCCAAAAGGAGACAGCAAATCCTCCCCGTCACCGAACCTTTAGTCCTGAGATGTCCGATGCAGCAGCCACTAACCTCATGTGCCACTTAAAATCAAATGTGAATTAACTTAAATTAAATTAAACCTCTCGTTCCAGTCACACTGGTCGTATCACAAGTGCTCAATAGCCACAGGCGGCTGGGGACTGCTGTATTGGACGGCACAGATTTAGAGAGTCGTCCAAAGGCAGAGCTGTGATTTGAAGCCAACAAAGCTGATTCCAGAACCCATGCTCTACTGGCTACTCTGGGCTGAGCGACAGTATGAAAATCATTTTACTATGGGTTGGGGTATTTTAAACTTTATAAAACTGTGCCAGGGGCTGTCAGGGCCTGAAGGGAGAGGCTGGCAGGAGCTGGAGGAGGAGGGCTGGCAGAGCTGGTCCGGCAGGGGGCAGGATGTGAGGCTTGGAGGTGTTCATGCTGAGTCCCCATGACCCCCCAGCTGTCAGCAGGACATGGGGGGGCTCCAAGCCCTGCCAGGACAGGCCCCGTGGGGGAGCAGCTCTACAGAGTTCTGGCGAACAGCTCCGGGCCCTTGGCCGAGTGCCACTGGTACGAGGACCCCGTGTCCTCCATGCAGGCCTGTGTCTTTAACCTCTGCCAGTACGGCCCCGGCAACCGCGTGCTGTGTGCTGCCGGAGGCCTACGCCGAGCTCCGCACCCTGCGTGGCGTCCGCCTGCCTGAGTGGCGAGCCAGCCTGGGATGCAGTAGGTGTCTCTTCACTTCTGACGAGAACCTCACCCCTTGGGCAGCTAGGATGTCCCCTTCCTCGGCTGATTGGAAACCCCTCACCCCCAGGGAGACCTAGAGTCAGGGCTCCTCTCAGCCCCTGTCTAATCTCCCCTCCTACCTCTCCGTACTTGATCCCGAGTAGCCCTCATTGTTCATCATGTGCCATGATTTTTAAGTGGCCCGTGGATGTGATATTAATAAACCACATGGAGGGAAAGCATTAACCGGGATCAACGGCGATTTCCGAAGTATCCCGAGGCCCATCCCCTCCCCCTCCCCCTCCGCCCCGCCCTGCAACCATCCTAGGTTTTTCTCCCTCTGATTGAGGGATCCAGGGTTTCAGGGTGGTGCCCCCCCCCAGGTATGGTGTGTCCTGCCAACAGCTACTATGACTTCTGTGGGCCACCCTGCCCAGCCACCTGTGCCAGCCTTAACCCCTCCGCTCCCTGGGCTTGCCAGTGCACGGCGGGCTGCTTCTGCTGCCAGGGCTTTGCCCTGAAAGCGGGCATCTGCGTATGGCACACTTGCTGCGGCTGCTGCCCGCAGGGCTGCTACATCCTTCTGGGAGCTGGGGTGCTACCCACGGCCACCTGCGACCAGGGGTGCGTGGGCCACAGGCCTGGACACCCACTCGAGTGCCACCCTCAGGCCTGCGGGCCCCACGAACTGTGCTACCAGCGCAGGGGTGTTTGGGGCTGCCGCCCCATGCGCTACAGGACATTCTGACTCTGCGGAGACCCTCACCGGCACACATTCAGTGGGACTCGCCACCAGTGTTGAGGGCTTGGCCGGGAGACACTGACCAGAACATGCTGCCACACCACACACCCCCTCACCCTCTGAGTGGAGCGCTGGGGTGCCACGTGGGTCCAGCAGGTGTATGTGGACATGGCAGGATGGCGGCTGTCACTGCTGGTGGGACAATTTGGGGGGGTCCAGGTAGGCATCGGCCAACTCATAATGAACATGAATAACAACAGGCTGACAAAATGGTAGCCCAAGGGCATTCCCTTTGGAAACAGAGATACTGGGGTTCTGACGCCCTTAGAACTGGGCAGAGGGTCCCTGCCCCAGCCCTGCAATTCAGAGGTCCCGCTCCGGACACCTCTGACTGCATCCCTCCCCACGGGTGGCGGAGTCCAAGGCCCTTTGAGAAGTGCCCCCAGGAGCCTGCTGTCCCTCCCAACCCCTTCTAGACCTTGCTCCAGAGAATGGATCAGGCAGCGGCAATGAGCACAAGCCAAGGCCCCCCTGCAGGGGAGGGTGGAACCAAACTGGGCTGAGGAGGGCAGGCTGGGTCGTATGAATATGCAGGACCTCTGCCAGGGCTGGAAGGTAGGAGGCGGGCCTGGGGCAGCCTGTCCTTGGGCACCATTTCCTGTCCAGGAACACTGAGGAGTCACACCTGGCCTCTGGGCATTAGGAAGGTCCTGGTGTCAAGACAGGAGGATAGAACATATTTCCTTTAGCAGTTTGGCAGCTTGAAGACATATGAGATATGGGCCTCCACTTATGCTCTTGTTCTGGGCCCACAATTCAGGGACAAATGGACACCGGGCCCACCCGGTATTAGCCTATGCTCTAGCCGGCCATGGGGTGAAGTGGTGCTGGACCTGGAGGCCTGGGTTTGAATCCCACTGTGCCATTTGCTAGTGACCTTGGCTTAGTGGCTTTACATTTCTGTGGTTTGGTTGCCTCATCTGTAAAATGGGGGATAATGGTACTGTGAACACTTCTGTGGCCAGACGTGTGGGATTTCCACTCAGGCAATTCTCCGTGGATACCAGCTGGGTGTCTACAATTTAGTTCCATTCTGACCCTCTGTACCTGGGTCAGCATCAGACCCCACAGGCTGAAAGGTTCAATCTCCCAAGACCGTCCCCACTTCAGATGCCAAGCCCAAGTAGTGGGTCCCCATGTTACCCACACTTCTGTCTGATTTGGCTACAAATCAGGGGTTCCCACAACCCTCTCCTCTGTTTCAACAATTTGCTATAATGACCCACAGAACTCAGGGAAACACTTACATTTACTGGTTTATTATGAAGGTTCTTACAAAGGATACAGATGAACAGCCAGAGGGAGAGGTGGAGAGGTACATAGGGCGGGGTCTGTGGAGGGGTCCCGAACATGGACGCTTCCGTCCCCGTGGAATTGGGGTGTGTCATCCTGCCAGCATGTGGATGTGTTCACCAACCTGAAGCTTCCCAAACCCCATAGTTGAAGTATTTTTATGGAGACTTCATCACAGAGGCGTGATCAGTGACTCAATCCCTACCCACCTCTCCTCTTCCCAGAGGAAGGGGGGTGGGACAGAAAGTTCCAGGCTTCTAATCATAGCAACAAGCTTCTAATCTTGGCTTGATTTTTCAAGGGACCGGCCCCCATCCAGAAGCCCACCAAGCATTGTCTCATTAGAACAAAAGACACTCCTATCACCCAGGAAATTCCAAGGGATTTAGGAGCTCTGTGTACCAGGAACAAGGGTCAAGGACCAAATATCAAAACAAAAGATGCTCCCTGCACCCCTATCACTGAGGAAATACAAGGGTTTTGTGTCCCAGAAACTGGGGGCAGAGACAACATGTATATTTCTTAATATGTCACAGGGGCCTACCTGTATGTGAAGATAAAAAGGTATAAATTACCTAGGACAAGGCATTTAGTAAGGGCATAAAGTGTTTGATAAATAAATCAAACATATAACTGCAAAGGCAAACCAGCTTTCTAGCGGTGCTCCGTCCCTCACCGTAGAGTAAAGATACAATCTTGAAAAATCTAAAGTCAGGTCACAAGGGTCCTATCTCAAAGACTTCCCATGGCTCTGCCTTACTCGGAGTAGAACTGTGGCCCATGTGACCCCACAAAACTGGCCTCTGTGACCTCTCTGCCCTCATCTCCTCCGACTCACCCCCTTAATCACTCTGCTCCAGCCATACCAACCTCTCTGCTTCTCCTCCAGCAGCCAGGCAGGCTCCCGCCTCAGGGCCTTTGCACTGGCTCTTCCCTTGGCCTGAAACACTCTTCCTGGAGAGGCTCATATATAGCTGATGCACTCTCATTCTCTCAAATGTCACCTCCTCTGAGAAGCCCTCCCTGACCACCCCCATGAAAGGAGCCATCCCTCCCAGTCTCTCTCTATTATAATCCCCCATTTTCTTTCCTTCAAAGTAATGTATCAGTATCTTAAATCATCTTTTCTTTTTTAAAAAAATATATTTATTTTATTTTTGGCTGCGTCGGGTTTTAGTTGCGGCATGAGGGATATTTCACTGTAGTGCATGGGCTCTTTGTGGCGGCGTGTGGGCTTCTCTCTAGTTGTGGTGCCTGGGCTCCAGAGTGCATGAGCTCAGTAGTTGCGTCACGTGGACTTTGTTGCCCCGAGGCATGTGGGATCTTAGTTTCCTGACCAGGGATCAAACCTGCGTTCCCTCCATTGGAAGGCAGATTCTTAACCACTGAACCACCAGGGAAGTCCTTAAATCATCTTTTCTATTGATCACTTCTTTGTTTCCTGTCTGTCTTCCTCTTGACAGAATAAGAGTCCTCCAAGGGCAGGGACTTAGTTTATTTTGTTGAAAAATAGACAAAACCCCCTGGGAGAAAGATAATAAACCAGTACATAAGTACACTTCTAGTATGTCAGAAGGTAATACAGTTGTTCTGCAGAAAAATTAAGCAGGAAAGGAGACAAGAGCATGCGTTGGGGTGTTACGTTTTAAGAAGGAGGGCAGGGAAGCATTGGGGCAGAGACCTGAAGGAGATGAGGGAGGGAGTCAGGTAGACACAGGAGGGAAGGGTAACCAGGCAGAGGGAACAGCCAGCGTAAAGGTCCAGAGGTTGGAATGGTGCCTGGTGTGTAGCTGGAGCAGGGTGAACAAGGGGGTGAGTGAGAGGAGATGAGGACAGAGGAGTGACAGAGGCTAGTTTTGTAGGGTGGCACAGGCCACAGGTGGGAGTTTAGATTTTATCTGAGTGTACTAGGGAGCCATGGGAGGGTTTGGAGCAAGGGAGGGACAGGATCTGATTTGTGATTTTAAAGGATTCAATGGATGCCGCGTGGAGAGCGGATCACGGGGTGGGGGGCAGAAGCAGGGGGGCCCCAGAGGGACTGGTATCTGGGCAGGTCTGCCTGACACAACCTGGGTGCCTGTGTTCCAGGTGAACGGGTCCCGACCCTGGCTGGGGGCACTCTCCGGACGTTCTCCACGTCCTCGGCCATCAGAGTCAGGTGGCCCCTGGCCTCTCTGTGACCTTTCACGTGCTCTCTGGGTGACAGCGCCTGAGAACTACACTGGCAACTTCTGTGGCCTGGCTGGGGACGTTCACACGGATACTCATGTTGGCTTCTGTGGCTCCAACAGCACGTGGCTCTCTGATGCCCACGGCTCAGCCACAGGCCTGCCACCCTCTGTTCCCGCAAGACACAGACCTGACAAGGCAGTCCTATTCCAGGCCTTCTGCAGATTGCTGGGGCCCGGACAGGCCCTATGGGACCTGCAGTGAGGACATGGAGCCTCGGATCCACTTGGAGAACTGCGTCCACGACCTCTATGCCACAGGAGGATCGCGGGAGACCTTGTGTGCCGTTCTGGGGAGCTATGCCCAGGAATGCCAGTGACGAGGCCTCCCCGTGCAGCCCTGGAGGCACCTGTGGCCTGTGATGAGTGGGTGTTGCCAGGGGAGGGTCCTTCTCAGCCTGTTCTCACCAGCTGGCCCAATACCACCTCCAGGAAATCCTCCTAAGTCTGTGCCACCCAAGTAAAGTCACTGCACACCCTGCTGGATAACTGCCCCCTTGAGGACTCTCCCTCTTTAAAATGTGTCATTAAAAATGATAGCTGGGGGACTTCCCTGGTGGTCCAGTGGCTAAGACTCCACGTTCCCAATGCAGGGGGCATGGGTTTGATCCCTGGTTGGGGAACTAAGATCCCGCAAGCGGTGCGGCACAGCCAACAATAACAACAAAAAAATGACAGCTGACATTGAGTGACATCGAATCAGCCAGGATAGTCTAGGTTCCGCTGCAGTAACCAACCAACCTGACATTTCCATTCCCAAACATGACCAAGGGTTAGTCTCTCTCCTACAAATTCCACAGTATTGTCCAGGACACGATTCAAGTTCATTTCCAGCCCGTGATGCCACGCCGGTAACATGTGCACCCCCTGCTCTTCTATTCTCACCTTGGAAGTCATAGCACTTTGGCCAGAACTCATCGTGGTCCCACCCACCTGCAAGGGTGGTGGTGGGACGGGGAAGCACGTGGGCATTCAGTGGCATAAGTGACTCTACCATATGCATTAGCTCATTCAGTCCCCATCACAACCTGCCGAGGGAAGGGCTATTATTACCTCTGTTTTATGGATGAGGAAACTGAGGCACAGGGAGGTTGCATAACTTGGGCAAGAGAGTCAGCAAGATGCATGCTGCTTTGATTCCTGCTGCCCTTAGGAGGAAGTGCAAGCCTTTGGCTGAGCACCTGAGCCCTCATGTGGACTGACTTGCCCACCCTTCTGACCCCTGTCTGCTGCCCTTCACCTGTCTTTACATTTCCTGATGTGTGTCTACACCCTCCAGATGGTTTCTTGCTGCTTCTTCAGGGCTCAGAAACCCAAATGCCAGTGGAGCCAGGCAGGCAAATGGCTGATGCAGATGTAATAATGAGGGGAGACTGCTGTATAGCACAGGGAACTCGACTCAGTGCTCTGTGGTGACCTAAATGGGAAGGAAATCCGAAAAAGAGGGGATATAGGTATACATGTCGCTGATTCGCTTCTCTATACAGCAGAAACTAACACAGCACTGTAAAGCAACTATACCCCAATTGAAAAAACATAATGACGGGAGGCCAGGCAAATGTGGGAGTCTGTCCTTCCTATGGGGTTGGCGCTGCTCTCCCCAGATGATTCTTGCTAAGTGGGAGTCCAGGCACAGTGGAACCCAATAGCCTTCAAATCCCAGCTCTGACACTCAGTAGTCGTATGACCTTGGGCAAGTCACTTAACCTCTCTTGGTCTCAGTTTCCTTATCTATGAAAGGGGGTGATGAAAGTCCCTGTCTCCTGGGGTTGCTGTGAGGTGTAAACAAGATGCTATATGAAAAGCAAGCGCCTGGTATCTGCTCAATTATGGGTAGTTCTTTTCATCAATGAGATGATAATGACCTTGCATGGTTTCTGGCTAACTCAGTTTTCTTCAGTGAATTCAGGAAGAAGATATGAATAAGTATAAAATATAATACCCTGAGGAAGCATAGAGCAGAGCCCGGTGTATAGTAAGTGTTCAGGAAATGTTATCTCAGACCATCCTCATCACTATCGTCATCTCCAGCATCACCATCACCATGATCACCTCCATCATCATCATTACCACCACCATCCTCCTCTCCATCGCCACGATCAACACCATCATCAGTACCATCACCAGCGTCATCATCACTCTCACATTACCTCCTGATGATACCCCCACCTTCCCCCTGCCCTTATGACCTGCCCTCGGCCCCCTCAACCCTCCCTCTGCTCCCTTGGTCCTCTTCTGGTTGGATACTTTCCAGAAGAGTAATGCTTGGCTAGATATCAACTCTCATCTGTCTTCCTCCAGAGCTGGTCTGCCCTCCCCACAGCCACCACAAGCTCTGCGGCTCTTCGTGTCCCAGCTCCTGCGCTGAGCCCACCCTGCCCGACATCTGCCCAACAGGAGGGCTGCCAGTGTGACACAGGCTTTGTGCTCAGCGGCACTGACGGCGTGCCCACCGTCCAGTGTGGCCTCTCCATGGGGGCAGGTACCACCGGGGGAACACCGTGGGCATTACTGACACTGCGTGTCTTCCACCAATGCTGTGCCCTTCTCCCCCTCCTCCTGCGGGTCTGGGCAGGAGTGTGGGACCCTGAGGGGCATTTTTGGGTGCCACCCGCTCTCCCCAGGCACCTGCCAGGCCTCTGGGCACTCACACCTTCAATGGGAGGACTGCTGAGTTCCCAGGCATTTGTGCTTCTGTCTTTGCAAAGTCTTGTGGCTCCTCCAGCACATTGTTCTTTTTCAAGGTGGAGGTTGGGAGGGAGGACAGGTCCATTTCAAAGATGTCTATCCAAGTGAATGGGACCCAGGTTTGTTTACAGAGAGAGAGAGAGCATTGATCTGGCCAAGGTAAGCACTCATTGACCCCTGGAGATGCTTGAGCTGACTGAAGCTAAAAGAAATGATTTGGCTGAAACTAAGTACTAAATCATGTGACATATCCTAGGGAAAGTGTAGTAATTCTGGGTCCACAGAATTTTTCTGTATACCGGTTTGGTTGTTTTTGTTTACAAATAACAGGAAAACTTACTAAAACTAACTCAAGTCAAAATTTTAGAGTGTATAACTGAAAGTTCCAGAGGGAGAGCTGGCATGACTTGATCAGGGTGCAGACTCTATTTATCAGCATTTCTCTTGGTCTGTGGTCCTCCATGGTGTTAGCTTTGTCCTCAGGCAGGCTTTTCTGGTGGTGGCAAAATGACTTCAACTTCCAGGCCTCAAATGCGCTTTCTCCACTGTCCGAAGCAAAACCCAAATCTTTTCTTCCCTCAACTACTAAACCAAAATTCCTGTGTTTCACTTTGATTGGACCCCACTGAGCCAATCGCTGTGGCCCAGGGATTGTCTTAAGCCTATCTGGTCCTAGCCTTAGGAGCTGTACGTAGGAGAGATCCCTCCAACCCTCACAGCTGCTCATTGTAGGGAGAAGGATAAAATGGGAGCCCACTCCAGTGGGCTCATATTCCCAAACCAGTATTTCTTGTTGCAACAATCTTCAAAGAATGTAAATGCGCTGGAAAACATCCCTTCTGAGACCTGAGACTTTTGTCTGAAACCCACAGGGGTGGATGTGTTTTCCATGCCTGAGGGCTCCTCCTACAAGAGTTCCATTGTTGGCTGTTGGAAAACACACAGCTGTGCCCCTCCCACCCCACCCCCTTCCAGGAAGGGAACCAGCTTTCAGAATTAGTCATGCTGTCAGCATCCCACACAACAACCCCATTGAATCCAAAGGGCAGCCCTACCGGGTGAGTATTAGTCTTATCCCCATTGTATAGATGGGGAAACTGAGGCCCGGGGAAGAAGACTTGCTAGCCCAAGGTCACTCAGTGAGAAAGAGGTGGAGCTAGGATTTGAACCTAGGTTTTCTGCCTCTGAGATCCTTCCCTCCCCACCTGTGGGTTTGGGTGCCTCCAAAGTGTGATCCACTAAAGGAAAGGGGAGGGGGGTAACTGATTCTTCTGTTATGGGTCCTGGGACATAGTAACTCTCAAGAATGGTTTTCATTCATTCACACAACACATATTTCCTGAGCACCTACTATGTGCCAGACTTTGTGCTGGGGACACAGAGGACTGTGTTCCATTGAACAGCCAAGGAAGGCCCCTCCCTCCCAGAGCTGACATTTCGGGACGTGGGAGGGAGAATAAATATAACCAATAAGCATATAATTACACAGCACGTCAGGAGGTGATATATGCTAGCGCTACAGAAAAAAATAGAGAACAGGGTGGGGCGAGGTGGTTTCCAGACTGAAGATGTGGTTTTTTTGTTTTTTTTTAAATTTTATTTATTTTATTCTTAGCCGCATTGGGTCTTTGCTGCTGCACGCAGGCTTCTCTCTAGTTGCGGCAAGCGGAGGCTACCCCCCGTTGCGGTGTGCAGGCTTCTCACTGCGGTGGCCTCTCCTGTTGCAGAGCATGGGCTCTAGGCGCGCGGGCTCAGTAGTTGCGGCTCACGGGCTTAGTTGCTCTGCAGCACGTGGGATCCTCCCAGACCAGGGCTTGAACCCGTGTCCCCTGCATTGGCAGGCGGATTCCCAACCACTGTGCCACCAGGGAAGCCCTTGAAGATGTGGTTTTAAATCAAGTAGCCAAGGAAAGCCTCATCAAGAAGGTGGTATTTGAGCAAAGCCCTGAAAAAAGAAGATGAGGGAGGGACCCATGTGACATCTGTGAGAAGAGTGAGCTCGGTAGAGGGAACGGCAAGTGCAAAGGTCCTGGGGCTGGAAAGGCACCTAGTGGGTTGGAGGAACAGCGGGGAGGCCAGTGTGTCTACAGCTGAGTAAGTGAGTGAGCGATGGGGAGGAGAAGTGATGGGGGACCAGGTAGGGGAGTGACTTACAGGTTGCGGGTCATGGTGAGGACCTTGGCTTTTACCAGGAGTGAGATGCAGCCAGAGGAGGGCCCTGATCTGACTCAGGGGTTCACAGGCTCCCTCTGGCTGTGTGTGTGAAGCTGACTGTAAGGGGCGGGATGGGAGCAGGGAGACCAGGGCAGAGGCTGTGTGATGGTCCAGGAGGGAGAGGATGGAGGCTGGGCCAGGGTGGGGGCAGTGGCAGGGGAGGAGTGGTTGGTTCTGGCAATATTCTCTGGTGTCTCATTCCCTCTTCTGACCTGCTGTCTGTTCTTGGGACCCACAAAATTATGCAGGGCCCTTGGTCCTACACGCTCACAGGGTGTGGAGCCAGACAACCTGCCTTGGAATCCCAACTTTGACCCTTAAATAACTGTGTGTCTTGTGGGGAGGTGACTGAGCTCCTCTGTGCCACAGTTTCCTCCACTGGGAGAACAATGCCTGCCTAGCAAGTGGTAAGTCCCACAGCCCCACACGTTGCAGGATTGTTAGTTGACAACAGAGAGAGGCAGTTAGCAATAGCAGGTAATGACTCAGGGATGTACAGGGGTGTGCAGTTGGCTCTCAGCACTGCCTTCTTGGATGCCAAGGTGCAGGGGGAAGGGAGATGGGAAGACTGAGATGTCAGGGGCCCTGGCTGCCAGAGGGCTGCCTGGTCAGTGCCTCTGCATGGCAGCGGCTGCCAGCCAAGCTCTTAGAACTGCAGACTCATCTCCCTGCCTCTGCAGCCAAGCAGGAGCCTGCCAGCCCTAGCATCAGCCTCAGAGCCTCAGGGCCCCCCTACCAGGCCAGGGCCGGGCAGCCAGGCGTGGGTAAGGCACCCACGGCTAGCGGGAGGGGCAGAGTGGGTACCAAGGGGTCAGGGACTGATCCGAGAGAAGGAAAAGGAAGACATTGTGTGTGGGGGGGAAGAACACAGGCTTTTATCTAAAAGGGAAAAAATGTATATATATATTTATTTATAAATAATATTTATTTATTGTATAGTATATACATAAATACATGATATCCAAAGTTCAATTAAATTCTGTTTATTTAACATTTAGGTTACCCAATTCTGAATTTATTTTTCCTCCGTTGTTTTTTGATCTTGTGTTTTATTATTTTTGTGTAAATGTTAATTAAAAAAATTTTATTGATTCTCCCCAACTTTTATTTTGATTTTTTTTTTTAACTACAGAAAAGTTACATAAACAGTACAATGAACCCAAATACGCTTCACGGAGATTCCCCAATTCTTAATAGTTTGCCTCATTTGCTTTACCTCTCTATGTCTCTACCTATGTTCATAATTTTTTCTGAGTTCTTGCATCTCAGAAGTGTTCTCCTGCCCCTTCTGTGTGCAGGCATTTTACAAGGCTTGGTCTTTTCTGATGCTAGTTGCCAAAGACTTTTTGGGAGGGAGTCTCAAAATATCACCAGGTTTTTCTGTAATCATGCCTTTTCCCCTGACCTCAGGCAGACTCGGGATGACAGTCCTGGGGATTTTTCCTGCCTGAACCGCACCATGATACATCCCCCAGGGATGAGTCCCCCAGGATGCGTGTGTCCAGGGTCTTTGCTGTAATGGTGGCCACATAGGCAGAGAGTGGGTCTCAGATGGGAGGTGACAGGAGCAGGCCTGGGACCAGAGCAACTGTGGGTCTCCCTCTGCCTCCCTCCCTCCCTTGAAGCTTCCTATCAGGGGAAGATGGGGCCTGGGTCACCCCGGAGAGACAGACATGCCCCTCCAACAACTAATGCCAAGGTGGAATGTGGCCCAGTTAGGCCAGATCTTCCACGAGAAGCTGAACATGCAGCTTGTTATGTTGAAATATCCCGAGTTTAAATGTTGGCAACAGTGAATTTTTGCAACACTCTTTGAACTCAAGCAAACATGTACAATCGTTGGGTTGGCCCGGGGGCCGCCAGTTTGAGATCCTTGTCTCAGGGACTGAGACAGGCTGGGAGGAGGCTGCAGGGCTCCCCTCTCAAACCCCCAATCCCCTCTCCTGCTTCCCTATAATTCCAACTCACACTCAGGACTCCTAGCCATCAGCCCAAGCCCCCATCCCCAGTGATGAGGAAACTGGTCCAGGACTGTCAGCAAATGTGGTCCCCCTTGCCCACCTGCCCCCATTAGCACCCCCCGCCTCACTCCGGCAAGGCCTCTGTGATGGTGACGGGGGGCATAAGAGCTCCTTTCTCTTATTATTTAAGAAATACTTCAGGAGCACCATTACTGCCAGGCGTTGTTCTATATATAATTCAGATGAAAATTTGGGGGAGGACCTGACATGCCAGCAGGGGAGGCGGATAATCAAAGAAGCAAAGAGGAGTTTCCTGGAATATGCTTTGAAGGTAGATAAGTCAGAAGGGAATAGAAAGGGAGAGGGTGGATGTGATTTTAAATAGGGTGATCAGGGAAGGCCACGTCTTCAGCCAGGACTTGAAGGAGGTAAGGGAATAAGACATTATGTACTGACATGTGGGAGAAGAATCCCAGACAGAGGGAACAGCTGTTGCAAAGGCCCTGAGGCAGAAACATGCCTGGAGGGGAAGAGGGGTAGCGCGGGGGCGGGGGATGGTGGTACCTGAACCTCCCCCCTGCCCCACCCCGAGCTTGCCTAGTCCCTAAGATAGAGACTCACACAGGTGGCCATAGGGCCAGATCCGACCTTGGACACATTTCATTTGGTACACAAAGTGTTAGGGAAATTAAAAGTCAGTTACCAACATTTAAAAATCAGGAGATTTCATCGTAAAAATCAACCTTTCCAACTTC
Organism: Balaenoptera physalus; assembly: GCF_965194825.1. Taxonomy (NCBI): domain Eukaryota; kingdom Metazoa; phylum Chordata; class Mammalia; order Artiodactyla; family Balaenopteridae; genus Balaenoptera; species Balaenoptera physalus. The sequence goes on along the minus strand of NC_138900.1, from coordinate 17,120,359 downwards.
TCTTGGCGGGTGATGACTGAGCAGCACAGAGTGCAGATCTCAAGGGGCCTGTTAACCTTAAGTCGCCTTGTCTGGCACCTCATGTGGCGCCTGGAAGCCAGGCAGACAGCAACATGCCCACAGCCACACCCCCAAAGTGTCAAGACAGGACCTGCCAGCTCCCTCTTTTTTCCCACAGGTACTGAATTCTGAGGCCACGGGGAGCAGCCCCACAGAGCCGCAGGAGGCCTCATTTGTCTGCCCAGGGGTATCTCTGTCCCCGTCTTGCCCAGGAAGTAGGAGCTTGGAGCGTCACTGTGATCACGCCTTCCCAGCCTCCCAGCCCCCCAGCCCAGCCTCTCAGCCTCTACCTGGGAAGGTGAGGCCCCAGCCCCACCAGGACCCCTCTCATGGGTCCGGGTGCTTCCAGCTCCCACAGCCCAGGCTGGCCCATTTAGGGCCTATGAATTTGCCAGGATCCTGAAGAAATACAGCCTCAAGAGAAGAGCAATAAAATGACTGAGCCCTGACTAGCAAAAGCAAATGGCAAAACCCCAATTACTAAAACTTTGAATTGGTGACTACAAAACACCCCACAGCCTTGATTTTGTACTTGAATTCGGCATTCCTGAAAACTTTGTGATGTTCAGAAACTGTCTGTAGGTTTGGTTTTGCTCATTTCGCAAGAATTCCCAGGATACTGAGAAATCACAGCTAATCTCTGCTTCAGCAAATGATTTCGGGCTTCCCTGGTGGCGCAGTGATTAAGAATCTGCCTGCCAATGCAGGGAACACGGGTTCGAGCCCTGGTCCGGGAAGATCCCACATGCTGCGGAGCAGCTAAGCCCATGCGCCACAACTACTGAGGCTGTGTTCTAGAGTCCGCAAGCCACAACTACTGAGCCCGTGAGCCACAACTACTGAAGCCTGCGCGCCTAGAGCCCGTGCTCCGCAACAAGAGAAGCCACCACAATGAGAAGCCCGTGCACCGCAACGAAGAGTAGCCCCCGCTCGCTGCAACTAGAGAAAGCCTGCGTGCAGCAACAAAGACTCAACGCAGCCATAAATAAATAAATAATTAATTTAAAAAACCCCAAAACCAAAAAACAGACAAAAAACCCCAAATGATCTCATAAGCAAAATGAAGGAGAAATATTCCAAATGGCTTTATTATCTATATAATATGATAATATATAACACATATATTTGTATATAAACATAAACACACAACACATATACATATATAAATAACTGGACACATGTTGAATATGACTGAAGTCAAGCAGGCCTAGAAGACTCATCCCAAAAGAGATTCAACCCCCAATAAGATGCAAGAGGCTGCATATGCACTCCACTCCCTGCAGACCTTCCCCAGGGTCTCAGTGTTCACACCTGTACCCATCCACACGGGAGTCTCAAGTCCTGCCCTAAGTCCCAGCCCCTGCCCAACATCCGCTTGGATGGGGCACATTCTGTTCCACCCTGGGTTAGGTATAGGCTTATAAACATCCAAATGCAAGACCATGTGATTAAAACTTCAGGGAATGAAGTTTGCAGAAGGCTCTAATTGGTGGTCCCCCCAGGCTGAAACCAGCCCTTAGATTTGTTTTGTCTGACCTGCATAATTTTTAAAAAATCTGAGCCTTTTTTTGTTTTTTGGCCGCACCACGTGGCTTATGGGATCTTAGTTCCCAACCAGGTATTGAACCTCGGCCACAGCAGTAAAAGTGCCGAGTCCTAACCACTGGACCGCCAGGGTATTCCTTGAGCCAACTTTTAATATTGGGAACTCTACATAAAGGTTCAGGTTCCTGACATCTTTTGAAAGTATAGAAGCAATTGGCTAGAACTGTGTAGAGGTTATCCTTGAAATTCTTTTAATTAAACTTTTTTTCAAAGTAGTACACTTGTAGGATTTAAAATTCAGAAGGTAGAAGAGGGTGCATGAGCTTAAGTGAGTCTCCCTTCCCAGCCATCTCCCAGCCTCTCGGTCTTCCTCTTCAGAAGCAGCCATGTGTGCCAATCTCCAAAGATACTTCATTCATTTATAAGTATATGAATATACATTATTTTTCCCCTTACAAATGGTAGTATGTGTCTCTACATCTTGCTTTTTTTCCCATAGCAAGATGTCTGGGAGGTACTTCTGTATCTGTCCACATGAGCTTGAGCCAGTGTTTTTGGTGGCTGCCCTTTATTCATTTAAACATTTTATTTTTATTTTTGGCTGCATTGGGTCTTCGTTGCTGCGCGCGGGCTTTCTCTAGTTGCGGCGAGTGGGGGTACTCTTCATTGCGGTGCGTGGGCTTCTCATTGTGGTGGCTTCTCTTGTTGCAGAGCACGGGCTCTAGGTGCATGGGCTTCAGTAGTTGTGGCATGCGGGCTCAGTAGTTGCGGCTCACTGGCTCTAGAGCTGAGGCTCGGTAGTTGTGGCGTACGGGCTTAGTTGCTCAGCGACATGTGGGATCTTCCCGGACCAGGGCTCGAACCCGTGTCCCCTGCATTGGCAGGCAGATTCTGAACCACTGCGCCACCAGGGAAGTCCCGGTGGCTGCCCTTTAGACAGGACAATAGTTCTGTTTGCCCAGCTGCCACCGTACCTTATAGTCTCATGCCTGTCCTGCTTCACTCATTCATGATTCTTTCCTGGCCCCATTGGCATCTGAGTGTGCAGACTCCGGCACAGGTGAAGGATTGAAGCATCCCTCCTAGCCACCCAGCACTCGCCCCTTCTGTCTCGGACGCATGCAGTTCCTGGACTTCCCAGCAGAGGGAGACACCACCCCATCCCCAAGACCACCAGAAGGGTCTTAAAAGGAACATCGCAATCTTGAAATGTCTGGGCAAGAGATGTTATCTGACCGGACACAAAGACCCCCTCAGCTGGACTGGGATCCTCCCCCACCAGGCCTCCCCTTCTCTGTTTCTATCTCCCTCTGAACCTCCTGCTTCGACTGAGCCCCACCCTGACTGAGCCCCACTCTTGGCAGGGACTGGCCCCTCCTTGGTGGGAGTTGTAGGGAGACCCTGTCTTAGTCGAGGGCCTGGGATTGAGAAATTGCCCAAGGGACCCACATAAAGAAAGCGTGTAGCTGGGCGGGCGTTCCTTGCCCCACCCTTCCCCCTCCCTGCTGAGAAGTCGTGGGGGGGGGTCCTTTTTCCCTGCCCCCAGCAGAGCCTTGACCTCAAAAGCCCCTCTCCCTGTCCTGCCCTCCACACTCCCCATGGTACCCTCTCCCCGGCCTGGCTCCTGCACCCCCCTCCCACCCCCGCGATGGTGTTGGGGGTCGCCTGGAGTCCAGCTGGTGGCCAGTGCAGAACCACCCTAGGAAGGCCCTGCCCCTCCCCGTGACCCCAATCCTCCGCCAGACACTCAAAGGCGCCTTGTTCTCCATCCAGCCCCCAGACAAAAGTCCCTCTGTCTAAAAAGGCGGAATTGGGGGGAGGGGGCACCCCAACGGGGAACAAGTGGGGGCCTGCACAGACCCCAGCTGGAAGGAATGCCATGAGGAGGAGGGGCAGGAGAGGGAGGAAGGAGGGGAAGGGAGCCTTGCACAGTGCAATGGCCTTATCTGGGGTGAGAGACAGCCCCCGTCCCAACACCCACTGTGGAGACATCTGGCTCCCAGCACCCTTGGGGAGAACCCAGGCTGGGAAGGTCTGCCTGGTGCTGGGAACCAGGTCCCAGTCTCCCTAGGCCATGATGGGCACGATGGGGGAGAAGTCATGGTCTACGGCCCAACAGCTCAATCCCCACTTACCCCCCTCCCCCCCCCCGTGCATCCCGTCCCCACCTCATGACCTTGGTCCTATCAGCATCTTCTGCTGACCCTCAAACTGTGTCAACAGCAACAAGTGGCCCGGAGGAGGACTTTAGATCTCCCGCAATGGCCACCCATCCCCCCTCCAAGGACAACACACAATCTAAGTAAAAGAGATTAGGTTATTACAACCAAAGCATGGCCTTCCCCCCACCGCCCGCCAGGCAGAAGCTCTGCCGTTAAAGACCTGAACCCCTCCTCCTTCCAGGTCCTTTTCTGAGGGGCAGGAGACTGGAGAAAGCCGCCTCCCTGGATGTGCGGGGCAGAGTTCCAGCCCTCATCGCATTCTCCTTCTGCCTCGCCTAAGGCTGCTGTGACCCTAGAGACCCCAGGGAGCTCCCTGCCACTAGTGGTTGGGGGTTGGAACTGTCTCTTTAAGAGCAGGTGTGAGGTGAGAGAGCCCCTGAGCTTTAGGGAGTCAGACTAGTTCTCTACCTGCCCAGGTTTGCTTAGGGCGTGGAGGCTGCGGATAAAGGCAGGACTCAGGCTAAGCAGCCCGGCTCTCTCCCGGAACCTGAACCTCCGCGCGGCCTGTGGAGCACGCAGGTGAGGGGCTGGGGCCCCCCTCCCTCCAACCCCTTCTTGGCTCTGCCCCTCCCTCCACTGCTCTCTGCTAAAGACCCCTAGAACCTTCCCTCTTCAAGGTCCTTTGCTGGGGGAGCAGATTAGAGAAAGCCCCCCCTCCCCATCATTCTCCGCACAGGAGGCTGGGTGAGCCAGCTGGGGTGAAGGTAAGGCCCACAGATGGGATTGGGGTGTTTGCTGGACTGGGGGGTCTGGGTGGATCGGGGTTTCTGAGTAGAACAGAAGTATCTGGATCGGGTGGATGACTAGGTAGACTCAGGGCGTCCGCGCATTGGGAATATGTGGGTCCTGGAGGCCTCTTGGGGAGGGCGCTGGTGGCTTCCTGGGGAAGCTCTAAAATGGGGAGGTGGCGTGGAGACTTCAGGGACACAAGGGAGTCATTTTGCTCAGGCCTGAAGGGCCTGGCCACCATCATGGAGAAATAGAGCGATAGTAGGGGGTGGACGGCGTAAAGTCCTCACACCAGCACTGGGATCTCTGGGGCCAGGACGGAGCAGAGAAGGGTGGGCGCAGCCTCCGTCTGCAGGCTTTCTCTCCAAGGCTTCACACCGACGGCAGTCAGTTCTGGAGCTGCCCGGGGGCCTCTTCCAATAACAGCCTGAACAGGGCAGGAGGGGGCAGATGCCCGGATGCCAGCTCCCAGCAGCCCACACCATGGGACAGTAGGGTGGAAATGTCGTGCAGGGGCTGGGGTACGGCTGAGACCACCCATCAGTGCCCCTTGTGCTGGGGATGCTGGGAGATGCCTGGGGAGGGGGTGTATGGGGGTGTACGGAGCCCTCACCGGCCAGGGAGGCTTGGAGGCTCCCATGGAAAGAGGCTGAAGCGCTGAGACTCTGAGTCCCGGGTGACAGTACAGAGCATTAAGCTGAATTCGCAGGGGTGACAGGGTTGCGACAGCGACGTGGGCTAATCATAGTGCCAACTGCATCAAGCTGCGAAGATTATATGCGTGAACAAGCGCAAAGAGCTGAGAACAGAGCCTGGTGTGGGGTAAACATTCAATCAGCACCTGCTCTTATTACTAGTATTAGTGTGATCGTGGGGTGACAAAGGCACACGTGTTCGCTTTAGACTACAGGTGGTCCTTCTACAGACCTGTGCCGGGAACCACTAGGCTGTCCTGCCCACATACACACTCCAACTCTCCCCGCACCACCCCAAATTTGGGGGGCGGTCTTAAACGCCTTAGTAATGTTCCCCAAAGCTACAGGCCCTTTTCCTGCCTGAATGCTCAAAGAAATGAATGCTCAAATTAAAACTGTGAGTCTGGTATATGGGATGAACTGGGAAGCTAAGAAGGTTCCCAGGAAAGAAATTCAGGGAGGGGGTTACATGGAGGCCAGAGAGAGAGAGAGACGGGATGTGCTCTCCAGCTGTGGGCAGGAGACAGAGCAGGGAATGTCAATGGGCTTTTTACCAGGCTTAGGGAGGGTATGTGTTTTGCTGTCTGTGAAATGGGGCCTATAACCAATGGCCTCCGGGATTCTTGGGGGATTACATGAGAGAAAACCCAGCAAGGTCATTTGGCGGTGCCCAGTACAAGGTGGATCTAAGTGTGAGCTCTTGCTATCAAGATTGGGACAATGTATGCTGTGGCAGTGGGGCAGGGGCGGGGGAGGGGACAGGGGGACACACAGGGGGACTGATACTGGGCCAGGAAGGGGGCGTCAGCGTGTTCTTTGTGCTGGGCAGGCCTACCTGGGGAAAGAGGAAGTGTTTGCTGCCAGAAGAGCTTGGTAGGAGTAGAGGCAGGACCAAGAACTGGGGTCGGGCAGAAGCAGGACGGTGGGGTGAGAGGAGTGTGGGGCAGAAGATGAGGCTGGGGCTGCCCTCTCCCTCCCCCCTCCCCCTCCCCCCATCCTCTCTGAGTTCTCTCCTCCCCACATCCTGCCCAGAGCAACAAGAGGAGCCAGCTCAGTCCCCAGCCCTGGCCCAGCCCAAGTTCTGCGAAGTCTGGGCAGGGCGGGCAGGCTCCGAGCTGTCTATGGGAGACACTCCCAGGAACCGGGCCTCCTGCCACCTGGCTCCCAACACCCCATTTCCCACAACACCCCAAGGCCCTGAGAGAGTCCTGAGTTAGGAACAGCCTCCGCAGAGCCAGGTCTGGTTTAAATCCCGCTTCCTGGCAAGGTGACCTTGAGCACCCACTTTCACCTCTGGAGCCTCAGTTTCCGCATCTGTAAGATGGGAATAACAGCGGGCGGCACCTTCCTCATTTGGTTGCCAGGGCAATTCACTTAAAGCCTCAAGTCCACGTCCAGCGAGTTATTATTGCTGCTCCCCCTTCAGGTCTGCGTTCTCACCCAGCCCCCACTGCACTTTCCGGCTCCTTCTTCCTTATCTCTCAGCCCAGCGAGTTTCAAGGCCAGGCTTTCTGCCCTGGGCTGAGCTGTGTACCCTGGATAAGGAGCACAGTAGCAGGGGATTGGGAACCAGAGGCATCCCGGTGGCCCTGCTAAAGCTGGACCTTCCCCCTAGATCCCTCCAGGCCAGCTCTCCGACATGCAAGAGGTGGCCCTGAGCCTGCTCGTCCTCCTGGCAGGTGAGTGCCCGTTCCTGGACTGCCTTTCCCCTGACCCCCTCAGCTGCATGCTGACCACGCTTGCGTGTGGCTCTCTCGTGCTTTCTGCCTCCCCTGTGGGGTGGTGAGTCTCAGGACAGCATCTCCTGGAAGGTGGGAAGTGCCACACTGGTGATTTCAAGGAACACATAAAGGAGGACCTCTTACAGCAGAGGTTCACACAGCTCGTCATGCATGGTCTTGATGTCTCCTTGATGATATCAAGAAGTCTCAGCCCTGGGCTACTGTGTCTTTAACACTTCTTAACACTTGATTACGAGAGGTAAAAGTTTCGAGGTTATGTGGCAAGTTACCAAAGCCCCTTGTGCCTCAGTTTCCCCATCTGGACAATAGTAGCACCTACTTATAGAGTCACTGTGAGGATTAAACGAGTTACTATTTGCAAAGCACTTAGAAGAGTGCCTGGGACAGAGTAAGCACCATGTGTTTGTGCTTTAAATATAATATAAAAATGTGAACCTCCCTTTAACAAAGAAAGAACAGAGCTTAGGCTCAGAGCTAAGGCAGCCCACTGCTTCTAGCCAGAATTCAATCCTAGTCCTTTGCTTTCATTGTATCTGTTTTTATCCATTACATTGGGCAAGACTGCCATTCCATTCAGGGTAGTGATGTAAAGTTGCATTTTTAAATAAAGTGTACTAAGTTTATAATTAGTAAGTCACTTTAAGGGGAATGGTGAGGGATGGGTGGGATGTGGGCGTGGCAGAACCAGGAGATGACGGCTGAGAATGCCCGGGAGCTGAAGCCACCTGTCATCTTGACAAGACCATCGCTCGTTTCTGCAGGGGGTGCGGATTAGCCAGGTGTCTGGAAACATCAGGCCAAAGGCTGGCTAGGTGGCCCAAAGCCACCCAGGTGAAAACCTATTTCAGGTGTGGGGCTGAGTCGGGGGAAACCCTCATTTCCGAGGTGGAACGTGCAGAGGAGCTAGTTTGGGGTTGGACCCCTGTGCCCGTGGGAGGTGGGGAACTGTCCATCAGGGGACCCTACGCTGAGGCCTGGAGCTCCAACGGCCCTGTCCCCAGCTTTGCCGAGGCCAGCACCCCCATCTCTCTCCTACCCTGCTTCTCCCCGCCAGGCCTGCCTGCCTTGGATGCCAACGACCCGGAAGGTGAGTCAGACCGACTCTTCCACCAGTCCCGCCCCCAAAGTCTCCCCCAGGACCCCTGCATCCCCACTCTTATCCTGGATTCATGTCCTATTTTTCTTTCCTTGCAGATAAAAACAGTCCTTTCTACTATGGTGAGAGCCTGTGCCCCTCCCTTTGCAGCCCCACTCACCCCTCAGACCGATTTCGTGCCAACGGTCCCACACAGGGTTGGGTGAGGCTCTGATGGGGGTGACCCGGGGGCGAGGATTGGGGCATTGAACAGTAAACACAGTGGATTAAGGGAACAAGACATGCCCGCCTGGTCCTTGGAACCACCCGCATGCTCTCTTCCACGTAGCCCCATGCTCCCTCCCTCCCCTCCTCAGGCCTCCGCTCAAAGGTGCCCCTTCAGCCGGGTCCTCCCTGGCCACTGTCCCTGAAAGAGCTGTCTGCTGACCCTCCGTCCCCCGGCGCTGCTTACTTGTCTTCAGACCGCTTCTCTCTACCTAACCCCACGTTAGATCTCTGTCGCTTGCTGTGTAGAGACTGGAAAGTGAGCGCGGGGGCTGGGGGGCCGTCTGTTCTCTCCACTGCTGCATCCCACATCAGGGGTGCCTAACGCATATCATCAGGCGGTTGGGGGTTTGGATGAGGCGGGCACGGGCTGGCACCGAGGGCCCCCTCTGGGTTTCTCCTAGACTGGTTCAGCCTGCGTGTCGGCGGGCTCATCGTCGCAGCGGTTCTGTGCGCCATCGGCATCATCGTCCTCATGAGTGAGTGAGGAGCTGGCGGGGCAGCGGGCAGCGCGGGGCGGTGGGTGTCCTCCCCTGACATCGCCCTCTCTCCTAACAGGTGGGAAATGCAAATGCAAGTTCAGCCGGAAGCCCCGGTAAGACGGGTTCCAGGCACTGTGCCTGCCTCACACTGGACACACACCTTTCAGGGGTAAAGAGCTAAATCTCGCAAAAAAAAAAAAAAAGGCCAGGTCTCTGGGTCTTGCCCTGGAGAATTCCTGCTACTGAGATTTTCCAGGTTTATTCTTCAGAGCCATGAATCCTCAGAGGGCCTCCAATCACGAAATGCTTTGGTCCCTGGGATGGTACAACTCTGTGGGAACATAGCTAGGAAGCTACGTCGGGGCAAGCTGAGAATCCTCTAGCCTCGAGGGAGAGGATAAACGGGGGCGAACGGAGATCTCACCACTTTTCTTTTCCTAGCCACCATCCAGGGGATGCCCCACCTCTCATCACTTCAGGTAAGACAGGGACAGAATGGGGCTGACTGGGACACAGGGTATGAGGTGTGTGTGTGTGTGTGTGTGTATGCCCCCTGGGGAGAAATAACCTGATCCACTCTCACAAGCTGACCCTGTCACCTCTCCCAGGCTCTGCCCATAACTGTTGAGGATGGATCAGCTGAAAGAGCACTGAGGGCCACTCTTTCCCCAAGTCCTGGCTCTGCACAGGAGCCTGAACTCCAGGATGGAATTCTCAGACCCCCTGGCCAGGGCTCCATCTCATCTCTCACTGGAGGGGGTCTTTGTTCAATGTTCACTCTAAAATGATCTTGCCTCATGCCCAAGCAGCCTCGAAACTCCTTATGTGCGCGTTGGGGTTTTGGGGGGCCAGGAGAAAGTGTATGTGCATGGGGGCCAGCATGGAAGCTGGCAGCTGAATCTCTCCACTGGGACAAGCCCACAGGCCTGCTTCCTCATGACCTGGCGGACGGCATGGGGCCTGACCTCTGCCTCCGTGGCCATGGGAGCCACATCTGCCATTTAAAATGCTCTAGTAGCCACATGGGGGACATTTTGAGAGTGAAAGGGAGCTCTAGCCAGATGGACTGCTGGGACACTCAGGTGGACAGTGGGACCATCCCAGGAAAACTAGGATGTGGGATCATCCTGTCACAATGGGAGTGTACCCAGATAGCTTATGATTATAATAGTGACCCTCCGACTCACCTCAGACCCCATCTTATTATAAAAGACCCTTCCTAACGCTGAAATGGTCCTGTAAGACCTTTAAATTATTCCCCATGATACTCCTAATAACATATAATGGCCACATGGTGTGAGAACTTCCAACAAGCCCTAAGCTCCCTTGAGACAGTCTCCAATACCCAATAAGACTTCCAAAATGTCCCCAAGAGCCATAAAAATGCCTAAAATCCTTCAAAACACCCCGAAGTATCTCCTACAATACATAAGACATGAGACCAACAATAAGCCCACGACCTGTCCCCTAGTAATGCCCTTAAATCCCTTGGACATCCCACGAGGCCCCCCATAAGCATGAGCCCACACTCCTTAGAAACCTCCTGAAAGCTCAACAAGGGCAGCCAAAATGTACCCTGGGACTCCTCCCCCCGCTCCATAATACCGTTCCTGGGACACCAGTCCTCCTCCCTCACCCCACCCCATGCCACAGCAGACACCCTCTCCCAGTGACCCCACAACAACCGGTGAGGCGGGTGCACAGCGCGTTTATTGAGCTCATACACTTTCTGTCCTCGCCCCTTTCACCGACCGAGGACGGGTACCTCGGACTCCGGGCAACAATTCTCAATTTCCCGCCTATTCCCTGCGCAAGCGCAACAGGGAAGACACACTGGGCTTCCGCCTCGGCAGCAGGCATGCGCACAAGCAGCAGAGGAAGTTAGCAAGCCCGGCAGGGAAAACTGCCCAGCTACTGATGACGTCATGGAGGCGGGCACTAAAAGCGATTGGCTGGATTGAGTTTAGAAGGAAAAGGAAAGCTATCCTCTCCGTAGTACTTTTACAGGGAATAGGAGGGGTGAGAGCGGGTTGAGGGGGGCGCTTCCAGACCTCATGGAGCGCTGCACATTACCCCCCCCCCATGATTTCTGTACTGGCTCTGTGCGGCGGTGCCCCAGCCTGAGCCCCCAAGTCATCCTTGGAGGGGGAGGGGTCATCTGCCCCCAGCCAAGATGTTGCTTAAGACTGGAGGAGCAGCTCTTGCCTTGAACTTGGCCTGTGGTCAGTATCTCACAGGACCAGCAGTCACCTCTGAGTAGGGCCAGGAGTCCAGGCAATGGGGCATCCAGAGGCCCAGGACTCCCCATGCCAACCCTCTGCCAGCCATGTCCAGGGTCCCTTCCAGTCTCAGGCACTGAGGTCTAACTCGTGATGCTGGTAGATCTGTGTGGGGCCCTTGAAGCAAGCAGCGAAGAGGAAGCGTCTGCCGGCCATGGTGATATGGGCAAAGGCACGGGGGGCCACCAAGGCTGGGGGCCCCAGCTCCTGCAGTGGCTCCAGGAGCCCCCTGTCAGGCTCAAGGCGGAAGACCTGGCTGAAGGCGAAGTCGCTGCCCAGGATAGCCAGCTGGTCCCTGGCGATGAGCAGTGGCTGGAAGACGTGGGCACCACGAGAGGGAAGCTGCTGCAGCGGGCGAAACATGGAACCATCCCAGCGCATGACCTGCGGAGGGTGGCCGCTCATTAGGGCTGGGGTCCAAGAGGGCCAGGCCTGCCCGTCAGTGGTCCTCTAGGCTTTGGAGGTCTTGGAACAGCTTGGGAACAGAGGCCTGTAGGTCCCCAAACTCCCACAGCTTTCTTATCTTCATAAATGTCACCACCCAGCTGCTCAGGCCACCGACTTGGAGTCATTCTGAGCCCTTCTCTCTCCCTCACACCCCACATAGAATCAGTCAGCCCTGGAATCTGTCAGTTTCACCTACGGTGGTATTTATGTCTCTCATTTATTCTGGCCGCACTCCAGCCCAGCCACAGTCACCTCCGTCCTGGACCATCACACAGCCTCCTTCCTGGTCTTCCTGGTCTTCCTGGTCTCCCTGGTCTCCCTGCCCCTGTCCCTGTGCCCACAGTCTGCTCCCCATGCAGACACCCTGTGAACACCTGCGTCAGATCAGTGCCTTTTAGGCTCAGAGCCCTCCCCCTGGCTGTACCTCACTCCAGAGAGAGAGTGCTGGAGGGGGTGGGCCGTCAGCCCTGGGGCTTCAGGGTGTGATGGTTGTGATTAAATGTAGGTGCTGGGGTGTGTCGGAGTTTGGCGGTAGAATCTCGGGGCCAGTGTCAGTGTTGGGGGATGGGGAGGGGTTTAGGGTCAGCCAGCCTCGAGGGGTCACAGTCTTGGAGTCAGTGTTGGGGTGGGGTCAGAGCTGAAAGATCGGCACATTAGGAAGGTCAGCCCGTGAGGCGGGTCAGAGTTCAGAGGTCAGTGCGCAAGGTGGGGTCAGTGCTGAAAGGCCAGCCCTGAGTGGGAGTCCGCTGCTGCAGGTCAGGCCCGGCCTGTGCCTGCCCCACGGGACTGGGCTCAGCCTCACCATGGAGTCCCCGATGTAGCGTGTCAGGCACAGGAACACATCTCCGCTGGCCTGGAAGTGGCGTGTGGCATAGACGTCCTCGGCCTCGGGGATGTCTGTGCGCCTCTCGAAGCGGCCCCCAAACCAGTGGAAGAGCACGGGCCGCTGCGAGGCGGAGGCTAGCAGCAGATGGGGACGGCCGTCCAGCTCGAGGGCCTCCGCATCCGTGTCCCGGTGCCAGGCGTGCAGGCTCTGGCGCGGGTAGAAGCCGGGCCCGTCCCGGCACAGCAGCGTGGTGCTGCCCGCCTTGGAGGCGTCGGCCACCACGAAGCAGGGCTGCCCGTCCAGCCACAGGAGCTCGGCATCATTGGGCCGCAGCAGCCGCCGTGGAGCCAGGGCCTGCAGCGGGGCCAGGCGCAGGTCGGGGCCGGGCCGGGCCCACAGCTGCGAGCCTCCCCACAGGCGGGCGGCCAGCACAAAGAGGCGCGGGCCCAGCACCAGCGGCTTGCAGGACACCACCGAGGGCGCTGTGGGGAGTCAGGGAGCAGGGCGCCTGTCAGGCCAGCTGGGCAGGCTACCTGGCAGGCGGGAGGATGGGAGTGGGCTTACCAGACAGCTCTTCCTCCTGCCGGAAGCGCTGCAGGCTGTAGTCCCAGGTCAGGATCAGGCAGCGGCCGGCAAAGGGCTGTGCCAGGACGACGTGGGGCTCCCCTTGGTAGGAGAACGCCTCTACGCCCAGCGCCGACTCGCCGACCGTCTGGAACCAGGACAGCTCTGGGAGGGGGTGCAGCGGGGAGGGGAGAGAGTCAGGCAGGCCAGGGGCACCCCACGGGTCCTCATCACTGAGCCCCGGCTTGCACACCTCTGGGATGAGGACCACCACGGTGTTGACCTCACAGGGACATACAGTGGAATCTTTTTACCTATGGACGTATCAACTCACAACAACACGGCGGTACTCTATTTTCTAAGCTGCGTGGCCTCATCAAATAGTTGCTTAGAAGTAGCATATTTATTCATTCATTTAATTTCACAAGATCCCTGTGGGTTATGTTCTGTTATTATATCCACTTTATAGATGAGGAAACTGAGGCTAAGAGGCACAGGCAGCCAGCTGTCCAGCCAAATCCATCCTTCCCGTCTTCCAGGAGGTAGGATAGCAGCTGGGCACACAGCTGCCCAGCCAGAGGACACATGAGCCCAGCACTCCCCCTACGCTGCCCCCCGGCCTTGAGGTCCGGTGTGGCCATGACCAGACCAGGTTCCCAATGGAACAAGAGCAGAGTGATGGCTGTAGAGCTCGCCTTGCTTGCAGGAAGATGGCTCATCCTGGACTTGGCCCTTTCCCCTTCTCCTTGTGAACTGGCATATGGACGGGGCCACAGCTCGGTTTCAGCCGTGGAAAGCAGGATAACACCCAGGGGCTGTCCCACCCGCCTGGACTGCTCACCTCAGACCCTTCTGTTTTCTTTAATTCATGGTATTTACAGCCTCTTTGTTACAGCAACATAGCATTTTTGGTAATGGCGCACCCAGATTGCCCAGTGTGGTGGCGGTGGAGCTGGGTGGTGGACTCCAGTTTACAATACTTCACTCTACATGCCAGGCCCTACTTCTAGGGACCAGGGTTGAAGCAATGAACCAAACCACTAAGCATACCCATCCAAAGGGGATCTTTTAAAAACGGCCATCAAATCATGTCACTCCCTGCTCAAAACCCTCCATGGCTTCCCACAGCCCTCTGGATAAAGTCCGCCCTGTTCTCTGTGGCTTTCAAAGTCCTGCAGAGTGAGGCGCCTGCACCTTCCACCTCGTCTGTGTCCTTCCCTTCCTCACTCCCGCAAACCAGACGTGCCTCCCTTTGATCCTCATTCAGGACAAGCTCTGTGCTGCCTTGGGGGTCACTGCGCATGCTGGCCCCTTCCTCTGTACTCCACTTAGCTACATCCTCATCTAGTGCTATCTCTTCAGAGAAGCCTTCTCTGATGCCCCAGGTAAGGCAGGACCACCCCCTAAACTCTCTCATCACCCCCTGTGTTTATCACAATGTGTACCATACACTTATTGGTGCAATGTTTTATTTAATGTCTGTCTCCCCAGCCCCAGGACTGTGACCCCATGAGGCCAAGGCCAAGGCCCTTGGTCACCACAGTGTGCCCATCGCCTCTCACAGGGATGGGCACCGAGTGGACCTCGGTGACTGTTTGTTGAATAATGGAATGAAGAGTGACTAAGTTAAATTCCCTTGTTCTGTGAATCCCAAAGACCAAAAACATGTCTTACGCTTTGATGATGATGATGTTAGTAATGGTCTTCAGGTTTGAACTCAAATGTCCACTCCTTCCTGACCCTCCAGCTGTGCCTGGCCCCCGCTCTGGCTCTGGGCTCCCGTAGCTCCATGGTTTCCCTCCATCCCGGCCCTGACCCCTCTGTGCTGCCCCCATCCCAGCCCTGATCATTCTGGGCCATCCCTCTCTGCTTGCCTCTGGCTGTGGGCTCTGTGAGGGCAAGACCCAGGACTGGCTTCATCACTGCCGTGCTCTCTGCTTTGCCCAGTACCCATAAAGGTACCAAAATATATTTGTGGAAAAGCAAAATGATCATAGGAAGTATTTTTTAAATGGTCGATTTTATATCAATAACAACAAAGACGAGAATGAACATTTATGGGGGCCTCCCCTCCCAGGCCCTGAGCCAAGTACATCACTGAAGTCTCACAGCAGCCCTATGTCACTGTTTATTACCCCTATTTACAGATAAGAAAACTGAGGCTCAGGGAGGTGATGCTGCTTGCTCAGAAGACTCACAGCCAGGAAATGGCAGAGCAGGGAGGGAGGTGAGCCCCTCAGCCCTGGCAGCCGTTCCCCAATCTCCCACTTTCTTCCGGGAACACCTGCTGTCCCTCCCACCCCACCGGGAAAGCCCCCACCTATGGCTCTGCACTTGAACGTCTTGGGGTCGAGGTTGTGGAGCTGCATGTGGGCCAGGGCGGCGGGGCCGGCACAGGCCCCAGTCCCCACGCTGGCGTTCACGGTGGGTATCCACTGCAGCAGCCAGAGGACACGGCAGTCACACTGGAACGGGTTCCCGCGGAGGTCCCTGGGGCAAGAGGCCGGGGAGGGGCTGCGACCCGGATTCCACTCCCTGGGGGCCACGCTCCCCACCCGTCCCCAGGCAAGGTTTCAGGATAGGGCCCCCAAGTGGTGTGGAAAATATGTAGGAACCATCGCAGTCATACTCATTTGTGCCAACCAAGAGTGGGCACAGATGTCCCCTTCCCCCACCCAAGCATTCCCAAATCCCCCCACCCTCCCAGCCCCCTTGAGCCTCACACGTGGGTCAGGGTCTCCAGGCCTCGGAACAGGAATCTGGGGAGGGTCTCGAGATGGTTATTGGCCAGGCTTCTGGTGGGGGGAGAGAAGGAGAAACCATCAGCAGCTCCCAGGATACGCTGCGTGCCTGGGTGGCGGGTGCGGGGTGCCTGTCAGGGCGGGCTGGGGCGATGGAGGCACGCACAGGTGTGTGAGTGAGCGGAGTCCTCTGAGAGCGTTCTTAGAGATGGAGCCAATCTCATTGTCTTCGATAAAGCTGTGGAGGGAAGGCGGGGTCAGGGGGCGGCCCTTGGTTCCCTGCCGTGGCCCTGCAGTGCTTGGGGAACTCACCCCACGGAAGCCATAGGCCACTGGAATGTGCCGAATTCTCCCCCAACACCTTGCATAATCCCAGGGAAAACCTCCCAGGAACCTCTCCTCACCAAGGTCCCAGCCTACAGTTTCAGGACCCAAGAACCTGACCCTAGGGTCATTGCCAGCCTCATTGCCGTGAACACTGCCACCACCATCACCACCACTGCTGCCATGATCACCAACACCAGCACTAGCACCAATATTACCACCCATACCTCCACCATCATCCATTATGCCCAGTGCCTCTACCATCGTCATCAACCCCAGTACCAATAACTGCCGTCATCACCAACAATATACCATGTCACCACTGTCACCAATACCATCACCACCCATTCCCATCATCAATACCAACACCAACACCAGCACCATCATTACCAAACCCACACCAGCAACACTGATTAGCATCACCAAGAACACAGCCTTTGTGATCAATACCAAAACCATTGCCACCATTATCACAAGCTTCAGCACTAGCACCAGCACTGCCAACACCAGAAACATCACCTTCACCCCCAGCACTCACATCATCACCCACCAGCACCACTACTGCCACAATTTCCATACATACGAACATCTCCGCCATCACCACCAAACCCCATACCAACAACATTGCCATTACACCAACACCAACATCCTACCCAAAACCATCACCAACACCAACACCAATACCAATACAATAATTACCAGTGCCCAGAATACTGATAATTATCACTAACACCAACCCTTCAAACTTCATCATCCGTACCACCAATAGCACCATCACCGCTGGGTCCACCATTTTTATCAAAATCATCCCCACTCCACCATCCTCAATAATGCTACCACTTCCCTGTGAGCAGCTGCAACAGAATCACCACCACCACCATTATCATCACCACCAGCACCAGCACTAATGCTGGCATAGTCATACTGTCATCACCACCATTACCATCAGTACCACCATCACCATCTAACTCAGAATAGTTTCCTCTTAATTTGAAACACTTCCTTATCTCTGGCCTCCTGTAACCTCCCTGGGCTCCCGAAAGTCAGGTAGGACCCGAAACAGTCATGGGTCGTCCAGGCCTTTTGTGAATCTTGAAACAGAGAGGGCAGTTGAGCAGGAGCCCCAACCCCACTCAAGAGGCCCAGCCTCTTGCCCCCTCCAGGACGGCCCCTTGTCCAGACACTTCCTCCCCGGGGCAACAAGCCCCTATCTCCCCCACTCTAGGAGACACAGAGGGGCTCCTCCTTCCTCTCCCGGGCTCCCATCTCCTGGTCTCACTCACAGGTACTGCAGGTGGGACAGGCCCGCAAACGCATCGTCCTCGATCACGGAGAAGGAGTTGGATGTGAAGAGGCTGGCAAGGAAGTTAGAAAGAAATTTTTCCAGGGTTGCTGCTCCCTACCTGACACGTTAACCTTGCCCCCTCCCAACCCCAGCCCACGTGGGCACGGTCACACACACATACGCATGCAACGTGAGTATGTGCGTGACACGGATGCTTTCACGGACACGCACACACACGTATGTGTGTCCAAGCCTCCCCCACACGCATGTGCACGGACACCCCCTCCCTCAGGTGGTCGTCGCTAAGCCGGGCCCCACTCACAGCAGGTGCAGTGACGGTACCCTCAGGAAGCTGCCGGCCTTCAGCTGGGTGACTCCAGTCCTAACGAGTGAGCTGGGGATGTGGGCAATGGTGGGCGAGGAGAAAACCGCTCCAGTGTGCCAGTCCCATCCCAGAGCTGTCTCCTGTGTCCGGGGGTGGGGCGGAGGGGACCCTGGCATGCCACCTGACCCTGGGTGTGTGTATTTCCCCTACATCCCAGGGGAGACAGGCATTTGCCCTCCTCACTTGGCAAGGATCCTGGCAGCGCTCAGCCCACCCCACGGCTCTCCCTCCTCCCAGGCCCCGATGCTGCCCCTGCCCTTGGAATTTCCCTCGCGCTCCTTTCCAAATCCCAGCAGCCCCCTTTCAGGCCTCCCGACATCCTTTGCTGCCCCCCTCCCAAGATCCTGATGGGTCCCTGTTTCCTTGGGGAGCCAGCCCCTGGGGTCCCAGGACTCCCACCCCCAGCCTCAGGCTTCCGGAGGGCCTGACACTCACAGCGACAGCAGGGTCGGGGCGAAGCTCTCGGGCAGGTCCGGGGAGCCCTCACACAGGGCACTGTCTTTGGAGCAGGAGCAACCCAGAGGACACTTTCCCTTTGGGGGTCTCCAGGCCTCCCCCACGCCCACCGCAGCCAGCAGCAGCAGCAGCAGGATTCCTGCCCCTCCCATGCCCCCTGACCTCCGCCGAGGCACCGGCTTCTCTCTGCCCACCCAGCTTGGCCCAGGTCGCGGCCACTACATCTCCCACGCCAGGTGACCCTCCATGCCGCCAGCTGGCACGCTCTGCCCTGGCTTCTCTCTCTCCTCTTTCTGGGTCTCTCCTCAGTCTGTTTTTCTTCCTGTATCTCTTTGGTGTCTAATTTTCTGTTTATTTCTCTTTCCCTGTCTTTCTGTCTCTCTCCCTTTTTATACTTCTGACTCCGTGAGTTAGTCTGCTTCCCACTCTCTATCTCTGTCTCTCTATTTCTATCTGAATTGTCTCTCTGTCTCTGTTTCTCTTTTTCTCTTTCTGTCTGGCTCCTTCTGTCTGTTGGCCTCTCTTTCTGTGTGTGTCTGAGTGTGTGTGTGTGTGTCTCCCTCTGTCTGGTGTCTTTATTTCTGTCTCCCTACCCCCCCTTTCCAGCTCCCTGGAAGTTTCTTCCCCTCCTCCCACGTCCCTTCTCCCAGGAGGTTTGGGAAAGGGACTCGCTGGGTGCTCCAGGCAAAGCAGGGCAAGGAGGAGGGGGTCAGAGGCCATAGGAAGAGCAGCCCTGGGGAAGGGGCCAGAGGGCCCCATGGGAGGGGAGGGGCCACGGAGGGTTGGAGCTGCCCTGGCTCCTCCTGGCCAGCCCCCTCCCCAGATTCCCCACTCCACCCCACTCACGGAGTGTGAGGAGGGTGTCACCAGCGTGGGGGCCGGATGGCTCTGCAGGCAGGAGGGGGGTGGGAGGAGAGACCACTAAGGGCTGGAGCCGCGGTGGCCACTCCCAGCCAGCCCCCTCCCCTGGTCCCAGTAGGGTTGGGTGGGCGCTGGCACCCAGGCTTGAAGGGACCAGCTCAAGTCCAGCTGCTCCCTCTGGTGGCGACACTCAGCAGGGCAGCCGCCCTGCCCCAAACCCACAACCTCTCTTGCCCGAAATTAACTCCTTGAGTACCCACCACTCACTTAGGGGTAGGGAGCCAACCCAAGGAAAAAAGGATGATAATGATGCCACCCGTTTCTTCAGCACTGACTCTGTACCACGCCATGTCCTACAAGTTCATCTATTAGCTCGTGCTGACCTCACTACAGCCCTCCGAGGCTGATGCTATCATATGGCTCTTTTGCAGATGGAAATACTGAAGAGAGGGGTCAAGTCATTTGAGATCTAGGTTATCTAGCTGGGGCAGAGCCAGGACTCAAGCCCAGGCAGCTGGCTGCACAGCCTCCCAGTATGATTTTGCATTCCTCCTTTGGAGATCAGAACCCATGGGTATTGGCTGTTTTCATTTGGACTAAGCTTTTAGCAGTTTGGATAGATTCTGTTCATTAAATAAGAAAAATAAATAAATGATATTGCCCAATCTGAAGTAGTAGTAATAATACTCACTGAGCCCTTACTATGCATCAGTCTTGACATGAATTTACTCAGTCCTCACAACAACCCCTTGAGATGGGTAGTATTATTAACCCCCACTTTACAGATGGGAAAACTAAGGCATGGGGAGAACACACAGCCTCTCTTGGCACTGCTGCACACACCCAGAACACTTGGAGGACAAGGGGCCTAACAGCACCAGCTACGGGTCACCGGTCACGAAGCAGGGCACGGGGTAGGCCTGGCACACGGGCTAGTCGGGGCTTTGGAGGGCACCGGGCAAAACTGCGGGCAGGTGAGGCCCAGGCAGCGTTGGGTCAGCTTCGGGTCGGCATACTCAGGACTGTTCCACTAACGCCTTTTACAGAAAAGTAGAAATGTGTGTCTTACTGGTAAAGCATAAATTATTAAACTTGAATATTTTTTAAAGGTATTAAAAGTGACCTCCCCTTGACACCAGGTGGGGTCACTCAGATCTGGGTCCCTGATCCTCAGTTTGCCCATCTGTCAAATGGGGCAATCGTGTCACCCACTTCTCAGATGTGTAGAGAATTCCTCCTCTATCCGAGAGGATAGAGAGTGTTCAGAGCAGGGTGGGCACCTCACAGCTTGGGGTGGATTCTGGACCCAAGTGCTTGTCCTGCACCTGAACATCTCTGTGATTTGAGCAAGGCCCTTCAGGTCTCTGTTACCTCAGCCTTAAAGCAGGGATGATAAACTTCTTTACAGGGTCTTTGAAAAAGATAGATAAAGAGCTTAGGGCCAGGGACACCGAGGGGAGACAGATGGGCCTAAATCCATACTCACAGAGTGTTCAGCCCAGCAGGGTTCTCCCTCCTGTTTATGATAAGAATGACAAGGATGATGATGGTGACAGCTTACTTTTTTTTTTTTTTTTGATCACTTACTGTGTGCCAGGCTTTGTTCTCAATATTTTCCATGGATCATTTCAGATAATCATCCCGACCTCCCTCTGAGTTGAATAGTATTATCATCTCCATTTTACAGAAGGAGAAACTGAGCCACAGAGAGGTTAAGTCATTGACCCATCACCCAGCCCGAAAGTGGCTGGGCCTCTCCACTCTGGAGCAGCTGGCCCTGTGAGGGGAGGGAGGCCAGCACTGGCTAGAGCTAGCCAGGTGCCCCCCTCCCTGCTGGCCCCCCTTGCCCCTCTGTCACCCCTCCCCAGGGCTACATAAATATTAGGGTTATCATTAACCAGGGACTGCTGGTGACTCTGGGGTATAGGGCCACAAGGGGCAGAGGCTCATGAGGGAGACTTTTGAAGCTGCCGGGGTCCTCTGAGACCATGTGCACATGCGCGCTCGCGTGCGTGTGTGTGTCAGGGCCACCTGTGCCTGGGTGTGAGCTCGTCTACCTGCTCCTGATCTGTGTCCTGCAGAGTGTGGTATCTGGGCCCAGGTCCCTTTCAGGTGGGGGCAGTTTCCGTCCTTAACCACCAGAGGGACCTTGGGAGAATTATCTCCACTTTGCTAAACCTTGGTTTGCAGATATCTAAAATGGAGTTAATGATAAGACTACGTCAGGGGAACTTCCCTGGTGGTACAGTGCTTAAGACTCTGAGCTCCCAATGCAGGGGGCCCAGATTCAACCCTTGGTCAGGGAACTAGATCCCACATGCATGCCGCAACTAAGAGTTCGTATGCCACAACTAAGGAGCCCACGTGCCACAACTAAGGAGCTCTTGAGCTGCAACTAAGACCCAGCGCAACCAAATAAATAAGTAAATAAATATTAAAAAAAAAAGACAATGTCAGATTCAGAGACCTCTGAGCCTGGCCCAGGGTGATACGTATTACCTTAGTGATTTCTTCATTTTGTAGGGTGGGAAACCAAGGCACAGAGAGGTCTCTTGGGCTGCTCGAGCTCTCACAACTAGGAATGGCAGAGCCCAGAGCTGATCCCCCTTTACTCTGTCACCAGTGCCTGGTAACCTGGCCCGCCCATGAGGACGCCAGGTGTGTTGTCCTGCAGGGGGTTTTAGGGATCACATGAGCTCAGGGACGGGGAGGTTCTGGGCTAAACACATCAGCGTACATTTGGTGGTGTCTCCAAGTGTGTGAACACAGAGCGTAGGCCTGTATGTCTGTGACTGTGTGACCAGCTGTGTGCCTGTTTGCTGGTGCATGAGGATGCGTGTGTGTGTGTGTGTGTGTGTGTGTTTATGGTTATGAAACCACAGCATGGTTGGTTGTATGCCTGTGTCCTTGACCGTGTTTCTGCTTCTCCATGAGCCCACATAAATGTGTGTGTGTGTCTGTGTACAAATGTACACAGTTTGTGTGCCTTCACATGCCTGAGATTGTGTAGGAGTGCTGGCTGTGGCGGTGCCTTTGAATGTATTTATGTTTAGTGTGCATGTGTTGGTGTGTTTCTGTACAGACATTTGTCAGTATTGTCCTCGCAAGAGTGTGTATCTTTGTGACCATTTGTAAGAGTGCACAGTTGTGTGGTTGTGTCTTTGTGCCTCTATACAGGCATCCATCTCACTGAACACGTGTGTGTTTTGTGTGTATACAAATGTGTTTGTCTTAGTGTTTTGTGACTGTTGTAAGAAGTGCTGGTGAGTGTCTTTGGGTTTCTCGATGGATGTGTTATTCTGAATTTGTATGTATGTACATGCATGTATTTGTCTTGTTTTGTGCCTGTTTATCCAGGTCTTTGGGTTTCTGTGTGTGTGTGTGGGTGTGGTGTGGTGTGGTGTGTACCCCTGGGGGACCTCACAGTCAGTAGAAGACAACCTACATACACTGAATGTATATGTAGGGCTGAAATGCCCTCCAAACAACCCTGTGGTGCTGACAAGGGCCCCGCAGGACCCTGGGGTCAGGGGTCAGTGGACTCCTAGGCGCTCAGGCCAGGTGAACTTAAGCCCAGGCTGGGACCAATTCCCAGGGAGCAGCGTGGAAAATCATTGACACCCACCCTGCCCCCCCAGCTCAGAAGCCCTCTGAAGTGTGCCCGAGGCTCATGTGTGAGCGTATGTGTGTGTGTGTTTGTGCGCCTGTAATACAGTCCTCCCTGCCGGCACCTCCTCTCCCCAGCTTTCCCCACGGCTGGCTGCCTACGATTCCTCCCTCTGAGCTGAGAGAGTTAACCTAGCGGGCCAGGGCGGTCTGGGCTGGGGGCCGCCCCCTGGCCCCCCTCCAGCCCGGCTCCAGTTACAGCTGCCGGTTGCGGAGGGTAGGGGTGGGGTTGGGCGGGGAGGGGAGACCGCTGAGGGCAGCGCGGCCAGCTCTGGGCCAGGGGGTCCAAAGTGCTCGGCCCCAGGGCACAGCCGGACGCTTGGGGCCTTCTTTCGGCAGGGGACAGCCTGACTGGGGTGAGCGTCCCCTGCCCCTCCCCTCCAGGCCTCACCCCTGGCCTGGCTGGGCCGCCTATTTTGGGAACAGGAGTGGCTTCCCAGGCAGGCCAGACCCAAGAGGAAGAGAGTGTGGTTGGGACGTTGGGGTTCTCCCAGGGGTGGGAGTGTGGGTGCAACTCCTCCCTGCTCCTGCCGTGGCACGTGCACCCTGGCTGGGTGTGGGTTTTGGACACTCACGTGTGTAGGGTGTAGGTTGGGTTGCGTCATTGTTTGGGGGTGCAGGAGGCCCAGATGAGGAGTAACGTGTGCCTGGGTCTCCACCCCATGTCCTGCTCCAACCAGAAGTTTGGGGAGTGGGCGTTGTCTCCATTCCAGCCCCACTGTGTGTGTGTGCGCGTGTGTGCATGTGTGCGCGCGTGTGCATGTGTGCGCGCGTTCCTGCCCCTGGCATCTGTCTTCTATCTCTCAGCCCCGCTGGCCTGGGCCTCATGTCACTCGCCTGGCGTTGTCCGTTCATGAAAGATGTCACCCAGAGGCAGGCAAAGGGGACGTTTTCCCTATTCTCATCTCTTTCAGGAGAGGAGAAGGTGTGGCCTTTCCCACGGGGGCAGCCCATGGCAATGTGGCAGCCCAGCCTCACCCGGGCAGGGTTGTGCATGACCCCCAAGGGGGGGGAGGAAGGCTGTTGCCATGGTGGCCTGTGCGAGGCAAATTCCTCCAGGGTGAAGTGGGAGATATTTATACCCAGGGTCAGGCAGAGAGCGGGCCAGCGGCTGAGGGCAGGAGAGCTGGGATATTACGGACACGGCGAGGCCGTGGTGTGCGGGCAGGTGGGCCCTTGGGCAGGTCCGGGCTGTCTCATCCCTGGCAGTGTGTCTGTCTCTCCACCTGGGTGGGGCGAGGCGTCCTGCTCTCCCCCGCCAGGGTAGGCGTGGGGAATCTGCGGCCTGCTGTGGGGACGGCCCTGGCCTGCGGGAGGTCCCTGTGGACTGTGTGTGTCTCACCCCTGTCCTTGCTGCTCTGTGACCCCCACCGTGTGGGTTGTTTTGGTGATGCTGTGTCCCGGTGAAGCAGGAGGGTGCCTCTGTTTCTCAGGGTGACCAAGCTGGATGATGGACGCTTTTGAAATTAACTCCCTGGACTGTCTCTGACTTAACAGAGACAGTCCCCTGAAGAGAGTTCAGGCCCCAAAGGTGGGGGAACGAGGGTACAGATGTCCTGACCCTTGGTGTCCCCCAGGACAATGGCATCTCTCAGCCACATCTTGGTTCTTTGTGTGGGTCTCCTCGCCATGGTCAACGCAGGTGAGTCCGGGGAAGGCAGTCCCACTACCCACTTCAGCCCCAAGGGTGGCAAGGGTAGGGGAAACCCTGCAAGAGAACCAAGTTGGAGACTCCAATCTGAACTGAGTCAGTTGAGGCACCAGGAAATTGGGGTCTCACGTGGGGTCCAGTCACAGGCTGGTATCTGGGGGAGGGGAGAGGATGCCCCAGGTCAGGCAAAGGTGGAGGGCGGGATGGAGGCCTGTGAATGACGGAATCAGAGACAACCTGTAATGAGACGGAGAGCCGAGGCAGTTAGGTGCTGCCCCACCCAGGACAGTGCAGCGGGGCAGCTAAGACCCGGAGAGGGTAGGCAGCCTGCTCAGGGTCCAACAGTCCCCAGACTCTCGGCCCAGGAATGTAAAACCCCCAAAGGGTCTCGTTATGCCCCTCCTTGTCCAGGATCCCAGGAAGCACCCGACCCTGATTTCTTTCTCTCTTTCCAGAAGCGCCACAGGAACACGACCCATTCACTTATGGTGAGGGCGGGAGGGGCACCTTTCTTTGGGAGTTAGGGGGTGCTGGGCTGGGTTAGTCTGTCCTCTCCTCATTCCTCCCCTCCCCCCACCTCTCTCTGTTTCTGTCTCCATCTATCTCTAGACTCTCAGTGTTTTATGTCTCTGTCATTCTCATTCTCTCTCTTTCTCTTGATCTGGCTCTCCAACTCTTTCTGTCTTGATCTCCCTCTGTCTCTGTCTCTCTGTTGGTCTCTGTCTATTTCATCCCTCTCTGTATCTCTGATTCTTTCTCCTTTTACCTCTTAGTATCTTATAGCTCATCCTCTGCTGCCACCTGCCTTTCTCCTCTCCCTGATCCTCTCCATCATCCTTCACTGCTCCCTTGTTTCCTCCCTCCTCCTTGCCTTGCCCACCTCCTCCCCTCCCTTTTCTTTACATCCTCTCTTCTCCCTGATCCCCCTTCTCCCACATCTCTCCGTCCTCCTCTCATTGATCTCCTTTCCTCTTCCCCATCCTTCCTCCTTGCCCCTTCCTTCCCATTCTGCCCCTCTACTATCCTTCCTCCTCCCCTCCCTGCATTCACGCTCCTCCTTGCTGCCCACAGACTACCAATCCCTGCGGATCGGAGGCCTCATCATCGCCGGGATCCTTTTCATCCTGGGCATACTCATCATCTTGAGTGAGTACCCCTACCCTGACTCCAGCCGCGAATCTGCGGGTGTCTGTCCCAACCCCGTCCAGTCCCCGCTCCGCTTCCAACCCCGCCCCTATCCGAGCCCTTGGCCCCGCCCTTATTTCTGTCCCCGGCCCCGCCCTCGGCTCCGCCCCTGTTTATGCCCCTCCCCTATCGCAGCCCTAGGCCACGCCCCTTCTACTCCGCCCTCGGACCTGCCCCCGTTTCTATCACCGCCCCCGGGCCCACCCCGTTTACGTTCCCGCCCTCGGCCCCGCCCCTGTTTCTGCCCCTCCCCTTTCCCAGCCCTAGGCTCCGCCCTGCCCCTTCTACTCCCCCCTCGGG
Source organism: Balaenoptera physalus (assembly GCF_965194825.1). Taxonomy (NCBI): domain Eukaryota; kingdom Metazoa; phylum Chordata; class Mammalia; order Artiodactyla; family Balaenopteridae; genus Balaenoptera; species Balaenoptera physalus. The sequence goes on along the minus strand of NC_138900.1, from coordinate 17,094,554 downwards.
CCCGCTGCGTCTCTACTGCAGGCCCAGCACCCCCCTGTTCCTGCCCCACCCTTATCCCCCCGCTGCTCCAGCCCTGGCGAGCGCGAGCTCTGGCTCGCTGTGCCGCATAGAGCGGAATCTCAGTGCACTCCTCCCCACGCCCCCACCCACAGGCAGAAGATGCCGGTGCAAATTCAACCAGCAGCAGAGGTAAGAAGCCTCTCTGGGCCCTCACTCACCTACTCCCGCTCTGAAGGAGCATTGGGGGTGAGGCCGGAAGTCCACTCAATCCAGAGCCAGAGAGACGCCTCGGCAAATATGTATCAAGCACCTACTACGTGCCCAGCCCCAAGCCAGGCCTTGGGACCAAGCCAGGAATTAACTGCCCTCCCTGCCTGGCTGAGCTTCCAGCCCAGTGGGGGCGGTGGTGATGGGCTCCAACAGACCCACAAATATAAAATCACGAAGCACGATAAGTGCTGTGAAAGAAAGAGCCGCGGCGAAATGAGATCACCTCACTTGGCGGCCCAGTTTAGCTCAGAGTCCTGTTTCTAGCTCTTTGATTCATCCTCAAATAAAAATGTAAAGCCCAGGCGATGTATGAACACCTTGTCGGTATTAAGATACTTGTAGATGTTATTATAAATAAAGGTAGTATTTATTGGGTGTGTCCCACGTGCAGGATGCTGTTTCATTATGTGTTATTTACGCCTCACACCATATCTATAAGGTAGGTGCTGTTATTAACCTCATTTTACAGATGAGGAAACCGAGGCACAGGAAGGTGGTCACACGCCCCAGATCGCTCAACTGCAAGATGAAAGCTCTGGGTTTCTAACCTAGGCCGTCTCCAGGCAATCTGCCCTCAAGTCGCTTTGGCTATAGCTCCTCTTCCAAATTCTAGTTCCTTCTTCAGCACTCGGGGAGGTACTCGCTGTTACCGGCTTGGAGCGCCTCCCGCCAAACACTTAAACTGCTCCTGGGTGCACTGGATTCTCTGGCGGCCCGGAACCTGCTCCTCGCCCATCTCTGGGTCTCAGAACACAAGTCTGTGAAATGGGGGCTGCACTGGGGTTTCCCGGGTGTAGCTGCCTCTCTCCTTTTCCATCCCCAATTCCTTCTGCATCTCCTTTCTCAGGACTGGGGAACCTGATGAAGAGGAGGGAACTTTCCGCAGCTCAATCCGCCGTGAGTTTGGGGAGACTTCGGGTGTTTGGGGATGCGGGCTGGTTCCAAGAACCCCTTTCCTGGTCCTCCGTGGGCGCGTGGAGCTGGGGGCTTGATCTGAAGCCCGAGGTCGGGGAGTTGCCCTGCTGTGCTCCCACCTTCCAGAGGAGCTGGGGTGCCCCTCCTGCTACCCGAACTCTATGTGTTCCCCCTTAGGTCTGTCCACCCGCAGGCGGTAGAGACACCTGGTGCGATGGAACCCAGCCAGGTCCTGCAGCTCTGACTAGGCTGGAGGAGGGAGGGGGGAGGAGGAGGGGGCGAAGGGCTGGGATAGGGGGCTTGGAGGGCTCTCCTGCCTCTTACCCTTTTCACCCACACAGAATTCCCCTGGCACCTGACGCCTCCCACCCACCTTCCGCGCGCCCACCTCCATCTGGACTGTCCTCTTCCCCAGCCCTGCCCCCACAGACTCCTCTCTGCCGCTCAGATTTCCAATAAAACGTGCTTTTCTGTCTTGACAGAGCGGTGTGGATCTGTCAGTCCCTTCGCGCGGAAAGCCTGGGCGCCCCCTTGGCCCCGGCAGAGGGCGCCCCCACCCTTGGGGAAAGGGCGGGGACGTCGGCAGTGGGCGGGGGCGGGGGCGGGGGTGGCCGGGACGGGGGCGGGCTCTCCGGGCCCCCATTGGCTACGGCCCCCTCCACACCAGGGCTCCCCCCATCTCCCCCCGACAACAGTCCGTCCCGGTTCCAGCTGCTGCAGCCGCTCCTTCACCACCTCGGCATCCAGCCGCCCCCTGCTCCGGCTTGGCATGGCGACCCCGACCCAGGTCCCCACAAAGGGTGAGCGTCGCCTGGGGAGAGGGCTCAGGGGGGCTCCGGGATCTTAGAGCTTAGGAGAGAGGATCTGGGGAGATTCCAGTACTGGAAGGGGAGGGGAATGGGGAAGGAGATGTCCCTTCCTACCATGGGCGGAGGCCCCTGCAGTGCACCCCTTGGCACCCCTCCAGGCCTCTTGGACACCCTCTCCCGGTGGTGTCGTTCCTGTGCGGGACCCGTGGTTGGAGAGCGGCAGTCCCGGGAGAAAGGATGTTCGGACCGGTAGCTATAGCAACCGGGTGGCTGGTCCAGCACAGCGGTGGTAGTGGCCTCGAAGAGATGGGCTCCGAAGGTGGGAGCGGGTAGATCTGCAGCCACGGAGGTTCTCGCAGATATCAGGGTCTCTGCGGAGGGTAAGGGGAGGGGGTCCATATGCCTGTTTTTTTCTAGTGCTGGCACCTACGGTGGGTGTTTCCTGAAATCTCTGACAGGCAGGTTCAGTGGGAAGCAGGGAGAAAGAGGGAAAGATAGGAGCTGGAGGAAGTGAGAGAGAGACGGAGAGAGACAGAGAGAGCAAGAGAGAGGGAGACCGAAAGGAATATAGAAAGAGACTGACAGAGAGCCTGAAAGAGATAGAGACTGAGAGATAGAGGGACTGAGGCAACTATGGAGAGGGAGGCATAAAGACACAGAGGGGGAGAGAGAGATAGATGGACCCACAGCATGAGAGGGAAATGGAAAAGAGAAGGGGGGGTTGGCACAGGGTGGGGCCCGTACCACTGCAGTGAGCCCCCATGGGCAGGGATGGGTGTCAGGACCCTCCTTCCCAGCCCACATTCGGGGTGTTGTCTGGTCCGAAAGGTGCACTTGGGTGTGCACACAGATGCCCTCCCCACCTCCATCGCCCACATGGAGATTTACATTTCACACCATTAGCCCAATTATGCACCCGCCCCAACAGCCCCCTTTCTTGCGCCTACTTCTGCAGAGGAGCAAGGGGAGGGATGCTTCCATGGTGGGGGAGAGGTGGGTGAGGGAGGGTCCCCAGCGCTGAGAGCAGGGCCAGGGGAGAGGCCAGCGGTGCTGAGGAACCTCTGGCAAGTGAAGGGAACCCCAATTGCACTCTGATCTCTCCTTCCCTGCCCGCTTTCCCGGCAGGTGGGGGCTGCTGCACTGAGCCATATCTGCAGAATTTGAAGCAGGGCGGGGGGTGGGGGTGGGGGGGCGGCTGCAGAGGCTGGAAGCCACCCTAGGGAGAGGGGGCAGGGCTGAGGCAGCAAGCCTGGAGGGAGCCTAGTGCTTCCTTTCGCGGAGATGGTGGTTAGCAGGATCAATGGCAGCAGACGGGCAGAGGTGGGAGGACAGATGCCCCCGCCTCCCCACACCCTTTCTCCAGTCACAGCAGGAGAGGGGATCACAGGTCTTGGGGAACCCCGGGGGAGGAAGTGCATGTTGCCTGTTGCAAACCACTTAATGAAATTAATTAATTAATGAATAGATTGTTTGGGGGCGGGGGATGGCTCCCGCATCCCCCCATCCCCCACCCCATCAGAGAGCAGGAGGGTGTGTTGGGGACAAACAGAAATAAGATGCAGGAGCACAGCTGGGCCTGGGTCCCTATCCCTAAGAAGGACCCTCAGCTTGGCCAGAAGCCAGTCCTGCAGAGGCAACAATAGGAGGTACAAAGGGAGCAGAGGCAGTCAAGGTTGGCCCCAGAGTTAGAAACCCAACCCCCAAGTTCCACACAGGACCCTATCCAGCCTGGGGTACCCAGACCCATCACCTCTCTTCACCTCTCAAGATGCCCCAGTTGCCATAGTAACCACCTCCTTCCTGATGTCTCCTTGGCAACTGGCCAGGAGTGGTGCACATTCCTTCTCCTGCCTCCTGACTCCACCCTTAGCTCAGCCTCGTCCTGAGGACCCAGATTGCTGGGGCAGCAGAGACCAGAAAAGGAACTTCTGCATGGAGCAAGGAGCATCCAGGGAGGAACCAAAGAGGATTCTGGGGCAGGCGCTCACCCACTGGGCTTCTCTGATGGTTTGGGGAGGCAGGATGTGTGGAAACACAGGAGACAAAAGCAGGATAATTCAACTGCTCCACTTCTGATGCAGTCTCCCTGCAGCCTAGCAGGAGTTCATTCATTCATTCATCCATTCATTCATTCATTCTAGAAAACTTCTTTGAAAAACTTTATAAATGCCAGGATTAACAGTAGAGATGAATCAAATAAATTTACTCTCCATCTGGTGGGGGAGCTAAGACAGAGCACAGATGACTCTAAAATAATGTTTCCCCATCTTGATGCTTATGAATACCACCTTCATGATTTTTGCCCTGTCCAAATGTTCCCCACAATGATATTTATTTAACATTTTCCCTCCAAAGAATTAACTTTTAAAAAACTTTGTTAGCTTTATTTTATACTGCCACCACAATGGAAAATCAGGATTTTTTTTTTTTTTGGTCTTACATTGAAGGCAAGTATTAAAATGATCTTAAACAAGTGACTTCACTTTTCTGAGCCTCAGTGTTCCTCTTTTGTGGAATGAGAATGAAGATAGCGCCTATATCAGAGAGCTGCTGTGAAGATTAAGTGTGTTAATATCTGTAAAGTGCTTAGAAAAGAGCCTGGCATGGACTCAGTGCCATCAAATGCTGCTTAGATAAATAAAGGAGAAAAGCCAATAACGTCATAACAGTCTATTTAGGTATTGTTGCCTGCTGAAGGCCCTGAACACAAGGCCTGTTTTATCTTGGGAGATTAACAAGGGTTGGAAGGTGTAGAGTCACATCAGCTCCTATTTAAGACTTGCTCTTTGAAGATTGAACAGGGAACTGAGAAGGGTGAACTTACACACTGTGAATCAGTGCTAATCAGGGTCTTGCCTGGGTGCCACCTGCATGAGTCAGTCTAAACTAGAGTATGCTGTGGTGACAAATAGTACCAAAAATCTCAGTGGCTTCTCACAATGAAGGTAGATTTCTCATTTAGACTATACGGCCACCACAGGTCAACTGGGGGGTCTCTACTCATCAAAGAAAACTGGAGAAGCCACGATCTTGAACATTCATATCACCAGGCCAAAGGCAAAAGAGAGCTCTTGCGTGGGCACTTAAATGCTGCAGACTGGACTTACAGTTCATTGGCCTGAATTAGTCATCTGTCCCCCTTCCCAACCTCAAGGTAGCCATCCTTCCTGAGCCTGGATAGGGGAAGAACATTAATGACAACATCTGGCATCGCCCTGGCACTCCTGATACCCCACCCCCACCCCCGCTCCCCTAGTGGTGCATGTTTTGCAGAATTGTGCTCTAATCAAGGCAGAGTGTACTAAAAGCTGTCAGAGGAATTAGGGAAGCATCAGGATGGGTTTCTTGAACGAGAAGGATGTTCTGAGCTCTCCTGAAGGGGAATAGAGTTTGAGACAGGGAGGTGGGCGTTGGGGAAAAGTAAATCCACAGACACACAGACACACACAAGTTTTATCCACCTGTTAACATTTATGAAATCAGAGTGAGTCTTCCAATGGTTGAGTATGTTTTATGTGGTACAGCTACATACATATGTGTGCATATACACACACACTGGGAAAGTTATTACAGAGTCAATTTTGAATCTTTAAATTGATGTCTGAGAAATAAGTAATATAGGATATATATAATATAGTATGATATAATATAATAAATATAATATAATATAAAATTTTGGACAGCTGTGCTCTGCTGGATTTGGTGGCAGGAGCAAGTGGATGAGAGCAGTAGCCACAGTGTCTGCCTTTTGGAGCTCTCAGATGGCTGAGAAGTTTCAGGGAGTGTTCAGGGGAAGCCGATACACTCAGCAGTCCACTCAGCAGTGGGATTGGAGTCTCAGCATCGTATGCAAATGGGAGTATATATGTGTATTTCAGGAAATGAGTCCATGCTTGCATTAGACTTCTACAGGGGGCTAGGACCAGGACCGCCATGTATGGTTAGGTAGGTTGTGCACTGTACAAGGGAAGGTATCAACCAATAGAATGAGTGGGGGCTGGAATCCAGCCTATGCTCCTCTCTTTAAGTATTGTGTCTGGCCATGAGGCGACATCATCCAGAGCAAGAGGTCTCATTATCTGATTCCTACACAGAAACCACTGGACCAGTGGCCCCATCAGGATCCTCAAAAATGTTAAGAAGCTCATTGCTGAAATTTTTTTCCCCTCTCTCTCTTTCTCTGCCTTCTTGCCACAGTTCCTCAGGAACCTGACCCATTTTACTACGGTGAGTGGCAGATTCTGTGATGAGGGTACCCTGGGGCTGGATGGAGGGGTGGCTGTAGATCTCCATGGGTCACTGCTGAAGTGGCTTCAGCTATGGCTACATGCTACGTGCTGGCCCACTGACCATGTGACCATGTGGATATAATTCACATCAGCTGGGCTCATGGAGGGTCGAGTCAGACTTGGGGAGGGGGTACTCTCTATGGACCCTCTTCAGGCTTCACCAGCACTCTGGGCTGGTGCACTGGCGTCGTCAGAGAAGCAAACAACTCTGACACCAGGCTGTCGGGATTTGAATCCTGGCTTATCCACTCACTAGCTGTGTGGCCTTGAGCAAGGAACTTTACCTCTCTGGGCCCTTCTGTAAATAAAGAATAGTAATGGTTCCCACCTATAAGGACTGTGGAAAAGAGTTACTCGGATGATATCATTAAATCTTCCCCACAGCACTGAAGCTCAAAAAATTACTCCAGGTCTAGCAGAACTGACCCCAGTTCCCCCTCTAAATACCCTCCTACCCTCTCCCATTGCTCACTCATACTGCTTCTCCATACGCCAAGTTCTTTCCTGCCTCAGGGTCTTTGCACCTACTGTTCCCTCTGCCAGAATACTCTTCCTCTAGCTCTCCACACAGCTCCTTTTTCTTCTTCAGGCCTCAGATCAAATAATGACTGTCTACTAGGAGAGGCCCTCCTGACTCCCCAGCAAGAGGGGCTACACCCACATCTAGCCATGGTCACATGACTGAGTTTTTTGGTTTTCTTTTGTCTATCACAATATGAATGACAACTCCCCGAGGGCAGGGGCCTGGGCTGCTGCTGGTACGGAGTGGATGCTTTATAAATTAATATTTCGATAAATGTTTACTACGGCATACTAGACAAGAATAATTCTTATGAAGGAAAATAAAAGAAAGAATGAGATTAGGAAATGTTGAGGAGAGCATGGAAAATTCTAAATGAGACAGCCAGAGAATGTGTCACTAACATTTGAATAAAGCCCAGAAGTTGGTAAGGGAGGGATATTTGGGGGAGGAGCTTTCAGGCAGAGGGCCCAGCAAGTGCAAAAGCCCTGAGGTAGGACCATGCCTGATAGGCTCCAGGAACTGCAGGGAGGCTGGTGTGCTTGGAGTAGGGGATTGAGGAGGAGAGTGGAGTGGGATGAGGTCTGAGAAGGGATAGGAATGAGATGGTACAGGGCCTCATGGGCTGTGGGGAGGACTTTGGCTTTTCCTTGCAATGCAGTGGAAGTGGAAGTTGGAGCGGGTGGAGTGGTGTGCTCTGAACTCAGGAAGACCCTGATCAGACTCAGGTGTTAACAGGATCCCTATGGCTGGAGGGTTGAGTAGGGGGATGGGTGACAGAGAGACCACAGAGAAGGTTGTTTGCTGAAAAATATACATATATATATATGCAGTAGAGGAAGGTCATATGTATATCTATATCTACGGCCAAAGAATCCAGAGAAGGGTAAAGAGGAGAGGTTAAGGGGAGCGCCCAATGCCCAAGGCCATGCACTTGATCCTCACGTTGACCCACTGGAGGAGCCTGCAGCCTTGAACCCAGGCCAAGTCTCCAGGGGAGCTGAGGTGCTGCCCCCACTTTGATGTCCTCCAATATCTTCCCCAGACTATGATACTGTCCAGACCGTGGGCATGACTCTGGCTACCATATTGTTCCTGCTGGGCATCCTCATCATCATCAGTAAGTGTGACCCCTTCCTGGGCTCCAAAGCCCCGAGCACCTACAGTTCCCCTGCTGGCTTTTGTCCAGACCCTTATGTCCTCTCTCCTTGTTCTGTTCTGTCTCTATCCTAACAGGCAAGAAGGTGAAGTGCAGGAAGGCGGACTCCAGGTCTGAGAGGTCCGGCAGCAGTGGGGAGAGACGGGGAGGGATGGGAGCAGCCTGGGGCGCAGGGGTGCTGCCAAACAAAAGGGGCCCCAGGGCCTGCCAGGTGTTTCCCAGAAAGCCTGCGCAATTGAGCCTCTTTATACTTTTCTCTCTCATCTTTGCTTCCACAGCCCAACATGCAAATCCTGTAAGTCGGAGCTTCCCTCCTCAGGTGAGGGTGTGAAAGGGTGTAGTTCTGGGAAGATGGGTGGGGGCAGGCAGGGGAGTCAGAGGGGAAACTGCACTGGATGCCCCTAAGAATGGGGCCACCAACGATGGAGCTGAGATCCTGCAGATCAAACATGGTAAAACATGAAGTTAGCGGGATGTGAAATGTCCTAAAGAGTCCTTGAAACTGCCCAGAAACAAGTACCTAATCTCATAAAAGCAAGGATGAACTAATTCCCCAGATGAGAAAGCCACAGCCTGTGGAGAGAGGGGTCCACATGGGAGAAGGATGTTGGCAGTCAGAATGAAGGCAGAGTTGAGCACTAGAGAAGGCAGGAAGATAGAATGTTTTCCAGATTTTACTGTTCAGTTGGGAAGATCTAGGATGAAATGACTGAGAAAAAGGGAAGAAGGAAGGCTTGTGAATAATTGTATCAAAAAACAAAAGGAGAGACATATAGAATACAGGTTTTAAAAATTGATATTGGAAAAGAGAGAATATAGGAGAGAATATGAGGAGTATGAAGATGGAAAGATGGAAAGTATAGGATAAAGAGTGAAGAGGATGGGGGTGTAAGAGGAGGTGAAGGGTGCAGGAGGGGAGAGAGGAAGAGGGGGAAGGAGTCGTTAGAAAGGGTGGAGAATGGAGGAGGAGGGTGGAATGTGGGAGGGGGTGGGGTGAAGGGGGGTGGAGGGGGGAGGGGGAGGAGGGGGAGAGTGAGTGCAGGTGGATAGATGTAGGATGTAGGAGGGGGGATAAGCATGTAGATGAAAGATTGTGACTCCTTGGGGGTGTTAATTTTAATTATGTAAAAATATCTCGACCTGTTTTTAGTGGAACTGTGTCCTTTCCAGGGACTTTTAAAAAATCAGAGATGGGAATCTCTCTGCCTCTTATAAAGTTTTTAGAAGGAAAAAAATGGGCCTTGGGGTACTCCATATTTGGAGGATTTGATGTGGAATTTCATGTGTTTAGTTTCATATTTATTTAATGAGATTTAAGAACATTAATGGGTCACTTTGTGGATGATGGGGGGGTGGTACGGTTGGCCTGGCCACAGTCTAAGAGTATGTACAGAATTCTGACCCATTCCAGCTGAATGATGGGCCCAAGTGGGTGGGAGACATGGGAATTCCTTTTGTATCCAAATGTTCCAGAGGTGGTGTGCTGGAAAGGAGTGGGGGTATAGGAGGACGTTGGGAGCATGGGAGAGGGATGGAGACTCCTTTTCTGGCAGGGGGACACCCCAGAAAAGCGCAGGCTGGGCCAGGGGTCTTCGGCCTCATCACAGATGTGTTCCTCTCAAGACAGTGCCCTGTGGGACAGGACAAAAGCCCCAAAGGTGTCCCTCTATGGACCAGATATTAGGGTGCAGGGAGGCAAGACAACTTCCCAGGGCTAGCTCTAGGGTGACAATCTGGAGATCTGACTTCCATGAAGGGCCCCTGGCAGTGTGTGGCGGGGGGCTGCCTCCACGCCTCTCGCTGCCCACTGAAGCTCCCTGGCTCTCTCTCTCTCTCTCTCTCTCACCCCCTCTCACCCCAGCCCCTGGAGGTGGCGGCGTGTAGACCAGCCGTGGGCACCTCCACTACTGTCCCTGCCTGAGTGCGGGAGCCTGAGGACCGGGTGGAGGCGGTGGGGACCCCAGCCTTGCCCAGGGAGCGCTCCCCTGAATGAGCCGTCCCACCCACTCCAAGGCTGGAGCCGCTGCACCTCCCCAGGCCTTGGCAATTACGACCCCCCAAAGAGCCCGTCTGCATCCCAGACCCAGGGACTCAGGTCTCCAGCTCCTGGGGTCCCGGAGTCCACCCTCAGCCCCCCGCAATCCCTGTGTGCTACTCCCCGGCACCTCCCTGTTCCCCGCACCCTCAGAGTCTATGTCTTGAGCTTAATAAATGTGCATTTGGTTTTTCCCCCTGTTCTGTCTGTGTCTTCTCATCTGTGGGGACAAAACGGGGGAGGGGACAAAGCTGAAACTGGGGAGCTCTCTCCCCCATCCCCAGATTTTCCCCCTTCCTCTCCTTCCCCACCCCCAGTGCCCCACTGGCCGCCTTCTCTCTCAGAGCCCCTCAAGCTTCCCTTCCCTCCCTCAGCGCCACCGCCCCCGGCTGCCCCTTCCCTTCTCATCCCCGAGACCCCAGAGTAGACCCCTCCCCCGCTCTCCCTCCCTCCCCACAGGAGCCCCACCCCGCCCAGACCTGCCCGCCCTGCTGTTCCCCACCCCCACCCTCCCCTAGGCCGGGTGGGTGGAGGCCTCCGCCCAGCCTCTCACCCCAGCCCCCCCATAGCCCTCAACGTCTCCCCCTCCTGCTCCCACCCCGGGCTCTGAAGCCAGGAAACCCAAGAGGAAATGACTGAGCCCGTCTCGGTCCCCGCCCGCCAGCGCTCCCCTGGCCACACCCTCCGCCCGGACTCAGCCACTGCAGCTGCCCTCTCCGCACGAGGCTGCCGGCTCGGGACCCCCAGCTCTGACGTGAGTCTCTCCTCCATCCTCCTCCATCCGCTCCCCTCTGCCCAGGGGCCGGGCTCAGGTGGGTAAAGACCGATCTTCTGGGCGCCTCTCCGCCCCCCCATTCATGCTCACCGTCCCTCCTGCTCTCCTGTACCACCGGGTTCGGCACTGCTTCTCTCCTCCTGCCTCAGTCTCCCCAGCTCGCCTCCATCCCTCTCACCCTCCCAGATCTGCCCAGCATCCTGCTCTATTGTCCCTGCAGGGAGGCCCCTAACACCAGCTCACTTTTTCCTCTGAGATCAGGAGCGCATTACTCACTCTTCCTCTTTCCCCCTCCTAGCTGACTCCTCTGCTCTGAGGACTGCCCCGGAGGGAGGGACCGAGGTCCTCAGATCTACTCCGGCGCCCCAGATCCCTCCCCTTGCCCTCCAGGGTCGGTCCTGGCTAGCGCTTGAGTACTCCTCTGCCTCAGCCCCGTGCAGTGGCTGCTGCTTGAAGCCTGGTTTAGTCTGATGCTTCTTGTTTTCTTTGGGGACCTGCAGAGGGAAAGAGGGAGTGACTGCTGGCGATCCCCACTTCTGAGACCCTCCCCCTGGCCCTCCTTCCTGCAGCCAAAGACCCTGGCAGGGGTCTTTGAAGCCAGAGGTGCCTGCTCAGGGTAAGGAAGGGGGCTGCAGGGTCCCCAGGGGTTGCCCTGGGCCTGCCTCACTGACATCATGGCTGACCCCAGCTCTGGCTTGTTCTATAGATGTCGCCCTGTGGTCGCCTGTGTCTCCTGGTCTTCGTTGGCCTGATTCTCCCCACCAGAGGTAAGGCCCAGCCCTTGATTCCACCCTGCTGCAGAGCCCCCAGCCCCACTTCGAGTGCATGTGTTGCTGGGTGGGCGGCTGGTGAATTTGGATGCTCTGTCCTGTGTCCTCAGTCCCCTCTTGAGCTGGCACCAGGAAGTGGGGGCCCCAATAAGGGGGCCAAGGTTACACCCTGTTTAGATACCTCAGACCTGGGTGGCTGCTTCCAACGCGTCTGGCCAGGGCCTGTCCTGCTGGGCATCCTCTGTTTCACCTCCAAGAAGGACTCACGGAGTTTGATTTGGCGGGGAGATGGGTGTCGGTTTCCTACTTGGCAGCCAGGAACACCGGACTCACAGCAGAGCAGCTCCCTTGGATCCCCGGGTGATATATGATTAGGGAAAAGGGTGAGCTGGGGCCAGTCCAGGAGTTGGAGATGTCTCACCCTTGCCTGAGAAGTGTTTTCTGAAGGCAGTACCTGTGGTGGGCCTTTGCAGGTGCTTTCTACATGACAGGCGCTTGTTTCAGCTTCAGCTCTACTCTATGATGCTGTTGTCGTGACCATTTTACAGATGAGGAAACTGAGGCTCAGTGAAGGAAAGTGCCCTGTGCCAGAGGCTAGTGAGTGGAGGGGCTGGGCTACAACCCTGGAACCCAGAGCAAACTCTGCACTGAAGCTGCCCCATTTCTCTTTGATAAAATGGTTTCCCTGTGTTCATTCAGTCATTCAACAAGTGTTCACTGAGCAGATCCTATTCTAGGCACTGGGGAAACAGCAATTGCATAAAACAGGAGCGCACATTCTAGTTGGAAAGACACACAGTAACTGACACATCAGTAAATTATATAGTATGCTAGAAGGTGAAAAGTGCTATAGAGAAAAACAGAGGAGAGAAATGAGGATTGTTTAAATAGGGTGATCAGGTAAGACCTCACCAGAAGGTGACATTTGGGCAGACACTTGAAGGAGAGGAGGGGACAAGCCAAGTAGGTATGCAAGGAACGAGCGCTGTCTGGAGAGTGTGAGTGACAGCAGGCAGGCCAGGGTTCGGGTTAGGGTTCGGGTTAGGGTTAGGGTGGGAAGGGGCAGGGTGGTAAGAGGAGAGGTCAGGGAGGTGACAGGGGACCGGGTGGAGGGGGGACTTATGGGCCAGGTGAGGGCTTTGGCTCTTACTAGGAGTGAGATGCAGCCAGAGGAGGGCTCTGAGCCAGGAGGGCCCCGATCTGACTCAGGGGTTCACAGGCTCCCTCTGGCTGTGTGTGGGTAGCAGACTGTAGGGGGTGGGATGGGAGCAGGGAGACCAGGGAGGAGGCTGTGTGATGGTCCAGGAAGGAGAGGATGGAGGCTGGGCCAGGGTGGGGGGCAGCAGCTCTATCCAGCACTGACTGCATGTTGAGCAGTGGGGGAGACCACTCCCACCTCCATCTCATTTCACCCTCTCTACAGTCCTGAGAAGTAGATTCAAGTTTTATCCCCACTTTGCAGATGAGGCAGCCGAGACTCAGAGAGGGGTTTCACTTGCTCCAGGACACACAGCAAGGAAGTTATGGGGAACAGATTTTGAGATCAGGGCCCTGGCTGAGTCTAGCACCTGGGCTCCTAGGCTAAACTGCCTCTCTCATCCCACAAGGATGGGCAGGGAGAGGCAGCTTCAGGTAGGGTGCTGGGGCATTAGCATTTCTTAAAACACTTCCACCAAAGCTGATCAATCACACGTCTGTCTGCTGCTCCACCAGCAGACAGGACTTCCTGGTTATCCCTCAAGGTTTCAGGAGGGAGGGCAGGGTGGGGGTATCGGTGAGAGAAGGGGGACCAGAGGCTCCTCCCTGACTTCTCATCCTTCATTTCCCAGGACAGACATTGGAGGAGGCCACATCCATTACTCTAGCAGACCCAGTCACTGAGAACGTTCATGCCCTGACTCCAGCCCCAGGTGAGGAAAGAGGGACAGGTCTGTCAAGATTCTGTCATTGCAAATAACAATGGCAACAAAAGTCTCAAACTTGGACCAAACGGGATTTTTTGGATTTGTGTAACTGAAAAGTCCAGGAATAGACCTTCAGGCATGGCTCCATCTAGGCTCAAATTATGCTATGAGGAACCTGTCTCCATTTCCTGGTTCTGTTTTCTCTGTGATGGCTTCATTTTCAGGCAGATTCTCCTTTTATGGAGCCAAGATGGCCCATAGAGACCTGGAGCTTCTATCCTACCTGCTAAGAATCCAGAGGAAAGAGAATTTCCCCTTCCCCAATCCAGCAAATGTCCCAGAACTGAGTGTCATTGACCAGGCTCAGGTCACACCCCCACCTGTGAGCTGATCATTGTGGCCACAGGCATAGAAAACTGATTGGCCAGACCCGGGTCTCGTGTTTAACTTCCAGCGGGGCTGGTGCCAGGCCCATTGAACCAAGTGGACTGAGAGTCAGGGAAGGATGTTTCCCCAAAGGAAGTTCCGGGGGCTCTTACCAGAGGCGGGTGGGTGCTGAGTAGGGGAAAAGGCATCTGTGGGAGGGAAGGGCCTGAGGCCAGGGAGATACTGGCATCCCATTTGGGCAGTTAGCAAATGGATGGATTAATTCGTTTCCATGACATCAAATTTGAGTTGCTATGGAAATCCCCCTGTACCTCCATCCATGCACCTTCTCTGCATCTTCTCTCTTTTCTCTTCCTGTTTCCGGACTCCAGACACCGTCCACCCAGAACTCCAGCCCACTCCTCAGACTTCAACCCTGCAGGCTGGTAATGAGTTGGGCAGGGGCAGAGGGTGGGGAGGTGGGCCTGGGACAGACATTGTTGCCCCTCTTCCTCTGACACTCTGAGTCCTTGATTACCCATTTCAGTCCCCCAATGCTGAATCCCCTGGTTTACTTTGTCGTGGGGCAGCCAGCTAACTCCATTCACTTCTTGTAAAAATTGTTTGAAATCATGAAAAATAACATGCCTATAGAAAAATATAAAAACCGTAAGTGTACAACTTAAATGACTCTAAGTTGAACCCATGTAACCATCACCCAGGTCAAGGAATAGAGCTTTGCAGACACCCTAGAAACTCCCTGTATGCCAACCCCTTCATTTTCTTCCTTTTATCTCTTTATCTTTTTCCCTTTTTGAATTTTCAAATCATTTCTTAACTCTTCCTTGGAGTATAACATCATTCAAAAAGTGTTCACCAATTTTGTCCATTAATGTTTAGTGGTACGTAGACACGTTCTCCTTGGAAATAAAAAGAATATTGCAGGCAAGATGAAATCCCTTCATCCACTCCCCATTCTCATTCTCTCCTCGCTCTCTGAGAGGTCCCCACCGTTAGTGTTATATTGGGAGTAGTTCCCCAGTGATACTGTATCACATGTGTATTACCTGGGGAAAATATACTAACTGGGAGGTGTCGTTGTGGGAGCTTAAGGATATTGTATGACTGTTGTTCAGCAACTTGCTTTTTTTCCCCCATGCAATAATGTGTTTGGAAGCTCTTCCCACAGTCCTATAGAAGCATCCGTGTTGGTCTTTTTCACTGCGTGGCATTCTGCAGGGTGCCGGTGCACAGCTGATGAAGCCACGCCCATCTTGATGAGCATCTTGGTTGCTTCCAGTTCTTCCCATTGCTCGCAGTGCCACAATGAGCAAGCCTGTCCCCTCCTCCTTGAGCACTTATAGCACAAATTAAGTGCCGGTCATGGTTCTAAATATTTCACCCGCATTCACTCATTCAATCCTCACACAAACCCTCTGAGGTAGAAATGAGCATTATCTTCACTTTACAGGAGGCTCAGAGTAACGCACCCAAGGTGTCACCGAAAGCCAGTGACACGGCTAGGATGAGGGTCCAGGAACCTGGCTCTAAAGTTTACCCACGACACGGTGGGGCAAAGGCACACTGATTTGCCCCGCCACCAGCGGCGTGTGAGAGAGTCCCCCTGTCTCACGCCCACAGCAGCGCTTGTACATGGATGTCTTTGATTTTTGCCAACTTGAGGAGGGGAGAGGGCCCCTTGCCGTTTTCTGCAGGTCCCTGATTCGCTTCTTTCTCACCCGCCCCTCCTTTCTCTTCCGACCTGAGTAGAAGCAGCCCCGAACCAGATGGAGATCCACACCCAGCAACCGACGGAAATGGATGTGCTTCTAACAACAGGTCCGGGGACAGACAAGAGCTGGACGCAAGGTAGAGCCTGGGATGAGAACAGCAACGTATGAGTTGTGTTTAATTCTCCATCTAGGTCGGCATTTCCCTGAGTACGTTTCTCAGAGCACCCGTTTGGGGAATTAATACATTTTTCAAAAAATTTTTCTCGGTTTGCGGTCAAAGGTATTTGGGAAACTCTGAGTTAAAGTTAAGCACGTTTCTCTCTGGCGGGACTTCTCGGAGTCGTAATAAAGCTTGTCTGTAGCAGGCATCCCAAGAGGGAGCATCTAGTTTGCAGCGTTTTCCAAACTTGGTAGACTCAGGAACCCTCTTTATTCAGATCCCTTCGAAGGGCTGGTGCGGGAAATGTACCTGTAGGTGTTTCCCTTGGTGTAGCTCTTCTTAATGTTAGAGCAGGAGCTGTTCAGTTGCAAAACTCAGAAAACCCAACTGGAAAAAATAAGAAAAAAGATGTATTAGCGATATACGCTCTGTAAAGTACAGAGGCACCAATTCCAGGCACAGCTGGGTCAAAGAGCTCAAGCTCTGTCATCACGACTGACTTGCTTCCTCTCTCAGCTCTGTTGTCTTCATTCTCAAGCAACTTTTCCCCTCTTAGTGACAAAGGTGGTCCCGTAGCTCTGAGTTTAGGCTACAAACTCAGCAGCTAGAGTGCATCTCTAGCTGAAAGTCCTAGAGTTGACTCTCATTGGCCCAGCTGGGGTTATGTGCCCATGTCTGACCAATGGGAGCCTGGGAGATGAACAGCTCTGACTGCTCAGGCCTGAGTCTGTGCCCCATGTCTGATCTGCATAGACCAAGAGTCAGGGGAGAGGTGGCTCCCCTCAGGACAGGTGAGTTAATGTTACCAGAGGCGTGGGAAAGGGGGATGAGCGGAAATAAAGGTAGCAGGGCGTCTCTAATGCCTGTGTGATGATCCAGATGTGAGAGGCAGCCCCCACTGGAAAGTACTATAGGCCACTCCCAGGCTGAGTTGCATGCACGGTTGCTCAGACTGGGCACTGCACAAGAACACTACCTAGAAGGTCACACCATTTTCCTTGTAGATTTTTTATCATTGTTACAACTTCCCAGTGATGGCAGTAAAGCATCTCATTCTGAAAGAATCTGTCTATTAAAACAATTTTACAACAGATGGAAATACGGTGTCTTGGGGAAGGGAGCTTTTTTTATTTTGTACAACAGTGGGGTTTGGGGGTGTAGCAGCAGTTTCCACATTTTCCAAATGAGGAAACATCTTCACATCTCCGGGTTCACTTACTCTGAGTGTTTGCTGACCTGGGTTACCCTATGTGGTATTCCACGTTCCTGGTTATACGTGATGGAAATTCAACTGGGCCGAGGGGGGCTCAAGGAGCCAAGTGGTAAAAGGCACTGCTGAGCCCAGCGCCCCCAGAGCCTCTGTCCCTTCTTCATCTTTGTCTCTCTTGCACTGGAGCTTGTTTTCCACCTGGCAAGGAAATGGCCAGCTCAGAAGCCCTACTTGGAATTTGAAAGGTAGGGAAAGGTGAGACTGGGTCACATGCTCCCCTTTGTGGCTGGGTTACAATAGGAGACCCAGATGGTCTGGGGAAGCAGGAACTTTTCCCCCCAAAGAAAGGGGACTGTTGCCAGAAGAAGGGAGGAGTGAGAGCCAAGTAGACAATAGCAACAACGTGCTGAGGGTTTGCTCCATGCGGGACACTGTGCTAAGCTTTCACGTGGTCACTCGTTCACTGCTGACAATTACCCTATGTGGTAGGAGCTGTCGGTACCCCATTTTACAGGGAAGGGAACTGAGGCCCAGAGAGGTTACTTGGCTGGCCCTAGGCCACACAGTGCAAAGTGGCAGAACCAGAATTTGAGCCCAGGTTCCCTCACACCAGGGTGGCCGGGGTGAGGGCGGGGTGGGGGGGCATGAGCACCATGTACCACTGAGGCTGTCCTTTTATTACATTTCCTGTGGTCCCTCCATCCACTGAGGCTGTCCTTTTATTACATTTCCTGTGGTCCCTCCATCCACTGAGGCTGTCCTTTTATTACATTTCCTGTGGT
This sequence comes from Balaenoptera physalus, assembly GCF_965194825.1. NCBI lineage: Eukaryota > Metazoa > Chordata > Mammalia > Artiodactyla > Balaenopteridae > Balaenoptera > Balaenoptera physalus. The sequence continues at coordinate 17,076,857 of NC_138900.1, read as the reverse complement.
CCCTCCATCTTTACCCTTGATCTGGCTTATCCCTTTTCTTGGAAAAAGGTTTCCTGAACATCTCGTAGTCCTTGGCTGTCGGTTCGTATTTAGGAAGCGAGGTGCTGAGGCTGGCCTGGGGAGCCAGTTCATGAGGCAGCTTCTCTGCTTGCTGGCTTCACACTGGGGCATCAGTCAGGGATGACAGAGGACATTTCTCAGTGCCAGAGGGGCAGGTCTTTCCTTGGGTATTGATTTTTTTTTTTTTTAAAGAGAGGAACCCTCTGGTGTTTTTGGTCTGGGAGGAGAGGCGAAATTCAACATATTTTCTAACAAGTATCTCCAGGCTCTGTAACTGGATCAGGGTTCTGGAGGCCCCTGTGTGGCTCTGACAGATGTGACCCTTTATTCATGATCACGGGGTGGTCCGGGAGGTCCTAGGAGAGGAGCCAGGGGCTCCTCGGGAGTCGGAGCCGTTGGTCCTAATCAGGGGGTGCAGGCTTATCGCAGTATTTCCATACCTGCCACTCCTGGCTGCCTGTGTGGGTGGGAGGCGGGGATACCCGGCCTGCGCCCTGAAGGTAGGCGTGGGGGAGGGGCTTCTCCCGGACGCAGACGTTCAGTTGTCTCTTGTTTCCCTCCACGGCTCACTCCTGCCCTCCACCATCTTCTGGCCGCTCTCTCTGCTGATCCCACTCAAGGCCCCACGCCCCCCAAGACCCGACTCCCACGTAAAAACGTCAGGACGGACCCCGCCCTCAAGCAGACTGGTCAGTAACTCCCTTCCCAGACTGGACACAGGCTATTTCCCACTCACTGTGTGTTTCTAGCGCCTCAGTACTGCCCAGCCCAGAATAGTGCTCAGTAAACAGGTGTCGGGCGAATACCTGACTTCAGGGCTGGTGTTCTTGTGGGTGGGTACAGGGTAGGCACACAATGAGTGTCTGAATAGATGAATGAATGCATGAGTGAGTGCTGCGTGCCGACGACCCAAAAACCCAACGGCTGATGATGCCAATCATTTAGGGACTTGCCTGGTGGGCCAGGGGTTAAGACTTCGCGCTCCCAGCGCAGGGGGCCCGGTTCAATCCCCGGTCAGGGAACTAGTTCCCGCATGCCACAACTAAAAGAGCCTGCATGCCACAATGAAGATCCCACGTGCCGCAACTAAGACCCGACACAACCAAAACAACAAAAAAAATGACAACCATTTATGTAGCTCTCAAGTCTGCAGTTTAGAAGTTTAGTCTGGGCGTGGCTGGGTGCTTCTCTGGTCTCAGCTGGACTTACTTGTGCATTGGAGAGCAGGTTGGGCTCAGCAGGGAGCTCGGTTTGTAGGGGCACCTTGATTCTTCCCCTCCCGGTCTTATCTTCCACTTCCTGTCCAGCCAACCCCAGTGAACAGATGGAAATGATACACCTACGGGTCATATAGAGAGTTCATTCATTCATTCAAGCAATATTCATTGAGCATTTACTGTGTGCTGGGCACTGCTCTAGGTGCCAGGGTTACAGCAGTGAATGAGACAGACGAAAATCTCTTCCCTAATGAAGGAAACGTTTTCATGGGGAGAGAGACAATAAATAAGAATCATAATAACTATATATCAGGTGGTTTTAAGCTGCTATCAAGAAAAATGAAGAAAAAAAGGAAAAAAAAGAAAAACGAAGCAGGCTTAGGGTGAGAGAATGACTGGAGAGTATTTTCTGTAAAGGGCCAGGGAGACCTCACTGAGAAGGAGCTGAGGGGGAGCCATGTGGACATCTGGGGAAGGGAGCTTCAGGCAGCAGGAGCAGCCAGTGCAAAGGCCCTGGGGTGAGAAAGGGTCTGCATGGTTACCAACGGGGGGTGGGGGGAGGGGGTGGAGCACAGTGAGTGAGGGGGGCAAGTGAGGAGAAAAGGTTAGAGGTGATGGGAACCAGACTGTGTGCTGAGTAAGGACTTCAGTTTTGCTCTAAGTGCACCAAGGCTGAGACCCAGGTGTCTCCTCTCTGACTCTGACTCTCACTCACTGATTCACTCCACAAACCTTTGCTCCCTTCTGTCCCCTCCAGGTTCAAGCGAGGACGACCCCTTCTCCTATGGTGAGTTACCCATGGGAGGCTGTGGGGAGAGGAGGGTGCAGGCCCCTCTCGCCACACGCCTCCATTTCTCTCTCTGCAGACGAGGACACCCTCCGGAAACGGGGGCTCTTGGTGGCAGCCGTGCTGTTCATCACCGGCATCGTCATCCTCACCAGTGAGAAGGGGGCTTGGGCGGGAGGGGCATCAGGACTGGGAGGGAGGAGGCCTTGGCTTGGACTCTGACGGAGGGTAGGTTCTTGAAGGCCCCTGAGCAAGGTTGTTTTAAAGGAGGCATATCCATATAAGCCTCCCCAGGGTTCAGTGGCTTAAGATGATAACCATTTACTGAGTTCTCAATTCTGCAATTTGGAAACTTAGGCTGGGCTCAGCTGGACGGTTCTTCTGGTTGCAGCTGGATTTCTTCGTGCGTCTGAGGTCAGCCGCGGGTCAGCAGGGAGCTCTGCTTCTATGGGCACCTCAGTTCTTCACCTGGTGGTCTTCTCCTCCAGCAGGCTAGCCTGCGCTTGTTCACATGGCGGTGGCAGGGCAATGCGATGGTGCAGCTCCCCAGGATTAGCAATAGCGGGAAGCTTTGATGGCCCCGGGCTGTATGAGTGAGCAGAGGTAATGGCTGCGCCAGGGCCTGATGAGAGATGGAAGTGGAGGAGGGGGCCCCAGGCAGGAACTGTGGCTTCAGAGAGAGGTTTCCAGCCATGCCTCCTGGTAAGCCCACCGGGAGGGAGCAGGGCAGGGGTCGAGGGGATCAGATACCTCAGCCTCTCTCTCCTCCTGCCCTCCTCTCTCCCTCCAGGGCCTGGGGGCTGCGGCCTCTCAAGTCAGCCTCCCACGGCCCAGTGTTGAGCTGGGAAGGGGGGCAAAGGGAGATTAACAAGTGGAGAAACTAATTTTTTAAAAAGTTTAAAAAATGTTACAGATTAAGTAAAACACGCGGGCAACCGGTTTGCAAGCTCTCAGTTAAGCTGTACAACCCACGCCAAGTTTTATGAGTGACCTCTCTTGTCCAACTTCCTCATCAGGAAAATGGGCACAGCCTCAGCTTTTTGCCTTAAGGTGGGAGACGGAACACTGATAGAATTAAAAAGAGATCGCTGATGCGTGTCTGATCCTGTTGAATCAGGGAGTCAAGCACTGTTGCCTCAGTTGTTCAACTTGTGCTTATAGATCCTGACTTAGTGCCAGACCCTGTTCTCTCCCCTGCAGGAAAAGTGAGGCTCAGAGAGCTGAGAAGTCTGTCCAAGGTCACACAGCACATAAGCATCAGGGAGTGACTGGGCCCAGGTCTGTGTGAGGGCAGAGCCTAAATGTCAGCTCCGGGGCCATAAACTCTTCCAGTGACGTTTGTGAGCACCTACTCTGTGCCCAGCCTGTGCTGTGATGCTGGGGGCCCTGGTCCCCACCCTCGGGGAGAACTCACAGCTGGTGGGGGGATGACAATGAACAGCTCAACACATTAATGAGCAGAGTGGAGCAGAGATACAGAAAAAGAGAATTACCAGGAGGAAAATAAAGATGGATTGAGAAGGATAGGGAGAGGCACTCCCTCTAAAGAGGTAAAATCAGAATGGATTCTGATAAGAAAGATGATTTAAAAAAACAGGTAGAGGGAGCAGCAAGTGCAAAGCCCCAGACGCAGGAATGAGCTTAGCGTGTTGCAATAACCACGGGAAGAGGCCAGGGTGGCTGGGGCAGTGTGAGCGGGAGAAGGGTAGGAGGTGAGTCCAGAGGGACAGGGAGGTGTAGGCAAGGGTGGCAGCCAGGAGATGGGAGACGGCTGTTTTCTGAAGTCCCCTTTGTTTTCTAAGATCCCCCTCATTTGCTTTGGCCCAGCCCCCTGGTCTTCCTGCTCTCCCTTAATCCCACCTGTCTACTTCTGCCTCAGGGCCTTTGCACTGACTGTTCCTTATGCCTGGAACACCCTTCCTCCAGATGTCCATGTGGCTCCCCCCTCACCTCCTCATTGAGGCCCCTCCAGTCACTGCCATGAGGATGCCCTCAGCTCCTGGGTCTCCCTGCATCCTTCCTTGTTTTATTTTTCTTCATAGCATGCATCACTGTCTGACACATCACTGTATGTGCACTTGACTTAGTTCTTTTTCTCATTGTCGGTCTCCCCCACTAGAAAGCTCTACTAGGGCAGGGATTTTATCCATTCTTTCTCCCAGCTGTGTGCCCAGTGCCTAGATCACTGCCTGGCACAGAGTAGGTGCACAATAAATGTTTGCTGAACACACGAATGACACACAAGCTAGGGCTCCTCTGTGTAGGGGTGGGGGGAGGTCCCCCCTGCAGACCCTTGCACCAGCTCTTCCCCCGTCAGTTTCTTGTCACTTGCTCAGAGTTGCCTTGGAGCCTCCCAAGGGGAGGCTTGTCCTCCAGCACCCAGATCACAATAATCAATATCGTTCCAACTCGTGACTGAACCATTTCCTTCACCTACAGGTGGCAAGTGTAGGCAGTTGCCCCGGTTATGCCGGAGTCATGACAGATGAGTCCGTCGGAAGTGGGGGCTGATGACCTGATGGGCACCCCGAGACTGACCCCCCGCTAGCTCACCGTGCCTGGCCTCCTCCCTCCCTTCGAAGGACCTACAGACTAGTCAGCAAAGCCCAGCCTGAGAGGTAGGATGTGGATGGAGCCAGAGCCGGGACTGGTGGCCTGAGCCCCCTACTCTCCCAGCCCTGCCCTCCCTGAAGGCTGACTGGCTCCCCATTTATCCATTCTGTTCCGACAAGAAGTAAAGCACTGTGGTCTTTGCCCCATGGTCTCTGATCATTCCTGACCGAGGAGTGGAAGAAAGCAGCAGTGGGGGGGGGGCAGGGCCCCCAGGAGTAAAGTGAGGGAGTCACAGACTCCAAAGCCAAGCTGGGGGCCACAGTGAACGAAGCCAGCCTGGGTGAGGTAGGGAGGATGGGGGCAGGGGCGGGCCACAGGGGGATCTGGCCAATGAGAGGGTCAGTGTTGGATTCCACCCACGGCAGATTGAGACCCCTGGCCTGGTCCTTGTGCAGAGCCTGGTGTCCAGGGCCAGCTCACCCCTGACATTGAGAGGCAGTGCTGGTAACTGGGCAAACACAAATGGAGGGCCCAGGCCCACGGTGACCCGCTTTTTTCCCACTCTGGGTTCCTTCAGCACGTGAGTGTGGACACCCCGCCCTGCACATCCAAGGTCCATCCACACCCCTGGTTGCCTCTTGGTTTTAGGGCTGTGCCCACAAAGAAAGCCTCGCAGGCCCTGGAGTGGGCTCAGAGTAGTTTGGGTGGGGAATTCCAGGGCCCTGGGGACCCAGAGCATGGTTGAGAAGGGGCACAGGCTCCTGTGGGCACTTCCTGAAAACCCTTAGGTTCTGCAGCCCCTGGGGAGGGACTCAACCAGATGAGGTGGGAGCAGGCCCTCTGAAGTGCAGGGCCTGGGGTGGGGACCTCTGCTCAGGGTCAAGGGTCATCATGCCAAAGCCAAGAGACAAGGTCCTGTTCAAGGTGGTTGCATAACAATGTTTCACAAACTTCAGGTCATAGCCTGTTCCCGGGGTTACAAAATCAGTTTAGTGGGCTGTGAGTAGCATTAAAAAAAAAAAAGAAAAAGAAGTAATAAAATAGAAAAGAAAATATCAGAATATATCACAAATAATATGACATTGTAGATAGATTCTTTTCTCAATTTTTGCCACATTTTTATCCCACCTGTATTATTATTCATTTTTTAAGAGAAGAACTCCCTTTTTAACTTAAATAAATATATTTTAAAAGGCACAGTGAGGGGGCCTTCCCTGGCTGCCCAGTGGTTAAGACTCCACACTTCCACTGCAGGGGGCACAGGTTAGATCCCTGGCCTAGGGAACTAAGATGCTGCATGGCGTGGCCAAAAAAAAAACCCCCCAAAAAAGGCACAATGATATATGGAAAACCAGTACTGCTTCATATAAGTAGAAGATAGCCAAAAAGATAAATTCAATGAAACAAACACATATATTTTATGCAATATATTGTATATGTCTGTATGTGACATATATTATGTGTAATATATGTATACTATCTATGTGATATATATCATACATGATATATATATATAATATACATATGGGGGGATACTAAAAATATTTTTTGATTGGCACCCCCTACCTACTAATCAGAACAGATACCTAACCAATCAGGAGGGAATAGCATTCATATATATATGTCATATATTACATTATCATATAATATATCATTATGTATAGCATATTATAATTATCATATAATATATCATTATATATAGCATTCATATAATATATATCATATATTACATTCATATATATATCATATATTACATTATCATATAATATATCATTATATTATCATATATGTATATATTCATGTGTAATGTGTTATATCTATTAAATTGAAATATAAATTAAATATGAAATCGTCACTATTCAAATTTTTTTGACCTATAAAAACAATTTCATGTGGCTCAACCTAATGATGGTGGCATAAAACAGATTTCATACTGCAGGTCACTTTTTAAAAATATTGAAAAGCACTGGGGAGAGGGAGCATATAGGTTGTCACAGCGAAGGAACTAAGGTTCTTTCTCAGAACAGGAAGTGCTGGCAGCCACATTTGCCCCCTGGCTGGATGGCCACAGGAGTATGTGGAAGATGTCTCTAGCATTTTCCAAACTTCAATCATCACGCATGCTCTTCACAATTTTTGCTGTATTTCCATCCTGCCTGTACTATTATTATTCACTTTTTAAAAAATCAGCTCCCTTTTTAACTTAGATACATTTATTTTAAAAGGCACACTCATATGTGGAGACCTAGCACTGCTTGATATAGATAGAAGATAGCCATAAAGATAAATCTAATGAAGACAAACAAGGAGAAAGATACACTGCATTTGAGCTGGATACTGAGTTGCTGGCTGAGGGCTCTGAGCTGGAGGCCAGAGTCTGCTCTGTTGGAGGAGAGCATCAGGTGTCAGGGCTGTGATTGTTTCCTTACTGCCCAAAGACGCTGCAGAGTTTGGGAGGCCCAAGACCACCCTCGCTTCTGACGCCAACTATAAGCCTGAGTGTGCCCAAGACCACCCTTGGGTCCGATAATTCACTAAAAGGACTCGCAGAACTCACTGAAAGTCATTATTCTCACAGCTATGGTTTATTACAGCGAAATACAGTGTTTTACAGTTCCCTACAGTGAAGGGAACCAGATTAGAATTAGCCAAGGAAAGAGACACATAGGGCAGAGTCCAGGAGTGTTCCAGACATGAAACCCCCAGTTGTCCTCTCCTAGTGGAGCTGTGGACGGTGATGACCTCTGGCAACAATGTGTGACAGTACACATGGAGTACTGCCAACCAGGGCAGCTCCCACAGGCTTTGGTGTCCAAAGTTTTTATTGGAGCTCAGTCACAAAGACACGACTGACCACCCACGTGGTCACCTTACTTTCCAGCCCCTCTGGGGCTGATACCTGCGACCCAAAGGCCCTACCATCAATCCCATTGTTGAAAACTATCTAGGCTGGCCCAAGTCCCCCAGGTAAAGAAAGACACTCTTTTCAGGCAGGACATTCCAGGGGCTTAGAGATTACCTTCCAGGAGCTGAGCACAAAAGCCAGCCATCTCTTGACTAAACAGAGTCTTTCTCCCTCATATCATTGGATGGATTAAAAGATATTCAAAAAGCAATTTACTCTCGTGATGCAATTCAATGTGAGTTAATATTGTTTGGGGCCTAAAACCATTGCCCATGCCACCACTGGAGCACAGCCTGAACTTGAGGAATCACCAGCCCACGAGCATGCCTGACAGCCTTCAGGGCAGAACTAGGGCAGTACTGACCCACTTCATCATAACTGGGGAACTGGTGCTGGGCGTCCACTCCCCCCTCGTTCCATCTTCCCGTGGGGCAGAGATGAAAAAGCTGATACTGTTTTTCAAAGATGCCCTTGATGTGGAGTTCTGGATGCGGATTCAGCTCTGCTAATTAGAGGCCCTCGTAGGAAACTGGAAAGCCAGAGAGATCATCTTTCTGCTCAACTGGCTGTTTTCTGCTGACAAGCAGGGTTGCCAAGGTGATGCGTTTGGGACCGCGCCATTCCAGTGTCCAGTCGCTAGCTTCGTGGGCATTGAGAGGCAGCTATGCACACACACACAAAGGATATCTAAATGGCCAATAAACACATGAAAAGATGCTCAACGTCACTCGTTACGAGCAAAAAGTAAATGAAAACGAGAATGAGACACCACCACACACAGAATGGCTAAAATTAGAAAGACTAACAATACCAAATGCTGCAGAGGATGTGGAGCAAGTGGAACCTTCATACGTTGCTGTAAATTGGAGTGTAAATCAGTACAGTCACTTTAGAAAGCTATCAATTCTTTTAAAAAGTAAATGTACACTTAGCATATGATCCAGCAGTTCAATTCTTAAATATCTATCCAAGAGAAAGGAAACCAGATGTCCAGAAAAGACTTGTACTACACCAGTGTTTATAGCAGCAGTATTTGTAATAGCGAAGAACAGGAAACGATCTAAATATCCATCAGCATAGGTGAGTGGATACAAACTGTGGCATACTTGTGCGATGGAACACTACTCAGCAATAAAAAGAAGAATTGCTGGTACACACGACAACATGAATGAATCTCAAAAGCATTATCCCGAGTGAAAGGAGCCAGGTACAAGAGAGCACACACTGTATAATTCCACTTATATGAAATTCTGGAATAAGCAAAACTAATTGATGGTGATAGAAGTCAGGATAATAGTTGCCTCTACTACTATTATGTTGCCTTTACTATGAGAGCAAGAGGTTGCTGGAGAAGGGACATGAGGGAACTTTCTTGAAGGATTGAAATGTTCTGTACCCTGACAGTGATGCAGATTAATTGAATGTATATATTGGTCAGAACTGGCTAAACTGTACACTTAAGATTTGTGTACTTTACTACATGTGAATTATACCTCAACACAAAACACAACAGAATGGAAGACAAAAGGGCAGTTATGTCCTGGGCTGGGATGACTTCCAGGTCCTGGATCAGAGACAGAGCTACAAGATTCTGAAGGTGCCATGTACAATGGATCCTCTTGATTGGGGTGGAGGGAGAAGCTCCCCAGGTGGGTCAGTTTGGTCATTGTGAAATGAGAAAAAAAAAAAAAAAAAATATATATATATATATATATTTATATTTGGTTTTGCTCCCAGTTCCTGGCACACAGCTCCTAAAACCCTTGTAATTTCCTAAGTGATAGGAAATTACATTAGGAGCATCTTTCATTCTAATATTTGGTCTCTGATCCCTGTTCCTGATGTGGAGCTCCTAAATCCCTTGGAATTTCCTGGCTGATAGGAGTGTCTTTTGTTCCAATGAAGCAATGCCTGGTGGGCTCCTGGATGGGGGCTGGTCACCAGAAAGACCAAGCCATGGTTAGAAGCTTGGAACTTTCAGCCCCACTCCTTACCTTCCAGGAAGGAGAGAGGGGCTGGAAATTGAGTTAATGGTTGACCATGCCTACACGATGAAAAAACCTCTATAAAAATCCCAAAATTATGGGGTTCAGAGAACTTCCAGGTTGGTGAACACATCTACATACCAGGAGGGTGATACACCCCAACTCCAGGGGGACAGAGGCTCCTGTGCTCAGGACCCTTCCAGATCTTGCCTTATGAACTTCTTCATCTGGCTGTTCATCTGTATCCTTTATCACATCCTTTATTATATGATAAACTGGTCAATGTAAGTGTTTCCCTGAGCTCTGTGAGCTATTCTGGGAAACAATCGAATCCAAGGTTTGGGGGGAGTCCTGGGAACCTCCAACGGTAACCAAGTTGGACACAAGTTGTGGGTAACCTGGGGCCCTGCTAGTGATTGGCATCTGAAGTGGGGGGCAGTCTTGTGGGACTGAGCCCTTAACCTGTGGTGTCTGCACTAATTCTGGTTAGTGTCAGAATTGAATTGAACTGTAGGACATCCAGCTGGTGTCACAGAGAACTGCTTGGTGCGGGAAAAAAAAAAACCCACATCTGGAATCAGAAGTGTTGTGAGTGTGGCAGTAGTGTGAGGGTAAAGGAGAAATGCACAGGAGGAGGAATGAGTTTCTCCTTACAGTCATGTTCTGGGAATCATTTGCAAAGTCTTAACCTAGAGCCCATTCCACTAGCCTTTTCTTTTCTTTTCCACTAGCCTTGTCAAAGAGCTTGTCAGTCCCTAATTCCCTGTGTCAAGCCAGCCCATTTTTGCTTAAATATGACAGTAATAAACAATAAAATCTCAGTGGCTTACAACAACAAAGATTTGTTTCTCACTCACACTGCATGTCCATCATGGGTCAGCCAAGAGCTATGATGTGACCTAAGATGATGGAGAAGCTATTACAGAAATATTCCTGCTTATCACTGACAGAAAGAAAAGAAAATAAGATGAAACACATACTGACTCTTGTAGCCTCTGCCGGGAAGGGACACTTATTATTTCTGCTCAGATTTCATTGGCCAAAGGAAATCACATGGCTACAGTTGCGTTCAAGAGAGCAGGAAACTACAACCTTCTTATAGGGAGGGAACTGGATATTGGTGAACAGTAATATAGCTTGCCGCAAAGGACGTTTATTATCTCACATAGCAAGAATTCTGGAAGCAGAAACCGTATTCAACTGCAAGAGACATAAGTCAGAAACAACAGTGATGTAAGCAAGGTGATTTATTTCTCTCTCACATAACAGAACCCTGAAGCATGTAGTCCAAGGCTGGGGAAGGGGTTCCTTGATGTCATGAGGGACCAGGCTCCTACTGACTTACTGCTCTGCCATCCTTAGAATGTGGCTCTAATCCTCAAGGTCACAAAATGGCTGCAGGAGCCTCAGCCATCATGCCACATTCCAGGGGAAAAAGCAAGAGCAAAAGAAAAAGGCAGGGTTAACCACTTGGCGAGGTTAACGTACATTTCCCAGAGTCCTCCCCTTCCCCGTGTGCTTCTGGTTAGGGTGGGCCACGAAAGACATTCTAGTGGGAGGGTTGCTGGATGCATATTAGAGCAACAGCCATTTTCTGGCTCACATTGGTTGTCACTTATTTGCCCACTCACCACTGATGAGTCAGCTCCTTTTAAAGAGACTTTTCAGGATCCCCTCCCAAAGACTTCTACTTACTTCTGACTGGCCACTCCTATCTGCAAAAAGAAACTGGGAAACGTAGTCTTTTGGCTGAGTCTACAACACTCTGAATACCACCAGGGAAAACGACAGCCTGGAGGAACTTGTGGATGTGGTGAGGAGGATGCTGAGCTTCTCCCAAGTCAAGGGATGGGAGCTCAAGCAATTTTTATTCCAATACAAGAAGAGAAGGTAATTCTTAAGACTGAAGTCTGCTGAGACCTCCAGGGGACAGCAACACTGGATCTCAGACCTGGGAAAGACACTCAGAAACCTGTCCACTAGTGCCCCAGGGCTCCCCAAAGGCTCTCCTCTGCTGCCCAAACCCCTTCTAGCACGACACCTTTTTCTGCTGCGTAGTCTGAACTGAAGCCTCTTCCTCCGCTCTTACATCAGGGGCGAGATTTCTTGCCAATAGCTAATGCAGTGGTTCTTGTCACGCAGCCAGGCTCCTGAGTACAATACTGACAAGGTTCTTGTTCTGGAAGAATTCAGGCCAAATCACAGTAACCGGAAGAAATCTGCTTTTCTCATATGAGACTAGATTGTGCTTTTCTCGGGGCGTCGGGAGCGTCCTCCAAATGCTTGCACCAGGCAGGGGTGCTGCTTCTGAAGAGGCTGGTGAGTGAATGAACTCCGGCTCCTGCTGGTGGGAGATTAAACAGGATTTGAAACGCCCTCTGAGTGGCTTTGTGATGTGTCCACTTGGTGAGGTTAACCTACATTTCCCAGAGTCCTCCCCTTCCCCGTGTGCTTCTGGGCAGGGTGGGCCACGAGAGATGTTCTAGCGGGAGGGTTGCTGGGGGGAGATTAGAGCAACAGCCGTTTTGTGGCTCACACCGGTTGTCACTTACCTGCCCACTCATCTCGTTGGCGTCAGGCAACAGCCGGGCCTGCAAATGCTCCAGCTCCCCCTGGATCCATCTTCAGCTTCTCCAACTCCTGGGCCTGGTGCGTGCTTAGCCCTGGGATCGGGACCCTCACTCCGCTGGACACCTGCACCACCAAGGTCAAAGGTGACAAGAATGACGGGGTTCACTTCCTACACTGTTGGTGGGAACGTACATTGGCGCAGCCTCTATGGAAAACAGTATGGAGGTTCCTCAAAAAACTAAAAATAGAGCTGCCATATGGTCCAGCAATCCCACTCCTGGGCATATACCTGAACAAAACTATAATTTGAAAAGATATATGCACCCCAATGTTCATAGCAGCAATATTTACAATAGCCAAGACATGGAAGCAGCCTAAATGCCCATCGACAGATGAATGGATAAACAAGATGTGGTATATATACAATGGAGTATTACTCAACCATAAAGAAAAATGAAATAATGCCATTTGCAGCAACATGGATGGACCTAGAGATTATCATACTAAGTGAAGTAAGTCAGAAAGAGAAAGACACCATATGATATCACTTATATGTGGGATCTAAAATATGACTCAAATGAACTTATCTACAAAACAGAAATAGACTCACAGACATAGAGAACAGACTTGTGGTTGCCAAAGGGGAGGGGGGTGGGGGAGGGAAGGTTGGGAGTTTGGAATTAGCAGATGCAAACTATTATATATAGACTGGATAAACAACAAAGTCCTACTGTATAGCACAGGGAACTATATTCAATATCCTGTGATAAACCATAATGGAAAAGAATATGAAAAAGAATATATATGTATTACTGAGTCACTTTGCTGTACAGCAGAAATTAACACAACTTTGTAAATCAGCTATACTTTAATAAAATAAATTAAAAAAAAATAAAGAATGATGGGGTTCAGTCCACCCTCGTGGCTTCCAGATTGTTCTTGCTCTGCCTGGCTTTACATCCGTCTGCCCTTCCTGACTTCTGCCCCGTGGATTTCAAGTTCCAGCATCAAGTACAGAGACAACAGCCTTACAGAGACAGCGTACCCAGCTCCCACAATGCGGAAAGATCAAATCCCTGTAACAAATCGTGTGTGTGTGTGTGTGTATGTGTGTGTGTGTGTGTGTGTATCAGTGGTTCTGCTTTGCTGATATAGAATTAGGTCTAAGAGTGGACAGACTCTTAGAAGAACAGACTCTTAAGGATGAGTTTTGGTTTTTTCTGGAATTGATTCTCTGATCTAATCAGATTTGAAGTCATTAATGACCCTGTTTCCAGCGGTAAAGGGGGCACTGATAATCCATAGCATGCAGTGGCAGGACAGTTCCTCAGGTCGTTACCTGTAGCTTCCTGAATCAGTTCTATAGGAGGCAAGGTTCTGGGTGACTAAGCATTTACCTCCATGGAACATTTCAGTAAAACGAAGGAGTGTGCTGGATTGGTTGATTCTTTCTAACTGTGCTGGAAAACATGGGGGAAAGAAAATGATGAGCTCAGAGCTTTAAATTCCCAGTCAAGACCTGTATAAGAGACTCGAAAGCTTCTGTGGCTACACTGAAAGAAACTTATTTCTCATGGTCACCGGGCCAAGAGTTCTGAAGACCAAGCTCAAAGTCCGATCCTGTGAGTGGCTGAATTACAACACAAATTGAACTTCTAACCTCATGGGGTCTTTTTTGTTAAAATTAGGGCATTGATTGGGAAGGCCTAGGATCCTGAAAATTGGGATTAGGATGTATGAGGAGATTCTAATAAGGCTGGGGACGCCAAACCCCTAAATTCTGCCATCTTCTTTGCCCAAAGCAGCAGCCTGCACCCCTGCTATAGTGGCCTCCCCAAGGCAGTTTCCCTGCAAGGCGCTGCGGATCCTTCTCAGAACCTACTTCTATGCCCTTTTCTTGCTTCCAATACCTATAACTAGACTCGTCTCAACAGAAACCAAAGGCTGAGGTACAAAACATGAGGAGGTGTGATATAATACCAAACAATTGCCAATTTCTGTTTGCCAATTTATATCAAGAGAAAACTGGGGCATATGTATGGAAATGGGTCTTAAGAGTGATGAATCAAGGTGGAGGAATATAAAGTGGGTCAGGCCAAATTTATTGACATTGGTCGCCTAAACAGAGATTCTAGATTCAGTGGTTGAGGTAGAGGGCCTAGGAATGGCTCTGACAGTTTACTTGGTTATTTGACTGATGTATGTTCCCAAAGGTGGCCTATCCTGGGTGGAAATGTCAGAAGTTCCTTGGTAACCTGCAGAGCATGAGTCAGCAAACTTTTTCTGTATAAGGCCAGAGAGTACACATTTTAGGTTTCACAGGCCAGTGTCAGTTGTGACTATTCAATTCTCCCGTCATAGCCGGAAAGCAGCCAAAGACCATCTGTAAATGAATGAGCATGGCTGTGTCCCAATACAAGTTTATTTACGAACACTGAAATTTGCAGTTCATATCATTTTTTTAAGTGGCACAAAATATTCTTCTTTTGATTTTAATTTCCATTAAAAATGTAAAAACCCTTTTTAGCCCGTGGGCCATACAAAAACAGCCCTGAGGGCTAGATTTGGCCGCTGGGCTGCAGTTTGCTGACCCCTCCTTCACCAGGAGGGTCAGGGGGATGCAATTTTCACCGTAGCGATCAGAAATAAATTCATGAGGGAGAGTCTGAGCATCCTTGAAGACCTCTGTGACGGCGCTTCTTTGTAGGTCAGAAATTCTAGTGGAAATGGCTGCGATTAATTGGGATCTCTAAATGCAATAGGCATGCTGGAACCCAGAGGTGGCAGGTATCCTGGTGGCACTCATATGCCAAAGATAAGATGGGCATGGTTACCATAGTGGATAGTGAAGCCAAAACAGTAATGAGCGTAGTGTGACTTACAGAGATCTTTAGCATCACTAATTTATCATGGCAGTAGATGGGGAGCCTACTGAAGTCTTGCTTGATCTGAATAAGTGAATGAGTTCTGGGTGTGGCGAATGGAAGCCTGACCAGAATGCTCAAAACAGAGAGTCATGGACCCTCAGTCACTTCCCAGCTTGAGCCCTTGATTAAAGGAGAGGCCAGGTTCCTTGAGGAAGGACCCTGTTACACTGCCAAAAAAGTATGCTGTTAATCTTCCTCCCAGACTTCTCCAAAGAGACTTGTGGCCATTCACCCGGTGATTGTGCAAAGGGGAAAGGGAAATAGTTAGACTTTCCAAGGATTACTGGACACAGCGTCTGAACTGACTCCAATTCCTGGAATTCCAAAACATCACTGTGGTTCACTAGTCAGAGTAGGGCTATGGAGGTCAGGTGATCAATGGAGTTTTGGGGAAGATCTGTCTCACAAAAGGCCTAATCGGTCCCTGAATACACCTTCTGGATATTTCTTCAATGCTGAAATGCATCATTGAAATAGACATCTTGAGCAACTAGAAGAATCCCAACATTGGTTCCCTGACCCATGGATGAGGGATTTTATCATAGGAAAAGCCAAGTAGAAGCCACTAGAACTCTCTCTACCTATGAAAATACTAAACCAAAGGCAATACCACATTGTTGGAGGGATTGCAGAGATTGGTGTCACCATTAAGGACTTGAAAGATGCAAGGGTAGTGATTCCTACTGCAACCCCGTTCAACTTGCCTATTTGGCCTATTTGGCCAGTGAAGAAGATAAATGGGTCATTGAAGAATGACAGTGACTCATCATAAACTTAATCAGGTGGTGACTCCAATTGCAGCTGCTGTTCCAAAGGGGGTTTTGTTGCTGGAGCCATCAACACATCTCCTGGGACCTGGTATGTAGTTATCGATCTGGAAAATGCTTTTTAATCTATATCTGTTAGTAAAGGACATCAGAAGAAGTTTCTTTTCAGCTGGCAAAGCCAGCAATACACCTTCCCTGTCTCCCCCTCAGGGGTATATCAGTGCTTCAGCCCTGTGTCATAATATGGTTTAACAGCCCTGTGTCATAATATGGTTTAAGTTAAGGATTAACCTTAACTTCTTTTTCCACAGGACCTCATGCTGCTCCCTTACATTGATGATATTATGATGATTGGATCTGATGAGCAAGAAGTAGCAACTCCTTTAGACACATTTGTAAGACACTTGCATGCCAGAGGATGGGAAACCAATCCCACCCACAAAAGTTCAGGGGCCTGTCACCTCACTGAAAGTTCTTGGGATCCAGTGATTTGAGGCATGTTGATGGGGAAGGAAGAGTTGCTACACCCGGCCCCTCCTAACATTCAGAGAGAGGCACAGACCTGGGGAGCCCCTTTGGATTTTGGAAACAACACATACCTCATGTGCTGTGATTCATTTACTGAGCGACCTGAAAAGCTGCCAGTTTTGAGTGGGATCCAGAACAAGAGAAAGTTCTGCCACAGATTCAGGCTGATATGATGGTGCTTGATGTGTCAGTGGTAGATACGGATGCTGTTGGAGACTATGGCAGCCCCCAGCTGGGGAATCACTGTGTAGATCTCTAGGATTTGAAAGAAAGTTATGTCATTCTTTGAAAATAATTACTCTACTTTTGAGAAATAGTTTTTGGCTTTCTACTGGGCTTTAGTAGAGACTGAACGCTTTACCATGGGCACCAAGATACCATGCAATCTGAGCTACCCATCATTATCTGTGTGTTGTCTGACCCAAACAGCCATAACATTGGGCACACACAGCAGCACTCCGTGGAAGTGGTTTATGCAAGCCTGGGCTCTAGCAGGTCCTGAAGCACAGGTAGTTTGCATGAGGAAGTTGCTCGGATGTCCAGATCCCTTATTCGTGATTCATTGTCTTCTGTCTCTCAAACAAGACCGATGGCTCATAGGGAGTTCCCTGTGACCAGCTGACTGAGGAAGAAAAAACTCAGACCTGGTTTACATATAGTTCTGCAGGACATGCAGGCACCACCCAAAACTGGACAGCCATATCGCTATAGCCCCATTCTGGGACATCCCCGAAGGACTGGGGTAAAGGGAAATTTTCCCAGTGGACAGAAATTTGAGCAGTGCATCTGGTTGTCCATTTTGATTGGAAGGAGAGATGTCCAGAAATATGGCTCTACATCAATTCACATGTTGGGATTAATGGTTCTCGGCTAGATGGTCAGAGACTGCTACAGAGTCTGGGGAAGAGGTATGTGCATAGATCTCTACAGAGTGGGAAGGTATTTGTGTCCCGTGTGAATGCTCAACAAAGAGTGACCTCAGAAAATAAAATTTTAGGAATAACCCACACTGTGGGTTACTTTAGGGTAACCCACTCTGTGGACACCAGTCAGCCACTTTCTCCAATGACCCCTGTATTTGCCCAATAAGTTCATAAACAGTGTGGCCAAGGTGGCAGCAATGGAGGTTGTACACAGGCTCAGCTACAAGAACTTCCACTCACCAAGGCTGATCTGGCTCCTGCCACTGATACGTGCCCCATCTGCCAGCAGCGGAGACCAACACTGAATCCCTGCTATGGCACCATTCATTCCTCAAGAGGATCCACCAGGTGGACCATGGCTGACTGATTACATTGAACTGCTTCCTTCATGGAAAGAGCAACACTTTGTTCTTTTTTTTTTTTTTTTTGGTAACAGTTTTATTGTAATATAATTCACTTGTCATACAACTCACACCTTTAAAGTATACAAGTCAAGAATTTTTAGTATAACACTACTATATATAAAATAGATAACCAACAAGGACCTACTGGATAGCACAGGGAACTATACTCAATATTTAATAATAACCTATAAGGGAAAAGAATCTGAAAAAGAATATGTATATATATGTGTGTGTGTGTGTGTGTGTGTGTGTATATATGTACATATATATATATATCTATCTGAATCACTGTGCTGTACACCTGAAACTAACACGACATTGGAAATCAACTATACTTCAATACAATTTTTAAAAAAACAACAAAATAATAATTTTTAGTGTATTCACAGATATGTACAACCACCACCACACTCAATTTTAGAACATTTTCATCACCCCAAAAAGAAACCTCAGGAGCATTCTTGGAAGATGATGGAGTACGAAACAGCAGGAATGTCTGTCTCCCCATCTAGACAACATTGTACTGGCAGGGTCTGTCTGATGGAACTAATTTGGAACTCTGGCTCACAACTGCCAGGGGAAGTCTTGGATGGTAAATTGCGGTTAATTTTAGGTAAAAGCATGACTTTGTTACTCTATTTGGAGATTAAGTATGGTTTAAGGAGATGTGTATGTGCAAGTTGACAAGGGGAGTACCGTGGTGGCTTTGACTCACTTAGATTGAACTACATTTCCCCGAATTCCCTTTTCGCGATGCTTCCAATTATGTTGAGCTACAGGAGAGATTCTTTTTTTTCTTTTTAAAATTAATTTATTTTATTTATTTATTTTTGGCTGCGTGGGGTCTTCGTTGTTGTGCGCGGGCTTTCTCTAGTTGCGGCGAGAGGGGGCTACTCTTCATTGGGGTGTGCAGCCTTCTCATTCCAGTGTCTTCTCTTGTTGCGGAACATGGGCTCTAGGCGCGCGTGCTTCAGTAGTTGTGGCTCGCGGGCTCAGTAGTTGTGGCGCACGGGCTTAGTTGCTCTGCGGCATGTGGGACCTTCCCGGACCAGGGCTCGAACCTGTGTCGCCTGCATTGGCAGGCGGATTCTTAACCAGGAGAGATTCAGGGAGGGGGGAAGTAGCAGCCATTTAGTAGCTCATAATGCTTTCTCTTTTCTGCTGGCTCACTTCATTAGTCCTGCCATTGTTCCACCTTCCCCCCCGGCCCCCCCGCCACCAATCCTTCTTCAGCTTCTCCACCTCCTGGGCCAGGTGTGTTTAGCCCCATGGTGAAGCGCCCTGGCTCCAGCAGGACACCCACGCCACCAAGGTCATCAGAGGCAACAAGAACTGACAAGGGGTTCAGTCCAGCCTCATGGAGTCCAGCTTGGGCTCTGTGTTCCAGCTTATTCTTAACGCTCATCGATCTTACATCCATCTTCCCTGACTGCCTGCCCTGTGGACTTCAAGTTAGAGCATCAGACTCAGAGACAACACCCTGACAGAGACTGTTTCACCAGCTCCCCAGATTACATAAGATCAAATCCAGGTACAAGTCCCTTCATAGCTATTTACCTACCTATAGATATATCCTAGTGGTTCTGCTTCTCTGGTTGAATCCTGATACACTCAGCAAATTCTTATTATTTCAGAACCAGAACCTGGAACGTGGTCATGACCCATTGGGACTAGGAGAGCTGGCCAGAAGAGAGCTTCTATTAGCATCTGACTGAAGCCTTGATCCAAAAGAAAAAAAAAAAAAATAGGAGGATGAAGTCTCACAAGTCTCACAGGGAAGAAAGGAGGAATACCAGATTCAAAGTCTGGAAAGAGGAGACTGTAGGAGGAAGATTGAGAAAAGAGGGAGCAAGAAAGAGAATCTTTCACTCCCGACACCTTCCTTTCCAAGAGGCAAGCCTTGGTGGCTCACTTTCCTTATATGGTTCAAGGAAGCAAGGAAGGTGGATAAATTCACACCCTTGAGCCCTCCACGCAGATATCTATTTGACTGTAGGGGATATCTTTTGCTTCCCCCTGCCCAGTAACCATTCTCTCCTCTTTGGGTAAGAGAACCCATATTTTCCTTTGGGGAACACTTGCCCACATGTTCAGCTCCTAGAGTTTGGGGTGTGACCCCCTTTCCTAGATCCAGGAATGGGCATATGCACTGTGCCTAATAAATTGTATCCCTAGCCACTGTCATTGTTTCTGCGATGGGTGCATGGTTAAGCTGGGCCAATGAGACAATTCTGGAACCTTTGCTGTTATGTTGCCTCAGTTCCTCAGCTGATAGGATCTGATCCTGGAGTTGCTGGGGGCCATTGTTTCCCTCAGCAGGGAGGAATCAGCCTGAGAATGAGGTCAACATAGAGGCAGATTGAGCAGGTAAAAGGGACAGAGACACACTTCTAATGGGGTCCTGTGAGCACCTGGATCCAACTACGCCTGAAGTCAAACACATCTGGACTTTTTAGTGTACCAATAAGTTCTATCTCCTTTGTTGTTGTTGTTTTTCTTTTGTTTAACTCTGTTTGAAAGTAGGGTTCTGATGTTTGCAATAGAGTCAAAACTAATAAGTTGACCCCTCAGTAAAAGAAGTTGTTTATACATGCCTCACATATAAGATGTTTGATTTGAGGGAAAAGTAGGGAGGCTGGAGATACCACCAACAATGGCAGCTAACTTTATTGAGCACTTATTATGTGCCAGGTGCCCTTTAAATACTACGTGTATTATCTCTTCTAATCCCAGAACAGCCCCATGACATGGCTACCAAGATGGCCCCCGTGTTTCAGATGCGGCACAGAGAGCTTAGACAGCCACCTCAAGGTTACACAATAAGTAAGAAGCAACAGAGGGAAAGGGATGCCAACAACGTCTTGACAACAGGGACTGAGAGGACTCCTCAGGTGTGGAAATAGGGAAAGGTCACATCCCCTGATTCCCCCGGTATAGGTTAGCCAAGAACAATGTCTTGCAAGGCAGAAGTGAAGGAGTCCTGCCTCTGGCTGGTCAAGGAAAACCTTTTACATTTTGGGTGAAAAGCTGCCCCCTTATAATTGCCATCTGACAGTCCTCATTCTGCCCTCTATGGTCACAGGTAAATTGGCTCCAAGTCTCCCACACCAAGACCGGCTGATGCTGGAAGTAGTTTTCTCTCCATCATCAACCCCTGGTTTCTTCGCTGCTGTTCTGGCTGCCCTCAACAAACATTGCAGGTGTGGGCTGATGAGCTACCACACTTAATCACCTCCCGACATCACCTCAAAGCTCACCTTCAGCTAGAAAAACCATAAATATTCCTCACTTCATTATTTTTAAGTAAAATCAGTTTCACCCTTTCTCCATTGTGCCAGCAAAATGTTGAGCTCTCCAGGGCTGCTTTTTGCTCATGATGGTCACATCTGACCTTCCAGAGGTTTATTTTAAAATGCAAGTCTTCCTCATTAACAAAAGGCGCATCAGGAAGAGACGGAAACGTCTTCCCTGCCCTGAAGCAGTGTGCACTCCGCATCATAAATCTAGTTCACAGAATCTGATGGAAGAAGGTATGAAAGAGGGCATTTATAAGAACATCTTTCATGCAACATGGGAGTAACCTTGTGTGATTTCCTCTTAGGATAAATACCAAATGCCCTACCCTGCCACCAGCCCTGCTTGGCCTGGCTGCCCACACCTCCAGACTCATCTCCCCATCTCTCACTGTCCCACTTGCTCTCTACTCCAGCTAGATTGCTCAGAGTCACCATTCTCTCTCTTGACACAGGACTTTCACACATGCTATTCCTGCTCCCTGAAATACTTTTCCTTGCATTCTTTGTCTAGTTAAATCCTGCCATCCTTCAAGTCTCTGATCAAATTTCATGTCTCCAGGGAAGCTTTCTTGGAGCCCCCTTTTATATTATAGGCTCTCATGGATTCCTATAGCATCCATAGCATTTATCATGTTTATTTTATTTTTGTGGTTATTTCCGTAAACTATGCTCCTCGCCCCACTGTCTTTAGAACATAAGCTCTGTCCAGGCAGGGACCAGGTCTTGGTCACTGCTGACCACCAATGTGCTCATGAATGTTTAACAAGAGCCTCTGGGGCAAGGTGGGGCAAGGTGGGGCAAGGTGGGGCAAGGTGGGGTGGCGGCAGTAGGGGTCGTGAGTGCTGATTGATAGCATTTGCTGATTTCCATAGTGTAAATCTCCCACCGTGGACAATTTCAAGCCACCAATGTTTTCAACCAAAATTCCTGAAAAATTTAACAATAGGCTTTTGCCACCTGGTAGGAGTGGGCTCCAGCACACCACTGCAGTCGACACCCCAGCACCCAGCACAGATTTGTTGAATGAGTAAATGAATTAATGAAATCAATCCCACAGAATTAGCTTCCCCTATCTGTGCCTATCCATGCGCGCTCTCCATCAGTCTGATTTTTTAAAAAGCAAACTATGGTGTTTTCATCAAGCACAATGTATTCAGTATAAAATGAACCTATATACAAAATAGAAACAGACTGACAGGCATAGAAAACAAACTTATGGTTACCAAAAGGGAAAGGTGGAGAGGGATAAATTAGGAGTTTGGGATTAACATACATATACTACTATATATAAAATAGATAACCAACAAGGACCTACTCTATAGCACAGGGAACTCTACCCAGTATTTTGTAATAATCTATAAGAATCTGAAAAAAATAGATATATATGTATGTATAGCTGAATCACTTTGCTGTACACCTGAAACTAACACAACATTGTAAATCAACTATATTTCAATAAAAAAATAAAATAAAATACAAAAAACGTACTCAGTATAACGGAATATTCTTTGGGTCCAACCCTCCCACTTTTTCCTGGTGTTAAATCATCCTCTCTTGCGTGTAGTTAGAGCTTTGAAAACTGTGGGTAGTGACTCAATAGTGGCTCACAAGATCCAGTTAGAAGGTCATGACAAGCATTTTTTAAAAAATGAAATCAAGAAGAGAAGAGAAATTTTAAAGTATCAGTGTTTGTCTCAGGCTGTTGGGAAGTGTTGTTTTGGGAAACTTTTGTTGTAATCCTGTGTTCCTCCTGAGTTATGGTGTAAAGTGAGTTTCTTAGAGTCAAGAAAGTTTGAAAGTCACTGTGGTTGATAGCAATTTTTTAAATTAACTTTGTTTTTTAGAGCAATTTTTAGGTTCACAGCAAAATAATTGAATAGAAAGTACAGGAAGTTCTCATATATTCCATCTCCCCACCCAGGTACAACCTCCCCATTCATTATCAGCATCTCCCACCAGAGGGGTCTTTGTGTTACAATCGATGAATCTACACTGACATATCATAATCACCCAAAGTCCATAGTTTACATTACGGTTCACTCTTGGTGTTGTACATTTTGTGGGTTTGAGCAAATGTATAATGACATGTATCCATTATTGTAGTATCATTCAAAATAGTTTCATTGCCCTAAAAATCCTCTGTGCTCTGTCTATTCATCCCTCCCTCACTCCTCACCCCTGACAATCACTGATCTTTCTACTGTCTCCATAGTGTACCTTTTCCAAATGTCATAGAGTTGGGATCATACAGTATGTAACCTTTTCAAATTGGCTTCTTTCACTTAGAAATATGCATTTAAGTTTCTTCCTTGCCATTTCATGGCTTGACAGCTCATTCCCTTTTAGTGCTGCATAATATTCCATTGTCTGTGTGTACCACAGTTTGTTAATCCGTTCATCTACTGAAGGTCATCTGGGTTGCTTCCAAGTTTTGGCAATTATGAATAAAGCTGCTATAATCATATGCGTACAGGATTTTGTGTGGACATAAGTTTTCAGCTTCCTTGGGTAAATACCAGGGAGTACAGTTGCTGGATTGTATGGTAGAGTATGTTTAGTTTTATAAGATATTGACAAGCTGTCTTAAAAAATGGCTGTTCCACTTTGCATTCCCACCAGCAATGAGTGAGAGTTCCTGTGGCTCCACATCCTCACCTGTATTTGGTGATGTCAGTGTTTTGGATTTTGGCCATTCTGAGAGGTGTGTAGTAGTATCTCACTGTTGTTTTAATTTGCGTTTCCTTAATGACATGTGACATGGAGCATCTTTTCATATGCTTATTTGCTGTCTGTATATCTTCTTTGGTGAGGTGTCTGTTCAGGTCTTCTGCCCATTTCAAAATCCTATAGCAATGCATTTTCGTTTGGTAGTTTTGTTTGTTTTCCATGTCCTTACTTGCAAATTTTTTTTCAAAAGTAAGGACACTATATCAGACTTCACATTTTTGTTGCATGCATTAACAGTTTGTGAAAAAACAAACAAACCACCAACGTCTTAAAAAAAAAACCTGGCCTTCCCAAGTCCTTGTCTCCCATCCCCCAGGGACCTAAGGGTTAAGACCACTAAGCCCTGAGAGACTGAGAGAGAGAGAGAGAGAGAGAGAGAATGTCTTGGAGGCCATGGAACTTCCTGTTCCACTCCCCCACCTCACCCCTACTCCCCCTGGCAGTGAGCGAGAGCCTTTTCAATTCAGCTGCCCTCACCTGCCGACAGCATGGGCAGGGCAGGGGCTGATACTTGCTGCCCCCATCCTCCCTACATGCAGGGGACAGCCCCTAGCTGGCCCTTGAAAGCTGAAAGGGGAGGAGGGTTGGAGGTGAAGGCCATTGCTGAAGTCACATGTCCCGCCAAGAAACCTTTCTCCAGATTATAGTTGGCTGAACAAATTACATCATCCATCACTTCCCATTTACTGCCTGAAACGCTGCACTAACTTTTATCTGCATGAGCTAGTTAACCTGCACAGCCGTGTGTCTGTGTGTGTGTGTGTGTGTGTGTGGGTGTGTGTGTGTGTGGGGGTGTGTGTGTGTGTGTGGGTGTGTGTGTGTGGGTGTGTGTGTGGGGGGGTGTGTGGTGGGGAGTGGAGGAGCCTGGTGATGCTGCAGTGAGCTCCCCTTTTACAATGAGAGAAGTGGTCCCAGTGGGACCTCCCTGGCGGTGCAGCAGTTAAGACTCCGCGCTTCCACTGCAGGGGGTGCGGGTTCGATCCCTGGTCAGGGAACTAAGATCTTGTATGTCACGTGGCGCAGCCGAAAGGTTAAAAGAAAAAAAAAAAAAAGATATGGTCCCAGTGTGAGGAGGTCACTTGAACAGGGTCACACGGCCAGGAAGCTCCAGTCATGGCTGGAATCTGTGCCCAATTCCCTCCCAAAGACTTCACAACAAGCCTGGGCTGGTAATAATAATATTACTGAGGCTGACCTTATGGGGCACCTACTATGAGCCAGGCTGCATGTGCTCTGTGCGCCTTAGATAGGTTGTCAGAGGTCGTGTCTATTGCTATGCCCATTTTACAGAGGAGGAAACTGAGGTACAGAGAAGGCACTAGCACACTGGGAAGAACAGACAGGGAGCACAGGGGTGTTAGTCCCCGGCACTGAGGGGCTCTGAGCTGCTGGATCCTGAGCCCTTTGAGCACCTACTCTGTGCCAGGGTTTGTGCTGGGCACTGGTGTGACAGCTGGGACTGCGACAGGCTCACAAAAGTTTCCAAGAAAGGAGGTAAAGCAGGGTGGTGTGATTGGGAAGGGGCTGCCGTGGGCGGTGGGGGGGGCGGTGATTCAGTTGGGGTGGTCCAGATGGGCGGCTCTTAGGAAGGCACACTTGGCTGAGACCTGAGGGCTAAGAAGGAGATAGCCTCCCAAAGCTCTTGGGGAAGGGTGTTCCAGGCAGTGGGAACAGCAAGCACAAAGGACTGGAAGTGGGAACAAGCTTGGTATGTTTGAGGAACAAAAAAGAGGAAGTGAGGATGCTGTGGGAGAGGGAGAGAGGGAGGAGAGGGGAAGCTTTGCACTGGGAGAGGGTTTCAGGGCAGCCCCAGGAGCCTCGGGAGTGGAGGGAGGGATGTGGGACGTCATCTCCAAGGTAGGGTCCACTGTCCACCCCTCCTCTTAGCTCCTGGGGTGTCTAAACACCCCTTCGCCTCCTCCTCTCAGGCAACGTCTGCACACCCCACTTCCCCTCAAGGTCTACGCCGGTCCAACCCCAGCTCCCTCATTACTACGAGGGCTCATGGGTTCCTTCTGAGCAGGAAGATGTGCTCTCATATATAGTCCCCACCTGTAGGCATCCATCCATCCATCCATTAATTCATGTACTTATCCACTCATCCACCAAATGTTGATTTGCCTCAGGTCTTTTGCCCTTTTAGGTCTCTTCCCCTGGAACACTGTCTTTTATCCCTCAGGGTTCTGCTTCCAACATCACCTTTTCCAAGATGCCATCCCTGACTACCTCCAGCTAATTTAGCCCCTTATCAGCCTGTTGGCAACTTAACTGCTCTTCATGACAAAACAGGATGGGTTGGTACCCCCAAGGGCTGGCTCTCTCTCTCTATAAGAGATATATTAGCCTCGTGGGCATTAATTTCCCCTTCTCATTTTCTTTTGGGAACCATCCTTTCCTTCTCTTTGTGTGATCTGGATGGGGCCAACCCTGTTCCCCAGCTTCAGAAATGAGCACATCATCCAAGTAAAGCCAATGAGAGACAGCTGCAGGACTTTTGCCAGAACTGCTCAGAAAACTGAGTTTTTGTTCTGCCATGGTTACTTATCTGGTAGGCTGTAAGGCTGCAGGTGCTGGGGGAGGAAAGGACCTGCTTGAAAATGAAATCAATATTGAAGAAAGCAGAGGTGAGAGAGGGAGAGAGGCAAAGTCCTGAGTGTGAGCACCTGGATTCAGCCATACCTGAAATCCAATTCCTCCTGGAGTTCTCAATTCTAAGAATCAATAAGTTCTCTTTGTGCTTAATCTTGTTTGGATTTCAGTCACTTGCACTAGAAAGTCTGGTTGATAATAAAGCCTCAAAGATATGCAGACAGTCAAGCTTAGGTACTTTCCCCTTGAGGGATGTGGGCAGGTGCTTCCTTCACTCCTAAGCCACTCCCTCTTTAGAAGCTCCTATTTTATGAGGCTTGAGTGTTTGAGGTTCGTTCAACCTGAGAGAGAAAAGAAGAATCAAAGTGGCAGGTCAGAGGTGGGGTGACTCTAGAAGCAAGCATGAAACCAGCAGCAGGAGCTAGGAATCTTCATTATTAATAAGCAAATCCATTGTCCTTCCTTCTTTGTGTTTTTTTAATTATTTATTTTTGGCTGCATTGAGTCTTCGTTGCTGCGTGCCGGCTTCCTCTAGTTGTGGCGAGCAGGGGCTACTCTTCGTTGCGGTGCGCGGGCTTCTCATTGCGGTGGCTTCTCTTGTTGAGGAGCACGGGCTCTAGGCACACAGGCTTCAGTAGTTGTGGCTCACGGGCTTAGTTGCTCCGTTGCATGTGGGATCTTCCCGGACCAGTGCTCGACCCCGTGTCCCCTGCATTGGCAGGCGGATTCTTAACCACTGTGCCACCAGGGCAGTCCCTTCCTTCTTCTTTGTAGGCAGGGCCCTGATTTTATTAGTTTGTTTATTAGCCCTGTCCATGTGTTCAGAAAAAGTGGTCTAAGCCGGTCATAGCTCTCCAGTCTTTCTGTTAGTGATTAGTTCTGAAAGGGGCTGTGACACACTACTCGCCAAGATAATGTGAGGGGAAGTCAGTTGGGGAGTGGTTAGTGGGAGGTTTCTGGGGTAAACTTTTTTTCTTTAAAAAGTAGTGCAGGGGAAAGAAACTTCCCTTTCCTGCCTTGCACAGAAAGTGGGGCAATGTGAGGAGGCATTAATTACCTTGGAATTCGATTCTTTTAAACTCTTAGTCTAAAGCAAAATCATAAGAGAGTCTGTGTTTTGTTTTCCCCTCCATCCATGTGAGAGAAGAGGGGGTGGTAATAACATTCTTCTGGTTTAACAAAGAAAAAGCTCACAAATATTTCTTTTTCAGAATCTACATGCCAATTTAAGTATTAGTCCCAGGGCAATAAATTATTAAGTAGGACAAGAAATCAGAGTTACAGATTTTGGAAAGTTAAAATTTTCTTTCATGGGATGTTCTAATCAACTCTGAAGCCCCTATGGCCTACAAAGAATATTTGTATGAGGAGTTTAATGATGCTGAGGAGTGTCTGATTTTCTGCAGCTGCAAAGAAAGATACTTTTTCCACTTATCTTTCTGTAATTTTTTTTCATTGGCACTTAGAAGAGCCAAGAGCCTCAAAGCCAAGGTCAAGAATTCCAGTGGTTAGGACCAAGAGCAAAATCAGAGAGGCTAAATGCTTAAAATATGGGGGGAAAGTGGGTGGAGTAGGATTTTAGCGAAAGGAAGTGTAAAGTTGTAATGTTTTGTATCTATAGGAAATGAAGGCTGGAATCGTGGCAGCCATGTTGCCACCTTGAGGGATGACATTGCCAACATGCCAGGGAATCTTAGTCCATGAGGATACCATTCAACTGAGGCACTGACCTCTGTAGAGCCTCCCTACCTTGGTGGAACTAGTTGTTTTGTCAAATAATAAAGGCTTTTATTTTTAAGATGTTTGGAATTTGTTCTTCCCTTACTTCAGCCAGTAACATCTTATGCAGTACATCCAGGTTAAGTGATGCACACGAGATGGCACAGGAACTTAAACAGTATAGCTCATTCAATGCTCAGACCATCGCCTTCAGCAGAATGGTCCTGGCTGTCAACACTGAGAGACCCTCATCCTCTCCAGTCCCAGGCATTGCTGGCATCATGGTGTTGACTATGGTCCCGTATTCTGTAGAAGGGAACAGTGAATTTTTTTTAGCTCTAGCTACTAACCCACAAAATTAAATTAAGACCACTCCCAGAACATACATGTATCAACCTTGATAATTTAATGGTAAATGTATAAAAATATTAGAACCATGATTGTTTTGGGGGCTGGAGTAGGGGTAAAAGGGAACTTTATGGGATGATGGAAATGTTCTTTATCTTCATAGGGGTTTGTACTGCACGGTATATGAACTAGTCAAAACTCTGCAAACATGTTCAAAATGTGTGCATTTCACTGTATGCAAATTTTACCTCATTTTTGAACTGTAAACATTGAACTCTAGTTAGTGACATGAATGCTAAAGTGTTTAAGGGTTAAGAGTACTGATGTCCGGGGACTTCCCTGGTGGTCCAGTGGTTCCGCTGCAGGGGGCACAGTTTCCATCTCTGGTGGGGGAACTAAGATCCCACATGCATGGTGGGCCAAAAAAAGAGTACTGGTGTCTGCTTTCAAATACTTCATCATAACTTATTTAAAAATCCATCAAAGAAACCATATGGATTAATGAATAAATAGAGGGAAAGACAGGTATACGATAAGGCAAATATGGAAAAATGTTAACAATCGTAGAATCTAGATGAGGGGTATATGCGTGTTATGGTAAAAGGCATTTAACTTTTCTGTAGGTTTGAAAGTTTTCATAATTAAATGTTGGGGGAAAAGTAAAAGCCTAAGCAATTAGTTCCACTGCTGTGGCAGATACCTAAAATAACGGTGGCTCAAACCAGGCAGAATTCTGGATCTTTCTTGGTGACAGCCCAGTTGGCCCTTTTGTCCTGCTGCAGTGTCACCCACGGATGCTGTCCTCAGCGGCTAACGACTGCCATGCCCACATTCCAGGCCAAGGGAGAGAAAAGGTAAGAAGAAATGGAGATCTTTGTTACTGAGAGTTAGAAAGATAACTAATAGAGAAACCAAAAATGATGAAGATGATTATAACAACAATAACAGCCAAGGCCCTGTTCTAAGGACGTCACATGAATGACTCCATTTGCCCCTCAGGCAAACT
This sequence comes from Balaenoptera physalus, assembly GCF_965194825.1. Classification (NCBI taxonomy): domain Eukaryota; kingdom Metazoa; phylum Chordata; class Mammalia; order Artiodactyla; family Balaenopteridae; genus Balaenoptera; species Balaenoptera physalus. The sequence continues at coordinate 17,047,545 of NC_138900.1, read as the reverse complement.
TACGAGGTAATAATATGGGTAATAATAACTTATGAGGTAGGTACAGTTATTATTCCCATCTACGGATGTGGAAACTGAAGCCCCGGGAGGTTGAGTGGTATCATGACATCAGAAGAGGATGGTAGGAATCGAATACTCATCTTCCAGGGCAGGAAGTCGACAGAGAATGGCTTTGTGGGTAACGCTGATGAATCAAAAGCCAGAGGCATAAACATCTTGTTAAGAGGTGTGGGAACTGTGACAGAGGAGGAACAGCAGAAGCTGTGACTACCGCTCGCCCCTGGAGGGAGGAAGCGGTGGAGGGGGAAGCCCGGGGGTGGGGGTGGGGGGTAGGGTGAGGGGACAGGGCACTGCCACAGCGGCCGTCGGGAAGTGAGGCCCGGAAGCTATGAATCTCAGAATCTGGCGGCCTCCGCTCATGCGATCCCAAGTGTCTGCACCTCTCATTCGTGTGAGCGCCCGCACCCCACTGATGGTATCTGGGAAGAGGGGGCGACAAAATGAGAGCTGATGATGGAGCTTTGGAGGTCCCCGTTGGAGGCTGGACAGCCTGACAGCAGGGAAGGCCCAGCCTGGAAGCATGAGGCCAGGAGCAAACCCACAGGGCTTCGTCCAGTGTCCCGCCCAAGCTCTCCAAAGCCAGGGTTGAATAACAACGGTGTCAGCTACCACAGCAAACACTGTGGAAGTGCGTGTTGGGCCAGGCACTGTTCTAAGCACTATACACGTATCAATGCATTTGATCCTTCCAACAATAAGGATGGGGGGGGGAAACTGAGGCACAGAGCAGCGCTTCCCTGCACCCACCTGAAGAGCCATCACACTGGGGGCCACAGATGATCACTGCAGAGTAAGAATAAACCAAACATCAGCTTCCTCCAAAGGTGGACACTTTCTTGATTCATTTCTGGTGCCCTCTCTTGAATATCAGCCACAGTGACGGGATCATCGGCTGGGGCAAGTGCTGAGAGCGTCAGTGGCAGGAGGGTGGCAAATCCTAAATGCACCAGGAGATGCAGCCTGGGGGAGCCACTTGGCATTCTAGCTGATGTGGGCGGACTACTCGCCTGATCTGTGAAATGGGGCTACGAATAGCATTTATTGGAGAGTCGGCTGAGGCTGGTGAGTTTCTGTCTGTGGAGGGCTGAGGGCACACCTGATCTCTCTCTCTAATGCTACCTACTGTGTTATGACGATTGCCTTGATAAAAGGACATAAAGAAGAAAGATGAAAACATTTTAATCTCGAAGAGGAAGGGAGAGTGTGGGGAGGAAGGGGTGGGTGAGGAAAGAAGAAAGTGTGAGGTGCTACAGTGTTTCAGAGATTCCCACGGACAACTGAGGAAAGAGTTTTGTCCTCAGAGGACTTGTTGGCAGGGTCCTGACCAGGCAGCCAAGGCGGTTTTCTGGGTGGGTTGAGTCCTCCTGGATTCCATTCCCAGCCCTGCCACGTCCCAGCTATGAGGGATGAGAGAGGCTCGGTTTCCCCAGGACTACAGGTGGTCACGAGAATATGAGAGCCCACGTGGCGAAGTGCACTCGCTGTCTTTGCTAAGGGACGGGTAGCCTCACCTGTATTCTGCTCCTGGGATGTTACTACACTTACCCAGTTCTCAGTTGGCAGGTAAATCAAAAGGCTATAAGTAGTTTCTCGTAAATGCATTAAATGTGACTTGGCATCTTGGCCAGCCTCCCTGTCAGGGCAGTCGGTGGGCAAGGGTTGTTTTGCAGAGGTCTAACGGGTGTCAAATTCATGGGCTCCAACCCCCAGCTGCCCCATGACACCAGGTGTTGTCCCTCCCACCCCACGCCCGCCTCGGGACTGCCTCACATGGCCTCTCTTGGCCACTGCCTGTTTGTCTGGACTCAGCCTTCTGGCCCAGCCTGCATTAAGTCAGTCTGTTCACACGTGGGTTCTGGGAAGGCTGTGCCAGGCGGCGGGTGGAGGGGAGAGGAGGGAGGGGCAGACCCAGCTGGTGAGCACTGGGCTGTCCTGGGGCCTCCCTCCATCTCACTACATCAAGTTCTCAGAGGCTGACCTCACCCCTGGCTCAGGAGTGGGACCCTAAAGGCAGCAGATACAGATTCTGGACCCTACTCTCTGGATTCAAGTTTCAGTTGCCCCACATGTGACCTTAGGGTTCTCTATCTTCTTAGTGCCTCAATTTCCCCATCTGTAAAATGGAAATATAATAACAGTGCCTACCCCATACAGTTGCTGGAAGGATTACATGAATATTATTATTATTATTATTATTATTATTATATTCTGATGTCCCAGACAGTGTCAGGCAGTGTCAGAGTATCTGCTGTGAATAGCGTTTGCTGTTATTACTACTTTCCCACCAGACTAGGTAAGTAGTTAAGAGCAAAAACTCTGGAACCAACCTGGTTGGGTTCAGCTCCCAGCCCCACCACTTATTACCTATGTACCCTTAGACCTGGATCTTAACCTCTCTGTGCCTCAGTTCCTTCATCCGTAAAATGGGGATGATGATTATGCCTCATAGGGTGTTGTGAGGAGTGATAAGTTAATACTTGCTAAGTGCTTAGAACAGCACCTGGCACACAGCAAGTGCTCCATTGTTGCTATTGTTACAGGAGGTCTGCTCTCTTTCCATCGTTTGCTAAGCTGCTGTGATGTGATTCTGGAGCGGCCCTCATCTATTCTTGGGAAGCATTGCTTGAGGATTAAGGCAGCACAGAAAAAGGTGGAGTAGAGAGACAAAGGAAGACAGTATTGGAGTATGTCTTTGGAGCACCTGGATCTAACTGTGCCTGAAGCAGGGCCTACCTGCTGGACTTCTTGATTCCAAGAACCAATAAATTCCTTCTTAGCTTAAACTTCTTTGCTTGGATTTCTGTTACTTGCAGTTAAATGTGTTCTAATACAGAAAGCTATTGAAGGGCTTAAATAACAGTTAGGGAAGATATTAGAGGAGGTGGAGAAGCTAAAGAAAGGACAGAAGTGATACACCTTGAGAAGAGAAGGCTATGTGGAAGCAGTCATCCTGGGTTAGAATCCCAGCTGTGTTACTTACTGCCCTTGGTAAAGTGATTACATAATGGTCGTAATACTTCACTCCTTTATATATACATACTTACAATGTGACTTTGTCACTCTTCCCATTAGGAGATGTAGTCTATTCCCCCACCCCTTGAATCTGGGTTGACCTTGTAACTTGTTTTGGCCAATAGAACATGGTGAAAGTAATGCTGTGTTAGTTCTAAGGTTAGGCTTCAAAAAGCCTTCCAGCTCCCGCTTGCTCTCTTGGACTCTTGCCATGACCTTGTGAACATGTCCGGGCTAACCTGCTGGAAGATAAGAGACTGGAGGTTCCCGAACCAAATGCCATTTATCCCCCTGAAGCAGAGCCATCTACCCACCCAGAGCTGACCACAGATGCATGAATGAGTCCAGCCAAGACCCGAAGAACTACCCAGCTGAGACCAGCCTATACTACCAACCTACAGACTGAAGAGAGAAATAAATAATTGTTGTATTAAGCTGCTGAGTTTTGGGTGGTTTCTTATGTAGCAGTAGATAACTGATATCTTGCCCAGGGGCCTCCCCCAAACCTGACCTTCAGGTCACATGGCAAGCCAAGGCCACCCTGTCCCAGTCCCTGGACATGTGCTAGTTCTGAGCCTGGACCTCAAGAGGCCCTGTGGCTTCTATTCACTTTCTTGGACCCCTGCCACCACCTTGTAGACAAGCCTGGGTTGGACTGCTGGAGAATGAGAGACCACGTGGAGGACAGCCCAGTTTCCCCAGTTAATGGCACCTGGTCCAGCCTACAGACAGCCAACCCCCAAACATGTGAGAAAGCTCAGCCAAGATCAACAGAGCCAACCCCAGCCCACTGATGATCAGAGAAGCACGAACGATCGATCCCATCTGAGACCAGAAGTACCACCCAGTTGGTTTGTAGACTTGTAAGCAATAATGAATGCTTACTATTTTCAGTCTCTGATTTGGGGTATGTTTTGTTTTGCAGCTGTAACGGATACACGAACATTGTATCCGTGGGCAAGTGAATTCACCTCTCTGGCCCTTGGTTTCCTCCCGTGAAAAATAGAGCTACCACTACACGCCTATCAAAATGGCCAAAATCCAGAACATTGAACCATTATGTAAACTATGGATTTTGGGTGATTATGATGTGTCAGTGTAGGTTCATCATTTGTAACAGATGGACCCCTCTGGTGGGAGATGCTGATCATGGGGGAGGCCATGCATGTGTGGGGCAGGGGTATATGGGAAATCTCTGTACCTTCCCCTCAATTTTGCTGTGAACCTAAAACTGCTCTAAAAATTGTCTTTTAAAAATTACAATATGGAAAGGAAAAGGTAGAAGAAGATGGCTAAAGATGGAATATGGAGCATGTTGTGTCTTACACTGCACTTGCAGGTGTGGGGAAGAGGTGGCATTTCTCCTGCTAGGTGGTGAAAGCTTCTCATTGTCCAGTTGGCTACATGGAGAGTGGCTGCTACTCCCTGCTCCAACCTGTGGGCTGCCCCACTCCTACCTGCAAGGAGCCCTACCTTGTCAGAATCACCTTTTTCAATGAATATCAGATCATGTCCCTCCACTGCTCAAAAGCCTCCCATGGCTCCCCTCTCACTTCAAATAAAGTCCAAAGCCCTCACCTTGGCCCACAGGGCCCTACATGATCTGGCCCCTGGCCACCTCCTTGGTAGTCCTCTATCCACTGCGGACACCCACCCAGAGCCCTTATAAATGCTCCCTCTGCCTGGAATTGCTTAGGGTAGGCTAAATAGCGGCCCCCCCAAAGAGGGTCACTCCTAATCCCCAGAACCTGTGAATATGTTGCCTGACATGGTGGAAGGGACTTTGCAGGTGTGACTAAGGTAAGGATCTTGAGATGGGGAGATTATTTTGGATTATTGGGTGGGGCCAATATAATCACAAGGGTCCTTCTAAGAGGGAAGCAGGAGAGTCAGAGAGAGAGAGAGACATTTGAAAATACAGTGTTGCTGGCTTTAAGCAAAAGGATTCTCCCCCTCAAGCCTCCGGAGGAATCCAGTTGCTGACACCTTGATTTTAGCCAAATAAGACCCATTTTGGACTTCTGACCTTCAGAACTATAAGATTATAGATGTGTGCTGTTTTAAGCCATTAAGTCTGTGGTAATCCATTACAGCAGCTATAGGACACTAATACACCCTTCCTCCAGATCCCTACTTGCCCAGTTTTTTGTTATTCGGGCTCATCTGAAATGTCATCTCTTCAGGGAAGCTGTCCTTGGCTACTCCAGCTAGCAAATATTTGTTGAATGAATAATCAAAAATGGAAATATACACTTGACGCCAATCAAGGTTGAAGCAAGACCTCACAAACTAACAGCCATGGGCTGAATTCAGCCTGCAGATATGTCTTATTTGGCTGGCACTGTGTTTGAAAACTTTTTTGAGCCAACATTCATAAATTGGATAGTTTCACTCAAACATCTCAGTCTCTAGAATCACATGGAACTTTCAGAAGTACCAGGCCCATCAACCTGGGGTAAGAACCCCTACATCGCAGCAGCCCCCCAAGGCCTTTTCCCTGACTTGTGTTTTCTGCTTGGCTCATGGGGGCCACTCAGTTAGCAATGTTGGTGTCTCAGTTAAGGATTCCCTAAAAGCAAATATGAAAATAGAACATATCAATGAGGAGATAGAAGATCCTGTAAAGAACAACCAGATGGAAATGTTAGGACTAAAAGATACAATAACCAAAGTAAAAGTCTCACTGGATGGACTGAACAGCAGAATGGCTATGACAGAGGAAGAAGTCCATGAACTTGAAGACAGATCAGTAAATATTCCCCAACCTGAACAGCAGAAAAGATTGGAGGAAAATTAACCAAGTCTCAGGGACCTGTGAGACAACAGCAGCTCTAAATTCATGTCTTTGTAGTCCCAGGAGAGGGGAGGGAATGTGGGGCTGAAAAAATATTTGAAGAATATTTTCTCGGGAAGCAGAGGTAAGAGACAGTGAGGCAGGGCAGGGGGTAAGCTGATTAAAGGTGCCCTAATGAGCTGGTTGTAGCTGTGCACACTGGGATCACTGGGGACCCTCCTAGAGAAGGTGTGGAATGTGCCTCTGAGTTGTACCATCAAGGGCTGGGGAAGCTGGATGTCTACCCTCCCACGCCCACCCTTCATGAGTACAGATTTCTCCTGGGAGCACTGACTGCCTGGCTATCAGCCTGCCCCACACCTGGCTCAGCAGGCTTCTGAGAGGAGTTAGGAAGTCACTGGTGCCTTCAGGAGCCATCCATGTGACAGCTGAAGCTTCGGGGGACTTCATGGTGGGCTGGGGGATATGGCTGGGTGTTATCAGTTGCCTATTGCTGCATAAAAAATTGCCATACATTTAGTAGCTTAAACAGCACACCTTTACGATCCCCTAGTTTCTGTGGGTCAGGAGTCCAGACGTGGCTTGGCTGAGTTCTCTACCCAGGGTTTACAAGGCTGCAGTCAAGGTGTTGGTCAGGCCGTGTTCTCATCTGGAGGCTCAACTGGAGAAGAATCTGCTTCCAAACTCATTCGAGTTGTTGGCAGAATTCATTCCCTTGCGACTGTGTGATAGAGGCTGTCACCCTCAAAGGGTGAACACTTGCATCTCCCAGAGGCTGCCCACAGCTCCCTGCCAAGTGGGCTTCCTCAACACAGCCGCTTACTTCATCAAGCCAGCAAGCCTCTCCTGCTCTCGTTGGCTGAGACAGAGTCTTAGGTAATGTAACCTAATCAAAGGAGCAACACCAAACACCTTCATAAAATTCCACTGGTTAGAAGCAAGTCACAGGTGCCATCTACACGGAAGGCGTGGGTAGTCACACAAAGGCACGGACACCAGGAGTTGGGAGTCACTGGGGTCACCTTAGGGTCTGCCCTCCACAGTAGGGCACTGACAGCCTTGGTGTGGGTTGGGTGACCTTCAGTGCTGTGCAGACAGGCCTGGGCCTTGGACCCATGCTTGGCTCTGGCTGTTCCATTTCCAGCTGCTACACAATGGGCTGCTGTGGATACAGGGCCCTGGGGGGTTCCTGGGAGCAGGTCAGGGGGCCGCCCAGAGGTCTTCTTTCACTCTCCCATTGCTGGCCCCTTCCCAACTTCACTATGTGACCTCAGGCAGCTTGCTTGAGCCCTCTGTGCCTTAGTGTTCTCAGCTACAAAAAGAAGTTCATAGTAACCCCAGCCTCATGGGTGGCTGTGAGGACATAACGTTTGCAAAGGGTGTGCGTTCTGACCATGCCAGGAGGTCCCCAAGTGTTTGCTATTATTGTCATTATTCTCTGCTTCTGCTTCCCAATGGACCCCCTTTAGTTCTCCATGAACATTTCCCCTTTCTGCAGGAATCTTTGCATCTCTGGGCACCACGTGAAGCCTTAGGTGTTTTGGCAACGGCGTCTGGGATGCAAGGGGTGAGCGCTTCCCTCTCCTCGGGGGCAGAAGTTCTGGAAGTTTCAGATCTGCCTTGTTGTTGCTTCACAATGGAATAGCAGGGCCATGAATTTTACAAGGCATTAATATTTCATTTCTGACACTTGCACCCTGTTAAATAGTGTATAACATTTTTGGGAACAGCTGGGACTGGTGATTCCCACAGGTCAGCTGGGCCAGGCCTGGTGCCTTGTCCCAGTGGAGGGGCCTGTCTCCCCTTTCTGGGGTGTCCGAGGGAGCTCTCTCCACTGCAAGATCCAGGAACGGTGATGCGTGTCTGCTGCCCGGGCCACCACTCTGGTGGCACCTCTAACTTGGGGAGCTATGGCGAGGCCTGGAGGCCCTAGGCACCACTGAGGCAAGGTGGGAGCAAGGGATGGGCAAGGAAAGGCAGCAGTCCAGTGCAGATCTGGGGGGGCTGAGGGTGACCCACTCCCACCCCCCGTCCCCGCCCTCGTCCTTGGGAGAGTGGTGAGTGAGGTGGCTACAATTTACACACCCAGGGACTCGTCCCCAAAATGGCCTCATTGCACCCCTCCCTTCCTCCCGGAGCACGAGGCTTGAGCCAGGCAACCTGGGTTTGAACTGGCGCCCCGCCCCCCACCCAATGACTAGACAGGTAGTCTAGCCTCAGTTTCCTCATCTGTGGCATGGGGATTGCGAATGAGTTAACAGAGCAGGACCCGGACCAGGGAGAGGTCAGTCACCCTTGGCTGTGGCCCCGGGGCTGTTTTGGTCCACACACGTTCAGAGTGGGAGGTGTGGGTGGGCCCAGGGCGGGAGCTACGGGAGGACAGGTAAGGCGATGAAGGCGCAGGAGGCCAGGTCTCCTGGGCCCCGAGGGCTCACTTTATTTCACCAGCAACACCTGGTTTCTCTTCCTGCCCCGGGAAGGGTGGAAGAGTTTGAGCAGCGCCCCTAGCAGGCCCAGGGCTGTGCCCACTAGCAGCATCAGCCTCAGCCCCTTGAGGACGGAGTCAGCCTTTCCTTTCTGGGCCTCCTCTACCTCCGGCTGTTGTCCAAAGTCTTCTGTGCTCAGAGACGCCGGTATATCCAGATCGGACTTGGGGGTGAATTGAGCCGAGAGCTCCTGCTGCACGAAGCACTTATAAGTGGCTGGCTGGAAGACCTGCAGACGATTGCCGCCGTTGGAGGTGTCCAGCACGGTGCTGACAGCCTGGCCAGAGAGCTGGTCCTTCCAGGTCAGGGAGATGTTGTCGGCTTCCCAGATGATGGGCCTGCAAAGGAGGACAAGGTCAGCTGCAGCGCCCCAGAGAGGAAGGGGGGACGATGTCTGAAAGGAGGTGGAGACGGCAGCACCCTTCTCCCTTCTCCCTGGGAACAGCAAACAGAGCACCTCCTCCAAGGAGAGAGACCCAGCAGTGAGTAAGGGGAGGATGGGGGCTGGACGGCTGGGAGCTCTCAGAGCCCTGCCCCTTACTGCCCTGGCCACTTGGCCAAATGCCTCCGTAGCTCTTTGAGCCTCCATCTGAAGGCTCAAAGAAACCTGGGGGTGCCATGACTGCCACAACCTCAGAGGGTTCTTTGGAGGAATTAGCAAGGACACTCCCTAATTGATGCGTGCCCCCCTTTACCTGCCTGGCCCCATTTCCTCTGCTCTCCCGCATTCACTCTGCCCCAGCCACACCTCCTAGAGGTTCCTCTGACACGCTGGACACAGCCCTGCCTCAGGGCCTTTGCCCTGGCCGTTTCCTCGGCCTGAAACGCTCTCCCTCAGGGCACAGGACTCTCTCACCTTCTCTCAGTCTTGGCTGATAGCACCTACTCAGAGACACTTTCCCTGACCACCTTATTTAAAACTTTCACCTCCCTCACTCCCATTCCCCTTCCTTTATCACCATCTAAACTACTGTGTGTTTCCTTCTAACTTTGTTCAGGTTGCTGGCAGAATTCAGTTCCTTGCGGCTGTAGGGTTGTAGGATACAGGTCTCCGTTTCCTTGCTGGTTGTCAGTTGAGGATGCTGTCAACTCCTCCAGACCACCAGCAGCCGTTCCTCTGAGTTGTATTTAATTTGCTAAATTTTATTGAGTTTTTCCAACAATGTTCATAAGTGAAATTGGTTTATAATTTTCTTGTGGCAATTATAAAGAAGTTTATACTTAACATACAGATACTTAGTACAGATATTTATATGATGGTGATAAATGATTATTACAATAAAATATTTTTTTCTACCAAAAATAAAATAAAATAAAATATAATATAATAACTGTGTTTCATTCATGTAATTGGTTTATCTCTCCATGAGAGCAGGTATCTTTTTTTTTTTTTTTTTTTACATCTTTATTGGCGTATAATTGTTTTACAATGCTGTGTTAGTTTCTGTGAGCAGGTATCTTTTTCAGTTTTGTTCTTCATGGCATCTCCGGTACCTAGAACAGTGCTTGGCTTGTAAATGCTCAGGGAACAATGTGATAAGTGAATACATGAATCAGGCATATAACACACCGATTGTGGCTGGGGAACAGAGGGGACTGTCAACAGACAATACTGACAAGACCAGTGATCATAAAAGCAATAGTAACACCTATTAGAGTGTGGAACCCCATGTCAGACACTGTCGTAAGTGTCTTTACAGGCATTTTCCCCCTTAGAGATCACAATGACCCCAAGAAGCCAGGGCCAGCAAGACCTCTGTACTCCCCAAATTCATATCCTAACCAGAACCTCAGAAGGTGACCTTATTTGGAAATAGGGTTGTTGCAGATGTAATTAGTTCAGATGAGGCCAGATTGGAGTCAGGTGGGCCCTAAATCCAATATAATCTGTATCCATATAAGAAAAGGAGAAGAGACACAGAGACACAGACACACGGGGAGAACGCCAGGTGGTGACAGAGGCAGAGGCTGGAGTGATGCTGTTACAAGTCAAGGCAGGCCAAGAATTGCCGGCCACCACCAGAAACTAGGAAGAGGCAAGGAGGGATTCTACCCAGCATCTCAGAGGGTACAGGGCCCTGCGGACACTTTGATCAGACTTCTAGGCTGCAGAACTGTAAGAGAAGAAATTTCTGTTGGTTTAAGCCACCTGGTTTGTGGTACTTTGTTACGGCGGCCGTAGGAAACTAATACAACCCTTATTCTACAGATGGGGAAACTGAGCCCCAGAGAGAAGCCACAGGCTCAAAGTCACACAGCAGGAAAGTGGCAGGGCTAGGACGGGAACCCAGGCCTGGCTGAATCCAGAGCCCGAGACAGAAACCTCACGTGAAATTCTACTCCCCTCGCCTCCCTAGAGACCTGGCAATTCCTGAAGCCTCACTGACCTCTCTTCTTAAGTTCCCTGTGATGGGCACTTGGGTGTCCCTTAACTGGCAAAGACACAGAGTAGGTGTCCCGGTCTAGTTGGGAGGAGGGGTCACATACGTGCACATTCCTGCATTTCTGAATTGTGGGCTTGTTTAAGGAAGCAGGTGTTACTTTTATACTTTGAGGAGGAGGAAGAAAGGAGAAAGGGAGACAAAAACATATAGAGAGAAAAAGAGAAGAATAGAAGTGACAGCTGGGATGAGCAAGGGAAAGAAAACCAGATGGAGGCGGTGAGGCCAGACTCCACAGAGCCTGTGGCTGCAGAGGCCCCAAGAGTTTGCTCCGGCTCCCCGCTTGCAAGGAAGAGGCTGCCTCTGGCAAGCGGGGAAGGAGGGCAAGAGGGTCCCCATGGCCAAGTATGTGAGCTGTGGGGTCTGCGCTGCCCCCTCCCGCCACGGATTCCCCCAGGCAAGGACTGCACCCTTCTGAGCTGCAGTTTCCCCATCTATAAATGGGCCTCCTTGGAGTTTATTAAGAGAGTTTGCCCAGGAACCAGCCCATGGGGAACGTGCAGCACTGTGAGTGGCTGTAGTTCTTATTACTGGGGTAGGCGCAGGTGGGCTGGGGAAAACGAGAGGACGGGGAGATTTCCCAGGCAGGTAGACAAGAACATGAATGGGAGCGCTGGGGCACAGGTCTTGAAGGGCATCCCTGGGGCACCGTCCTCTCCTCCCGGGCTTGCTGACCTTCCCAGATGAGTCTGAGGCCTCAGAGTCTCACAGCTTCCCGGGCTACCCCCCAGCACAGCCCCATCATTTGCCTGGGCTTCTCCCATCCCAGCCCTGACCGCCCTGGGCCGTCTCCCGCCCTGGGCTGGGGGGCTTCCTAAGGGCCAGGCCTGCAGCTGTCTGACGACTGCCGTGTCCATAGCACCACCCAGCACAGGGCTGGACACGGAGTCAGCTGAGCGCTCCCTCTATGCTAGCGTTCTACCTGTGTGTGACTCAGCGGGCACCAGGGAGATTCTTGCCAAAGGAATATCTAAAGAAGCCAGTGGAGAGAGCCTGCGGGGCTGACCCACGTAGAACCCCTCCCTCTCTGCACAGATTAACCCACAAAGGCTCCCAGATGGGGAGAGCCTGGCAAGGGGCCAAGGGCAGGGCTGGTACTCGCTTCCATCACCTGTAGATGGATCCTAAGGGGCAGGTGAGCCATGCAGATCCCAACTTCTCACTGAGCTTGAAGTTGTCAAAAGTGACGTATTCCACATTTGATGACGTGCACTGGACGTGGCAGGCTTCTACCTGCATCTCAGGCCGCGTGCGGCTGGACCACAGATTCACATCTCCCAGATAGAGCCAGCAGGGCATGGGCGTTTCCAGGGGCTCCTCGATGTAGCAGTACCCCAGGCGTTTGCGCTCACCTGGCTCCCCACAGCGGTTACAGCCCTGCCAGGGCTCCCAGTGGGTGAAGATGAGCTCCTTGCCACCCAGACTCAGGGTCTCATTCTGCAGGGGCTCTTGGCCCAGGTCTTTGTGTGTGATATGTATGGTTTCAATATCCTGGAAGTCAATTTCGTACTGTACCACTTTCTTGCCATCCTTGTCCTGGCAGTTGTAGAAGCCTGTCTGCAAGGGCAATGGATTTCTAATGAGGAGGCTGCCATCGGGCATTGTTTCCATGTTGGAGTTAGTGAAGGGGTTGTTGGTCCAGGGGGTCTTGACTGTCAGGAAGAAGAATTGCCACTGTGCCCCAGAGGCATTGCAGTGCAGGAAGATGTCATTGTTTGAGAGCAGGGCCAGTTGGCAATGCCGATTAGGACAGCTGATGGAAAAGTGGGACCTCAGCAGCGGGGCAGCAAAGCTGAGCAGCAGCCAAAGGGTGGGCAGCATGGCGCGCTGGGACTGTGGCAGTGGGCTGGGCACCACCCTGGACTTTGTGAGGTCATCCATGAAACTCAGGTCTCAGCCCTGGGCCGCAGGATGAACTGTAGTCCACCCCCACGGGATGTGAGGTCACAATTCCCACATTTGTTCTGTGACAAGTGAACAATCTTATTTCATGTCTATGACAAGTCTTCCACTCTGCTTGGTCAGCAGGACACCTAATTTGTCTATTCAGGGTTTTCTCTACCATCCCCCTACTTTGGTGTTAAAGTGTCACATGTGAACATTCAACACCTTTTTTCTGAACACCTACTATGTTCTGAGCACACTTCTTAGTACTAGGGATGGAGAGGTGAATAAATCCTCTCTGGTTCCCTTCTGACATCCTATCCTTCCCCACCCAACTGCTCCAGCCATGCTGGCCTCCCTGCAGTCCCCTGAACATATCAGGCAAGTAAAGAGCTCCTGCCTCAGGACCTTTGCACATGCTGGTCCTCCCACAGATATCTGCATGACTCAATTCATTTAAACAAACAAATATTTTTCTCAGTTGCCCACTTCCCAAACCCTTTCCTAAACTTCTTCTCAGTTCTCAAATTAAAAATAATTATGGGACTTCCCTGGTGGCACAGTGGATAAGACTCCATGGTCCCAATGCAGGGGGCCCGGGTTTGATCCCTGGTCAGGGAACTAGATCCCACATGCATGCCACAACTAAGAGTTCACATGCCACAACTAAGGAGCCCACATGCTGCAACTAAGGAGCCCACAGGCCGCAACTAAGGAGCTGGCGAATTGCAACTAAGGAGCCCCCCTGCTGCAACTAAGACCCGGTGCAACCAAATAAATAAATCAACATTAAAAAATAATTATTGTGCAGGCTTGACCTGCCATTGTTCACTCATTTCACAAATGTTTACTGAATGCCTACTATGTGCTGGCTGGTATTCTAATCAAAGCAGTGAACAGTTTAGACAAAGCCTCTGCCCTTCTTGAGCTTACCTTCTAGTGGAAGAGACAGATAATAAACAAATATATAATACATAATGTCAGATACAGTAGATTCTCATTATTCATGGAAGTATGTTCTATAAAGTCGCTGAATTACAAGATAATGAAACAGCGGTCCTAGGAGAAATACAAAGTTAGGGTCCTATAAGCCTTTGGTCACAGTATTTTTATCAGCTGATCAACACATAACCTTGTTTTATGTATGTTTTTATTTAAAGACACACTATATACTGTTGATCCATTAACATTGAAGTTGTAGCCAACAGCCCTGTAACTCATGCCTGAACAAAGCTAATCTAACGCACGCATTTACTTCATAAGGCACTTAGGAGCATTTCAGCACCATGCTTGGGAGCCATTTTAAACAGCAAAATCACCAATAGAAAGCACAAAAATGCAAGAAACATGGCACTAAATAGACCATGAAAAGGATACTTGCTAACACAGTATGGGAGCTAAAACAAGAAGGCAGAGGGTCTCCTTGTTTGGCCTCAGCTGGGAATGCGCATCGTTAGGTGACTCAATTTTCTCACCACTCTGTGCATGTCTGCAAATGACTATGACAGCACTGTGGGTATTGGCTTGGGGGTCACAAATAAATTTTAGTGAGCAGGTGAATTCACAAGTGTGGAATCCTTGAATAATGAGGATCAAATGTAATAACTGTTAAAGAGAAAAACAGAGCAGGGAAATGAGGATGGAAAGTAAAATGTTGGTGTGTGGGGATGGGCTGTTTTAGAGGGGATGAGCAGGCCTGTGTGAGCACTGTCTGAGGAGGGGAACTTTCACAAACACCTAAGTGAGGTGAGATAAAGAGCCATGTGGGTATTTGAAGGAAGGATATTTCCAGGAGAGGGCTGGACCCTGACATGGCTGCCTGATTAGTATATGTAAAGAGTGTGGAGGCCAGAGTGACTAAGGAGGAAAGGACAAGGGGGAGAGTGCTGAGTGGGTGAGGTTGGAGGCTCATCTAGGTCTTTGCTAAGATATCCTGCCTTCCTCTACCTGGCTTCTAATGGCTGGGAGCTCTCTTGGTCATGCCCCTACCTCATGTGGGAATTTTACAGGCTGTGTTTGGCATAAGCTGTATGCTTACGTTATCTTGCTGCCACCCTCACCCCGAGAGTGGGTCACACATCCCTTCTGCTCTCAGGTCTACAAAACCATCTAGAGTTTTTGTCTGCTTCCCAGAACTTTATAAAGACCCTCTGTCTGAGACATATTAACATTTATACCCCTTTTGCTTCCCCCCATCTCTCTCCCTCTCTGTCTCTCTCCTCAGCCCAGGGAATCTTTTCTAAACAAGTAAACAGGGCTATGGGGACACTGTGAGAAAGCTCACTTCCAACTTTCACTTTACCTAGGTGAGAAGTCACACTAGCTGGAGCCAGTCTGAAGAAATGTTTTAATTGGCCTCCCTAAGGTGTTTTTAGAATATTTAAATCTGTGACCAACATGTAAAATCCAAGACATTTCACATGAGACTCCAAATTCCCTGCTATTCTTTAAATAATATGCGTGAGATTTCTGCTCACTGCTACATTTGAGTAGCTTATATCAGACTACCCTTTTGCTAATAACAAGTGTAGACTTTAAGATAAAGTCTACACTTAGATTAGTATGTCTAAGAGAGGACAAGATGAGGATTTTGAATCTATATAGAAGAATCAAATGGAAACACTAGAATAAAAAAATAAAGTTTGTGAAATTAAGGATTCACTAGGTGGGATAACAATCTTTTGGACACAATAGAAGAGAGGAAGTGAAATATGGGTTCATAGAGAATATCTATACTGAAGCATGCTAAGGAAAACAATAGGAAAATACACAAAAGAGTGTAAGAGACATGGGATATGGTGAAAAAGTCTAACACTTACGTAAATGGAGATTCAGAAGAAAAGGAGAGACAGGAACATAAGTAATACTTGAAGAGATACTGAATGAAAATATTCCAAAACTGATGAAAGACATCAAGGCACAAATTCAAGAAGGTCTTCAAACTCCACACAGGATAGATAGATAGATAGATAGATAGATATCAAAACCAAAACAAGACAAAAAAAAATACCACACCTAGGCAATTTATAGGAAAACACTGCAGAAAACAAAAGAGGAAATTTAAAAAATGGCCAGAGGAGAAAAAGATACACTACTTTCAAAGCAACAATCATAACACTCTACATTGACTTTTAAACAGACATAATGAAAGTTAGAAAGACAATGGAATAACATCTTCAAAACACTAAAAGAAAATGACTACCATCTGGAATTCTATGTATAGAATTCTATATACCACAATGAAAATATTCTTCAAAGATGGAGGTAAAAAATAAAGATACTTTCAGATGAAAGCTGAGAGAATTCACCACAGCAGAGCACATTAAAGGTAATACTAAGGAGAATTCTCCAGCCAGCAGGAAAATGATCCCAAATGGAAGCAAGGTAATACAGGAATGCAAAGCACCGGAAGAATAAATATGTGGTTAAAACTAAATTAATATTCAGAGTGTTTTAAAATAATGTCTTGTGGGGTTTAAAATATATGTAAAATAAAAATACCTGATAACAAGAGTACAACAAATGGAAGGGGAGTAAATGGAGCTAAAAGGTTGTAAGGTCTCTGTATTGTCTAGGAAATGGTACAAGTACAAATTTATATTAGATTGTAGTAAGTGAGAATTAATGTAAGCTCTAGAGTAAATGATAAAAGAATGCATATCTAATAAGTTAATAGAGGAGAAAATGGAATGACAATTTAAAAAAATACTTGGTGAATTCAAAAGCAAGAAAAGGCCAAATAACTAAAGAAGAGACAGAACAAGTAGAAAACAAATAGGAAGATGGTAGATTTAAACCCAACTAAATCAGTAATTACATTAAAAGTAAATGAACTAAATACTCCAATTAAAAGACAAAGATTTTCAGACTTAATATCAAAACAAAAATCTAAATATATATTACTTAAAAGAGATTCACCTTAAATAAAAGAATATAGAAAAGTTGAAAGTAAAAACATGGGAAAATGTCATGTCATGCAAACATTAGCTAAAAGAAAACTGGTGTAGTA
The DNA here is from genome assembly GCF_965194825.1 of Balaenoptera physalus. Lineage (NCBI taxonomy): Eukaryota > Metazoa > Chordata > Mammalia > Artiodactyla > Balaenopteridae > Balaenoptera > Balaenoptera physalus. The sequence goes on along the minus strand of NC_138900.1, from coordinate 17,030,859 downwards.
GTTATACCAATAACAAAAGTAGATATAAGGGTCAAAGTATTAATAGAAACTTGCAAGAGACATTTTATAAAATGTCAGTCCAACTGGAAGATACAGTTTGTATGAACCTAAAAGTATATAAAGTATATAAAGCAAAACCTGATAGTACTAAATGTTGAGATAGACAAATCCACAATTAAACATGCAAACAAAAATTTAGGAGAGATATAGAAGATTTGAACCATATGATATAAACTTGACCTAATTCATATATATGGAACTCTGCACTTAACTTCAGAACATACATTCTTTTCACATTCATATGAAATATTTTCCAAAATTGACCATATTCTAGGCCATAAAACAAGTCTCAATAAACGCTAAAGGAATAGAATCACATTTTTTGGTCAGTGGAATTAAGCTAGACACAAATGACAAAAAGACAACAAAGAACGTCCCCAGATATCTGAAAACTATACAATGAAATGTCTAAATAACTAATAGATCAAAAGAGAAATCACAATTGAAAACAGAAAGTATTTTTAACTGACTGAAGATGAAAGTATAACTTATAAAAACTTCCAGGATGCAGGTAAGTTGTGCTTAGGGGGAAATTTACAGCCTAAATACATACTCTGGAGAAAAAAGGATAAAACTTGGAGATCTAAGCAAGCATCTCAAATACCAGAAATCTACTGATAGAAAACAAAAGTGCAATAAAGAAAATCAACAAGCCAAAAGTTGGTTCTTTAAAAAGATGAATGAGATTGATAAAGCCCTAGCAGAATGATCAAGGGGAAAAAAACCAGAAAGAAGTCCTAAATAACTAATAACAGTAACAAAAAAGGAGACATTACTACAGAAATTACTGGCATAAAAAGATAATAAGAGGATATTGCAAAATACTTTTGGTCAAAACTGCTGAAAATTTAGATTAAATGGGTAAATTCATTGAAAACCTCAACAATGCTGGCACAAGAAAAAACTGAACCATGCTATATCTACTATTAAAGGCATTGAGTCTGTAATTTAAAACTTATGCACAAGCCCCCTCCAATCCCAGGGAGATTTACCAGTGTATTCTTCCAGATATTTTTTAACAATTAAGAAATGGCATAAATCTTTCAAAATCTTTCCAGAAATAAAAAAGGATGGAACACTTCCAAACTTTGATGAGGTCTGAATCACCTTGATACCAAAAACTTATAAGGACATTACAACAAAGGAAAATATCAGGCCATTTTTTCATGAACGTGAACACAATATCCTAAGCAAAATATTAGCAAATTGCCTCCAATGATAAATAAAAAGGATAAACATCATGACCAAATTGGGTTTATCCCAGGAAGGCAAGGTTGGCTTTACATCTGAACATCAATCAGTGTAATTCACCACACTAACAGAATGAAGGAAAAAAACCATATTATCATTTCAGTAGATGCAGAAAAATCATTTGATAAAATTCAACACCCATTCATGGCTCAAAACTCTTAACAAAATAGGAATGAAAAAGAATTTTCTTAATCTTCTATTAAAGTTCTATTAAAAACCTAGGGCAGGGCTTCCCTGGTGGCGCAGTGGTTGAGAATCTGCCTGCCAATGCAGGGGACACGGGTTCGAGCCCTGGTCTGGGAAGATCCCATATGCTGCGGAGCAGCTGGGCCCGTAAGCCACAATTACTGAGCCTGTGCATCTGGAGCCTGTGCTCCGCAACAAGAGAGGCCACGATAGTGAGAGGCCTGTGCACCACGATGAAGAGTGGCCCCCGCCTGCCACAATTAGAGAAAGCCCTCGCACAGAAACGAAGACCCAACACAGCCAAAAATAAATAAATAAATTAATTAATTAAATTTAAAAAAAAGGATTAAATCCCCATTAAAAAAAAAAAAACCTAGGGCAGAATTATATTTAATAGTGAAATATTAAGAATAATATAAGCATGTCTGCCATCAACTTCTCCATTCAGCATTTTACGGGAGGTAAGTGAATTTAGCAAAATAATTAGTTACAAGGTCATATATAAATACCAAATATATTTTTATATACAACAAAATTTGGGAAAAAAAAGACACAACTTGCATGAAAAAATCAAATACTTAGGAACAAATATAATAAAATATATGTAAAACCTCTACATTAATAACTGCATGTTATTGGGAGAAATTAAAGAAAGCCTAAATAATGAAAGTGTTTACAATGTTCATGGATTGGAAGACTAAATATTGTAATACTGATTCTACCCAAATTTATCTTTAGATTCAATGATGTCCCTTTTTTTTTAAAAAAAAACAGGAGTTTTTTTGGATGGGAACTACAAGCTGATTTCAATTTTTTTTTTTTACAAAAGGTCAAGAATAACCAAGACAATCTTGAAGAACAAAGTTGAAAAATCTATACTATCGATATCATGACTTATTATAAAGGTATAATAATTAAGACACTGTAGCATTGGTACAAGGATGGATAGATAAATCGTATCAGTCAGAGTCCAGTGAGGAGACAGAAATCACACTAAAGTCTATGTTGGCATGAACATGGGCTGGAATGTCTTGGTCTCTAGCTTTTACATTTGGCCTACTCTGAATATCAGGAGTCTAGAAGGGCAGGGACTAGGTCTTTGTTGGTCACCACTGTGTCCCCAACATCACCTACCTGGGGTTTGGCTCAGAAGGGGCAGCCAGGAATTCTTGCTGAATGAACATCCGAACAAGCCCATGAAGAGACCCCTTCCTGCACAGATTGACCTTGAAAGCTTATGGGCTGGGAGACAGACCCTGCTTTTCTATTGGAAGGTAACCCCCTGGCCCAGGTAGGCACAGGAAACAGAGCCTGGGTGAGGGTTAAAGGCAGGTCCAGTCACCTGGAGGCCAAGGGGCAGGTGAGCCACATGTTGTTGGTCAACTTGCCCAACTGGGAAATGTCAAAGGCAAAGTATGGCTGGTTGATTTACTTGATGTGGTCGCAGGGTATAAGGTAGGCTTCCACCTGCATCTCAGGCCACATGCGTCTGTACTGCACCTTCTCTTCTTGCAGATAGAGCGAGCAGGGCATGGGCGTTTCCAGGGGCTCCTCGATGTAGCAGTACCCCAGGCGTTTGCGCTCACCTGGCTCCCCACAGCTGTTACAGTCCTGCCAGGGCTCCCAGTGGGTGAAGATGAGCTCCTTGCCGCCCAGACTCAGGCTCTCATTCTGCAGGGGCTCTTGGCCCAGGCCTTTGTGCGTAATACGTAGGGTAGTGACATCTTGGAAATCAATCTCATACTCTACCACGAGGGCATTGTCATTGTCCTCACAGTGATAGAGGCCTGTCTGGGAGGGCTGAGGGTTGGTCAACTGGAGGCTGCCCCCAGGCAGTTTCTTTATGTTAGGCACTGAGGATAGCAACAAGAGATCCTCCCCCAGAATGGAAGAGAAGTACCGGCGTGCCTTGAGATGGTCACACTGCAGGACAACATCATTGCCTGAGATTAGGGCCTGCTGGCAGAGACTCTTGTAGGCACAGCTGACTAATATCTGGGCCCATGAAGTGGGGAGAGAAAGGCTAAGCAGCCACAAGGTGGCCAACATGGCCACCTACAGACTACAGAAGGAGACTGGGAACCACCGGGGCATTGTGAAGTCACCCACAGAACTCAGGCATCAGCCCTGGGCAGTGGAATGGACATTGATCCACTGCACTTCCAGAAGTCCAATTCAGTTCATGTCATCAAATAGCTTAGTGTAGGCTGTTGAGTCAAAAACTCAAATGTCTGCAAGAGATGGGCAGGAAACACAATGAGTGAACCTATGTCAGAACGAGTGAACTAAAAAGTCAAATTATTTGCCCTCCACATACCCAATATACAATGATGGAATGGGTCAAAATGCCCAATTGGAAAGGGGAATAAGGGAAGACACACAGAAAGCACTGGTCTGTATCATTTCTAAAATCTAGTGAAAAGATACTGTAAGGGCTTCCTATCTTATAGATGGGGAGGGTTCCTTAATTAGTACCAAATCAACTCCTTAAGGGTGGGGAGCTTCCCAAATCTTTGTTTGCTGTGGCTTATGTCTTCACTCTCCAGGGAGTTACCCCCTTTTCCATTATCCTCCTTGGCTACATCTCAGGTGACATTGGAAGATGTGCCCTCCTTGGCACATGAGCAGTTTTCTCAGCCTGCTTTCTGTCTCCTAAAGTGTGGGACCTAAGGATTCTTATAAGTCTCCAGTTAACTCCAAGTACAAACCCCCCACATCCACAGTTCTGTTCAAGATGTTCCTCATTTCTCTCTCTCTCTCTCCCTCTCTCTCTCTCTCTCTCATTGCAGGTAACTTAGACTCTATCAGGCATCCATGGAAAGCCATATTCTAAGCCATTTTGTCTACCTCAGACTATCTTAAGTGTTTCCTGGGAGTACCTTAATTTATTCAGAGATCTTAACAATGGTTAATAATGATTTGATTGGTGCTAATCCTTGATTTTAGCCTTGACAAAAGCTGAGTTCTAACTGGACTTTGACTCTCAAAGGTCTTCCTGACTTGGGGCCATCTTTGGCCAATATTCACTCCTAGTGTCCTGTGTTCCAACTGCTTCCCCTAAAGCTGCAAGTTCATTAAGTATGTTATCTGCCTCCCAAAGTATTTCAGGCAATAATCTTCATCCTTCTGGTTTCAAATAATTTTCTTGTTCCCTTTGCTCTGTATCTAAGCCAATGCCATGTGTTTTTATTTTTTATTACAGCAGCACCCCACTCCTGATACTAATTGCTGTATCACTCAAGATAGGCTGTTTGCTCTTATAATAAACTTCATCCAAATCTCAATGACTTACAATAACACAAGTTTACTTCCCATTCATGCTCCATGTCCCTTGTGGGTTGGCATTACAATCACTCAGGGATACAGGATGATTGAGCAACTGCCATCCCAAACATTTCCAGTTTTATGCCAAAGGAGGAAGAAAGCTCTGTAGGATTTCCTGTCTGTAATTAAATGCTCTGGCCTTAAATGACACATGTCATTTGCTCACAAACCATTGGCCAGAAATGGTTACATGGCACTAGCAATTCACCAATCCAACAAAGGAAATGGAATTCTAATATGTCCAGGAAACATTTAGAAAATGGCAGTCAGTAATAATTACTGCAGCTAATGTCTACTACAAGCAGTGTTCTTTTATATCATAAAGTTAAAACCATTCCCCAAATCCTCCCATCAGATCTCTCCTAAAGTTCCATTGGCCAGAATTAGGTCCCATGTGCAGATCAAAATCAGTCTCTGAAAGGAAAGAAAATTTCCATGATTGGCTTAAGCCAATCAGAATTTGTTCTCCAGGACTGGGGAAGTATAACCTCTGACCATAGAGTCTTTGAAGACTCCAAAAAAAATCAGGGCTTTGTATGCAGGAGAGATGTAGAAGAGAATGCTTATTTGGTATAACCAACCATATTTGTCACAGCATCCATGGTTAGGAAATATCAGTTGTACCAGGACTGTAGTAAGCACTATGTGAGCTACACGACCTTTAGGCAAGTTGCTGAGACTTGTTAAACCTCACTTCCCCATCTGTAAAATGGGATATTAGAACTTTCCATCACAAACTATGGTGTTATAAAGCTTTCAAGAGATTACTGATGTCAAATTCTTGGAACGGTCCAGGTTTGGATTAACACAGTGGTTAGTTAGTGGGAATGTGGCCAAGTGGCTTCAGTCCCAGGTTTTGGGATCAGTTTCATTTCTAGATCCACCTTTTATTAGAATAATCCATGCCCAGCAACTTCACCTTCTTGTGCCTGGCATATTCAATTATTCCATAAATAAGTATTGTTTACTCATCTTTCAACAGGCACTAAGGATCCAGGCTAAGTCCCTGCCCTCTTGGAGCTTCCATTCTAGTGGGGGATGTATTAATTGGGATAAGTTAGGTTATGCTGTGTAACAAAATAATTCTGGGATCTCAGGGGCTTAACACATTTTTTTTTTTCTCATCTTACATGTCCATTGTGGGTTGGTGGAGAGCTCTGCTCTACACAGTCCCTTCAAATAAGATGGCCAGTGGAGGCTGCATAGCTGCTATGGAATAAGGAAGGATAGTCAAATGCTTTGACCTGGGAGGGATCTACATTACTTTTGTTTGTAGGCCATTAACCCTGCCAACACCTTGATCTTGGACTTCCAGCCTCCAGAACTGTGAAGAAACAAATTTCCGTTGTTTAAGTCATCCAGTCATTTGTTATGGCTGCATTTGTTATGGCAGCCCTAGCAAACTAATACAGTGACTATTTTAAATGGGATGGAGAGAGAAGGGCTCTCTAAAAAAAGTGACATTTGAGCAGACCTACATAAGATGAGCCAGAGGAAGCAAAGTCTGGACTAAGCACACAGCAAATGCAAAGGCCTTGAGATGGGTACACATTTGGCAGGTGCCAGTGCACTTCAGCCAAAGACTAGGAACACACTTGTGGTTGAACAAAGTTGGATTTGTTGACTAACTGCAGTAAGGGAAGGTGCACACCATAGGAATGGTACAACATTTCAGTAAGAAAGTGTGAGAACAGATTTACAGAATTTGGGCTTGTTTTATGTGATTTGGGGATGAGTTCAAGGAAGTGGAGATTTTCTCGGAATGGGGTGCTGTCAGGAAGTGGGAGTAATTCTATCTTATCTGGAAGGTGAGAAGAATGGGAGAGGGAGATGTTTAGTCTTTTGTGGCTTGGACAGTGTTTCTGTTTGTCTGTGTTCAGACATGATTATGGAGTGGTCTTGTTTTTGTCTTGGTTCACAGTCACAGAGAGACTTTGTGTGATGTTGGCGTTCTATGAAATTGTTTATGTTCAGTGACCTAGCTGTGAACTCTAGGCTGGCTCCTAGAAATACCAATACCCCGTTATTTGTGTCAGGTCAGCTCCCAGATACCAAGGGTTGTTTTTCTTTCTCACATATTTTATGGAACTGCAATGAAGCCTCTTCCTGAATTGAAGGTCTGGTCAAACGGCTTTCTCTCTGTGAACCTCAGTTTCCTCATTTTCAAAATAGGGATTTCAATGGTACTGGCTACACAGGGCTCTTATGAGGATTTGTTGAGATGCTGTATATAAAGTGCTCAGTTGGTGTTATTATTGAGGGATGGGCAAAAAGGACCTTGTCCTCCAAATATCAGGGTTCTGTGTTCTGATTGCAGATTACGGCTTCTGATCACAGATGTACAGACATAGAGGCAGGTCATCATTGTTTCAACCCCCACTGGCTAAAGTGGCTTCCCAGAGATTTAAAGGGACAGTTGGGTTTTCTTCCCTTTCCCCCCTATTGGGAGCCAGACATTTTTAGGGATTAGGACTTTCAAAAACAACTGATACACACACAATATGAGGGGATTTAGAAAGTCATTGCACAAACCCAGAGAAAGATGTGAGCTCAGAAAAGATCTGAGATGACCTTAAGCTTTCACCTCAAGCTGATCCCCAGCACAGACATAGTCTACAACAATAACAACCCCCAACACACCCTGGGAAGGGGGAAAATATGATTTCCAGAGTTACCACTTATAAGATTTAAATGTCCATTTTCACCAGAAAATCACAAGGCATAAAGAAACAGGAAAGTAACCCATTCAAAGGAAAACAAACAAATATCCCTGAGGAAGCCCAGGCAGCAGACACACTAGACAAAGATGTAAACTGTCATAAAATGCTCAAAAAGCTAACAAAGACATGGAAAAATACACCAAAATGATGTATGAACAAAATAAGAATATCAATAAAGAGGTAGAAAATATAAAAAGAAAACAAAAAGATATTCTGGAGCTGAAAAACACAATTACTAAAATGAAAAAATTCACTACAGGAGTTCAAAAGCAGATGTGAGCAGGCAGAAAACACAATCAATGAACATGAAGATAGGACAATTGAAATTATTGAGTCTGAGGAACAGAAAGAAAAAAAGGTTGAGGAAAAGTGAGCAGAACCTAAGGGACCTGTGGAACACCATAAAGTGGAACCACATACATATTGTGAGAGTCCCAGAGGGAGACGAGAGAGAGAAAGCCACACAAAGAACTACATTTGAAGAAATAATGGCTGAAAACCTCCCAAATTTGATGAAAGACACAAATCTACAAATCCAAGAAGCTCACCAAACTCTAATAGGATAAACACAAAAAGATCCACACCAAGACACATTATAATCAAACTGCTGAAAGCCAAAGACAAAAAGACAATCTTGAAAGCAGCAAGATAGAGGCGACCTGTCACATAAAGGGATCCTCATTAAGAGTATCAGCTGATTTCTCATCAGAAAACTTGGAAGCCAGAAGGCAATGGGTTGAATTATTCAAAGTGCTAAAAGAAAAAAATTTTCAACCAGGAATTCCAAAACTGGCAAAATTGCCCTTCAACAATGAGGGAGAAATGAAAACATATCCAAATAAGCAAAAGCTTAGGGAGTTTGTTACCATTAGAACTACCCTGCAAGAAATGCAAAAGAGAGTCCTTTAGGTCGAAATGAAAGGATGCTGGACAGTAACTTGAAACTGTATGAGGAAATAAAAATCTCCAGTAAAGATAAATACATGGGCAATTATAAAAGCTAGTATTATTGTACTAAAATTCAATTTTAATTTTCTACATGACTTAAAAGAAAAGACATAAAAAATAATTATTAACCTTTGTTAATGGGAAAACAATGTATAAAGGTGTAATTTGTGACCTCAATAATAAAAAGGAGGTGATGGAGAGGTATAGGAGCAGCGTTTTTACATGCTATTAAAGTTAATCAGGTATAGGGCTTCCTTGGTGGCACAGTGGTTAAGAATCTGCCTGTCAATTCAGGTGACACAGGTTTGAGCCCTGGTCCGGGAAGATCCCACATGCCATGGAGCAACTAAGCCCATGCACCACAACTACTGAGCCTGCGTTCTAGAGCCTACAAGCCACAACTACTGAGTCTGTGTGTCACAACTACTAAAGTCCACACATCTAGAGCCCGTGCTCGGCAACAAGAGAAGCCACTGCAATGAGAAGGCTGCACACCACAATGAACAGTGGGGGGCTCACTGCAACTACAGAAAGCCTGCAGCAGCAACGAAGACCCAATGCAGCCAAAAATAAATAAATTAATTTAAAAATTAAAAAAAATAATGTTAACCAGGTATAAATTCATATTGAAGTGTTATAGCTTCATGCAATCCCCATGGTAACCACAAAGGAAATAGCCATAGAATATACACAATAGGAAATGAGAAGGGAATCAAAATATTTCACTACAAAAACATTACTAAACAAAACAAGGGAGTAATGGGGAAAATGAGGGGCAAAAAAGCTATAAGGCATATAGAAGACAAATAGCAGGGCTTCCCTGGTGGCACAGTGGTTGAGAATCTGCCTGCTGATGCAGGGGACACGGGTTCGAGCCCTGGTCTGGGAAGATCCCACATGCTGCGGAGCAACTAGGCCCGTGAGCCACAATTACTGAGCCTGCGCGTCTGGAGCCTGTGCTCCGCAACAAGAGAGGCCACGACAGTGAGAGGCCTGCGCACTGCGATGAAGAGTGGCCCCCGCTTGCCGCAACTGGAGAAAGCCCTCGCACAGAAACGAAGACCCAACACAGCCAAAAATAAATAAATAAAAAAAAAAGAAAACAAATAGCAAAATGGCAGAAGTCATGACCAAGGGAGATTTATGAATGAATGGTGGTTCAACATAAGGAAATTAACCAATGTAATACATCATGTTGATAGAATGAAGGGGGAAAATCATGTGATCATCTCAACTGATACAGAAAAGGCATTTGACAAAATCCAACACTCTTTCATGACAAAAACTCCTGGAAACTAAGAATAGAGTGAAAATTCCTCAACATGATAAAGGGTATTATTAAAAAACAAAACAAAACAAACCCCACTTGTAACATCATTCTCAATGATTAAAGATTGAATGCTCTCCTCCTAAGACCAGGAAAAAGACAAAGATGTCTACTTTCACCACTGCTATTCAACTTTGTATTGAAGTCCTACCCACAGCAATCAAACAAGAAAAAGAAGTAAAAGGCACCCAAATTGGAAAGGAAGGAGTAAAACTATCCCTAATCTCAGATGACATGATCCTACATATAGGAAATCAAAAAGAATCCACTAATAAGCAAACTCAGCAAGGTTGCAGGGTACAAGATTAACACTCAAAAATCCATTGTGTTGCTCTACACCTACATTGAACAATACCAAGAGGAAATTAAGAGAACAATTTCATTTTACAATCACATCCAAAAGAATTAAATACTTAGGAAGAAATCTAACCAAGTAGGTGAAAGAGTTGTATGCTGAAACTACAAAAGATTGCTAATAAAAATTAAAGAATATCTAAATAAATGGAAAGACATTCTGTGTTCATGAACAGAAAGACTTAAAATTGTTATGATGTCAATACCACCCAAGCAATCTGCAGATTCAACACAGTGCCAACCAAACTTCCAACAGCCTTTTTCAAAGAAATGGAAGCAAATCTTTCATATAGAATTGCACTGGGCCCTGCACAGCCAAAACAATCTTGAAAAAGAAGAGTAAAGTTGAAGGACTCACACTTCCCAACTTCAAATTTACTACAAAGCTACAGTAATTAAAACAGTATGGTACTGGCATAAGGGTAGACATACAGACCAATGTAATAGAATAGAAAACCCAGAAATAAACCCTTACATATACGGTCAATTGACTGTTGACAAAGGTGTCAAGATCAATTAGTGGGTAAAGGACAGTCTTTTCAACAAATGGTGATGGAAAAACTGGATAACCACATACAAAAGAATTAAGTTGGACCCTTACCTTATACCATATACAAAAAATAATTCAAAATTGATCAAAGACCTAACTTAAGAGCTAAAACTATTAAACTCTTAGAAGAAAACACTGGAGAAAATCTTTATGACCCTGGATATGGCAACATTTTCATAGATATGACACCAAAAGCACAGGCAACAAAAGAAAAAATAGATAAACTAAGCTTCATCAAATTAAGAACTTTTGTGAATCAAAGGACACTATCAAGAAAGTGAAAAGACAATCGACAGGACAGGAAAAAATATTTGCAAATTATATATCTGACGAGGGATTAATATTCAGAATATAAAAAGAACTACAATTCAACAGCAGAGAACAAAACAACGCAATTCAAAAATGGGCAAACGTTTGAACAGACATTTCTCCAAAGAAGATACACAAATGGCCAAGAAGTAGATGAAAAGATGCTCAATATTATTAGTCATTAGGGAAATGCAAATCAAAACCCTGATGAGATGCCACTTCACACCAACTAGGATGGCTATAATCAAGAAAACAGAAAAAAACAAGTGTTGGTGAGGTGTGAACCCTTGTGCATTGCTGGTGGGAATACAAAAGGTGCATCAATATGGAAAACAAGTTGGCAATTCCTCAAGTTTAAAACTAGAACTACAATATGACCTAGTAATTCCACTCCTAGTTATATATCCAAAAGGATTGAAAACAAGTATCTGTACACCAATGTTCACAGCAGCGTTATTTACAATAACTAAAAGGTGGAAACAACTCAAGTATCTAACAGATAAATGGATACACATAATGTGGTATATACATAAAATGAAATACTATTTCAGCCATATAAAGGACAGAAATTTTGATTGCTATATATGCTACAATGTGGATGGACCTTGAAAACATGTGTAGTGAAATAAGCCAGACATGGAAGACAAATGTCATATGATTCCACTTAAATGAGGTACCTAGAATAGGCAATTTGATAGAGAAAGAAAGTAGAAAAGAGGTTATCAGGTGCTGGGGGCAGGTGGGAATGGGGAATTATTGTTTAATAAGTACAGAGTCTATACTGGGGATGATGCAAAAGATTAGATAGTGGTGATGAGTACACAACCATGTGAATGTAATTACTGCCGCTAAATTGTATACTTGAAAATGGTTAAAATGATTATGGTAGGTATACTTTACCACAACAAAAAAGTGTGTGTGCGGGGTGGGGGGGGGATCTGACCTGGTTGAAATTTTATAAAAAGTGGTCAGGGAAGGTGTCACTGCAAAGATGACCTTTAAGTAAAGCCGTAAAGGAGGGGAGGATCAGGTGGCCGTCTGAGGGACGGGTGTTCCCGCAGGGTAAGTAGTGAGGGCAAGGGGCCTGAAGTGAGAGGGTGAGAGGCACATTCCCGAACGCTGAGTTGGCCAGTTGAGTAAGCCAGGGGGACAGTGGTGACGTCAGAGAGGGATCAGGCTACTTCCCAGTATTTTGATTTCTGCTGGGAGGGGGAGACACGGGAAGGTTTTGAGCAGAGGGTCGTGATCCAACTTGGGTTTTAACAGGATGCGGTCGAACAAAACATCCCTGGGCACGTAACCCGCCAGCCAGTAACCAGTTTGCGACCTCTGGGGAGACTCCTCAGAAGCTCCCAGAGTTCCCCAGGATGCACTTCCCCTAGCCGCCATCGGGGGACAGCAGAGCCGCGTAGAGCGCCTCGCGTTCCGGGTGCCTGGCCTCGCCCCACTCCGCCCTCAACGCAGGTGGCCCCGGTCCCTAGGAATCCTTAGGCGGAAACCTTCCCTAGTCCCGCGCCTCCGCTCGGCCCCTTTAAGAGCCATAGTTTCCGGAGGCCAGACCGGGGGCAATGAACGCCCGGGGGCCAAACCAAAAGTTAGGAATGGGGGGGGGAGGCGGAGAAAATTTCCGAAGTAGAACTACAACTTTTCCTGGGCCCCATTCCCCTCGGGCATCCCTAAGGAGGCAGACTTCCTTTCCGAAAACTTATCTTGGTTCTTTATACCACCTAAATGGAAGGCGCGAGAGGACCGCATCGCCTCAGTCCAGCCGAACGCGAGGACCCCGAGGGCTAGTGGAAAAGTCAGGCGCTAAGAGCAAGCCTCTTCCAGCCCAAGGCTCGCTTAGACTCGCCCCTCCCCGCAGGGTGCACCTAGGCGGGTCCATCGCCAGGTGGGGAGAGGGGTGTGGGCAGAGAGGGAACAGGTGCGCAGTGGCGCCCGCCTCCCTCAACAGGTGAATCACCCCAGTTGAGTCTCGATTCTCGGTGATTCACACCCCGCTCGGCATGACCTGAGCAGCAGGGGGCCGGACGGGATCCCTAGTCTGCAGGCGCCCTCCCGGCAGGCTGGTCACTTGGTTCCGACCCTCGGGGCCGGAGCTCACCTGGGTCAGCCCACTTCCGGGGAGGGAGGTGGAGGAGCCCCTCCCCGCCGCCCACCCCCTAGCCCTGCCCTGTGTTCTCACCCTGTGTACCTGGGCCGATCCATTCCCCAGAGCCACGGGGGGTGGAGTGGCTCGGAGATCCACAGTGGGTCAAGCAAGTTTCTCCCCGAAAGCGGGAAGCGTGCTCTTCGTCCACGATGTTTCCTCTAGTTAAAATCCTAGAACAGGGTGGGCTTGGAATAGGAACAAGGAACGGAAGCAGGAAGGGGAGGAGCAGGCACCCCTCCCAGTCTTGGTGCGCGCCGCGCCCCCTACCCTCCCGGTACCTGGGAGGGGACGCGCGGGCCCGACGCGCCCAGACCGGCGAGATGGCGCCTTTGGCCCGCCGCCTTTTCTGTGGGCGGCTGAGCTCCTGCCCGGCCACCCCGGGCTGGGGCACGGTCGTCTTCGTGTGGCTCTTTCTCGGCACCTTGTGCACAGGTACGGAGAGCGGGGCCCCTGGTGCCGCGGAACGGCGGGAGGGCACTGTAGAAGGGCGATGGATGGAGTTCTACACTGCCCAGGAGGCGGGAGAACTGGGGGAGGGGGAGCGCAGAGACTAAGACCTCCTGATCCCCAAGGTCTCCGGAGATCCCTTGTGTGCCAGAGAGGAATGCCCTATACGTGCCTGAGAGCGCTCCCCCGCCCTTGTTCAGGGATAACAGGAAATGAAACTCCCGGGACAGCGAATCCGGGAGCGGCAAGGAGAATGGGACCCTTTGTGGGGTAGGGGTGAAGGACCACCGATCACTGGGAAAGGCCGGGATGAGGGATCGGTAGCCCGCCGAGATTTCTAAGTCTTGGGGTAACGGGGAGAAGGCACTTGAGGGTTGGAGTAGACGATTCCCAGGGGGAGAGATCAAGAAACAGCGCCCAGGCATTGGGTGGGTGCGGTATTGGAAACTCCCCACCCCCCAACCCAACCACGTCCGAAGTATCTGTGCGTAAGAGTCTGGTGGAAGGGACTCACGGACTTGTCTGGAAACCATCTTCTGCTGTATCTGATGTTTGTTTGGGTGAGGGTATCAGAGGTACTTTATTTTTCAGCAAGCGCTTTTGGCGTGTTCATTTGAGATGGTTTTGGGTGGGGTGAGGTGGGAGGCTGGTGGAGACATTACAGGGGGGCTTTAACTGTTGTATGCAAAGCAGTCCAAACAACTCCAAAATCCCCCCCTCCAAATTCACAGAACCTGGAGTAACTTGGAACACTTGGTGGTTGTTTTTGAAGGGGGGGCCTTGAGCACTGTGGGCTTTGTGGGGGGCCATTTGGGCTTGCCTGTACAGGCCACAGAGAGGCCCTTTCCATGACAGAATGGCCAAGGGAAGAGGGGGCTGGGGCGGTTCAGAGGCCACACTCTGGGAAGAGGGGTGGACAGGATGTTCCAAGGCATCTGGCCATGTGACCTTGCACCGGCCACTTCAGCCCCCTGGGTCTATAAAACGGGCATGATTATCGGAGCCACCTCACCGGTCTTGGGGATTAAGGAACAATGTGTGCCAGGTGCTCTGTAAAACCGTACACTTGTAAATGTCAAGCTGGTGACAAGTAATGTCACTCCTTCCTGCTGAAGCACCTCCTTGAGCTCACAGCGGTCCCTCTACTGACTCTCCTTGTCCTCAGCCCCTGCCGGCGCCATCCAGGTGACTGTGTCACAACCCTACCATGTGGTGATTCTATTCCAACCCGTGACCCTGCCCTGCACCTACCAGTCGACCACGACCCCCACGGCGCCCATCGTGATCTGGAAGTACAAGTCTTTCTGCCGGGACCGCATCGCTGATGCCTTCTCCCCAGCCAGTGTTGACAACCAGCTCAACGCCCAGCTGGCGGCTGGTAACCCGGGCTACAACCCCTATGTGGAGTGCCAGGACAGCGTGCGCACCGTCAGGGTTGTGGCCACCAAACAGGGCAATGCCGTGACCCTGGGAGACTACTACCAGGGCCGGAGGATCACCATCACAGGAAGTACGTGGGGTGGGGAGGGGGGAAAGGCAGGGGATGGGCTGGGGCTGGTTTGGGTGGTGGCGCCGGCTTCCTCATGCCCAACCTGGAGTCCCCACCTGGAAGCTCGTCAGCACCAGTGTCTGAAAGGATTGACAGAGGGAGGGATCCTTCCTTCTACCCATCCGTCCATCCCTTTATTTAACAGCAAAGATTTATTGAGCACCTAACATATACCAGGCACCGTTTGAGGCCTTGGATATACAGCAGTAGACAAAATCATCAAATCCCGTCCCTCTTGGAGCTTGAATTCCAGTGAGGGAGACAAATAAGATAAACACAACACATACTATCAAGTGCTTGAAGATAAAGAAAAGTGGGTAATGGAGAGAGAGGCAGGGGTTCTATAATAATACTAGTAATATCAGCAATAATAAGTAGAATTTATATAAGTAACAACTCATAAAGAGCCTCCTGTGTGCTAGGCTGTAATCCAGGTTGACATGGATTAACTCATTTAGACCACAGTAATTGAGTGGGTAGATTCTGTTATTGTCATTTTACAAAGACCCAGAGAGGTAAAGTGACTTGCACAAGGTCACACAGCTGGTGGGATTCTAAGTCAGACACTTTGGGTCTAGTCTTCAAGCTAGTAACCCCTTTGCTTGCCCAGGGCGTTCAGCAAAGAACTCACTGAGGAGGTAACAGGAGTGAACCGAAGGGGTGAGGGATTTTAATGGAGAAAGCCCACAACTTGCCAGGTGCTTTATGCCCACATTTTACATTCAGGACAGCTGAGGCACAGAGAGATCAAGTAGCTTGTCTTGGTGCACAGCCAGTAAAGGGCTAGAGCTGGGATTTGAACTCAGGCAGCACTGAGAACCCTTGTCCTTCACAAGAATGCTAGCTGCTGATAGGAGGTGCCTGTTGGAACCAGGTAAAGGGCAGTGGGGAAGCCGTTCATTCATTCATCCATTTATTTGGTATTTATGGGACATCTTCTAAGTGCCAGAAGCTATGGTAACCAGTGCTGGGGCTACAGGGGTGATCAGGTCAGCCAAGATCCCTGTCCTCAAGGAGGTGATGTTCTCGTGGGATGAGACAGGCAACAAACAAGCAGATAAAGAAAGAGTAAGAGAATTTCAGAGTGTGCTGCAAAGTGCTACAAAGAAAACAGACCTGGGTGATATGTGATCATGACTCGGAGCTCACCCCTTAAAACCGCTGCAAATGTGATTTGAAGAGGAACTGGGACTGCGCCCTAAAGAATCTAGCCGGCAGAGAGGAGGGTGATGGGCAGCAGTGGGTGAGGGACGAAGGCTCACCTGCTTCAACAAGGATTAGAGTTTCAATCATGGGCCTGGGGGCAGAGGAGGGAAGGGGGCATCCCTTTGCAGACTCCAAGAGACCAGGCCTTGGAGCACAGTCCTTCCCACCCTCTGTCTAGACCACGGGCAGGGACCCAGCGTGTCAGTCTTGTTTTGGGGAGGGACTGGCCCTGCTGGCTCTGAATTTCCATGGGCAGCGAGCCCGAAGCATCCTGCTGTTCTTGTGGATAAACGGCTTCTTGCGGGTTCAACCTGTGTAGGCCCCTACCCCATAATCCAGGGACTTCTCCAGCCTGGACCAGGTTATGACCGGACAGCCCTGTCAGGACGGCTCCAGCCCTGAGAGTGCCCTTGAAGGCTGGCTGGAATTGTGCCCCGTTTGCTGAGTCCAGAACTCAAGTGACCTTCAGGCTCTATCTGGGGCAGATTCTTCCTGCTCCAGAGGCCCCACAGGCCCAGGTCTTTCAAGTTGCCTTGACCTGGGCCCATGTTTGATATAGGCCATGATTTGTAAACATCCATTGTGCGTATGTCCTTTCAGGAAGCCCAGTAGCCATGGGAGCTTCCTCCATTTCAGCTTTGAGGATGGAGAAAAGCAGAGTTCCCTTTGGAATTCCTAGGGTCACCAATGGCCCAGGTTTTAAAAGTGAAAGTCGTCCTGGGAAAACCAGAGCTGTGTCCCTCAGCTTTGGTGGGTCCCGCTTCCCCTTCCGTTCTTCCTTCCTTTGGGTGATGTGGGTGCCTGGATTGGGGCCCTGTTTCTACCTCTTCAGGCTGCTTGGGGCCCATATGCCCCCCACTCAGTAGCGCTGGACCTGAGAGCTCATGGGACCCTCCTGAGATCACCAGGGCCGCCTCTGCTGTGTGCACATGAGGAACCAGAGGCCCAGGGAGGTGGAGGAAAGCCCAGCTCCTGTTCCCAATTGGAGACCCGGCATTTTCTCCTTGCACCTAAAACAGTTAGAGCAATGCCCAGCCCAGGTGATGTCAGGACCAGACATAGACTGGGAACAGGGTGCGCCTTGCAGGAAGGAGGTGGGCCCAGGCCTTAGAACTGATCAAAAGAAGCCGGAAAGTGGTATTTTTCATGGGTTTTGAAAACATTGTGCAGGCCAAACAAAACGCATTGAGACCCAGATCCGGCCCACTGGAGCCCAGAGTTTAGCTTCTGGCCTAGGAGCTCTTGCTGGCCTAGGGGTTGCCTTCCCGCCCACCTCTGGCTTTGGGTGGGGCCCTGCTTTTGGGTTCTGGTTTTGGAGAGGCATTTTTAGAGTTTGATTTAAAGGTACAAGTGGAAAAAATGATGGGCCAAGAGGGTGTTATGGAGAATCTGGAGGATTTGGGAGAATGTAGGTTAGAGTTTTAGGATGATTCCATGAAAGAACATATGCAGAGGGACCCAGCACATAGTAAGAGATCAATAGCTGGGGGCTGGATACGTGACCACGAAGGGGAGTATCTGCGCCCAAGGTCACCCTACCTTTCGGGTCACTTAAACTCCGCACAGTCCCCACCTCTACAACAGAGGCACTTCCTGTCTGCCTTCTGTACTGCTTACCACCATCTGATCCTCGATATGTTTAAATTTTTTATTTGTCTCTCTTTGCCAGTTAGGATCTGAGCCATGTAAGGGCAGGGGTTCATACCTGTCCTCTATAGCAGTGGTTCTCAAACGTGTGGGTCTTAGGGCGGGTCTTAGGGCCTCTTTACACTCTTAATTACTGAGGTCCTCAAAGAGCTTTGTTTTTACAGCTAGAAAACTGAGAAGATAAAAAAAAATTTTTAATTGATGATAATAAACTCTATAGATTAGTATAAATAACATACTTTTATGAAAAAATAACCGTATTTTCCAAATGAAAAACTTTAATGAAAATGTATGGCATTGCTTTTCTATTTTTGCACATCTCCTTAAAGTCTGGCTGAATAGAAGCTGGATTCTCAAAGCTGCTTCTGCATTCAATGTATTGTGATAACACACACATGTAGCCCCTGGAAAGCTCCACACTACACTCATGAGATTAAGTGAAAAAGGCAAATATCTTACTATTATTATGAAAATAACTTTGACCTCAGGGATCCCCTGCAAAGGTCTTGGGGAACCCCAGGTCCCACAGATCACACTTTGAGAACTGTTGCTCTTTAGTACACCAGGTGCCTCATTTACTCCCTGGAACATCATCAGATGCATTCAGTAATCGTGTGTCACATATCGAATGACTGTATCAAGCGCCTATTCGAATATAGCCACGTGCCCGGAACACTAAGGAAGGTCAGCATGAGGAGGGAAGGGGTTCATTTCCAGATCCTGGCCAGGCCCTGGGGGACTCAGCAGTGACCAAGACAGACCAGGTTCTGCTTGCCTGGAGCCCGCTTTCTCCTGGGGATGGGATCATGGCCAGTCAGCCCCTAAGCTGGCTGATATAATTAGGCAGAGTCTGGCAGGGGAGCTGTGCCAGCAGGATGGAACCAGCCCTCTGAGGGTCTGAGAACACAGAGCCAGGCAGAGGGACAGCAGGAGCGCAGGCTGAGGCAGTTGTGAGCCCAGCACGTGGGGGGACAGTGAGGCGGCCAGTGTGTCTGGAGTCTCGTGAGTGAAGGACAGTGGGAGGGATGAGGCTGGGTTGGCGACCAGTGGCCGTGTCACTGCACGGGCCTTGTGAGCCAGGGTAAGGCGTTTGGAATGGTGTAGATAGACCTTGAGAGGAGGCTTTTCTATGGATGTGAGGTCTTCCTTCCAAAGAATGAAGGAGGCTCCGGTTCTTTCATTCCTTTGGCAATTGACTGATGCCCAGGTGCTGTGGACTGGGCCGCACGCAGTGGCTGCCCTCGGAACTGTCCTGGGGAAGGGCAGGGGGTCCGTGGGGCAAGGTGGTAGGCAGGTCCGAGGGAGCCAGAGAGCCAGAGCAGCTGGGGAGAAAGGCTGTGGGCCTCTGGGGGTGTTGTCTCTGGCCTGTTCCTACCTCCTGTCCTCCAGGGGCCTAAGGTGGAGTGGCCCCGAGAGCCCCACCTCACACCCTGTCCCGCCCTGGTCCCTGGTGAATGGCTGGAGGGATTTAACTAATTAGGGCCTGAGGAGCAGAGAGGAAACCGGATGTGCGGAAACTCTTTTCTGGTGTAATTAACAGGCTCCTTGCCCGGGACTGCTTCACGGAGCGTCCCCAAGCCCTGGGCCTGACCTGGAAGCGGCTGGAGGACGAGGGAACTGGTCTAAGTGTCTCCCTCACATCCCCGCCTTCTCATGCCTGGGCGGCTCCTGATTCCTGGAATCTGGCCTGTTTATCTTTGCCTCCTTATCCAGGACCCAGGCCCCTGGGTCTGCACTAGGCTCCGTGGTGGGTCGTGTCCGGGAGTCGACTTTTGCTTTGGGACGCGGGACAGCCTGAAGTGCTGGCTCTGGAGTCAGACCGTCCCAGCCCCGCCACCCTGGTTTTTGCCACGGTTGTACGGCTCATCAGTAATTTCACCAGACCTCTTTTCTCTACAAGACAGGGAAGATAACAGCGCCACCTGACAGCCTTCTCGAAATTCCCCGCGTTAAGTGTTCAGAACCGAGCCTAAGAGGTCGCGCGCCCTTGGTATGAGTGATTCAATTTTCACTCGTCCGTCTGCAGCCCCCTTCCCCACGTGCTCATGGCGGGGGCTGCAGGCATCAGGCACCCCTCCCCCGAGGTGCCCTCACACGTCTCCTCCTGACGCAGATGCTGACCTGACCTTTGACCAGACGGCTTGGGGGGACAGCGGTGTGTACTACTGCTCTGTGGTCTCAGCCCAGGACCTCCAGGGGAACAACGAGGCCTTCGCAGAGCTCATCGTCCTCGGTGAGTGGGCTGGGCCCTGAGGGACGGGGTCGGGGGCTTCTTCTGCCACTGCTGTGTCTCTGCTCTCTGCCCTCCGGCTCACTCTCTGGGCTCTGTTGCCTGCTCTGTTCTCCCCTCACAGCACCACCAGTCACTTGGGCTTATTTGTACCCTGCACCCCAGGCAGGGTAGGGACCCCTCGCCCGCTGCAACATTTCAGATAAGCCAGAGCCAAACCAAGAGTGGAGAGAAATGGGGACTCTACCTCTTCCCAGTCTCAGTTTTTAAAAATACAGAAATGGTTAGAGTTGATGGGCAGCGAGCGAGGAGGGTTGATGGCGTATGTGATGGAGAGGAGGCTTCTGCCCCACCCCCAGGGCCACCTCTCACCCCGGAGTCCCTTGCCAGAGCGCGGGAACCTGGCCCTCTGCCCTGCTGGGATGGCACTGCGTGGCTTGCATGGTTAGTGCTCCCCTTAAGCTCGGCTGCCTCTACAAGCTCAGGGGCAGGCTGGGGTACCCGCCAGCAGCCCCCGCCCGGCTGTGAGGCCCCCCCCCCCGCCATGTGTGGAAGGGATGCTGCCGTCAGCCAGACGCTCTGTTCTCAGCGGACACATACAGTCTCGCGTGGTGTGTGCTGTATGTGAGATGCTGCCAGGTCGCACGTTGCCATCATCCCATGCGTGATGCAAGGTAACGCATGTGTGAACGAGCACATGATGGGGGAGCACGCTCCAGGGTGCTCAGATCATGCAACAGAGTTCATGTCTGGGTGACAGAATGCATGCACCAGGGACCCAGAGAACTCTGTGTGTTCTTTGGTAAAATGCACAGTCTACATCAGCATGTCTCAAGTTTAGTCGCAGGACCCACTTACACTCTAAAAGATTATTGAGGATCTCAAAGAAGTTTTAAGTTTTTGTGGGTTATATTTATAGTTGTTTAACATATTAGAAATTGAATCTGGCACACAAGCACACAGTCCTTTACCATTAGAGCAAATGACATCATCACATGTGATGGAACCTGTGGAAAGCTCCCCTGCCTGCACCTCTACTGGTGAAGGAGAGTGAGAAGGGCAAACAATGGCTTAGTGTTATCAGTAGAGCGGCTTGGCCTCCCAGACAGGACCACACTTTGAGAACCGCTGGTTTACATGCTAGAACCTTCTCCTAGGGGCATGTGGCATGGGGTGCTGAGCTCTGGATAGAGCTTTGTTGGTGTACAGGCGGGTGTGCAGATGTCCCTGAGATACAGCACTCGCGGGGCACAGAGTGCCGGGCGGCACCTAAAGGAGGCACTAGCTATGCCATGAAACTTGCGTAGGGGACCCTGGTGGGCAGAGAACCAGGGCCATACTGTGACTTTTATGGGTTGTAGGCACTTTCGCCTTCAAGGGCCTCTTCCTCTGGATTAAAAAAAAAAATTATATTTTATGATTGTGTTGTTGTTATAAAGACAAGTCATTGTTACATATTCAGTATTGTCATATTGTTTTCTTCAGATTTTAAAATAAAACATTTTCATGGGCCCTAGCATAACATGCCTCTTGTGCCTGGGGGAACAGGGACTGCCCCACTCACCTGGGATGGAACCCTTTGGGGCGATAGGACCCATGTGTGTGGAAGAGATGGAGTCCCAAACTGAGGTCGATCCTTCAGAACCCATGGGATATATCCTGGAACCCTTCTGGGCAATAGAATCCCCCGTGGCGGGAGAGAGTGAGTGAATTATGTGATGGAAATCTGGAAAACAGCACCCATGTAGGATGGGGGGATGGGGGCAGGAACCACATGCTAGGACCCTCCTAGTCCACCGACCCCACCTCTTCTGCAGGGCATACCTCCACCCTGATGACCCCGGAGCTGGGCTTCAGGGCAGGGGCAGCATAATCTGTCTCTCTTTTGTCCCTCCAGGCAGGACCTCTGGGGTGGCTGAGCTCTTACCCGGTTTTCAGGCGGGGCCCATGGAAGGTAGGGGGGGTGGAGTCCCCCATGCACCACTTACCGCTTCAGTCCAAGTATTCTTCCCCACCCTAAACGCCACTCACTCAGACCCCACTAATAATGCCGCCTGACTCCGGCTCTGCGGCATCTAGTGACCTGGCTCTGGGCTGTGGGCTGGGCTGGGCTGGCTGACGAGGGGCCTGGGGTGTAGGCAGGGGGCTCCTGTGACTGGTGCCTGCAGTGCTCTTCTGGGGGTCGGGATCTGGGCAGCTGGCTCTCTGTCCCCTCTCAAGGCTACAGCCTATCTTGCTCCGGCCGGGTCGCCTTGCGTTCACTGCCTTGTCCAGATGAGCCTGGGGAGAGTTCCCTAACTTTGGGGCCGGCCTGGGTTGTAGAGGAGCGGGCGTCCCTCTGCAGCTGCGCGCCAGCCCCTGGTGTGGAGACTCCAGCGAGGGCTGCAGCTTCCCGGAGAGCTGTGCAGACGGCCCCTGCCCCACCCTCACTCCGCATGGCCCCCGCTGCCCGCATCCCTGTCCCCTCCCTGGCCTCCCAGCTCAGGGCCTGCTCTTGTCTCTCCGCAGACTGGCTGTTCGTGGTCGTGGTCTGCCTGGCTGCCTTCCTCGTCTTCCTCCTGCTGGGCATCTGCTGGTGTCAGTGCTGCCCCCACACCTGCTGCTGTTACGTCAGGTGCCCCTGCTGCCCCGAAAAGTGCTGCTGCCCAGAGGCCCGTAAGTGCCCCTCGCCCCTCGCGTGTCCGCCCCCGCCCGGCCTCCCTCCTGGGCCCAAGGAGAGGACGTGGCCGTCTGCCTGCCTCCCGGGACGGTGCCACTCACCGGTCTGGAGGTTTCTGGCCCTGAGGCACGTGGGTTCTCAGCTCCCTGACCCGCCTCCCCTTGCATTGGAAGGCAAAGTCTTAACCACCGGACCACCAGGGAAGTCCTGGTCTGGAGGTTTTGAGGGGAGCAATTTGGGAGAAAGTGGGCCAAGGAGGACCTGCTGTTTTAGATGATCATTTACATACTTCAGCTCTTCACTTATTTTTTACTTTTCATTTATTTTGAGTCTTTCCTTTTGAAAGTATAATTTATGCACGTGGTTAAAAAAAAAAAAAAAATTCAAATAGTACAAAACATTATTCACCGGAAAGTAAAACTCCCTTTAAAAACGAAATCTTGGGGACTTCCCTGGCGGTCCAATGGTTAAGACTTCACGCTTCCACTGCCGGGGGCACATGTTTGATCCCTGGTTGGGGAACTAAGATCTCACATGACACGCGGGATGGCCAAAAAAATAAAAAATAAAAACAAAATCTAAGTGAAAAAGGTGAGAAACCAAACGAGGTTTACAGCCCCAGCAAATTTAAGCATCTTTTAACAACCCACATCCACACAAGCACTCCGGATTTCCCACGGATGCCGTTTCAGGACACATCCGGCGCCTCAGAGTGGGTACCTGCAGGCCTGGGATTAGACGTGGGACCAGAGATGGAGGGAGAAGCAGCAAACAAAACAGGGGTGGAAAGGAAGAGAGAGTCTCCCTCCTCCAGCTGCCCCGTTCCCCTTCCTCAGGGACCTCAGCACTGCCGGTTCCCTGGTTGCCTTCCAGAGAGCATCTGGGTGAACCGGCACCTGTGCACTCAAGTTGTTGGGAAGTTCGCATGACGATTTTCATCAACTCTGACGTGGAAGTTTACACTGGCTACTTTCTTATATTCAGACATATTTGCTCTCTTGTTCCTTGTATTGAAAGTGGGCCATGAAAGCACACTTCCCGACTAGTTCTTAGTGCGGGCACCTCACCTTTTCCTTCATCATTGTCAAGTTCACCATATCTTTAGTTGATGAACAGATGATATTGGTAGATAGAAATAAATAACTTTACGTGTTAGGAGCACCTAGACTATGGGAGACCAAAAGAGGGACAGACCTGCCCCTCTCCTGGCACCTGCTGATTTCTAGGCCAAGGTGGTGGAAAGAATTACCCATGTAGCTCAGATGGCTGTGTGTTGGCATCCTTATATTTAAGGTTTCCACGTGCCATAACTCCAGTGTAATATGGTCCAGGTAAAATCATAGGCAGTTGTTGCAAGCTTGGGCAGGTGGAGGTTTAAGGCCTGGCTGGACACCTTACCTGTTGGGAAGCCCAGTGAATGACCTCCCCTCTCAGCCCCCGTTTCCTCCTCTGTAAAATGGGGCCATGGTAGAGCCCGCTGTACAGGGTGAGTTGGGATCCGGTGACCCGGTGTGTCCCGCATTAACTGCGGGGCTTGGCCTACATAGAGTGTTCCCCGCCCACTAGCTGTTGGACATTGCTGCTGTCAGCGTTGGTAAATCAGAGCCCTGCCACTCACACCATGTGACCTCAGACGAGCCGCTGGTTTCCTTCTCTGCAAGGGTCCCGCCGTCACGGGGGCGTCGTGAGCATCAAGGGAGCACTGTGAATGCAGGCCCAGCACGGGGCCGCGTCTCAGTCCATGCTGGCTAACTTTACGGTCACTGAACTCAGCGGTGGGCAACCTGCTTCATCGCGGCCCTGAATAAAGAAATCCACTGCTCTCTGGAGGCCCGTGCTGGCCATCCCCTCTCCCTCTCATCATTTTTAGTGAGAGCTTCTTGCTTACTGCTTGGGCGGTGGGTGTTGGTCATTTCACAGGTCGGGTGGAATCCCCAAGGGCTGCAAACAAGTTTGCAGTTACCCCACTAATTAAGGCTGAGACCAGGACTGCAAATGCCAGTCCCAGGGCCCCATTTCCTCCATCCTGAGACCCTGTTACCCCAAACCGAGGTCCCATTAACTCCCTGCCGGAGGCCCTGTTGTTTCTGTCACAGCCACAGTCCTGCTGAGCTGTCCTGGAGCAGCATCTCCCACAGTTAAATATAAAAGGGCACATCAGCTGAGCCGCTGAAGGGCTTCTTCGGGGCTGGGTGGGGTGGGGCTGAGCACTGAGCCTTCTGCTTCCCAACTGAATCAGAGGTGAAGGGAGCTTTCTGAGCCCATCTCCCCACTCCATCTTCCTGCTGGAGTCCCAGGGAGGAAGTGACTTGCCCAGGCCCGTGACTTTTGCCTCAAAGCAGCCACCAGAACCCAGCCTCTTGCCTGGGGAGGAAGGTGGCAGGGAGAGGAGGAAGATTTGCCCTTGAGCTGTCAAGCCTAGAACCAGGCGGGGGCGGGGTGGGTGCAGCCCCCAAGTGGGAAACACTACAGGAGACGCTGTGCCGCTTGGCTGAGGCGAGTGAACGCTGAGGCTCCCAAGCTCCTGCCTCAGACTGAGTCCCATCACATTTGGGTCTGCAAGACCCTGTGGGGAGGACCGAGCAGGCGTGAGAGGGGAGCAGGCATGGGATTCCCCCCGCAAGATGATCCATTTTTCTAGAGCAAGGGCTCAGCTGCCAAAGGGAATACTTGTTTTCCGGCTTGTGAGCTTTATCTATAGGGCGCCTCTGCCCCTGTTGCTCTGTAGGAATGTAGGTCCAGGGTGGCCGCACCTTGTGATAAGCTGGCAGGAGAGTTTGATGTAAAACCTTGTCAGATGTTGGCAAACCATCGAACTGTCAAACAAAACATACTGGCCTACCAGATCAGGGCCGCCGGCTGCCGGCTGCCAATATGCACCCCCATCCTGAAACTTCTGTGAGGAATGGCACAGGAGGTGTGTATTCAATGAAGCTGATGTCCCCTAACCTCAGGGACCCTGCAGAAACCAACCAAGCACCTAGGGAAGCTCCTCAGCCCGGGGAGGGGGGGGGGGACGGGGGGAGGTGGGGTGGGAAGAAGGCATGTGGCCCCTGGGGGCCTTCTCATGCTATGTGTGTCCTCCCCAGTGTATGCTGCAGGCAAAGCTGCCACCTCAGGCGTCCCAAGCATCTACGCCCCCAGCACCTATGCCCACCTCTCCCTTGCCAAGACCCCGCCGCCCCCAGCCATGATTCCCATGGGCCCTCTGTACAACGGGTACTCTGGAGACTTCGACAGGAATAGCTCAGGTGAGGTCGGGGGGAGCCAGGAGCAGCTGGGGCAGGGGGTAGGCTGGATATTTGGCCATTAAGGGGTCTGGGGCTGGAAGGGGGGATTGGGGGCAGAGGAGAGGGGGCTGGGAGTGCAGGGTTTTGCTCCTGACAGCCAGTCTCCCCCAGTTGGTGGCCACAGCTCCCAGGTACCCCTGCTTCGTGACACAGACAGCAACGTGACCTCTGGTGAGAACCAATCCTTATGAGGTTGGACATGCCTGTAGGGGAGGGGGCTTGGTCAGCATCCAACCTCCCAAACTGATCATCTCCAACTCCTGTCCCTAGAAATCCGTAGTGGCTATAGGATTCAGGCCAACCAGCAGGACGACT
The DNA here is from genome assembly GCF_965194825.1 of Balaenoptera physalus. NCBI lineage: Eukaryota > Metazoa > Chordata > Mammalia > Artiodactyla > Balaenopteridae > Balaenoptera > Balaenoptera physalus. Next base: position 17,004,335 of record NC_138900.1, on the reverse strand, counting down.
CCATGCGGGTCCTGTACTACATGGAGAAGGAGCTGGCCAACTTTGACTCTTCTCGACCTGGTCCCCCAAATGGCCGTGTAGAGCGAGGTGAGGAGCCTTGGGGTCTGAGGGATTCTTGTGGGGGTTGGGGGAAACATATCTCCCTGATACCTGCTCCAAATCCTGGACACAATCCCTCATTCCCTACCATGGCCACAGTGAAGTGAAGTGTATGATCATCACTAAACGGATGAAAAGCCTAGGGCCCCCTTGAGAGTATATGAGCCAAGTGGGTGACACTGCTGGACCACAGGGCTCCTGACATTAGGTCCTGACCTCCTCCCACCAGTGACACCTTCCTTCCCACAGCCATGAGTGAAGTCACCTCCCTCCATGAGGACGACTGGAGATCCCGGCCTTCCCGGGGCCCTGCCCTCACCCCGATCCGGGACGAGGAATGGGGTCACCACTCCCCCCGGAGTTCGAGGAGGTGGGAACAAGAGCCCCCCCTGGACCGGCCAGGGAGTGGCTGGGGGGCCGGGCGGCCCCGAGCCCGTTCTGTGGATGCTCTAGATGACCTCGCCCGGCCCGGCTCCGCTGAATCAGGGAGGTCTCCCCCAAGTAGTGGGAGGAGAGGCCGGGCCCGTGCACCCCCCCGAAGCCGCAGCCGTGATGACCTCTACGACTACGACCAAGACCAAGACGACTCAAGGCACTTCCCACACTCCCGGGATCCCTACTATGATGACTTCAGGTCTAGAGGCCGCCCTCATGCGGACCCTAGGGCCCGCTACCACCCCTCCCGGGACCTTCCAGATGATGGCTCCAGGTCTGGGGACCCCCAATATGATGGGCAGCTACTAGAAGAGGCCTTGAGGAAAAAGGGGCCAGCGGAGAGAAGGAGACCTTACAGGGAGGAAGAAGAGGAAGCCTACCACCCTCCGGCGCCTCCCCCTTACTCTGAGACTGACTCCCAGGCCTCACGGGAGCGGAGGCTTAAGAAGGTGAGTGGACGGCCCTACCTGGCTCTAAGAGCCTTCCTGGACCCTCTTCTCCAGTCCTCCCCAGCTCACATCCTTCTTTCTTTTTCCCTTGCAGAACTTGGGCCTGAGTCGGGAAAGTTTAGTCGTCTGATCTCAACGTTTTGTATGTAACTTTTGTACTTTTTTTAAAATTTGAGGAACTATTGATGATCTTCTCCTAAGACTAATAAAACTTATGATCACAAGTCCTAAGTCTGGAGGGAAGCGTTTGTTTTGCTGCGCGAGGTGGGGAGCCCGGACAGCTGCTGTGTGTGTCTGCAGAAGGCCGCATGTCCAGTTCTCTCTTGGGACTTGCGTCCTGATCCAGGAGGAAAGGACCGGCTCTGCCTTCTCCGTCTCTCGGCGGCCAAGAATACGTGCCCCACGCTGGCTCCGCCCCGCCCAGACGTGCGCGCCCCCGGCCCCGCCCAGACGTGCGCATGCGCCTCGGGCCCCCGCCTTCGCGCACCTCCGCGCGGCCGCCGGGGGCGCGCGTGCGCGCTCCTCTTCCCATCCACCCTTCCCCCCCGACCTACTTTTCTGTCTCCGAACCCAGCCGCCTGCCTCGTTCCCGGCGACCAAAGCCCCTCCTCCGGGTTCCCCGGCGTTCCATCCGGGCCCGCGTACCACTCGGGCAGCCCGCCGGCGGGTGCCGGGGCGGCGGCCGCGGAGGCAGCGGCGGCTGCGACCTCGCGCCCCGCCGACACCCGGGCCCGCGCGCCCGCCCTCCATCGGAGACAGACAGCGCGCGCGCTCCCCGGGGGCTGCCCTCCCCCCGCGCGCGTCGGCCTCGGGCTCGCGCCGCCGCCGCCGCGCGCGCGCGCAGCTCAAGTAAAGGAGGAAAAAAAAGGGGGAAAAAATAGAAAGCGGCGGTGGCTGCAGCAGCGATCCGCCGCCGCACTGGGCCAGGCCGGGCGGCGGACGCGCGAGCCGGCGACCCAGGGGAGAGGCTGCGGCCATCCAGGGCGGGCCGGGTTAAAAAATAAAGTCGCGGCGGCGGCGGCTACTCAGGGAAGGAGGCCCGAGGGCCGCGTAGAGCGGGCGGGGGGCGGCTGCGCTGCGTCCCGGAGCCTAGAGCCGCCGGGAGCCGGCCGGCGGGCGAGAGGGCGGAGGCGGCTGCAGGAGCAGCGGCGGCGGCGGCGGCGGCGGCGGCATCTCCTCCTCACATGACCCCACTGTTTGTCCCCGTGATCAGCGCGAGCGGCTCCCGTGTCTCCTCCGTCCCCTCCTGCCGCGCGGCGTGAGCGCCGGGCTCGGGGCCCCCCCGGCCGCCCGCCCCCTCCCCTCCCTCCCTCCCTCCCCTCCCCTCCCCCCCGGGCCCGGCGCCCCCCCCGCCCCCACCCCCCCATGGACATGCTGGACCCGGGTCTGGATCCCGCTGCCTCGGCTACCGCTGCTGCTGCCGCCGCCAGGTAAGGGAGCCCGGCCGGTCCGCGCCCCCGCGCGCCCTGGCCCCGGCCTTTCGGCCTGGCGGCCGGGCCGCCATGATCCCGAGCGGCCGCCGGGCCCAGCTCAAAATGGAGGCCGCGAGGGAGGGAGGACCCGCGCGAATATCCCTGGCCCCCGGACCTGGCGGTGCCGCAGCCCCAGACTGGAGCGGGCGGGATGGGGGCCCTGCACCTGGGCGAAGGGGCGGGGGCGCGGGCAACCTTGACTCTCTCTTCTTCCCGTCCTCCCCGCAGTCACGACAAGGGACCCGAGGCAGAGGAGGGCGTCGAGCTGCAGGAAGGTGAGTGGTCGCGGGGCCCACCGGGGCCGCGACCTGCGCCCGGGAGGGCACTGGGAGCGCCCTGGCCCGCGCCACCTCTGACCATCCCCCCTACCCTCCTCCGACCGCAGGCGGGGACGGCCCTGGGGCGGAGGAGCAGACGGCGGTGGCCATCGCCAGCGTCCAGCAGGCGGCGTTCGGCGACCACAACATCCAGTACCAATTCCGCACAGAGAATAATGGAGGACAGGTGAGTCTGCGGGCCCGGAGACCGGCGGGCAAGTGGAGGGTTGAGCCCCGGGTAGAGTGGGCGGACTGGGAGGGGCTCGGACCTGGCCCCTACCCGGGCCCCAGCGCGGGTCTTCCTTCTCTGCCGCCCCCTGCAGGTGACATACCGCGTAGTCCAGGTGACTGATGGTCAGCTGGACGGCCAGGGCGACACAGCAGGCGCCGTCAGCGTTGTGTCTACGGCTGCCTTCGCGGGGGGGCAGCAGGCTGTGACCCAGGTGGGTGTGGATGGGGCCACCCAGCGCCCCGGCCCCGCTGCTGCCTCTGTGCCCCCAGGTCCCGCAGCGCCCTTCCCACTGGTAGGTGCCCAGCAACCCCTGGGGGGATGGAGAAGGGACACTGACTCTGTTCTTGGGGAGCCCCAGGGGGTGGGGCACGTGGGACCAAGATGCTGCCTTCAGGCCCTCAGGTGGAATCTCTGTTCTGCACCGTGAAACGTGGGGCAAAACCTTTGGAACCTCTTTTTTTTTTTTTTTTTGTGAAAGGGGGATCACGGTAACAGGAAAGTCTCTAAGAGTTAAAAGTGGGTCAGTTCACTAAGTGATTGCTGAGTATCTGTCGAGTTCCAGGGCTGTGAGACACAGGGCAGAGTGGCACACACAGAGGGGTTCCCCACTCTCCCTAGAGAATGCAGTAAACATCAAATATGGCAACTAGGGGATGGATTGGGGAACAAAGATGGCTAAGGGTGGCCTCTGTCCTCCTACTCCCTAGGCTGTAATCCAAAATCCCTTCAGCAATGGTGGCAGCCCGGCAGCTGAGGCTGTCAGTGGGGAGGCACGATTTGCCTATTTCCCAGCGTCCAGTGTGGGAGATACCACGGCTGTGTCCGTACAGACCACAGACCAGAGCTTGCAGGCTGGAGGTAAAGGAAGGAAGGGGCCAGGGCGGAAGGCAGGGGAGGCAACAGGCCTAGCAGGGAGGGAAGCTCCCCCAGCCAGTTCCGACTCTGTCCCCAGTTTTAGCACTAACCCCTACTTTTCCTGCAGGCCAGTTCTATGTCATGATGACGCCCCAGGACGTGCTTCAGACAGGAACGCAGAGGACAATTGCACCCCGGACACACCCCTACTCCCCGTATGTGCAGGAGACCTGGTCCCAGGAGTAGGGGACACTGGGAGGGCCTGGTGTGGGGGCCCAAGGAAGGGAATGTGTTTCTGGAATCGGAGCCAGGCAGTTGAGTACACGGCAGGCAGTTGGTATATTTTTTGGTTGGTTTTTGTTTCTTTGGTTTAAGTAAAGAAAATACCACATTCTCTCTTTCTCTCTCTCCCTTTCTTTCTTTTTCTCTTTCTCTCTCTGCATATGGATATGTACTGCAGAGATCATATTGAAGTCTGACTCCTCAATAAACGTTTGGACCAATGGGCTGGAGGTAACATGCGCCTATTTTTTCTATTCTCTTTTAGGAAAATCGACGGAACCAGGACACCACGGGATGAGAGAAGGAGAGCTCAGCATAATGAAGGTGAGGTCAGGGTGGAGCTGCTGGGCCTCACGGGCACAGCCTGGCCCGGTGCTTGGAGTCGCAGATCAGCAGGCATGCGACAAGTGCGTGAGAGGTGCTTGTCGAATGCTGGAAAAGCGGAAGTGTGGAGGTTCACTGTCAGGAGCAAGCAGGCAGGAGGCGTGAGCTGCAGCGTGTTTATCAGCCTGGCTAGTGACTTTGAATTAATTACTAATATTTTAAATGGCAAGTTGCACATTCGTGTATGGATTTCTTGCTCCTCTTGGAAAGTTGGGTTGGTCTGGCTCGCCTGGACCTGCCTTCCCACGAAGCAGCTGTTTTGCTCAAGCCCCCCATGCCCCTGCCAGCCTAGCTTCCAGAAGTAGTTCTGGTCTGAGAAAGAGCACATCTGAAGATGAAACTGCAAGAAGTCCATGTCTCTGGCTGAGGCCAGAGCATGTCCAGGGGAATGCTTCCACCCAAATAGCCATCATTCAGCAGATATTTCCTGAAGGGGGATACTAAGCTGGGCAGTACGTGCCCCGTGCCAGGTCTGGGGCCTAGTTTGGAGTGTCCAGGAAGCTCAAGAGTAGTTCAGGCTGTTTGACTGAACACTGGCTGGGGGATCAGGTGACGTTTCCCCCAGGGAGGTGGCCTTTGGGAGTGCCTGTCCAGCAGAGGGAAGCACAGGAAAGCAGGGTGGAGTGAGGTTGCTTCGTGGGTGCTGGTTTGGTTAAAGCAGAGGTTCTATGTGGAGTGCTTGGGAGGAGAGAGTTGGGAGGGTCAAGGAAGGCCTTGAACGTCAGGGTGAGGGCCTGAGAGTCCTAAAGGTGTTTGATTGAGGGGTGGGCTTACGCGGCTGTGATCTAAGCTGCTCAGTGAGTTCAGGCATTCATTCAGCACGTACGTACTGTGTGCCAGCCCCTGTTCTAGGCCTCAGATACAGCTGCAGATAATGGAACAGACACCTTGGCTTTCACAGGGTGTTCATTCTGGTGGGAGAGACAGAAACTACAGAAAGCTACAATAAGACGTCAGGGAACATAAGTCATGTGTCACGTGAAGGAAGATGAGCCCGGGTAAGGAGATGGAGGGTTATGGCGGCAGTGTGCTCTGTAGGCCTCTCTAGAAGTGACGCTTGAGCAGGGGCCTGAATGGGAAGAGTCCCAGGCCGCGAGGGACAAGCAAGTGCAAACACCCAGGCCTGGGCTGGAACAGACTTGGTGTGTCTGAAGAAGAGCAGGTTTCAGGAAAGATAAGAGGAAGTTGGTGGAGTCGTGGGTGGCCTGGCCAGGGCCAGATCACGTGGGGCCTTGTCAGAGGCCCTCCCAGGGTCCCCATTCCTAGATCTTTATTCTGCTTCGAGGGGAAGTAAGCAGAGGGATTGTGTGTGGAGGCTGGATGGTGAGGGTGATGGGGCACCAGAGGCTAGGGAAACAAGAGGTGACTGCAGCTGTGGGCCTCAGACAGGGCGGGTCCTGAACGGGGCTCGTGGGGGCCCGAGCTGTGGGGCAGAAGAGCACAAGGTGCAGAATCAGGATTTCGTGAATCTGGCTTTCTTGATGGGGTCAGGTTCATTTAAAGGGAAGGGGTGAGTGTGAGCTTGGTTTTGGGTGTGACGGGTTGCAGGGGTCTCCAGCTGGCTACCTGGGCAGTCCTGGCTCTACTGCGTACTGGTCGTATGACTTTAGGCTGGTTCTTAACCTCTGCGCCTGTTTAGTCCTCTTAAGAATGCGTTCACACGACTACCCCAGAGGCTCATAGTGAGGGTGCAGCACGTTGAGTCGTGAGCCCCCAGCAGGGTGGTGTGCCATCTGGTAAGACTGCAGCTAACGACTCTCTCAGGAGACCAGCCAGCCACCCTCCACCCTACTCTCACTCTGCCTGTCACTGGATTAATCCAGCTCCGAAGTCTTGACTCCTCCTCATCCTGTAAAAATCAGTCTCGCTCGTGACCTTGCCCTTACCCTCCAGCTGTGGCCTGCCCACTCTCTCCTAACCTGCAGAGTGTTTGACCCACCCTCTGCCTGGCCTCCCTATACCCTTGGCAGTCTGGCTCATTTCTCTATCAAAATGGCTCTATTTAAGGTCACTCCTGATGACCTCATTGCCAAATCCACTGGCTTCCTTTCCCGTCTGCGCTCCAAGCATCTGACCCTGCCCGTTTCCCTCCTTTCGGGAATGTTCCTTTCTGCTCTACCTGCTCTGATTCTCCTTTCCAGCCTGCTCCTGAGAGCAGGGCTTCCCAGTCACGGCTGTCCTCACGAGGTGCTGAATGGGTAGGTCGGAGGGGGAGCTTGCGAGTCTGTGTTTCAACAAGTTCCCCAGGTGACTCTTCACAATGGGCGAGGTTTGGAAAGTGCTTTGGCTGTTAGTGTTTCTTGAGGTCCAGCCCCTTCTTCTAGCGGTCTCAGGAGGGTGAAACATCAGGCCCAGGGATGGTCAGTATCCCCGAGACCCTATCCCCGGTTGTCGGTGTTTGTCGTTTCTCCCGGGAGAGCGTCTGCGAGCTTTATCCGGAAAAGTATGTGATTCCAAAAAGGAGAGACTGCCCGCTAATGTCCTCCCAGGGCTTCCCCCGCCCCCTGCACTGCACAAAGCTGTCTTTCTGCTCCATCTCTCTGGAGCCCCTCTGCACCCATATTTTGAAGTGCCCATTCAAAATCTCCATTTCTGGTTGTCCTTGAAACACCTCACACTCAACTTGTCCAAGACAGAACCTTCTGTCCCTCCTTCCCAAAGCCTCCCTTTTCCAGAGCAGCAAAAGGCACACCTGTCATGATTACCCCAGCCAGACTTGAGAGCCAGGCCACTTCAACTCTGCCCTCTTCTTTCCTCACATCCACAGGCCCTGAGACGCTGTGCCGAAGTGGACCTCAAATCAGCTCTGTCTCCTTTTTCCCTCTCTCCCACATTTCTTGGTGCCACAGGGGCCCATCTCTGGGCCGCAGATGCTTCAGGGGCCTGAGGGAGTCAGGATACTTGGTGTGGCAGAAAGGGGAGTGGTGATCCCTGTGGAGAACTGGGGTCTGCGTGTCTGTCCTGCCTGAAGGGTGGCCTCATGGTGCCAGCCATCGCTGCTGTGTCAGAATTTGGGCCCACTGCTGCCAGAACCTCTGAGAAGCCAGAAATCCAGGTCCTTATATCAAGTCTGATTTTTGAGTTGCTGTTTTTATTTCATCGGTTTCCACTTGTACTGTTACTAATTTATTTTTTCTGCTTAATTTGGGTTTAATCTGCTGGGGGTTTTCCCCCAGCCTCTTAAGATGACTTTAAGCCTTTCTTTTTTCTCAATTTAAGCCTTTACAGTTGCAAATTTCAGTCCAATGCTGCTTTAGCTATATCCCATTTGGATAGGTTGTGCTTTCTTGTCATTCAATTAAAAATATTTCTAGTTTTCCTTATGATTTCTTCTTTGATCCATGGGTTATTTGGAAGTGTGTTGTTTAACTTACAAATGTTTATGGAGTTTCTGGCTATCTTTTTGTTACTGATTTTTAAGTGAGTTTTGTTGTGGTCAGAGAACATATTCTATGTATATAATTTCAGTTATTTGAAGTTCGTTGAGACTTACTTTTACAGCCCCAAATATGGTGTATTTTGGTGAAAGTTTCTGTGTGTGCTTGAAAAGACAGTGTATCTGCTGCTGTGTGTGGAGTGTTCCGTCAGTGGTAGCTAGGTCAGGTTGGCTGACAGTGTTCAGGTTTTCTATCCTCATTTTTTTATCTACTTGTCCTGTCAATTGCTGAGGAGTGTTGATGTCTTACATTTGTGGATTTGCCCATTTCTCCCATTAGTCCTGGCAGATTCTGCTTCTAAATCGTGTTTTAAACGGTGTATAGGTGTGACTTAAGCCTTCTGAGGAATGGACATGGCCTTGGTTTTGACTGGTCTTCCTCCATTTCAATTGTGCCGAAGTGGTCTTCCCAAGCCACAGGCCTGACCACATTGCCAAGAAAGGCCCTAGACTCGAGGGCCTAGACCCCTAGGGGAAGAGAAGACAAGGTCCAGACCTGCTAGCAGGGCATTCAGGGCTTCACAACCTGTTTCTACAATCTATTCCTGCCACCCTGCGCCACCCCCCGCACCCTCCAAGGTGTTTCCATATCACCGTTTCTGGGTTTCTTGATGCCTGTCTGCCTGATGTCCTTCCTCTCAGAAACCAGCCCAAATGTTTCCTTTCTAAATCCTTCTCTGAAGATATACCCCACCTCACTCTATGCAGAATGCATCGTTCCACCCTGGCGTTCCCCAGGCCCTCGGTACAGTCTTCAGTTATAACACACAGTCCTGTGGCGTCGGTGTCTCGTGTTCACGTGCATGTCACGCTGGTGCTGTGAGTGCCAGCAGGACAGAGGTTGAGTCCGCCGTGGACTTCAGCCTCGCGGAGTGCCCTGCACACAGTAGGGCAGGCAGTAAGTTTTGAAGAAGCAAATGCGAACTGCTGTCCCCCGCGGCTTGAAGTGAGGAGTGTGTGGGGGATGCGGCTGCAGCGCGGTGCCCGGGCTCAAGAATGCCGGGCTGCGGGAGGGTAGCGGAAGGAACCGAGCAGCCATCCCCTCTCGAGCTCCTCAGCTGGACCCCTAGAATGGAGCGCGCTGCTGAGGGACGTGGTGGGCGGTGCTGCCAGGCCTGGGCGGACCCTTAGCTCCACTGCTGTTTTGGGCCACAGAGTCCCCAAAGACCGTAAGACAGGGTCGTCCTCGCTGGGAAGGTTCGCTCACCGCGGTAGTGATGGGGCCCAGGTCTGTGCCCTCGCTGACCCCGGGGCCAGGGTCAGGCAAAGCTCAATACTGGGCACCATTCTTACCGTGGTAGGGAGAGGTTTCGGCGGAAAGAGAGGAGAGTGAGGGAGGAAGCGAGTCCACGTGGGAGGGTGTTGTCACCGAGGCCAAAGTGGGGGGTACTTGGCAGGACCGGTCAGCAGCGAGTGGGCAAGAGCAAGTGCCCGGAGAAGACAGTTGGATGTGCCTGTTAGGGGCCAGGCCCATCCTTTGAGGGAGCAGCCGGGTCGAGGGGTGGGGCTGGCCTCCACGGAGGAAAGGAGTCAGGGGCATGCTTCTGGCTCACCCCATCTTTCTCACGCTCACCCAACCTCTCCCCCAGTCTCCCAGCCCTGAGAAAATACCCCTTTGCCCTCCTTGCCAGGTCCCACCTACAGTCCCCGCTCCTCTCTAGACACCACCTGCATTTGTCCGTGGGCTGCCCTGGCAGGGGGATGAGAGTGTGGGTGAGAGTCGCAGGGGCAGCTGGGCTTTCTTGTGTGTCCCCAGCAAGTGCCTAGTACGAAGGGCTGGGATAGCTTTGTTCAGTGAGCGCCAAACCAGGGGTCTCAGGCTGCCGCGCAGGCAGACCCCCGGCCGCCGTCATAGGTCGTGACAGGCCCGATGAGAAGGCAGGGCGAAGACACATCCGAGTCCTGCCTGAAGGGGGCAGCTTCCCCGCAACTCAGCAGACAGTGAGGTTGTGGTGTTTTATGAAATAAATCACAAATCTGGACTTTTCAAGTGAAATCTGCCAGTAGTTTGTCAAACCTGGTCTTCAAGAGAGGGTTCGTAGCGTTTCTTTCTGGGTGACCCAGTGCCCTGACGGGCCAGGCCCCTGAGAGCTGCAGTGCCAGCCGGGGAAGCTGAGACTTGCTGCGGGGGCCCTGGAAGAGGACTTCCAGTGGAGGTGAGACGTGGTCAGACCGTGATTTTAAAGATGAAAAGAGAAATGGGATCATGGGGCCCAGAGCTTTGGGGAGACCCGAGCACCGTGGAGAATCAAATGCAGGGGCCGTGGGGACTAGAGAGGGGTGCCCAGGTCCTGTGTAAAGGGCTCTGGCCCATTCTTGCCTGCCAAGAACACGTGCCCACTGTGGCCACAACTCCAGTTTTCAAAAGAGGCCAATTGTTAGGTGAAGTTTCCTAATTTTTAAATGTTGATTCAAATTTTTGAAAACGCGCTGGGCAGGTTAAACAAAGCGAACCCTGCAGCCCCCCAGCTGTCGATTCTGCCTTTAGGTACGTGTGGCACTTGAGGGTTCCTCTTGAGGAGCGACGTGGAGTGGGCTGGAGCCAGCTGCCTGGGTTCAGATCGGAGCCCCGCACTTGCTGGCGGTGTGACCTTGGGTGGCCTCGGCTCTCATGGCATCTGCCTTAGGAGGTGAATCGCCCGGCACAGAGGGAGTGCTGTGAACATAGCCTTGTTCTTGCTGTTCTTGCTGCAGTGGAGCGGAGGCGGAGGGACAAGATCAACAACTGGATCGTCCAGCTTTCAAAAATCATTCCAGATTGTAACGCAGATAATAGCAAGACAGGAGCGGTGAGTGCCCTCGGGCCCTCAGTGCTGTGGCGGGCCCGTCCCCCGACCCCCTTGAGCAGAGTCTGCCTGACCGCCAGAGGCGGGAGTCGTCCGGGGCTGAGCCGGTGGGCGGCGGCCGGTGCCCGCTGATGCTCATGCCCACCCCCCAGAGTAAAGGAGGGATCCTGTCGAAGGCCTGCGACTACATCCGGGAGCTGCGCCAGACCAACCAGCGCATGCAGGAGACCTTCAAGGAGGCCGAGCGGCTGCAGATGGACAATGAGCTCCTGAGGCAGCAGGTGAGCGGCAGGGCTGGGAGGGGGGCGGGGCGCACCCGGGAGCCCCAAGCCGCGGGGAGCCAGCCCTGGCTGCCTGTGCCCCGTCGTGTCTGGCAGATCGAGGAGCTGAAGAACGAGAACGCCGTGCTCCGCGCTCAGCTGCAGCAGCACAACCTGGAGATGGTGGGCGAGAGCGCCCGGCAGTGACGCCCTCCGCCCCTTGCGTGCGGCGGGGGCCGCCTCCGGGCCCCTGCCGTCCCTTTCCCCAGCCCTTAGCACAGAGAGGGACAGACGCCCCTCCCCCAGCTGCGTTTTTTTATAGTAGATTTTTAACAAAAAATGGGGAGAAATAATGCATTTCTGTGGATAAGCGCCCACTGCTCTCCTCAACTTGGAAACAATATCCTCCCTGCCCGTCTGTCTGTCTCCCTTCTCCCGGCCCCCACTCAGCCCTGGCACTTCTAGTGGTCTCACCTGGAGGCAAGAGGGAGGAGGACAGAGCCCCTGCCATACCCCACTGCCTCCTTGGACTCTAGAGGTACTGAGACAGGGTGCTTATGGGAAGGAGGGGAGCCTTTGGGGGGCCAGCCCTGGGGCCTGGACCTACGCAGGGAGGCCATGTCCCACCCCACCTCTTGTTTCTGGAACCCTGCTCCCCTTTGGGTGTGTGAGTGTGTTCTAATTTTCTTTATGGAAAAAATGGACAAAAAAATAGAGAGAGAGAGAGGTATTTAACTGCAATAAACTGGCCCCATGTGGCCCCGCCTTGTCTGTCTGTGTATCTGTCCATCTCAGGTGTGGGGAGGGAGTCTGGGGTCTGTGCAGGGCTCCTGAAGGCTGCGCCTCACTCTTGTGTTCGTGGCTGTGTGCTGGTCCCTGCCATCCGGTACCGCCTGGTACCCAGTCTGTTGGTTGTGTGGATGAAGGAATTAAGGAATGAATAGCCTCGTGGAGGCCCCAGGTGTTGCATATGTGGTGTGGGGGACAGGGGGAGCCAGGGTCAAGGACATGTCCCATGTGTTTGGAGGAGAGGCTGGGGTCTTCCGTGTCACCAGTTCCTAAACAGGACTGGCTCCTGGCCCTGCTCTTCTGGGCTGATGCCCTCCCCTCTGTACCAGCCAATGGTGGGGCCTGGCCTTGAGCCCCCCCACCCCCAGGGAGGGCAAATGGCCAGGAAGCCAGGCTTGGCCCGTCAGCCTGTCGCCTTGCACTGCAACTCTGGCGCCTGTGCTGTGACCCCTGCCCCTGGTTGATGATGAAACCTGGCCTGAGCTGAGATGCAGTGATGCCTGGCGGTGCTGGGGGTGCTGCCGTGTCTCCCCGTGCAACTCCCGCCGCTCCCAGCATCTAGGCCTGGCCACCTGACTGAGCTCGCCATGCCGCGCCCATCCCAGATGCCCCCAGCTGGTTTCTTCCTTCCAAGAGCCCTGTCTCCTTTCCTGGCCACCCCTCTGTCTGAGAGTGAGGTTGTGTGCAGCCGGAGGAGCCTAACGTAGAGTGAGTGGGGAGGCAAATGGCAGGGAACAGCGTTACTTCCCAAGGGCCCCCCATTTTTGTGCTTTTTGAGTGGGCCCTGGCAGCAGTTCGGGGCCAGGAAGAAGAGTTCATTCCTTGACAGCACCATCCCCAGGCTCGTAGGGTTAACACTGGATGGCCCTAGAGTGAGTCGGAGAGGGAAAATGGCCAAGAGGCCATCTCTGGAGTCAAGGTTTGCTGTTCCTCTGGGCCGTGTGCGCTCTAAGATGGTTCAGGTCGTGGGTAACAATGAGGTTGCTGCGGTCAGGCAGCCTCGGCTTAGCTCCCCTTCCCATGGTGGGCAGGGAGCCGGCCCTCCGAAGGAAAGCCTGGGTTGTAGTGTTTGCCAACGTCTGTGGTGTAAGTACTCCCACCACAGTGGGTTTCAAGGTGCCAACACGATGCCCCTGAGTTTGGAGTTGGGATGGGACGTGCACAGTCTGCTCATTGAGCCATGTGAGCCAGGTCCAGCAGACCCACCGTGCCCTCCTGTGTTTTCTGGGAGGCAGGAAAGCCTGGTGATGAGGGCACAGGCCCCAGTCAGGCTGCCCGGGCTGAAGTCCCGACTGCGTCCGGCTGACTGAGCTTGGGCAGTGCCCTCATCTTTGCCTTCTCCTCTCCTGAAAAGTGAAGAAAGTAAGTCTCAGGTGGGCATGGTGGGCTCCTCTCTCAGGAGCAGGATCTAGGAAGCCTGACCCCTGAGGTCAGTGGCTGAGAAGGCAGCTAGCACCCTGAATACAGAGCAGAGCCCAGGATGAGTCAGGTAGGAGCTGCTCAGAGGATAGGTGGCACAGGCTGAGTTAGCCCAAAAGTGAGTCAATACATCTGCCGGCTCATAAGGTGCAGTCAGATGTTAGCTATTACCGTCACCACTGTCTTTTTTTTGGCCAAAAGTTCGCAGGAACATTTCCCAGATACCAGGGCCACATCTTAAGTTTCTGACACTTGAAAAACCCTACAGGTGGGGCTTCCCTGGCGGTCCAGTGGTTAAGACTTTGCCTTCCAATGCAGGGGGTGCGGATTCCATCTCTGGTCGGGGAGCTAAGATCCCACAGGCCTCATGGCCAAAAAGCCAAAACAAAACAGAAGCAATATTGTAACAAATACAATAAAGACTTTAAAAGTGGCCCACATCAAAAAAAAAAAAATCTTAAAAAAAAAAGACCCCATACGTGTTCTGGGGGCTCCTGTCGACACAAACTCCTGCACGTGGCCGTCACGGTGTTCCCTCCCTGGCAAGTGACAGCCATATGGCATGTGAATGAGGAGGCCGGGGAAGGGTGGGGAAGGAGGCGCCTCACTCGTGCTCATCGACCAGTTCAGCTGCTGGGGCAAAAGGTGGAATTTTTTCTGAAATCAACAGGGTGATGTCATGTCGGGGAAAGTGTTTCCCAGGTGGCTGGCAAGAGGTGTGTGTCTGTGGTCGCGTCTGTCCCACCTCCTGGACACACCTCTGCTGGCTGAGGGTGACACAACCCTGTTCCCCGTCACTGTTCCCGCTTATCTCTCCCGCCTTTTTGGCGCCACCACCTTCTTGGAAATGAGTTGGGCCAAAGGGGAGGGGGCTTAGCATCCCCGCCCCCCCCCAGGAGGCCCCATAAAAGCAACTGTAACTGGGCTCCCAGACACCGGAGCAAGTCCTAGATGTAACAGAAGGACAGCCAGACGGACGGCGCAATGGCACTGAACACGCAGATCCGGGCCACCTGCCTCCTGCTTCTCCTCCTGGTCAGCCTGACCAGTGGCCTCGTTCTCCCACCCGAGGTGAGAGCCCACAGGGTCTGGGCCCAGGAGGGCAGCCAGAATCACAACGGAGAACCAGGCCCCTGGGAGGGGGTCAGCGGAGGGCAGCAGGAGACCCCAGCACGGGCCAGAGCTCAGTGCAAGCAAAGGGGGATGGGCAGCTGCTCGAAGTGCAGAGATGGGGTACTGAGTGGCAGGGACTGGGGGCCCTGATCTAATTCCACAGTTATTTATTGAGAGCCTACTCTGTGTTAAGTCCTCTTCTAGACAGTGGTGACCAAGCAGTGAACAAGGCAGATGAGAGAAGAATATTCTCGTGGAGCTTGCATCCTGGTCAGGGAAATTAGTCAGTGAGCTTAAAACAAGGAAACACTTGTGTTTAGTAAATGCTATTCGTGAATAACATAAAAGATGGTGGGAGAGTGATGATGAGGGTTGGCTTCTTTAGATGGCATCAAGGGCTGGCTTTTTTGTGAGAAAATGTTATTTGACCCATGACTGGGAGGAAGAGAAGGGGGCAGCCAGCCAAGACCAAGGTGGGGCAAACATGGTGTACCCGAGGACTAGAGGGCTTGTTAAAGGAAGGAGATGGTGCTTGGAGATGAGACCGAGGGGTGGCCATGCCAAGTCTTGTGGGCAACTGTGCAAACGCTGATCTTCCTCCAAGCACAGGGGAAGCCCTGCAGGCTTTTAAGCCGAGATCTGACGGATAACACATGGGGAACGGGTTGTAAGGGGCAAGATACAGGCAGGGACTGACTGACATCCAGGCCATGGAGAGTGCTACGGAAGAGTGAGCAGCTGTGGAGAGAGGAGACAGATCTGGGATGTTTGTAGGCAGGAGAGCCACCCGTGGGAAGGTGCGGAAAGGCCAGAAAGTAAGGCCACTCCTAGGATTCCAGCTGAACCAGCGGACGCCAACCCCTGGGGAGGAGCTGGTCGGTGGGAGCGAGACTGAGAGCTCTGCCGGGGCCCTGCCGTCCTCAATGCCCCTTTTGCTTTCACAGACAAGACAGCTCGCAGACCTCCAGACCCAGGACACAGCTGGAGACGCAGCTGGCTTGACGGTGAGGTCCCCTGGGACTCCCTTCCGAGCCTCCCATGCCTTCCCATGCCTACGCCCCGCTCACTGCCTTTCTTTCCCATAGCCCGTGCTCCAGAGGCTGAGACGAGACACCCACATCCCCGTGTGCGTATTCTGCTGCGGCTGCTGTGGTAAAGCAGGGTGTGGGTTATGCTGCAGAACATAGAGCAACCCCTGCCGCCCTGCCCCCAGTCCCTTATTTGTTCCTGCTACCCTCCAGCCCTCAGTGAACGGTCTTGGAATAAAATGGCCGGTTCTGGCTCTTATTTTCCAAACCAGAGTCCGTTGTCTTTTCTCCCTGCCAAAGGCCTCTGCCAGAGGCTCGTTGTGGCCCCTGTCTTGGGAGGACCAGTGCTCAGTGGGGTGTGCGGGGTTGGTGTGTAGTGAGGCTTGCAAGGAAGCTTGTTGAAGGATATTTGGTTTCTGTTCTTCCCCATCTTTCCCCACTTCAAAAGACCTCGAATTTATGTTGCAACAACAGGGAATGAAAGTTAAAGTTTCCTCCTTGCAATCTTCTTAAAACAGGGGTAAATTCACATGCCTAGCAAGGGTTCTCAGAGTAAGGTCTGGGGACTACTCCAGGGCTCGACAAGGTGGAAACTACTAAGATGTTTCCCGTCTTTCTCACTCTCGTTCCCTCGTGTGTGGACAGCGAGGCCCCATGACGTGTGAGGACGTCGTCCTTCTGACGGCTGGTGGATCGTGTGCTTGTGTATCTTGTGCTTTAAAAATTTCTCAGTTTCAGTTTCTAATAGATTAAGCACCTATAGATATAACTCACTAGAACACAAGGTTTTTGAAGTTCTCAATAAGTTTTCAGAGTATAAAGGGGTCCTGAGACCAAAACACTTGAGAACCACTGGCCTTCAGGGACCACTAGGTGAAGCAAATGAGTGAGATGTGATGGATTTGTTTCACAGGAGCATCTTCACTTGTATTCTCTCAATAACGACATACTTTGCATAGGAGACACATAGGACAATGCTGTTCATCTCCATAAGGGGTTGAATTCCCTCCCTTTCTTCTTGAAAACTGTATCCCTCTCAATTTATCTGATTTCCCCACTTTTGATAGAAGAAGAAATGCAAGATGCATTTCACTATCATCTTAGCCCATGAGAACACATCAGCGCTAGCATGATGATAAAGGGCCTCGGCCATTTGGCCTCAATGTTGCATAAAGATAGGGAGTGGGGGGGGGGCTTCCCTGGTGGCGCAGTGGTTGAGTCTGCCTGCCAATGCAGGGGACACGGGTTCGAGCCCTGGTCTGGGAAGATCCCACATGCTGTGGAGCAACTAGGCCCGTGAGCCACAATTACTGAGCCTGCGCATCTGGAGCCTGTGCTCCACAACAAGAGAGGCCGCGATAGTAAGAGGCCCGCGCGCCGCGATGAAGAGTGGCCCCCACTTGCCGCAACTAGAGAAAGCCCTCGCACAGAAACGAAGACCCAACACAGCCATAAATAAATAAACAAATAAATAAATAAATAATTAAAAAAGAAAAGGTGCATGATCATTTAAAAAAAAAAAAAAAGATAGGGAGTGGGGAGGCCTGGGGCCCCATCTAAAGAGGGCTGCCAGGCGTAGCTGCCGTGCCCACAGGCAGGCGACACATGGCTAGAGCGCCTTTTCAAGAGAAGGTAGAAATCCTTATTTTTATGTGAAATTTCCTGATTTTTAAAATATTGACAACTGATGAAAGGAATCTGATTTTTTAAAACTCAACACCCTGGGAGCCAAACTAAATCCAGCTGGGAGCCAGATCAGTCCCATACGCTACCAGCTTCTGCCTCGGAAGCCACGAGAGGCTGGTCCTCTGGGAGAGGTTTTCCTGAACAGAGACCGAAGGATGGGGAGAGGAAGACTATTTGGGGAGCTTGGCGTCCTTTTAGCTGCTGGATCTCACGGGCATCCTCCTCTTGCTCTGAAACCCCACTTCCTCATCTGTAAAAGGACAGAAGCCTCTACAGTACTCAGCTCATTGGGCTGTTGAGATGCTCAGAGAGGGAGGAGTGTGAGTGGAAACTGTCAAATGCCTCATCAATGGAAAGGATTCGTATTGACAGAGGAGGTGGAGGCCTCTCAGACCCTCCTGATAAATAAATACCGGGAGGTGGGAAACCCGAAATTGCTAATTGCATTTGATGACACCAGTGCTCTTCTCTCACCTTAGCCGGTCCTTCAGGTGGTCCTAGTGATGTGAGGCGGGGGCACCCAAACGTTAGCATGCACCCGACTCTCCTGGAGGGCCTGGTAAAATGCAGATTCGGCAGGTCTGGCGTGGGGCCTTAGAATGTGCATTTCTAACAAGCTCCCAGCTGATACTGCTGCTGCTGGCCTGGGGGCCACAGTTTGAAGACGCCTGCTGTTGAAGCTGCCAACTCTGGCTGAGGGCAGAGAGTGCCTCTGGGCTGGACCAAGCACCTGCTACCCCTCAAGAGCACGTGCAACGAGTGGGCCTGTGAAGGCTTGATTCTGCCCTGAGATCAATTTTGCTTGGTCTGCGCAATGTTTTAGATAAAAATTGGGCTGATATCTAAAGATAGAGGTATTTCACGTAAAAATCTGAACTCCTGCTGTTATGGGCTGAACTATGTCCCTCTAAAATTTATACGTTGGGAATTCCCTGGTGGTCCAGTGGTTAGGACTCGGTGCTTTCACTGTGGTGGCCTGAGTTCAATTCCTGGTCGGGGAACTAAGGATCCCACAAGCCGCATGGCAAAATAGAATAGAATAGAATAGAATAGAACGATTTATATGTTGAAGTCTTAACCCCCAGTGCGATTGTGCGGCATTTGGTGCTAGGGTCTTTACAGAGATTATCACATTAAAAGGAGGTCATTACGTTGGGTCCTAATACAATAGGACTGGTATGCTTATAAAAAGTGGAAATTTGGACAGAGACCTGCATATAAGGAAAACACCATGTGGACATGGAGACTTCTAGCCTCCAGCACTGTGAGACAATAAACTCTGTTTCTTCAGCCACCCAGTTTGTAAGACTTTGTCCCAGTAGTCCTAGCAAACTAACACACCTGCCTTTTCTGGAAGGATCCGATGATCAGGTAGCACTGGTAGCTGGATCTGAGTAGCACCTCTCCTTTCTGCGGGCACATGCTCTCCGGTTCCCCCAGTCCTCCCTTGGGCTGGAGACCTGAGTGCAGATCTCAGCGATAGAGCCCTCTGTGGGACTCACTCACGTGTACATCCCGCCCCCAGGGACAGCCTTCATTCAGTTCACACCCGGAGAGACGATAGACGCCCCCCCTAAACTGCTCGGGCACAAGACCCCAAGATGGCTGGTGTGATGCTGAAGGCTGTGACATATGAGTCCCCTAGGCTCTCCGTGTCCTCTCCCAAAGCCCAAGCACCAGGCCACTCTCTTGTCTGGAACCCGGGCGTTCAAGCCCCACCCGCTCTCAGTGGGTCTTTGTCCCTGACTGGGAAAGGCACGGGCAGAGTCTGACATCATGAAGCCCGAGGTGGGGGTGGGACTCCCCATCCTCCTCCATCCAGCCTTCTCTGACTCCTCACTCCCCAGTCTGAGGGATTTCCCCACCCATCACCCCTTGCACCTCCCCCCCCCCGCCCCCCACCCACCCCGGGGGCCGGGTTCTCCCTTGGGAGAAAGGACGCTCCCCGCCTCCCTCCCTACTGCCCTGGCCTGAAGGAGGACAGAAGATGCCCCAGTGTGACTGAACAGCTCATGATCAAACCACTACTCCACTTCATCACACCACCATCACCACGCAAAGGTCATGACCAATGGGAGGGGCTGGGGTGGCAGGAGGATGACCGCGGACTCTGCGCACAGAGGGTCCCTACCCAGCTCCAAGAGTCAGCACAGCCCTGGCTGAGCACCTTCTGTGCACCAGGCACTGCTCTAGGGGACACAGTGGTGGACAAGACAGACAGACGGACAGGCAGGCGCAAACCTGAGCTCAGATGCCAGTGGGGAAGCAGCTCACTGAGGGTGCAGGTTGGCAAACGGCGTGCTGAGGGCCATGGAAGGACCGGGCAGCATTTAAACAGAGGAGCTTGGCTTGGTGAGAGGAGCCGGGCAGGCTTCCAGAGGAAACAGCATCCAGCATCCACGCTGGGAGCCAAAAGGCTGCACAGGCTATATGACCAGCAGCGGAGTCGGGAGTGGGATGGGGCCGGGGAGCCTTCCAGGAGGAAGGAAGCAGCGCCAAGGCCTCCAGTCAGGGTATCTGAGGATCACACCCATGCACCCACTCTGCGGTTAGGAATCTTAACTCTGCCAGGAGCCGGCCTGCCAGCAGGATAGACTGGGCATAAGCAGCCCAAGCCCTGTCCTGCTGGAGGTCATGTTATCACGGGAGGAGACAGTCAACACATAAGGTTGTTTCCGATGGCAAGAAGTGGCTGGAAGACAATAGGCCAGGATGTGGGCACCAAACGCGACACCCTCTAGAGGGGGTGGACGTGACTGGAGCCGAGAGTGAGATGTCCTGCCTCCTCCTCCTGGCCACACCGGCCTCTGTGGCCTCCCAGGCCCGGGGTTATTCCTAACACTGCCACCAAGATCCCCTAGACGCTGAGGACAATGCCTTCTGCTTCTCAGCCTGAGACTCCAGAGATCTTAGCGCACCCTCCCAGGGACCCAGAACCAGGGTACGCAGTGATGGGGGGGATGAGTGAGGCAGCCGCCCCCGGCCCCTCCGGGAAGGAGCTCGTAGAACCCAGGCATCAGGCTGCCCCGTTCAAGCAGTGGTGACAAGGGCCCTTTGTGCCCCCCTCCCCCGGGGGCAGGGAGGAGCTGGGCCTTGGAGGCAGGCGGCCCCTGGCACCCAGGGGGAGGGGAGGGGCTGGTAAGTGGGGGCCTAGACCCTGGGAGGCCAGGGGACTGCGAGCGGGGCCTGCGGAGCAGAGGACGCAGAAGCAAGAGCATCAGGTGAGTGCTGCAGCCGAGAGGGCCGGGGGACGGGGAGAACAGAGGACCGGGGCTGAGCGCACGCGGCAGGGTCGCCCAGGGCATGTGCAGTGCGAAGCGGTCTGGGCCGTGGATGGTGGCTGGGAACTGCCACTAATTTAGGGTGGGGGAGGGTGCTGCTTAGGATTGCTCTGGGCGTGGGCTGGGACCGTGGCCGGGATAGTGACGGGGCCTTGGGGGGAAACCACAGAGAGAAAGAATGAAGCGTCCTCCTCAGCACCCCTCTGGTGGAGGTTCTGCCCTGGGGCTCCTAAGTTTGTGGCAGATGGGGTGGCAGTCATCCAGGGACAGGTGAAGAGTGGAAGGATGCCCAGGGGATCAGACGTCTGCATCCTGCCATCTGGGAGGGTGTGGGCACAGGGGGCTGTGAGTGAGCAAGTTCCAGCACCTGGGCACACGACGGGGGCACGTGTGCACACGCGTGTGCACCTCTCTTAGTGAGTCTTAATCCACATCAGTGTTTCTCCACCTTTATTTACACCCCACTAAGGAAAGCTTTTAGACCTGTTTTTCCTAATCCAATTCCCCCCATGAAATCTTAATATTATGGATAGACTGTATATGTTTATGTACCGTGGCCCTTGAGAGAGCCACAAACCACTGTAATAACTAAGACTTTTCTGGACCCCACCCCAAGAACCAATTTTCACCCCCATTCAGAATGCATGGTCTACACACTTGTTTCACACGTCTGCCCAGGCCCTGTGGCCCTCACCTGTCTCTACCTCCTGTACCTTCCTGTCGCAGGTGCAAAGGTGGCATCTGCCGCGTGTCCATCAGCATGTGTCTGAGTGGGTCTGTCCATAGCCGGTCCGAGTGTCTTTGCGAGCATGGCACGCAGGCAGGTCCGTGTGTATGCCCGATTGCCATGCCTATGCCCGTCCAGGTGTGTGGTGGGCAGGAGGATGCAGGTGTGTGTGTGTGTCTGCTGCACGGGGGTCTCGGTGCCCGTCGGTGTGTGCGGAGCCCTGATCGGTGTTATTGTGCGAGCCTGCTCCTTCTGGCTGGGTCCAGATCTGTCACATTTCATGCCAGCATTTGCATGCATCTGACTGCATGCGTCTGTCCGTGGGAAGAGAGTGTCAAAGGCCAGCAAAAGCAGCCACTTGGAAACACTGGGTCCAACCCCGAGGCGACCCACAGAGGAGCTGGGTGCCAGGGAGTGACTAACCCCGATCCCTGGTCCTTCCTGGCTCCACGCAGAGCCCAGCCAGGCTCGCCCAGCTCTTCCCTCACCCCCACCTACCCCAGAAGCCCCCCAGGATGAGGCACCCTAACCCTGAGGGAACAGGGCTCTTTTGTACCAGGCTCTCGCTTCTAGAGGGTGGGGACACCAGGGACCGTCTGTAGGGTGGGAGAGGGCGGCAGGAATTCACGCGGCATGTTGGGAATGCTGATGCTGTGAAACCCAGTCATTGATGGGGCTGGGTCCCTGCCTCCCACCCCCAGCCCTCAGCCGTGGGACATGTGCTCCCTCACCGCGTTCACTCGCCCCGCCTCCCCCCACCCCAAAGCTCTGCTGCTCCCCTTTTCTTCCCGAGAGTTCTCCATTGCAGCTTGCCTCTGGAGGTGACCACAGAGTAGCTCTGAGGCTGTGTGGGAGGGTTCGAAGCATCCATGGGCAACAGAGACCATGTGGGCAGCCTACAGGATCCACTCACAGTAGAGTCTGAAAGCGGGGCGGGGGGGGCAGGGGACCCTCAGGCCCCCACCTCCTTGCACCTGTCTGACTCTTGTTCCAGGTTGGCCGGCTGACAGCTCCAAGTGGGACCAGAAGACATTCCCAACTCAGGGAGACGGAGGTGAGGGGGAGGGTTCCAAATTCCCCTTCCTCTTGGCTTCCCCTGCTTCCTGCTGCTGGTCCAAACTTGGCTCTTTCCTTACTTTTTGGAGATCCCCAAGGGCAGGATGGTGATGAAGATAATTATTAGCACGTCACTTACCACATAGAGTCAGGACAGTTGGGTGGTGAAATCTGCAGACCTGGACAGGCGGACAGGGCTTGAATCCTAGCTCTGCCACTTACCTGCTGTGTGGTCTCGGGCAAGTTACTCAACCTCTCTGGACCTCGGCTACAAAGTGAGGATAATAATTGCACCTACCTCAAAGAGATCAAATGAATCTGTATAGTAAAGTACTGGGGGTGGTTCATGGTTGATGCTCATAGATGTGTTTGTGATTATAAATAATAATAGCAGCAGTGGCTAACATCTGAACAGGCTGCTTCCTAAAGCCTTACTAGAAGCACCCTTTTCACTTCCCCTGGCCTTTAACCCTCTCCTCTCGTCTCCTCTATCCAGCTGTTGCTCACTTGCTGTACAAAATGATATTCCTCACGGCGCTGCCTCTGTTTTGGATCATGATTTCAGGTAATGCCTGGGGGTCTGGGGCTCCTGGGGTCTTGGCCCCTGAGCAGGCTGGGGTTGATTCTGTGGGTCTCTGGACCCCGCCCCCACCCCCTCAGGGCAGTGGAAGGTGATGGGAGCTGGGGGGTTGGGGGCATCTGGGCAGGACATGTCCCTCAGCCTCAGCGGTCCTGCTTGCCCACAGCCTCTCGCGGGGGTCACTGGGGGGCCTGGATGCCCTCGTCCATCTCGGCCTTCGAGGGCACGTGTGTCTCCATCCCCTGCCGCTTCGACTTCCCCGACGAGCTGCGGCCGGCCGTTGTGCACGGCGTCTGGTACTTCAATAGCCCCTACCCGAAAAACTACCCGCCAGTGGTCTTCAAGTCACGCACCCAAGTCGTCCACGAGAGCTTCCAGGGCCGCAGCCGCCTCCTGGGGGACCTGGGCCTGCGCAACTGCACCCTCTTGCTCAGCAACCTCAGCCCCGAGCTGGGCGGCAAGTACTACTTCCGCGGGGACCTGGGGGGCTACAACCAGTATACCTTCTCCGAGCACAGCGTCCTGGACATCATCAGTGAGTTCCCAGGGGCTGTACAGATGCCGTGGGGCTGGGGCCATGCAGGGGGCGCAGAGGGAGCAGGAAGTCCTCCTGGCACCTTCCCAGGGAGGTCTAGCTGGCAGGACCAGGGACTTGTTGGTTTGGCTGGGGGGAGGGGTGCAAACCCCCCTGCCCACACGGACCAGGCAGATGACCAAAACGGGCAAAGCAGGGCTCTCAGAGGAAAGCAGTGCTCTTACTCTTCCAGAAACACCTGGGGTAAAGGCAGGGGGCCCCGGGGTTGGGGTCAGGCCTCTGGATTCCTATGTTAGCTGGGCTACTGAGGGCAAGTTACTTAACTTCTCTGGGCCTTGTTTTCCTCTTCTGTAAAATGGGGATAAGAACAGCACTCAAAGTTCAATGAGGGAATAGTTGTCAAGTGGGCAAAGCAGTGCCTGGCACATGGCACCCAGCTCTATCTAAATGGTGCTGGGTGAGAATGCAGGGTCATTGCTGTCAAGCATTCTGAGTTTTCCGTTTGTTTGTTTGTTTGTTTTGTTTTGTTTTTGGCTGTGCTACACGGAATGTGGGATCCGAGTTCCCTGACCAGGGACCGAACCCGTGCCCCCTGCAGTGGAAGCGCAGAGTCCTAACCACTGAAACACCGGGGAATTCCCGAATTTTTCAAAGGGAACTGTGTATTTTTCTATGTTTTTTCAACATCAGCTGCTGATTCAGATATTTTTAAAAAAAATACCCTAAATTTAGGTCAAATGAAGTGCAGCTCTGGGCCAGTTTTGGCAATTAGAGTAGGGTCTACTGCCTCACTTCTGAGAGGCCCTGAGAGGCATGGAACCCTCAGACTCAGGTTTGCCATCAGCTCTGAGCCTATATGAGGAGCCAGATTACAGCCCTGATACAGAAAGAGAGCCCCCCCTTCCGCCGCCAGGCATAGCCAGACAGCTCCAGGACACACCACACACACACACACACACACACACACACACACACACACACACACACACACGTGGAAGGTAAACCAAAGCAAACATGGGAAGGAGAGAGGTTTCTTGAGGAATATAATGTAGTGTCCAGAGCACAGACGATGAAGCCAGAGTGACAGGGATTGAAGCTCAGTTTTACCCAATGCTAGCTGTGGCCTCAGTTTCCTCATCTGCAAAATGAGCAAAATAACATTACCCGCTTTCTACTTTCAGCATGGCTGGAAGGACTGGCAAGTTACACACAGTAAAGTACTCAGACCACTATATTGTTGTTTCCGTTATTATTACATCTGCGGTTGGATCTGCGGAGGGCTTCTGGGTGAAGGGTACCCAGGAGGAGAGAAGGCTGTAGGGAATTCTGCATCCAAGGATGGGGAGGGGACCGGGTACCAGGACTGGAGTCGGACAGTGTGGGGGTCCGATGCTGCTTCCTTCACCCTCCGTCTCCCCGTCTCACTTAGACACCCCCAACATCATGGTCCCCCCAGAGGTGGTGGCAGGCACAGAAGTGGAGGTCAGCTGCACGGTGCCTGACAACTGCCCCGAGCTGCACCCAGAGCTGAGCTGGCTGGGCCACGAGGGGCTCGGGGAGCCGGCTGTGCTGGGGCGGCTCCGCGAGGACGAGGGCACCTGGGTGCAGGTGTCGCTGCTGCACTTCGTGCCCACCAGGGAGGCCAACGGCTACCGGCTGGGCTGCCAGGCCTCCTTCCCCAACACCACTCTGCAGTTCGAGGGCTACGCCAGCCTGGACGTCAAGTGTGAGCCTGGGTGCGGGCCGGGGGGCGGGCCGGGGGCGGGGTCTGCGGCACGTGCCCGCTGACGTCCTGTGTCTCCGGCGCCGCAGACCCCCCGGTGATTGTGGAGATGAACTCCTCGGTGGAGGCCATCGAGGGCTCCCACGTCAGCCTGCTCTGTGGGGCCGACAGCAACCCGCCGCCGCTGCTGACCTGGATGCGGGACGGCACGGTGCTCCGGGAGGCGGTGACCGAGAGCCTGTCCCTGGAGCTGGACGAGGTGACGCCCGCGGAGGACGGCGTCTACGCCTGCCTGGCCGAGAACGCTTACGGCCAGGACAACCGCACCGTGGGGCTCAGCGTCATGTGTGAGTCGCCGCCCCCGCCCGGGGCGGAGCTGGGGGCCCAGTGGGGGGCGGTCGGGACCATGCCCGCGGTTGAGATGGAGACGGAGAGGAAGTTGCAGGTTAAGGAGTTCCTTCATTTTTCCCACGAGTATCTGGTGAGCACCTACTCTGCACCACTCTCCTCCGTAGGACAAGATGGGAAGAGACAGAGGCAATCCCTGCCACCCAGGAAAGCCTGTTAAATTCAGTTTCCTGCGGGTAGAGCTGGGCCTGGCCCCGGGAATCTGCATTTTAAAATGAGCCCCATTGCAGTTCTGATGGGAGGGCTGAGGAGAACCCAGACCTCACCCAGCCCCTGAACATTATGGGGCCCCAGGGAGAGGGGGCCCATCAGACAGGACTCTTAACTAGGAACCAAGGAGAGGTCATTCATTCATTCATTCATTCACAAATATTTATTGAGGCAAAGTGCCCAGGGCTGGGGATAATAAAAATGACAGCACCGGCCAACATTTACTCAGCAGTTTCTGAGTGCCTCCCACAAATACTCTTTCCCTGGGGCCTCCGCACGGCTGGCTCCTACTCACCTCCTAGTCTCACTGGAGCCCTCCCTCACCCTCCTAGTTAAAACTGTAACTACCCCGATTTCCCATCCCACCTTTATTTTTCTGCAAAGCACTTATCCCCATCTTGCCAACTATATGTTTGATTTCCTTATATAGCATCTGTCCACGTGGGCAGGAATCTTCATCTCCCTTGTTCAGGCTAAAACAGTGCTTGTCACAGTTGGTTCTCAGTGACCCCTGTGAGGTTGGGAATATTATTAAGCCCATTTTCCAGATAAGAAAAATGGGGCCCAGAGGGGTTTAGACATGGGTCCACACACAGCTGGGAAGGGGTAGAGCCGAGATTCAAACACAAGCACTATAGCTGCAGAGACCCTGTCTTTGTAAACGACACAGCCAGGCCGGGGGTTACCTGAGCCATCCTGAGCTGGTGTGCCCTGATTGGGGTGTTGGGGGTCACATTTGGGGGTGGGAGCTTCTGACCATCGGCCCCCTGTCCTGCCCCCCAGATGCACCCTGGAAGCCGACGGTGAACGGGACAGTGGTGGCCGTGGAGGGGGAGACAGTCTCCATCTTGTGCTCCACACAGAGCAACCCGGATCCTATTCTTACCATCTTCAAGGAGAAGCAGATTCTGGCCACGGTCATCTATGAGAGCGAGCTGCAGCTGGAGCTCCCTGCCGTCATGCCTGAGGACGATGGAGAGTACTGGTGCGTGGCCGAGAACCAGTACGGTCAGAGGGCCACCGCCTTCAACCTATCCGTGGAGTGTGAGTACTCCCCTGCATCCGCTGCCCCTGCTGAGGGCAGCCGGGCTTGATTCCTGCCCACCCACCCCTGCGGTGGATGGCTCAATGGGGGGCAGCTGGGCTTGATTCCTGCCCACCCACCCCTGTGGTAGACGGCTCAATGGGGGACACCCAGGTTACCGGGAGGTACCCACGCATCCCAACCAGGGGTCAGCTTTGCTCCAGCAGATGAGGATGAGGAAGGGGGGGAAGCGGAATCCATAGCAAGAGAATAAAAGTCCCACCTGAGAATACGGTAGCCCCACATCCTGGTGTGGGCTTTTGACCAAGGAGATTTCTGAATCCTGTGGCCACAGCCCCTTTGCGTTAACTAAAAGAATAACCACGACCTCTAACCCTTGTGCAGCATCGCTAGGCACCAGGCACTGTTGAAAGCTCCGTACAGGGACCCACTCTTTCGTTTTTGTTACATCCAACGAGGGAGGTTCTCTTACTGTCTCCAGTTTCCAGAGAAGGAAACTGAGGCCCTGAGAGGTTATGTCACTTGCCCAAAGTCAAGCCAGAAAACGGCAGAACTGAGATTCAAATACAGTGGTCTGGTTCCACTCTTCTGTACTGCCCATTGACCTCATCCTACGTTATGACATCAGAATACATTGATCAAGCCGTTGTTATGTGCACGGGCTGTGTGGTTCAGTGGGAGGTGGGGGGTAGGACCAAGAGGACACCAAGCGTATTAACAGATAATAGTACAGCCAGAGAGATGAGACGGATGCATATAAAAAGCTAACTGTCTTGGGAATGAAGCCCATTGTTCCACTGCCAACCAGAGCCCTTCCCAACCTTCTATGGACATCACCCGCCAACACCCCACCCCCACCCCGGCCCGTCACTCGGGTCATAGCTCCCAAGTCGCAGTTTCCACTCCCCCTCCTCCAGCAACTCCCTCTGGAATGTCACCTTCGCAGTTCCATTCCCCCTGCTTCCTCCCCAGCTCCAGCCTGGCCTCTGGCACTTGCCTCCAAATTATTCCACCTACAATGGTCCCTGCCACACAAGCTTGCCAGAAGGTTTTGAGCACAGTCCGTATACTCAATATGGCATGTGGCCGTAGTCAGTAGAGACAGATTATTCCTGGAGTGCCATCTTCCAGGGCAAGGTGATGGCCACCACTGCCCTGCTAACCTTTCCTCCTTGGGCACCTTCCTTCCCAGTCTCTGCTCGCTCGCAGCATCCAACGTGAGCATGCACATAGGTCGTGTGGGCACCCCGCCTTCTCCATACATGCCCACCCTTCCGCCTCACGCTTTTCCCCGTTAAACCTATATCCCAAGCCAGGGATTCTTAGGTGTAGAGTCAGAGAACCCCCTGAGAATCTGATGGAAACCTCTGATCATACACACACCTCCAGCTCACGGACGTTTTCAGTCACAGACCCTCCTGTATAATAAGAGTGGTGGCAGCAAACGATCATTAAG
The DNA here is from genome assembly GCF_965194825.1 of Balaenoptera physalus. NCBI lineage: Eukaryota > Metazoa > Chordata > Mammalia > Artiodactyla > Balaenopteridae > Balaenoptera > Balaenoptera physalus. The sequence goes on along the minus strand of NC_138900.1, from coordinate 16,976,272 downwards.
GGCCTACTCTGGGCCAGGATTGCATCCCCTGCTCGTGTTTTTTTGCTGAGCCCTTGAAGCAGCTACGTGTTATCGTCATCCCCTTTGAAGAGAAACTGAAGGTCAGAATTCCCCAAGGCCATGCGGCTGGAAGGCTGGCCAGTGCCAGGATTCTTCTGGACTCCTGTCTACCCAGTTCTTAAACCTCTGGCTGCTTCATCTCCCCTGCAGTCCTTGGTACCCAAGGTACTCAAGGCCTTCGATCTGCCAGAGAGGAGGAGCAGCTGTGCCTCCCACCCCACCCCTGCTGAGCCGGTCACTGGGCTCCAAGGCCTGTGTCGCTGTGCTTGCCCTCTGGGTGTCCGGCTTCAGGCCCCTCTCTGTCCCCGAAGTCTGCGTCCCCTAGCACCGGGGCTTCCGTGCTCGCTGGCAATGGTGTGTGCTCCTGAGCGGGGCAGGGGCAGGGGGGTGTTGGGTCCCAGCACAGCGTGGGACCTGCAGGGCACTCACCTCACTGAGACCTTGTGATGACTAGAAGACTGGTTTCAGCCCTTTGCGCATATTGACCTATTTCATTCTCACAACAACGCGATTGGGGGCAGGGACTGCCCTTCACACGTTTAATAGGAGGAAATGGAAATGTTACTGGTGTCCAGCACCCAACAGAGCTGAATCGACCTGGGTCCGAATCCCAGCTCTTTCTCCATCTTGTGATGGAGATGTGCTGTGTGATCCCAAACGAGTGACTTCACCTTTGCTGAGCCCCGATTCTTTTCTCTGAAAAACGGGTATGACAGTATCTTACACTAAGGAAATTATGGTCAACGCCCATAGTGCCCAACATGCCCCATGTGCCCCGTAAGTCTTAGACATCCTCTGAGCTTCCCACTCATCTCTCCTTTGAACTCCTGGCTGGGTATCCGCCTGCCTTCCTGCTGCCAAGGCTTTGCCCACTTGCTTCCTCTGCTGGAATGGTTCGATCCCTGGGTGGGATGTTAAGCTTTCTTTTTCTTTTCTTTTTTTTTTCCCCCCCCGCTGCATAGGGTCTTCGTTGCTGCGCGGGCTTTCTCTAGTTGCGGCGAGCGGGGCTACTCTTCGTTGTGGTGTGCAGGCTTCTCATTGCGGTGGCTTCTCTTGTTGCAGAGCGTGGGCTCTAGGCGCACGGACTTCAGTAGTTGTGGCTCGTGGGCTCTAGAGCGCAGGCTCAGTAGTTGTGGCGCACGGGCTTAGTCGCTCCGCGGCACGTGGGATCTTCCCAGACCAGGGATCGATCCCATGTCCCCTGCATTGGAAGGCAGATTCTTAACCACTGCACCACCAGAGAAGTCCCTAAGCTTTCTTTTCAACACACTCATGTGCCCACTTCAGAACAGAGTCCCGTAGCCCCTCGCAAGTCAAGAACCATTACCCCTCTTTGCACACATGAGAAGTCCATCTCGGAGGCCCAGGAAGCCGAGTGGCCTGATTGGGGCCATCAGCCAGTAGATGGCAGAGCTGAGATTCAAGCCAAAGCCGTCCCACCCCAAACTCCCCATCCTTTGTGGGACCTGGGGTTTATCTAGCGTCAGTCAGGGTTTCATAGGTCGCGAGGCCGCCGGCAATGCTGCAGAGATGCTGAGCACATGCAACAGGGTGTCAGCGTTCCTGCAACACTGTCACAACAGCACCAGGGGTGCGGTCTTGAATGAAAGGATTTTTTAAAAATTAATCACTGCCGTTCAGGTTTGTCATTACTGATTTACTCTGTGGTGTGTTAATTTGTTAATACTACAGCAAGCATAGTGCACGTCTGCCTCAACAGAATTTGGAATATCTAACTGTTAATTTACTAGACGTAGAGATATGTACACATTGAGGTTCCAAATGGAATGATCCCTATTGCAAATACACGGGTCATGTGACTCTCTGCTCCGTCGCTGTTACCTGCATATTCTTTTTTACTGGAAATTGAAAATAAGTGGGGTAGGTGGGCCAAGGATCTTTTGCCCATGTGGAAGTGGGTTTAGCTCAGGGCTGAGAAGCAGAGGTCAGTCTAGAGCAAGCAGAGGGGAGTGCCAGACTCTCCGTGAGGGAAAGAGAACATAGTTTAAAAAGCAACATTCAATGTTCTATTATAATTTCATATTTTGGAAAATGAAAGGAAAAAAAATACCAGTTTCGTTTTTGTAATTTAAATGGCAGCAAAGCAAAGCTCAACAAAATGATCTTGGGTGGAGGGTGGTACCTGGTACCACGGGGAATCCTGCGAGGGAGGGAGGGTCAGGGTGCTGGGGGCTCCGGGGAGTGAGTAGGGGCATCTGTAGGATGGCCTGGAAGGGGAGCTGGCTGAACGCAGTAGCTCATCCATCGAGTCTTCCCAGAGCTCCTGCCGGGTGAAAGGGACATTCTAGGGACTTCCCTGGCGGTCCAGTGGTTAAGACTCCACGCTTCCACTGCAGGGGACTTGGGTTTGATCCCTGGTCAGGGAACTAAGATCCTGCATGTCGTGTGGTATGGCAAAAAAAAAAAAAAAGAAAAAAAGAAAGGAAAGTCATGTTCTAAGTGTGGGGGACAGAGTGGAGACTGAGCAAGAGCCTGTCTCGATGGAAATACAAGACCAGCCACATCAGTGTATAACCCGGGTAGGGATAAGTGCTGGGGAGAAAACTCGAGGGAATGGTTAGTGAAGCGAGGTGCAACTTACATGGGGTGGTCAGAGAAATAGACATGGTCTGTGCAGAAGCTGCCTGGAGTGAGGGCGTGAGTTTGGCAGGTGTCAGGGAAGTGTTCCCCGCGGAGGGAGAAACGCAAGACCCCCCCCCCATCCCCCGCCCCGGCTGTGGGAAAAAGCTCCACAAGTATGAGAAACAAGCAAGGAGGCTGGCGTGGCTGGAAGGGAATGAGCCAGGGTGACAGCAGGAGACTAGAGCGTGGCTAAGTCCTGCAGGGCCTTGCAGGCAAAGGCAAAGACTTGGGGTTTTATTCTAAGTGACACGGGGAGCGATTGGAGGGGGGCTTTGAGCAGGCAGCACCGTGACCTGATTTATGTTTCACAAGGTGAGCAGAGTTAGAGAGGACGTAGAAGAGAGTGCAGAGGGGAGCAGGCAGCTCATCTCTGCGACAGCCAAGGAGCCCCCGAGGCCCCATCTCTAGCCCGCGGGGTCTCGGTCTTGCCCCTGCAGTTGCCCCCGTGATCCTCCTGGAGTCCCACTGTGCGGCGGCCCGTGACACGGTGCAGTGCCTGTGCGTGGTAAAAGCCAACCCAGAGCCGTCCGTGGCCTTCGAGCTGCCCTCGCGTAACGTGACCGTGAACGAGACGGAGCGCGAGTTCGTGTACTCGGAGCGCAGCGGCCTCCTGCTCACCAGTATCCTCACGCTGCGGGGCCAGGCCCAGGCCCCACCCCGGGTCATCTGCTCCTCCCACAACCTCTATGGCACCAAGAGCCTGGAGCTGCCCTTCCAGGGAACCCGTGAGTGGTGTGGCCTGGGGCTGGGAGTCAAGGGACAGACAGGACCCCTCTTGGATCCAAGCTCCCCTCCCCAAGGCTGATCACCAGCCGCTGCGCGTGGGTCAGGCTGCGCAGTCGATCGGGTGGTAAAGATGCCCTTTCCAGCCAGTTAGGAGAGGATGCCCCAAGCTTGCCTGTACTTTACTGGCCCCTCCAGCAACGAAGGCCTTCAGGCTAGCCAGTCAGTGCAAGGATATGCCAGCGGTGTAAATATTTTCCCGCTCACCCCTGCCCCAGCCTGTCTCCTAAGAACCCAGGTGTCCTCACTCCCACCGGCAGCCCTGAGGGCGCCTGGGTCTTCTCTTTCCTCAGATCGCCTGATGTGGGCCAAGATCGGGCCCGTGGGAGCGGTGGTTGCTTTTGCCATCCTAATTGCCATCGTCTGCTACATCACCCAAACGCGCAGAAAGTAAGTGGCCTTCCGGGCTGAGCTGGGGCGGGGCGGGGTGGCCTCCAAGGGCAGGGCAGGGGCAGATCAGTTGGAGGCTAGGGGTGGGCAAGGGAGGGCGGATTCTGCTCTGAGCATGTTCAGCTGGATGGAGGAGAGAGGGCCCCGGCTAACATGAGCCGCCGGGGTCGGGTCACGCATGCCAGTGTCTGAGCCGAGCACTTCTCACCAGTCAATACCTGTGCCCCACATCCTGTGCTGTGGCCTCCTGCCCCTCCGGTGTGATGGGGAAAGCCGGCACCCCTGGCTCGCAGCCAGAACATCAGTCACAGTTGGTTCCAGAAGCCCCAACAATTACACATATCTGTGGTATCAAAAACGCTCCCCAGGGACTTCCCTGGTGGTCCAGTGGTTGAGACTTCACCTTCCAGGGCAGGGGGTGTGGGTTCGATCCCCAGTCAGGGAGCTGGGATCCCACATGCCTCGTGGCCAAAAAAACAAGACATAGAACAGAAGCAATATTATAACAAATTCAATGAAAAGACTTTAAAAATGGTCCACATCAAAGAAATCTTAAAAAAACAAAACACAACACAACAAAACGCTCCCCAGTCCCAAGCCACATCCACCTGCCACAAGCGTGCTGCTGTTGTTTTTCTTCCTTGTGGTGCACACATATCAGCTCTCCTGACAATGAATTAATCTCCCGCTCCGCATCCTGGCGGCAAGGGGGTGCGGATAGCCCCAGAGCGAATGAGGAGAGCCCAGAGGAGCCAGGCTGGGGTCCTGAAAGTGGCAGAGACCAGGGCCCAGGTGGCTCCTCCTCAGCTGTGAAGCAGAGGCGGGGTGGGCAGTGGTGAACAGGAAGAGGTGCTCAGCAAAGGGGCCGGCTGCCCATCCTAGAGAGGCGGGCGGGAGCAGCACTGGGGTCCCTTGGGCCAAACTCCTTAGGTAGATGGGGTTGCAGATAGAGAGGGGAGTGGGGGGACCTGGGGGTCCCACTGGAGCTGACATGTCTTGCCCTGCAGAAAGAACATGACAGAGAGCCCCAGCTTCTCAGCGGGGGACGACCCCCCCGTCCTGTTCAGCAGTGACTTCCGCATCTCTGGGGTGCCGGAGAAATATGAGGTGAGGCCAGAACCCTGTGGCGCCAGGCTAGCTGGAGATCCTGTGTGCCAGGGACCCCGAGGGCCTGGGGAGGACCTGGGAGGCCCAGGGGCAGAGGGGGAGCTGGCCCCGCAGAAGGGAAGGAGGGGATGTGCGGAGGGCTGGCTTGGCCCTGGGCTGAGAGGGGGCACTCAGGCTGAGGCCTGGCGGGGGGCCGTGGAGCTCGGGGCCCAAGAGAAGCCCTCGTCCACCCCGCCTGCGTCTATGACTGCATTTCCTTCTCCAATAGTCCAGAGAGTTCTCTACCCCGGAATGAGCACCCCAGGAGGTAGGTCCCGGGGGCCTCAGTGTGCCCACCTCTGGGCCCTTGTTGGGCCCTGGGGTTGGCGTGCATGTGTGTGCGTCCCATCAGGCGTCCAGGTTGGTCCCCACTTCAGTCTGGCTCTGCCCAGCACTCCTGGCCTTGTCTATTCTGTCCCATTGCTGCTCGCTTCTGTGTGTCTGTGGCCACTGTCCTGTGTGTGTGTGTCCAAAGGTGAGGGGCAGGGATGGAAAGTGTGACAGGGAAGCCGAAGTTGCACCTGCAGGATCTCCCAGGTTGAGGAGGGGGACCACACCAGACCCAAACATACTGAGTCAGGCATTTACAAAAATTGGGGAAGGTGGGCACCCGACCAGGTGGCTTTAATCTGAGAGCATGTTATGGACTGAATTGGGTGCCCCCCAAATTCCTATGTTGAAGAAGGCTTCCTGGGGACGTTGAATTTGTGGGTGGCTTTCAGGCTTGGCAGCGAGGAGGTGATTTTGCGTAGGGGGGATCGGCACAGGCCAGAGCTCCAGAGGGGGACCGGGGACCGTGGGCTGGCTGGGCTGGCGGTCCTTAAGGAAGGAGGCTCACACAGGACTCAGCTCTGGCGGGTGCAAGCGACTCCAGCCTTTGCATCTGGCAAGGGTGGAACAGGACCTTCTAATGGGTTGGTTCCCTTCATAGAGTGAGAGGCGCCTGGGATCTGAGAGGAGGCTGCTGGGCCTTCGGGGGGAACCCCCAGAGCTGGACCTGAGCTATTCTCACTCGGACCTGGGGAAACGACCCACCAAGGACAGCTACACCCTGACGGAGGAGCTAGCCGAGTATGCTGAAATCCGCGTCAAGTGAGGGAGCCGGGGGCAGCCCAGATGGCCACCACCCCTTCAGGACCCTCACTGGCCCCCACTGGCTGTGGGCTCCCTTCCTCCCCAAAGTAGCGGGGGCTGGGGCAGGGAAGGGACGGGGCAGGTGACAGCGAGGTCCTGGGGGCCTGGCCTCCCCCTCCTTCCCAGCTGCCCCCGCCCTGCCAGTGCCCCAGCTCCGCATTGTGGCTCCCCTGTAACCTCCTTTAACCTCATCTGTCTGGAGGGGAGCCCGTCTGTCCGTGTTATTTATTGCTACCCCTGCCTGGTCTCTTGTCCCCATACCTGGCCCCAGGGCCTGTCCGGAGGGACATGAAATAAATGCCCTGAAGCCAAACACCCGTCTAGATCCTGATGATTTCAGACCCGTCCCTGGGGACCCTGCCAACCCCCCTCCTTGCCCTTCCCTGGGTCCTCAGGGATCCTAGCGCTGAGCCCAGGCCAGCCGCTCTTAAGCTGCTTCCACTCCAAGCTGGAAGCTCTGGGCTGGCTCTGGTCCACAGTAGGTCATGTTTGACTGCTGGGTGATTTCACATCACGACCCTCATTCCTGCTCCTGCCACAGGTGGAGCGACTGACAGCCCCGGGCTTGCGCTTACACACTGCGACATCTCACTGAAAGAGACGGTGGCTGCTTCTTCTGAAGGGGCCTGGCTCCTGATCTGCCACACTGCCCACCACTTCCTGTTGTCCCACACCTGGCTGGCTTCACTCACTGACATCCCCCCCTGTACCCTGCGGGTCGCGGGGTGGCCTCAGATCTCAGTGTTCCATGAGCCTGTGTCGGTTTCACCGCCGTGCCTCACATTCATGCTGTGCTCTGCAGCTTCAATCTTTTCTCTTTTCCTTTTTTTTTTAAAAAAAGTAATTAATTAATTTATTTTGGCCATGCTGTGCGGCATGTGGGATCTTAGTTCCCTGACCAGGGATTGAACCCCGTGCCTCCTGCAAGTGGAAGTGCAGAGTCCCAACCACTGGACCACCAGGGAATTCCCAATCTTTCAAACTTCACTTGGTTCAAGAAATATCCATCAGGCATCAGCTGTGTATTGAAGCCCTTTAGGAAGCTCAGGCTATCCTGGGAAGGGACCTCCAGGACAGTCCTGTGAAGATGAGAACGCTGGGGCTCAGGGAAGCCAGGTGATTTTCCCAGGGTCCCAGAGCCAGGAAACGGTGTGGCCAGACCCTGGACTCAGGTCTTCTTGAATTTAAAGAAGGCCAGACTCACTGGCATGAACTGGTATCAACAACTAACATTTTTGTTGAGCGCTTACTACGTGCCACGTGGTTCTACCTGGTTTACATGAATTCATCTCCATTTGCTCTCCCTAACGACTGCGACAGTGGTTCTCCAAGTGGGGTCCCTGCACCAGTGGTAGCAGCCGCACCTGGGCGCTTGTCAGAAAGGCAGATTCTCAGGCCCCACCCAGACTGCAGGAATCAAAACCTCTGGGCTGGGGCCCAGCAGTCTGTGTTTTCACGAGTCCTCCTGGTGACTCTGATGCACTGACGTTGAGAATCTGGAGGAGCCGAGGCATAGAGGCTGCATCACTTCCTCGAGGTCCCCCAGCTGCAGCCCCGACTTGAGCCCCCGGGGCCTGGCTCTGGAGCCCACGCGCTGACCACTGTACATCACTGCCGTTTCAGTGAGAAGCAGTGGGAGCTCATGGGTCTGAAGGTGCTGAGGGGGTGGTAAGAATAGAGCTGCAGGGCTGAGGGCAATGCCAGCGAGGTTCCTGAGGAAGGTGTTTCTGCCCTGGTTTTTGAAGAGGGCGGAGGATACAACGGAGGCCAAAGTCAAGGTCTAGAGGCGGAAATAACGAAACTGTGTTGGAAAGGAAGGTGACGAGGCCGCTTCGGCTGGAGTGGGATGTCCACATGCATGAGAAAGGAAGAGAGGTGCGTGGTAACGGGGCCGTGGGCAGTGGGGCAGAACCCCACCCTGAGGCCTGCCCTTTCCTCACCGAGCTGGCAGTCATGCAGGGAGAAGGACATTAAATAAATGACCTTAGGCAGAACACCTGGCTGCAAAGTGGGACCCCCTGCTCCCAAGGAGAAGCACAGGGAAGGCTGGTAGAGCCTAGAATGGAAGTGTGACTTAGGGTCTCGGGGTTGGGGAGGCTTCCCTATGGAAGGAAAGTCACTCGGGGACGCCCTGTGTGAAGGCCCCAAGTGGGAACGTGTTTGGCAAAGTTCCAGGAGCTGAAACAAGGCTGGAGTGGTCAGAGAGGGTGGCAGAGAACAGCAGGGGCTTCATAGCAGCCATACTAGACATTTCGACCAGAGCTCCTGCGCACGTGCAGGGGCCCCACCCTGACACACCTGTCTGCCGACAACAGGCCGTGGCTCCAGCAGGTCTGGCCTGGGAGGAATGACCTTAAGGACTTCGCCCTGAGAGGCAGAGGAGTGTCAATAATCAGGGCCGTCGAGTAACCCTGTGCTGCCCGCGGTGCAGCCTGAGCGCCGCCCGGGTGAGCTGGGTGTCCCCAGGAGGGGTGTGGAGCGACTCTTACGTGAATAGTCATGCTTTATTTAGTCTGTATCAGAGCAAAAGGAAAGCAGCATACCAAACATGATTTTTTGTTTTTTGATGAAAGCTTAGGATGAGGCTGAGTTAAAAAACAAATCAAGTTGAATTGATTTAAAGAAATGTATGAAATAAAAGTGTTTCAGGTGGTTCACAGACAGGATAAAAGTCCTGAAGGTCACAGGCAAACCTTTAAAGTTTGGAAAGCAGTGATGTGATCTGACACAAAGGCCATCTCTTAGGAGGGACTAACGTTCAGTGATGACCCACAATTCAGCTATCACACTCCGCCCAGCGCCTGGACCCCCCATAATTCATCCATTCTGTCCACACATGGTTACTGAGCACCTACTCTGTGCCAAGCCAGTGCTGGGCTCTAGGGACGCCGCACGGACCAAAAGAACCACACTCTGACCTGGTGGAGCTGACATCCTGTGGAAGAGATAGACAAAGACCAGATAAACACGTGGTCAGATAGTGAGTGTGCTAAGAAGGAAACTAAGAGAGATAGAAGGACAGAGTGTGCTTGCAAGGCTGCCGATTTAGAAAGCGGTCATTTGAGTATAGAGACCAGAAGGAAGAGAAGGAGGGAGCTCTGTCGATTTCTGAGGACTGTGGGTCCAGGGAAAGCCAAGATCAGGTGCAAATGCCTAGAGTGGGAATGTACTTGTTATGTTCATGGAATGAGAAGGAAACCAGCCTGCGTGGAGTGGGACGTAGGAGCCGGAGCGGTTGCCCAAGGGAGCCCGATCACAGAGGGGCTTTAGGTCACTGTCAGGACACAGGGTTTTACTCTGAGTGACCTGGGGAGCTGCTGGAGAGTTATATGCAGAGGAACGTTATGGAGGGGCTGGAGGTTTCAGAGACCCTGCTGGCAGCTGTGCGGACAGTGAATGCAGGGGATCAGCGGATACAGGCAAGGGGCTCAGCAGGCCACGGCTCTTGTCCAAGAGAGAGGGGAAGTGGAGGTGTGAGAGGGAAGAGCATCAGGACCTGTTCTAGAGGGGGAACTTATGGGGCTGGCTGGTACGGAGGGGAAGCAAGAGAGGAGTCCGAGATGCTTAGATGCTTAGATCTAAGGCCACTTCCTTGGATGCTGGAGAGGTCGAAAGGAACTCGTTTGGTGGAGAACACAGCATGCTCTGCTCAGCACGTTCAAGGACAGGCAAGGCTGACGGGACCCCTCCCTGGGGACATTTCAAGCTGAGGAAGAGTCAGAGTGACTCAGAGGGACGGGGACACATGCAGGAGAAGAGGTCTGGCTGGCCTGGAATAGAGGCGAGCAGGTCTCACAGTTGCAGCTGTCGGGAGGGATGGGCCACCCGATGCAGGAGGGAGGATGGCCAGGCACCAGGCGTGACAACATAGACCACTTTGTCCCTCCCCTCCCGCCAACCTCCTGGGTCGCTCCTGGCTGAGAAGAGCCATCCCTGGTCGCCCCCCACGCTGTCCTGAGGACCAGTGCCTGGGGTGGGCGACTCCATTATCCCCATCAATGAAAGGGCTCCAGGCCATGCTGGCTACTCCAAGTCTCCTCCCCTGGGGGGGGGGGGGGCTCACAACTCCACCCAGGAGGATCCAAGCCTCCTCCTTTCGCCACCTTCCTCATTCTCAGTTCCCGTCTGCTCCCTGGAGGGGAGGTGACAACCTCAGCTCACGGGCAGGGCAGCAGCCGAAGAGAAGACCCCTCCCCCCACCCCCTCCCATCCCCAGAGCTTGGTCTGCCTGGGACATCTTCGCTGGGGAGCGGGAGGGGAACCACTGTTTTGTCTCAAAGGGCCTCTCTGTCCAGCACAGTCTGGAATTGAGCAGCCAGAGGTATGTGACGTGATGTCACCAGGGAGTATTGGTCAAACAGAGCAAAGGACTGTTGGTAATAATGACAGCTCGCTTTTACAGAGTGCTCATTTCACGACGGCCACCCTGCAAAGCGTTTTACGTGCTCGCGGTTGCTCACGGCACACTCAGGCAGTCAGAACCGCCAGTGTCTGCATCATCCTTAGAGGGGAAACTGAGGGAGGTCACGGATGACAGATGGCAGGACAGGGGTTTGAACCCCGGTCTGTTTACCAGGTGCTTGTCATTCATATGCAGCTGAGTGCAGCACGTGTGTGACCTCACTAACCCTGTGAGAAAGGCACTGTCATCCGCATCTTTCAGCCTGGACAGGGGGCTCAGAGGGGGCACACAGCCAGGTGGGGAAGGCAGCCCAGGCCTCACAGGTGCTTGGCTCCACTGCTTCCAGGGCAGGGTGGGGACAGCCAAGCCAAGTGGCCCAAAACAGAGACCATCTACCTCTTTGGAGGGAAAGATGTGAAGGCACCAGAGCTACATTCTCGGGAGTCCTGCTTCCCGCCCTTTCCTCCTCCGTGCAGCCCTTGGCCTCCAGAAATCAAGGCACGTGCATGAACCCCCTGCCCAATTTCCACCTGTGGCGGGACCATCACCAATGCCTGGAGCTGTGCCAGCAGAGGCCTCAGACGCTCCTTCTACGTGATGAGCAGGGCTGTGAGTCCCCAGTGGGTCCCAGAAGACTTTTGGGATCTTGTCCCTTGGCCTGGGAGTCCCCCATTGAGATCACTGGGGTTTTGGGGTTTTTTTAACTTTTTATTTTGAAATAACTATAGACTTACAGGAAGTGACAAAGATAGAAGAGAGAAGTCTGGCGTGCGCTGTGTTGAGTTTCCTCTCACGGTTACTTGTTACATAATTATGTTTAGTACAACCTGTATGTAGTTCTGAGTTCTTTTATCTCTTGTCTAGATGTATGTAACCCTGCAGTCAATATACAGAATTATTCCATTACCACAAAGACCACCCTTGTAGTCACATCCACTTCCCTTCCCTCTATTGTCTCCAACCCATGGCAACCAGTAATCTGTTCTCCATCTCTACCATTTTGTCATTTCAAGAATATTACATAAAAGGAATCATATGGTCCATGACCCTTTAGGACTGGGCTTTTTTTAACTCAGTAAAATGCCCTTCAGAATTTTCCAAGGTGCTGCCTGTTCAATACTTCATTCCATTGCTACACAGTACTCCACGGTATGGATGTATCATAATTGTTGAACCATTTAGCTATTGAGGCACATGTAGGTTGTTTCCAGTTTGGGGCTATTACAAATAAAGCTGCTATGAACAACCGTGTACAGGCTTTGGTGTGGACATAAATTTTCATTTCTTGGGCATCAATTCCTAGAAGTGCAATTGCTGAGTCATGCGGTAGGAATATTTCATTAGTTTTTCAAGAAAATTACCAACTATTTTCCAGAGTGGCTGTACCATTTTACATTCCCACCAGCCACGCATGAATGTCCCAGTTACACTGCATCCTCACCAGCATTTGATATTGTTATTATTTTTTATTTTAGCTGTTTCGTTGGTATGCAGTGATTTGCATGGTCTTGATTTGCATTTCACTAATGGCTAGTGGTGCTGAACATCTGTTCATGGGCTTGTGTATACTCTTCGGTGAAATGTCTTTTCTTGTCTTTTGCCCATTTTCTAATTGGCCATACAATCCACCTACTTAAAGTGTACCCTTTAATGGTTTTAAGTATATTCACAGCGTTGCACAACCATCACCACAGTCAATTTTAGAACATTTCATCACCCCAAAAAGAAACCCGTGCCCATTAGCGGTCACTCCTGGTTTCCTCTCGACACCGCTACCCCAGCCCTAGGCAACAATTAAATCTACTTTCTGTCTCTACAGATTTTCTTTTACTGGACATTTCATAGAAATGGAATCATACAATTTGTGACTTTTCGTGATTGGCTTCTTTCACTTAATGTTTTCAAGTTCATCATTTTGCAGGATCTCTACAGTACTTCATTTCTTTTTATTGCCAAATAATATTTCATTGTATGGATACACCATATCTTCTTTATTCGTTCATCACTTGATAGACATCTGAGTTGTTCCCAGTTTTTTGGCTTTTATGAATAATGTGCTATGAACATTTGTGTTCAAATTTCTGGGTGGGTGTGTTTTCATTTCTCTTGGGTATATACCCTAGGAATGGAATCACAGAGGTAGATGGGAATTCTATGTTTAACCTTTTGAGAAACTGTCTTGAGACTGTTTTTCAAAGTGGCTGGAAAATTTTACATTCCCACTAGCAATGTATAAAAGATTCCATTACTACACATCCTTTCCAGCATTTGTTATTGCCACTATTTTTTAATTTTAGCTGTCAAATAGGGGTGTGGGAGTGATAGCTCATTGTGATCTTAACTGGCGTTTCTCTAAAGGTTAATGACGTTGAACATCTTTTTATTGGATTATTTTTAATTTTTTATTTGTATATTAATTTATTTATTATTTATTTGGGCTGCACCGGGTCTTAGTTGCGGCACTCGGGATCTTTGTTGAGGCATGCGGATTTCTTACTTGCGGCATGCATGCGGCATCTACTTCACAGACCAGGGATCGAACCCGGACCCCATGCATTGGTAGCACAGAGTCTTACCCACTGGACCACCAGGGAAGTCCCTATGTGATTATTTTCTATCCATATAGCATCTCCAGTGAAATGTCTCTTCATGCCTTTTGCCCACCTTTTTTTTTTTTTTTTTTTGCCCATCTTTGAATTGGATTGTTTGATTTTTATTTTGAATGTTGAATTTTGAGAGTTCCTTATATATTCATTCTATAATTTTTTCTGTTTAAAAATTAACTAACTAATTAATTAATTAATTTGGCCGCCTTGGGTCTCTGTTGCTGCACACGGGCTTTCTCTAGTTGCGGCGAGCGGGGGCTACTCTTCGTAGCGGTGCGCAGGCTTCTCATTGCGATGGCTTCTTTTGTCGTGGAGCACGGGCTGTAGGTGTGCAGGCTCAGTAGTTGTGACTTGCAGGCTCTAGAGCACAGGCTCACTAGTTGTGGCCCACGGGTTTAGTTGCTCCGCGGCATGTGGGATCTTCCCGTGTCCCCTGCATTGGCAGGCAGATTCTTAACCACTGCGCCACTGGGGAAATCCCTACATATTCATTCTAGATATGAATTCTTTGTCAGATAAGTGGCTTGCAAATATTTTCTCCCAGTTTATGTTTGTCCTTTCATTCTCTTAGAAAACTCTTTTCCAGAGCCAAAAAAAAATTAATTTTGGAGTCCAGTTTATTGAGTTTTAGGGGTCATGCTTTTGGTCTCATGTCTAAGAACTCTTCATCATCCCCTATGTACCCCAAATTTTCTCCTATGTTAGCTTCTAAAAGTTTTATAGTTTAATGTTTCACATGCGAGTCTATGATCCACTTTGAGTTAATTTTTGTATGAAGTATGAGATTTAGGTTGAGGTTCATGTTTTGCCTATGGCTATCCAATTGTTCTACCACCCTTTGTTGAAAAGACTGTATTTCCTCCATTGAATCATTTTTTGTTCTGTTATCCAATATCCGTTGGTTGTTCTTGTGTAGGGCTATTCCTGAGTTCTCTAATCTGTCCAGATGATCGACATGTTTATCCCCCCACCAATACCACACATTGTATTTTATGTGTATATGCCTTTTATATTATTGTTGTTTATTGTATATTCCTTTATAATAAGTCTTAAATCAGGTAGAGTGATTCCTCTCCCTTTACTCTTCTTTTTCAGAAATGTTTTCTATTCTAGTTCTTTTTTCTTTCTGTATAAACTTTAGAATAATCTTGTCTATATCTACAAAAAATCTTGCTGGGATTTTGATAGTAATTGCATTAAATCTGTATATCAATTTGGGGAAAATTGACATCTTTACTATGTTTAGTCTTCTAATTCATGAACATGGTATTTATTGAAGAAGTCTTCTTTGATTTTTTTTCAGCAGTGTTTTGTAGTTTCAGGATACAAGTCTTATATATGTTTTGTTAGATTTATGACACCTAAGTGTTTCTTTTTGTAAGCCATTGGAAATGGAATTGTATTTTAAATTTCAGCTTCCACATATGCATTATTAATATAAAGAAATGTGACTAATTTTTGTGTTGATTTTGTATTCTGCAACCTTGCTGAATTCACTAATTAGTTTTAGAATTTCTTTTGTAGGTTCCTTGGGATTTTCTACATAGACCGTTATGTTATCTGTAAATAGGTTTTATTTCTTTCTTTCAGATCTATATGCTTTTTATTGCCTTTCTTTGTCTTATTATGCTGTCTAGAACTTCCAGTATTATACTGAATAGGAGTGATTGAGAGTAGACGTCCTTGCCTTGTTCCCCAGCTTAGAGGAGAAAGTATTAACACTGTTAAGTGTTAAATATGTCAGCTGTATTTTTTGTAGGTCAGTTGTAGGTAATCAAGTTGAGAAGTTTCTATTCTTAGTTTTCAGAGAGTTTTTATCATAAAAGGGTGGTGAATTTTGTCAAATGCTTTTTCTGCAACAATTTATATGATCATGTGATTTTTCTTCTTTGTCCCATTAATGTGAGATTACATTGATTGATTTTCGAATATTGAACCAGACTTGCATACCTGGAATAATCCCCACTTGGTTATAGTTATATAATTCTTTTTATATGTTGCTGAATTCTATCTGCCAATACTTTGTTAAGGACTTCTGCATCCATTTTCATGAGGAGTATTGGTCTGTAGTTTTCCTTTTTGTGCTATCTTTGTCTTTTTTGCTTTGGTTTGGTTTCAGGGTAATACTGGCTTCGTAGAATGAGTTGGGAAGCATTCCCTCTACTATTTTCTACATAATAGATTATGTAGAATTGGTGTTAATTCTTCTTTAAATGTTGGGTAGAATTCTCCAGTAAAAACCATATTGGCCTGAACATTTCTTTTTCACGTTTTAAATTACCTTAGTAGTTATAAGGCTAGTCAAATTATCTGATTCATATTGATTGAGTTGTGGTAGTTTGTACTTTTTGAGGAATTGATCTATTTAATCTAAGTGGCCAAATTTACGTGTATAGAGTTTTTCATAGTATCCCTTATTATCTTTTTGATGTCTGCAGGATATGTACTGATATCCTCTGTTTCACTCTTGATATTAGCAATTTCTCTTTTTTTATTTGTCAGTCTTGCTAAAGATTTGTCAATTTTATTGATCTTTTCAGTGAACCAGGTATTTTATTTCCTCTATTATTTTTCTGTTTTCAGTTTCATCGATTTCTGCCTTTATATTTATTATTTCCTTCCTTATGCCTGCTTTGGGTTTGTTTTGTTCTTATTTGTCTAGTTTCTAGAGATGGAATCTTATATTATTGACTTGAGACTCACTTTTTTTTTTTTGGCTTGCACGACCTTATTTCCCCAACCAGGGATTTAACTGGGACCCTCGGCAGTGAAATCACCGAGTCCTAACCACTGGGCTGCCAGGGAACTCCCATGACTTACTTTTTTTAATGTAAGCATTCAGTGCTATAAATTTCCCCCTTGTATTTTAGTTGTGTCCCCCCAAATTTGATAAGTTCTATTTTCATGTTCTTTCAGTTCAACGTATTATTAAATTTCCCTTGAGATTTCCCCTTTGACCCATAGGTTATTTAGAAGTGTGCCGTTTGGTTTTCAAGTGTTTGGAGATGTTTCTGTTATTGATTTCTAGTTTGATTCCATTGTAGTTAGAGAATATACTCTATATGATTTCAATTATTTCCAAATTTTTGAGGCTTGTTTTATGGCCCTAAATTTGGTTTATCTTTTTTTTTTTCTAAACATATTTATTGGAGTATAATTGCTTTACAATGGTGTATTAGTTTCTGCTTTACAACAAAGTGAATCAGCTATACATATACATATATCCCCATATCTCTTCCCTCTTACATCTCCCTCCCACCCTCCCTATCCCACCCCTCTAGGTGGTCACAAAACACTGAGCTGATCTCCCTGTGCTATGCGGCTGCTTCCCACTAGCTATCTATTTAATATTTGGTAGTGTATATATGTCCATGCCATTCTCTCACTTTGTAATTTGGTTTATCTTGGTATATGTTCCGTGGATGTCTGAAAAGAATGTGTATTATGTTGTTTTGGGGTGGAGTGTTCTATGAATGTCAGTTAGATATTGTTGGTTGATGGTGTCGTTGAGTTCTTATATATCCTTGCTGCTTTTCTGTCTAGTTGTTCTATCAGTTGTTGAGGGTGGGTGTTGAATTTTCCAACTGTAATTGTGGATTTGTCTGTTTCTTCTTTCACTTCTGTTGGATTTTGCCTCACACATTTTGTAGGTCTGCTGTTTGGTACTTACACATTTAGATTGCTATGTCTTCTTGATGGATGGACCCTTTCCTTATTATAACATATCCTTCTCTGGCTTTGGTCATTTTCTTTGTTCTGAAATCCACTTTATCTATTATTATTATAGCCACTCCTACTTTCTTTTTAAAACTGAGGTATAATCAACATATAACATTATATTAGTTTCAGGTGTATAACACAATGATTTGGTATTTGTATTTAGTGCAAAACGACCCCCACAATAAGTCTAGTTAACATCCATCACCATACATAGTTACAGAATTAATTTTTCTTGTGATGAGAACTTTTAAGATCTACTCCCTTAGCAACTGTCAAATATACAGTACAGTATTAGTAACTATAGTCGCCATGCTGTGCATTACATCCCTAGGATTTATTTATTTTATAACCAGAATTTTGCACATTTTGCCCACCTTCACCCCTTTTACCCACCCCACGCTCCCTGCCTCTGGCAACCACCAATCTGTTCTTTGTATCTATGAGTCAATTTTCATTTTTTTAAAAGATTCTACATGTAAGTGAGATCATATGGTATTTGTCTTTCTTTGTCTGACTTATTTCATTTAGCATAGTTCCCTCCAGTCCCATGCATGTGGTAGCAAACGGCAAGATATCCTTTTATGGCTGAATAATATTCTTTTTTTTTTAAACATCTTTATTGGAGTATAATTGCTTTACAATGGTGTGTTAGTTTCTGTTTTATAACAAAGTGAATCAGCTATACATATACATATATCCCCATATCTCTTCCCTCTTGCGTCTCCCTCCCTCCCACCCTCCTTATCCCACCCCTCTATGTGGTCACAAAGCACTGAGCTCATCTCCCTGTGCTATGTGGCTGCTTCCCACTAGCTATCTATTTTACATTTGGTAGTGTATATATGTCCATGCCACTCTCTCACTTTGTCCCAGCTTACCCTTCCCCCTCCCTGTGTCCTCAAGTCCATTCTCTAGTAGGTCTGCGACTTTATTCCCGTCCTGACCCTAGGTTCTTCATAACAATTTTTTTTTCTTTTTTTTTTTCTTTTTTAGATTCCATATATATGTGTTAGCATACGGTATTTGTTTTTCTCTTTCTGACTTACTTCACTCTGTATGACAGACTCTAGGTCCATCCACCTCACTACAAATAACTCAATTTTGTTTCTTTTTATGGCTGAGTAATAGTCCATTGTATACATGTACCATATCTTCTTTATCCATTCATCTGTCGATGGACACTTAGGTTGCTTCCATGTCCTGGCTATTGTAAATAGAGCTGCAATGAACATTTTGGTACGTGACTCTTTTTGAATTATGGTTTTCTCAAGGTATATGCCCAGTACTGGGATTGCTGGGTCATATGGTAGTTCTATTTTTAGTTTTTAAAGGAACCTCCATACTGTTCTCCATAGTGGCCTGTATCAATTTACATTCCCACCGACAGTGCAAGAGGGTTCTCTTTTCTCCACACCCTCTCCAGCATTTATTGTTTGTAGATTTTTTGATGATGGCCATTCTGACCAGTGTGAGGGTGTGAGGTGATACCTCATTGTAGTTTTGATTTGCACTTCTCTAATGATTAGTGATGTTGTGAATCCTTTCATGTGTTTGTTGGGAATCTGTATATATTCTTTGGAGAAATGTCTATTTAAGTCTTCTGCCCATTTTTGGATTGGGTTGTTTGTTTTTTTGATATTGAGCTGCATGAGCTGCTTGTAAATTTTGGAGATTAATCCTTTGTCAGTTGCTTCATTTGCAAATATTTTCTCCCATTCTGAGGGTTGTCTTTTCGTCTTGTTTATGGTTTCCTTTGCTGTGCAAAAGCTTTGAAGTTTCATTAGGTCCCATTTGTTTATTTTTGTTTTTATTTCCATTTCTCTGGGAGGTGGGTCAAAAAGGATCTTGCTGTGATTTATGTCATAGAGTGTTCTGCCTATGTTTTCCTCTAAGAGTTTTATAGTGTCTAGCCTTACATTTAGGTCTTTAATCCATTTTGAGTTTATTTTTGTGTATAGTGTTACAGACTGTTCTAATTTCATTTTTACATGTAGCTGTCCAGTTTTCCCAGCACCACTTATTGAAGAGGCTATCTTTTCTCCATTGTATATTCTTGCCTCCTTTATCAAATATAAGGTGACCATATGTGTGTGGGTTTATCTCTGGGCTTTCTATCCTGTTCCATTGATCTATATTTCTGTTTTTGTGCCAGTACCATACTGTCTTCATTACTGTAGCTTTGTAGTACAGTCTGAAGTCAGGGAGCCTGATTCCTCCAGCTCTGTTTTTCTTTCTCAAGATTGCTTTGGCTATTCGGGGTCTTTTGTGTTTCCATGCAAATTGTGAAATTTTTTGTTCTATTTCTGTGAAAAATGCCAGTGGTAGTTTGATAGGGATTGCATTGAATCTGTAGATTGCTTTGGGTAGTATAATCATTTTCACAATGTTGATTCTTCCAATCCAAGAACATGGTATATCTCTCCATCTGTTTGTATCATCTTTAATTTCTTTCATCAGTGTCTTATAGTTTTCTGCATGCAGGTCTTTTGTTTCCTTAGATAGGTTTAATCCTAGGTATTTTATTCTTTTTGTTGCAATGGTAAATGGGAGTGCTTCCTTAATTTCTCTTTCAGATTTTTCATCATTAGTGTATAGGAATGCAAGAGATTTCTGTGCATTAATTTTGTATCCTGCTACTTTACCAAATTCATTGATTAGTTCTAGTAGTTTTCTGGTAGCATCTTTAGGATTCTCTATGTATAGTATCATGTCATCTGCAAAGAGTGACAGCTTTACTTCTTCTTTTCCGATTTGGATTCCTTTTATTTCTTTTTCTTCTCTGATTGCTGTGGCTAAAACTTCCAAAACAATGTTGAATAATAGGGTGAGAGTGGGCAACCTTGTCTTGTTCCTGATCTTAGTGGAAATGGTTTCAGTTTTTCACCATTAAGGACGATGTTGGCTGTGGGTTTGTCATATATGGCCTTTATTATGTTGAGATAAGTTCCCTCTATGCCTACTTTCTGGAGGGTTTTTCTCATAAATGGGTGTTGAATTTTGTCAAAAGCTTTTTCTGCATCTATTGAGATGATCATATGGTTTTTATTCTTCAATTTGTTAATATGGTGTATCACATTGATTGATTTGCATATATTGAAGAATCCTTGCATTCCTGGGATAAATCCCACTTGATCATGGTGTATGATCCTTTTAATGTGCTGTTGGATTCTGTTGCTAGTATTTTGCTGAGGAATTTTGCATCTATGTTCATCAGTGATATTGGCCTGTAGTTTTCTTTCTTTGTGACATCTTTGCTTGGTTTTGGTATCAGGGTGATGGTGGCCTCGTAGAATGAGTTTGGGAGTGTTCCTCCCTCTGCTATATTTTAGAAGAATTTGAGGAGGATAGGCGTTAGCTCTTCTCTAAATGTTTGATAGAATTCGCCTGTGAAGCCATCTGGTCCTGGACTTTTGTTTGTTGGAAGATTTTTAATCACAGTTTCAATTTCAGTGCTTGTGATTGGCCTGTTTATATTTTCTATTTC
The DNA here is from genome assembly GCF_965194825.1 of Balaenoptera physalus. Taxonomy (NCBI): domain Eukaryota; kingdom Metazoa; phylum Chordata; class Mammalia; order Artiodactyla; family Balaenopteridae; genus Balaenoptera; species Balaenoptera physalus. The sequence goes on along the minus strand of NC_138900.1, from coordinate 16,955,904 downwards.
TCCCTGGTTCAGTCACGGAAGGTTGTGCTTTTCTAAGAATTTGTCCGTTTCTTCCAGGTTGTCCATTTTATTGGCATATAGTTGCTTGTAGTAATCTCTCATGATCCTCTGTATTTCTGCAGTGTCAGCTATTACTTCTCCTTTTTCATTTCTAATTCTATTGATTTGAGTCTTCTCCCTTTTTTTTCTTGATGAGTCTGGCTAATGGTTTATCAATTTTGTTTATCTTCTCAAAGAACCAGCTTTTAGTTTTATTGATCTTTGCTATTGTTTCTTCATTTCTTTTTCATTTATTTCTGATCTGATCTTTATGATTTCTTTCCTTCTGCTAACTTTGGGGTTTTTGTGTTCTTCTTTCTCTAATTGCTTTAGGTGTAAGGTTAGGTTGTTTATTTGAGATGTTTCTTGTTTCTTAAGGTAGGATTGTATTGCTATAAACTTCCGTCTTAGAACTGCTTTTGCTGCATCCCATAGGTTTTGGGTCACCGTGTTTTCATTGTCATTTGTTTCTAGGTATTTTTTAATTTCCTCTTTGATTTCTTCAGTGATCTCTTGGTTATTAAGTAATATTCTTTTGTATACACTTTCTTTATCCACTCATCCATCAATGAACACTTAAGTTGCTTACATGTTTGCAGGGAACATTGGGGTGCAGATATCTTTTCCAGTTAGTGTTTTGTTTCCTTCAGATAAATACCCAGAAGTGGCTTTGCTGACAAAGAGAGCTGGGGGGTGTGGCCAAGAAGAGTGAAAATCAGTCACTGGCGACTTTGCTGTGCTTCCCCTTTCACTCTTAGATGCTGCCAGGGTCCCTGCAGACAGAAGACACATGAGGAATCAGGTAAAAAATTTTTGTTCTCTTTTGCATTCGACAAGCAAGTAGGGAGCCGCTGCCATGTGCCAGGCACAATTCTAGGGGCTGGGAGCACAGTGGGACTCCCCTCCCTTTCTCTTGCCTGTGTGACAACAGGTAGGAGTCCCCGGTCTTTGAGCATGTCCCTTGCCAGGCCTGGCAAGTCTTCTGAGAGCAGGAGGCATCACTGGGTGCCCAGGAGGGAAGAATGGAATCAAGGAGGCCGGCTCTGAGGTTCTGCAAGGCTCTAAACAGGCCCGTGTTGAGCAGACCAAGGGTCCAGAGCCTTTGTGCCCAATGCCGACTGTTCCCAGCGTTCCATGCCCCATCCTGCCTCAGCTGCCTTCCAAGCCCCATGGCTAAAGAAGTATGGGTCGTGTACTCTACTCTAGCCCCCATGCTGGGAGATGCATGATGCGCACACAGCTGGTTAAAGTGTTTGAAAAGGCCTGCACTGAAGACTCCTATTTCACTTCTTTAAATCCAGCTTCTCTCAAACGGATGTGACCTTGAGGACTTTTTTCTGCCTAACGCTATTAGCACCCGCAGGGCTATATGAGCTCTGTGTGGAGAGTCTGCCCTAATCCATGCCCAGGCCAGACCAGCACGGCCGCCATGCCTGGGGACAGACCCCCTTCCTACTTTCGGCCAGCGGCCTAGCTTTCCCCACACCGGTCCTGGACACCCAACGGTCCTTTAGCATAAGCCGCGCAGCCCAGCCGGAGGAGATAAACAGCCAGCCGGAGGGGCTCGGGGAGGGGACGCCGATGTGTGGGAACTGTTGGCTGGGCGGGTGGGAGAGATGCAGGTCTGTGCTGAGACAGGAGACACACTCTGTTGGCACGTCCTGCTGGCTCCCCAGGGACAGGCATTCAGGGCACGACCATGTAAATTGGGACTTAAATTTAACTCTATGTAAATGTAACTCTATGTAAAAGTCCAGTGAGGTGGCGGTCCAGCTCACCGCACGTGCGCCCACACATAGAGATGGGCAGTGGTTGTGCACCGGCAGCCCTTGGACTACCTCTAGCCCACAGACAGGTTTTGTTTGACCAGCACCATGTTTATTTGTTTTTTTCAAAGCAGGTCATTTCACATGAAACTCTGGCTTCTTACTTCTTTTAAAACAGTAGAAGATCAGGCAGTGCTGAGCCCACGTTCCCACTTGACTGGAACTGAGATAGTCATGGCCTTTACTCAAGACGTGTCCCCACCTGGTTGATTTGTTTCCTAACCAGCCCATGGGGGCATCTGAGTGGGACCCTTGGACCACATTCTCCTAAGTCCTTTCAGACCCTTCTAAATGCTCTCCTGGCATCACACTTAATGATTGGTTTCAGAGTTATTTTTTTTCCCGGTCTTTAAAATCACGTTTTGGCCATGTCTCTCCCCTATGTGAAACCCTTCGCTAGTTGACCCAAGGTAAGCTCCAGGTCACCTAGGGCCTGGCATTCGAGGTGCTCAGTAGTTTGGTGCCACTCAAATCCTGAGAGCTGGGCAGCAAGTTTATAAAATTTTGGATGGATGGCTGGAAGAAAGGAAGGAGTGCTGGGAAGAGAGAGGCTAGCCTTACATGGTTCTCGGGCTGATGGGAGAGGCACAGCATATCCAGAAAAAGACCCTGTGAGCTTCCAGAATTCCATATCCTGCCATGCAACCAGACACGGTCTTCTCGGAATCAGGGAGAAGGGATTGGAGCTCAGTGGGTGAGCAAGAAAAGCTGTCTGGAAGATGTAAGTGACCAGATGGCTTAAAGACAAACTCTTCCTGGCCCAGGCTCCCGCCTAGACACAGCACCATGCATCTCCTCGGTCCCTTGCTTCTGCTTCTCGGTAAGGATGGTGGCCTAGGCGGATACTTGGGTCTGGGATGACTGTGGGAGCTGGAGGAGGAGGAGGAAAGATGGGGGCAGAGAAGAGTAAATGTGGGGCAGGGTGGGGACAGTCAATGTATATGTGTGTGTATACTTCTCTCTTTGTGTATCTGCCTCTCCCCCCCGTCTCTTCAGAGGAAATTCTTTAGAATGCTCTCAGTGTCCTTCAGTAATGCTTTCTGTTCACTCTGGTGGGTTCCAGAATACTTGGCTTTCTCTGACTCAGCCTCCTGGACGTTTGAACATCCCAAGACCCTCTACGCCTGGGATGGAGCCTGCGTCTGGATTCCCTGCCGCTACAGTATCGTAAACAGGCACTCCATAGATAGCCTGACTGTGTACCACAATTATAAGTACGACAACTCCACCAAGAGCTACAGTGGGACCATCCTCTATAAGAACCTAAAAATCAGGGATTTTCCTCCTCGTCAGGAAAGGGTACGATTCCTGGGAAACAGCAGATACAACTGCACCCTCCTCATCAATCCCGTGAAAGTCAATGACAGCGGTCAGCTGGGGCTGAGGATGACGGCTAAGGAGGACAAATGGATGGAGCCCATAGGCCTCAACATCTCTGGTAAGGCCCTGAGGATGGGTTCCTTTGTCTCGGCAATGAGGAAGGTGGGGAACACCTGACTCCTGGGACAGCTCACAAACCAGGTTGCCTGCAGAGGCCAGACGGGGATGCCAGTGAGCGACCGGGGTGCCACAAAACAGTGGCGCCCGTGGCAAACTGGAGCATGGGCACGCATCCCTCCTTGAGCATCTCCCCTGCCACTCAGCCTCTGCCCATTCTAGAATCTGGCTTCCAGGTTGCCCGGTTTTTCCGGAGATGGAAATCTGAATTTTCAAGTGAAATCTCCCAATGTATTAATGTGGGGGGTTAATTCTAATTAGGCCTTCGTGGCTACACGACACACGGATAGGGTGTGAACCAAACACAGGTCTGGGGCCTCCACCCCAGGGAGTGTGCTCACTCCATTCCACGGCCTGTGTGTTCGGTGGCTGGTTCTAAGCAGCCCTGTGTTTGGGGTGAGAGACGAAGCTCCAGACGCTGCAACCTGAGGGCGGCCCAGCCTAGCCTCGGGGGGAGCAGGGGCTGGCTGCGCACAGGCCTCTCCGCGAAAGGAATCCCCTCCAGGAGGGCTGTGTGGGAGGTCTCCGACACTGAGGGCTTTGGACAGATGCAGGTTTGTCCTCCAAGCTAAGCATGTTGAACTAAACGCGTAAAATCCACTGAGGAGCGCGGGGGGAGTGGCCTGGAAAACATTTAGAAAGCAAACACCAGGGGGGTGTGAATGAAGTAACTATAAAACATAAAACACAGTTTCTAAGGAGGATCAGCTTTCACAAGACCTTTCAGAGGGTGTTTCGGCCGAGCAGAGAAAGGCAGGCCCGGAGAGAGGTGGACGGGCCGGGCCAGGGATTCCTGATGGGTTACTTGGGGCAGGGCATCTAAAGCTGGTCCAGGCTCCCAGGCCTCCAGCGTGGCCCCTGCTCTTTTGCAGAGACGGCTCCTCCGCCCCGCATTGAGCTCCCTCCAGAAATCCGGGAGCTCCGTGATGTCACTGTCACCTGCTGGCTGAATTTCGCCTGCTTTGAGTACCAGGTTCATTTGCAGTGGTCCCTGGAGGAGCCTGCGGTCACCTCCACCTGCCTGTCCACCAAGACTGTCTCCACCCAGAGCACTCTCACGTTCCAGCCGCAGTGGACGCACCATGGCAAGAACCTGACCTGCCAACTCTGGGACCCCACAGAGCAGCAGTTACTCTCTGAGGAAACGGTGTGGCTGGATGTGAAGCGTGAGTCTCCCCAGTGCTTCTGTGGGGGGTCCGGGGGTCCGGTCATCCCTTCACCCCCGCAGAGGGTAACAGGGGCCCACACAGATGGGAGCGTGATGGGTCTGTGGGCACGCACTCTTGGGAATGGTCCAGGCAGAGCCGCGGCCCCTCCTCCACCGTTCCCATCGTCAGCTCCGGTGTTTCAGGGGACACCTGATTCAGAATAAAATAATCTATCCTCAAACCGTGACCTGATCACCTGGTTAAGGTTTTTTTGTTACCCTGGGGGGGTGGGGTGAAGAATTTTTTCACATCATTTTTTTGTGCCTCATTCATTCATTCATTCAATAAATATTTGTTGTGGACCTACTAGGCCTTACTACGGCTGCCGGGGATAGAGCAGTGAGCAAAGTTCTTGCCCACGTGGAACTAGCATTGCAGTCAGGGAGACGAAGAGTAGATAGGTGAAAAGGGAAATAGAGAACGTATGTGTAGGCGGTGCTAAGTGTATTACAAAAAAATAAAGCAGGGCTAGGACAGAGGGAGTGAGGGATGGAGGCTGAACTTGAGCTGAGACTTGGGTGAAGGGAGGGCCTGAGGCAGGCATATCTCTGTGAGAAGAGAATTCCAGGGAGAGGGAAGAGCAAGTCCAAGGCCTTGAGGTAGGAACTTGGTGTGTCTGCCTCAGAGCAAGGTGCCAGCAGGCTTGGCGCTGCGTCCAAGAGGCCCAGTGGTAGGAAAGGAAGGCCGAGAGGGACCGGGACACTAGATCTTGTGGGCGGCAGTGAGGGTTTTGGATTTTTCTCTAAGTGTGGAATCCACTGAACGGTTTCAAGCAGGAGAGTGGCAAGGTCTGATGGACAGTCCTGGGAATGCTGCTGGCTGCTGGTGGAGACCAGACCTTCAGGGTCTGGGGTGTGGGAAGCAGAGAACCGAGTTGGGAGGCTGTGACGGTCAGTCACCTGGCGCTTGGACCAGCCCACCCTTGTTGACAAGGGTGACAGTGAGTGGCTACGCACCCTCGCCCGCTCTGTATAGGCCGCTGCTTTATCAGAATAAAAGCCCCGCAACTTGTCAGCACTTCGCACCCTCTGAGAATTCCCTATCCCCTCCCTCGCTGCCCCTCTGCTCCTCCAGACGCGCCAAAGTTGAAGATCCAGGTCAGTCCCACAGAAGCCACTGTAACAGAGGGAGAGTCTGTGACCATGACGTGCCAGATTGTCAGCAGCAACCCACGGCACCAGGGTGTGTCCTGGCTCAGGGACGGGGCCCCGCTGCTGGGGGAGGAGACGCCCATGCTCACTCTGCCCCAGGTGACCAGGAAGATGAGTGGGCAGTACCAGTGCAAGGCCCACAACGATGTGGGCTCAGAAAAGTCGGAAGCAGTGGACCTCCAAGTACACTGTGAGCCTGCTGGGAGCTGGGGAGGGGCCAGGCCGGGGGTCAGCAGGGGCGCCTTCCAGGCCCACGGGAGCAGAGCCCCGGAGGCCTCCGCTCACCGCCCCCCCAACCCCCCCGGCCTCGGCCTCTTCTTCCAGATGCTCCGGAACCTTCCAGCGTTCAGATCTTCTCCTCGCCAGCTAAGGAAGGAAATAAAGTAGAGCTGACTTGTATATCGCTGGCCAATCCTCCTCCAACAAATTACACCTGGTACTATAATGGGCTAGAAATGCCTGGAAAGACGGACAGGACCTTCCAGATCCCAGAGGTCCTCCTCAGGCACGCTGGGGAGTACTCCTGCTTGGCGGAAAATAGTCTTGGTCCTGGAGAAGTTGGCCAGGGGGCTGACTTGGAAGTCCAGTGTGAGTGGTCGCAGAGCTGCTGGAGGGAGGAGATGGCTCTGGGGGCGGGAGGAAGGCAGATGAGTCCGCGAAGGGCCAGCAAGCACAAACCAGGGGCTCCTGGCAGATAAGCTTCTTGGGGCGGGTGTTGTGTTCACAGCTGTGTCCTTAGTACCAGACAGGGCCTGGCTCGTGGGAGGTGCTCAGTAGATGCTTGTTGACTTGAATGAATGGCAAGATGCCAGGGTCCCATGAGGGACGCGGAGACTTGGCGTCACTCGGCAGTGGCTCAGTCCCTGCAGGGGTCCTGACGTTTTCGAGGAGAACTGGGGCCAAATGCTTCATTACCTCTCGGTTGTCAGACCCTGTTTAACACAGTGAGTCTTGGCACTGAGGGGAGCCCAGGACAAAGAGAATCCCTAGGTTTGATCCTTGGACCCTGGGATGTCATAGTCGGGGCCAGATACTCTGATGCGGATGCCCAAATCCTGAAACCTAGACACCGGGTGTGTGGTAACAGCAGCAGCAACGTGTATTGTGTGTTTACCACACGCCACAGGGCTCTAACAGCATCCTCTCACCGCATCCTCCAATGATTCCACAAGGTTAGCTACTCACGGGACCCCATTTGACAGATGAGTCAACTGAGGCCTGCAGCCCATGGTCACACAACTCCAAGGGGCAGGATCCGGCAGTCTGGATCCAGAGCTACGCTTTTCTTTTTCTTTTTTAAATTAACGCCCTTACTGTAGTGACCCGGCTCCGCGCCCCAGACTCGTGCAGAGACCCACAAACAGTGGCCCCTGCCTCGCACGGCACCACACGTACTCCGCCCAGAGCTGTGCTCTTAACCACTGCACCATCCTGTCTCAAACCACAACCAGGCCAAATGGCCAGGGCAGGGTTTCTGTCCTCAGAGGCAAGAGGGAAGCACAAGCCTTCCCTCGGCTAATAGAGGAACTGCGTGAATGCACGGCACAGGAAGGGGCAAGAGGAAGCAGGAAGGAACAGGCCTTATGGGCGGCTGACTTTTCTTCACCCATCTCTCTGGTTTTCTTCCAGATCCCCCCAAGGAGGTAATCACAGTGATTCAAAACCGCACACCGATTCGAGAAGGAGACAGCGTGATCCTGTCCTGTACCTACAATTCCAGTAATCCCCGAGTTACCCGATATGAATGGAATCACCTAGGCTTCCAGGACCAGCTATTACCTGCTGGGCTGACGATTCGAAAAGTTGCCTGGGACACAGGGCCAGTCAAATGCGCAGCCTGTAACCAGTGGTGTTTGTGGTCTCCCCCTGTCAACCTGGATGTCCAGTGTGAGTGCCCTGGGCCGGGGGAGCTGGGGGGTGGCCCAGTTGGGGTGCGGGGCTCTAAGGGTGAGGAGACCGAAGCCTGAACCACAGTCCTCACAGAGAATTGAGGGATGAGAGTCAGGCCTCAGGGCCAAGGGGAGAGGAATTCTCGGGAACAGGAAGAGGGGAAGAGACCCAAGAGGTCAGCCTGAGGTCCTCGCTCTCCAGATGCCCCCAAAGATGTCAGCGTCCAGGTCACTCCCCACAATGAGATTCGCTCTGGGAACCCGGTCCTCCTCCAATGTGACTTCTTAAGTAGCCGCCCCACGGACGTCCGCTTCTTCTGGAAGAAAAATGGAATCCTTCTGGAGGAAGGAAAGAAACTGAGCTTTGACGCCATCTCTCCAGAAGATGCTGGAATTTACCACTGCTTGGTCAACAATTCCATAGGACAGACCTCGTCTAAGGACTGGGTTCTCCGAGTGCTGTGTGAGTGGCTGGAGCCAGAGGCTGAGAGCGGAGACGGGCAGGTGACTGGCTACCTGGATCCTGACTTCGCTTCTACTTACAGATGCACCCAGGAGCCTGCGTGTGTCCATCAGCCCGAAAGACAGACTGGTGGAGGGGAAGAAGGCAGTCCTGACGTGCGAGAGCGACGCCAACCCTCCCACCTCCCACTACACGTGGTTTGACTGGAATAACCAAGACCTCCGCCACTATGATCAGACGCTGAGATTGGACCCTGTGACGCTGCAGCACTCAGGCGCCTATTGGTGCCAGGGGACCAACAGGCTGGGCCGGGGCCAGTCGCCGCCCACCACCCTCACTGTCCACTGTAAGGGCCCTTCCCTCTTCTCCTCTGGCCCTGGCCACTCCTGCAGCGTGCGTTCCAGACCTCCTCCCCGCTCGTGCTCCTTCCCTGCCCCACCCGCCTGTCAAGCGAGTGCACGGAGGTTGGGGAGTGGGCAGCCTGTGAGCTCAGAGGCACCCCTGCTCCACACACAGCTCCCCCGTCTTCCCTCCTCCCTGCTCAGTCTCTCGCCGCCCCAGGAGGATTCAGGCTGCCCCTACCTTCCAGCCATCCTGAGCTCCTCCTGGCTCCCTCTCTCTGCCTCTCTCTCTGTCTCACCCTTGATAGGCTGCTTGTTTCTACCTTTTGAGATTTTAGTGGTTTTTTTTTTTTTTTTTTAAAGACAATACAAGTACATGGTAAAAAACTAAAACAGCATGAAAGGGTAAATAGTGGAAGGACGGATACCTCTCCTTTCTTGCTCCCTGAGAACTCTACCCCCTCCTCCCTTGAGGCTTTTGCTGTTGGCAGCTGGATATGGCCCCTCACAGAGACTTTTCTGTACGTGCACCCATAGGCCTGTAGGGATTTATGTCCATACACCCTTCTTTGTTACTTATGTTACTTCTTTGTTACTTACATAATAACTTTGCTATTTATGTCCACATATCCTTCTTTCGTGGGAGAGCTCACACGTTGCCCTGAACTTCCCTTTCTTCCATGTAATAACAGCACTTGGAGATTGTTCTCTATCTGTGCATATACAGGGTGTCTGAAGAGTCTGGAAACACAGGGGAAAATATTTATTTATTGTGCTTTTTTCAGGTTAATGATTGGAGCCATGGCTTTAAATTTAGAGGATTGTCACTGGCAAAGCTGGTGTTAAAGGGAGCCAGCCTGAGGGGGTCATTTGGAACAGTTACACATTGTATAAAAACACGTTCCCCGGGTCTCCCCTCTGCAGGCACCCTGGAGACCTGACTCTTTTGCTGAGGGTGCACTGCGGTCCCGTGTACGGATGTCGAGTAACTATGTGCCCACTGCCCTCCTCAAGGCTGGGTGCAGTCTCCTGCTCTGGGCACACCTGCGAAGAGAATTGTAGGCTAGGTTCCTGCACGGACTGACTGGCTCAAAGGACAAGTGATTTTAAGCATGGCTAAGCTGCCTTCTGAAGAGGCGGTGCCACTTATGAGGGTTACGTGTTCTGTGTGTGCCCGAGTCTGTCACACAGCAGGAGCTCCTCTTGAGAAAGAGCTGCCCTTCCCTCCTAATGAGACGTCCAGAGGGCAGGGCTGGCTTCTCCCTCTTACTCTGCACCACACCCCCTGGGCAAGGAGGAGATGTCCCGCAGGCCAGAAGGACCGTGGCTATGCAGAGAGAAGCCAAGGATGCCTCCCAGGCAAAGATCACAGGGCAGAGCTGGCCTGCTACCCGACTGAGGCAGTGACATCCACTGACGTACCTCCTTTCTCTATCAGATAGCTCAGCCACCATCAGCAGGCGAGTGGCCTTGGGAGTGGGGCTGTGCCTGGCCACCTTCCTCCTGGCAATCTGGGGAGTCAAGCTTCAGCGGAGGTGAGTTCCTCCCATGCCCACCACCTTTGCTCCCCCTCCGCCCATCCCAGGGAACGAGCCCGGTTACTCAGTCCTGCAGCCCCCAGCGTGCCGTGTCCACAGGGTCCTCTTCCCAGGCCCTTCATCCTCCCTGAGCGGGGCTTTATTTCTCAGCTGGAAGAGGATTCAGAGACAGCAGGGGCTTCAGGAAAGTGCCAGCGGACAGAGCTTCTTTGTGAGGAATGTAAAGGTAGGATGGGAGAAAGATGAAATGCAGGGCAGAGCTTCAAGTCAAGAAAGAAACAAAGTAGAAAATCAACTATGTGTCAAATAAAAAAAAAAAAAAAGAAACAAAGTAGAGAAGGGTGATAAAGAGTACGAGGGGCGGGGGAGCTAGGGCCGGGAGAGGAGTGGTAAGGGCCGAAACCTTGTCTTCCTCTCAGGCTCGAAGGATCCCCCAAGCTGAAGGCCCCCACTCCCTGGGTTGCTACAATCCAGTGATGGAAGATGCCGTCAGCTACGCTGCCTTGCGCTTTCCTCTTGGCGAGACTGATGCACCGAGACCTGGGTACTGAGGGCACCAGGGGGGTGACACCTGCACCCTGGGAGGGATGTGGAGGGAAGAGCTCGTGTCTCGCCTGCCCTCTTTGTGCCAGGCCCGTACTTCATCTCCTCATTCCTGCTCCATAACAACCCCCCTGGTAACGGTCTCGGGAATTGGGGGATCTGTTCCTACAAACCAGGAGCATGCACAGCCAGCGTTGGTCTCTATCACCAAGGTTGGGACTTTGGATACATACATACATACATTCACTCATTTGACACATCAGCCCCTGCTGTGTGCACTAGGCATGATACAAAGGGGCTGAGAGGCTGGGAGTGCTCTTAGGGTCTAGGGGAGTTGGAAGAAGGAGCAGATTTCATGCAAAAGGCTTCATTTGTGGTCATCTCTCTGCCTTCCCTCTCAGAGATGCAGGGACCTCAGAGACGCGGGGACTTTCCCCAAACAGGGACGACACAGTCACTTACTCTGTGGTGCAGAAGCGTCAAGTGGTAAGAGGGCAGGGCTATGGAAGGTGGGGAAGTGACGGGACCTGGCCTCGGCTGTGAGTCCCAGAGCCTGGGTGGGCTCAGTGCTGGCAGAGGCTGGGCAGCGGGGAGGGCTGCCCAGACCCTGGTGAGGTCAGACCCAGGGCAGGCACCTCCCAGTCTGAGGCCGGCTGCAGCCAGTTTCCAGACAAGAGGACTCCTGCTTGGGCTCTTGGACCCCCAGGTGGAGCCGAGGAGAGAAGGGACAGGGGAAGCGGGCTGTGGGAGGCTGGTGAGCGCGAGGCCACGCTCACCACCACGTGGCTTTCTCAGGGCGACTATGAGAACGTGACTCCAGAGGTCCTAGAAGACGAGGGGATACATTACTCGGAGCTGGTCCGTTTTGGGTTTGGGGAGCCGCCGCTGGCCCAGGAAGGAGTGGAATACGCGACCCTCAAGCACTGATGAGCCAAACCAGCTGAGGTGGAGGTGCCACAGGGGCTGCAGGGGCCAGGGTGGTCCTGGAACTTTCTCAGCCTCTGCTGTTCAGCTGCGAAGTCACACACACACACACACACACACACACACACACATGCATGCACGCACACACACACACACACACACACACACACACACACACGAGCACACACGCACGGTCACAGTTACTGCAACCCCAGTTGGTGCAGAGAACTTTGTACATGGTCCAGAGACAGTCTTCCTTCTTAGCACTGGTAACCCCGACCCTCCAAAGGGTCTGTCCCTGGTCCTTTCCCACTCCCCTTCTCACCCAGAAATTCATCTAAATACCTACCCTGAGCTGTACAAATCCCCCTGCCCCTTCCCAGCCCTCTGCCACCACCTACCCACTCCCAAACCCCACCCCCCAGCTGGCTGTGTCCCTGCGGGGATCAGCTGGTCATTATTTGTATTGCTCTCTCTGCCCATCCCTTTGACACCTCACCCCTGCTCTGATAACTGCACTCACTAATCTTATGCGTAATTTTTGACCCCAGGGCAAAGCCCAGGGAAAGAGGAACCAAAATGAGGTAGAGGCACTGCCCTGGGCTGGTTTCTTCTCTAAGAGGCATCCACGGGACGATTATGCTGCTGCGACTCCTTTCTTCAGGGGTCTCGTGGTCTGAGACGTACACTGATGTGGGCAAACGTGGAACAGACCCAGAGCTACACAATAAACATGGCTCAGATGCCACGGCAAAGAGCCAGTGCATGATTTCCAGTCTGCAGAGTCTGAGTGGGGACAGGGAGATGGGGCAGGCATGCTGGGGCTGGGGGAGAGGGGAAAGGTGACTTCACGAGCAAATCACCAGATCGGAGGGTCCATCGTCTTGTTGCCAAGAGTCCGCTGGCGTCACAGACAGAGTCTGAGTCTCGATTCTTCTGCTCAACCAGCCGAATGATCTTGGGCAAAGTTCACCGGCTTCTCTGAGCCTCAGTCTCTTCGTCTGTAACAGGGAGATGCAGGTGGTTCGAGAAAGGAAGTGAGGTATAACCTTATGTCATGTTATAAGAAGATTAACGCAATAGCCAAAAGTCCCTAAAAACCACATTCCCATCTGATTTGCATCTCTTGAAGACCATAAAAAGGGGAAGCCAACGCATTACTCACAGCACTTCTCAAAAGTGACCCTGCTGCGTCGTTTCACAGCCCACAGCTGCCTGCCTTCTCGAAGGCCAGCTACCTTGAGGAACCTCTCAGCTTTTCTACCTCCCCCCGTGACCCCCACTAGCTCTCTAGTATGTTCCCTGGCCGACTTGCCGGAGAGGCACTTCCGGCTTCTCGTCCGCTTCTCCGTCTGTTCTCTCTCCACCTGTTCTCCTGCTTCTGCCAAGGGGCCAAGGCCCATTCTCCTTCAGGGCAGAAATCTGTGGTTAATCATTCATCAAGATGACAGTCAAATTCCCGGCCTGTGGTGGGCGCTCTGAAGGCACCGCCTTCCTTGGCTGCCCTACTTTCCCATCTGCTCCATCCAGATGCTCTCTGAGAGGTTGTCCTTGGGATGCCCAAGGAGTGGGGCACTGATTTCCCCATCAACCTACTTTGTTCCTGGTTTGACATCTTTTTTTTTTTTTTTTTTCTGGCCACGCCACGTGGCTTGCAGGATCTTAGTTCCCTGACCAGGGATTCCACCCGGGCCCCGACAGTGAAAGTGCCGAGTCCTAACCACTGGACCACCAGGGAATTCCCTGGTTTGACTTGTTGTGAGCACCATCCACTTTTCTGGAGAAAGGGAAGGCTTCGAGAGCTGTTGAAATGAGAGGGCAAGGGTCTGGGGACCAGTATCATTCAACCATTTATTCAGCAAACATCTACTGAACACCTCCCACTGCATCCACCACAGAGCCAGTTGTTGGGGTACAAAAAAGATACAACATGGTCCTAATCTTGGGGGTCTCTAGTCTAGGCGTCCAGAGGGTTTTAGGAGCTGAAGGACCTCAAGGCAGCCGCCAGCCTGATGAGGCCTGGCACGGGCTCCTTGGCAACCAGCGGGTGACTTCCCATCCTGGACCTGAGCCTGACTGCTGATATCAGCCTACTTCATGACCAATTGCCCGAGAGATATGGCTGTCATCAGGCCCTGCTGAGGTGTGCACAGCAGGTGGCTGGGCAGCGCTGGGGCTAGAACACAGGCAGCCCCCGACCCAGCCCCGGACCGCACCGTCCTCTTGAAGCCTAGACAACTGGCCATCCATCTGACTCACTGAGCCCCTGCTATGTATGCAACAAGCAGTGGACAAAGCACACAGAAAGCGTTGCCTTCACTGACCAACATTCTAGTGGAGGAGCCGGCAAATCTGATGTTGCAGAGTCTTGGGTGCTTGGAAGAAACCACAACACAAGATGAAAGCAGAGGGGCTGGAGCAGGGGAGGGGCCCGTTTGGATGCAGGGATCAAGGGAGGCCCTCGGAGCAGGGGACACTGGGCAGACACCTGAACTGCCAGGTGGGAGGGCCAAACAGAGAAGAGCTTGAAGACCCGCTGTCTCCCTTTATAAATTTATTTATTTATTTTTGGCTGCGTTGGGTCTTTGTTGCTGCGCGCAGGCTTTCTCTAGTTGAGGCGAGCAGGGGCTACTCTTCGTTGCGGTGCATGGGCTTCTCATTGCGGTGGCTTCTCTTGTTGTGGAGCACGGGCTTTAGGCGTGCAGGCTTCAGTAGTTGTGGCTCGCGGGCTCCAGAGAACAGGCTCAGTAGTTGTGGCGCACGGGCTTAGTTGCTCTGCGGCATGTGGGATCTTCCCAGACCAGGGCTCGAACCCGTGTCCCCTGCACTGGCAAGCAGAGTCTTAACCTCTGCGCCACCAGGGAAGCCCCCCGCTGTCTCCCTTTGCACCCAACTTTGCTCATCTACCAAATGCTTGTCAACAAGAGGTGAAATGGCACTCCTGTTGACTTTTCCTCAGTTCTGTCAGTTTCTCAGTGTTTCCCAAAGACAAAACACTAAACAACAGGTCGCAAGTTCTTCTACATTCCCAGGGAGGTGCTGGACGACACATGTAGGACTTAGAAGGGGGGTGACCAAGAATCAGTTTGGTTCCTGAGGTATGAAAAGGAAATGAGATCATTTCTTTGGAGGGAGCAGTGGATATGCTGAGAATCTCAGGCTGCCTGCTCTGGAAGCCTGGTGGGAAGCACTTCCAGGGAACCACTCAGAGAAGCTTATTCTGGGTGACTTGGATTTTGGGGAGGACATAGGAGCCTGGTGACTGACACACACACCCAAGAAAGCTGAAGTCCAGAGAGACTGTACTGTCAGCCTGAGGCAGGAGTGAGACAGACAGATAGAGAGACACGTGCACGGTCAGAGACAGAGAGAGAGAATCACAGAGACAGCTTAGGGCCGCTTTAAATTTCAGGAGGTCTCCCTAGAAGGGCAGGATGACCCCAACAGAGTGGTGAATGACCAAGTTCTCAGGGCCTGAGAGGAAAGTTAAGCGACCAGCTGGAGGCACGCGCCACCCGATGTCCCTACAAGTGCCCCAGGGAGGAGTCCCTTTTGACATCCGTGCAGCCCAGAGAGAGGCAGGGTGGAGACCACAGCCCGGGTACTTCAGTGCCGCCGAACTCGACTTTGCTTGCTCCAGGTCTCTCCTCCTCTCCCTCCTGTCAACACAGGGAAGGTCATAAACCACTGTCATCAGGTCAGAGGGGAAAGGAGAGGGAGGATGGAGGAGCCCAAGGCCTGTGCAGGTGGGGGGAGAGTAGAAGCTCTAACTGGGAATGATGATCTCATTATCCCACATAGTTAATGCCAAGTGGAGATGGTACGGGTGACTAGAGGGACTTTTTATTATCTGGGAGTGAGCCTGGGCCTGCCCACGAGCTCGTCCAGGAGTAGAGAAGACTAAGCCCCCAGAGCCAGTTTGAACGGGCTGGCAGGGGTGGGGATGGAATAAAGGTGCGTTCTGGTTGTACCACCAACCCTGCTCTTTAGAGGTGCTGATAATTCCAAAAGATACATGCACCCCAATGTTCATTGCAGCTCTATTTACAATAGCCAGGACATGGAAGCAACCTAAGTGTCCATCAACAGAGGAATGAATAAAGAAGATGTGGGTACATGTATACCATGGAATATTACTCAGCCATAAGAAACAACGAAATTGTTCCATTTGCAGAGACGTGGATGGACCTAGAGACTGTCATACACAGTGAAGTAAGGCAGACAGAGAAAAACAAATATCGTATATTAACGCATATATGTGGAATCTAGAAAAATGGTAAAGATGAACCTATTTGCAAAGCAGAAATAGAGACACAGACGTAGAGAACACATGTATGGACACCAAGGGGAGAAGGGGGTGGTGGGATGAACTGGGAGGTTGGGATTGACATATATACACTGCTATGTATAAAATAGGTAACTAATGAGAACCTACTGTGTAGCACAGGGAACTCTACTCAGTGCTCTGTGGTGACCTAAATGGGAAGGAAATCCAAAAAGGAGGGGATATATGTATACGTATAGCTGATTCACTTTGCCGTACAGCAGAAGCTAACACAACATTGTAAAGCAACTATATTCAATAAAAATTAAAAAAAAAAAAAGGTGCTGGCTACGCACTCTTCACTCCCCCCAGGAAAAGTCCACATTTCTAACCTCTCCCCTTCCTGTGTTTGCATCATCTTGGACCCTCACCTCCTTCTGAGATGCCCCATTAGCTGCTCATCCAGGCTGTGAGTGCCTCAGGCTAATGGCCCTGCCTCCCCGCCCTTCTCTCCCTTCCGGCTCACTGCCCATCCCGGCTCACTGCCCATCCCGGCCACCCTCCCTCAGGGGACTCCTGAGCCTCAGAGACATCTGGCAGAACCAAGAGGTGAGTCCCTCTTTCTGTGGCTTCTCTCCCCGCAACAATTTTTCCCCGGATTCCCAGATGCCTCCGCTTAGGGTGAACCGCTGAAGCTGGCTAAAGTCATTCCCTGTGATACCAATGGGACCTGGCTTACCCCTGGACTCTCCCTGGGCGACCTCCTTCTCCTGCCCTTTGCTACAACCTACACCCCGACTTCCCCTCGGCTAGGCGTTGCCACCAGCCCCGCACTGCCTGCTGTAGGGAAACAACTCCTTCTCTTTCCAGGGAACTGGGGAAGGGGTGCGAACACAGGAATCTAGCTTCTTTTCCTGAGAAAAACACATACTGTCGGGTTCAACTCTGTTCATTTTTTTCTTCTTCTTTTTTTTAAAGATTTTTATGATGTGGACCATTTTTAAAGTCTTTATTGAATTTGTTACAATATTGCTTCAGTTTTATGTTTTGGTTTTTTGGCCACGAGGCATGTGGGATCTTAGCTGCCCAACCAGGGATCGAACCCGCAGCCCCTGCATTGGAAGGCGAAGTCTTAACCACTGGGCCGCCGGGGAAGTCCCTCAATTCTGTTCTGAATTCTCTCCACTGCTTGTCTCCCCAGAGTCTCAGAAATCAAGAGGCCTTCCCTCTTCCGGGACCTGCACGCCTGTGTTCCGTCTCCTCCCGTTACACCGCGATCGCTCGCTTCATTTTAAGGGGGCACATGGTGGAGAGGAAACAGAGGACTGACGGCTAGTGGTCCTCACTTCTAATCCAGGCCGCCTCCCCCTACCGGCGTCTGTCTCCCCAGCTATCCCACTGGATGGCTTCTCGCACCCTGAGCAAGTGCTGAAACCAGTCTGTGACTCTGGGAGCCCCCTTTCCCGGGCCCTGAGACCTGAGGGCAGGGAGCCAGTGGCGCGCACGAGGGGCCCCATGGACCTGCCCCCGCAGCTCTCCTTCGCCCTCTACATGGCCGCCTTCGCCCTGGGCTTCCCGCTCAACGCCCTGGCCATCGCAGGCGCCGTGTCCCACGCCCGGCTGCGCCTCACCCCCAGCCTGGTCTATGCCCTCCACCTGGGCTGCTCTGACCTCCTGCTGGCGACGTCTCTGCCCCTGAAGGCGGCGGAGGCCCTGGCCGGGGGAGCCTGGCCCCTGCCAACCTCACTCTGTCCTGCCTTCGCCCTGGTCCACTTCGCTCCGCTCTACGCAGGCGCCGGCTTCCTGGCCGCCCTGAGCGTCGGCCGCTACCTGGGAGCCGCCTTCCCCTTGGGCTACCAAGCTGCCCGGAGGCCGCGCTATTCCTGGGGCGTGTGTGTGGCCATATGGGCCCTTGTCCTCTGTCACCTGGGGCTGGTCTTCGGGTTGGAGGCTCCGGGAGGCTGGCTGGACAACACCACCAGCTCCCTGGGCATCAGCAAGCCAGTCAACGGCTCTCCAGTCTGCCTGGAGGCCTGGGACCCGGCCTCGGCGGGCCCCGCGCGCTTCAGCCTCTCGCTGCTGCTCTTTTTCCTGCCCCTGATCATCACGGCCTTCTGCTACGCGGGCTGCCTCCGGGCGCTGGCCCGCTCAGGCCTGAGCCACAGACGGAAGCTAAAGGCGGCCTGGGTGGCCGGCGGGGCTCTGCTCACGCTGCTGCTCTGCTTGGGACCCTACAATGCCTCCAACGTGGCTGGCTTCCTGCACCCCAGCATCGGAGGCTGCTGGCGGAAGCTGGGGCTCATTACAGGTGCATGGAGCGTGGTGCTCAACCCACTGGTGACCGGCTACTTGGGAGGGGGCGCTGGCCGGGGGACAGCGCGTGGGGCAAAAACAAAAGGGGGGCCGTCCCAGAAGTAGTCATCACTGCAGAGGGGAAGGGGCAGGGAGCAGGAGAGCCAGACTGTTTCTCCAGGCGCTTGGCGAGGGCTGCTCCGCAGGAACTGCAGGGTGGTTTTGCCTGGGGGGCATCCCGGAGCCACTTATGGGAAGAACTGAGCCTGGCAGAAGATGGCATCCCAGGTGGAGAGAAGAGTGGAGGCCTGGAGCTGGGTCACAGGAGGAAGGTAAGCTGCCTTGGCACACATCTGCGCGATTTCCCACCTCTGTCCGTTTCTCTTCTCCCGAGTCCTGACTGGCCTGACTGCCCGTGTGCCCTGTGGGGAAGGAGGAGGGAGGTTTGCTTCTAAGCCAGAGGAACTGCCGCCACTCTGATGGTCTACTTTGGGAGATGTTACTCCATAATCATTTCCTAGGAAAGACCATTTTGAATTTCTGAATAAGAGGCCGGAGGCAAGGTAATGACACTGTTATACCGCTTGACACCACAAGGGAGCAGCATTAGAAATGTGAACAGGACGCTGGTAGGAGAAGATGCCGGGGGAAGGGAAAACACTAGCAACTCCAGAAATACACGTGACAGTCACCACGCCAAGTGCTTTACAAGCGTTGTCTCATTTCATCCTCCCACATTCCTTCGATTCAGCCATGCGGCTGCTGTACAGATGAGCAGGACTGCTCACTGCAAGGGGGTGTCAGGCAGAGGCGCAAACACCGACGAAATTCTACCCTGTGCTTTGCTCGCCAAGCCGTGGGCCTGGCATGGGGCTGCTTCCCACCAGGGGAAGCAGCAACTTATTCTAATTTGAACAAAGGCACTCCTCAAGCAGTGCACCCTGGTGCTGGGCTATGCTCACCTGCAGGGTGTACATTTTCCTAATTTGCACTTAGGTGCTGCATGCGTTGGTTGTGGTCCTGGAACCAGGTATGATTATCATCTTCATTTTGCGGGGTTTAGAAATTTACCCGAGGCCCTACAGCAAAGAAGGGGTGGACATAGGATGTGATCCTTCCAGGAGGATCAGGGGACATTTGGAAAACTTGGGGTATCAGGCTTAATGCCTGTCCTTGTGGTCCCTTTGGCGAAGGTGAATGGTAGCACCCTGAACCCGAGAGAGAGTGGGCAGAGGACAGTGGCCACGAGAGACAAATGTCTGGGCGTCTGCTCTGAGGCGAGGAGCAGGAAACAGACTTGTTCCTCTAATGACGATAAAGACATGAACACACAGAAGCAAAAAAGTGGTAGCTATGTGCCTGACAAGCACGAACTGGTTTACACAAGTTATCTCTTTTCGTGCCTAAATGTCTACAAGGGGGGACTCCCCTGGAGGGCCAGTGGTTAAGACCCTGCCCTTCCACTATAGGGGGCACGGGTTCGATCCCTGTTCGGGGAACTAAGATCCAGCGTGCCGCGTGGTACGGCCAAAAAGAAAAAAAATGTCTACAAGGGCAAGGATTTTTGTTTCATTTGCTGATATATCCCCAGCAACTAGCAGAGAGCCGAGCACACGGTAGGCTTGCAGTAAATATTTGCTGAATGAGTGAATGCTCATAACAGGCCTCCAAAAGAAGTCTTATTATCCCTGTTTAAAAATATGGAAATGGGCCAGAGAAGTTCAGTCACTTGCCCGAGGCTCTGCCAAAGCCAGAAACAAGTTTGTTCTCTGCGCAGTGGTGACATCAGAGGATTTCAGCCGAAGGCCGAACTCCAGCCCAGGCAACCCCTCCTGTAACCCGAGAACCACTCTCCCTTCCACCGCACCCGAGCACCTGCTGGTGCCGAGCCACTTCTTCCAGTGACTTGTGCCTCCTCCACTTAGGGGAGATTTCAGTTCCTCCCTGGGGCCCCTGGGGCCCCGCACGACCCACCTCCAGCATCCTCTGGTGACCCTCGCTCCTTGGGCCCTGAACTTTCTACCAGTGCCCCTAGCAGGTCAAGCCTGTGCACCGCCCCCCATTCCCTCTGCTTGCGCTGTTTGCTCCAGGAGCTCTCAGCCTCTGTGTTATTGATGTCTTTATTATACTCCCACCACTCAGACCCCCCCGAGACTGCTGTACTTCTAACAACTTATTTGAGATAAAATTTACATATCATAAAATTCACCCGCTTTAAATGTACAACTCCATGATCTTTAGTAAATTTACCGAGGTGTGGATTATATTATATCACTATAATCCAATTTAGGACATTTTTATCACCCCAGGAAGATCCTTCATGTTCACTTACAGGTAATCCCATTTCCACTTTCAATCCCTAGGCCACCAGTAATCTACCTTCTGTCTCTACACATTTGCCTGTTCTGGACATTTCATAAAAATGGAAACATACATGGTCTTCTATGTCTGGCTTGTTTCACCTAGCACAATGCTTTTAGGTTTATCTGTGTTATGGTATACATGGATATTTCATTCCTTTTCATTGCCAAATAGTATTCCATTGTATGGCTATGCCACATGGTTTATCCATTCATTGGCTGATAGACCACCAGGGGATGTTTCCACTTTTTGGTTATTATGACTAATGTTATTATGAACATTTATGAGCAAGTCTCTGTGTGGACATATGTTTTCACTTCTCTTAAGTAAATACCTATAGCAGAATCAGGTTACGTGGTAGATTTATGTTTACCTTTTTAAGAAACTGCCAAACTGCCCTCCAAAGTGACTCCATCATTTTACATTCTCAACAGCCATGTATGAGGATTCCCATTTCTCCACATCCTCACCAACACTTGGTATTATCTGATTTTTTTTTTTTTTGGCTTATAGCCATTCTAGTGGGTGTATGAAATGGTATCTCATTGCACTCTATAAATATTTGAATGAATAAGTAAATACTTTCTGAAGCTGGACAGATGTTTGAACCCTGGTGTCGATACTTAGCAAACTGTATTACCTGGAGTGAATCACTTCCGCACTGTGAGGATTTCAAGACATAAGGTGATACCCTGAGAAGCAGTGGGTCTGCTATGGATTAGGTAGCTGTCATCATCATTGCCACCAACGTTAATATTATTACTATCAGCCCAGAGACAAGGCCACACGAGTGACTGACAGCCGGCATCTGTCAAGGGCTCACCACACTTACCGCTTAACTTAGCCTTTGACACGTATTAACGCTTTAATGTACACAAGCCTATGAGATTGGTTATGATTATCCCTGTTTTATAGATGAGAAAGCAGAGATACAGAGGGCTTATGTCACTTGCCCCAAATCACAGAGTTAGTAAGTGACAGGACCAGCATTGAACCCAAGCCCCGGCTCCAGAGCCCAAGCTCTACATCACTGTATCACACTTCCTGCTCTTACAACGAGGCAAACTGGATGAGTGCCATTCTAGAGGAGCAGATGAAATTCAAGTAGAGGATCAGAGAGAAGAAGACGCAGTCTGCTTATCCCATCTGAGGCTGCTGGGGAGAAAGGCACGCAGGCAGTCGTGGAATTTGCCCCTCATTTTGTCTACTGGGCCGGCACTGCTAACAGAGCTAAAGGCATCTTTTGGGCTGTTGCTCAGCAGCGAGTGACATCATGGGCACTGCCAGGTTTTTATCAGTTCTGCCAGATAATAGCTCACTGGACTTGTTCTGGAGGAGCCAGCAAGTTGCTGAGCGGCAGAGAACTTGGGTTCCCAAACCAGCAGGTAAGCACGGGATCCTGAGGGGCTCTGTGGAGGGCACCTTGGTGCTTAGAGAAAGGAGACAGGAGACAGGGTATGATCAGGAAGACAGGCAGGCTGACCCCGCTGGGGAAAGCACTGGGGGCATGAGGGAATGAGGCTGGAGATGACGTTCCCTTCTGATAGCTGAGAAGCGGATGGTGCAAGATGCCCACCCAGACTGCCATTTCTGTCCCTCTCTTGCTAGTGGCCATGACCATGAACACCAGCTCAGACCGGTCCTTCTTCCCCGGCAATCACTGGCTCTACTTCTCCGTGTACCTCTTCACCTTCCTCATGGGGCTTCCCCTCCACCTGGTGGCCCTGGTGATCTTCGTGGGCAAGCTGCAGTGCTGTCCGGTGGCCGTGCACGTGCTCTCGCTGAACCTGACCCTATCGGACCCGCTCCTGTTGCCCTTCCTGCCATTCCGCGTGGTGCAGGCAGCGAGCGGCACGCGCTGGTCCCTGCCCTTCATCTTCTGCCCCTTCTCCAGATTCCTCTTCTTCACCACCATCTATCTCACGTCCCTCTTCCTGGCAGCTGTGAGCGATGAGCGCTTCCTGAGCGTGGCCTACCCAGTTTGGTACAAGACCCGGCCAAGGCCGGGACAGGCTCGCCTGGTCAGCGGGGCCTGTTGGCTCCTGGCCGCTGCTCACTGCAGTGTGGTCCATGCCACTGAATTCTCGGGGCGCTCCTCCCCCACCCAGGGTATCAACGGGACCTGCTACCTGGAATTCCAGAAGGCTCAGCCCGCCTTTCTCCTGCCTGTCCAGCTGGAGATGGCTGCGGTCCTTTTTGGGGTGCCCCTGCTCATCACCAGCTACTGCTGTAGCCTCCTGGTGTGCGTACTCGGTAAGGGAGCCAGCCAGCGCCGGCGGAAGAGGCTGGCGGGCTCGCAGCGGCCATGCTGCTCAACTTCCTCGTCTGCTTTGGGCCCTACAATGTGTCCCATGTTGTGGGCTACATCCAGGGTGAAAGCCCCAAGTGGAGAAGTTACGTGCTGCCCCTCAACACCCTGAATTCCTGTGTCGACCCCCTTGCCTGCTATCTCTCATCATCTGGGTTCCAAGCTGACTTCCAGGGGCTGCTGGGGAGGCTGACTGGAGCCTGTGGCCCTTGGTGGCAGGAAGGCAGCGTGACACCGAAGAGTGAAGGAGAGGGGCCGCCGCAGGAGCTGTCTAACATAGAGGTCAGGTAGTGGACTCTAGGGGGGCTCTGCAGCGGGTGGCCAGGAGGCCTGGCCTGCAAAGCGGATCATCGCTGGGGCAGGTCCAAGCTCAAGTCAGGCAGAACCTTGGAGAGGCAGGCTGGGGATTGGCACTGTTTGGGTCAGAGCAGGTACCCAGCCTTCCTCAGGATGTGCCCACAAGAGCCCAGCTGTTGATCTCGCCATACTGCCCTCCCTTCTCGTGCCCCAACATGCTCAGGGAGCGGTCAAGGTGAGAGAGAACTCTGGAGAAGAAGGAGCTCCCCAGGGCAGCAGGCGAGCTCCTGTGCTTTGCTGAAGGTGAAGGAGGAGCTGAGAGCAGTGTCCAGGGTCTGAGGGAGCTGCCCAGTGACTTGGGACAGAAGAGAGGAGGAATCTGTCCTTCAGAACTACTGACTCAGCTGGGCAGGAATGGGGACACAGGACTCCAGGAATGAGGGAGCATACTGCTGTCACATGCACTCTTCCAGAAAGTTTCCACTCTTCAATAAATTCAGACTTTCAGGGACACTTATGAAAAATGACAGAAGAAAAATTACGTAAATAAATTTGGTAGCAAGCAAAAGAGAATGGTTTTTTCTTAATTTTTTTTATGGTGTGTGTGGGTGGTGTATGTGAGTGTATCTTAGGTGGTGTTGATGGATGGAAGGATAAAACACGAAGACTCTGAAGGAAAAGTGTTAAACTATAAGATGCCTAGTTGCTGGGAGAGGATTTGGATTGGAAGAATAAAAATAAGAGCTAACCTATCTTAAGGGCTTAGCCTGACATTGTCTTCAGTCTTCTCAGTAGCCGTGAGGCAGGTACTATTACTATTCCCATTTTACAGGTGAGGGAATGGGCCCGGCAAGGTGAAGTCTCTCACCTGAGATCCCATAGCCAATAAGTGATTGAAGCAGGGCTGGAAGCTGAAATCAGCTGACTCTGAAACTCAGGTCCCTAAGCCACTCTGCCACCAGCTGTGTGTCATCTGCCGTGACTGGGCCCAGTCAAACTTCCAGAGTCGGCTGAGGCAGTCTGACCAGGACAAATGTAAACAGGCCACAATGAGAAACAGAACTAGATGCAAAGCAGATCGACTATTTGTGTGGATACATCCTCTTCCCAGTAAAGAAGCCCTCTTGGAAAAAAAATAAATGAAGAGAATTAGTAACCCCAGTTGACTTCGGGTTACTACAAAGACAAATGTGTGTTCTTAAGAGCTATTTTTATCAAACTGCGATCACTTAGTAATTTTTCGTTTTCCACTGAGGGGTGGTGCATGAGAAAGAGTTGGTCAGGGTCTCCTCCCCTGGGAAAGCAACCAGAGAAATGCTGGCACCTGTTTGCACCGTCAGCTTTATTATTTCTTTTTTTAATTTGTTGTTGTTTTTTTTTAATGACAAACCAAGAAGTCTCTTACTTTATTTTTTTATTTTGGCCGCACTGCACAGCATGTGGGATCTTAGTTCCCTGACCAGGGATCGAACCCGCGCCCCCTGCAGTGGAAGCTCGGAGTTTTAACCACTGGACCGCCAAGGAAGTCCCGGTCAGCTTTAGTTCAAAAACATTTATGGTGCACTTACTGTGTGCAGATGGCTGCGCTCAGAAATTCCGGGATTTCGATACTAACATCTTTAGCATCTGTTTTCTTCCTGAGGTTAAGGTCGCTGGGGAATGAGGACTGGCTGTGGATGGGGACTGGGTCTCAGGTGGAGGGAGAGAGACATCGTCTCTGTACAGAGATGAAGGCATGAGCTGTCCCTCTGTCCCATGGCTCATCTGTCTGTCCCAAGGCACTCAGACCTTGATGTGAACATGGGTCTGCGTGGTTCAGAAAGGGCACAGCGGTGACGTGGAGTCTTGCAGCTCCAGGAGTGGTAGCCAGGACCCACGAGCGAGGACAAAGAGGAGTTGGAAACCCCGCTTTCCAGAGAGAGCCACGAAGAACAGGAGTCTGACTCCTCCCCCAGAGTTTACACCGAGGAAGAAGAGGCAGCTTAGCTGGCTGTGCTGCCCCCAGCCATCACCCAGGACCCCACCCCTACCCCAGTCTGTGTAAACTGAAGGCTGACGGGTGGGGAGGATGAAAAGTCATCAGAGGCTGGGTGGTGGTGAGGGCAGAGCTGTAGTGTTTTCCATATCTCTCGGAAGTCAAGGGAAAGGGGCGCTCAAGGAGTAGAGCGTGTGTTCTGGGGCTGCTGCCCTGTGCCCATCTAAGCAGAGGAGGGAGACGGGCAGGGAGGTGGTGTGGGCGCGTACGTGTGAATGACAGGGCACCAGGCACGCTCCCCATCTGGCAGAGCAAGCAGGTATGAGGCTCCCATGGATGAGGGCATCGCAGGCACAGGGCTGAGTGGGGGAGTTCTGGGGTGCTGGGAGAGGTCAAACCAGGTTGGGTCTCCCAAGACCGAGGTCAGAAGAACTCAATTCTAGCTGCCAAAGAGAGCCAGCACCCGGGCACCTGCCTCACGGCAGACACCAGAAGCTATTCGGTGTTAGCTAAAGCACTGTTTCTCAAACTTTTGTATCATTGTTCCCTCAAGGAGCCTTTTTGGATCTTTTCCTCCTACTCAGTACCTTCCCCTGCCTGCCCATGAAATTTTAATACAACAGACATACTATGTATCTGTTTATGTGTGTGTGTTTTGGAAGGCCACAAACCACTGTAAGACTTTTTGGCTCCCCCAGAACTAATTTTCACATCTTTGGGAGCAATAGTGCCTGTGTTGAGAACGCATGAGCTAGATAACAGGTCTCCTCACTCACAGAGTGATGAAGCCTGTCTCACACAACTGTAGCCCAACAAAGTCAGGTTCATTATCTTGCTGGAGCAAAGGAGACCACATTCCAGAGGAAGCGTGGGGCATCTCACGAAAGAAGAGATGGGGTTATAAGAGGTTTGGGGTAAGGGTGACGTTTAGGTGATGCTTTGATGAAGTAGTATTTGATAGGCTCAAAGCACAGCAGGCCTGGGTGGAAAGAGGTCAATTTCAGGCCTGGGCTGAGAAGCAGACCCAGGGTCCGATTCTTTGGAAAATACAAAATAAAGATAAAGGTAGAATTTCGTACCTGAAAACTCCTTATCTGAAGCTCTGGGGGCTGAAAAGCAAGGCTGCTTCTCTGTGTCACAGGCTCCTGCCCAGAGCCTGCAAGCAGCAGAGGAATGTTCCATTCTCACTGATGGGATTTCAAACAGCCACGTTGCGGACAGTCTGTGATTTTATTTTATTTATTTATTTTAAATTTGGCCATGCCACACGGCTTGTGGGATCTTGGTTCTCTGACCAGGGACTGAAGCCGGGTCCCGGCAGTGAAAGTGCACAGTCCTAACCACTGGACCACCAGGGAGTTCCCAGTCTGTGATTTTTAGAGAACTAGGTTTCTTAGCAGTCAATTAACAAAACAAGTTTTTAAAGGTTTATAAAAGGGAGTTATTGATGGCCATTGGAGTAGGAACCTTTCCCTCTTAGAAGGAAGGGTCCACCCCCAAAACCTAGGGCAGTGTAACCCAGAAGGATGGGAGGAAGTGTAGACTAGATTCATCTCTGCCATAGGTTCCCTGGGCCACAGGTCAAGTCTCAGCTCATAGGAGAATGGTGAGGAGGCTAGGAGTTTTAAATCACCAAGCGTGACCAGAAACCTAGGGAAGCCACTCAAGAAGTCGTTAAGAAATTGGCAAAGATGGTCCACTGCAGACTGACTGAAGGCAGTGAGTGTTGAAACCACTGCAGCTCAGGCTATCCATGAACCGGTGTCAGTCAGAGTAGGGCGGAGGGGCAGGCAGGAAGCAGGGAGGCACAGGGAGGTGGCTGACTTGATAACTTTTCCTGCGCTGAATACATCACCTGTGACCAGTATCTTAGGATAGTTTAGCAAGTCTGTGTATGTGCCTGGTGGGGCAAGGGAAGCTGTGATGCAAAGCAGGAGAAGTAAATCTGCTTCACTTGGACCCTAGGAAGGGGTAAACCAGGCCAGGTTAGGGTTGGGGGAGAGAGGGTGGGAGGTGAAGAACAGATGGGGGTAGGTAGGAACAAGAAGACTGGGAGTCTGCAAAATTAGTTGCAAGAATCATCCAAAAGGAAGAAGCAGAGCAGCAGTAAGAAGTAGAAAGAGACGTGGTGGAGAAGTGAGGCCCTAGATTCTGGGAGAGGAGAATCAGAGGTGAAAGACAGAGGCTAGGGTTGGGGAACAAATAGAGTAAACTAGTGTGAGAAAGTGTTCAACTTTTTACCTTCCCCTCTCTGATGTGACCCCTCTGGTTGAAAAAAAAAAAAGGCCAAAGCAATACAGGTAGTTGTGGCCCCTAAAACTCCGCAAAGAGAAGTGAGAAGCTTGCTGACTTCCCTTTAAGGCCAGTTCTGAAAAACCATATGGAGGGAGATCAAGGCATCAAGATGGTGGCCCATGTTCTGGGAAAAGGATGCTGGGGTCACATACCAGAAGAAGAATGGGCTAGAATGAATGAAATCTGATAAACACTGTTGGAAGTGGGACGGTGCATGGAGTTGATCCCCATGGAGGCGTGGAACTAGGGGAGAGAAAATGTTACAGAAGAGGAAATGGGGTAGAGAAATATTTTTGGAAGAGAGTGATTTTACTGAATTCAGACAAGAAGGGTACAGTGAGACAACTAAATCAATCATCCCCTGTTGCAGATCCCCCAGCTCCAGGGGTTGAATCGTAATTGGAACTAGTCATGACAATCTTGTTCCCCTTTATAGGTGACTGGTCTCAGGAAGGCCACATGACCCAATTTTAGCCAAAATATGGTAAGAAGTCTGCTGAGGGTCTCTGGGAAAGGTTTTCCTTCTTACTAGAAGAGATAGATGTGTGAGGAGCTTCCCTTTCCCTTCTTGGTTTGGAAGATTTTACATGAGGATATGATACTTGGAGCTATAGCAGCCGTTTGGGGGCCATAAGACCACATACTTGAAGAAGAAAGGTAACAAGCTAAAGGTGGCAGAGAAGAAGGATGGAAAGGGCCTGGGCCCTTGATGAGCTTGTTGGGCTGGGATTACCACCTCCAATCATCCCTATGGCTGACTCACTATTGGCCAGGTATTCTCTAACTTGCAGCCAAATGCATCTTAACTCTAATGGATAAGATGCTGTACCTCGGCATCCTATACCCTACTGGAAACTACCCAGTGATGCCTTCTTTTATTTTAAATTGTTTTATGATCCTGGAATTGCTAAACTCTATTTACTTTGTAGGAGTTATGAAATCTTAGTGTTTATCCTACCTATTATGACTGTACTTAGGGGAGAATTCTTATGGCTCCAGTCAGTAGTTCTGGCATCAAAATATTGGGACACCCTATCATTCAGAATTTTGAGAGCTGGCTGGCTGGGGCTACGTGGACATAGCACTATAAGACAAAGAACAGACTACTGGATGGGCACTTTCTAAGGTCGAGTATCATCTGACTGATAGTCTCCACTGCAAGCTCTCCTCCTTTTATTGATAAAGATTCCCATGCTTGTTATCGGATTTTTTAAAATTTTCTATTGAAGTATAGTTGATTTACAATGTTGTGTTAGTTTCAGGTGTACAGCAAAGTGATTCAGCTATACATATACATATATCTATTCTTTTTCAAATTCTTTTCCCATTTAGGTTATTACAGAGTACTAAGCAGAGTTCCCTGTGCTATACAGTAGGTCCTTGTTTGTTATCTACTTTAAATATAACACTATGTACCTGTCAGTCCCAAACTCCCAATCTCTCTCTCCACCCCCCTTTCCCCCCTGATAACCATAAATTCATTCTCTAAATCTGTGAGTCTGTTTCTGTTTTGCAAATAAGTTCGTTTGTATCATTTTTTTTAGATTCTGCATATAAACGATTTCATATGATATTTGTCTTTCTCTGTCTGACTTACTTCACTTAGTATGATAATCTCTAGGCCCATCCATGTTGCTGCAAATGGCATTATTTCAGTCTTTTTAATGGCTGAGTAATATTCCATTGTATATAGGTACCTCATCTTCTTTTCCCATTCATCTGTCGATGGACATTTAGGTTGCTTCTATATCTTGGCTACTATAAACAGCACTGCAATGAACATTGGGGTGCATGTATCCTTTCAAACCATGTTTTTCTCTGGGTATATGCCCAGGAGTGGGATTGCTGGATCATATGGTAGCTCCATTTTTAGTTTCTTAAGGAACCTCCATACTGTTCTCCAATACGGGATCTTGATTGCCATGGAAACAAGAGAGGATTGAATGAGTGGGGAGGAGATCATGAACGATGCTGCCCTGTGGAAGGGTACTTGGCCCTGCACAGGGTACTTGGCCCTGCGCAGTGTTCTTGGAAACAGGAGAGTAACCCAGTCTTCGTACCCATGGAGTCACCATCACACATGCCCTGCCCATATGAAGATGAGGAGATGTGTTCCTGGATGCCTAATTTACTACTTGTAATTTATGCGCAATCATGGGCTTGCAACTCACTGATTCCCTTGTCCCCTCCCCCCTTCCTAATAATTGTTTTCTAGCGGTTCTCTATGCTTAGAGCACAGCCCACTCTTCTAGGGTGTTCCCTAAAAGCCTCCACTAAAATAACTCCTTGTTTGCTTATCCTTTGGAAAACAATCAAATTATTTGCTGTAAATCAAGAGGTCAGCCAGGAAAAAAAAAATGTAAGCAGGAAAGTTCACTGCAAAGTGAACTGAACAAACAGGCCAGCAAGCTTCGGCACCGATTGCCGGTACTGGCAGTACTCCTGCTGCTGCATGCCGACCACATGCCAAGCAGCCTGGTGAGGAATCGCCCAGCTCAAAAGCACAGGAAGGCTTTGGAAGCATCACTTCTGAGGTTACGAGCAGCAGGGTCCTCCTAGGTATTACTCAGGAGGATGAGAGCCTCCCTATATACACAAAGTCTGCAGGCAAATATTCAGGGTAGCTTTAATCATAATAGCCCCAAACTGGAAACAGCCCAGGTGTCCATCAAAAGAGAATGGATTTTAAATCTGTGATGTAGCCATGCAACGGAACACTACTTGGCAATAAAAAGTAACAACCTGCCCATATAGATAACAGTATAGCCTCTGACTGTGATATTGTGATTTATAATGAATACGTATTTGGTCTTCATCCCCATTTCTGGCACAGAACTCTTAAAATCCTTAGAATTTCCTAAGTAATGAGAGCAACAAAGGTGTCTTTTGTTATGCTAATAAGGTGTCTTTTGGATCCCCACCTAAGGATGAGGGCTGATTGCCAGTGGGACCAACTATGTGATTGGAGGGTTGGAACTTTCAGTCCTACCACCCCTCACCTCCAGGGATGGGAGAGGGGCTGGAGGTTGAATCAGTCACCAACGGCCAGTGATTTAATCCATCTTACCTTTGTAAATGAAGCCACCATAAAAACCAGAAAGGATGGATTTTGGAGAGCTTCTGGGTGGCAACTTGGGGAAAGCGGCTTGCTGGGAAAGGGCATGGAAGCGACTCACTCTCTCTGGGTAGACAGTGTCAGAATTGAGTTGAATTGTAGGACACTCAGCTGGTATCGGGGGAAGTGCTTGGTGGTGTGGGGGAAATGACACCCCAGTTTGGAATTGGTACCAGAACCCCTTTAAGTGACAGAAAGCATATCAGTGGTTGTCAGGGGTTGGGGATGGGACAGGGAGGGGATTGGGTGGGAGGATACCAGAGGGACATTTTAGGGTGATGGAAATCTTCTATAACTTGATTGGGGTAGGAGTCACACAGATTTGTCAAAACTTAGTGAACTCTAAGCTTAAAATGGATGCTAAAATGCAAATTAAGTCTCAGTAAAAAGAAGTTGATTAAAAATGTGGTAACACCTCACCTCTGGGCCTATATGATAAGTGTACATACCATCATCAAAAAAATCTTCCCAAGTTTCAATAAGCCAAGCAGGTCTCTGCTTTTACTGTGCCACTCTGCAGAAGTTCGGACGGCTGTGGAACAACCCAGGTTACATAAAAGGGCAGAAACCATGGTGCAAACAGGTGATAAATGGCAACCACCTCTTGATGCTGGAGATCCGCAGGAAGTAGTAAGGACTATGGCCACCTGGAGAGTGCATGGCCCATCTGAATTCAACTCCTGTCTTGTTACCACGTAGGGCTGTGGACTCCATGTTGCCAGACCTTCCAGTTTTTCAAGTTGGATATCCAGCTGTTGCTGCTGTTTTTGAAATTTTATATTCTTTTAAGCTGATAACCAATTCAAAATGTGAAAGGATTGTGTGTGGTGAAAACAAACCAGAACTGAGGGCTGTGGACGGCTCCTAGGCTCCCAGTTTGTGGCCTCTGCAGCAGTGGAGGTTGAGGTGGGTTCAGATGTTGAGGATGGATGGGTAGGGAAGGAAGCAGGAGGAAGTGTCATTTTGCCACAAGCGCGGCTCAGAGAAAATTTTTCCCGGATCTGATGGCAAACAGCCGCAAAGACCTGCTGACTTTCTAAAATCATTCTTACGAGTTCCTCGTTCTCATTTAGAAGTCCCTGTCTACCTCAGCAGCCCTCCTCACAGGGAAGGTCCCTGGAGGACAGTCAGTCAAAGGAGACACACTCCTAATACCCCATGATCCCCGGATCCCTCCATCTCGACCCTGGCTCCTCCTCCTCCTGCCCCCACTCTCTGGAAGGCATTGTTCATTGCTCTGGAAGGTTCTCCCCTTTTGTTCTTGCCCTACACCCTCTCCCCAGGTGTTCTTCTTCTTTTTTTTTTTGGTCGCACTGGGTCTTAGTTGTGGCTCACTGGCTCCTTAGTTGCAGCTCACAGACTCCTTAGTTGTGGCATGCATACGGGATCTAGTTCCCTGACCAGGGATCGAACCCAGCCCCCCTGCATTGGGAGTGTGGAGTCTTAGCCACTGGACCACCAGGGAAGTCCTCCCCAGGTGTTCTAATTCACTACCATGGCTTTAATCATTGATGACTCCCAAACCTCTATCTCCGGCCCCAGACTCCTGTGTATCCAACTGTGTCCAGGGAGAACCCCAACTTCACAAGTCCAAACCGAACTTTTCACTCCATCCCCCAAATCTGGTCCCACCGCCCAGCCTATTCCACCTCTGTAAATGGTGGAATCTACCTTTCTGCCCATGCCAGAAACCCGGGAGTCATTTTTTTTTTAACAATTTAATTTTCTTATTTTTAAAATAATCATACTATAAAAAGGAACTTTTTTTCAGGGAGAACTGTACAGTTCTGTGAATTTGAACACACATAGATTCTTATAACTACCACCATGATCAAGATAAAAAGGGGGCAGAGTCACATCTTCCCCTCACCCCTCACCACTGATCTGCTCCCTATCATCATGATTTCACCTTTCCAAGGATGTCACGTAAACGAAATCCTATAATTTTAACCTTTTGAGACTGGCTTCTTTCACTCAGCATAAGGTCTTTGATATTCATCCCAGTTGATCCTATCACAGTTTGTTTCCTTTTATTGCTGAGTACTTTGTCCCACTGTATGACTGCACCACAATTTGCTTATTCATACACCCACTGAAGCACACTTGGGTTGTTTCAGTTTAGGGCAATCACGGACAGAGCTGCCCTAAACATTCATGCACAGGTTTCTGTGTGGAGATAAGTTTCCATTTCTCTAGGTCAAACATCCAGGAGAAGGATGGCTGAGTCATACGGTAATTGCATGTTTAACTTTTTACGATACCTTCAGTCTGTTGGCCAGAGAGGCTGTACCATTCTGCATTCCCTCTGGCAATCTATGAGAGATGCACTTGCTCCATATCCTTGTCAGCACTTGGGGGTGTCTTAGCATTTTTATTTTAGCCCTCCCGATAGGCGTAGAGTGGTCAGGAAGCCATTTTGGATGTCCTCTCCCTTACCACCCACATACAATTCACCATCAATTCCTCCTGGTTCTGTCTCCAGAATATATCTTGTATGAATCTACTTCTCTCCAACTCCACGGCAGCCATTACCTCTCACCTGGCCTGCTGCAAAAGCTTCTAACCCAATCTTTCTTTTTGTCCTCATCCCGATCAGTTCACACCACGCCAGAGGAACCTTTGAAGAACATAAACTAGATCATGTCATTGCCCTGAATAAAACCTTTCACTGGTTTCCTATTCCGATCCCCTCTTCCTGGGCTACCAGGCCCTGGGCCCATCTGGCCCTGACTCTCTCTCCAGGCTCCTGCGACGCCTTCGCTGATATCACTCTGCTGGCCTGGCCTCAAGCTCTTAATCTCTGCACGCAGTTTCCTTCACACTTTGCTTGGCTGGCTCACCCCCTTCTTTCAGGTTTTCTCTCCAATGTCATTCTTGAGAGAGACGTTCCCTGATCACCCAATTTCAAGTAGCCCTCACCCCCCTTGAGGTGCTGTGACAGTTTGACTTACACACTTGTCTGTTCATTTGTTTCATATGTGATTCCTCCCTCTAGACAGAGAAGCCCTTGACAGCAGTCATCATGTCTGTTTTACTCATTACGGTATAGCCAGGTGCCTAAAACTGAACCTAGCACAGAGCAGGCATTTGGTATTTGATAAATAAATGAATGAATAATAAAAAGAATCTCTGATTTTCCACTATTATAAATAATGCTACCAGGAACATCCTTTTACATAAATGCTGTGCATTTGTACATTTCCTGAAAGTGGTACTGCTGTATTAAATAGTATATACATTTGAAATTTTTATAAATATTGACAAATTACCTTCCCTGGCTGAATCAACCTTCTCTCTCCTAAATAGTCTATAAGAGACTCCATAATCCTGCCAACAAGGAAAAATATCATATTTTAATTATTTTTAAAAAATTAACATTTAAAATTTAATAAATCAGTGTATTAGTCAGGGCCCTCCAGAGAAATGGAACCAAAGTGTATATACATCGAAAGAGATTTATTTAAGGAGTTGGCTCGTATGATTGTGGTGGTTTGGTGAGTCTAGAATCTGATGGAGGAGGCCAGTAGGCTGAAGACTCAGGAAGAAGTTGCTGTTCAACCCAAAGGCTGTCTGCTGGGAAACTAGGAAGAGCTGACGATGCAGATGCGGTCTGGTGGAGAATTCCCTCTTGCTCAGGGGAGGTCAGCTTTTTATTCTATTCACGCCTTCGAGTGATTGGAAGAGACCCACCCACATTAATGAAAGGGAATCTGCTTTACTCAAAGTCTGTCAATTTAAACATAAATCTCACCCGAGAAACATCTTCACAGAAGCATCTAGAACAATGTTTGATCAAATATATGGGCACTGTGGCCCAGCAAAGTGGAAAACATAAAATCAAACTCAGTACTATTTTAATTTCTTGGATGAAAATTGAGGTAGAAAATATTTGTATATTGTATATAGTAATTTATGTTTCTTTCTTTTTTAAAAATAAATTTATTTATTTTATTTATTTATTTTTGGCTGCGTTGGGTCTTTGTTGCTGAGCGTGGGCTTTCTCTAGTTGCGGCGAGCGGGGGCTACTCTTCATTGCAGTGTGTGTGCTTCTCATTGCGGTGGCTTCTCTTGTTGTGGAACGTGGGCTCGAGGCGTGTGGGCTTCAGTAGTTGTGGCACGCGGGCTCAGTAGTTGTGGCGCGCAGGCTCTAGAGCACAGGCTTAGTAGTTGTGGCACATGGGCTTAGTTACTCTGCGGTATGTGGGATCTCCCTGGACCAGGGCTTGAACCCGCGTCCCCTGCGTTGGCAGGCGGATTCTTAACCACTGTGCCACCAGGGAAGTCCAGTAATTTATGTTTCTATACTTGGTTTTTTTTAAATTTGATTTGCAGAAGTTCTTTGAATGTTAGTATATAAACCCTTTATCAGTTACATGTGTAGAAAGACAGTGGTCTTATTTTGTGAATAATTTTTCCATAGCTTTATATTTTTAATGTGCTCATGTTTGTCATTTCTTTGATGACTTCTATGTTTATATCACACTAGGAAAAAGCCTTCTCATTTCCAAAGCTTAAGAAATTATATAATGTCTATACAACTTCTATATTTTTGAAAAATATATTCAATCTTTAAAACATTTGAATTTACTTTTGTTGTCTATTTGTAACTTTTCCAAATAGACAGTCAACTACCCCAGTATTATTTACTGAATACTCCATCATTTCCCATATTTATATGAAATGGACTTGGATCACCTAAGTTGAAAGAATCCTCAAAATGTAAACTGAAACAAGATACCATCATTTTTACCCATCCTATGAGCAAAAATGTTAAAGATTCAAAATATCTAGTGTTGGACTTCCCTGGCGGTCCAGTGGTTAAGACTCTGTGATTCCACTGCAGGGGGCATGGGTTTGATCCCTGGTCAAGGAATTAAGATCTCACATGCCGCACAGTTCGACCAAAAAAAAAAAAAAAATCCAGTATTGGAGAAGGTGCACGGAAATGGGTACTCTCATACACAGTTTGGTGGGAATGTATATTACTGAACATGTTCATGAAGGTAATATGAAAATATCTATCAAAAAATTTAAAGAAGTGCCTCTCTTTGACCCAGGAATTATATCAATTACATTTCTAAAAATTCCATCTAACCAAAATACTCACACGGGTCTAGATAGATAGATAGATTGATCGATAGATAGGTATTCACCAAAGCACCGTCTGTTATAACAAAGGAACTGAAAAGTGAAAATAGACCCTGAATGACTGCATACATTATAGGATGGTCCTAAAATAAAATACCGTGTAACTATCAGAAAGAATACAGTAGATCTACGTGTACTGCCATGGAAAGATTACTAAGGCATATTACATGGTGAAACATGAAGTTTCAGAACATTACATATAGCATGATTCCATTTATGCACTTTTTAGAACTATATATTTATATATGTACACATATGGGTATAAATAAAAGAGAGGTTACTAGGAAGGGAAAAGTGTCAGGGGGAAGTGAAGCTGCCTTTCACATTTTACTTCTGTATTGTTGGATTCTTTTACAGTAAGAATATATTCATGTATTATTATGCAATTTTTTTAAATAAAGAAATAATACTGGAAGAACATTCATCACATTGATTCTGACCAAGCTAGAACAGGGAATAGGGCGCAGAGATTCAAGCTGCCTGCAAACTCACAAGGGCCACTGTGAGGTCAGCTGGGATTATGGGGATGAATCATGTCACCCACTCAGGCCTCCAAGGGTCCACCCCTGGAGCTGAGGAGGGCTGAAGTGGCTACACTGCTCTCAAACCTCAAGCAGGGAAGGCGGAAGTGTTTTCTCTAAGAAAAATGGGTGTGGTGTCACTGGGAGAATGTGAGCAGGGCAGGCCATTAAAAAATCCGACCACCAGGGCAGATGCACAGGAGATGTGTGTTGGGAGGGTCATTACCTCCTGTGCGGGGAGGGGCCAGCACATGCCCTTGGGCACCACCATTTCTCCCACTGATATAATATAGAAAATGCACCCCCAGGGTGAGTATCAGGATAATCACACCCAGACAGAGCCCTGTCTGCCTTGTCTCCTGTGAACAGTCACACGGAATCATCAGCAATGAGTTCAAAAGAACCCTCTTGCACTGTTGGTGGGGATGTAAATTGATACAGCCACTATGGAGAACAGTATGGAGTTCCTTAAAAAACTAAAAATAGGACTACCATACGACCCAGCAATCCCACTACTGGGCATATACCCTGAGAAAACCATAATTCAGAAAGAGTCATATAGCAAAATGTTCATTGCAGCTCTATTTACAATAGGCAGGACATGGAAGCAACCTAAGTGTCCATCATCGGATGAATGGTTAAAGAAGATGTGGCACGTATATACAATGGAATATTGCTCAACCATAAAAAGAAACGAAATTGAGATATTTGTAGTGAGGTGGATGGACCTAGAGTCTGTCATACAGAGTGAAGTAAGTCAGAAAGAGAAAAACAAATACCGTATGCTAACACATATACATGGAATCTAAGAAAAAAAAAAAAAAAAGGTCATGAAGAACCTAGGGGTAAGATGGGAATAAAGACACAGACCTACTAGAGAATGGACTTGAGGATATGGGGAGGGGGAAGGGGAAGCTGGGACGAGGTGAGAGAGTGGCGTGGACATATATACACTACCAAACGTAAAATAGATAGCTAGTGGGAAGCAGCCGCATAGCACAGGGAGATCAGCTCTGTGCTTTGTGACCACCTAGAGGGGTGGGATAAGGAGGGTAGGAGGGAGACGCAAGAGGGAAGAGATATGGGAACATATGTATATGTATAACTGATTCACTTTGTTATAAAGCAGAAACTAACACACCACTGTAAAGCAATTATACTCCAATAAAGATGTTAAAAAAAAAAAAAAAAGGCAATCAGGCTTCTGGCATGCTCTATCGGTCCCTTCCCAGACTGGTCTCCGGGCGCACCCAGAGAGCAGGCACACGATTTCCCCCAAATTAAAGGGCTCCTGTGAACCCTTGAGATGCATGGCAAAAGCCTCTGAGGTACAGTGTCGTGCTTTTGGGAGAGGAGCCTCCTATCACAGCAGCTAGATAGTGGAATTTTAAAATGGTAACTTAGAAAAAAAAAAACCACACAGAGCCAAGGCTGTCCCGGTAAGTGCCGAGTGTCTGGCTCATTCTTCAGTGAGCGAGAAGAGGTGAAGTTATAACTGGTGCACTAGGGATTGCTCAAAACTGTTCTCCCTGAAGGCGGGTGTTACATACACATGGGAGCGTCATTCCTCCTGCATAGTGTGGCCGAAAAAGATGGAGAGCATTGCCCTAGCCTGTGAGGCTGTCTGGCAAAGAAGCACAACAGCAGAACAGGTGGAGTGCTTCACAGTTTGGTAAAGCTTTCCCCCAGGGATGATCTCTTTAACTTGTAAAATAATCTTGAGGGGTTGGCATCATTCTGCTTTCTTTACAGACGACAGAATGGAGGATCACATCTATGAGTTGAATACAGGGCATAAAAAGGAGGACCTATGCTGTTTCAGTTTCAGCCAAAGTCAATCAACAGATACCAAGTATCGCCACAGCCCGATGGTGCAGACTCTGGAAACTGGTTTCGTGAGCGGTAGCTCAAGACTCACCCCTGGCCAAATACCAGGAGCTGGGAAGTGGAAGAGGCAGACAGTGAGGACTGTTTGGGAGAGCTGTGAGTGCGCCGTGTTCTGACCCCAGTGGGAAGAAGAGGGGGAGCTTCCTACTCACCGATGAAATAACAATAGAGGGACTTCAAGACAGCCACTGGCAGAGCTGGATATGCCCCTGAAGTTTAGGGGGTACAAGGGCTAGTGCCAGATGCTTGCTGGGAGAAATCAAAACCTAAGAGGCTCGCTGGGTCTGGCAGAGCAAAACGGGAGAGTGGGCTACACTGGAGTGAGCTGCTGTTGTACCAACAATGGGACCTTTCAATGTGTGTGGCTCCCTTGGACCAAATGAAGGCCCTTTGCTGAGAAACCAGCCTAAAGTCATTTTATAAATGATCCTATCCAAGGGTCAGCCTAGAGGAGCAATGCAATCCTACAGAGGGGATACCCAGGGGCTGAGAATGGGTCAAACGTGGCCAAGGGGGCGAAGCACCCCCCCATCCAAGGTGCCGACCAGGGAGGTCCAAGAACCTGCGAAAGGTCCCTATGGGAGAATGAGTTGGCACTAGATGTCTGTTCCATCCAGAGGGCATCGCTCCAGGTCATAACTGTACCAGGCCAGCCAGACATTTGCCGCCCCTAGCGCCTCCTCTCTGCCCACAGGGCGGGACCCTAAGTGGATCTGAAGCAGAGCTAACAAGCAGGAGAGAAGATGAGAGAAGGTGGAGTGAAGGAAGAGAAACAGGACTGTGTCTGGCCCTCCTCTGCAGGCTGTGAGCCCCAGGCACTGCAGAGCTGGGGGGAGAAGCACTATTTAGAATAGAATTGGGAGGGCTTCCGTGGAGGCGCAGTGGTTAAGAATCCGCCTGCCAATGCAGGGGACACGGGTTCGAGCCCTGGTCCGGGAAGAGCCCACATGCCGCGGTGCAACTCAGCCTGCGAGCCACAGCTACTGAGCCTGTGCTCTAGAGTGCGCGAGACACAACTACTGAAGCCCGCATGCCTAGAGCCCATGCTCTGCAACAAGGGAAGCCACCGCAATGAGAAGCCCACGCACCACAGCGAAGAGTAGCCTCTGCTCGCCACAAATAGAGAAAACCCGCGCGCAGCAACAAGACCCAACGCAGCCATAAATAAATAAATAACATAACATAACATAACATAAATCTGTTAAAAAAATAGAATTGGGAATTTTGATGTTACACTGGCCTGTAGCTATGAGATTATTTAACTGGACTAGACTTTTCATTGTCTAAGAGTGTCTGAAGAAGCCATGGCACCCAAGGAGCCATGCTAGCCATAGGAGGAAGGGGTGCAGGGGAAGAATAAAGTTAAGTTTTACTTGAGCTTCCCAAGCCCAGCTCATTGAATAACATGGTTATATTCATTTTAGATGGCCTCAGGATGCAGTAATTTGCGTCTTTGGTATGTAGCATCTGCACAACGTCTAGGGCAGCTCTTGTCTGAGGCCGGCACGACCAGATTGCCCTTGTAGGCAGGAGCTGCTACCCGGGAGCCGACCTTGTACTTGGAGCACAGCAGCTCTGGACCACCTGCCCGCACCAGGGCCTGCGGAAGTGCCGGCCTGGAGGGCATCTGGCCCAGGCCTCATACTTACTCTTCTGATGTGAACACTTAATAAGGATAAATACACAGTTGCAGGAGTATCTTGACAGGACCCATCTTTAAACCTGTGGCCCATTTCTGGCTCTATATTGTAAAGAATTCCATCAAAAAACCAAAATCCTAAACCTATTTCGTGAATGGTACAATTATATTTCTTATTTCTTGTTAGGAATGCTGCCCCACTATTAAATCCCATTTGGGCATTTTGCCACTTTTTTTTCATATACTGGGAACCTCTAAATATGGAAGTGGTCTGGACCATCCTGACCTCTGAGAGGCTTTGCTGTAAGCCTCTGGTCATCCTTTGGTTGCCTAGCATCTGAAACCCTTCCCGTGTTTAGGAAACTGCCCACATATAAATCTTGAATCCTGGTGAGAAGCAGAGCCCAGCTCCCACTGGAGAAGCTGATAGTTTTGGGCCCTTATTTTCTGAGCAGCCCTGCTATGTTTAGCCCAGATTCTGAATCTGAGGCTACAAAGTGGTACAGAAAAGGAGGGCAGTAGTGGTGTGAACATTATGTGGCTCTGGGGCCCAAGGTTCAGTGTGTGCGTGTGTGTGTGCGTGTGTGTGTGTGTGCGTGTGTGTGTGCGTGTGTGTGTTTGTGTGTGTGTTTGGGGGAAGGGCTCCTGTATCCTCACTGGACTGGGTCAGAGGCATGAATTTTAACGTGGTCCTGGCTGCACAGCTTCATTTATTCTCCAAGCCTGGTTCTCCAGCCTTGCTGACAAGTCTCTAAGCTATCCAACATCTTATCAGATGATCCCTAAATTAGGTAGAGTTGGCCTCTGTTGCTTCAGTTAAGAGCCATCGCTGAGACACTGTCCAGCACAATGATTATGAGCTAAGAAAGCCTGCATTCTACTGAGAGATGCTCAACCCATTAGTAATCAGAAAAACGGGACTGCATTAAAACAGCAAAGAAGACACTGCTTGAAATCCTTTCACCTGGCAAAAATGCAGAAACCGGATAAAGCAAAGTCTGGTTGGGGATGTGATTCAGAGATCCAACGGCTGTGAGGCTGGTAGCTCTGCCCTTTTTGTTTTCTATGCCTACTTTGGGCCTCTCCACTCTCCCACCTGGGGCAGCTCAACAGAAGAAAGGGCTGTGGCTGGGTGGTGTGGGCCGCACTGCTGGCCACTTACACGGACTGGCTCACCTTAATTAATCATAAGGGTTTACTGTGACAGGCAGCATAGCTCATAATAAATGCCCAATAAATATTAGCTATGAATATTTTTTCTTGCTTTTGATTCATTTTTTTGAGTAAGATTACACACACACACTCAGAAAAAAACATTTTTTTTTTTTTACAATACAAAGGCTACATGGAGATAGGTAAGTTCCCCTTCCCAGAGACACACCGCTGTGAACAGTTCCATGGGTATCCCTTCCCCCAATCTACTCCTCACCCGGCATCCAGAGAGATCCTTTGGAAATGTGAAACAGGTTACATCACACCTCTGCCCATCATACCCCAGATGTCACTCTACATCCTGACCCCGGCCACAAGGTCCCACACACTCTGGGCCCTGCCCACTGCCCTGACTTTATTCCCACGACTCTCCCTCTCTCAGGCCCCTTGCAGCCGCTCTGGCCTCCCTGACCTCCTCTGACACACTGGCGCTCATCTCGGGGCTTGCCTGGAACAACCCCCGACGTTCTTACACCTCATACTCTTCTTTCTTGCAGGGCTCTGCTCAACTATCACTTCCTCTGAGAGCCCTTCTCGGACTGCCCTCGCTCTCTGCCTGCTTACTCTGCTTTTCCAGTCTCTGTCTTCCTTCTTAGCGCCAGCCTGGCCCCCGGCTTGAGGTTACGTTATCTGTTTATCAATCTGCTGCCTGTCTTGCCTCGATGGAACGTCAGCTCTGGGAAGTAAGGCTTGTTCACAGCTGATCCCCTAGCATCAGCAAGTGCTGTTACCCGGGGGGGTCTCAGGAAGGACTCACTGAGTGAGTGTGTGGGTGTACGTCCCTTCTCTCTTACGGCTCACTATTCCCACACCTTGCTTTTTCTCATCTAACCATACACCGGGGAGTCGGATCTACATTGGCATATGTAGACCTGCCTCATTATTTGTAACACATGCTGAGTATTTCAACTGATTGGATGCCCCATAGTTTTTATTTAACCAGACTCTTTGCTGATGGACATAGGTTGTTCCTAGGCTTTTATTATCACAGAACAAACAAACAAAAAACACTGTGATGAATATACCTCTTTGGACACATGAAAAAGTATATCCATATAATAAACTCATGAATGTCAACTCATTGGATCAGATGGTATTGGATTTTTAAGTTTGAGAGATGTCATTAAGTTGCACCCCCCGGAGAAGTGTCCCAAGTAACAGGGGGAGAGAGAGGTGTAGGAGATGAGGTCAGAGAGTGACGGCTGCAGGAAGCCAACGCAGTTGAACTTGGAGGCTACTGTAAGGGCTAGGGCTTTGATGAGTAAGATGGGGAGACTGTGGGATTTTGAGCAGAGGAGGGACAGACCTACTCATGTTTTAAAATGATCATTCTGGCTACTGTGTGGAAAGCACACTGAAGGGGACAACAGAAGCAAAGGGACCAGACAGGAGATAATGAAGGAACACAGGTGAGGGAGGGTGATGACAGCCTGACTGGGGTGGTACAGTAAATGCGGTGAGAAGTGGTTGGATTTGGGATACCTTTTGAAGATAGAGTGGAAAGGACTTGCTGCTGGAGTCGTCAAAGCCTGAGAGTTATCTCTGAAGAGTCAAAGGTATCTCTCGGGATTTGGGCCTGAGCAACCGGAATGGTGGGTGGCAAGGTCGAGGCAACCTGGGGTCCCGCTCCTGAGGTGCTGGAAGTGAGGGCCTGGACAGGCAGCAGCTGGGCAG
Source organism: Balaenoptera physalus (assembly GCF_965194825.1). NCBI lineage: Eukaryota > Metazoa > Chordata > Mammalia > Artiodactyla > Balaenopteridae > Balaenoptera > Balaenoptera physalus. Next base: position 16,913,497 of record NC_138900.1, on the reverse strand, counting down.
GCGGAGGCGTCTGGGGAAACTCAATTTCCTAACAGATGAGGTTTCCTCATCTTAGACTGTTTCTGTGGTTTCAAAGGAGTTACACTGAACTGCAGTGAGCTAAGCTGTCCCGGGGCCCAGCTCGAATGAAAGCAGTGACTAACTCGAGCCCAGTTCCCTGGTTGGGCCCATATTCCTCATTCCTCTTTGCTTCCCCTGTTGGTACGTGCTGGGCTGCACACTTCTGTTCCCTATCATCTTAAAACGTTTCCCAGTCACTCCATTTTTAGCATCCCCTCATCTGACTGTCACCCCACCTGTTGTCGCGGGATGCTGAAGAGGACAGTGGTGGCTCTGTGTTGTCAAGGTGTCAGGGGGGCGCTCTGAACCAGAAGGGAGCTGTCAGATTCTGACTGGCTGTGGAAGCTTATCGGGACATATCAAAGCCCCGGCGAGGAAGGTAAGATCAACAGATGAGACACCGTCATCCAAGGTCCAACAGCTCCAGATGACGCAGCATTCTCAGGCTCAACCCTGCGTCCTCTTACACAGCCCAGCGACCAAGCAGCCAGACCTGTCTTCCAGGATCAGCCACGCCGGCCCCTGACACAGCGAGCTTGTTCCCATCGCAGGGCTTTGGTACTTGCTGTCCCCTCTAGCTGGAATGCCCTCCACACGGCTGGCTTCTTCTCACCAGTTCAAATATCCCTCCTCAGCCCAAGCCTGTCCTAAAGAAAACCCTAGGCCAGACTCTCTCTCTAGGTTTCCTTGTTTGCTTCCTTCCTTTACTTGAAATCCCCTGGTTTGTGCGTTTACCTGTTTAACTCTGTGTCTTGTTCACTCATGTCCCCAGCACCCGTGCACAGGGTAAGGGCTCAGGACCTTTGATGACTGGGAAGCGGAGCGCTGGTGAAAGGCATGGCCTCGTGGAGAGGAAGCTCACGTGCATACAGTTGTGTGAATCACTCTGAGGTGTACTTGGTTGAGCTGGACTTGACATGCTGCACTGCCCCCTCCCACGATGCAGCTGTGTGGGGTCACTGAAGCTTTGTGATTCTGTAAAACAACTTAGTCTGAATTCCCCTAAGCCTCCAGCACCAGTGAGGTCCCAATACTGGTGACTTGGGCGACAGAATGGAGATAAAAGAGAGAAGGCAAAAAGCACAGGTTCTGACCTATTCTTTGCTTGTATCATCAGCTAATAAGCTCTTACAGGCACATGCAACTTCTATCCTTTCACTCCACAAGTATTTAAGTGCCTACTATATGCAAGGGACTATGTTAGGTTTTTTCCTAAGGACAGACTTCAAAATAGTCATTTCCAGAAGAGCTAATCTTACCTAGACTCAATACTAACACCCCATGAGAAGGGGTGGGGTCACCCCAGGAGGCACTGCCCTTTTCTAAGCTGAAAGGGGGTTTCCTGAGAGATTCCTGACCTGGGAATCAGCTATGCATGGCTGGGGATGCAGATGGAGAAAAGAGGCCCCTCCCTTAGCATTTTAAGATAATGAGAGCAGTCCTATCCGGCAATCTTCACCTTTCCAGTAAGTTTCTGTTGCCAATCAAATGCAGATAGTAAAACGGCACAAATTACTTTGGTAGAGAACGAAAGATAATTATGTTGCCTTCGTCTCCTGTGTATCAAGAGTCTGTCATACAGAGTGAAGTAAGTCAGAAAGAGAAAAATAAATACCGTATGCTAACCCATATATATGGAATCTAAAAAAAAAAAAAAGGTTCTGAAGAACCTAGGGGCAGGACAGGAATAAAGACACAGACGTAGAGAATGGACTTGAGGACACGGGGAGGGGGAAGGGTAAGCTGGGACGAAGTGAGAGAGTGGCATGGACATATATGCACTACCAAATGTAAAGTAGATAGCTAGTGGGAAGCAACCGCATAGCACAGGGAGATCTGCTCAGTGGTTTGTGACCACCTAGAGGGGTGGGATAGGGAGGGTGGGAGGGAGACGCAAGAGGGAGGGGATATGGGGATATATGTATACGTATAGCTGATTCACTTTTTTATACAGCAGAAACTAACACAACATTGTAAAGCAATTATACTCCAATAAAGATGTTAAAAAACAAAACAAAACACTTCCTGGTTGCCCATTCTAGGATATATACCGTGTGGTTAGGGAAGGAAGCCTGCAGTAATGTAGAGAAACCACTTGGGTACCAAGGTGGGGAGCGATGAGCTAAGTGAGAAGAGATCCTTTCTGGAGCAGAAAGTTGTCTGAGGGTCATGCTTCCTGGGTCATGGGGAGAGAACCAGAGCCTCTGTTGGGAGGGTCAGGCAGCCAGTGGCAAGAGAACCACATTCCTTGAGGAGAGACAAAGCATCCCCTATGTGTCCACTTCTATGTGTCCATAGAAGATGAGTGTCCACATCTTCTATGTCTGCCTCAGGATGCCAGCAGGGAGCTATGTGAACCCTACACAGGTTGGCGAGAGAACAGTGAGAAAAGAGGGTGGTCCAGGAAGAACAAAGATCACGAGGAGAGGGGAATGAGTGGGGAGAAGAGCCAGAAACAGACTGCCTGGCAGCAACATGGACTCAGGATAGTCTGAGTCTGAGGGAAAACATTTGTAAGAAGGGACCTAATGGCATTTGCAGAGACACGGATGGACCTAGAGACTGTCATACAGAGTGAAGGAAGTCAGAAAGAGAAAAACAAATATCGTATATTAGCGCATACTTGTGGAATCTGAAAAAATTGGTATAGATGATCTTATTTACAAAGCAGAAATAGAGACACAGACGTAGACAACAAAGGTATGGACGCCAAGAGGGAAAGGGGGTGTGTGGGTTGAATTGGGAGACTGGGATTGACATATATACACTATTGATACTATGCATAAAATAGATAACTAGTGAGAACCTACTGTATAGCACAGGGAACTCTACTCAGTGCTCCGTGGCGACCTCAACGAGAAGGAAATCCAAAAAAGAGGGGATATATGAATACGTATAGCTGATTCACTTTGTTGTACAGTATAAACTAACACAATATTGTAAAGCAACTATACTCCAATTAAAAAAAATTTGTTTTAATAAACACATAATTAAATTAAAAAAAACAAAAGGGACCTAATGGGCCGGAGGAAGTCAGGCAATGCTCAAGATACTAACCAGATTCAGCCAGAGCTTCCTGGAAAGAGAACAGGAAATTGAGCAGGTCAGGGATCTTGAGAGAAAAGATGAAGAGGGAACAGGTGAAGGCAGAGTAGCGGGGGCAGAAAGTGGATGCGTGTGCAAAATTGTTTGGGAAAATAGCCCACAGGAAGGAAAAAGAATAGATTGCTTGGAACGCAGAAGGAGGAGAAAGCGCAAAAGAACAATTGCAATTCGGATTCTGGAAGAAATAATGTTTGGTGGGGACAGAATTTTGTAGGGGATCCAGGCCAAGCTGCCTTGGAAAGAGCTCAACTATTGAGCTACCTCTTTTTGACCATGTGACTCTTCCAGGTATAAAAGACTATCATTTGTGGGGGAAAATAAGGTGACTCAGTTAGACAAGGTTCCACCTGCTTCTGAGACCTGATATATTTGCAAAGCCATCCATCTTCCTCCAGGAGAAGGCAAGGCACCCGACTTTGCTTGTGCTCAGGGAAGAGGCTGTTGGGATCACAACCTTAGGAGGAAATGGGATGGAAGGAGCGTGTGTAGCTAAACTTATGAAAAGGGAGCAGAGTATGGGGTTTACTCTCAAAGGAAGGGAGGGAAGAGGACACAGAAACGAAAAGGGGGCCAGGATAAGTCAAGGGAGAGAGGGTGCTGGTGAGGGCCAGGGCATGGGTGAGGGCAGGAGGAAGAGAAAAGGTGAGCTCCGTCCCAACTAGGTGGGGAATCTCCCTGTTCACAGGGCCCACTACTTCTGAGATTTTCCAATTTGGGAGTGAGATAGACAGATGGGCCAACAGCAATATGTTACCAGTAATAGGTTAAAGACTCAAGTTTAATTTTAAATCTATACTTTTTAATTAAAGGAGATTAAAGGTTACTCTTGATTGACATAAATCTCACGGATATGTGCTTTCTTCAAGGGGAGAGAAGGTGAATCGGCAGGCAGTATATGGGAATTGTGGCAGTTCTGGTGAAATCACTGGTTATATGCGGTGCAGAGGAAAACAAGCTGATGCTGAGAGGACTTAGAATGATTTTCCCAGAGTCACGTGACTGATCTGAGGCATGGCCTGACAGCAATCCTGGTTACCTGGTCCAGGTCAGTTCCCTTCTGTTACCCCACCCAAACCTACAGGTTGTCTTTGACTGGCTCCACATGGAATCAAGAAGCTGGGCATCTGGGACTCACTTTGGGCTTTAGCTGCTTTTCCCTCAGGCTTAACCACACTCCCATTTTCAGCCGTGAAGCTGAGAATCTTGTGTTCAAGCTCTGTGACCTGGGGAGAGGAAAGAAAAAGAAAAAAGACAAAGATAAGGAGAGAAAAAAGCCACAAGCAGGCCGAGTAGAATTTGGAGAAGCTCAGAGACAGTCTTGGGATTACTCCGTCCCTGTGATGAAGCACAGTTCACACAGCCATTCATTTATTGACAGATGTTAGTTCAGCACCTACTATGTGTCGGGCACAGTTCTGTGTACTGGGGACAAAATGGTGAACAAGACAGACGATGGCACTGCTCTCACGAAGTGCCCTTTCTAGTGGGGACTTGGAGACCTCAGAACTTTTCCTGTGGGAGCTTCTGAGACATCAGAACTCTGAGGTCTCTCTCTCTCTCTCTCTCTCTCTCTCTCTCTCTCTATTTGTAGAGTGGAAATGGAGAGGGGGAGGGTTCTAAAGAAGTAATTTGGTTGTGAAGCAAGGAGGACTTCTTTCTCCCTGACACACAGGAAGCAGATAGCACTCCGTCTGCAGGGTTAGGAATAATCACTCGGCGAAGCACGGAGGGGAGATGCAAAGAATCTGATTTGCCTTGGTTTGGGGCTGGGAAACCCAAAGTCAGAGAGGATTCTGACACCATCTTTTGTCTCTTCAGGAAGGATGGCCTCAAGTTTCCGAAACCAGGTACTTTTCTTCATCTACTTCATATCTTTTCTCTTTGGTCTCCCTGCCAACCTCCTGGCGCTGCGGGCCTTCGTGGGGCGCGTCCGCAAGCCCAACCCGGCACCCATCCACATCCTCCTGCTCAGCCTGACGCTGGCGGACCTCCTGCTGCTGCTGCTGCTGCCCTTCAAGATGGTTGAGGCGGCGAATAATTTCTTCTGGCCCTTGGGGGACATGCTCTGTGCCCTCACTAGCTATGGCTTCTACAGCGGCATCTACTGCAGCACGTGGCTGCTGGTGGGTGTCAGCGTCGAGCGCTACCGCAGCGTGGCTTTCCCCGTGCAGTACAAGCTGTCCCGCCGGCCCGTGTACGGAGTGTTGGCTGCTGTGGCCATCTGGATCTTGTCCTTCGGACACTGTAGCGTCGTGATCATCGTACAATACTTACCAACCAACAAGTCGACCAGTGATGCCCGAAACCTCTCTTTTTGCTATGACAACTTCACCCCAGAGCAGCTGAAGGTGGTGCTTCCTGTGCGGCTGGAGCTGTGCCTCGTCCTCTTCTTCATCCCCATGGTGGTCACCATCTTCTGCTACTGGCATTTTGTGCGAATCATTCTCTCCCAGACCCAAGTGGGGACCCGGAAGCGCTGGAGAGCCGTGGGGCTGGTGGTTGCGACCCTGTTCAATTTCCTGGTGTGTTTTGGACCCTACAATGTGTCTCACGTGGTGGGGTACTTTCATAACACAAGCGAAAAGTGGCGGGTGTGCACAGTGTTGCTCAGCGCCCTCAATGCTTGCATGGACCCTTTGATTTTCTATTTCTCCTCCTCAGCTGTGCGCAAAGCCTTTGACAAAAAGCTACAGACGCTGCAGAGCTGGGGTGCCTCACTGTCAGGGTACTGCAAGAGAAGAGCTGCGTAGCTGGCTGCAGAGAGAGGAAACGGGAGCTTAGGTGCAGCCAATGTCACCTTCACAGGAGACTAGATTTGTCAGCTTGGTGTTATGTTTCTACGGGGGAAGGAGCTCAAAAAGGGGAACAATGAAACAGAACCGGGGCGAGTTCTCCTGTGCCTAGCTTAAGGGGCAAAGAAAAGCAGTGGGCCTCGCAAATCCAACTCATCCACTGGGAGAGTGTTTTCATTTTGTTCCCTGTGGTCTATGACATTTCCTCATTTGTGGCTAATACTGCTTCATGGTAAGCCACAGGCCCTTTTATCCTGGAATATCGGAGTCTTGGAATTCCTTGCCTTCCCCACTCAGCGTCTATAAGATGGTAGTATTCATTTACAGGCATACCTCGTTATATTGCGTTTCATAGACATTATGCTTTTCACAATTTGAAGGTTTGTGGCAATCCTGTATTGTCAGATGATGGTTAGCATTTTTTAGCAACAAAGTATTTGTAAATTAAGGTATGTACGTTGTTTTTTCGGACATAATGCTATTGTTCAGTTAACAGTCTACACAGTACAGTATACGCTTTTCCATGCACTGGGAAACCGAAAAATACGTGACACTTTATTGTGACATTCACTTTATTGCAGTGGTCTGGAAACAAACCCGCAATGTCTCCGAGGTATGCCTGTATGTACTACAGAATTCTTAGCTCTATCCTTTGCCCTGAATCAGAAGCGGGCGGGGGTTCCACGTATTGGGTCTGAGCATCCAGCACAGGCAGGTGTCTGGAGAACAAGACGAGGTCCTTGCATGTGAGCCCAGAGGACAAGTATCCTGATCAAAGCAGTTTCTGGCTCAGGTTCACAAAATGGGCAAGAAAAAAGTCCTTCAGAGAAAAGTCAGCAGTGGTGTGAAGAAACTTGGGTCAGGATACTTCTTAGTAGTTATGTCTTATTTTCAATCCCCAACATTGTGTATTTATATGCTTTTTTTCCTTGATCAATCTTGCCAGAGGTCTGTTAATTTGTCTTTTCAAAAAACCTAGCTCTTCTCTGGCATTTATCCTGTTTTGTATTTCATTGATGTCTAATTTTGTCTTTATCGTTTCCTTCCTTCTACTTTCTTGAGTCTTTTCAATTGCTCCTTTTCCTACTTTTTAAGGTTGGATACTCATTAATTTTAGCCTTTCTTCTCTGCTAATGTAAGTATATAAAGCTATTAATTTCCCTCTAAGAGCAGCTTTAGTGGGATGCCACAATTTTGATTTGCAGAATTTTCATTATTTTGAGTTCTAAATAGGCTCTAAGTTTCATATGATTTTTTTCTTTGACCCTTGGGTTTAGAAATGGTTCTTAATTTTCAAGCATATGGATTTTATCTTCATCTTTTTGTTTTTCATTTCTAACTAAATTGCACTGCCATCAGAGAATACTGTTTGAATAGTACCATGTCTTTGAAATTTGTTGAGAATCGCTTTTTGGCCTAGAATATAGTCCATCTAATGTTCCAGGTGTAAAAAGAATATAGATTCTGCAATTGTTGAGTGCTGGGTTCTCTCTTTATGTTTTACATCAAACTTGTTAATTTGTAATGTTCAAATTAAATATCATAAAACCTTTATTCACTTTTGTCTGTTTGATCTATCAGTTGCATGGGGAGGTGGGTTACAGGCTCCTTCTATGATGGTGAATTTGTCTATTTCTCCTTATAGTTCTGTCTTCTAAGATTGTTGAATGTCTTTCAACATTAATTTGCCTTAAAATCTATTTTGCCTGATATTAATATAGCCACATCAACTTGGTTTTTTTTTATTAGTATTTGCCTAGTACATTTTTGTCCATCCTTTCACTTTCAAACTTTCAATATCCTTATGTTTTAGATGTGTCTTTTATAAGCAATATATGCAGTGGTTGGATTTTCCTGTAGTCTGGTCCTACAATTCAAAAGTATATGTCTTTTAACTACATGATTTCATTCATTTATATTTATATGATAATAATTTCCAATAAATATGGATTGATTTCTGTCATCTATTTTTAAACACTTTCACTGAAGTGTACATACATACTGAAATGTACACACATATCATGCATGGCCTAATAATAAGTGTACTGGTCAGATGAATTACCACAGTGAACACATTCATTTGAATAAATTTTAAAGAAAAGAAACATTTACCATCTTATTTTGTGCTTTCTATTTTCCTTACCTTTTAATATTTCTTCTTTTACTTCCCTTGCCATCCTTTGGGATTAAGTTGTTTTATTTCTTGTCATTTCTCATATCATTCTCATATTGATTTCTCATATCACTGACTTGGATATTTTATGCCCTGTTTTATTACTTTAGTGGTTATTTTAGATATTTTAATATATTAAGAGTGCCTTAGTTGGTTCCTCCCTTTCTTTCTTCTTCCCTTTAAATAGCACAAATTGAGGAAAAACCAATCCAGATGGCATCTAACTATGTGAATCTAGTAGAGCAGCTCTCAAAATGTGGTCTGGAGAACCCTTGGGGGGCCCAGAGATCCTTTCAGTGATCTGTGGTATTAAAACTATTTTCATAATGATATTAAGATACTAATTCCTTTTTTTAAATCTCATTCTCTCACAAATGAATGTACAGTGGAGTTTTTCAGAGGCTACCTGACGTGATATAACAATGGACTGAATGCAGAACAGATATGAGAATACAGCTGCCTTCTACTAAGCTAGACATTAAAGAGATCTGCAAAAATGTAAAACAATGCCACTCTTCTCAGTAGGTTTTTTTTGAAAACAAAGTTATTTTCATAGAGATATGTTATTTATATTAACATATAATGGTCTTACGATTATTATTTTTAAATAAATTAATACATATTTTAAAAATAAAAGTCTTAATTTCTAATATGGTAAATGTCAATAGCTTTCATAAATGTCAACATCTAAAATCTATATAAATGTGAAAAATCTCTTTGGGGTCCTCAGTAATTTTTAAGAGTATGAAAGGGTCCTGAGATCAACAAGTTTGAGAACTGTTGGTCCAGTTAGATGACAAACATGCTTGTTCTGATGAATGCAATTGCACATACATAAAACATCATGCTACTTGGTGTTTAAGCATCTAATGATTCAAAATTTCATAGTTAAAGTTTAATGCCACTTAAACTTTCATAGATGTGAGTTTAAAGTCTGGCTGGTGAAATGCAAAGCTTTTTGATGTATTAAGTGAGATGTAAAAACCAGAACAATTCTATCACGAGATAGAAAGTAACAAAACCGGTTTAGATAAATAATATATAATTGCTCTGCACAGGCCAATATGTTCATCACTTTATGCTAGTCAAGAATCTTGTTCTAAAGATTTTTTGCACTGGAGTTTTTCTTTTTGTTTTATGGGACAGGATTACTTCACCTTCATTTAGGTGGTGATATGCTGTTCTAAAATATAGATAGAATTTCTGATCTTAGAAGTTATATTAACTGGAGGAAGGGGAAGTCTCAATACTGATTATACTTGCCAGTGTCATCCTGAAAAAAACTGTACATTTGATTTTTTTGTCAGCAAAGATTAAAGAAAGGGGACTTTCCTGGTGGTCCAGTGGTTAAGACTTCACCTTCCAATGCAGGGGGTGAGGGTTCAATCCCTGGTCGTGGAGCTAAGATTCCACGTGCCTCGTGGCCAAAAAATACAAAACAAAAAACCCATAAAACAGAAGCAATACTGTAACAAATTCAATAAAGACTTTAAAAATGGTCCATATCAAAAAAAAAAATCTTAAAAAAAGTATCCTCAGAAAAAAAACGATTAAGGAAAGCTCATCAGGGTAAAATTTATGAACATATTTAGTGTGCTTTATTCGTGGGGGGTTTGCAAAGACACAGTGAAAGCCCCTATTTTGCAGTTAGAGTACTTGATAACATCTAGTTCATATAATCTAGTTCAATGCAACTACTATTGCACCTGCTGATGAAATAAATAATTCCTGGAGCATTGTGCAGTGTATTATTGTTTGGCAAATATAAAATTATGTTAAACATGTATTTTCAAGCCACCCACTCCATCCTACTTGCATAATATCCCTCTGAGATCGTCACCAGCTCACTTGGCAGAGGCTATATGCCCCCATCCCCACTTAGTTGGAGAACTGATGGCTTACGGGGAGTCTACTAAGAGCCCAACTCTAGCATTTACAATATCACCCCCATGAGGAAGCCCTGCTACAGGGGCAGGGTGCAGAGTGATAAGAGGAAGGCGGGGAAGAGTGAAATGATTTGTGGACTTGAAGATTTTCCACCAGCATAACAATGCTGCTTCGAACATCCTTGTACATGTCTTTTCGTACACTTGTGGGAAAATTCCTCAAAGGAAGGAAATACTGGGAGCACTGGCATCTGCATTTTCAGTTTCAGCAGAAACTGCCAAACTACTCTCCAAAGTGATAGCATAAATCCAGCTCTTTCTGAAAAGCAAAAAAAAAAGACTCATAGTACAGAAACCCCACTACCACTACCACCTTCCTTCCCATGAGCTCTTCTTCCAACTCTGGCCTTGTAGTCAACATAAGGTCATGACTGGGTGGGTACAGACCAGGCATACACTACCTGCCAACAGGAAAAGGAGTTCAAATGAGGCCTGAGACCCTCAAAGTAACCCAGTGGATTGGCATATGCGCCAGACAAACACATGGCATGTACATGTATATAGACTATGTGTGTATGTCCATATACATATATACACATGGGCAAAGTGGGGCAGAGAACCTCTCCAGGCCCCTGGGGTAAAGGAGAGTGGTCCCTCTCCCCATTCCTCATCTTTCTTAACCAAATCCAGATTGTTAGGAACATTCAAGGAGAGCATAAAGGTAGAATGATACAATTAAATGTAGCAGAGAGAGGTTTCTCCCTCCATTCTGTTGTTTATATGGGAAGTGCACATGTGCTGGGGAGAAATGGTGACTGGAAGAAAGTCTGGGTCCTGGAGGACAGCTCAGATTGATGATGGAGTAAAAGGAAAATAAGATGCTGGGATTCTGAGGGGGGATCTAGGGGGTGGCGGTGTCAAGTGTCCTGGTTCGTGGGGATGAGAACGTAACCTCTGTTGGTTCTGGGCCATATAACATGGGCCAAGACAAGACACAGTTTCTGTGGAACCACGAAGCATAATCTGTCATGTATTTATGTGTTTTTGTCAAATGGCTTCCAAGGAAACTGGAGTCATCTTGGATCGATGTGGTTTAAGCAGAGCTGAGGTGGGGAAAAGGCATAGGTGATGCAGAGTCAGGGGACGGGACACTGGGAGACAGAATCAGAGGCCCTGCCTGTGTCAGGACCCCAGCCCTCTGCGGACAGTTGAACACGTGGCCCCACTTTCTTCTTACGTACTCATGTGTCTAGGGATTCTAGAGTGGTTTTGTGAGACAGGGCTGAGGAATAGCCAATTCAATTGGATTCTGACTAGGGAAGACAGACCAAACAAGGAGTGAGGGCAGGGGCAGGGACAGGAGTACATGAGCAAACTCATATGCACGTTCGTTTGGTTAGCCCAGGAAAAGATGTAAAACAGGATACCTGAATTATGAAAGCAGAACCACACATGAACGAGTAATCATGGCTTGAGATCTAGAGAAGATAAATAAGATTTGTGGAAACAGAGTTTTTGGGGAAACAGAGAGGGCTGAGTGGCCTGAGAAAGAGCTCAACTCTTGACCTTCCACTTCCTGACACATTGCAAGTTCAAGTGTAAATGTTCTTGGCTCCTGGGAGACCCTGAGATGGCAGAAAGTACCTGTGTCTCTGCACCTTGTTCCACAAGTTGGTAAATGTCCATTCAGGGCTGAACTCTGAGAGCCATCCGCTCGGGAATGGGAGGAGGCTAGTCATCCAAAACACAGAGCGAGTGCCTGGGAGAAGGCACCTTAAAATCCGACCCAGAAAAGGAAAAGGATGAGAGGCCCAAGTGACCACAGGGTCACCCAGTTGGGGAACGAGGTGAGGAGTTCACTGCCAGTGGACGGGTGAAGTCAGAAGAGTAAAGGTCAAGAAAACTGAGTGAGGACTTGAGATTAACCGGTGGAGGGATTACATAAGTTGAGGTGGGGAGGCACCAAGCAGAACTGGTCTTCCTCGGCAGAGTAGGGAAACGCCCTGGCATTCAGCTGGCCTATGATCTAACAGTCCTTACCTCTGTCCTGAGCCTGTTTCCTGTGCGGTGACCTGCTGTGAGTGGATACCTGGAGTTTTGCCTGCCAAGCATCCTTTCCTCCTTCTTCTGGTAACAGCATCCCACTTTTCCTTTAGTCAATCACTCCTTCTCTACTCTCAGTCCATGTGGCATGGGGTGGGGGGTTGGGAGGAAAAGGCTGGCTCCAGACCAGCAGCAGGGGAGGGCATGCCACCCAGACTTGGGTTCATGCCCAAGCCAGTCCATTCAGAGTCAACCACTTCTAGATTCTTCTGGAATGATTTGGAAAGAGGCACACTCTTTCCACAGGGTGGTCAGGCTGGTAAAATGTAATCTTGGAACTTTGGGGAGCCGTCTTTGCCACTACTTGGAAAGGGCCTGAGAATGAAGCTGGCATAAGAAAACAGAGCTAAGACACGGAGACACATGACCAGCAGCTTCGTTTAAGCACCTGGATCGGGCCATTCCTGAAGCAGCTTTGCCCCAGACTCTTCAATTACATAGCCAAAACTTCCCGTTTTTCCTTAATCAGCCTGGGCAAGTTTCTGTCACTTAGAACCAAGATATTAATACAAACAGTTGGTAAATAATTTGTCACCAATAATAAAGAATGGGTGTTTCTGAAATATATCTTTTATGATATTTTAAAAATAAATTAGAGCAGATTTGAAGCTATCTTTCTCATAATTTCACCAACTCATTTGCATTTTGACATGCAAGGGTTAGAGGCAAAGCCCATGGACAAGGAATGGCACATAGTTCTGGGCATGCTGGGGACTGCCTTCGCTGTCTAATAGATCAGATGCTTGGTTAACAACAATAACTTAAATCAGAAGAAGTGTGTTCTGCAGGTTTTTTAATTAATTAATTAATTTATTTATTTATTATTTTTGGCTGCGTTGGGTCTTCGTTGCTGCACGCAGGCTTTCTCTAGTTGCAGCGAGCGGGGGCTACTCTTTGTTGTGGTACGCGAGCTTCTCGTTGCGGTGGCTTCTCTTGTTGCAGAGCACAGGCTCTAGGTGTTTGAGCTTCAGTAGTTTTGGCACACGGGCTCAGTAGCTGTGGCTTGCAGGCTCTAGAGTGCAGGCTCAGTAGTTGTGGCTCACGGGCTTAGCTGCTCCACGGCATGTGGGATCTTCCCAGACCAGGGCTCGAACCCTTGTCCCCTGCATTGGCAGGCAGATTCTTAACCACTGTGCCACCAGGGAAGTTCCTGTTCTGCAGTTTTAAAAGTGTTTCCACACATATAATCACAACTGAGTCATAAGATAATCACTGAAGCTGGTTTCTTATGCATTCTTCATCAGCGAGGGCTCCAAGGTCCAGAGAAGCTAAGTAGCTTCCTCGAAAATATACAGCCAGGCAATGTTCACACCTGAACCAGAATCTATGTTGATCCTCCAGGTCCAGTGCTCCTTTTATTCCACCAGCTTCCTGAAAAGTCAGGAGCCAGTGGGTGGGACTCAGAGACAGCAGTACAGAATTTTGTCCAACATCCACTGGGTGTGCTGCAAGGAACACTAAAGGGCTAAATGTTAGGATCCTGGGAGGGGAAATGAGTCTGCTGGGGCCTCTGCCTGGGTCGCGGAGAACAGGGAACATTATAGAGAACTTCCTGTGGACTTGGCACTGTTCTAAATGTTTCACATGCTCTAAACCATGATGCTAGCTCTCCCAAAAGGCTCTCGCTGCAAGGCGTCAGGAAGACAAAGGCCCACTCCCTTCTCCAGAGATGGAGACACCAGCCTGCATCCTTATTTGTCTTTCATTCCTTCATTCAGCTATATTTACAGAGTACCTGCTCCACGTCAGGCCTTGCTCAAGGTGCGGGGAATACTATGGTCAACGAGACAGAGAAGCTACCAGCTTGCACGAGGTTTACATTATGGAAGTGCTCTGGAGTTGGAGGATACTGGTGCATCCTTTTAGGTCTAGCATTTAGACTCTCCAGGAATGAGATGCACTTTAGACGATTACTATGTGACCAAACTAATAAAAGACTCCAGGGACTTCCCTGGCGGTCCAGTGGTTAAGACTCGGCGTTTCCGTTGTAGGGGTCTCAGGGTCGATCCCTGGTTGGGGAACTAAGATCCTGCATGCTGCCCAGTGCGGCCAAAAAAATAAAAATAATAATAATAATAATAATAATAATAATAATAATAATAATAATAATAAAGACTCCAGATAGTTAACAATGTTGTTTTGATAATATAAGTGTGGCTTCCTCCTCCTCGTTTCTGGGCCAAGGGGTGGGGAGAGGCAGCAAATAAAAAATGCTTGTTTGCTTAACCTGAAAGTATGCCTATGTGTGTGTTTCTAATTATTAGGCACAACAAAGAGCTTTTACCGGAGCATTATAAAACCAAACCTGTGACCCGAGTAGCACTTCTCAGTCACCAAGAAGTGTTGACAAACAAAACGATTTCAGATCTTGGTAAAACACGATGAAGAAAACAAAACGGAGTATTGTTTTCCATTAAAGGAGGAGAGGACTCCTTTAGATGGAGTTGCCAAGACGGGGCTTTCTGAGGAAAGACAGAGAAGTAATCAACTATTGACTTTCTGCCAATGACACGGCCGTCTTGGTAAAAGCCTGACCCTGGAGCAGAGCCAGGTGAGGAGAGGCAGCTCCAACTCTGCCACCTCGCTAGGAGCCTGAAGACTTCCTTTTGGACGCTGCCACCCTCTTGCTCAATAAAAAATCAGAGTAAAGCGAAGTTCTTAGGTGGCGGCTTGTGCTCTGGGAAAGGGCCTTTGATGGCACGGAGTAGAAGGACTCAGGAGAGGGCCACGCTGTTGGGGACAAGGCAAGGGCTTCACTTCCAAGAGGTGGACAGAACCAGGGAGGGGGAAGGGAGGAGGGTTAGAGAGATGCCAATGGGAATACTGCACAGTGCTGAATGGGGCTAGCGTGGGGCAGAGGGAACTGACAAGGTCATGGCCACGAGGCGGAGAGACATCGTTTCTGCCCCTTGGAACTTCTGACTCAAGCTGTCAACATTCTCTCTGCTGAGCAAGAGAGGAATGGGAGAAGTTGCAGTTGGAATGCTCTGGGAGTTTGTCCAGCATGTGAGCATAATCTGTCCCACGTGTGGCCACTGGAAAAAAGTTGAGGATCACTCCGGGAAAGAGTTTACTTGTCTGGTTACAATTTACAACAGAGAACTATTTTCAGTCTTGCAGAGTGTTTTTGCAAATGTTACCTCACTTATTCCCCCAAACAATCCTGCCCTATTCACACAGGGTTACAACCCACAAGGAAGCCCAGAGAGGTTAAGGGACTCCCCAAGCCCTCACAGCTGATCAAGACAGAGCCCACATGGGAATCTAACCTGTCTCCCCGACTGGCTGGCTGACATCCCTGAGCTCTGCCTTTGGAAGGTTCAGGAGGGAACCGGGCTAAAAGGCATTCAGAGGGGCCAGCTGGCTCCCTTTCGACCTCCCCTTCTGCCTCTGGTCCCTGTGTTTCACAGCTGAGACTTACAGTTTCACATGAGCACCAGGTGTCCAGAACAGGACTGTGAACTTGAACAACATCACAAAGCCACTGGACCTACTCTTCCTCTGTGACAGTGGCTCTCAAACCTTAGTGTGCACCAAAATCTCCTGAAGGGCTGGTTGAAAGACAAATCGCAATGCTCCGCCCCCAGAGTTTTTGATTCAGCAGGTCTAGGGTGAGGGGTCAAGAATGTCCATTTCCAGCAAGTTCCCAGGTGATGCCGACGCTGCCAGCCCAGAGGCCACCCTTCGAGAACTGCTGATCTGTGATACGATAGGCGTCTTCCCCTCTCGGAGGGGAGAGTGGTTATGGGACTCTGGAATCCTCATGAGAATAATTCTTCAGGTGGAGGAGTAGGAAGGATGAGAGGGCTAGAAGAATTCAATAGAGACCTAAGGAGGCTGGTCTTCCGTAAGCTACGATAGAAAAATCCAGTAAAGAAAAGAAGTAGCAGGAAAAGATCGAGAAGTCAGCGGGAAGCAGTGAGATGTGAAGGAGAGGATAGAACACTGTGGTCCAGCCTCGCGTTTCACTTCAGTTATCAAACAGCAGTATCACAACTTCTGTGTCCCCATACCACCTGCAATATGATTTACTTATGGAGTTTTAAAAAAATCGACTTATTTTTCTCACACACAATTTAGCCTTATCCTAAACAAAGATAAAATAATAATAGTAACAGCCAGTACTATACATGCCTGCTATGCCCCAGGCACCTGCTTACATACACACATTTATACATATGTGTACGCGTGTATACACACACACATACGTGCATGCATACGTATACACATTCACTTCAATCCTCACAGCAACCCTACAAGGTAGGTGTATTAGTATTCCCATTCCACAAATGCGGAAACGGAGGGAGGCCTGGAGATGAGTCACCTGCCCAAGGTTACACAGCCAACAAGTAGCAGAACCAGAACTCCAAGCCACACAGCTGGCTCCAGAGTCCATGCTCTCAACTCCGGAAACTAGAGGTTTAGTGGGTTAACTATAGGTTAGGTAATTTGCCAAAGAACACATGGCCAGAAATGGGTTGGGAACCGAGATTTGAATATAACTTGATGACTCTAAAACTTGAGTGTTTCACTCCTGCATACATCTCCCTATGGGTTATGTGTGGTGATGGCAATGAAGGGGGTGCTGAGCTGGGATAGAATCTGGAGAGGAGCTTGGAGCTTTGCCTAAATTAGCCCTGGACACAGCTCCCTCCATTGACTTGGGCTTGAGATGCCATCTTGCCTTCTCAGTACCTCTTGACCTTTAGTAAAAATAAACCAGAAGCTGACTTTCACTGGTCCACATCATAAAACAACTGTTTTTGTTTTTGAAATATAAAATTATATCAAATATGCTTTTTCAAAGTGGTTATTCCATCGCATGCCATACCCTCTCTCCCCAAATACCCCCCACCACCCTCTGTTCCTCAGAGACTAAAGGATATGCGTCAGCCAGGCCTGGGAAACAAACGCTGGCCTATAGAAAAGTCTCTTGATACTCTGCTGGCCAGAGTAGGGCCTGCTTTCAGTACGAATCTCTGTTGACCTCAGGAAACCACTGGACAGGGGTGGGGTGTGACATGCAGTGTAGCATTTCTCATTCCATATCAGCCTAGAGGGTTGTAAAAGGGGGAGGAGGTGAGGCCAGTGACCTCCCGGGTTGGTCCTTCTCTCCCTGCTTATCCAGCCTTAACACCTGGACAGGAGCAGAACAGACCGTCCCCAGGCAACCATGGGTGGAAAGGAGGTAACAGCAGGGGTCTAAGGATCCTGGGAACCACCTGTGACTTGACTTCTGCTCCAGAATGAGATTCCTCAGTAATATTCACAGTCAGCAAGGGTGGCAAGAAAAGACTCAAGGAGAAAAACCACTCTCCTCCTTCCCGACATTTCCTTGCCCATGAGTCTGTGTCATTCACTTAAAATCAGAATGTCACGAACATCTGTAGAAAATAACAACAGTAAAACGATGCAAGTAAAGTTAGTCAAGAGACACAAAGGACAGTGTCTTCTCTATGTTCCTACTAGTCTGGAAAGTGGGCCTGTGCAGGAGGCCAGTGAAGCGGGGAGACAGAGAGAGATGGAGGGGTGAATGACAGACGCCAGGTCCCCGTGGGGGTCCGTACATCGTTAGGCCTCCCCAGTGCCTGGGGGCAATCAAAGCCCTGACAGACAGCAGAGCAAAACACTCTTGTACTCCAATAGGTAACCAGAGGGGCCTTCAAAAACCACATATCAGATCATTTCATTTCTCTGAGGAAAGCCCTTCCATGGGTTCCTGTAACTTTGGGGATGAAACCCGAATCCTCCCCTTGCACTACGTGATGAGCCCTCCCTCCCCGCTGTCGCCTCTCCGACCTCATTTCCCATCAGCCTCCCTCAGGTGCATTCTGCCCCAACCACGCTGGCCTCCTTTCAGTTCCTCCATCACTCTGAGCTTTGTGTTGCCTCAGGGTCTTTGCACAAACTGTCAGCTCTTCCACAGCCCCAGCAGGGTTCCTTCAAGTCTCTGCTCAAGTGCCACCCCTTCAGGGGACACTTCCCCACCACTCAGTTAAAGCACTCTCACTCCCCGCACGCACCCCGTAACTCTGTTGCACCATCCGATTTTCCTTCATAGAATGTGCCACGCAAAATATATATATATATATCCTCTATATTCATGTAGATACTGTTGTATTCTCCCCCTATCCCCACCAGCTGGAATGTAAATTCCATGAAGGCAAGAACGATGTCTGTCTTGTTTGATGCTCCGGCCCCTTTCGTTCATGGAGAGGTGAAACGCAGGATCTGGTTGTCACCTTGCCCTCGGCTTCCTGATCCAAGAGACTTGTGGCAGCATCTGGGGAGGCTACGGCTGTCCGGGGCGCGTGACGCTCAGGAAGAGGACACTGGGGAGAAGGGAGGAAGTGGCACAGAAACCAGGCATAGAACCTGGGAGAGAGAGGAGGCCTGAGAGCAAGTGCGGAGTCTCACGCCCCAGACAGCAATGGGCTTAGTGGGCCTGCCTGGACTTGGAACACCTTTCTGGGCCGGCTGGAGCCCCTGGACTTGAAAGCCAGCGCCCCAATTTCTAAGATATATACTCTGCTGGCCAAAGAATGCCGTGTGATGCAAAACTGGAGAGATTAACCTGCTTTGACTGGATCATGCTGGGAAAGGAACAGGAACTTAGTGAATTCGACGTAGCTCTGGGTTGGGGTGGAGAGGAAGGGAGGTGAAGAAAGAACAGAAGGAAGGGGTAAGACACAGTAAACAGAAGTGACCTGAAAGAATCCTAGGAAGAAAATCTGGGTTATGTGAATGACGGATGTAAAGAGAGGTCTGGGAGAAGAGTCAGAACTTGGATTCTGAGAGATCGGTTCGCAGGCGCAGAGACTTGAGGGGAGGCCGAGTTCCAGCTGCAGAGGAGCCCACCAAGGGCTCTTCCTCTCTGACCAGTGACTCCGGTGGATGGGAAAACTCTGTGGCCCTAGAAAAGAACAGCCAGCAAGGGGCTTACACACCCTCCCAGAAGCCTGGCGACTTTCCCTGGGAGCACTTTGGGAAGCACCTCTATCGCTGTTGGTGTTCGGGGAAGTGGGGTGCAGAGCGCACACCAGATAAGCACTGAGACTTCTGGAGGACTAAGTGGAAGGTGCCACTCTGAGTGACAACCCGACGGGTGGCAGCAGTGAAGAAAAGTAGATGGAGTCTGAATACGAATGCAGGCAGATGCTTACACAGGTGCCGGGCCAGACTGGAGCCCCAGGCAGAGTGGTCCATCCCCAGCCAGGCCGGTATGTCTTCCTCCTCATCTGGTCCTTTAACTCAGCATTTCTCAAAAGATATGTTGAGACACACTGGTATGTGGCAACCAGAGGCAAGAAACACAAGTCAGTGGTTCCTGGTAAAATTGAAAGGACCAGGGTTTGTGAGTTTAAGTAAACAAAGAAATGAGCAGATACAAAGTGAGCTGTTACAAGGTCATTGCCAGCTATGGGTATTCTGTTACACGTTCTAGAGAGAGCAAGAAGGGGGACCATCACAGTGCAGACTGGGGATTGCACAGGACCTGAGCGTAGCACGTCCTGACATAGAACTCCTTCCTTTGGTGCTTTGGGAACTTGCCTTTTCCCACTCTCACTTCTGTGGTTCAAGCAGGGCTGACCCCAGCCTTCAGCTACGTGCTGCAGGCACGTGCAGCGGCTAAACCACTCTCAGCCGGCAGGGCCAGCCTTGAGATCCCAGCTGGGACCTCAGGACAAGAGGCACTCCATCTGCACAGGCTGTAATCCTGAACTGCCAAAGAACACTACTTGGAACAATCTTACTGAGAAAAGGGCCATCAAACTCCTCTTTTCCCTCAAACCAAGTTCACCCTTCTAGAGAGAGCCCAAGAGGCATCTGGGAGAGTCAGACAGAATTCGACACCGGTACGACTTGCAGACAGTCATGTCTGTTATCACCTTACCTTCGTGTGGCAGGAGGGCACTTTTGAAACTTCCAAATCCTTGTAGGAACACTTCTGGTCCAGGAAACGTAGAAGCAGCAAGTCTGAGGTGTCAGGATGAGGTAGGAGGCAGATGGGCCCCTGGGCAGAGCAGCTGGAGCTTGTCAAGCAGGGTAAATTGGAGCTTTGTTTTCCCTGGACACTCCAAGGGCAAAGTTAGTGGCAGGAGCTGAGCCCTGCTGAGTAAAGAGATAAGACGGCCACGTCTATCACTCCTGAAGTCAGGGAAACCTCCCCAGTGGCACATGCACAGGAAGGCTCCTCGGGGGTCAAAAAGGGAGGGGGCGCCACCCCATAATAAGTGTTGTCAAACCTCCCACAGGCCTCTGTGTTGGAATCCATCTTGGCAAAAAGATGCGCATGCATATTGGGAGGGTCCTAGGGCAGGTCAGGTGTGGAAAAGAAACGAGATAATTGGTCAAAGGTAAACAATGACGCGGAAGAACTGCCCTGTATAAATGATTTAACTGCCTCTTTGCTGCACTCCTCCTCGTTAGGGAGGACGCCCACACTCTTTCTCTCTAGGTGTGTATCTCTGCTTCTGTCTTAAATAAACTGTTTCTCTGTGTGCTCTCCCACTTGTTGTTCTGCGTCTTCAATAATAAACTTTGTACCGGATTTTACAGTTATTGCCTCTTTGAGAAATTCATTTTTCAAACGGGGCAAGAGCCAGGGGAACTTTGCTTCTAGCCTCTCGTCCCGGGTGCTCTAGAGGCTAGGATTCCTGGTTTTCATCCAGGCTACCCAGGTCCAATTCCTGGGCAGGGAACTAAGGTTTCACTTCAAGCCACCACTCACTGCTGTCTCTCCCAGAACAAGGAGAGGAATCAGGGCAAGTAAGTAGTCAGCCCTTCCCTGAGACACAGGATGGGATTTCTGACAAGTAGACTCTTTACTGCATCGAGGATGTCACTAACCCTTGTATGAGGGAGAGGGAAAGGAAGCACTGACAGGTGTTTCAAAGAAGCAAATGGTAGAAGCTCAGTCAGTCAAGCGTGGGGAAAGGCACATAAAATCAAGGAGGTACTTTATCCTAATTTTTCTCAACTCAAGCAGAACATGCTCAGAGAGCCGCACTTGATTCCACAATTCTCTGCATCTATGACCAGCCTGGCAGCCTCATCCATGTCCTTAGCCGAATGCTGCCGGGACCTGCCACTTCCACCGCTTCACGGCCCCATCCAGATGCGTCTGCGTTCGCCTTTACCTAGTCTCACCTCTGCTTCCACAGCGGCATACTCTGCGGCCCACGGTTCTCAGCTGGACTGGCACTGAGGATACGGCAGCGTGGCTTTCCTGGACAACCGGGGCTCTCCCTCCACCAACCATGTGGGACGGCTGCTGCTTCAGCGGCCATGCTCCTGGCTCCTATCCTACAGTGCTGTGCTTGGATTATTTCACCGAGAAACAGATGACACCTGTGTCAAAAAAAATACAAATAAATTTTGCCCAGTGACAGCTGGCTGGGGTGCTAACAGACTGTTTACATCTAACCTTGTGTCCCTAAGACAAAACTGACTGCCTCTATCAGAACATGATTTGAATTATATTCATCCAATCCTAGGAGGGACTCCAGGGGCCGTAGAACCTGACAATAGTGTGGCTGGTTGCAATGCTCTGTGTAGGACATTCTTTCCCATCTGCTGAGGTTTTTTTCCCTGAGAAGGCCAGATCTGATGGTATAGGTTGAGATGGGTTCTTCCTTGGGCACACAACAGGCCCCCGGGGATGCAATGCAAAGGTGGCAGAATTGCGGGAAGAGGAGGCTCACCTGCAAAAGTTGCAGAAGTGCAATTTGGAAGAGACTACCAGTTTTTCCACTTATTAAAAAGTCTGATTTTTAACAGCACATTGCACCCAGCTAAAAGACCACTTTCCCAGCCCTCTTTGCAGGTAGGTGTGGTCATGTGACTAAGTTCCTGTCAGTGAGTTATTAGCAGAAGTGTTGTGTGGGACTTCTAAGAAGTCTGTTAAATTGAGAAGGAGTGAATGCTTCTTCTTCACTTCCTCTATTCTGTTGCCAGGAACACAGATGTGATGGCTGGAGTTCCAGGTTTCATATTTGACCATGAGGACTCAGGCCACCTAGGACTGGAAGAACAGAGGGCTAGAGTGCTCCAAAGTATTCCTGGGGCTGCCAAGCACAATCCTCGATTACATACCTTCAGGCTGCTTTTATGTGACAGAGAAATATAATTCTATCTTATTTACACCACTATTAATTACCTAGGGTTGTTACATTATGTGCAATAGAATCCAGTCCTAACTGATTGAAGTCTCAGCATATATCAACTTTACAGCAAACTAAAATTTTGATCTTCAGTTTTTGATGACTTTTTTTGATGACATTTAAAATTCCATTTTCAAAATGGAATTAGAATAATTTAGGAGGCAAAGGAGAGCAGCAATATCACAAAAGCAACCATTTATTTGGCCTTATTCCTCCCTTTTGTTCTTCTCCATCCATCATCTGTTTTCCTTCCAACATTTATGTTGGTTAATATCCCTCTCTAAGTGGTAGAAGTTGGAATAGTGGGTATCTCGGGGGTGGGAGGGTTGCTGACTGAGGTGGGCATGAGGGGACTTGTAAAGGTGCTGAAAATGGTCTCTATCTTCATCCAGTCAAGTGATCACGCAAATGTATATATATGTTAAAAGTCACCAGCTTACCCCTAAGATTAGTACTCTTTATTGTGTATATGTTACCCTTCAATCAAAACAATTTCTAAAAACCCTCCCTAAAATTCCACACCTCTTTTTTTTTTTTTTTTAATTTATTTATTTATTTATTTATGGCTGTGTTGGGTCTTCGTTTCTGTGCGAGGGCTTTCTCTAGTTGCGGAGAGCGGGGGCCACTCTTCATCGCGGTGCGCGGGCCTCTCACTATCGCGGCCTCTCTTGTTGTGGAGCACAGGCTCCAGATGCGCAGGCTCAGTAATTGTGGCTCACGGGCCCAGTTGCTCTGCGGCATGTGGGATCTTCCCAGACCAGGGCTCGAACCCGTGTCCCCTGCATTGGCAGGCAGATTCTCAACCACTGCACCACCAGGGAAGCCCAAATTCCACACCTTTTTATGGCCATGATAGATATTATAGTCTTTGAAGTATTCTTCCTCTCCATATTTGCTATTCCAGATTTATATAATTTTGGTACTCTTGCTTTCTTCCTAACCCAATTTTGTCAGATTGGGAAAGTGCTCAGTTAATAATCATTTTCCCAGATGCCCTTGTAGCCAGGAGTTGTCATGAGATACAGTGCTAGCCAATGAGAACTAGGCAGAAATTGGGCAGGTGGGGCTTCTAGAAAAGCTATAATTTTCCTGATTCAAAAAGGGGTAGATTGGGTGATCATGATGTGCAGGTTCGTTAGCTGTAACAAACGTACCACTCTGGTGGGGAATGTCGACAGCGGGGGAAACTATGCGTCTGCGGGGCATGTGGGAACTCTCTGTACCCTCTACTCAATTTTGCTGTGAACCTAAAACTATTGTACAAAATAAAGTCTATTTAAAAATAAGTTTTGAGAGGGATAGATCTGGCTCTCGTGTGTCTTTTGCCCTCTGTCCCGTCCCCCGCCTTGTTTTTCTGCTCGGAATATAGATGCTTCTGAAGATTATGAAGCAGAAAGCCAAAATCTAGGGATGGTGGAACAGAAAAGCTAGAAGGAGCGTGTGTATCTGAGGGCTGCTCCTGAGCAGCTGCGCCAGCCTTGATTCCCTATTTCCTTCGTGTCACATGAGAAAAAGAAAGCTCTATGTGTTTAAGTCTCTGTTATTTGGCATTCCGGGCACATTTGACAGTCCCCAACTAAGATACAAGCTTTTTAGCTTTATGCACGGTGGCAAAGACTTCTTGAGACAGAAGGGGACTCTCAGGTGTTAATTCACTGTGGCTTCGTGCCGTGGTATCACAAGGGCCCAAGGCAAAAAAAAAAAAAAAAAAGAGGACCCTGAAGATGCCTGCTAAACTAAGAAGACTTCATTTGCATGGTCCCTTCCTACCTTCTCTTGATAAGTATTCACTGCTCACTATGGGACCTGAATTCTTCTAACGATGAAAGGAGCTGGCAGAGGATGACTCAGCATGCAGAGGACCTTGGTTCATATAAACTTTTCTGAGAGCCGGTAGTAAAGTACTATATCAACTACATCGCTGTTTCTCAATCTATTTTTAACCAACTCCCACTTTTGATCAACACAAACTGTACTATCTATAGACTGCATTAAGAAAACCAGGGCTTTCCCCTCTCCTGGGAAATGCCACATGTCCTATCATTCCCCCTGCCCGCCCCCAACGGTTCCTGCTGCTCTCCCCACCCTCCTTGAGAATCAGCAGTCTAACTTAAGTTTCCTAAGATTCTGCAAACTGGAGTCACCCTGGTAAACTCCAGTGATGCCACAACTAGTAGAGGAAGATGACTTGCATATGTGACAGAAGCAGGTTAAGGGAAGAAAGCAGAGGGAAGGTTGGGCTGAGAAAAGAAACACAGAGCATTCAGTTTTGCCCTGAGTTGGCTCAGCTTTTGCAGGATCAGCCAGCAACTGACTGCAAGCACTTCTAGCTTTTATAAGAGAATCTGTCCCACTTCTACTTCCAAAGACTCTCCTGCCTCTCCTTTTTTACTCAGGGTCAACACTGAAGGGCAATCCAAGGCCAGAGACCTTCTGCTCTTTTCCAAGGGTAGCATGAGCCCATGAAAGCTACCCAGTGGTCTGGGCTGGAAGCTGTGGGTGGCCAAGGGGACCGGGAGTGGGGGACTTGCTCTGAAGGTCAGCTCTTCAGGGACAGCAGTGGAGAAGAGGGATCAGGCAGGAAAGAAAAGGTCAAACAACCTCTTCAAGATGCCAGGAATAAAGGAACAGCCTTTTCCCAAGTTCTTATTTCTATTTCACAATTTAAATCCAGGACCTTGCTCATAAATGCTAAATGACACAGCAAATTTAATAGAGAGCAACAGTAAATGGTGTCTCCCCTCTATTCCCTGTGTACCCAAAATATTTAGAGACAGGGAGGGACCAATGAAAGATCACAACATCTGGGATCTGAGGTTACAGCAGGAACGAGAACATGTGAAAGGCTGAGAGATGCCTGTGGACCCTAGGAAACTAGGGATGAAGGTCATTCCTTCATGGTTTCAGGGAAAGAGCGAGGGCCACTGGCAGGAAGGCTGGAGACCATGCAGACATTCCCTGTTGGATGCAGATGACTCGACCTTACACCCTTGCCTGCGCCCTTGTGTCCTCCTGTGTGGGATTTACAGGACTCCTGGGGGATGCCAGGGAAATTGGTTCTAACCTGGACCCTCCCAGTACAGTGCGGAGTACAGCACAGTGGTGACCACTGTGGACCCCAGGGCCAGACTGCCTGGGTCCCAAGTTTAGAATTCAGCTCTTCTTTTTACCAGCTGTGTGACTTCAGGCAAATTACTGAACTTCTTTATATCTCAGTTTTCTCATCTGTAAAATGGGGATGAGTATGCCAACCTCACAGAAGCGTTGAAAGATTAAATGAGTTCATCTTTGCAAAACTCTTAGCGCAGTGCCTGGTACATAGTATCATTTGAATGGGCAGTAAATGTTGGCTCGTGTACTGGTTTCCTATGTCTGCTGTAACAGATTGTCACAAACTGGGTGGCTTAACAGAAATTTATTCTCTCACAGTTCTGGAGGCTAAAAGTCCAAAACGAGTATCACTGGGTTGAGGAAAACATATTCTCTGCCCCCTCCAGCTCCTGGGGGCTGCTGACATTCCTTGGCTTATGGCCACATTGCTCCAATCTCTACCTCTGTGATCACACTGCCTTCTCCTCTTCTGTCTGAAATCTCCTTGTGCCTCCTTCTTATAAGAACATTGGTGATGTTTAAGGCCCACCCAGGTAATCTAGGATAATCTCTCTGTCATAATACTCTTAATCACACCTGTAAAATCCTTTTTTTTTTTTTTTTTTTTGCCATGTAATGTAACATTCACAGGTTCCAGGGATTAGGATGTGGTTATCTCTTGAAGGGACCATTATTCCACCACCACAGCTGGTATAATTATTAGCCAAGAGTCCAGTCTGATAACAGTAAGCAGGTGGACAGAAAGTGAAGGAGGGAGAGGTCTCTGCAGAGAAAGGTTGGGGTATGGTTACCAGCAGTACATGGCAAAAACCCATGATGCCCACTACAGAGGCCAACAGAGACAGGGTCTGAAGGGTACTCCTAAGATGCTAGTCCTGACCTGCTCCTTCTTATTTCTCTTCTTCAGTACTGCACCAGCACTGGAGATGGCTGCAGAGTTAAAAGACACCACTATTGGGATGACAGAGAAAGCCTGGACAAGTGGTGGCTAAAACAAGAGAATGCCAGTGGGGAAGGGCATGAACTGTCACCTTCATACTATCATAAGGCCACTTCAGGGGCTCAAAAAGCGTAATACGCACATGCAAGTAGGCTGAACTGCACTGGCATAAGGGAGCAACAAAATCTAAAGTCCATTTGGATGTACTGGTCTAGAATCATCTTCCTTCTAATTCCCCAGGAGAGTTCCACTCTCTCTGACATTCTGAAGTTCTTCATTTACTGTTAATTTATTTAAAGTTATGTACCCCAAATGCCAACAGATCCTCTCTACCTCCACTGCTACATTCTCCTGAATCCATGCCGTCATCAACCACCCCTAGATGACTACAGCGTACGTCTATTTGATCGCTCCGCTTCCAACTTCATTCCCCTGAAGGCCATTCTTCACACAGAGCTGGCGCGAGCTTCTCAACTCTCAACCCGTCCCTCTCCTCTTATGGCCCGTAAGTGACTTCCCACAGCTTATGAATGGAATCTCAGCTCCTTTCTGTGATCAGTAAGGCCCTGCGTGGTCTCGCCCTGGCTCACCATGCTCCAATCACACTGGCA
The DNA here is from genome assembly GCF_965194825.1 of Balaenoptera physalus. NCBI lineage: Eukaryota > Metazoa > Chordata > Mammalia > Artiodactyla > Balaenopteridae > Balaenoptera > Balaenoptera physalus. The sequence continues at coordinate 16,886,553 of NC_138900.1, read as the reverse complement.
TTTCTGTTTCCCCCACGTGCAAAGGTACTTGCTGCCTGGCACTTGCTGCTTCTTCCACCCAGACCACTCTTCTTCCGGAACCTGACACAGTCCCTTCACCAAATTCAGCTCAACCTCTCAGATGTCAGTTCAGCTCAACAGTACCTCTCTGACCCCCGCCACGCCATGGCCACTCTCCCTGTCATCACTCTGCTTCATTTCCTTCATAATGTCTGTCACTGCGTAGTCACTCCTCTGTTCCTATTTGCTTGTGATTGTTTATCTCCCTCCACTAGAGTGTAACCGCCCTCTATGAGGGTGAGGCCACGCCTATTTTTTTGACCCCAATATCCCTGGTGCTTGTCACAGATCCCACCACATCCTAGGGAGTAGATACATGTTTGTTGAATGAATGCGTGAAACGACAGCCCTTTACTTATTGTTAGTGCTGCTACTGGTGAAATCCTGCATTCCCTTTAACTTTTGAATATTTTATATCTACATCTTCCTCATCTTTCCTAAGCAAGATCTATATAATAAAGTACACTAACCTGAATTATCAATATTGACCATGAGGAAGGATCCCTGTGGCTTCCAGCAAAAGTACTGGGAGTGCCTTAATCTACAAGAGAGTGCCCAAGTGATTACTGGCTGGGATTTCTTACCATGGTCCCAGAAGAAGATAAATTGAGGCATCTGAGGACAAATATCTCTGAGCTTTTGAAAATGACTTCTCTCCATTACAGTTCTTCCACTTAGCCACTCATCCACACCTCAACCAGCAAATAATTATCAAGTGTCTAATATGTGCCAGGCTCTACGCCAGGCCCTGGGGACACAATGGTGAACATAACAGCCATGTTCCCTGCCATCATGGATAGTCTTGTAAGGGAGGCGAACATTAAGTAAATCTTCACACAAATAAACGTATCATAATCAGCTGAGATATGTGCTATGAAGAAATAGTAAATGGTGGGCTTCCCTGGTGGCGCAGTGGTTGAGAATCTGCCTGCCAATGCAGGGGACACGGGTTCGAGCCCTGGTCTGGGAAGATCCCACATGCCACTGAGCAACTAGGCCCGTGAGCCACAACTACTGAGCCTGCGCGTCTGGAGTCTGTGCTCCGCAACAAGAGAGGCCGCGATAATGAGAGGCCCGTGCACCGCGATGAAGAGTGGCCCCCACTTGCCGCAACTAGAGAAAGCCCTCGCACAGAAACGAAGACCCAACACAGCCATAAATAAATAAATAAATAAATAAATAAATAAATAATTTTTTTAAAAAAAGAAATAGTAAATGGTGCTGTGAGAGCAGAAAATAATGAGAAAACAACATTTTTTAAAAAAATGAACTCTGCAACAGCACCAAAAATACTTAGGAATCAATTTAAGAAAAGATATGCAAAACCTCTATGGTGAACTCTGGAAAGCACTGCTGAAAGAAATGAAACACCTAAACAAATGGAGAGATACGTCATCTTCATAGATTGGAAGGCTCAATATTGTTCCACTGTCAATGGTCCCAAATTGATCTATGGATTTGACACAATCCCAATCAAAATCCCAGCAGACTTTTTTGTAGAAATTGATTTATATGGAAATGGAAATTACCTAGAAAAGCCAAAGCAATTTCAGAAAAGAAAAACTAAGTTGGAAGACTTTTACCACCCAATTTCAGGACTTATTATAAAACTACGGTAATTAAGACTGTGTGGAAATGGTGGAAGGAAAGACATAAAGATCGCCAGAGCAGAAAAAAGATTCAAGAAAATAGATCCACTCATATACATACAATCAATTCATTTTCAGTAAAGGTGCTCAGGCAGTTCAACAGGGAAAGGAAGTCTGGAATTTGGTAGGTAGGTAAAGATTTCTTAGGACATAAAAGCACAAACCATAAAAGAAAAACTAGATAAATTAGACTTTATCAAAATGCAAAAATTTGTTCTTCAAGAGACAATTAAGAAAACAAAAGGACAAGGCATAGAGTGAGAGAAAATATTTATAATATATATATCTAACGGATGACTAGTACCCAGATAATAAAGAACTCTCAGGACTCATTATTAAAGTAATCCATTTTTTTTAAAAAAATGAGCAAAAGATTTGAACAGACACTTCACAAAAGAAGATACACAAATGTCTGAGAAGTACTTGAAAAGATGTTCCACATCAATGGCTGGCAGAGAAATGCAAATTAAAACCACAATGAGATACCACGACACACTAATCAGAATGCCTAAAACTTAAGACTAACCAACACCAAGTGTTGGTGAGGATGTGGATCAACTGGAATGCTCATACACTGCTGATAGGAATAAAAATGGTACAGCCAGCTTGGAAAACTGGCAGTTTCTTCAAAAGTCAGACAAAAAGTTTACCATACCACCTTGCCAATACACTCCCAGGTATTTGCCCAAAAGAACTGAAAACATATTCATACAAAGACCTGAACAACAAAGTACACAGCAGCTTCATTTACACGAGTCAGAAACTGAAAAATCCCAAATGTCTATCAACAGGTGAATGGATAAATAAAATATAAAATATCTTAAACAGACTACTATTCAGCAATAGAAAAGATGCTACAAGAACATGTAATAAGGGAATCTAACTCAATCTAGGAGGTCAGGGAGGGCTTTCTGAAAGAAGAAGTGGATACCAGAAAGACTAGGGATTAACTGGGGAGGCTGGAGTGGGTAATGAGAAGTAAAGAGCATTTCAGGCAGAGGCTTCCAGGGCCCCTGGCAGAAGGAAAGGTGGCACATTCACAGACGTGAAAGATGGTCTTGCTTAGAGAGCAAGGAGAGAGATGAGTGATGTGAGTTAAGGCTGGAAGTTGGCAAGGGCCATGCCAGGTGGGCGTTATAGGCCTTGTTAAGGATTTTGATATTTATCCTAAAAGCAATAAGAAGCCTCTGAAAGGATTTTAAACAGGAGGATGGTATAATTGGCTTGACATTTTAAGAGAGATCCCACTAAGTGCATTATGACTGAAACTGACTTTCTGGAGAGTGAGTTGCTGTGAGGGAGCTGCTAGTCATGGCCTCTGCTGAAATCCTGGTAACAGGTGGTGGTGGCTTACACTGAGATGGGATGACGGAGATGGAGAGAGACGAACAGATTTGTTAGGCATCTGAGAAGTATGTTGAGCTGCATCTGGAGCACAGGGAAGAAGACGGTGTTAAGATTGACTCTAGGGACTTCCCTGGTGGCACAGTGGTTATGAATCCGCCTGCCAATGCTGAGGACACGGGCGCGAGCCCTGGTCCGGGAAGATCTCACATGCCTCGGAGCAACTAAGCCCGTGCGCCACAACTACTGAGCCTGCGCTCTAGAGCCTGCAAGCCACAACTACTGAGTCCATGCGCCACAACTACTGAAGCCCGTGCACCTAGAACCCGTGCTCCACAACAAGAGAAGCCACCACAATGAGAAGCCCACGCACTGCAACGAAGAGTAGCCCCCACTCACCGCAACTAGAGAAAGCCCGTGCAGCAACGAAGACCCAACACAGCCAAAAATAAATAAATTAAATAAATAAATTTTTAAAAAAAGAACTGAGGACTTAAAAAATAATAATAATAATCTAAGATTATGGCTCAGGGATGAAATGGGAAGAGATCCCATTCCCAACATAGAGATGACAGAAAAATGTTTAGTTTGGTGGAGAATGGCTAAAGTTAGTTCCAGACCCAATGAATTTGAGGTGTCAGGGAGACATCCAAGTAACAATGCCTACTAGGTAGTTACACGTGTGGATGTGAAAGCTCACAGAAGTCCAGGATAGAGAGTCAAAATTGGGTGTTACGAAGATGGTAAATGATGCTGTAGAAATGGATGCAATAGACTAGAAAGAGAGCATCAGACGAGGATAGGAAAGAACCTAGAACCACGTCTTAAGGAACTCTAATCTTTAGAGGATGTGTAGGAAAAGGTGAGCTAGCAAAGGAAAGTAAGAAGCAACCAAAGAAAAGGCAGGGAAACCAGAAGAGCACAGCATATAGGAATTCATGGAAAGAGAATGTTTCAGGAAGGGTGTGGAAAATGTGTTGGACGCTAATCAAATAGGAAGACAATGTCCACTGAATTTAGTAACAGAGAGTCACTACTTACCTTAGGAAGAGCAGATCCTATGGAAAAATAGGGATGTAACCCAAATTAGAGTGGACAGAGGGATGACTAAGGAAAAAGGAAGTGGAGAAAGTGATTCTACGTAACTTTAGATAATGGGTCCAACTTCCTATTATAATAAGCTTGGTGATGGCAGAAAACTGAACTTGGGAGAGATTGCGAAAGATGTGGCTTTTGTGAAAGCTCACCCACCCCTTGAATTCAGCTGAGAGGTTGCATTTCTTTTTCCTGTGACATAGGTGGGCAACATGAATCAAGAAGTTTCTATTATTATGCTACCTTCATAACTACCATGAACACAGAGAAGGGAGTTTATGGGGGACCATCAACATAGGTGACACACAACAGTGATATGAGAAAGGCATGATGTTGGGGGAAGGAGAGGCAGAGATAAAGAAGCCCTCCTAACTCCTCAACACCTGCTTTCCAGTAAGTTTCCACTTTGCAATTAAACCCAGATCCTTGTGAATATTTATAGAAAATCATAAAAGCAAAACAACACAAATAAATCTGGTAGCAAGCAACAGAGAATGGTCTGTTCCTTGGTTCCCTGGTTAATCTGAGAAGTGCATGTGTATGCTAGGGGAAGGAAATAAATGAAAAGACAGAACTCCTCTGTTGTAGAGGAGTGGAGAGCTGAAGGGAAAGAAAAGCTAAATATTAAGATACCTGGACCCTGGGGCTCTAGGCCACAAAACTAATGGCTGAATGAATGAATGAATGAATGAGCAAACAATAAGGAGTAAGTGTAAGTCCTAGGGAAAGAATGGAGAGTCTCTGAGCAGGGATCAGGCCACAGATGGCAAACCAGAGACCTATTCCCTAGGTCAAGAGAAAACATATTCTGATTATCTTTGTTTCCTCAGGTGTGTGTTTCAAAAGGACTTTGAGGAGCTTCTAAGCTGGAGCTATGTAAGTCAGAGAGGGAGAAATAGTGAGAAAAGAACAAGGGTGGCTAGGAGGTTGGGCCCAGCTCTCCTGAATCCCTGCCGCTTTCCCAAGTTAGATGGCATTCCTGTGCCCTCAGCCTCTTCTACCAGGTGGCTCGCCCTCTACGAAGCTGTCCAGCAGGCTCGGGTGGAGGGACCACTTCTACTTATGTGCATGCATTACGTGTGAAGCACTGGCTTGTACGCTTTACATACACTATCTCAGGGAATCCTCACAGAAGTGTTGGGATGTAAGTATTCCCATCCTCACTTGACTGAGAAAGAAACTAAAGTTCAGAAAATTGATCTGCCTCAAGGTCACAAGGGAGGGATTTGTATTTGAGCCCACATCTGCATGACTCTGAATCCCACGCTATTTCCACCCCAACAAGACGTAGGCTAGGAGGAAGCAATCTGTTTCAACTGGGAGGGCAAAAGACATCTGTTGGGGGCAGAGGGCAGGAAACTATACAGAAAGAGGAAAATTGAAGAATAAAAGGAAGCATAAAACCTCTTTTCTGAGATTGAGTACAATTACAGAAGAAATCACCTAGAAAAGAGAAGACGACGAGATAATCTGACTTGGGAAATGGAAAAAAAAAAAATACTTGGGATTGAAAAAAAAATTCAGAAACTAAGGACAGAAAATCTGAGTTTGGAAATCAGAGTGGGGATCTCTGGGGGGGTGGGGCGGGGAGAACAAAGATGCTGGCACCCTTTCCTTCGGGTTCGAGAGGAGACAGCGCTGAATTAGTGACCGGCTCCTCTCTGGTCACATGACTAGTGCTGGTATAAAAGCTTTCTACCAGCCAGGTTCCTTACAATTTTCTCCTGTGTGAAATGGGCGGTAGCAGTGGCTAAAGCTCTGTTCCTCTTTTCCAGAAGCTTTCAGACTTTCCTTCAGGACTAATCCCAAGAAGCCCTCTCTCTCCGGAACAAAGACAAGGCAAGGCAGCTGGCTTAGTACTTGCGCTCTGGGAAGCGATGCCGGGATCCGAACTGGAGGGAAACGGGCTGGGGCTGGGGGACAGGGGTGGGGCTGGCGCTGGATGAAGTCTGTGGGAAACTGAAGGCAAGGATCACATCCAGAAACGGGAGCCGGTGGGGGGCAAGGAATCGCGGACCAGGCCCTAAGACCGGAGAGAGGATGGAGGGCCCAGAATGCGTGAGGGTAGTGAGCGCTACAAACCAAACAGAAAACTCTTACCCCATTAAGAGGAGTTCCTCTGTTTATTGTCAAAACACCCAGCTCCTGAGCCAGTTACTGCCCATGCGCTTTTCTGAATATTCTCTAAAGTCTTTGGGGGGGCAAGCCCCAGAGGACAGTGCTGGCCCACCCTTCCTCCCCGCCGCCCCTCCCTATGCTTCTCCAGCTTCCCCTTTTCAGTACAGCCCCAGAATTGGACAGGGGAGGGAAAGATGGAGGAGAATTTGTGTTCTGCAAAAAGGAGAAGGAAAACAGGTAGGGAGATGGATTGGGGACTGGGCACCTGCTTCCTGGGCGTGTGGCAGGGTCCTGAGGAGGAACCAGCACTGCGTCTCGGGACCTGGGTTTTCACAGCCCGAGTTCTCCCGAGAGACATCGCCCAGCTCCCTCCTTGCTGTAGTGAGGGATGCCTTTTCTCTCTGCACGTCTCTGACTGAGGAAAGGACTTAAGGAGAGTTGGAAACTGATTAACAGTAACTTCCTGTATCTGTGACAAGAGAAGGAGAAAGGCTGGGAAAACCGGAGGGGGAATTCCCTTGGGAAGCCAAGGGTTGGCCTCCCCAAGAGACACACGATGGCAAACGTAATAACTACTGCTTAATATCCCGCCCCAGGCAAAGTCAACAATTGCTCTGAGCAGTTCTGGCAGGTGGTGTGTGAGCAAAGCCGTGGTGGGAGCAGAAAGCCCTGGCCTGGGAAAGGGAGAGAGTGCCTGGGAGGATGTCCACAGACTGAACCCGACCAGGGTCTGCGGGCTGTGAGTTGGTCCTCCTGACCCTGTCCTTTTTCATCCTCTTCCAGAACAGTCATGCCCAACTTGGAAAACTCCTTGATCCTCTCAGCCTACATCATCATCTTCCTCACTGGTCTCCCTGCCAACCTCCTGGCGCTGCGGGCCTTCGTGGGACGCGTCCGCAAGCCCAACCCGGCACCCATCCACATCCTCCTGCTCAGCCTGACGCTGGCGGACCTCCTGCTGCTGCTGCTGCTGCCCTTCAAGATGACGGAGGCCGCGTCTGACTTCCTCTGGTACCTGCCTGAGCTAGTCTGCGCCCTCACGGGTTTTGGCTTCTACAGTAGCATCTACTGCAGCACGTGGCTCCTGGCGGGCATCAGCATCGAGCGCTACCTGGGAGTGGCTTTCCCCGTGAAGTACAAGCTGTCCCGCCGGCCTCTGTATGGAGTGATTGCTGCCCTGATCTCCTGGATCGTGTCCTTTGGTCATTGCACCCTGGTGATCATCATTCAGTACTCGAACTCAACCCAGAGGGCCACAAATGAGAGTAGCATAAGCTGCTATGAGAACTTCACCGCAGAGCAGCTGAAAGTGGTGCTTCCCATGCGGCTGGAGCTGTTCCTCGTCCTCTTCTTCATTCCCATGGTGGTCACCATCTTCTGCTACTGGCGCTTTGTGTGGATCATGCTTACGCAGCCCCATGTGCAGGCCCAGAGGCGGCGCCGAGCTGTGGGGCTGGCTGTGGTGACCCTCCTTAATTTCCTGGTGTGCTTTGGGCCATATAACATATCCCACCTGGTGGGGTTCCACATGAAGGCAAGCCCCAGGTGGCGGGCAGAAGCTGTGGTATTGAGTTCCCTCAATGCCAGCCTGGACCCCTTGCTTTTCTATTTCTCTTCTTCAGTCGTGCGCAGGGCCTTTGGAAAAGGGTTGCAGGCACTGCGGCATCAGGGCTCCTCCCTGCTGGGACGCAGAGGCAAAGAGACAGCAGAAGTGGCGAATGTGGACAGGGGTGTGAGTCAAGCAGAGGGAGCGCCGAGTTCTGACTTCACCACGGACTAAGGATGTCCCTGGACCTTTGGAGGCACTCTGGGTTTTGTATGAGTTGAGCAGGCTGGGAGAGGGAGAACACGGGTTCCTGGCCCGGACTCAGGAATCCTCAGACCCAAACCACGACTGGGACTCTAAAAAATCTCTCTCACCAGCTCTGTATCCTTTCCTGACTGAATTTTCCTTCCCAAAGGAGCAGAGCTCCAGGACGAAAGAAGAAACGGTTGGGCATAGGAGAACTATCAGACCAGAGTTTCTGAAGCAATGTAGAGAATACAAATTCCAATCATCCGTGTGAGGTGGTTGGTAGCTGAAGCAGAGAGCCCTAAAACAACCTTGCTACCAGCTTTGAAACAACACCTACACACTGGTCTAGCTGTTGGTGCTAGAATGAAGCCACTGGGAAAGAGATGGGAGAGAAATTCTAAATGAGGTCAGAGAAGATGCAGGAAGGTTCTGAACCAAGGGGATTAGGAGGGAAGACTGGGGCTTAGAGCTATAATGACCTAGGTGTGGGCAATATCCATGTGACTTGCTGCTCTTTAAGTATGATCCAGTCGTCTTCATGTGTGTACCTGTCTCCCCCAATAAACTGGGAGCCACCTGAGGTCTGGGTCTTGTCTTCTCCCTCCATGGCGCCCCCCACAGGTCAGAACCCAGCTTGGCAACCATCTGTTAGAGCTCAACACTGATGAGCACAGGAAAAAACCTGGTCTGGCCGATTGAAAATAAAGATTAGGGACTTCCCTGGCGGTCCAGTGGTTAAGACTCCGTGCTTCCACTGCAGGGGGCATGGGTTCCATCCCTGGTTGGGGAACTAAGATCTTGCATGCTGTGTGGCATGACCAAGGAAAAAAAAAAAAGAATGAAAATAAAGGTTATAAAACTCTGAGGAGAGTGTCCACAATTTTTGTAACATTTCTGCAAGCACAAGGAGAGCAAAAATGGGATGGAGAACTAGACTCAGCAGCGAAGGGGGAGGATGGTACATCTGAAACCACAGAAATATGTTAAAGGTGCAATAAGAGTGGAGGGATGTATTCCTGTTTAGATTGATGAATAGAGATTGGACTCAGAAAGAGGACTGAGGCGAGTCCCAGCTCAAAGTTATCAGTGTATCACAGAGGCTTAAAACATGTTATCCTCCAGCTTAGAAACCTGCAGAGTTTTCCTTTCATCAGAAGTTTTCCTCTCAGGAACTCATATCTCATCATCCCATTGCCTGCTCTGCATCCTCTCTCCCTTCCCAATTCCACCTGCCTAACATTTCTCTGCAAGAAGAACCCCTAGACTGTGCTCTCCAGCACCTAATTGTTTGCAACAGAGGCTATACATCAGAATAACATGTAGAGGTATAAAAATAATACAAATAGCCACCTCAGATCTACCGACTTGGAATCTCTGGGGGTGGGGCTACAGCAGGTGAGATTTAAAAAGCTTCCCAGGTGATTATGAAGGGCAGCTCAGGTCAGGAACCACTGGCCTAGCTCAGGGGCACAAGAAATTTTCCTTCAGAGACCTTTTCCTGCTTATAAGTCCCCCTCACCTCAACCCCGTTCTGCCTCATCTTCAGATTGTTTGCTTTTTCCCCTCTTATGAAACCCTACTCAACAGTCACTTTCTTCAGAAAGACTTTCCTTATTACTCCCACTGAACTGGGAGCTCATTTTCTGTTTTTCTTCCTCAAGACAACACCTGACTGGTGTCATAAGAGCTCTGATTTCGATGTTAATTCTGCTTACCAGTGGGATGACCTTGAGCAAGTCACAACCTCCAAGCCACCATTTCCAAAGCATAATAATGAGGGTACCATATGCCTCTCAGGGTTATTCTGAGGAGTCAAATGAGACTGCATAGATAAAACTGCTGAGAAACTATACAGTGTTATTTAGCTCTAAGATACCAACCTGTGTGAAACAAAGATGTTCTCCCACTTAAAAGAGACATAGCAAGTAGAGCATTTAAAATGATGGAAATAATATATAGTCAACTATATAGGATGGTTTGACAGTAACGTGTAAGAAAAAAATCTGGGATTTTCAGCTGACTGTAGGCTTACTATGCATATGTGATATATTACACCTTCCAAAAAAAAAAAAAAAAGAGCGGATTTGATTTTGGGTGGCATTAAAAGAAACTGAGTCTAAACAAGTTGATGACAACCACTCCACTGATATCTAATCAGTAGCATATTGAGTACTAAGCAGCACATTTTTAAAAAGGAAATTAACCCAAGAAATCAAGGCCAGAAAAATGAACCAAAATGCTTTGGAGATTCAAAACATAATAATAATAATGATACGCATTAAACGCCAGGCACTGTTCTAAAGAAGGAGCCTGAGACAATTAAGGGAACTTTCCAAGGTCAGTAGTGAGAAGATATTTGAATCCAGGCCCTCCAGACTCCAAAGTGCCTGCTTTTTTCACCAACATATGAGAAACAAGTAAGAGAATGCTGAATATGTGGCTGGAACAAGATTAGGTTCATTTTATAGAAGATGTATTCTCTGTAGCCCCACAAAGAACAAAGATCACGGGCAAAAGATGCAGGGAGTTACGTCTTAAACAGTCAGGGTAATCACTTAAACAAGGTAATCACTCCCCAGTCTCCGGGAATTTTGAAGTAGAAGACACTCATCTTAGAACATGGAGGAAACTCACACATCTGATAAGGGCTGAACCAGTTAACTGCCAGACTCCTTCCAACTCAGAGATTCCCAGGGTTTTAGGGACATAGCCACTCTTGCTAAAAAGTACAAGAAAATTTCTGGACCTGGTCTGAGACTTTCAGGGTGAAGTTTTAGCTACTCACTAACAAGTATTTGACCTCCATCAAGTCATTTGATACATAGCCCATCTCTTTACTGGGAAATTAGTAATTCATTTGTTCACCAAATATGTACTGATTTTTATCTACTTATATATTTACTATAAGCCAGATAGTTTTCTAGGGGCTGGGGATGCAGAGCATATAAGAGACAAGGTACCTGCCCTCTTGGGGCTTCCATTCCAGTGGGAAAAAATAGTTAATAAGCAAGTAAACAAGCAACAAGGTAATTTCAGAATGTGGCAAATGGTTTTTACAAATGGACCAAAATAGGGATATGGGAGAAAGTATAATGAGGGATTGAGAGGGTTTAGAAGATTCTCCAGAGTCAGTGATGGTCAGCTGAGACCTGAACAATGAGAAGGAGTTGCCATACAAAGGCCCATGCGAAGAGCATTCTAGAAACAGGAACCACAGGTGCAAAAGCCCTAAGGAGGCAGAAAACCTTAGCATCTCAGGGGCAGAGAGATTCTGCCCCCATCTCAGTGTGGGGACAGAGCAGTGGTCTGCAAACTCAGGCATCTACTAGAACCACAGGGAGGGTTTGCTGAAGCATAGATTACGGTCTTCCCTCCCCACAGTTTCAGAATCAGTAGGTCTGGGACAGGGCCCAAGAGTCTGTATTTCTAACAATCTCAGGTGAAGCTGATGCTGGGATATTGTGAAATGGGGAGAGAGTGAAAGAGGAAGTCGAGGAAGTCAGGGGGGACCAGACGACACTAAGTGTTTTAGGCCCCAGATAGAAGTATGAGTTTATTGCCAGAGCTTTTGAAGCTGTTCAAGGGTTTTAAGCAAGACAGTGAAATAATCTGATTTCCATTTTAAGATGATCACTCTGGTATCTGTGCTTACCATTGAAGGGAGATGGTTGTTAGGCTCAAGTAGATAATATATACAACAGAGTTAAGAACCATAAAGTATTCTAGCAAACACAGAGGGTTTTCATCAGGCTGGGAGCTCCCTGAAAGTGGGGCTGTTTCCTCTTTCTTTAGAATTGGCCATCCAAGAACCAAGAAGGAAGAGGTCTTTGATAAATAGATGTCCCCAGTGTATGCTGGTTCTTCGGATGAGGGTGCAGGGGGCGGGGGGTTGGAGGGTAGCAAAGGCCCTGATGTGCAGTACTTGCCAATATCTGTGGCACACACACTCCTTCCAGGGCCAGTTTCTACCAATGTGAAGACACCGAACGTGTGTTTGGCAAGCGACGCTAATAATCGGCTCTTGCAAGCCAGCTCAAGCACATCACTGGATGCACCGCTCAGCACATATGCTCAAGTGGCACACTGGTCACATCCTACTTGAGAAAACTTTCTCACTCCCTGGCTACATATCGTACAAGGCTCTGGCGCAGGACTTTCAACACGATAAACACTAGCTAAATGTGGTTGACTGGGCCAGATCCAAGAGGATCCGGGTGGCTGCTTAGATTGTGGGACTCCTCTGAATCCCCTGCAGGATGACAGATGGGTAAACAGAAATATTAGTGCCTGGTTAATGAATAACACAGACAGCAGCCTAGAGCCGCTACCAGGAAACAGGGGTAGAGGGAGCTGGCTGAGCCTGACCTGGGGGCCTGACCAGCAGGAAAGGGGAAACCGGCACTGACTATTTCACTTCCCCTTTCTGGAAAAGATGCTGTGTGTCCCTTCCTCAGAAATTCTCAACTGACCACACAGCCAGAGCTCACATGTAGTGTGGTTTTATGGGGATCACTGTGGTTAGAGAAGGCAGGCATGGGTGGGCCCAGAGACGGTCTGAAGGTAAATACACGGCCAAGATTCCAACTCCACTCCCTTTAACTTCCCTGCCCCTTACCTTCAGGTTTCTGTTAGTTAGTTCTCTCTCTCTCTTTTCAGCTTTCTCTACCTCCTGTGGTTAAATACTTTCGCCCCGTTTTTTTTCCGTTTCATTATTTTTCTCTAGTCACCGGAAATGAGGACATTTCTCATCTACAAATTGCACATTCAACCAGGAAATTGGGACAAAGGTCTCTAAGCTCTCAGATGCAGTAGTCCAGTAACCTACTTGGCAAAGTTTCCAATGTCTGATAAGGGAGAGGATGTGAAGGGGCGGGGAGCCAAGGCAGGCTGCGGTCAGCTGTCTACCAACTGCTTACCCAAGGAGGGGCTAGCTTCGGCTCTATTCTAACCTCAGGCTCCCTCTCCCCAGACGTTGTCCCCCGCTGTCTGTCAGCCCAAGCTGCAATCGGCCCCAAGGAAACAGTGTTAGGAAAGTAAACATACGGCTCCCAAATCCAGATGCTTTAAATAAAAAGCCCACACTCACGTACAGCAGTCTCGAGTTTCTAAAGTGCCACATCAGACATCACGTCATCATACACAGGCATTCATTCATCCACAAAGGTATATGGAGGCCTACTACGCGTCAGGCCCTGTTCTAGGTGCTAAAGACACGGCAGTGAACAAGGACAAGACCCCTGCTCTCATGCAGCTCACATTCCAGTGGGAGAGGAAGACAGGGAGGCAATAAACAGACACTGAGAAGATGCTAAGGGCTGTGAAGACAGTAAGACAGAGTCGGGGTAGGGGATGACTTTGAGGAATGAATGAGTGGCTTGGGAAGGCCACTGGAAGGTGCCCTTTGAGCCGCGACCAGAATGAGAAGAAGGAATCATGCAAACCAAGAACTGGGGGGAAAATGTTCCAAGCAAAGGGTTCAAGGCAAGTGCAAGGCTTGAACAAGATGAATTTGCACAAGGAACGGAAAGGTCAGGGTGACTGGGCCTGAGTGATGGCTGGAAGATAGGCAAGCATCAGATAATAGGCGGATCTCGAGGTTTCCGATAGGAAGCGCAGCACATTATCTTCTCCCTGCTTAACAACACGGAAAACTGAGGCTCAGAGCTGTCAAGTGACATGCGCCAACCCTCATCAATATGGTCTTCTGACCCCTGGTGCGGACCCCAGACTCCCTCTCAAAACTAGATAGACGGGCACGCTCGCTCTCTCAATCGGTTACCTCACTGCAGAAGAGAAAGGAGGGAAGGAAACATGATTCATGTGGTGTGCACTAGTTTGGTACAGAACGCTGGGGAGGGAGGTCGAGACTGGCAGCTGAGACTCCGAGGAAAGAAAGGAAGCAGAGGTGGAACAAGACACCTGAGTACCCAGAGCAGAGACCAGCATGGAAAGCCAGGTTCTTGGGAAGGAGTGGTGGCTGGCGAGAGGCAGGATGCCTGGGCTCTGAGACAGCCTGGGTGGGAGGCCGAGGCGGTAACCAGGAGCCATCCCATGCCGCCTGCAACAGAAATGGCGGTGTGAGGACAGAGTGGTGGAACCCTGGGGAACCTTCAAAAGTCTCTAGTCTGAAGATTCTCAACTGCACTGAGATCTGGCTGCACTGAGGAGCTTCTAAAAATGCCAGTGCATTTGGGCACTTTATTTTGTTACAGCTCCCAGGTGTTGGGAAGCTTAGAGGGCTGAGAATCACCATATCTAGACCTTCTCCTCCACTGGACTAACCAGAAGGGTTTCCAGGAGGCAGCAGTCACCGTAACTGGGACTGAATCCCGGCTTATACTGTGCAACTCAAGTTCTCTGTGCTTTAGTTTTCTAACTTAAAAAAAAAAAAAAGGGCTAACACATCTTCATGCTATCATGAGGATTAAGTGAGTTTAATATTATACATACAAAACACTTAGAACAGTATCTCACACCCTATAGATATTCTATACATGACAGTATTTTTAAAATGTAATTCTATTTTCCTGCATAGAGGCCTCCAATTGCTGCTCATGCATGGCTCTCAGAATAAAACTCAAGGTGTCCCCATGGCCAGCAAGGCCCTGCCTCATCTGACACTTGTCCATCTGCCAAAGCTCATCTGCCCCCAACTCCTACCCGGCACCCCATCCTTCTCACTTTATTCTTCCTTTGTGCTTTCAACAACTTGCTAAGATCTTGCCCTCTGATCCTTTGTACTTACTGCCCACTTTTCTTGGACCCTTTTCCTCTAGATTCTCACATGGCTGAGTCCTCATCTTTCAGGCTGCCTGTGACTTAAATTTCATTTGCTCATGGGACTTCCTCCTCAGCCCAGTCCAAAACTGCCTCCCTCTGATATACTCACTCACATTATCCTGAGTTACTGACTTTACTGCATTTATCACTGTCTGACATCATCTACTTTCTGGTCTTACTGGTTATTTTTATATAAGGAATACATGCACACTGTTTAATGAGTCAAATAGTTTGCTGTGAAAAACAGCATCCCTCACCCTCTTGCCCCACCACAAACATTTACCCCTTCCTGGAGGCAACTGCTTTCACCTTTTTTCAACTGAATATTTATCCCTCATGTCTGTAAGGAACTTACTTATTTTACTATACTCTCTCATTTTTCAATATAAGGTTTTATCTGTGAACTTACCCCAATGTCAGATGTGGATTTGGCTCTCCCCAATACATTAACACACACGCACCCTTCCCACTCTGTATAATCATAATATACTTACATCATAATTGTGTTAGAATAATACTCAATGTTTACATTATTGTGACTATGTAAATAATGGAGCTCTATAGTAAACTATGATTACTTTTATACCCTGCACAACTTTCCCCCCACCCTAGAATTAATAGTTGCCTTATTTTTCATTTCCTTAGTTTTTTACATACTTATCATTGATTTCACCCAAACTCTTTGCCAATTGTCTTATCTCCTCTCAAGACCTTCAGAGTTACTAGTAGGAGACAGATTCATCTTCTTGAAGAGATCTCTCCGAGGACTTTCTGACCTGTTCCAGGCTTGACTGGTGGTGGGTTATGCCAGGTGTACAGCTGACCCCTGGACGTTTTTAAATTGAGAGGTCTTTTGCTTTTCTGCTCTTGTTTCTCTTCCTTCATTTATGTCCTCTAACAGCATCTCTAGAAAGTAATAAATGTTTTGAGACTCTGCATGTCAGAAAATGTCTTCATTCTACCTTCATGCTTAATTGATATGGGTTACATGTGGAATTCTAGATGGGAAATCATTTTCCTTCAGAATTTTCAAGACTTTGTCATATTGCCATCTTGCTCCCAGTCTTGTTGAAAATTCCCAAGACATTCTGATTCCTGATTCCTTGTTTATGGCCTATCTTCTTCTTAGTGGAAACTTGTAGGGTCCTTTACCTTTCTCACAAGTATTCTAAAATTTCATCCATTGCACTAGGCACTGGGACTCTTTCAATCTGCAAAATAGTATCCATCAGTTTGGGGACATTCTCTTAAAACATTTTGTGATTATTTCCTCGCCTTCATCTTCTCTCTTTTCTCTTTCTAGAACTCCTATTATTTGGGGGATATTGGACCTCCTAGCCTGACCCACTAATTTTTCCTTCTCTCCCATATTCCAGCACTTAATCTTTTTGCTCTACTTTCTGTGAGATTTCCTCAAGTTTATCTTCCAGCCCTTTTGTTTAATTTTTCCTTTCTGCTATCACTTTTCATATCCACGTACTCTCTTTTATTCTTGACTTTGTTTCATGGTTATAATATCCGCTCTGATCTCTTTAAGAAATTTTCATCTCCCTGTTCCAAGTTACCTTTTTAGGTACTGGCCTCTAACCTTTTTTTTTTTCCTTTGTCTGCAGTGGGTCTCCGCCATGGCGCGCAGGTTCCTCGCCGCGGCGCGTGGGCTTTTCTCTAGTTGCGGTGCGTGGGCTTAGTTGCCCTGCAGCATGTGGGATCTTACTTCCCCCACCAGGGATCAAACCTTCGTCCCCTGCATTGGAAGGTGGATTTCTAACCACTGGACCACCAGGGAAGTCCCCTGGCCTCTGTCCTTTAGGTCAGAAGTTGTCATCAGACATCTGGGAATCCTTGATTGTCTGCTCATTTTGAAGAGAAGGAAGGAGACTAATACTTTTTTGAGATATATGCAAAGTATATAAAAATAATATGACATGGTGTCTAGGGTTTGCTTTAAAGTCAGAAAAGGGAAAAAGAGGAATGAAAATATGGCAAAATCTCCATAAATGTTGAATCTGGGTGATGGATTAGATTCTATTGTACTATTCCATCTACTTTTTATCATATTTGAAAACGTTCACATAGAAATGTGGTTGTTGGCAGAATTAAGTTCCTTGAGGGCTTCTGAACTGAGGGCCTCAGTTCCTTGCTGGCTATGGGCTGGAGGCCTCCCTCAGTTCCTTACCATGTGGGCCTCTCCGCAGGGCAGCTGGCTTCCACCAGAGCAAGCAAGCAAGAAAGCAAGAGACGACAAGAAGGAAGGCAGTCTTTTTAAAAACCTAATCTTCAAAGTGATCTTCCATCATTTTTTCGCAGCCCTTTTTTTTTTTTAATTTTTTTTTTTTTTTTTTGGCCACGCCTTGCCACTTGCAGGATCTTAGTTCCCTGACCAGGGTCAAACTCAGGTCCATGGCAGTGAAAGCGCCAAGTCTTAACCACTGGACCACCAGGGAATTCCCACTCAGCCCATTTTGAAAGGGGGAGTGAATTATACAAGACGGTGAATACAAGGAGGTGGGATCACTGGGGCTGTCTTGGAGGCTGCCTTCCATAGGTATTAAATAATGAATGGAAGCTGTGAGCACATGAGTTAGGCTTCACTGGAGGGTGATTCAGCTGGGTCATTTATTTGGGGAACCTCCCATGTCAATGCTTAGGAGTTTTCCTCTTGGGCTGATCAAATTTCCCAGAAAAGATTCTTCTAATCTCCTGCCTAGAGGGTGAAAGTTGGACTGCCAGAAATTTAGGAGTCACATGGAAAAGACAGCTGGAAGGTCTCAACATGTAGCATTCCTTTAATCTCTGATGTACATTACATTGCTCCCTCTTCCTACTGTGTCTGGTGTCCCACATTCCAAAAACGTTCTGTGTTCTCCTCTCCAGAGAACAAAACTCCAGTCTTCTCTTGGGTGAGGGGCAGTTGCCTTGCATCAGGAAACTGGGGAAGAGATCTGGGGGTTCTTTTCAAATAAACTTTCAACCACTCTTCCTTATGTTAGCTCGCACTTCACCCACATTTCCAGAGGTACCTCTTGACACCAGTTAATGAGCTTTCTGTGGGCTCTGTAGTAGAAGCTTGGTTGAGTCTTGGCTTTTCCTACTACTGGCTTGGGATTCAACTTTCATAGGTCTGCCAAGTCAGTTACCAGTTACCACTCATTCATGTGCTTCCAAAATTTTGGTGGCATTGTATCCTCTTTTCTTCTCCCTGTCCTTATGGGCCTAGTGCCTTTCAGAAAGATCTCTTTACTGTCACTATGGTGTGATTTCAGAAGGGACCCAAAAGAGACACGGGTATTCAATCTACCATCATTAGCCTCAAGTATTTCTTCTTTACTATTGTTATTTGTTTGTTTACTTGTTTATTGCCTATCTTCCCCTCTTGAATGTGGGTTCCAGAATAACCTGTCTGTTTTGTTCACCTGTGCATCCCCAGCACCCAGAACCATTCTTGACACAGGTAGGTGTTCAACAAATGACTGAATCAATCAGCTGGAGAAGGAAGCTTGCTCCTCACTCTCAACAAGCTGATAGCAGACCCAGGTCTCTTGACTTTCCATCTTGCGCTCTTCCTGCCACAGCATGGGTGGGATATGGGTGATTTTGTGGACTAATGATACCTAACAGGTTATAAGGTGCTTTACATGTTACAAAGTGGTTTTGGACTCTTATCTCTTTTGATCCTGACAACAGCCCATGGGCCAGATAGGAAACAAATTATTATCAGCCCTAATACAGTTATGACCCTTGCCAGGAACTGTCCTGCACCAAAGAAATCACCAACCTTGTTCCTGACCTTTCATCCCATGCCACTGTCATTTGTCTGACCCCTCCCATGACTTCCTCTGTAAATAAGACTTTAAAGGTTTATCACCTCTCAAGGAAATGGTCCTCAAGAATCCAAGACAAGCTCTCTCACAAAGAGGAAAACTGGTACAGACATGGGTAAGTAATCCAAGGACCTTTGAGCAAAGAGGATGAAAGAGGATGTCTGAGTTTTGTGACATGGATGGAGCAGAAAAAGAAGAAAAGTAGGACTGTTTGGACTGATAGAGCATAGAGAAGAGGTTGGTACTAGGAGGGGGCTTAGATCCTTGAAGGAGAGGGAATAAGTCCCAGAACGAAAGAGCAGTACGTGTACGGTGGGAGAGAGGTGGGACGAAAATAACCATCTACCAAAACCAGTGGACTCTCTCCAAGAAAGGATGGCAGTGGCGGGGGGGGATGAAAAGAAAAAAACATATTACAATCATAAAGCCAGTTACAAAATACTCAAGACAGCAGGTTCTATAAAACGATGACATCAGTATATTGGGATCTAAGACTAGCTTAGTCTCTGGACAGTCTGAAGTCTGCCTGAGGCGCCCCAAGGAAAAGTGAAAGTAGGGGCCGTGACCCCCTTGCAGAAGACAAGGTGCAACTTCAGAAGTCACAGCAAGTTGCAAGGGCACAGGCCACAGGGGTGAAAGGCTGTGAGGGCCCCACACTTTCCTTGTGCTACCTGCTGTCCTCTCTTGGACTCTGCCTGCCACCTCCTGGGTAGACAAGGTTATTACCTGCCTCCAAATCCTGGGAGGCCCGGACACTGCAGAGGCTGTGGCCTCTGTTACTCACATGCAGCCAGGAATCTCTCAGAAGCAGAAACTTAGGGATAAGGAGTTGACAAGGGGTCCAACTCCTTAACCCTGCATCGAATCTTGATGAGTCGTGGTGTGGAAAGAGGCTCAAGACATCTTAGCTACAAAAACAGATGCAAGATCAATCGCGTGGTGATAGATGGTAACTAGACCTTTGGTGGTGATCACTTTGTAGTGCATACAGATGTCAAATTATAATAGTATACACCTGAAATTTGTATACCAATTTTGCAGGGAAATTAAAACTTTCTAAAGTGAGGAAAGGAAGGAAGGAAGGAAGGAAGGAAGGAAGGAAGGAAGGAAGGAAGGAAGGAAGGAAGGGAGAAAGAAAGAAAGAAAGAAAGAAAGAAAGAAAGAAAGAAAGAAAGAAAGAAAGAAAGAAAGAAAGAAAGAAAGAAAGAAAAAGAAAGAAAGAAAAAGAAAGAAAGAAAGGAAGGAAGGAAGGATTGCAAAAGAGCATTAAAAAGATAGGAATTAAAACTTTCTAAAGTGTAAAAAAAAAAGGAAAGAAAAAAGAGTTGCATAAAAGCATAAAGAAAACAGTATGATCCGTTATGTATATAATAGTAGCAGCTAAGTGTCCGAGACCTTCATACGCGCAGTCACAGTGCTAATCCCTCTGCACACACTATTCCTTACCAAACCACAACGTCGGTACTGCCACGGCTTTTCTTTTTACAAAAAGGGAAACTGAATCTTAGATTGACTGTTAATCACTTGCCCAATATCTCATGGCAAATAAAGTGGCAGGGGTAAGACTAGAACCTGGGTCTGTGTGACTCTGGAGCCTGAGCTCTCAGCCATCGTTTTATTCTGCCTCCAGAAGAAGAGGGGAACATGCATGCACTCAAGTGTGTGTGTGTGTGTGTGTGTGTGTGTGTGTGTGTGTGAGAGAGAGAGAGAGAGAGAGAAATCGGGAAAGGCTATGCAGCAGCCAACAGTGGTTACTTACGGAGTTAGGGGAAGGAGAGGTAAATCAGCTCTCACCTGCTACTTTACATAATTCTGTACTGTTTGCATTTTCCCAGTGAGCACGTATTTTTCATAATAAAAATATAAAGGCTTAGGGCTTCCCTGGTGGCGCAGTGGTTAAGGATCCGCCTGTCAGTGCAGGGGACACAGGTTCGAGCCCTGGTCTGGGAAGATCCCACATGCCGTGGAGCAACTAAGCCCATGCGCCACAACTACTGAGCCTGTGCTCTAGAGGCCGTGAGCCACAACTACTGAGCCCGCATGCCACAACTACTGAAGCCTGCACGGCTAGAGCCCATGCTCCGCAACAAGAGAAGCCACCGCAGTGAGAAGCCCGCGCACCAAAACGAAGAGTAGCCCCCACTCGCCGCAACTAGAGAAAGCCTGCACGCAACAACAAAGACCCAATGCAGCCATAAATAAATAAATAAATAAATAAATAAATAAAAATAAAGTTCCCTTAAAATATATATATATACTTATTTTACCAATAAAGATTTTTTTTAAAAAGCTTATTTTAACTAATAGTTCTGCCCCCAAACACACACAGAAGAAAAGTCAAATTACTCTAGCACTTAGGCCGTGTTTACTGAGCAATTACTATGTACTATGCCCAGTGCTAAGCATTTCATATTCAAGACTCACTGAATCCTCACAACTGGATCTGAAGGGAGGATATTGTCGTTAATCCCCTTTACAGAAGAAGAACCTGAGGCTCAGAGATATGAATTGACCTTGCCAAGGTCACATAACAATGCAGGGACTCAACTGAGGTCCGACTGGTTTCAGAGCCCTTGCTTTTACCTGCTTCAGTGTGCTAATTGTGCAGGAATGATCACGATGATAATACCAGCAGTTTAAGTGCTTACCCTGTGCCAGACCTGTGCTTTCCGTGCATGATCTCATCAAACCTCCATGGCAACCCCCATTTTACAGATGAGAAAACTGAGGCTCAGCAGAGAGTAAGTCACTTATCTGCCCAGGGTGCCCCAGCAGAACTGAGACTAGAATCCAAATCACTATTCATGGCACTGGCATCCACCCAGTTGCTTAAACCAAAAACTCAGTAGTTATCCTTGACTCCTTCCTCTCTCTCTCTCCTTTTCCTCTCCATGTCTAATCCATTGGGTCCAGTTGGTTCCAGCTTCCAAAATACATACTCATTTCTCACTAACCAGCTGCAGCATCAGTGGAAGGCACTGCCATCTCTCATCTGAGCCACTGTGGAGGACTACTCACCGATCGCCATGCTTCCATTCCCGCCTCTTGGCTCCTATGCCCTCCACTCACTACACTGTAGTCAAAGTGATCTTTTTTCAAATCTCTTGCTAAATATCCTCTCATGCAGCTTTTCTCAGGGTCTTGGGAGAGAACTAAGCCCTGCAGAGAATGGTATGAGTGAGTGTTTACTCAATTTTCCAAAGGATGATACTGGCTAATACCATTCTTTTGCTAACACAATAGGAGATGACCTAATTCATGACATGCAATGGATGCCTTCGAGTGTTAGGGCTTCATTCTCTGCAAGAACTGGGTGGAGATGGCTACAAAAGTTTCCTGTCACACTTCCAATATCAGTGACCACAGCCTACCGGGCCCTTGTAAGCAGCCTGCCACCACACCTCCACCTCTGCAGGCTCATTTCCTACTAACTTTTTCCTGAGCACAAGAGCTCTTTTCCGTTCCTCAATTATAGAAACTTCATTCTTACTTCAAGGCTTTTACAGAGTCTCCTCCCTCTGCCTGGAACTCCTGCCCCCAGGCCTTTTAGGGCCAGCTACTTTGTTAGTCATTCATGTCTCAGCTCAAATGCTACCAGCTCATAGAGACGCTCCCTGATACCTTAATTAAAGAGACCCTGCCAATTCCTGCTGTTCCCTGCCCGTTTTGTTTCGTTTCCAGAGTGTATTTATCATGATCTGAAAGTGCCTTGTTCTGTGTTCACTTACCTATTGTGTGTCTCCCCAGTTAGAGCTGAGCGCCACAGGGCAGTTCAGTTTTTTTCATGGCTGCATCCTCAATAACCAGCAAAAAAACTTTTCACGTGGAAGCAATCTGTAAAAAAATGCGTTTAGAGAATTTATCAGACGTTTATTGTGTGTCAGTCACTGGGCTAAGAGCTTTGCATTGTATCCTTCTATCAACCCCGGCACTATCCAATGGAAATACAATGTAAGCCATTTTTAAGTTTTTAATAGCTACATTATAAGAAGTAAAAAGAAACAGATATAATTAACGTTAATAATATATTTTATTTAACCCAACAGGTTCAAAGTATATTATCTCAACATGTAATCAATTTTAAAAGATAGAAATTTTACTTTTTTTGGATACTCCTCTTCCATCCCTCCACTCTGCCTTCTGGGTTCTGAAGAGCTCGGCTCTGCCTCAAAATTTGGGGATTCGGAGGCTCCCACTTCAGAACTGGGCCTCAATGTCCCTCAAACTAGGTCTCAGCTTTCCCGCCTTTTCTGTACCTCTCTCAGTGTGCCTGTGCCCTTCAAGCCCTGCATGGTGAGAAGTGGGGTGACAGTCCTCGAGCGAGACCTGAAAATGCCTTTCTGTGCAGATGCTCAACCAAAACAGGTGTGATGAGTGGCCAGCGGTGCGCTCTGGGGCCAGCGGTGGTCCTAACCGGAAGTGGGCAGAAAAGAGCCGAGGAAGGGGCCCCAGAGCCAGGGAACATGTGCAGGTTAGCGCCCACCGAAAGTGCCTGAGGAGGGAAGGAAGCACCTGAGTGCAGCCCGTGGGAGCTGGGGTGTCCCTCCTTCAACGCTTGGCATCCTGCACAGGCCACGGGGCTGGGGCAGCCAGAAGGGGAGTTAGCGCTGGCGTTTGGAGCCAAGTCGGAGCTGGAAACTGACTTCTCCGCTGAGAATAATCAGAACTGTAAATTTGGGCCTCAAGGGGAGGAGGATTTATTCCTGGGCGGGGTCTTTGTGGGGAGGGAGCTGGACGAGGCTTCTCTCAGGTCAGGAGAGACCTTGGGAGGTCTCTCTGCGGTATATTGAGAAATGAATCAAAGCCAAAGTAAAATGTGTTACAGAAATCGTGCCATGTCGTAAAGGTTTACACTGAATGAATTATACAAAAATATATCCAGGGCAATATCATGGTGCAGACTATTTGATTGATAAGAAATAACAAGGTGGCCGGGTAATGGGATACAATTTTTTTTTTATTTTTGGCCACGCCACGTGGCTTGTGGGATTATATTAGTTCCCCGACCGGGCCCTCGGCAATGAGAACGCGGAGTCCAAACCACTGGACTGCCAGGGAATTGTCAGGACACGATTTTTCAGTTGTATGGTGAATGAGACCTTGGTTTCTCAATCCAGTCAGCCTGCCTCTGTAACTCTGAATAATGTGATTTGGAGATAATTTAAGGAGTCAAAAGTTAGTTTTCCTGGCTCCTGCTTCCTTAGGGGAGGTGCCCCAGAGGATCTGTTGGGAATCAGTGAGGAGGGCTATCGTGACCATAAGCTGTAAGGGGGATCTGTGCTCATCAGACGTCTTGAGGGATCTTTTCATCAGGTCACCAGTGCTAGATGGACGTTGATTCCTGATGCTACGCTGAGAATGAGTGATGAGGGCGCTGTATGTAGGCAGCGAGGTTTGTCGTGGTGGGGGAGGGTTTCTGGTTGAGGTGATCACAGCGACCCTGTGACCCTGTGAGGACACATTGTATCAGGAATGCAGGGAATCACGTGAGAGGCGCTGGGGGATTTTAAGGTAGGGTTCCTCGCCCGTAGGAGAGGGCGTGAAAGAACGGTATTTGATTGTGCATGTAAGCTTAGGCATGGACGTGGGCATTGGTCCTTCATTCAATTCACAAGTGTTTATTGAGTGCCTACTGTGTGCCAGGCACTGTGTGCTAGAGATACAGTGGGCAGCAAAAGAGTTCCTATCTTCATAGCACTGATCTTCTTCTAGATTAGCTCTATCTAAAATATAGAACGTGAGCCGTATATGTAATTTAAAAGTTTCCAGTAGCCAGATTTCGAAAAAGTAAGAAAAGACCAGTGAAGTAAATTTTAATATATTTTCTGTAACCCAATATATCCAAAATGTTATTCCAACATATAATATAAAAATACTAGTGAGATATTTATACTCTTTTTTCTTTTTCTGTAATGTCTTTAAAATCCCGTGTCCGTGTTTTACAGTTGCCCCACATCTCAGTTAGGACTCGTCACATTTCAAGTGCTCCACGGCCACATGCGGACAGTAGATAGCTGCACTGAAGAGTGCAGCTCTTGAGAACTCTGAAGATAACAGGTTAGTAGAGATGTTTCTGGTAGTGATAAATGCTAGAACAAGAAATCAAGCAGAATTAGAAGATCACAAGGGCAGGTGATTCCTTAGGTAGTGTGGTCAGACTGCAAAGGTCTCACAGGGGAGCTGTCATCTCAAGAGAACTGAATGAAGTGGGGCGGCAAGGGCAGCGGGGAATGAGTCATGCAGGGAGGGGGCAAGCTGGGCCTGTGGGAAGAGCCCCAGAGAGGCTGGGGGGCTGGACCAGAGTGAGCAGGGAAGTCGGGGAGGTAGGAGAAGAGGCCCATCGTAAAGCCGGTATGGTTTATTCTGAAAGTAACGGGAAATCATCAGAGAGACAAGAGTGGAAAGATGGCATGATCTGATTTAACATAAAAGAAGGAGCTTTCAGGGCTTCTGGGAGGTGACTGTGTATCCACGGGTGATGGAGGGTCTGGTGGGAGGGAGATGTGAAAGAGGTCAGCTGTAGTAGGAGGCACTGAGGACCAGTATTCCAGTCCCCGGTCTGGGAGACTCAGGTTCCTATGAGGAATGGGAGAGGTCTGTTAGTGGGAGAGGTCTGTTAGTGGGAAAGGAATGGGGGCTTTTTGTTTGTTTGGGTTGTCGTTGGCTTTGGGGAGGAGCGCCCAGGAATTCTGCTGTAGGTTTATCTGTTGGGTGTCGGGAAATGCAGTGGGAGGTCTTAATAGGATGATAGTTGTCAAGGGTGGCACGTTGTGTTCGCTTCTCAGAAGCATCTGAGGACATTTCATCTGTCGAAGTTCTTGGGCTGCCTCCACAGTGCCAGTGTCATGGGCGTTTGTAACGAAGCAAACCAGGCTCTCAGGACCCACTGTACTTAGGAGGTGGCGTGAGGAGTGTGGTGTCAGACACAGAATCCCTTCATGGCTGAAGGGCTTTTGGCAGGTTGAAATTAAGGTGTCTTTATTGTTGTTGCTTTAAAATATTTTGACATGAGATATTTCAAACATACATAAAAATAGGAGAAACCACACTCACAAAGCCTGGCGTACATATCCCTCAGCTTTATCCATCTTAACATTTTTATCTATTTGCTTGAGACTTGTTTTAAGAACTAAAACGTTGTAGATAGAGCTGAAGCCTGATTGTACCTTTCTTGAACCTATTTTCTTCCATTCCCAGAGGGAACATAATCCTCAAGTTAGTGAAAATCCTTCCCACTGGTATTTACACTTTTACGGCAGGTAAAGGTACCCATAAACACATAGTATTGCTTTGCATGTTTTTAGGCTTTGTATTAATGGTTTCACACTGCAGGTATTATTTTGCAACTTGCATTTTTCAATTAACATTTTTTAACCTCAGCCTGGTTGATACATGTAACTCTATCTCATTTTCACTGCTGGATACCTACCATTCCACCCCGTGGACATACCACATTTTATGTATCCATTCTCTTGTTGATGGACATATAGGTGGTTTCCACCATTGAGCTATTGCAAGCATTGCTGCTGTGAGAATCCGGATACCTGCCGCTTTGCATATATGTGCAGGTTTCTAGTGTATCCCTTGGATGGCAGTTGCTGGGGTGCACGTATGCACAACTCTGTACTTCAGTCCTGGTTTTATCATTCAGAAGTTTGACGAGAAACTTCATTGACAGCAAGTTAAACCGAGCCATGATTTGCCCCTTTGAGTTTTATTTTCCTTTGTATAAAACAGACTTGATTATAGTACTGACTTCATAAAGTTGTAAGAATTAAATAAGACCACAAATGTAAAGTACTAACACAATATCTTACACATGGTAGGTGTTCTTTTTGTGCCTTATGGACAGGAAATTAGAATTATTAAAAGCTCTAAGGTTTTGGAGTCTAACAGAACCTGGGTTCAAAACCTGGCTCTGCTGCTTCCTCTCTGGATGCCCTTGGGAAAGTCACTTCACTTGTCTGAGCTTCAGTTTCCTCATCTGTTAGGAGAGAGCAAATGCATGCAGTTGTGAATATTAGCTCTCTCAGTGTGAATCTATCTGGGTCACGATCTGACTAGAGTTACAGAGTACTAATAACAGCTACCCTTTGTTAATATGAATGTTTGGTTAACATTTTTATTGAGTGTTTCTTAACTCCTATGAAGTATTGATATTATTCCCACTTTACAGATGATAAAACTGAGGCCCCAACAGAGTGGCCACCCAGAGGTCACATAGCTAGTAAAGTGGTAGGAACAGAATTTGAAACCGGATCTGACTGATTTTAAAACTTGTGTTCTAACCACCAGGCTATAGTGCCTTAAGTGCCTTCAGCAGCTGCCCATCATTCTCAGCAGTGATTTCCAAACTTTTTTATGAAATGGAAGCATTTTGTCCAGCAAAATCTTATATAGAACCCCAGTTTATAAAGCAAATGAATGTTGTACAACTCCAGTTAAAGTGGGGGTAATGTCCTAGGTCCATGCGGGCTTAGTTCTGGCTCTGTTTAGGCTGTGTGAGCCTGAACAAAGTACTTCATCTCTCTGAGATTCAGTTTCTTCACTTGTGAGATGGGGATATTGATGCCAACCTAATAGCGTTGTTATGTGGATCAACTGAGATAATACGTGCAAAGCACTTGGCATGAAGCCTGGTTTGTGATAAGAACCAAATAAGAGTGGCTATTGTTGCTGTGATTGTTACCACCTGCAGGAATCTCTGCACTGACCACGGGATGGGGTGGAAATTTCTCAGCCTTGTATCCACGGCCCTCCATCATCAGACCCAACCTGCATTTCCAGCCTTCAGCCCCTACCCCGTAGCCAGGCTGGATTACAATGTCTCCAATCCAGCATACTGCACTACCAGTTCTGCATTTATGCTCTGCCTGCTGGGGGGATCCTCCACCGTCCTCCCCCTTGCTCCAAAAGAACAAAAGTACACTTTTTTAAAAATTATTTTCTAAACTTTTATTGTGGAAAATTTCAAAATACACAAAAGTAAAAATCTAGTATATAATGAACCCCCATGTATTTATCGGCTAAGTTTTAGTAATTACCAGCCTTACTTCCTGTACATACTCCAATTTATTCACCCCACTAGATTATTTTGAAGGAAATCCCAAACAGTTTAATTATTTCATCTCTAAATTTGTCATTATGTATCTCTAAGATAAAGACTTTTTTTTTTTAATTATTAGCACCTTTAATTATTATTTATTTATTTAATTTTTTGGCTGTGTTAGGTCTTCGTTTCTGTGCGAGGGCTTTCTCTAGTTGCGGCAAGCGGGGGCCACTCTTCATCGCGGTGCGCGGGCCTCTCACTATCGCGGCCTCTCTTGTTGCGGAGCACAGGCTCCAGACGCGCAGGCTCAGTAGTTGTGGCTCACGGGCCCAGTTGCTCCGCGGCATGTGGGATCTTCCCAGACCAGGGCTCGAACCCGTGTCCCCTGCATTGGCAGGCAGATTCTCAACCACTGCGCCACCAGGGAAGCCCCTAAAGACTGTTTTTTTAAAAACAGAACTACAATACCATTTTCAAATCATCTTAAACAATAAAAAAATTTCTTTGTTCGTTCCCTTTATTTAGCAGTTTTCAAAATAATGAATTGGTTCCCAGCAGCCTCTAAAGGTAACCAATGGGTTTGTTGTTCTTTTTTAGTCCTATTATGAATTCTTCAATGTCCAGCTCAAAAGTTACTTCCCCTAGTTTTTGGAGGGGTTTTGTTTGTTCGTTTGTTTTTGGCCACGCAGCGCAGCATGTGGGATCTTAGTTCGCTGACCAGGGATGAACCCACGCCCCCTGCAGTGGAAGGGCGGAGTCTTAACCACTGGACCACCAGAAAAGTCCCTCCCCTAGTTTTTTTACCCTGACTCCAAAAGAATTTCTCCCCTCTGCTGAATTTAAATGCATCTTTTCTAGTTGTATCCAGCGCTTTCTACCTATGCACTTCCTTTAACTGCAGCTGGATCAGAAGCTCCTTGAAGGCATTCTGCACAGCACTTAACATAATGCCTCAGGCAGTCAGTATTAATCAAACTTCACTGTGCATTTGAATCCTATGGGGGTGGGCGGGGGGGCGGGGTTCTTGTTAAAATGCATATTCTGATTCATTGGCTCTGGAGTGGGCTGAGATTCTGCTTTCTCACGAGCCCAAGTGGTGCTGATACTTCTGGTCTAAGGACCACAGTTTGAGTAGCAGAAGGGTGTGGTAAATGTATGGGAAATCCACATCATTCACTCAGTAAGAAGTGCCTACTCAGGACCAGTTCACGGGCTAGGCCCTGACACCTTAAAATGTAGAAGGTTTTTTGGTGTGTTTGTTTTATTAGGGTTTTGTTTTTTTTACTTTATCCTTTTGAATATGTACACATGGTAAAAAGAATTTTTTTCATAAAATCCAAAAGGGCACAGAGTGTGAGTACATCAGTCCCCAGAGGTGATCACTGTTACTTCTTGAGTTTTATTCTAGAGATACTGTATGCATATAAGAGCATATATTTGTACCATCTTTTTTTTCTAACATACTATTCACACTGCTCTGCCCCTTTTTTTTTTTTCATTCTACTATATCTTCGAGATTGTTCCATATTTCAACATATATCTCTTCATCCTATTTAATGAGTGGCATAATGTCCACACAGAATGCATTGGTTGTTTTTATAAAGTGTAGAGTGAAGTATAGCTACTTCCTGGCTTCTTCCTCATCCTACACATTCCCAAGAGAGAACAGGTATCTTGTCTTCCGTTCTTTGAATCCTCTGAATTATCTCACCCATGTTGGTACATTTTTGTCAGTTTCATTTGATCTAGAGGACATCCATCACCCACTTACACAAGCATGTCTGCACGTTCTTTTCCTTCAGATTCCAGTCTTCCTAGACTCAAACTGTTTCTTTATTCTGCATCCCCTCAGCACTCACAAATTACTCAAAGACACTTTCTTGTTTTTATAATATATTGTTGTGGAATGCTGCATCCATAAGTGTGTAGAAAATGTGTATTGGCGGGGTTCAGGACACACTACCCCAAAATATGGTGCCTTAGCATATTGAATATTTCAAGCTGAAGGAATTCGAGAAAATAGGTGCGGGAAGGACTCACTGACGTTCCCTAGAAGCAAGTCCTAAGACCCTCATGTGAGAAGTGCCCTCCCTCTACCCAGGGGAAAGGATCATCCTCGTCTCGAAGATAGAGGGACCCCCCCCAAGAGGAATCTTAGTGAACACACCTTGCTAAGTTTCCCCAGTTTACTACACTGAGCTCATATCCCTTTTGTCCTATCACGTTTTCCCATGACTTCCCACTCTCCATCAAACCTAGCACAAAAACGTACAGGTTTGACCGCTTCTTCGGGTCTTCATTTACTTATGATTGCTCCCATGTCACGTAAAACTTATACTAGATAAATTTGTATGCTTTTCTCCTGTTAACCTGTCTTTCGTCACAGAGACCCAGCCAAGAACCTCGAAGGGTAGAAGGAAAAGATGTTTCTTCTTCCCCTCTGATATGTTTAAGGAAAAAATTAAAACATTAATAATAGAAGCCTTCTGTCACTTCCGTCCGCCTTCCTGTGCCCCTTCCCTGTCACATGATGGTCTCTCCACCTACGAGGTAACCACTATCCTGAATTTTGCATTAATCATTCTCTTGCTTTCCTTTCTCGGTGGTTCTCAGCCGTTAGCATCACCTAGAGAGCTTGTTAAGACATGGATTGCTGGGCCCCGCGCCCAGTTTCTGATTTAGTAGATCTGGAGTGGAGCCCAAGAATTTGTGCTTCTCGGAAATTCTCCTGTGGTTCTGTTGCTGCAGATCCCAGGACTACACTTTGAGAACTGCTTTATCTCAAAGGTACTCTTGCCTTCTCTGTGATGACTTGTATCCTCCCCTAAAACCTAGCCACTCAATAAATGTAGCTTAAGGACTTCCCCTCCTTCTTTCTCTACTCCATTTCCTATCACCCAGTTTATGAGCACTCAATCTTTGCTAAATATTTTAATTGATTGTGACATTTGACCACTTTCCATTTTTTTCTTTTCCGTTAATGAGCCCGTTTATAAGTTGCTTCTCATTAGTGTGTGTGTGTGTGTGTCTCTTATTGTAAGTTAAGTAGAAGGATGGGTATAAACAACATTTACATGTCTTATTCATCTAGACTTTAAGCTCCTTGAAAGCTGGAACCAAGTGAAGGGATTCAGAACATGCAACCCCAAAATATTCTTCTTCAATTATTGATTACTGATCATTTTGAGCTGAAGACACTTGTGAAACAGCAGATACAGGAAGGGCTCTCCCTCTTTCTATCTAAGAGCAGGATGTAAATTTTGCCTTGAGAAAGGTGCCCTCCCTGTATCAGGAAGAGAAGAACATTCTTATCATCAGAGACTGAGAGTTGACTCCAGTCTGCATAAACAAACTTACTAAAATAACCCTTATCTTCCATTAGTTTCCCTCACATGCTGCCTAGTGACTGAGCCACGATTTATTGCCCCTAGTCCAAGGGCCTTTGCTTTGTCACATCCCCACAATTTATCATTCTTTTTGTAAAAAGGTATGTACCTTACAGGCTTTTGGACCTAACAACTTCTTTGGGTCTTCATTTTCCTTCTGTGAAGACACCTGTGTATGTGTTAAAAAAAAAAAAAAAAAAACTTAAATTTGTATGCTTTTCTCCTGTTAATCTGTCTCATGTCAGTTTAATTATTAGGCCAGCCACAGAATTCAAGAGGGTAGAAGGAAGTTTTTCCTCCCCCTACACAAGTTTAATTTCCCTATGTAGTCTACCTCTTCAAGTAAGCTACAGGCCATAATTTGCAAATTCAGTTGCTTGTAAGAGCCAAAAGACAATTAAATAAATGAAACTTGCCAAGTCGAACTTTGCTGATCTGGAGACCACGTCGTGTGTAAAGAAGGCAGCTGTTACTTGGATTTAAGTCAATCGCGGGTTCCTTGTTTTCTCATTTTCCCAGTTTTCAAGAGAAACCAGAAATAATCCCAACTAATTCAACATTTTAAGTACACAGAGCAGGCACACAGAGCACACAAATTCCATACAGAGTACGTCTGCAGGAACTGAACTGAATCCATTCCACGTTTCTAGACCTTTGCAGTAAATGGATGGATGGGTGGATGGGTGGATGGATGGATGGATGGATGGATGGATGGATGGATGGATGGATGGATTGGTGAGTGAGTGAGTGAGTCAATAATGAGTGGTAGCTCTGGGTGGGGGGGCGGTTAGTGGAGAAAACAAGCAATTGTTGAGTACCTGCTCTATGCCTGGCCCTGTGCAAAGGGCTTTATACACCTTATCTCATTTGACTTTCATAACAAAACCTCAAGGTAGCTATTATCATTCTTGTTTATTTCCACACTCATTTCACAGATAAAGAAAGGAGGCTTAGAAAGGCCCAGGGTCACACCACCAGTGTTCTTTATTTATAACCTACCTAATTTTAAAAAAAGGATTTCAGGTGAGCTCTTATGATTTAAGCTGGGTCCTGAGCCTTGGATTCCACATAGCTCTGTTATACCAGATTGCCACCATCAAAGGAATCAGGTTCCCAGAAGGCAGGTCAGGGAGGGTGCCAGGAGTTCAGGGGGCAGGATTGCTTCCTTGGGGATATTACCAAACCACTCACAGCTTCATGCTTCTCAAGGATGTCAACTAGTACTAAGGTGCTAAGACACAAGGGATCTCTTGCCAGCTTGATATACCTGCCCTTCCCACTTTCTCCTGTCTCGCCACTTACTACCCTCTCAGAAGTCAAGATTTCTGCCTATCAGCCTTGGAGCCCACTCCATCTTAATTCCTTTCTAGAGCCCAGTAGGATAAGGACAGAGATGCAGATACAGGAGCCGTTTGTTTGGAAAACATTTTATTGGAGTTACTGAGGCAGCAAAGAGTGATCATAGATAGGAAGGTGATCAGATCCCACACTGGCCCCCTCTTTCAGTGGTATCAGCAGTGCTGGGTTTCGAAGGGGCTGATCATTGGGCATCGGCAGCTGCACGGCTTCCTCTCAGCTGTGGGGAGAGAGGGTACGGTCAGTTTGGAGACCCTTGGGTGCGGGGAGCCGGAGTCCTAAGAAAGCCCAGGATAGGGTGGGGCCCTGGTAGAAAGGAATCTCTGCCCCAGTCTAAGTTCCTGTTCTCCTCTGAGCTATAGTAGTTGCGATTTCCCTTAGCTTTGTTTATTTTAATTTTTATTGGAGTATAGTTGATTTACAATGTTGTGTTAGTTTCAGGTGTACAGCAAAGTGAATCCGTTATACATATACATATACCCACTCTTTTTTAGATTCTTTTCCCATATAGGCCATTACAGAGTATTGAGTAGAGTTCCCTGTGCTATACAGTAGGTCCTTATTAGTTATCTATTTTATATACAGTAGTGTGTATGTATATGTCAATCCCAATCTTCCAATTTATCCCTCCCCGCCTTTACCCCCGCCCCGGGTAACCATAAGTTTATTTTCTACATCTGTAACTCTATTTCTGTTTTGTAGGTAAGTTCACTTGTAGCCTTTTTTTAGATCCCACATATAAGTGATATCATATGATATTTGTCTTTCTCTGTGTGACTTACTTAGCTTTGATCAGAAGAAGGTGTATCCTGCCTTCACTTTCCCCACTCTCCCACTCAGATCCTCTGCTTTTTCCCTCACCCCCAGCCTCCTTTCTCTCCTAATGCCCACTGCCTCTTACCTTAGGAAAAGCATCCCAGTTGAGGAAAGGGAGTTTCCTTTTGACAGACTAAAACAGAAAAAGAGAATGAGAGTGATGTGTTACAGGTCAGGTGAGCAAGGATCAGTAAGCGCTTGCTGAAGAGCTCTCTGTAGTGGTGACGGTATCATTGTTTTATAATTACAGTAAGCATTAATATTTCCTGAGCACTTTCTCTGTGCCTGCCTTATACTGACTGCTTTACAGGCATGATTTCATTTGGTCTTCATAGCAGTCTTTTGATGTTGGTACTGTCTTCGTCCCCACATCACAGATGAGGCGATAGAGACTCAGAGAAGCGAAGACATTTGCAAGAGAGCATGTAGCGAGTATGTGCGGGGTCATGCACTACAGGCTCTAATTCCAGCGCTACCACTGACTTAGCCTTCTAAGCTTGGGTAAGTCACCCAACTTAGAACCTCAGTTTCTTCCTGGAGGATGAGGGAATTCGAATAAACTCTTGACTGATTAAGTTCTTCCTTTTCAGAGATTGTCTTTGTGGGCCACGTTAGGAAAATAAGGTCTGGCCACGACAGCCTCCCCGGGAAGTTTTCTTCAGTTGGGTAGCATCCAAGTGGGAGTTACTCCCTCCTAGAACCCAGGAAAGAACCAAAAAGGCTAGACTAGAATGCGTTGCCACTACCCGGACAAACAGGAGAAAAAGGGTGCCCAAGCACTTACCTCTACGAGGGCGTGCCAGTTCAGGAATTCATTCCCCTCCAAAACCTTTACAGAGAGAGAAAGAGACCAGAAGAGGATCAGTTCCAGGGAAGGACAGAGCTTAGCCCCTAGCCCTCTGGGAAAGGTGAAGGACCATGACAGCTCTGCAAGCTCTCTACCCAGGCCTTGATCTCCTTTAGGATGTGGATATTTATGGGGGCCGAATTAAAGAATTAAACTTACAGATCGCAACTTGTCAACGTTCAGGAACTGGTCATAAGTGGCCTAGGCAAAGAAGCAGGGTGTTCAGAAAGTTATTTAGGAACATGAACAGATAGGGGACGAACTCATAGTCAGATGGTGGGAAAACAGGGGATTTACCTCGTTGGATCCTGGCACATTTTTACCAACGGTGATTCCTTCCTGGAAAGCGAAGGGGAGAAAGGGGACAAATGATCACACGATGGCAAATCCCCTTCCCCAAACCCTCTCTGCCAGCTCTGCTTCCCTGCACAGGCCAGTCCCATTCCCCACCACGGGGCCTCCGTTAACCCACTCTGTCCCAGCGTGGCGGATGATTGACAGATGTGCAGATGTGGAGAAGGGATGGGAGAGTGGCACGTGGGAGACAGAGAAGTCGGAGCCCAGGCCCGCATCCACTGCCGGCAGCAGGAGGAGAGGGTGGAGAAAGAGGATTCCTCCCAAGAAAAACGAGCTAGTGTGGTTCTGCCGTGGACTCGGGGTGTTCCTGAGACACCCACGCTCAGCCCATGGAGCTGGCGCGGGAGATTGGAAGGCAGGTGGGAGCCAAGTTTCTGAGGTGCCCTGTCTGCCTTTACTTGCTGGAGGTGGGTTTGCTTTGTGACTTGAATTGCCACCAAAGTTTGAGTCTCCGTCTCCCTGCTCCAGCTGGTAAGCCCACCTCCCACCCCCGGACTTCAGTGCCTCCGATCTGTCGCCCTCCCAACCTCAGCTGCCCAGCTTCATTGCCCCTCATTTCTTCCTTCCCACCACAGAGGTCACAAACAGGTAGCCTACAGGCTAGACCCAAATGTTTAGATCTCATCGCAATTTGGTTTGTTTGGTTTTTAATTTGAATTAAAGGTTTTTAATTAGTAAGGATTCATAAATCCGATTTCCAGGTTCTCTTGAAAATTTTTAAACTCCGGCCACACTGGGTACATTTTCCCACTTAGCAGCAGTCAGATGGCATAGAGACTGTCCCCTTCCAGATTGGGCAAATTCACTCCACCTCCCCTGAGGCCCCACCAGCACTCTTGCTCACCGACATCACTTGCTGGGATCCTAAGCAGTGGAGTCTGTGACCCCTATCGTAGACTCGCGAATCCAGCATGGACATTCCCCCATCCCCCGCACAGTGCGATAAGGTGGGGAGAGAGGGACCTCAGGATTTTTCCTGGCTGGAGACTGGCTCCTAAGGATTCTTGATATGGCTTAAGCTCCAGAGGTAGCAGGGCGCTTCTAGCCACCTGAGAGCCATTCCCAGGGGTACAAACAAAACAGATGTGGGGCTCAACCCAGCCAACCAACTTCAGCCCCTCTCTCCTCTCAGGATGTCCAGCCTCTACCCCACACTTTACCATCCTTTCCAGAAATATAAGCCTCTCTGCCCCTTCCCAGGAATGCTTTGTCTCCTTCCTCCTTTCTTCCCTTCCTCAGAGCCCCAGCTTCTCATACAGCCCCTGGTAATAGCCAAAGATAAGAGCTGCTTATCCAGTGACTGATTGAGTCAGCTAATAGTATAAGAGAAAGAGAACCCAGGTGAGGTGCTCACCTCAGAACTGCTCAGGGCAGCCCCCTGAGCAGAATGGAACGCCAGGAGAGACAGAAGAACCACAGCAGCAAGAACTGGGATCTTCATGGTGTCAAGTTTGGGGTGTTCTGAGGCAAGGCAAGGCTTGCCCTTTATATTCCCAGGGAGGCAGATCTGAACAGAACTGGGGTCCCCACCCTTCTGACTCACCCCCAGATTCTGTCGCCCACCCCTGGGGCTCTGGGAAGGGGAGGTGTGGACTGTTTCCCACTTACCTTGGATTTCTCAATTCACATTCTGCCCTGGGCACTTGGAAGGTAGGCTGGCAATGGGGCTCTTCATGCAAATGGAGCTGAGATGGAGACAGGTTGGACCTGTCCCTCCAAGGGACTGGCCATGGGACCCAAGCAACCTCTCCTTTTGTCTTTGTCACTTTTCCTTATATTCTTCGTTCCTCTCTTATAATTCAGGCTTTTTCCCACCCTATCCAATTCTGTCTAAACTCCCTATACTGGCATTGAAGGCCTTCCATGCTCTGACCTCAACCCACCCTTCTAACTTTTCCTTCTTTCATTCCCATTGCACATACTTCACTTTCTGGCCAAACTGGACTCCTTACCAAAGATACCCTTCTTTTTCCTCCTCCAAGCAGCTGCCCATGTTACCCCTTATGCCTAAAATGCCCTTCTCTCATCTCTTGTTTTCAGAACCCAACATCCATCCCGAATTAAGCTTCCCGGATGTCTCCCATCATCTGCCATCCCCCTCCCCAAACTTTTCCCTTCTCGTAATTGCCTTAGCAATTCATTTGTATCTCTCTGGCATTGTACCTAGAGTAACTTGTGTTCTTCCCTCTTAGAATATCAAGTTCTTGAGGTCAGGAACTATGATTTAATCACCTTTATATCACCATGCCCTAGCACCATGCCCTTACACAGTGGAGGTGGATTCAACATATGCTAGATTGGATATTTTAGAATTCAAGCATCCTTCCACCAAGTTGTGCGCTTTCTTCCTTTGGGGCTGGATCCATTATCCAGCTGCCCATCTTATACTCTTGGGTCGTCAGAGAGGTAACTGTCTTGAGCTAAGAAGAAGACAAAGAATAGAGAAACACGGGGACTTCCCTGGTGGTGCAGTGATTAAGAATCCGCCTGCCAATGCAAGGGACACGAGTTTGATCCCCTGTCAGGGAAGATCCCACATGCCACAGAGCAACTAAGCCCGTGTACCACAACTACTGAGCCTGCACTCTAGAGACCCCGAACCACAACTGCTGAGCCCGTGTGCCGCAACTAGAGAAAGCCTGTGCAGCAATGAAGACCCAACACAGCCAAAAATTTAAAAAAAAAAAAAAAAGAGTAGAGAAACACAAAAAAGCAAAAATAGGTCTTAGAGCTACCCAGTTGGGCTCTAGGTCCTGAACTCTGAACGCCTACACCATTTCGTTGGGCTTATTCTGCTCCCCACCCCACTCCCCCAGCTTGGCAGTTGTATCACCTCAAAGTGACAAAACATCCTAATCAAGTAGCGTTCTCCACAACTGAGGCTCAGGTGGCCCAACCGGTTCCTGGTGTAATAGGGAGGTGCTGGAACATAGACAGGTGCTGCCAGGACAAAGCAAGACCTCATTTCAGCATGGCCTCTTTACCCCATCCTGATGCAATACACAGAGATAGCAGGCCTGGAGGCAAAGCGGGCTGGATCTTATTCACCAACGGTCTTCATGAACCCCAGAAGCTTCAGTTCAATTCTCCTCCTGCCCCCACTCCCCAGTCCCCAACATCCTTCCCCTCTTTAGCCTCAGGAAGGCTCCTCCGTTTTTCTAATGGCAGCTCCCCTTTCGCAGAGCTACCTGAAGAGGCAGTGCTTGAGGAAAACTTGCTAAGCACAGATGACCATGTCACGTAGATGTCACGCGAGGCTGGTTCCCAGAGGGGACGAGTGAGAAAACGACAGATGGGTGGAGCACCTCCCCAAAAGGTTTTTCTGGAGGACACAAGTTTTTATGTGTAATGAATTCTCACCAATTAATTAACAGGGACTGAAAGAGCTCATTTACCACCGTTCTGTCACCGTAGCGTCAACTGTGAATGAAGTTGAATGAAGAATGAGCAGAATGAAGGATCAACAAAGGAGAGCTGATATTCAGTAATGAAGTCCAATCAGACCTGCTAGCGGAGGAGCACTTCAGCCTGGGTAATTCCAGAGCAACAGATCAGCCCAACACCATCATCTGCTGGGCTCCAGCTTTCTTTTCCAACAAATTGATTTCCCTGTTTCCCTTTCCGCCTCATGCTAATGCTGCTAATAATAATGTTAGCCAATTTATTGATGTCGTACTCTGTGGCAGGCCTTGTGCTAGGTATTCTAAACGCACGATCTCGCTGAAATATCACAGTGCTTCTGTGAGACAGGTATTAACGATCATCCACATTCTGTAGGCAGGGGAACCACAGCACATAGAGGTTAAATAACTCACCCTAGGTCACACAGCCAGGGTGTGGCAAGGCCAGTGTTGGAACCCCAGAGTTCCAGAGGCTGCACCTGTATTGCCCCTTTGCTGTACTGTGTCCTACCAAGGGCCTCGGCCAGCCCACCTAGCGCCCTGTGTGAATTAGACCCATGCCCTGAGAGTCGGGGGGCAAGGCTGCAGTTAACCCCCATTTGTCCTCTCGACCAGGTGTCCTTTTGTGATATGCAGCCTGCACAGCCATAGGTGGCAGCTCTAAGCAGACATGCATTAATTTCAGTGGGTTAAACTATGCTCTTGCCAAATGAAAACAGAGAACTAAGAGATGAATGGTACTCAATGAGCATATGCCTCAGAGTGAACCTGTGATTGCCTCAGATTCCAGATGCCTCTTATAGTATGAGCATCTTGTCACAGCAAGTGTGTGTTTAAAAGACAGTCTTCAGGCTCTAGTGTTTGAAGTTCTAGTGTTTAAAGATGGGTTCTTTTATCTAATGCCTCTAAATATAAGCCTGCTACTTCATGTGCACAACCGAAGGAATTCTGTTCTTTTTCTGGAGGAAAAAAACTGGCTGTGCTAGACTTATGATCGATCTCCATTTGGCACCATCCTGATGGATTTTCAAGGGTAATTTTGGCTTTACATGATCTATGCTGTAAATGCTAATCTAGAGTCTAGGGTCTCTCTCCCAGTTGCCTCCCCTTCCCCCACCTAAACTGCCTCAGTGAGTTTGAGTTCCCCGAGGGTCCAGTGTCCAATGGTTGGGCAGGCTGGGGAAGAGAGGGGAGGGGGATCCCCACCGGCAGAGGGTCCCAGCGGTTGGGGTAACGGGTGGCAGGAGAAGCTACCTGGAATTCAGCGTCGGCTGCATCACAGAGGGTTAGTGGAGTCTGACAGAGGCACAGAGCCTGGCTCTGCGTCACCCCAGCTCCAAGTCTGCTTGATCTAGTTCCCACTCCGAGAATACCAGTAAACCCCTGTTTTCCCACAGGCCTTCACCCACCCCACCCCAAATCTGCCAGAACTTGAGTGTGGGTAGGAGGCCAGGCCCAGCCTTGATTGCTACATTACAGACACACCTAGGGGCTGGGAGCCAGCCTCCTGGGTTCAGGGAAGGAATGGGGGATTTGAAGGGATGCACACTGGGGCCTCAGGGTCTTGGTGAGCATCTAGGTGAAAAGCCTAGAATCATTGGAGAGAAAGGGGGCTGGGGTGTGGGCTACTGGGGGGCAGAGCCCAGGGGACCCCTGTCCCATCCTGTCCTCCCTCTGCCGGTGTTAGGGTCACACCCAAGAAAGCAATCACGTTGCCCAGCAGGTCTGGTTTCTTCCTTTACCTCCCACCCTCTGCCCTGTGCACGCTTTGCTTAAACTTCTCCCAGGAAGACCTCTTGGATTGAGCCCACTTAATTCTGCTCTCTCCTTCCATCCTCTAACCCAAATATTTATTAAACAGCCATTTTGGCTCCTGGTGCTGAGGATTTGAGATGGACAGGGAAACTTACGTCCTGTGAAACTGTCCTGTGAAACTTACGTGCCAGTTAAAGAGAGACAGATTATAACCTAACAAAAAATTAGGAAACAAGATCATTTCAAGAATATGACAAGTTCTGTGCAGAAAATACAACAAGGTGATGTGATAGCGATTGGGCAGGTGTCCTTGGTTAAGCTGGCTTGGGGTTTTGAATTTAGACCAAAAGCCGTTAAAGTTCCATCCTTCTGAGGATCTCGGGCTCCAGGGAAAGGTAGCAGCAGTGTTCCTTGGGAGCCTTTCCCAGCAGGTCCAGGTTGACACTGGACAGGGAAGCCAGAGCCAAATGGTGCTGAGCCACGCCGAGGGGATGTTATTCTACAACTAATGGAGCTTGTGGGGGATTCTGAGCAGGGGCTTCTCCCTGGCTGCCGTGGGACAATGGACGTTAGGGAAGAATCGAAAGTCAGGGGCTCTGCCGTGAAGCTGCTTTAGAGGCTCTGGCAGGACAAGGGGTTGGCCTGCCAGTTTATGAGAGTCCTTTACACCTGAGGGCCTTAGCCTGCTTCAGCTAGTGCTTTAAACTTCAGAGGGTGGCTTTCAGCCCTTTGGACCAGGAACGCCCCAAGTCCAGAAACATGTTGACCACTTCAGCTTCTCCCTCAGTCCCTCAGGGACTGGCACGAGGCGACCCGAGGTCCAGCAGTCTGTAGCGCTCACCCCACACCCCAGGAAGCCCGCTGTCAGTCAGCTGGAAGGACTGAGCCTCAGCCCCGGGACGGGCCGCGCTCCCTTCCCTGTGGCTGCGAGGGGGTACCGCAAGGCCCTCCCTTCCCACGTGAAACCCAAGATGAATAGAAGGCAGGAGCCGCAGTTTAAGGACAGAAGCGAGAAGAGGATGCACATCAAGTTGGTTCCCCCAAGTCCTTTTTGGGCCCGACTTCTTTCATGTATTCATCAACTGTTTGAGGCCCACCCTGTGCCAGACCCTGTGCTAAGCCCTGGGAATGGAACAATGATCAAGGCAGGCAGCGGTCGGTCGTGCCCTCGGGGAACTTGTAATCTCTGAGGGCGTCACTTAGCTGGCAGGGTGCTTCCTGGCCTCCTTTCATTTCCCGGTCCCCGAGGGGAGGTCAAGGACCTCAGAGGTGTCAGAGAGTGGTGGGGCCCCTTAGTTTAGGCTCACTGTGTGGGCTTGGCGGGACTTTGCTCAGAGACGCTAAGCACAGACCCCTCTCTCCCCGTGCCCAGGGCTCCTCGGCTGGTGATCAGCCCGGACTCAGCCTGCACCCCAGCTTCTGGCTGTTTCCTTGGTGCATGAATGGAGTAGAAGTTTTTCGCCACCCCTCTGTCTCCTGGAGAGCCTCTAGGGCACGTGACAAGGGACTGGGTACTCGCCACTCCCCCCAGCTTCCTAAACACGTCAACCCAGACTCACCCTCGTCCATACCATGGTGTGTGCACGAGGCTCAGGTGTATTCTCTGCTGGCCCCGCGCTCTTCCTCCTGCCCCTCCCTGACCCTCCAGGATGGGTCTCCTCTCTTGGAACAGCCCGTTAACTCCCACCTCCTGATTTCAGTAGCTTCCCTGTGGCTTTCTCAGGCCAGTGGAACGTCCGTGACTGCTCCAAGTGCAGTAAGCTTGCTAGTCACGTGTAAATTGGGCAAAGATGATTTTTCACAGATGGAGAAACCCAGGCCCAGGGAGATCCGATAGCTACTTCTCGTCAGGACCTCCCAGTCTTCCCTCTCTCGGCGCGCCCTGTATACCCCTCTCAGGAAGAAGGCGAGTTACCTGCCCCTGGACCTCCCTCTTCCCTCCACCCTGATCCAGGCCACCAGTGTAGTATCAAAGAATAAAATTTGCCCAAGTCTTAGGGAAACAAGACTCATGTTTTATTTCCACAGAGAAACTCTAAAGTAGGACACGCCTCCTGAATTTCTGTCACGGTGATTTCAGGTCACAAAATGGAGCAGGTGAAGCAATGGCTGGCGTATCCACTGAGGCCGATGGTCAAGGAGACACCACCGTGGGTGGGAGGAAACAAGGGACAGACAGACAGGTCCCCAACCTAGAAAAAGCAGGTGTTAGCACCCAGAGCAAGAGCTGGGGGAGGGGCACAGTCAGGTCCCTTGATGACTGATGGTTTTCAGGGCTTCGGTCGCGGTTGGAAGTGATTTTCTAGAAGACAAGAAAGGAGAAAATGGTAGAACGCGGCCACTCCTAGAGCTGCTGAAACCAAGCATCCTCTCACCCAGCTTCTGCGCCCACAGTTCCCTCGTGTCCCGCCTATGCCACCTGCGGTCCCCTCACTTTCACTCCCTAAAGCAAATATTACCTCTTCCCCACCAGCGACTCACGTCTTCCTGCCTCTGAACCTTTAAACCCGAAAGGCTCACCTCGCTCTAGTCCC
The DNA here is from genome assembly GCF_965194825.1 of Balaenoptera physalus. Lineage (NCBI taxonomy): Eukaryota > Metazoa > Chordata > Mammalia > Artiodactyla > Balaenopteridae > Balaenoptera > Balaenoptera physalus. Next base: position 16,844,390 of record NC_138900.1, on the reverse strand, counting down.
CCCGACCCCGTCCCCCCGGACAATGCCTATGCTGTTCCCGCTCCTGAACCCAGCCTGCCTTGCTGTTCTCTGGCCCCACCTGGCCCTGCCTCGGTCAGGCCACCACCCAGCATTCAGAGGGTGTTCCGAGTGCTCTAGGGCATTTTCTCCTGAGTCTTTCCCCACACCCCACACTGGGGTCTCCTCCTCCTTAATACCTTTAGTGCGTCCACCCAGAGCAAAGGGAGTGCCAAGCCCCCAGCCCTCCCTCCCCGCGCCCACCCCCGGGCGACCGTGCCTCAGCTCCCGGCTGATGCAGCCTGGCACTGCTCACTCTGACACTCACCTACCAAAACTTCACCCACTGCAGCAGGTCAGGTCGCGCCCGGGAAGCCTGCAGGACGAGGAGAGTGTCTGAGTGGACAGAGCACCGTCCCCGGCACACCCTCTGGCCTCAGACCCCTTCTCTCGCCAGCTGGATTTTCTGTGCCCCAGTACTTACCGAGGAAGAAATCGTGACTCCCCACTGTAAAGAGAAGACCAGAGGAGGTGAGGTGAGGACCTCAGTGTCCTGTCTGTACTCGACCATGTCCTTAGGGCTCAGGAAGGGCCCCTGGCGGGGACAGGCTCAGACCAGGATCACCCCAAAGGTCCTTTGGTCTGACTGTGGCCCTTCAGCCACAGCAGATTTCTCACCCTGAGTGCATTTTACCTAAGATCATATTGAATATGGTCCCTGAGCACACACTGACCAAGGGGAGTGAAAAGAGGAAAGGTAGGTCTCCCTCTGCCTGCTAGGGGGATAGAAATTGGCCATGAGCGATGAGCGATGGGCAGAAGTGGATACCCACAGGTAGTGTTAACTACATCTTCACCTCCTTTCAGTCAGCAGCTAGTTTCTGATCTCTCAGTGGAAGTCCTCTCCCCAAGGGCAGGGGCTTTATTATTCTGAGAGATGGAGGGAAATACTGCCTGTTTGTTTGTTTGTTTTTAACCAGCCTAATTAGTATTTAGCACATTCATTTACTGAATTTATCAGATTGTTTTCTTTGCACCCGAATAAAACAAAATCCTCAAATTTTTTTCCTGTTATTTCCTTTGTGAAAGGAAGCATTTATTTTCCCACCAACCAAGAGTTTCTGGGCTAGCCTCTTCTCCCCAGGAGGTCAGCAGTTAAAGAGGTGGAAAGCAGACAAAGGAAACCTGTCTGTCTGTTTTGCCGAGTGTCATGTGATTTTTTTTTTTTTTTTTTTGGAGCTTTATATTCCTCACTGAGAGGATCTTGGGTCCCAGTTTTCTCCATGGCAGGTAATGCACCCACGGCTCCCCTAGAACCTTTTCTGAGTGAGTGGGTGTGAACCTTCTACCCTTCTCTTCCAAACTGCTCTCAGGGAGCTGAAGTCCCCCTGCACAGGGGTGAGGAGACATGACTATCAAAGTGAACAGGATTCGGCCTCAGCTAGCCTACCCAGAGGACCTTGGCAGTGAAAGCCTCACCCACCTCGCCCCCAGGCAGACCCCATGCAGTGGGAGTCAGGGCGGTTGCAAGCCTTCCCTTAGTGGGGATCTTGGCTGAGTGCTGCCCCCCAGTGGCAGTAGGGTGTGTCTGCTGGTTATAATCGTCGTTCTGCGGAAGGAAGCAGGGGGCGGGAGAGAAGGGATGAAGGCATTTTGCTCCCACATCCCGGCCCTGGCTGGACCTTTCTCAAAGCCCCTGCCTCCTCCCCTCCTTGTGTCATGTGTTTTCTTCTACAGAATCTCCTTCAGCGAGAGCCCACGCCCTCACCTCGCTTCATGGTCCCAGCCCAGATGGCCCTGCCTCCCTCGTCCCTCCCCACCTCTCCCAGCTCCTCAAGTGTCCCTGGGGAGGTGAGGCGAGGAGACCAACGAAAGAAGTGAAGTCTGAATCAGGTGGTCGGGTGGCAGTTACCTTACCTTAGAAGTTACAGCTTCCACGTCTTGGCATCCTGTGCCAGGCTGAGAAAATTACAGAAAGGGGCATGAGGAGAGAGAATTGCAGATTGGCCAGACCCGGGAGCAAGGCTGAGAGGAACCAGGGACCTTCCAGGGCATCCTGAGGGAGAGGCTCACCTGACCAGCACCGCCTACCCTCCTCTGGTCCGATGACGCACAGATGCGAAGGGAGAGGGCGCCGGGGTGAGGGTGGCTCCGTGGTGCTTCAGGCCTTGCCGGACTCTCGGGGCTCCAGCATCCCACCGCCCAGGCTCTGCCCTCCCTTTAGAGCCCCAGCATCCCACCCGGCCCACCCCACCCCTCTCAGTGGTCTGTGATAAGTGCCGCCTACAGAGAAGGCCTGGAGGAAACTGATGGCCCAGATAGACACAGGACAGATTTCTACACTCAGCATTGGGCAGCCAGGGTAGAGAACGGGTTGGCAACACCTCCGCCACCCAGGCACCTGGAGCCGGAGCTAGAATAACAAATGAGCGGTACCCGCACAAGCTCCCGGGGCAGAGCTGGGCACCTCGGCCCCAGCCTGCCTTCTGCCTGCAGCAAACCCTGCTCCCCTCATAGACCTTTTAATCCCTGTTCCCAAATGCTGTTCTCTACAGGGTCCTTGGAAGGACGGTCTGTTATCCATAGAGGCGAAGTGAAGTACGTTAGGTTAGCTCTGGGTCAAAGGAGAGGAAGGAAGGGGAGAAATACGAGAAAGCAGATGGAGGCTCCTTAAGAAGCACTGCAGACACGCAGGCCACCTCCCCTGCCGATCGATGGAGGCAAAGGGGAAAACCTCCTCAGTGGGAGGGAAGTTTAGTTCCTGCCATTGTCACTTCTCTACTAGAAACACACACACACACACACACACACTCTCTCTCTCTCTCTCTCTCTCTCTCAGGGTCAGAATGTTCTTCCCAAGTCTGGCTTAACTCTCTGCCTTATCCATACCTGAATTCTAACCCCACTATTAGGCCTTACACCGTGGGCACAAACTGATAGACCACAGGCCTCCAGACATTTTTTGCTTGGTCCACATGTTTAAATTAAATTAGTTGCAAACAGTTGAAAACCAGATTTCTAGCTTCTCTTGAAAAATCAGACGATGTGGCCCCATCTGTCCAGCCTCACGTGCCCACATGGACAAGTGAGTGGGCAGCCCTTGCCTCAGTGCCCAAGGGTCCCGATTCCCGAAGGCCACTGGCCATGCAGAATGGATGTATGGCCTTTGACAGGACCCAGAGGCCCTGCCCATCTTTCCCAGAACCCAGATAATCAGACCCCCTGCACCTGCCTGCACTCGACCATGACCCTCCACCCTCCGCCCATGCATACTGCCCTCCCGCCGCCCTTCAACTTTCCTCCCTAGTGACCCCTTTCCAGCCCTGAGAGTTGACCCCAGTCCCAGGTCCCTCCCTCTTCCCCACCCCATGGTCCCCTCCACCTGCTCACCCTGCAGTACCCACGCAGCTGTGGCTTCCCCCAAGCCAGGCCACGCCCAGCAGGCGGAGACAGTGGCTGGCTTCGTGATCTTGGGCCTGTGGAGGCCCTAACCCTCGACCTCGGCTTTTATCCCAGGGAGAACCGCCCACCCTGCTCCTTCTTCAGTGGCTCACAGCTTCCCTCTCCCATCCCACCTCCACTCGTGAGGCGTTGCACAAAGGGAGGAAAGTGGGAAGGGAGGGAGGCACCCCACCCCCAGCAGGGAGGGGGAGGAACCGGAACAGAATCTGCAAGCCACTGCCCAGGACCCAGAACCCCGTGTCCTCAGAGCCGAGCTTTCCCGACCCTGAAATGAGGGGGTCCGCTGCCCTTACCTCAATAATTGCTTTCCAGTTCAAGAAAGGAGTGTTGCGTTTGAAGTTCTGGAGGGAGAAGGAGAGATGAGCGGGGCCACGAGGAAAGAGAATTCCAAGGGTGGAGGGGGGCGGCTGGCTGGGAAAGTATCAAGATCATGTTCAAGAACAGGCTTTGGCGGCTGGGTGTAGTTTGGGGTTAGATAAAGATAAGCCTACAGGAGACTGAGGGTGTTAGCATTTCTGATGACATTGGTGATAAGACTTGGGTGAGGTTACCTATCTCAAAGGTGAGAAGAGGGGGAATTCTGTGACAGATAGGCTGGAGGGAGGGGTAGCTGCCTGGAGGGAGGGGTAGCTGCCTTGAGGGAGGGGTAGCTACCTGGAGGGAGGGAGGGGAAAGGGAAGGATGACCAGGAGCCTCAGTTCTTCCAAGAAGGAGAGTTCTCCTACCTCCCAGAGTCTCCTGAAGTAGAGGAGGATGCGAGTGCTGGGCTTTGAGAGTTGGCCCTGTGGATGAAAGTGGGGAACAGCTGAGCAGGGGGTCTGACCCTTGCTCACCTCAGCCCCTGCTCCTGCGACCACCATCCCTCAGCCTACAGGATTCACGGTGACTAAGGTCCAGGGGGAGCTGGGTGTCTTTAGGGACACCAGAAAACTGTTTCTGGAAACAAGGAGAGAGAAGCTAGGTCTCTGGAGCCACTAACCACCCCTCCGTCACATACACAGCACATGACACCATTCTTCTCCAGCCCCGTTTCCCCCCAGCCTCAGGCAGAACACAGCTGTAGCAAAACCTCAGGACCAGAACCTGCCCCTGACATTCCCACCTTTTCACCTGCCACGCCTCCTCCAGCCCATCTCCCAAAGCTGTAGGGCTGAAGTCTCCCCTTCCTAACCCTTCCTGGAACAGCAGTGGAGATGTAAGAAAGGAGCAGAGGCCAGGAGTCTGGGACAGCTAATATTTATTTCAAGGCCAAGAGTTGAGATTAGTGGGGAGATAGTGGTGTTTTAAGAATGGGGGGTGGGCTTCCCTGGTCAGGGGGACTTCCCTGGTGGCACAGTGGTTAAGAATCCGCCTGCCAATGCAGGCGACATGGGTTCGAGCCCTGGTCCGGGAAGATCTCACACGCCGTGGAGCAACTAAACCCGTGCACCACAACTACTGAGCCTGTGCTCTAGAGCCCACGAGCCACAACTACTGAGCCCGCATGCCACAACTACTGAAGCCCGTGCACCTAAAGCCCGTGCTCTGCAACAAGAGAAGCTACCGCAATGAGAAGCCTGTGCACCGCAACGAAGAGTAGTCCCCGCTCTCCGCAACTAGAGAAAGCCTGCGTGCAGCAACGAAGACTCAACGCAGCCAAAAATAAAAATAAAAAGTAAATTAAAATTTTTAAAAAAAGAGAATGGGTGGAGGCCCCCATCCATCTGGAGGTCATGGGGTGCAAAAACTCCTCTGGTCCTGGGCAAAGAAATAAGTTCTAAGGGGGAGCTCAAGGACTAGGAATTCAGGGACTAGTGGCCCAAGGCAAGGGTAGATTGGAACCCTGCTCCGGAAATCTGCAGGGACCTTTTGGCCCACGGCTGTCATCGGGGCAAATCCAGAGAGTCCAGCTTGGGCTTGAAACCCACCTCACCCCCATACTTGCCAGGAATGTGCGGTCCCCCGGCCTTACTCCTCACCCTGGCTGAAGTCCTCGGCTGCCTCGTCACCCCTCCCTCCGCCGTGAAGGAGCTGGGGGCTCTCCATCCTCCTTTCTGCCCACCTCTGTCCTGCCCCTTTCCTAGGAGACCCGATCCTCGGGGGAGCCACCCCAAATGAATCCTGCCTGACTGCAAGCACGCCCCTTACTGCCCCCCTGGATGTGCAGAAACGTTTGGCTGTCAGTCCTCTGGCCCTCTGGGAAGTATCTGTGTGTGCCCTGGGGCTCCCATCAGACCCTAAGTGCCCCATGCTCAGGGGCCTGCTCGCCCCGTGGTCCGTGGTAAGGAGTCTCACCCCTACCAGAGACAGTTCTCTACGAAACAGAACAAAACAGTCTAATTGGTTCATGTCGTTCATCCAAAACAGGACTCCGCTGTAGCTGGGAGCTTCTGCGTCTCCTGTCTTTCACGCCCCACCTTATTGCCAGAAAGTGACGTTCCTGAGGGCTGTCCCTTTGCCTCCCCACCTGCCACCAACCCCCTCCCTCACAAGTTCTGGAGGGCAGGGGTCCTAGCCTGCCTTCTTTTACGTGAAGGGTCAGAAGCTACACTGCTCACAGGAGCCAGGCGGGGGGCTAGAAGAACTGTGCAGGGCAGTGGGAGTCTGACCACCGGAGAGCAAGTCTCCACGGCAGGAAGAAGCTGCCTCTCGGCTCTAGGCTCTCGTAGGCCGTAGAAAGAGGGGCCCGGTGCTGCCATATTGTGTTTTAAAAATGAATCAAACAATCAGTGGACCGCAGATTGCAGCTTCTGCCTTTGGTATTTGGATTGTTCATTTGTCCTTCACCCCTCCTCCCAGTCTACGCCCTCTGCTCTGGAGGTACATCTGCTATTCTGGTGTCCAATCAGCCTGGCCAGGGCTTCCCCTGCAAGAGGAAGGGGTGGGCGGGGAGGAAGGAGAAGCAGGTTCTGGGCCCCAAGCATCTCCTAAGATTACATATGCGCAGGGCCCAGACTGATGACACCATCAGGCTCTCGGCGTGTTCGCCTCCTTTTCCCATTGGCATCAGTCCTCAGGTGGTCTTTTAGCTTCACCTGATGATTCGGTCCATCCCCTACCTCTGCCTCTGCTTCCTCTCTGGTTCCTGAGGATTAGGCCTACTGACTCTCCCCTTAACCTTCTGGTGTCGAAGGGGAAACTGAGGTTCAGACCAGTTCAGGTCTGCATGTTGAGACAGGAAAGAGGCCCATTCCCTCCTCGTCCCCCACTCCCAGCTGTTTCCAAATTCTCCCTCTCTTTTCAGGTCTCTGCTGTCCTTCCTCCTTGTTTTCCTCTTTTCTTTTTAAAGCACTGGCTGGAATGCTCTCTTCGTCACCATCATCATTGCTCCCTGGCTCACCAAGCAAGGGTTTAGCTTTCTTCCCTATATCCTTCTCCCACAAAGATGAGAATGAACGGCCTTCCAGCTCTTACCTTGTTGATGGCGTCCCAGTTAATGAAACCCAGCATGGATTTTAAATTCTGCAGAGAAAAAAAAAGGAGAATGACCAAATTGGGTCATAATGTAATTGGCTCAGGGCCCCAGGACACGAGAGGTCAAGGGCCACTGCTGGCAGTCATTATAGAAAGAAGACTTCAGCCTGTGGGACCAAGGGACAAAGATTTGATTTTCCAAAGGAGAGTGAACAGAGCACTCTTGTCAAACTCACCATCCAGAAAGCGTCAAAGTTGAAGAGCCCAGGAGACGTCTGAGAGTTCTAAGGGACCGATGAGAAATGGGATGACAGTAAGAACCCACGCTGTGAGCTCGAGGCAGGGGCAGGACGTGTGGGTGTCGGGGGGAGGCAGGCGTTGCTTGACACCATGGTCCCGGCCCGAGGAGGAGTGATGTCCTCACTCACCAAGGTGTTGGTTCTATTGACAGCTTCCCCTCCACCGCTAGACCCTTGCCCCTGGGTGGGGAAAAGGGAACTGACGGTCAAGGCTTTACATCCTGTCGTGCATGCCACCTATCATCCCGCTCCTGGCCCACTCTTCTCCGCTTCTGGTCAAGCCACCTTCTCCTCTTCTCAAGACAGTACCTAAGAGCCCCACCTCCAGAAAGCCTTCCTGGACTGACTCGCTACTTGCTCAGCAGAATAACCCCACCCAGTCCCTTGAATCATATCCATATTCTTGCTCCCCCCCATGCCCTGCTCCCCCAAACACTGCTAGTAGCCAATATGCAGTCCCACTGTGCGCGGGGCACTGCGCCTCCACCCGCCACTCTCCCACGTGGAGGTGCCTCCACTTTACAGACGGAGAAACTGAAACGTAGAGCTGTCCAACAGCTTTTCTCAGCATCTGTCTCCGTGTCAGACTCCAGTGTTGGGACTCTGAACCACCTTGATGTGATTACGATGCAGAAAGCTCTGCAGCAACTGAGGGGGGTGAACAAGTTAGGCTTTGCTGTCCCCATTTTACCCAAGAGGAAGCCTGGGCTCAGAGAGGTCAATCGACTTGCCTGGAGACACACAGATGACAGGTAACACAGCTGGCGTTTGAACCCCCACCTTCTGAACCAAAGTTCACTGCCTTTCCACTTGTCAACCCTGCCTTCTTAAATATGGTTTAAAAAAATAAAAATAAATGACTATTCTGTCATTTTTGTCTGTTTTTCTACCTCACTATATATGGAAGACTTCGGTATGTATAAAACTAGAAATAGAATTACAAACTGGGAGAGGGTTTCTTAAAACCTGTCTACCCATGAAAGGTTGGTATCCCTGATATGCAAGGAGCTCTTCCAGGGAGCTCTTCCACCCCCCCGCGCCTGCCTCCTCCTCCCCGTTGGGCGTGCTCCTCGCCCTGTGGGCCCCACTCACCCCTGGGGCACGGGCTGGCAACCTCACCAGGAGGCCTGTTAGAAACCAGAATCTCAGCCCCACCCCAGCCCTGCTGAATCAGAATCTGCATTTTCACAAGACCTCTAGGTGATTCCTGTGAGCCTTAGCCAACACTTCCTCTGTCAGCGCAGCAGTTGCTGACCGAGAGGCAGATTTCCAGAAGAACTAGGAGGGAAATGTACGCTCTCAAAACACTGTTTCCAAACTCCTTCAAAGAAGTCACCGAATACTGCTTGCCGGCCGGATATAGGGCATTTGAAACAATCATGTTTCTAAAAGGATCGGTTTTCATACGATTTTTCACAGCCCCATCTGTGAGGTATATCATGTAAGGATCTGCAATTAATTATTACTTCGGAGCTGGTTAGTCTTTTTAGGAGCATGTGTTTGGTTTCTTCCCTCTAGATTGTAAATTCCCCAGAGAGGGGGTTGGGACCATTGCTAGCCTTAGGAGCGGGGCGGAGCGGAGTTGCACTGAGGAGGGCGCACAGCTGCCGTGATGAACTGCAGTCACTGCAAGTTCGGCTCTCACCTGACCCCCAGATTCCCCGGACACGTGGACTTCACTGCGTGGATTGTCGCACGGTGGGAGAGAGAAAGGGAAGACTCTCAGTTCCCACGAAGGCACCTAGTCCAGCCCCCAGATGGCAGCATTTTAACCCCGAGGCTGGCCGCGGGTCCGCCGACCCGGCGGCAGTCAGCCCATTCCCCGCCCATCCCTCAGCGCCTCTTCTTTTCCTTCCCACGGTTGGGGCAGATCTGCACAGGCACGCGCTCGCCGGACGCTCACCTCGGGTTTGTTCCCACCACTTCCAGCCCCGCTACCCGAGGAGAAGCTGGTATTGTATCCCAGCAAGGGAAAGCGAGAGTCCACGTGGGGTCTCCAAAGGGCTTGCAAGGGCCCAAATCGTTCCCCAAACAGGAAGTCATCCCATAATAGGCATTATGATATTTTAACGCCCTCCCCAAGCTCCACACTGTGCCATCTTCAGCCGGTCAGTCACGGAGGGAAGTTATTCGGGGCACGGAGAAGGGTAGGTGTGGCCACGTGTATTTGGAAATGTGGGGTAACTGGGGGATTCTGAGCTGTTGCCTTCCATCCTCCACTTCATGCCAGGGGTGGAAAAGCCACTGGAGCCCAACTTCATAAGAGCCGTGACCCTGGCACCCTGGGGCTCCTTCGGCCCTCCTCCTGCCTCTCCTCACCCCTCACCCTCTCCTGGAACCTAGAAAGGGGAAGGAACTCCTAGAATCCTTACCTGGGAGTAGCCGCCTTGATCAAAATTTCTAGAGTTTTCTAAGGGTCGGTTGTAGGTGCGGGGGGAAAAGCGGGTAGTACAGGGAGCAGTAAATTAACACTTGGTTTGCTCTTGCCTGAGACCCTCCTCTTGCCTGAGACCTTTCCCAGACCCCCAAGGAAGCCAGCTGTGCCCCCTCTCTGCAGGCCCCCTGATGGGAGTTCCATCCCAATCCGGCTGCCAGGTAGTGGTCCCCTCCTGACCCTCTCACCCCTCACGTAGGGACACTGCATTTGTTAGTGTCTCCACCTCAGCTCTGTAAATGTCCTTAAGTTTCCACGTGCGGTCCTGCCCCCATCCTCCTGGGAGCTTCCCAAACAAGTGTCATGTTTCCCTGTGCCCACCTCTCTTGCTCCATCCACTACCCCAGCTCTAGTCCGATTCGCCAAGTGGACATGCCTGCAGAACTAGAGGTTAGGCAGGAGACAGAGCACACCCGGCATCACGGAGTGGATGACGAGGGGCTAGAGCGAGCACAGAAGGCAGGGCACCTCTTCCGGAAGTTAGAGGGCACATGTAAGCAACACTTCCTGGTGAGGCTGGGAAGGTGGGGAAGAGGAGCCGAGGGAGCCCAGGATGAAAACCCCAGTGACGCCACCTACCCTGCGGCTGGCAGCTTTCAGGAAGACCTCGGAGTGGGTTTCCTCAGCAGGGACCACCAGGGGCCCCACCTCTGCCTTCAGCAAAGGCGAACTTACCCAGTGGAGCCCAGAACTGCCACCGCTGCTGCCACCACTGCTGCTGTTGCTGCTGCCACCGCTGCTGCTTCCCTGGGGGTCAGGAAGAGACCAGAGTGAGGTCTAAAGATGAGGACACCGAGATTGCTTTCCTCCCTCCCCGGCCTCCCTTGCTCAGGAATATTTCCCGCCCAGTCTGAGGGGAGCAGAATTTCTGCAGAATGCCTCAGGTTGTCCTGTCTTCTTACCCCAGAGTTGCTCGAGCTTCCACCTGAGCCAGATGGCGGGCGGTTGGTGCATTGCAGAGGGAAGGGGACGGGTGAGGTTTGAGACTTCAGTCAAAGCCATCCCCACAGGCCAGGCTCTCCTGCTTCCTTGGCTTGGCTTTCTTTCCCAACGCGTCTCTCCTCCATGCCCATCTCACTCTTTCAAGCCTCCTACCCACGCCCATCTCTCCCCTGTCCGATCTGCCTCTTCCCTCAACCCCTCCCCTGCCCGTCTTTCTTTCCTCTTCGTCTCTCCCACTTTCTATCACACGCATCCAGACACCTCTTCTTCTCCAGACTCTTCCTCTTACCTCTGCATTTGGCTTGTCGCTGCCTCTCCCTGAGCCATAGGGAGTTTGGGCCACAGCTGCCTGCCTCTCAACCCAGCTGCCCACAGCCTCCCATTTCCACACCCGGCTTCCAGCCACTCACCAAAGCACCGTTGCCGCCAGGCATCCCCTGCCAGGAGCTGTGGGCAGCAACCACTCCATGCTGAATGACGTTCTCAGCCTGTCTGTCAGCCTCACTCCCAGTGTTTCCAAGAGCATGGGCCGCATCTTCAACCCCATGGGCGAGATTGTCCCCCACCCCGGGGCCCATGGCCTCCTTGACTCCAGAACCCGCTGCCTCTCCATCCCCTCTGCCAGTGGCCTCCCCGACTCCGTGCTTGATGGCCTCTCCCACTTCTTGTCCAATGGCCTCTCCCACCCCGTGTCCAGTGGCCTCCATGGCCCCTGCTCCAACGCTCTCCCCTCCACTCAGCAGTGAGCCAGCCTCCCCAGTGCCCAGGCACAGGACCAGCAGGAGGCAGGCCAGAGACCCCTGTAGCTTCATCTCTGCCTCGTTCCTTCTCTCCTGAGTGTCTTCTTCCCACCCAAGTTTACTCGCTTGCCCTTTCCCTTTCCCTGCGTCTGCGTGCCCTCCTCCCTTCTCTCCTTCCTTCTGACTTCTCGTTCTCCCTTCCTCTAGGTCTGCAGCCTTCTCTCTCCTTTCCCAGGTGTCCCTGTCTTCCCAGAGCCCTCCTCCCCGCCGCTACTCCTTATACTGTAGCTTGGAAGAAAGCGGCAGGGCTGGGCAGCCCAGAGTCCCTCCTCCCAGTGACTCAGGCCCAGCCACCCATAGGGTAATGAGCTGTAATTGTGAGTCTGAGAGCCTGTGTCGAAACAGAGAGGGAGCCCGTGCATCAGGGAGGGAGGGGGAAACGGGATGAGACCGGTGCCAAAGTGTTCCCATTTCCCAGCCCCAGGAGTTTGGGGCGCAGGGTAGGGGGTTGGGCATCTGAGGAGATAGGCTGGTAGTGTCTCCTAGAGGTGGCAGGGTGGGGGGAGACTTCGGAGAGAGGAATCAGGCTGGACCTCATCAGGGAGGCGAGGGTAGGGAACCCAGCGGGATAGGACCCACCCTAGGTGTAAGCCAGCCTGGGTCGGGGACGCCAGAATGGGCGGCAGGTGCCCTTCCTCAGCCTTCCTCTCCTTTTCCATCGGCCTTTGTCTCTCCCATCTCTGTCCCCTCCCATACTGCCACCTAAAGGTGACTGCCTCACACTTCCACACCTTCCAGCCACAGAGAGCCTGGGACCCGGGAGACCGCCCTCAGTGGGGACGCCAGGCGTCTGTCGGGGAAGGAAGTGGCCGCGACCCTGAGAGGGGTCATGGGGCGTCTCAGCATCCCGGCTGCTCTGGGCTGAGAAAGCTGGGTGTGGAGCAGGGGAGCTGGGCAGGCGGGCCACCCCCAGGGAATGAGGGGGCGAGGGAAGACCTAGGGAGGGAGCTGCTGACCCAGGCACCCAGCCTGTTTACCAGGCCTGGTGGGGGCATGTGTGTGAGCTCACAGCCTGCCATGAGCGCTGGGACTACACCAGCGCACCCCACTGCTGCCCCCAGCCCCTCCCAGAGGGGCCAGAGTGGCACTGGCAAGGGAGGAGGGGTCAGCACAGGGGCAGGAGCCCCGGGTCAGCCAGTGGCCCTCTCCCCTGGGCCCAGCTCAGGATGCAGAACTCGGGCAGCCTCCCGAGGTCTCATCGCTGCTCAGCGAGCGAGGCTGCTTCTCCACTCCCAGGAACCCCAGGTCCTCCCACTTGGCACGGCCTTGTGTCGCTGGGACTCATTGCCGAGTTAGGAGGGGCCGGTTTCTATCTGCCTTTCCCAGCGTCTCTCCGTCAGCCTCTCTCTACACGCCAACACGTTCCCCCGAGCTTGTAACATCCATCACTTCTCACGATGGAAACACAGTCCCTGTCTGTCCTCCGCTGCTCCTTCCCAGCTCCTTGTTATTCCGTCGCTGACTCTTTAATGATGCTAACAGTGGTGGCGGTAATAACAACAAAACTCATCATCATCGTTGTAGCTGCAGTTTATCCAGGGCTTTCTATGCGCCCAGCACCGGACTAAGCACTTTTAGGCTCAGACAGCCCTGGGAGAATCGGTCTTACTCTTGGCCTGTCTGCCAGCCTCACTCCCAGTGTTTCCAAGAGCATGGGCCGCTTCCTCAAGCCCATGGGCGAGATCGTCCCCCACCCCGGGGCCCGGGGCCTCCCTGAATCCAGAGCCTCTTGCCTCCCCATGGGTTGACTCGGCGATGAGTTCCAGTGACCCAAGGCAGTGCCGAGTGGGAGGACCTGGGGTTCCTGGGAGTGGAGAAGCAGGCACCACATTTAGGGACAGAGAACTTGGGGCTCAGAGAGGACATTGTGAGTATGCGGTAGAAGCAAAGCTAAGCCCAGCCTGTCTCATTCCTGAGCCTGGCTTCCAGCGTATTCTGTCATCTCCGTGTCTCAGACCTTCCACTGCTTTTCGAAGGCCTCATTCTTCTCTGGATAGAATTAGTTTGGGTTTTGCTCCGGGGCCATGTAAGGGGCAGAGAGCAGGAGGAAATTGGAGGCCTCCGGGGTTGGTGATGGACATCCCAGCCCCCTGAGCCTGCTGCTTCCCATTCCCACGGGGCAGGACCCCAGAGCAGGAGGTGCACGCTCACTGACTCCAAGACTCCTTCCCACACTTCCTTCGTGGGACACCCTTACCATGGTGTAGAGCTGCCCTCTCCCTTCTCTGTTACTGATATTTTTCTTTAAGCCAGCTTACTTTCTTAAGTATATTTTAAGAGAATACTTTATATCACCACTCTAAGTGGAAAGCCAGGCTCACTGGCCCATAGATAGAAAGAACCAGAAAAACAAAGTGAGAAGCAAACAATCGTATTACATTATAGCTGGCGGCAGCTCCTGTACCCTCTTTGTTAAAGAGGGAGATTAGCAAGTATGAGAGAGGTGTTCCAGGCACACCAGCACAGAGATGGAGTCTTCTTCTTTACCTAATCAGAAAGCTTCAAAGAGAATTAAGAAAAGAGTAAGTTTCTCACTGTGTGATTCAGACTTATTCAAAGCCATGTTCACGAACCACCTAAATTCTCCCATGCCACCAGCAGTCCCATGTTCTACCTTCTGGGAAAAACTACCCTCAGACATCCCTGGACCTGAGGGGTCACCTCAAATCAGTCTTAAGGCATGTTTATTAAATACCTGTTGTGAACCAAACAGAAGACTAGGTGCTTTCACATGCATGATCTCATTTAGTCCTCACTATAACCTCGAGAGATAAATATTATTCCCGTATTACAGATAAGGTAACTGATAAGGTAACTGAGGCCTAGAGCTGTTAAACAAACATACAAAATCATATATAAGATCATGGTAAAATGGAGCTGTCAGGACTTCCCTGGTGGCTCATCACGGGGGCGAGGGCAGTGGTTAAGAATCCGCCTGCCAGTGCAGAGGACATGGGTTTGAGCCCTGGTCCGGGAAGGTCCCACATGCCGCGGAGCAACTAAGCCCGTGCGCCACAACTACTGAGCCTGCGCTCTAGGGCCCGTGCGCCACAACTACTGAGCCCACATGCCACAACTACTGAAGCCCACGCGCCTGGAGCCCGTGCTCCGCAACAAGAGAAGCCACCGCAATGAGAAGCCCGCACACCACAGTGAAGAGTAGCCCACGCTCGCCGCAACTAGAGAAAGCACGCGCGCAGCAACGAAGACCCAACGCAGCCAAAAATAAATAAATAAATAAAAATGGTGGGGGGGAAAATGGAGCTGTCAGAATCTGATCCAGGTAAAGGGGTCAGACTGAACTTGGTAAAGGGGACTTATTTTGAAGTAGCCCCTCCCCCACCCCAGGGTCACGGGGAAGCCGGCCGCCCCTCCAGCAGAGGCCCCCAGCAGGGAGGTGCTCTGGACAAGGAGCTGGCCATCACTGCTTACTAGCTGGGTGGCCTCCCTCAACTCTCTCCCTTCTCTGAGCCTCAGCTTCATCATGTCTAAGGGGGTAATCGTGGGACCTACCTCGGGGGAGGTTGTGAGGGTGAATGAGTCATGTCTGTAAGTGCTTAGCCCAGAGTGAACACCCAATAAAAGATGGCTGTGAGGGTCCCGCCCAGACTCCTCTCCCTGTTCTTGCGCAACTGCAGAAACTGCCCTCCTCTCTCTCTCACTCCCTCGCCTGGCTCTCCCTGTCTGGCCCAGGTGCCAGGTTCTTGCTCACACTTATTCCAAGGCCTTTCCCAAGTCCGCTCGAGCCAGTAGGCGCCCCTCTACTAGTTGCCAGACATTTGTACCCAGCCTCGACCCCTCCTCTGGAACCTCTTAGTCTAGGGGGAGAATGGACATGAAACAGGTAAGTATATAATTACAGCTTGTCGCAGCGCTGTGAAGACCGGTATCAGCGTGCCACGAGAGAGTAACAGAGGCGTCCCTAGGTTCAGGCTGGGTGAGGTTCGGGGAGGGGGGCCACATAGAGGCATAGAGGCAGGGAGGACACTCTTAGCAGACGGAGCAGCCCCCCAGGCCTCAAGGCAGGACTGAGCCGTGCCGCTTTCACCTTTAAGTTCTGGCTCGGCTCTTCTCTTCCAGAAGCCTCCCAGGATTGACCCCCAGCACATACTGATTAGCCTATATCTCTTTGGCACTTTCAGGACCCCCAACCAAGCAAGAAATTGGGCATACAAGTAAAATCAATGAGAGCTTTTACTTTCTTTTTTTTTTTTTTAATTTTTTTTTTTAATTTTTATTTATTTATGGCTGTGTAGGGTCTTTGTTTCTGTGCGAGGGCTTTCTCCAGTTGTGGCAAGCGGGAGCCACTCTTCATCGCGGTGCACGGGCCTCTCACTATCGCGGCCTCTCACTATCACGGCCTCTCCTCTTTTTTTATTATTATTATTATTATTATTATTATTATTTTAAATTTATTTATTTATTTATTTTTGGCTGTGTTTGGTCTTCATTTCTGTGCGAGGGCTTGCTCTAGTTGTGGCAAGCGGGGGCCACTCTTCATCGCGGTGCGCGGGCCTCTCACTATCGCAGCCTCTCTTGTTGCGGAGCACAGGCTCCAGACGCACAGGCTCAGTAGTTGTGGCACACGGGCTTAGTTGCTCCGCAGCGCGTGGAATCTTCCCAGACCAGGGCTTGAACCCGTGTCCCCTGCATTGGCAGGCAGATTCTCAACCACTGCGCCACCAGGGAAGCCCACGGCCTCTCCTCTTGCGGAGCACAGGCTCCAGACGCGCAGGCAGCATGTGGGATCTTCCCAGACCAGGGCTCAAACCCGTGTCCCCTGCATTGGCAAGCAGATTCTCAACCACTGCGCCACCAGGGAAGCCCAGCTTTTACTTTCTGAAAGAACAATTCCCTTCTCGGAAGGGACTCCTCCAGTCCAGGCGAAACGACGTCCAGCACAGAGTAGACCCTCAGGAAATGTGTGGTACAAAGGAACGCTTCTGTTTCTTGAAATGCATGAAACAAAGGTCTGCGATTTACTAGGAAATACATCAAAAATGTATCGGTACGTGGCTAGATGCCTAGCTGTGTGATGAGTGGAAAGGCGATAAAGCAAGCGTAGTCATGTGCTAGTGGTGGAATCTTAGTGGCGGGTATGCAGGTATCCACTGTAAAATTCTTTCATCTTTGCAGTAAAATATTGCCAGGGGAGAGAAGCAACATATGTGATTAAAATGGTGGTATTCTGGGGACTTCCCTGGCAGTCCAGTGGTTAGGACTCAGTGCTTCCACTGCAGGGGGCACGGGTTCAATCCCTGGTCAGGGAACTAAGACCCCACAAGCCACACAGTGCAGCCAAAAAGGGGGAAAAAAAATAAAGTAAAAAATAAATTAAAAAACAAAAATAAAACTTTTAAAAAATGGTGGTATTCTACAGATAAAACAAGGAGAACATAAAGTGCCAGGAACATCACCTTTACTGTGCACATTAGGCCCCTCCCCTCCCTGGTGTGTCATTTAGTCCTTATTGATGCATCGCTTTGTATTATTTTTCATGTTCTGTCTATATACCTCATCTCCCCACAAAGCCTGTAAACTCCCCAATGGCAAGAACACTGTCTCATGTCCGGTCCCACAGTTGATGGAATTTTGGAGCTGGAAGCCACGTTTGCAGTCCTCTCCTGCAGACACCCACCCCCCTTTATATGGGAGGAAATGGTGGCCCCTGGAGGGGAAGGATGCGGCCTACAGGCGCACGGTTCTGAATGGAATGTAGGTCTCCCAGCGCTCAGGTCCGTGCTTGGCAAGTGTTCTAGAGACGTTATAGGCGACCGTGCAAGGTCAGGTTCTGGCAAGAGACAGGCCTGCTGCTTTCTCCTGGGTTGCCCCCACCCCCCCGCAAGTGCCCTGGCCCCTCTGAGCCTTAGTTTCCTCATCCATACAATGGGGATGATAAGGGAACTTCTGCCTTTGGGTTGTGGGAGGCTTAAATGGTTACAGGGTGTGAACAGCCCTTCACACAGTACCTGGAAACTACGAAGTGCTCAGTATGTCGTAGTTGCTATCATCAATGGTCCGGGCTTTGAGCCGGGCCTTCTGTGTCACTATTCCTGTCCTTGTAAAGAGGCCTCCTGTCATCAGAGTGGCTTCCCCCCTGAGCCTTTGGCCCTCGTCCCCAAGAGAGGATCTCCCACATGTACCTCTTTCCTCTCTCCTATTCACTGAGTCTCCTGATACTAAACAGGAGAGAGACCTCTTCGTTTTCAGAATATCCTTGGTAGCCCTTAGGCTGTTTCTCCCTCCACTTATTGTGTGTTCTTAGTCATGTTTCTTAACTTGCGTAAGCCTCCATGTGATTTTCTATAACATGGGGCAATAGCAGTACCTCTTACCTAACTGGATGGTTGGGAGGATTCAGTGAGGTCATGCAGGTAAAGCGCAGGGAGCCTCGCACGCCTTGATTGCGCAATACGCACAAGTTACTGTTGATATTCCTTTGGTGCCACACTCCTGAATGAGGATGCTACCCCCTTGGGCTTCACCAAGGTTCCTGCCACTTTTTCCCTGGTGCTTCTGCCCCCACTACTGGCCTGGAGCGGCTTTCCCTGCACGAATTTCCTCCCAGTGCTGAGCATGAATTTTGCACTAGTGAAGCATGGCTTGTCCCTGTAATGGCCCTCTTCCATCGGATCAGCCTGAAATCTCCAGCTCAACCCATCCTGTGCGTCGGACCCCCCCAGCTTCTCCGGTGAAGAAGCAAGAGGAGAAAAGACAAGCCTCCCCTCCACGGATCCCTCCTGAGGGAGCACAGTGGACCATGATGAGAGTACAGTGTGTTGTATTTATCCACAAATCTCAGTACAGCCCCCTTAAGGGACTCCAGAAATCTATCCTCCTACTTCTCCCCGGCTCCTTCAGGTCATTTCAGCTGATATGACAACAGGAATGTCAGTCTGTTCAACAAGGCCAGTTCATCAGTTTAGGGAATGATGCTGATGACGGTCTGGAAGAGAGAAGGAGAGAGGGAGTGGATGCAGGGCGCACAGTCGCAAGACCTCTACCCTCTTGCACCCTAGAGAGATGGGAGGGAGACTGACTACTCTAGCTTCGGAATTGCTTGCGTCTGGGGAATAATATAAGGAAGGCGGCACCTAGATTCAGGAAGAATAGGGAGACAGTCCTCCCAGACAGAGGTGCCAGGGGCCTCTGTAGGGACAGAGAAGCCTCGTGTGTTTTGCCTGAGAGGATCCCCTGCCACCTCCACAGCCCAGGAATAAACAAGGGTGTGCCTTTGGGTTCCAGGCACAGTCTTAGGGCTGTTACACACCCTCACCCTTTTGCCCCAGGCTCAGGCGTCTGAATGTACTAAATGCAAAGAGAAGAGCTAGGACTTTCCTTTGAGCCCAGAGGGAGGACCAGCATCCCACAGGAACTTTTATCCTGGGCTGGCCGGGCAGGTAGGTTGCTGTCAAGCAGGGAGAGGACAGAGCTACAGGTTCCCGCCACCCAGCATGTTGCCACAAGGCAGCAGGGACAGGGCAGCGGAGGGATGCACAGAATAGGGAGGGAGTCTGACAGGAGACGCCGAGGAGAGGGGACAGGCACACAGAGGGGAGGGTTTCAGCAGCCCCTCCCTTCCTGGCTCCTAGATGTACACAGGTCCCTGGAGGACTTTTCTGCCTCAGTGGGAACGGAAAGCGCCCAAAAGATGAAAGCAGGATGTGAAGGGCAAAGAGCAGTGAGGAAAGGAAAACCAGAGCTGGAAAATGGGTTGGATGGTGTCTGCAGAGGCTGAGTGTCTGTCCACAGTGCAGTTGTCAGTGAACAGGCAACGGGAAGAGGATGTAAGAGCATCTCCCAAGTAGGAAGTAGAAACCACGTGGGCACTCACCTTCCACAGAACTGAAAGGTCAATGAAGGGCTTGTTGACCAAAGCCTGAAATTCAAGGACAAGAGGGTTAGCCCCCAGCATCTGTCCCACCAACCCTCCTAGGAGAGCCTCCACGCCACCGCCCCCGCCCCCACCCACCCTGTGCTCGCGAGACTTACTCCAGATGTTATGGTTGTGGTTGCAGTCACTCCTTGCTTGTCAGTGAGTCTGTTTTGATGATTGTCCTGTGGATGAAGCCCAGGCTGTCATTACAACCCCCCAGACCCTAAGGGTCTCCCAAGTTCCTTTTCCCCAGTGGCCAGCTTCCCCTAGGGTGACCGGGGCTGGGGCAGAAGGCATAGGCTAACCCACTACCCCTCACTATCCAGAAAGGAAACCTATGTTGCTGTGGGAATTCTGTGAGAGATGGGAGGAGAAGCCAGGAAGAATGTCTGCCCCTACTGGTTAGTCTTCCCTCAATTCCCTTTTCTTTCAGTTGATGAGATGTTCTCAGTCACTGAGAAGGGGCCCGACTGGAAAGGGAACCCAGAGAAGCCACGCAAATACCAGGACCATAGTTTAACCTCAGCCCTGACTTCAAAGCTGCCCCTTCTACACACACGCTAACCTGATCCCTAACTCGGGTGAATGCCTGTCCTTAATCCTCTCCCCACTCAGCAGTGTCTCCCCCGCTGCACTGCTGCTGCCCGCCTCAAATCCCCAAGCAAACAGCCCTCTCTTGGTCTCTGCTTGGTGAATCCTGGCGTCTGACTCAGAGCCCTCTCCTTTACCCTGCACACTTTCTACATCGTTCCTTCCTCCCCACCCACGCATCTCTGGTTCCGTGGCTGGTAGCCCATGTAGCTATGGGCTTTGAGGCCTGGGCCAGTCCTCAAGATGGTGTCCCAAAGAGTCCTCGTGGAGAGTGGGGAGTGGGGACCTGGGGCAGGCAGGAGTCAGCCTTCTCCTGTTCCTCCTTGGAGGCTGCTTGCCTCTCCTGGGCTCCGGTATCTATTCCCCCTATGTAAGTGGGGATCAGATATCCTCCAGAAGGCCTCCTCTGATGGGGCGGTGTGGAGGAAGAGAAGGAACCCCGACTTGTGATCCGCCAGAGCTGTGTGCTAGCCTCATGACCTTGGCAAATCCCTTAAACCTCGCTGAGCTTCCGTTTCCTTACCTGAGAATCAGGGAGTCAGCATCTTCACCCTGACTACCTCAGAGGCTTGTTATGAAAATTAAACAGAACAGGGCTTTTCTCCCAAAGCTATTCCCCAAGCTCAAGCTGATGCTCTGGGTTTTCTCAACACTCATTCTCTTCGCACTGTAATAGATCTGGGCCTCAGTAACTGCTTCCTGTTCCCCAGGAGAGGCTTCGTGTTCCTCCCTTTAGATCTCCTTAACTAGGGGGCAGCTCCCTGAAGGTGGGGCTTGGTCCCATTCACATTCTCTGATACAGGGCTTTGCAGATAAGATGGCTTAATCTTTCTGACCAGCTGACCACCAGCTCCTTTGTAAGGGAGATGGCAAGGGAGAAGGAGGACACAGTTACATAGCTGCCCAAGCTTCTTTCACCAAATGATAGGGACCTGGGCGCCCCAAATGTCCCAAGGGTTTAACCTCTCCCTCCCACAACACCCTTCTCCCCACTTCCCCACCCCTGTTCACCTACATTCAGCAGCTTGTTGGCTTCCTTGCCGGCTTCGTTGGTCCCAATATGAACAGTCTGATGCAACCCGTCCTCCTCCTTCCCGGCCTGGCCAGCAGCGTGGTGGACACCTTGGCCAAGTTTCTCCACTTCCTTTCCAGCCTGACCAGCAGCGTGGCTGACCCCGTGGCCAAGTTTCTCTGCCTCCTTTCCGGCCTGGTTGACCCCATCGTGGACCCCTTGGACCACTTTGCCAGCCTCCTTTCCAGCCTGTTCAGCAGCATGGTGGGTGCCCTGGCCAAACTTTCCTATCTCCTTTCCAGCCTGATTAACTCCATGATGGACCCCCGGGACTATTTTTTCTCCATCTTTCCCAGCCTGCCCTGCAGCATGGTGGACCCCCTGGCCAAACTTTTCCACCTCCTTTCCAGTCTGATTAACTCCATGATGGACCCCCTGGACTATTTTTTCTCCCTCTTTCCCAGCCTGCCCTGCAGCATGGTGGACCCCCTGGCCAAACTTTTCCACCTCCTTTCCAGTCTGATTAACTCCATGATGGACCCCTTGGACTATTTTTTCTCCCTCTTTCCCGGCATGGTGGACCCCCTGAATCACTTTGTTTGCCTCCTTCCCAACCTGTCTAGTAGCATTGTTGACTCCATGGACAAACTTCTCTGCTCCCTTTCCTGCTTGTCCGGCGACATTGTTGATTCCATGGGCTACCTTGTCCAGGCTGTTGTTGAGCCCCTGGACGCCCTTGTCCAGCTCCTTACCGGCCTGGCTCCCCACACTGTTGAGTCCATTAAAAACTTTCTCCCTTCCAGCTTGAGGGATTCCATTATTGATGCCTTCCAAGGCCTTGCCCACCTCTCTCTCTGCATTGCTCAGCCCTTGGCTGATCCCTTCAGTGACCTTCTTAACGGGCTCAGCATTGGCCGCCCATCCAGGCAAGGGCCCCAACAGCAGCAAGAGGGAGCAGGAGCTGAGCAAACTGGCAAGATGCATGTTGTTGGGAAAGTGGGGACGATGCAGAGAGGAGCCAGGGAGGCAAAGCTACTATTTATCCTCTGCTTCCTTTCCTCTTCTCCACCCCTCATGACTCAATTACCCTGTGAGGCACTGACTTGATCCCCAGTCAGGGAGGTATTTCCCAGGGAGATTTGGGGTTGAGCAATGACGAGTAGGAGGAAGAGTGGGTGAGTCATGAATGGAGAAGACTCACATGGCATCTTTGCTCCTTGCCCAGCTCAGGCCCTCCACCCTAGAGCCCAGATGTCTGCCCTTCCAATCACTTCCTCTTTTTATTCCTCACCGACTATCCAGGCCTCCTTTCTCCCAACCACACCTTCAGGCACCCACCATCCCTGGGACCCAGGCCTGGTTCTTCAGCATCTTCACTCCTCTCGGGGGGACCTAAGGATCCAGCTTCCCCAGCAGCAAGAGTCTGGAAAGATGGGAGGCACAGTCAGGGGGTGGGGAGCAACCCCGGGGAGTTGAGGGAATCATCAGACCTTGTTCCTGTTGTTCTTGTTGACCCCCAACGCCCACACTTCTTATGCTCCGGCCACACGGGTCTTCTCCCTGGTCCTCAAACACACCAAGCTCATTCCTGCCTCATGGCCTTTGCACCTGCTGTTCTCTCTGCCTGGAATGCAGAAGTCAGATCTTCACAAGGTGGTTTCCTCCTCACTCTCTTCTTGGCTCAAATGTCACCTTCCCAAAAAAACCATTCCCTGGCCGTCCCACAGCTATACTCTGTAATATCATCCTTTAGTTTTTATAGCTCTTACCACAATCTGAAATTATCTTATTTTATTGTCTGTCTCACCTATCAGATAGTAAACTTCCAGAGGGCCTTTGTCTGTATTGATCATTGTCACATCCCCAGCTTCAAGAACATTGCCTGGGGTTCAGTAAATATTTGAACAGATGGATGGATTAGAAGACGCCAGGGGAAGGCCTGAACCTGAGTCTCAGAGGGTGCTGGAGGGAAGGTTGCCTGTATCCCCAGAGCAGCATAAGGTCCCTTGTTGAGGGTTGCAGATTTTGGAGCCAGGATCACATTCTTGTCCTACCTCCCAGCCCTTGGGCAAGGGCAGGGGGCTGACTGCCATGAGCAGGGGCAGGACGCAGTGTCTCCTGAAAAGCCAGTTGAGGCAGTCATGGGGAGGGGCTGAAGACCCAGGGCAGCAGAAGACTGTCAGCCAGAACCTGGGCTGAGGGCCAGGAGCTCATCCCTCCTGCCCTCCTCCCCCTGAGGCCTCCTAAGTCCCAACCTGAAGCCTCAAGTGTTGACATATTGGCAAGGGTTGGAGAGGGAAAGAGCTAAGAGTTTGGCCTATGTGTGGAGAGGGACATCAGAGGGAAGGGCAGGGGGTGGTTGGTAGGTCTGTCGTTGGTAGGTCTGTAGAGCTAGTTCAGAGGGAGCCTGAGACCAGAAGGATGGGGGCCAGTGGGTGGGTACAGTTGGGTGCAGGGGTAAAAGATATTTGGGTTTGGGTGCCAAGAGGAGAGCCTGGGAGAGGGGGTGAAGGTGGGATTGCTGGTGGGAAGGCCAGGCACAAAGGAATGTGTAGGGTGTGAGCAAGTGGGGATGGCAGAGTTATATGTGTGGGTGCCCAGGTGTGACAAGAAGCTGCACATGTTTTCAGGTTTTGCTCAAACAAGGGTGACAAGGCCCACTCCCCTTGGAGGACCCAGGGTTCCATCCCAGATCCTGGACACTTGGCTCCACCCAGAATCAGGCCTCCCAGACCCAGAGACCCAGAAGCTTCTGCCATCTCTAGGTTCTGCCTACAGAGGGTGACTAATTGTGCCACCTCTCCAAGCTTGAGCTCACCAAATCTGTTTCCCAGTTTCACGGTCCAGGGACAAAGTCAAATCTCTGGGCAACCTCAGGTGTAGCTTTCCTGCCCTTGTTCAGCACCTGAATGAGGGAGTTTCCCATGCCGGGAGATTGCTGGGTAGGGAAGGGTGAGCTTCAGAATTCTAATCCGCCCCGAGATTGAGAGGTGGGATTTCTCCTTCGAAATGTACTCCATTTCTCTTTTCCACCTCTCTCTCTGCCCCACCCTACCATCTTCCATCAGCCTCGGTCCTTCTCCTCAGTGCTTCATTCCCATTTGCCACTATTTGATTCAGGACTTTGGCATCCATCTCCGTACGTGAGATTAGCCTGGAGTTGTCCTTTCTCTGCTGGTTTTAGTAACGTGGCTGTGCTGTTTCCTAGAGTGAATAGAGGAGGTTTCAGTAGCTGAGCTACCACAGCGCCCCCAAAGCACTCCCACCAAGCATGCAATATGCGATGTGCGCATACACAGTGTGCTTGCCGCTCCACAGGGCCTCAGAGCACGTGCCCTACCCACAGCCTCTCAGCACAGGAGCTGCTACTTGGCTTCCCAGCTCTGCTTAGGCTCTGCAGCAGGTCCTGTAGAATGGCAAATATTTGTTCCCCATGCTTCAGCAAATCTTGCCCATAAAATCATCGGGATCTGAATCAGCCTTTGGGAAGATACATCTTAACTCCTTGGTTCTCCTCTTGTTATTGGCCTACTCAGATTTGCCATTTCTTTTTGTACCAGTTTTGATCCCTCATATTTTCTAAGAAAATTTTAATTGCATCTAGCTTTTCATATCTATTCTTGTAAAGCCGTACCAAATTGATCTCTTTTCAGTCCTGGTTTTATTTGTGTACGCTTTTCCCCCATCTTGATTATACATGTTAAATTTGTCCCCCTTTGTTCTGTTTTTTTGGTCTTGGTTCATTGAAATCTCCCCAGCTGTACACTCAGTTCATTTTCAGTTCCACCTCTCCCGGGCCATCCAAGCAGGAGGGCTTCACCCTTACTCTGTGCCATGGCAGGTGCTTAGCAAACTCAGTTCTCATGGAGGTCTGGGGAAAGAAGAGGTTATGTCATTCTGCCCCTTCTCGCTTCCACACCTCTCTCTGGGATGATGACTCCTTCCTGGCCTAAACCTCACAGCCCCTAAATCTTGGTCACAGCTGTGTGTCAACCGGCCCTGCAGGTGAAGGTGCCTGCCTGTGAGTCACAGGTGTGCAAGCAAGCCCCCGCCTCCCATGCTTTGGGGGACGGGAGCCATCTGTCTATTTGTTCTTCCCCTAATGTTTACTGAAAGCCTGCTTTGTGTCAGGCACAGTTCTAGGAGCTGGAGGACCAGTGGTGAACAAAACAGAAAAGAATGGGCCCAACGGGGAGACAATGAACAAGTAAGTAAGTCAGTAACTAGATCATGGAAAACTACATGAAAAACCATAAGGAAAAGAACAGAGTGCTGTGAGAGGATAGGACTTGGGGGTTGCTCTAAGACTGGGGATCTGAAGAAACCTCAGGAGGTGACATTGATTCATTCATTCTGGTATTATTTATTGAGGGAGTACCTTTCAAGTGCCAAACATTCTTCTAGTCAACAGGTGTAAAAGTGAGGAAGGCATGGGCTTCCCTGGTGGCGCAGTGGTTAAGAATCCACCTGCCAATGCAGGAGACATGGGTTCGAGCCCTGGTCCAGGAAGATCCCACATGCCGCGGAGCAACTAAGCCCGTGCGCCACAACTACTGAAGCCCGCGCGCCTAGAGCCTGTGCTCTGCAACAAGAGAAGCCACCAGAATGAGTAGCCCCCGCTCGATGCAACTAGAGAAAGCCCATGCGCAGCGACGAAGACCCAATGCAGCCTAAAATAAATAAATTAAAATAATTAATTAATTAATTAAAAACAAAAACTGATTTTTAAAAAAAAAAAGTGAGGAAGGCAGACAAGCACTCTCTAGTGGGCAGAGACAATTGGCAAGCTAACAAATGAATAAACAGGATGATTTTTAGAGAGACATATGCTGCGTGGAAAATATAGACTGTAACCCTAGAGCAGTTTTGCACACTGGAATATTTAACCCAGGATGGGAAGTCAGACAAGGCTTCCCGGACGATGGGTAGACGGAGGGAGTGGGGGTGATGGCAGATAGTGACTGAGAAAGGAGAGAACTTTAGATATGGAGTTAGGAGGGCCTCTCTTAAAGGGTGGCACCTGAGGGAAACCAAGAGGCAGCCAAGGGAAGACCTGGGTAGGACTTCCAGGCACAAAGAAATAGCTAGGGTAACTATCCAGAAGAGGGTCCAGAACGGCATGGAGCCAGTGTGCCCAAAGAGAAGAAAGAAGAAAGAAGACAGCAGAGAAAGGGCTTTGAAGACCAGTGTAAAATGTTGGATTCCATTCTAGACGCCAGGGGTGGGCTTGGAACGGTGGTACACGGCCACACGCCTCGACTGGGAGGGGGCCTTCGCGCTGCCTCCTCTTGTGACGTCACTGGACTGTGACGTCACGGCAAGAAGGTCCAGCTCCTCCAGCCCCCGAGCCCCCGTCTCGCAGTAACATCGCGGCGGGTGCCGAGGCAGCTGGCTGGGCCATGAAACCTTAGGAGGCCATGTCGAAACGCGACGTCATCCTCACCAATGTCACCGTTGTCCAGCTCCTGCGACAGCCGTGCCCAGGTGAGGGAGGCGGCGGAGTGCCCCCAGGGAGGGGAGGGAAGGGCGGTCGGGGAGCTCCTGTAGCCGGGTCTGAGTACCTGCCGGCGAGCGGCGCACCAGTAGTGTCCACCGGGAGCCGGGCAGGAGGTGCGGGGTGGCCTTGCCTGCCGGGGCTCTTCCATCCGGAGCAGCTGCCCTTGCTCCCTCCAGCCCCACCCTCCTCACCACCGGCTTTGCCGGCAAAGTGGTTTCTATGGCAGTGGTGGAGGGGACGAAGACCCCTGCCCCCAGGTTGGGTTTTGCACCAATAGCGCGGTGGAAGGGTAGAAACAGGCCAGGAGGGAGGCCGGAGCCGGGTTTACGAGGGGACGCCTCTGAGGACGGCCGCTGGTTGTTGAAGCGCCTGGGCG
Organism: Balaenoptera physalus; assembly: GCF_965194825.1. NCBI lineage: Eukaryota > Metazoa > Chordata > Mammalia > Artiodactyla > Balaenopteridae > Balaenoptera > Balaenoptera physalus. The sequence continues at coordinate 16,817,711 of NC_138900.1, read as the reverse complement.
AGCGAGGTTTCACATAAAATTGACGCTGCTGCGAAAGAGCCGCTTGGGGATTGGTGGACCTTGTCCTCCCTGGATCGCACAAAGCGAGGACACTTGAGCGCGCCGGGTGCCGAGCACTTTACAGGTGTGCGCTCAGTGAAGCCTCACAGCCACCTCTGAGGCCAGTGTTTAGTGTCCCCATTTTACAGGGCGGCCACCAGATGTAAGAGGACACAAAGCGCGTTTCTGGGTCTCAGCACGGGAATAGTGGAGTTGGGACTCGGGGGTCCCTGCTCGCCCTACCTCCCCCGGCCAGAGGTGCGCGCACACGCTCCAGCCAGACGAATCCAGGCCTTCCGGAGGGCCACCCCATTCGCTCCCGGCCTCCTCCCTGGCCTCGGGCGAGGCAGTCGGCGGCCTCATTACCGCAGGGGTGGGTGTGGCCGACGTGGGGCGGGGCTTGGGCGGGGCTCCAGGGTCCAGGAGACTCTGCTAGACGCAGCAGCAGGCAGGTTAACAGCTGTGGGCCTTGAAAACCCTCCCTGCTTATCACTTGCTCAGTGATCTCGGGCCTCGGTTTCCCCTCTGTGAAGTGGGTATATAGCACGTACCTCACAGGATTCAATGAGCTGATGCACGTGAAGAGCTCGGCACCGCACCTAGCCCTTGGTGGCACCCAGGAAATGGGAGCGTCATTGTAACTGGTAGAGAGCGTGCCCGATCCAGTGTTTCACCTACCGGGTGAGGCTTCATCACTGAAGCTCCTCCGGGCTCTTCCTTCCCAGCACAGCAGCTCTCCTCCAGCCCACGTACCCCACCCTGGAGCGAAGGGAGAAGGGAAGGCTGGGGGAAGTTGTGAGAGAAGGACCACCTGGGTTTTCTTTTGAAAGGTCACTGAGTGGGCTCAGATCCCCACTCTTCACCCATATGGACAGATCTCCCCTTTTCATGAGAGCAGAAACAGAACCCCCAGGAATACAAACGTTCTTAAGGTCACCAATAAACACTGACTAATACCTTTATGAACTTGTAGTGCTACTGGAAACACGCACAGCCCAGCCTCACGCCACAAGGTCTGTGGCAGCCTGGAGAGACCAGGGAGAGAGACAGGTCGGCTGACCCCCAGCTCCTATCCCCACCCGCGCCAAGGTGCCTTTGATTCTGGTGCCAAGCGCAACTCCTACCTTCATCCTCCAGGCTCTCTCCAATCCCTTCCCTCTCCCTTTCCTCACGAATACACTTCATGTCAGACTTTCTCCCCTCTATTAAAATCAGCACCTACTGGGCCTTGAGATCTCACTGAGACCTTACAGTAGCCCCCAGGTGGCGGGTCAGATGTGACATCAAGAAACAGGCTAGAGTTTCATTAACTTGCTCAAGACAACTCAGCTGGCAGGTGGCTGAGCCAGAGCTGACATCCAGGCCTGACCCCCAGCTTGAAACCCTCTACCAGCTAGGCCCCTGACTGCTGTCTCCACCACGTTTCTCCTCCCTACCTGAAGCCCTCACCTGTAGCTCAGGTAGCACAGCTTCAAGCACAGGTGTTCTTGATGCAGCATAGGTGCGGATCTGTGTGTCTGGAGAGGCAGAAGCTGATATGGGTTTCCATTTGTTTCATATATTACGATAGACCTGTGTTTCCTAAACTTCTCTGAGGGTAAGAATCACCTTGTTGGAAACAGGATTCCTGGGCCTCAGTGCAAACCCAGAGTCAGATTTCCCTAGGAATCAGCCTCCCGGTGATTCTTACCAGAACAGTTTGGGGACCACTGGACTAGATCGATTATCAGGCAAGTTTGGGAAATGATCTTTGAAATATTAATGTACGTGGAACGTTTCCTAGACTCTATCATAAGCACTACATGTATCACTCATTTAATCCTCACGGTGACCCTCTGAGAGAAGTACTATTATCATCTCCATTTTACAGAGGAGGAAACTGAGGCACAGAGACTATCACCCCTAAGCAATTGTTAAAAATATGTACCCACTGAGTTAGAATCTCCAGGGAAGAGGCCCTGGCATGGATATTTTAAAGCAAGCCCACCCCCTGCTCATTCTGTTGATCAGGTCGGTTTAGGAAACACTGGGCTACATGGTTGGCCACTCAGGGCCAGGAGCCAGCAGCAGGTTCTGGGTGGCAAAGATGGCTCATTCTGTCGCAGTCATGGTGCGGCCCACTGCCCCTCCCCCACTCCCAACAGTGACCAGAGCACCACCCCCACCGGAGCCCCAGCCAATCAAAGAGCAAGTCCCACCACCTCCACCTCCTGCACCTAAGGTTTCTGTGGTTCGGGAGCTGACTGTTGGCATCAATGGGTGAGTCGCCCCGGCCCCTGACCCATTCCTGAAGCTTTAGGGCCCGGCCTCTCCTCAGTCACTAACTGGAGCATTTCATCATGTCTCAGCAATGCTTTCATTCTGCCCATCCTGGAAAAACAACAGGGATAAGGTAAACAGGGCTCCACCTTCAGAGAGCTCACATTCCGGCGGGAAGTACATTAAGACTGAAGAGGGCAGTGTTAAGCCGGGGAACTCAGGGAAGGCCTCTGGGAGGTGACACTGGAGTAAGGCCTGAGTGACAACTGTGCAGCAAGCAATGGCTGTGGGGCGTAGGTGGCAGCTCAGTGTAATAAGGATGGGCAGGAATTCAGCATGGCTGGTGTGGCACAAGCAAGGGAGAAGAGGGAGGGCAGCGGAAAGCTGGCAGGGGCCTGGCGGACTGTGGTAAGGAGTTTGGACCTGGCTTTACTGTTAGAGAGTGGTGGAGGTTTTCAGGTCAAGAGATATAATCTGACCTGAAGTTCTACAAGATCCACCCAGCTACAAGGTTGGGAATGGGGTATAGGACAGATGGTCAGAGGAAGCGCAGAAAGCAGTGAACAGGCTGGTGAGGTCATCTGGGCAAGACAACGCTGGCCCGCACAGGGACGGCTGCCGTCTTCCCCACCCAGACCCCTTGAGTGGGACTCTTCTCTGTTACCCCCTTCCCCCTCATCCCCTCCTCTGCGTGCTGGCTGGGCATTCTGAGGACAACCCCCTCAGCTTTCGTTCCTGTACAGATTTGGACGCATTGGTCGCCTGGTGCTGCGTACCTGCTTGGAGAAGGGTGTTAAGGTGGTAGCAGTGAACGATCCATTCATCGACCCAGAATACATGGTGAGCAGCAGACAAAGGGCAGGATAGGGGAGAGTGCGACCAGGGTGGGGAAGGGGTTCAGGGGAGCTCTGTGGAAGGCTCCCAGCTGCCACGTGGAACCTTCACTGAAGTGGGGACTCCCTGGCAATGCTCGCTCCCCGTCCACCCCAAGTCTAGGAGCCATTCTGTCTCCTGCAGGTGTACATGTTTAAGTATGACTCCACCCACGGCCGATACAAGGGGAGCGTGGAATACAGGAATGGACGGCTGGTCGTCGATAACAATGAGATCAGCATCTTCCAGTGGTAAGGGCGGCTGTCTTATGCAAGCCTGCAACATACTAATGCAGGGGATGTAGAGGTGACTAGAAGGGGATCCCAGCCTCTCACATGGGGTTCATAACCCCCCAAATTGTGTGTGCACATGCCTCTGGATACTGGTGTGGAGAGGGGGCCCACTGTACTCAAAGTACTTTTTTATTTAACACACATGTGCGTGTTTTCTCTCAGGCATATCAGCTCAACCTGTCTAAAACTCAACTCTTCATTATCCTTCAACCCTCAAATCTATTCATCTCCCTGCCCGGGAAATGGCATCACCATCTAGCCAACTGCTTCCACTCAGTTCCTACATAGGAGCCACAGAGACCTTTTCAAAACATCAACTGGACCTGGTTACTCCCCCACTTAAACCCTCCAGTGGCTTCCCATCACCCAACAAATACAATCCCAGCTGCTGACAGGGCCTCCCACCAACTATATGCCCTGTTCACCAGCCTTCCCTTGTCACCTCAGCGACACTGGCCACCAACCTCCCGGGACCCTGCGCCAGCACCTTTTCTTAAAACCCACTTCACCTAGCTCTCACTGATACAAATACTCCTCCTTCATTGGAAGATACGTTTAGAATCTGCAAGTCAAAAGCAATAACACTGGATGTTTAATAAGATTCAAATACATTTTCAAAATACCAAAAAAATTAAAAATTTATAAAATGGGAAACAGTAAACCTACTTTATCTTTCTAATGTAAATTATCAGCCTCTGCCGGCCCTGTGGCTGCCTCCAATTTCCAATTTTACGCACACGCACACTCGTGAGCTCTCTCCAGCCCCAGGCAAGATCTGCAGCCTTCCCAGCACTCCTCCCAGCAGGTCCACTCTCAGCCCCACTGTTTATTTGTGGTCAGGTGGTCAGGGATGGGTGGAGGCAGGGACTGGAGAGTCAGTGAGAATGGGAGAAGCTGCTTGACCCAAATTTGAAATCATGACAGCAAAAACAATTCCAAATTCCAGCAGAGCAGTCATTACTCAGACATACTGTGTCCTTTCCTTCCTCAGCCTGGGCGCCATCGTTGCCGCCACCCAGGGTATTTTCCCAGCGCTGCCCCGTCCCCACACAGCCGCCCCCTCAGTGTGTGCCCCGCTCAGGTGCCACCTTCCCTGGTGACTGCAGCACCTCTTCCCCCTTCCCCACTGCTCTCCATCATCAGCACGAGCTGCATTGCTTGTGTGTGTACTTTGCCCCGCTCCACCCTTTCCAGCTGGGTGACCCTGGGCAAGGCAATGAACTTCCCCAAGCCTGTTTCCTCATGTGTCTGATAGGGATGCTGAGCATACCCACCACAGCCATAGCAGGGAGCACGGCCAGAGGCATGTGGGGAGCACCGGGAAGGGCTCACGCAGCCTCCTTGCAAGGAGGGCCCTGTCAGCCTGTGGCACCACTGTTGCTCTGGCACCCGCGGGCGCAGGCCCTGGCCCGGGGTAGACTCAGTACTTCCTTGAAGAATGAACAGAATCCTCAAAACAAGCCCCTGGGCAGGAGGGCAGGGCCCATGACAGCCTAGGGGAAGGGGCTGGGGTTTCCAGGGGCACCGACTCTCTGCCCCATGCCAGCTCAGCAACTGCTACAAAGGAATTTGTTGAAGTGCCCTTCCCCCAACTTGGAAGGCAGGAAATGAGGGGGGCATCAGAGAAGAGCTACTTGGGTTCGATGATGAAGTGTGACCTGACAGATGACCAGGGAGCAAGAAGAACCATGTGTGGTGGCCCAGGGAGAAGAGAGGAAGCCGCTCATTCATTCATCCCTAGGGCCGGCCTGCCTGTGCTCCCAGGCAGCTCTGCCTCTACTCTTTTCACCTCTGTCCTGGCTCTTCTGAAAAATGCCAGTAATAACAGTACTTACCTCAGGTCATCAGGGTTAAAGGAGTTCAATACAGGTAAAGCACTCAGCACACAGGCACATGGCAGGTGTTCAGTAAACATGTGTAGAATGGCTAATAAAAAAAAACCACACACATTGACTGAACCCCTCTGGAGGGAGCAGACCCAGCCTTGCTGCCATGGAGTGCTCTAGATGAGACAGACACTAACAATCACAAAAGCAAATACTGCAGTTGTGATAAAAGCTGAGGGAAAAGATTAGTATAGAGTTTACCCATATATTGTTTGTTTGCTAAAGCCAAGTAGAAAACAGCAATAGTAGATGTTTAATATGTTTCAGACACAAATGTTTGATATCGAGTGGAAAATGTATATTGATAAAACAAGAAACAGAAAATCTCCTTTACCTTTCCAATATAAACCACTAGCCACTGCTAGCCCCAGGGCCGCCTCAAGGCTTCAGCCCCCTGGGAGCTGCTCTCTGGATGTGCTGTGTGTTTTCAGGGACTTGCCTGGTCTCTGGCAGCAGGATCCCTGTTGCAGGAGCTGAGTAGTCAAGAGAAGAAGGGCTAGGAGGGCTGTGATGAGGTTGCCAGGGCTGAAGCCAGAAGCAGTAGGGCAGGCCTCACCCTCCTGGGGTCTACATCCTGGGCCGCATATGTAGAAAGGGCCTGACCTGGCTGGGAGTAGTCTAGACGGTCCCCCAGGCGGGGCTTGAGGCCTGAGTTGGGGAGGTGGCGGCTTGTACCCAGGCATAGCAGGTAGTCAAGAAAAGTGGCCCACTAGGGGGGTTAGCGATGAGATGCAAGACCAGCAGGGTCGGACCCATCTGGGGCAGCTAGGGATGTGTGGGGTGAGGGGAACAGACGGCCAGGCAGGAAGGTGTCTGGCCAGCCTTTCAAATGGTGAAGGCCATGGACTATGAAGGCGAGAGACTGACTCACGGTGCTACCGCCCCTCCACAGCAAGCAGCCCAAAGAAATCCCCTGGAAGTCTGTCGGGAGCCCCTTTGTGGTGGAGGCCACAGGCGTGTACCTGTCCTTAGAGGAAACTACAGTAAGTCGGGGACAGGTGCCCAGGGCTGCCCGGGGGGTGTGGCACTTGAAGCACCTCATGACACCCGTGCACCTTCCCTAGGCCCACCTTGAGGCAGGTGCCCTGCGTGTGGTCATCTGTGCGCCCTCTCCAGATGCACCCATGTTTGTCATGGGGGTGAACGAAAAGGACTACAACCCCGGCTCCATGAAAATTGTCAGGTAATGGGCAGCAATGTTCTGAAGCGTGTGCCTGGAGGACAAGCCAGCCTGCGGTGGGGAGGAATCCGACTCACCCTCCCCACTCCCACTCCCACTCGGCCCCTGGTGCTTTTCACATCAGTCCACTTCTCCTCCCCAAAGTCTTAACAGCCATCTTGTTCATGTTACCCTAAAACCATCCGTTAGAACTGCGCGACTCCCGGAGAACATGCTTGGGGAGCTTCCCCCAGCTGCACCTCTGATGCCTCCTTCGGTCTGACGGCATCCCCGATGCTCCCTCATCCCCAGCCTGACTTTTCACAAAACCAAGCCTGTGTGCAAACCCTGAAAGGAGGTAAGGGTGGAGGGGTGGCTCTGCGACTCACCTCACAGTGCCTTGCACACCCGGGCCGTTTCAGCAACGCATCCTGCACCACCAACTGCCTGGCCCCCCTCGCCAAGGTCATCCACGAGCGATTTGGGATTGTGGAAGGGCTGATGGTGAGTTGGGGAGAGGGGCTGGGGCAGGAGGCAGGGCTGGGAAACTGTACCTCTTCCTCCCATACTCACTTAGTGTGTGGAGTTAACAGGGAGAGACTGGTTTGGGGAGGAGAAGCCCACCAGTGGTGAAGTCTTTTAAACTCTGGACCCTGCCTGCATGTGCCCCTCCTGTGACAGTGGTGGAGGCCCCGCCAGCCTCCACACCTGGGTCACCACCCTGCGCCTGGGAAAAAGAGGCATGGGAGCTTGGGAGCAAGAAGGCCTCACCTCGGCCCTCTTCTTCCCCAAGACCACAGTCCATTCCTACACTGCCACCCAGAAGACAGTGGATGGGCCATCGAAGAAGGCCTGGCGAGATGGACGGGGTGCCCACCAGAACATCATCCCGGCCTCCACGGGGGCTGCCAAGGCCGTGGGCAAAGTCATCCCAGACCTTCAAGGGTATGAGGGCATGAAGCTGCAACAAGGGTTGGGGGTGCAACCCAGGAGGACTGGACTAGCCCCCAATCCTTGAGGTGTCTACTGAGCGGAAAGCAGAGACAAGGGGGAAATGATGGAGAAGTCCCTGGGTTCTGACTCCCGCCCCTGATGTGGGATTCTCCAGGAAGCTGACGGGAATGGCGTTCCGAGTGCCAACCCCAGTCGTGTCTGTTGTGGACCTGACCTGCCGCCTGGCCCAGCCTACCCTGTACTCAGACATCAAGGAGGCCATAAAAGCAGCAGCCAAGGGGCCCATGGCTGGCATCCTTGCCTACACTGAGGATGAGGTAGGGGCTGAGCAGAAGGGACCCTGGGAAGAGCCCTCTGGGAAGGGAGCGTGATTTTCCATTTGCCAAGGAGCTGTTTGCAGCGTATCAAGATAGGAACTGCAGGGCTGGGAAGGTCACCTCTCCCTTACCTCAGAGTCTTTGCACTTGCTGCCCCTTTGGTCTGGAAAGCTTTTCCCTCAGGTGGCCACATAGTCTGTCCTCACCTTCTCCAAGTCGCTACTTCAACCTCTCATCTCAGAGAGATGTTCTTTTTGTGACCCTTTTCCTTACCTGAAATGTCATTTCATAGTCACTGTTGGCCCTGCTAGCACGTACACTCCAAGACAACAGAGACTTTGGGCCTCGTTTTTCACTTCCATAGCTCCAGCCATCTTCCCAGGGCCTGGCACATAGCAGGTGCTCAGTACATGCTTAGTGAACAAGACAAGGGCTCCCATTTCTCAACACTCGCTCGGGGCAGGCCACAGCCAGATGCCTTCCCTGTGAGGAATGGATATCGCGTCTCTTTGCTCCCAGAAGCGCCAGCTCTGTCCGTCCACCTTGGTGCTGTCTCCCCGCTTTAGCTCCTGAAGGTCCACCCTCACACAGCTGCCAGGATCTCTTAAAGAAATCAGATCACATCACCCCCAGAGCTGAAAACCTTCCTGTGGCCTTCCACCACGCTAGGGCCAAACCCCCAGGGCCTTTGTGCTGCATTTCCTTCCACCTGAGACCCTGCTGAGGGCTGGAGCTGACCAGATCCTCCTAATCATCCAGAGCCAGGCTCACTGCCTCCCCTCAGGGAGGGCCTCTCGCTGACACATTCCACGTGCATTTTTCCCAGGAAGAGATGTCTGTTGGTGCAGCATCAGAGGCTGTTTGCAGTCTGTATCCTTTGGCCAGTCCCCTACCTGAAAAGCCCCCATCTGTCTTCCTCATACCCTGTCCCCAGAAGCTGGACAGAGTGGGGCTCCATCAAATACTGTAGATGAATGGATGGAGTGTGCTCCACGAGCCTGAGCTCCTGGAGGTCCCTGCTCTGCGACCCACGCTTATCTTTAAAGTTCTGATCGCCAGGTCGTGTCCACGGACTTTGTTGGCGATACCCATTCGTCTATCTTTGATGCTAAGGCCGGCATCGCGCTCAACGACAACTTCGTGAAGCTCATTTCCTGGTAAGGGGGAAGAAAGGGATCAGAGAACGTGAGGGGAGGCTGGGGGTGGTCGGGAGGGATCCCCTGAATCCCCTCCATCCCTCCCTCCCTCCCCAGGTACGACAACGAATATGGCTACAGCCACCGAGTGGTGGACCTTCTCCGCTACATGTTCAGCCGAGACAAGTGAAGCAGACTGGCCCGCCTCTGTTTCCCAGTGCTCCCGGGCCGGTACCCGTCTCTCCCGTCCCCGCCCTCGGCCCCCCGGGGGAAAGAGGGCGTCCCGCGCGAGGGGCCCGCGCCGCTGGGCCAACGGTGAAATAAAAACCTAGAGTGCTCACAGCTGCGCCCCGTGTCTCTGCGCCGGTCACAGCGAGGTCGGGTCCGGGATCCAGGCCCACCCCGCACGCGCTCGCTAGGCCCCCGCCCTGACCCCGAAAGCGGCTCCCGCGGGGCCGGGACCGCGCAGGCCCCGGCTCGGCCTCCCGCGGGTCGCCCGGGCACCGCGGCGGAGCCTGATGACGTTCGCGCACCGCGCCGCGGACTCCGGCTCCCAGAAGGCCGCGCGCGCCGCGGCAGAGGCAGGTGGGCGCGCCAGGCCCGGGCTCGGGCGCCAGGCCGCCGAAGCAGAGAGGCGCGCTCCGGCGAGCCGGGCGGCCGGCGCCATGACGCTGTTCCACTTCGGTAACTGCTTCGCCCTGGCCTACTTCCCCTACTTCATCACCTACAAGTGCAGCGGCCTGTGAGTGCGGGGCGGCTGCGGGGCGGCCGCGGGGCAGGGGGGCGCGGGCCGGGCCGACCCCTCATCGCCCGCTCCCGCAGGTCCGAGTACAACGCATTCTGGAAGTGCGTCCAGGCCGGGGTCACCTACCTCTTCGTGCAGCTGTGCAAGGTGAGGGCGCCAGCTGTGCCGCGCGAGGGCTTCGCCCCACGCCCCCACCCCCCGCCCAGACCCCCAGGGGTGGGGCCGCCCCCGCACCCGGCGCAGGGTGCTCCGGAATACCTGCAGGAGCCGGGCTTGGATGGGCTGGAACCCGAGGAGAGGTCCGCAAGCAACTTTTGTATAGCACTTTTAGTAACATTGAGAACATTCAATTGTATGACTAAGAGGGGTTTGGGTACTGCTAAGAGCCTCTAACTAATCCCCAAGGTCCCACCGGCACTGCTACCACTGCCCTGGTGGGTAACCAGCCCCGGCACCTTCAGGCCTGACCCCGATCCCTTGTCATCACCACAGAACCCAGACTTCCAAGCCCCTGCCCTCAATTTTCCCTGCTGCTGCCTTCTTGCCGACACCTGGTGGTCCCTCTCCTCATGGGCCCCCAGAACCCCAGTGTACTGCCCTCCACATAACACACTAACTTCCCACCAAACCCACGTGGTTGCTCTCCCTCACCTTGAGGTGACCTCTCTGTTTTCTGGTCTCAGATGCTGTTCCTAGCTACTTTCTTTCCCACCTGGGAAGGCGGCATCTATGACTTCATTGGGGTGAGTGGGGCAAGGGAGGGGGAGGGAGTGCAGGAGTGGGGCCCCCTGGCACCTGTGCTTACTCAAGCCTCAACCTGACCCACAGGAGTTCATGAAGGCCAGCGTGGATGTGGCAGACCTGATAGGCCTAAACCTTGTCATGTCCCGGAACGCCGGCAAGGGGGAATACAAGATCATGGTTGCTGCCCTGGGCTGGGCCACCGCCGAGCTCATTATGTCCCGGTGTGTGCAGCAGCCTGGAGCCCAGATTCCTGAGACAGGACACCTGGGTTCCAGGGGGGTGCCGGAGGGTGGGGGCTCAGATTCTGGGTGCTGAGGGTGCCTGGGTACTGGAGAATCCCTCCCTTTGCCTTCTTCAGCTGCATCCCTCTCTGGGTTGGAGCTCGGGGCATTGAGTTCGACTGGAAATACATCCAGATGAGCATTGACTCCAACATCAGTCTGGTACGCAGTCCTGCTTTCCCACACACGCGCCTTTTTGCTGGTGACTCTACTCCTCCTGAGGCCTGGCCCTGACTTCCCGCTTCCCTCCAGGTCCATTACATCGTCGCATCTGCCCAGGTGTGGATGATAACACGCTACGACCTGTACCACACTTTCCGGCCAGCAGTCCTCCTACTGATGTTCCTTAGCGTCTACAAGGCCTTCGTCATGGAGTGAGCTGGGTGGGGCTCGAGGATGGGCCCAAATGGGTTGGATTATCTCTTCTCCCTTCTTCATTGCGATGTTTCCCCACAGGACCTTCGTCCACCTGTGTTCCCTGGGCAGCTGGACGGCACTTTTGGCCCGAGCGGTGGTGACGGGGCTGCTGGCCCTCAGCACCCTGGCCCTGTATGTCGCTGTTGTCAACGTGCACTCCTAGGCTTGGTGGCCCAGACTTTCACGTACCTTTTCCCTGTCTCCAGGTTTCAGTGAAGTAAACAGTATTTGGAAAGTTGTCTCTGCCTCTATCTCTCTGTCTGGAACTATCTACCAACAGTGTGCTCTCCTGGGTCCCAGAGGCCCTTGTTTTGGAGCCAGGTAGACAAGCTGGGAGACTAGCCAGCACTCATCTGTCCTGTGTTCCTGGACCAGTTCCTTTGCTTCCTGTTTTCCGCAGGTTGATTGAGGGCTTGAAGCAGACAGTTAACTTTAAGCAGTGGCAGAGACCAAGGCCCTCAGGGAACAGGTGATAGAGGGGAGCTAGAATCCAAGAGATGGTTCTTGGGGGCTTCTCCTCACAGCCTTAACCTGGCCCTCTCCCACATGGCCCTTCCCTGGCTGGTCACCTCCTAGGTTCCCAGCCCCCAAACCACACCCCCATCCACTTTTTTTTTTTTTTTTTTTGCCACACCACGCAGCTTGTGGGATTTTAGTTCCCTGACCAGGGATCGAACCCGGGCCCTCGGCAATGGGAGCGTGGAGTCCTAACCACTGGACCGCTGCCAGGAAATCCCCCCCATCCACCTTTTATATGGCAGCCAAGGGGATCTCTCTGAAACCTCAGTCTTACTAGCTCACCCTTCCCTGCTTACAACCATCTGGGGCTCCTCCTTGCACAGGAACAGTCCAGTGACTTGACTCTTGGTTTTGCTCTTGAGGGCCTATTTTGTGATTCTGAGGTTCTCAGATTAAATCCTGGCCTGAGTCTTCTTAGGGTGGAGTACAGAGACAGCTGCAGCCCAGTAGTAGAGCTGTTGAGCCCACCAATTTGGATGTTGTCCTGAATGCCACCCTTCTCATCCCAGCCCTTCCCTGGTCTAGTAGGGCCAGCTTCCTGCCCCTTTCTCTCCCCCTCCCTGAGGGGGATGGATTAGAAGCAGGGCTTTGAATGTCATGCTTAAGCTCCACCTGGATGCAAGTCCTGCCCACCTGGGAAGGTGCTCCCCAGTCCTGGTGTTCCCAGTGGGATCCCCAAGGGCATGGGATAGGGCAAGTGCCCCCTCCCTCCCTCCACTAGGCTGTCCAGCTCCTGCGATAATGTTATTGACCCTGGGCCTAGGAAAGCACCAAGCACAGCTCTGTTCAGCTCTGCTGAGTCTCGGTGTTTTCAGAGGGAGCATTTACCCTAAGGTGGGGCAACCGCCATCTAGCCCCACCTCCTCCTCATCGCTCCTAGTCAAGACAGGGTCCACAGGGGTCTTGGGTGGGGAGGTGAGTGATAGGTCACCCTGAGTTTGATATGAAAAGGGAGTAGATGGGGCGCTCCCCCAGCCCACGTGGGTGGATATGTAATGGCATTGCTTTCTCCCATACCGCCATCCTATGCCCCACCTAGCCTTCTGCACATATTGGGACAGTGAAGGTTGCAGAAATGACTGTTAAACAACTGTTTGCTGAGCAGGGACTCTGATCCAGGCCCCCTACTGGTGGCCACCTGTCTGTGAAATAGTCCCAGCTTTCATGGGGCTCAGGGACAATCAGGGAGCACAGGCCAGAGGGATCAGGGCTGTGATGGGTGAAGCCTGGTGGGAATGGTGGGCCTGATTAGCTAGACTACAGTGATCAGGGCTGTGATGGGAAAAGAGGGCTATGTCTGTCCTGGAGGAGAGGATGTGTGAGCTGAGACCAAGAGGATGTTAGTGGAGGAAAACGAAGAAAGCAGGTACTGGTTACTGTGTAAAGGCCTTGAAGTCAGAGAGAGGGCCTGGCCTTTCCAGTGAAACAAGAGGTGGTTGGAATGAGTTCGGGGGGCGGGGCTTGTGAGACTGCAGAAGTCAGCAGGGGCCAGATCACAGAAGGCTCTGAGCCTGGGCAGTGGGGAGCCACGGAGAGTTCTAGGCAGGGGAAGGACAGTCAGTTTTGGCTTTAGGAAGAGCTCACGGCTGCTGGGTGGATGGGGAGACTCAAGCCAGAAGGCCGGCCTGGACCAGGGCAGGGCCGGCAGGGGTAGGAGGAGAGTGGCCAGAAGCAGAGTAGAGAAGTGGTGACCAGTTTATTTGGCCAGGTGGGGGTGGGTGGGTGGGGGAGTAGGGAGATGACCAGTGAGAAAGGAAAGAGTGAAGGAGTCCAGGGTAACACAAGTTTGGGATTTGTAAGCTCCCCGAGGGCTCATTACATTTCCCAGGGAGAAGGAGCTGCAGTGACGGGACAGTGGGTGGGATCAGGTCTGGAGGACGATGCAGAGGCTGGTGTGGGTCCCCTTGAACATGCCGGGGGAGGCTGGAGACAAATGTGGGCGCCACTGCAGACAGAACTGAGGCCAGTGGGGGAGGGGGCACTGTGCCGATGAGGAAGGAGAAGCCTGGGGTCCAGCCAGAGAGACTCGTCAAAGAAAGGGGAAGAGAGGCACGAAAGGGGACTGGGAAAAGCAGTGGCAAAGGTGGGGGGGTGGGGGGGGCTGTGGACAGGGGAGTCTCCAGCAGGGGAGTTGGAGGGCTAAATTCAGGTGAGGGGTGTGAGGAGGGGACCTGTGACGTAGCCTCCAGGAGTTGGTTGGGACTAACCAGTGATAGGGTGCCCATTGCAGCTGCAAAGGCAAAAGTGGAATCAGAGAGGAAACTCCTGTGAAGGGGGGAGGCGATGCTTGAGGTGGAAAGGATTCTGACCGGAGAGGGAGAGTGGGTGCTGAGAAAGGACAGCCCAGAGGTGGTGTTCAGCTAGTGGAGCAGTTAAAGGCACCGCTCTGGAGAGTGCCCGTGGTCACATCCAGCTCGCCTAGAAATGCTGTAACCCTAGGCAAAGAGATGGGAATTCATTCCCCCAAGCAGCGTTTACTGAGTACCTACTATGTGCCAGGCTGTGTTCTAGAAACTGGAGATACAGCCGGGAACAAATAGCTCCTAAGTTGTAGGACTGTGGGAGATCAAAGGGGCTCATGAAAAAACAATAAGATGATGCCCAGCACTGAATAAAAACACAGTGGACGTGAGCTGGTTTATTACTATCATGCAGACATGAGTGTGTTTTTAAAGAAGACCCCCCAAGCAGCCCTCTTGCTGGCCTGGAGTCCTAAGGACAGAGCCACCTCACAGGAGCTGCTAGTTCCCACTCCCCTTCAAAGTCCCCCCACCATTCAGGAGGGGGCTTCCCTGAGGCCAGCTCAGAGGATTGGGCCTAGGGACTGCTCCTCCGGGAGGGTGGATGGGGAAGGGGAGTGGGGAGGGTCTCCCCAAGGTTGAGTTGCCGTGGGCTACAAGAGCAGACGCAGGTGGGGCTGGGAGTCTTGACTGCTCAGATGCTTTGGTGGCTGTCCGGAGGGTCCCATGTGTCCCCCACCCCCACCCCTACTGTGGTGGATTCGAGGATGGCTTGAATGCAGCGGTCCTTCTAATAGTAGAGTTCCTGGTCCCACCAGCCTGGGAGAGAGAGAGAAAGGAGACTCAGTGCTGGGGGGATTCGGGGCGGGGCTGGGGTGGAGGGGAGCCAGGGGCTCAGAGGTCATAGCTCAGTGGTGGTTTGATATGGAGGGTCAAAGGCTTGGAGGTCAAGTATTGGAAATCAAAGGTCAGGGCCGCTGCTCTGTGAAAGTTTCAGCCCTCCATCCCCAGGTCCCCAGTCTCCACACTCACTCCCTGGGCAACAGCGAACTCCAAGTTTCCGGATCTCATCATAGACGAAGATGAGGAGGCCAAAGGGCATGGGGACCAGCCACCACTGGTACCTGAAGGCACAGGCGAGATGGCAAGGTAAAGGCTATCCCCAGGTCTGTGTCCTGCAGGCCCACCCCGATGCAGCTCACAACCCCTCACCGAATGGGCATGAAGTTGAAGATGTTGGGCATTCCGGGGCAGTAGCACAGGAAGCAGCCGATGCAGACCTGGAACACGATGGCGATCACCAGGATCCTGTTCCTGCAGGTGGGGCAGGATGGGAGAGGCTCAGACTGGCGGACACAGGACAAAGAGAGGCCATGAGGAGTTGGGGACCGGATGGAAATCAGGGTACTGGGTCAGAGGAGGTCAGATAGCAGCAGCAGGGAGATCATCGAACACTGGCATGGCCCGCACCTCTCCAGCAGTGGGCACCAGCCCTGTCAGCATCACCCCGTTAGCTGATGAAACATAGACGGGCCAGTTGAGAGGCATGAGGTGGGAGCTACTGGCCAGCTATTGATAAGGAACGTTAGCACCTGCACCAGCACATCGGCACATCCAGTGCTGGGGTTTGCTGGCTGCAGTAAGCCCTGGTCAGGACCTGCTGGGAGTTGCAACCAGGGCTCGGAGGGCAGGGTGTGGGCGGGGCTGGGGACACCTGAAGAAGCCCTGCTGGAAGGCAGAGAGGCGGCGTGTCTTGCGGATGAGGACGTCGGCAATCTGGCACATCTCGATGCTGATGAAGAACACGGTGTAACAGGTGTACTGCTGGTACAGGCGCTGCCCGAACGTCTGTGGGCCAGGAGAGAACACAAGCAGCCTGAACCCAGGCGGAGAGCCTCTGCAGGCAGCCGGGCATGCGGGGCCTAGGGCCACGAACCCCTAAATGCTCCTTCCCTTGAGTCAGAGGCTGGGGTGGGGGTAGAGGAGAGATGCAGGATCTGCCATGTTTGCAGGGCCCCAGAGTGCGGGGCCTAGAAACCTGGTCTAGTGCAGCTTGGCCGTCAGTGCCTGGGCAAGCGGTAGGCCAGGCCAGTTGCTTTCATAATGAAAAGAGTGACGTAGAATGTCCTGGGCACCCGAAAGGAGGCACCTGGGAAAAGGGAATTCGAATCCTGAGGCAGGATTTTCAAAGTCCAGTGACTCCAGGACCCGGGCAGATGGCAAAAGTGACCAAAGTGGGCCAGGTGGGCCTTTGAGGAACACGGCACATGCCCTTTCAAAGAGAGGAGCCACTATTCAGTCCACTTCTTCAATATAACTATGTTTGTACATATCAGTTAATTGTGTAAGGAAAACTTACTATGCTCCAGGTCCCAAATGTTTCACATGTATTATCTCATTTAATCCTCCTAATAATCCTAAGAGGTGGATTGGTGGTGTTCAAACTTCAACATACATCAGAATCCCCAGAAGAACTGGTTAAAACACAAGTCCCACCCCCAGAGTTTCTGATCCCAGAGGTCTGAGGGGGAAACTGAGAATCTACATTTCAGACAAGTTTCCAGGTGATGCTGTTGCTGCTGGTCTGGGGCCCACACTGTGAACATCACTGCGGTGAAAATCACTGAGATAATATCAGCATATTAGTATGCTCTCCACTTTAGAGGTGGGCAAACTGAGGCACAGAGAGGCAGAATACCTTGCCCAGGGTCACACAGCTGTGAGGAGCAGTGGCAGACAATGAATCCAAGCAGTTTGGCTCTAAGATCTATATTCTTAACCATGACAGTAAATGTTTAAGGGGAATATCCTGATCTGTCGCTCTATAGGGCAAACTAAACACACCTGCTAGCCAGATCTAGCCTCTCTGTGCTCCAGACTTTCACTCAAGTCAGCCGCACATGCAAATACTCTGTGTAAGTGATGCTGCAGGGATAATAACAGAATGGGGGTGGGGTGGGGGCGTGGTACTGGCTCCACACCTGAGACGATGTGTTGCTGTCAGGGCAGAGAGAGGACCCATCTGCAGCTGGGGTCATCAGAAGCAGGAGTTCGGAGCTCAGGACAGTGGTGGGAAAGGCCCCTCACCCCAGAACTGGCAGAGAGCCTGGGTGTCTGGGAGTGTCTGGCTGAGCTCAGTCACACCTGGAGGAATGAGTGTGGGCCACACGCAAGGTAGGTGGCATCCCATGAGTGCCGGGACTCATGGGATGGGGCAGGGGCTCACCCACTCCTGGCCATAGCTGTCCTGCAGATCTTGTAGGTGGTGGTCCTCCCAGTATGGCCGGAGCCCCACACACAGCAAAGGGAACCAGCCCTCCTGGGCCATGGCCGTGAAGTAGTCAGTGAAGCCAGCAAATGACTGGATGGCACCTGGGAGAGAGGCAAGGAGGCACAGGGAGACAGAGATGGAGACACAGAGAGACAGGGTCAGGGACACATACACAGAGACAGGAACACAGAAACAGTGGCATGGAGACAGACAAGAACACAGTGACAGACACAGAGAGAGATGGACACAGAGACAAGGACTCCAAGAGAGATCGACAGGGACACAAGAGACAGGACACAGAGAGAGGCAGGAACAGAGACACACCCAGAGAACCCAAAAAAGACAGGAGGCAGTGACCCAGAGACAGGGTCATGGAGAATGAGGCCTGGGACAGAGAAGGGACACTGAGGACCATAGAGACCACTGTGTGCAGACAAGGACTCAGAGAATGACAGAGACCCAGGATCAAATGCAGACACCAAGATCCAGAACAAGGCAGAGCCCCCGTGAGAGACTCCACAGCAGGCAAGCAGCCCTGCAGGGGAGCCCGTGCCCCGCCCCCCGCCCCGGGGCACGTACCGATCTGGAAGTAGGAGTAGGCAGCCAGGGGCTCGTTGACCAATCGGTCACGCTTCGGGTTCCGTGGACGCAGGTGCATGATGTCACTCTCGGCCTTCTCGTACGCCAGGGACACAGAGGGGAACTGGCCAGGAGTGGAAGGAACTGGGGTTGATGGCTCGCCTGGGCCCCTGTCCCTGACTCTCTGGAGCCCCCCTCCCCGCTGCAGTGGGCAGGGACAGAAGTGAGGTTAGGAGGCAGGACCCACGGTGACCACACAGCCACACCTGCCTGGACAGCCTGGGTCCAGCTGGCCTTTGTCAGGAATGTCGGCATATCCAGCCCACGTGTGTGTGCCCATCTGTCTCGGTGTCCGTCTCCATCAGAACATCTGCGTTATCTCTGCTATTGGGTGTTCTCTGTCTCTGCCTTTCTCTGCCCCCCTCCTCCCCGTCCTCCTCCTCTCTGTCTGTTTCTTCTCTGGGGTCCTCTGGTCTTGGCCTGTTTTCCTGTTGCGCACTCTTTCTCTCTTTCTGTCCCTTACTTTCTTCATTTCTTTGTCCCCATCTCCAGTCTCTTTCTCTGTGACTGTATCTCTGCTTTTTTGTCTGTGTTCCTGTCTCTGTATCTCTCTTTGTCACTCTCTATCTCTGCATCTCTTCTGTCTGTCTGCGTACATGTGTCCTCCTCCCTGTTCCCACCCCATCTGTTTGTGGACACAGAGTGGCAGCAGATTGTACTGACTGAGGGCAGAGGTGCTGGGGTACCCGAATACCTGGGCTTGAATCCCTGCTGTGCCACTTATTAGCTGTGTGACCTGGGGCAAGCCGCTCAAGCTGTCTAAGCCTCAATTAGCTCATCAGTAAAATGGGTATGATAAAGAAATAAAGCTCATCTCATAGAGTAGTTATGAGGACAAAATTAAGTAATTAATGTGTGCCTGGCCCAGAGCAGACATTATGTAAGTGCTGTTGAATACAGATGTGACATGGCCATGCATCTGGCTGCATTCGTGGCTGGATCTGAGGCTCTTTTCTGTCTGTCTGCCTTGGAGTCTATCTGATGCTGTTTATCTGTCCATGTCTGTTGAGGGATGTCTGTGATCCAAGTTTGGCCAGATATCCGTGTCTGTAAAATCTCTGTTTGTCTGAGTGTCCATATCTGAGTCCATGTGTGTCCATGAATCTGTCCATGCCTATCTGAGTGTCCACCTATGTGTCCCCATCTGTAATTCTGTCCGTGGCTACCTTCCTGCCTGCCTGTGTGTCCACATCTGGCTGTCTGGTATACACACATCTGTATCACTGAGTCCAAGACTTTCCGTGGTGGTCTCTGTCCATCACACCTGTCTGTGGGCATATGTCTCTGGGCACTGTGTGGGTGGGGGCACTGGGGCCATAGACTCACGATGTCGGTACAGAGTTCTATGAAGAGGATGGTGATGCACCCGAGGGGCAGGGGCACGCTGACGGTGATGTAAATAAGGTACGGCGTCAGTTCAGGGATGTTCTTGGTCAGTGTGTAGGCGATGGACTTTTTCAGGTTGTCAAAGATCAGTCGGCCTGTGGGAGTACAGCAGGCACCTCAGTCTCCTCAGAGCCCATTTCCTCCTGTGCCCACACTGCCTGCCCCCATCTCTGACCCAGCTCAGACCCTGCTCCACGCCTGTCACAATGGAGGCAAAGTTGTCATCCAGCAGGATCATGTCGGCTGCATTTTTAGCAGCATCCGAGCCGGCAATGCCCATGGCCACGCCAATGTCTGCCTTCTTCAGGGCTGGGGAGTCATTCACACCATCCCCCGTCACAGCCACGATTGCACCCTGCAGGCAGTGGGTACAGGTGGGAGGTTGGTCAGTGAGAGGGCAGCCCAGGGCCAGCCAAGCCCACCTGCCTGCCTTCATCAGCAGGGTCGCACCAGTCGCTGGCAGCTCTCCACAATCACCAGCTTCTGCTGGGGGCTGGTACGAGCAAACACCATCTCAGGGTGGGTACGCAGTGCCTCAACCAGCTCTGATGGGTCCATGTCCTTCAGCTGCATGCCGTTGATCACACAGGCGCGGGCATCCCTAGAGAGGGAGGTGGGAGGGCATCGCTGGGGCCTCAGTCTGTGTGGGGTGTGGGAAGAATCACAAGGAAGGCTGAAGGGGGCTTACTTCCGGTTAACCTGGTCCACGGGCACACGGAGGCGGGAAGCAATGTCCTCCACTGTCTCACTGCCTTCCGAGATGATGCCCACACTGGCTGCAATGGCCTTGGCTGTGATGGGGTGGTCACCTGTCACCATGATCACCTGTAAGGGGAACCAGCAGACCCTTGACCCCTTCAGATTAACCCACTCTCCCTGTCCTCCCCAGTGGACATCCCCCAGCCCCAGCCACAGTGATTGGTTCAGGGATGAACATGTGACCCAATCTGGTACAACTGTCAGAGAGGCATTCTTTTCTTGGTGGGGTGGCTAAACAGGTGGGACGTTAGTTGGAGCTGCTGGAGGGTGGTCATCTTTGTCCACCACATGGAGAACTGCTTGAGAATAAAGCCAGCAGAGAGAAAAGCAGAGCTGAGACGTGGAGAAAGGCAAGTTCCTAAAGACGTTGAACTCCTGGATCCAGCTATATCTGAAGCTTCATTCCCCAGAACTTTTCAGTTCTTGAACCAATATATTCCTTTGTGGTTCAAGCCATTTTCGGGTGGGTTTCTGTCACAGGGTCCCTCATCCCCAAATACTGCCATCCTCTGTTCTCACCCCTGCCTGGTCCTCTCCCCAGGGGCATACCCGGATGCCTGCTGTGCGGCATTTGAGCACAGCATCAGGAACGGTGGCCCGGGGTGGGTCTATCATGGATACGAGTCCCGCAAAGCACAGGCCACTGGTTGGAAAGTTCATGTCTTCCACGTCGAAGGCATAGCCATGCGGGTAGTCCTTCTCACTCAGGTAGAGCTGGCAGAAGCCTGACCAGAAAACAGGGAAGCCAGAGAGGAGTCCTGGGTGAACCCTTTCATAGCAAGGCCAGGTGATGAGTAAAATAACCAGGTGCCTTGCACCAAGCACCTGTGGATGCCTGACCCTGTGCTGAATCCTTCATTCACGTTACAGTTAACCCTCTGTATCCACAGGTTCCACATCCGCAGACTTAACCAACTGTGGATCAAAAACATTCCGGAAAAAATTCCAGAATATTCCAAAAAGTAAAACTTGAATTTGCCACACACTGACAGCTACTTACATAGCATTTACATTGTATTAGCCATTATAAGTAATCTAGAGACGATTTTAAGTATATGGAAGGAAGTGCATAGGTTATATGCAAACACTCCACCATTTTACATAAGGGATTTGAACATCTGCAGATTTTGGTATCTGTCGGGTAAGGGTGTGGGGGAGTGTGGTGGGTGTCCTGGAACCAATCCCCACAGATACTGGGGGACAACTGTATCTGAATCCATCCCCACAACCGCTCTGTGAGGCTACTACCATCCTCATCTTGCAAATGAGGAAACAGGTTTAGAGAAGGGACGTTTCTTGCCAGAGGTCACACACCAAGTAAAGTGGAAGATCCAGAAATTGCACCACAGGTTTGTGCCTTCCGGAGTTGAGGCAGGGGTTAGGGAAGTTTAAGGAGTCGAGACAAAAATTGGCGGGGGCGGGGGGGAGGTCAAAGGATCAAGAGGAGGACGCTGAAAGGCAGAGGTGGAAGAAAGCAAGGGCAGGTCATCAGCTGGGGCAAGAGCTGGGGAAAATCAAGGGATCACAGGTTGGGTCAGGATAGGTAAGACCCAGGTGAGAACAGGTTGGGAGAGGTTGGGTCAACGTAGGCATTGAGGACAGGGTTCAGGGCTGAGATAGGGAAAGTCAAAGTTGAGAGTGTAGACTGGGGCAGGTCAACTGTCAAGCAATGATGGGAAAGGTCAGGGTCAGGGCTGGGCCGGGAAGGTCGGGCAGGCTCCGTGCTAGCGCCTCCTCGCACGCGGGTTTAACCTCTACCCCGGCTTGGGGGTCTCACCCAGGACGCGTTCGCCCAGGCCTCCCAGGCTGAGGTAGGCAGTCTGGAAGGCCTCGCGCCATTGCTCATCCAGCGGCAGCTCCTGGCCCTTGATGAGGATGGAGCTACAGCGCTCCAGCACGCGCTCGGGGGCCCCCTTCATTACAAGCACGTGCCTCGGGTCGCGCGGGTCCTCCAGGGTGTGGATGGACAACTGTGGGCGGAGGAGGAGGCGGTGTTGTGGGCGAGGTCAAGAGGGAGGGGCGGGGCTTGGGGAACGGCGGGGCTGACAGCGCCCAAGCGCTGCCGCAATAGCCCTGGGAAGGTCAGGCTGGGACCGAGCGTGAGGGGCTTGCTTGGTGGGCAGGTCCTTGGTAGAGGCTGAGGGTTGGGGCGGACCTAGGGGCCTAGTTAGGGGACTGGGCGTGGGGAACGGGCAGAATTCGGGTCGGAGTTGGACTGGGGCGGGATTTGGATTAGCAGCTTCTCCCCACCGAGGGCCTGACAGCTGAGAGCGGGCGGAGCGCCCGGGCCCTCGGTGGGGTTTGGCTGTGGGCGGGACGGGAGATGTGGGTGGGGTTTGGCTGTGGAGAGGGAGGGGACTGAGAGTGAAGCCCAGCCGCAGGCCAGTCCTGAATGTGGGTGGGGCCTGCAGTGGGCAGGGCTTGTTGTGGGCGGGACTGGACCGTGGGCGGGGCCGGCCGCGGCTGGTGCACACCTGGAACTTGTTGGTGGAGTTGAAGGGGATCTCGCAGACTTTGGGGAAGCGCTCGCGGTAGCCCATGGCATTGCCCAGCGTCAGCTCCGAGAACTTGAGCAGCGCAGTCTCCGACGCGTCCCCGATCACGATGCGCTGGGAACGCAGGCCGGTGTCAGGAGCGCTCCCGGCTGCACCAGGAGGCTCCCGGGATCCCCTCCCCCGAGCGCCCCGGCTCTCACCTTGGGCACGGGCACTGCGTCCTGGCCCGACTTGAAGGCAGCACGGTTACACAGGGTGAGCACGCGGCACAACGCCCGCCACGTCTCCGAGGACTGGTCAAACGTCTGCCCTGGAGGTCAGGCATCCAGGCTGGGGCCGCGAAGGAGCTCTCCCATACCAGAACCGAGCCCCGCCCCCCGGAATCAGGACTGGATCCCCGCCCCAGACCTGGGTGGGACCCAAACACCTCCTCATACCCCGGGACGGAGCTTTCTCTCCAGACCCAGTATCCAGTCTCCCATGAGACCCAATAAGTACCAAGCCCCTTCACAGACTTGCAGCTTAGCCCCCTCCCTAGACCCAGGACGCAGCCCTTCGCCTGATCGGATGGAGCCCCCTCTCCATTAACGCAAATCCCTCCCCAGGCTCCCTTCAGTAACCTCAGAGCTCCCGCCTAGGTCTCCACCATCTACCAGATCCTGCTCAGCTGCTGTCTCCTCCCACCCCCACACCTGACTGGTCTTCTGTAGTGTCAGCCGAGTGGATGTGGTTGTCGAACCACAGATGGGACACAGTCATGCGGTTCTGAGTGAGGGTCCCCGTCTTGTCAGAGCAGATCACTGACGTGGAGCCCAGTGTCTCCACTGCTTCCAAGTTCTTGACTACACAGTTCTTGCTGGCCAGCCGCTTGGCTGTCAGGGACAGGCAGACCTGGGGGAAGGGTGAGAAATGCAGGCGTGGGGACCAAGCCTGGCTCCCAGTCCCACTTCCCTCCTCTCTCGGCACTGGGGATCCTTTACCCTAGCCACAGTACTGCGTGTGCAGCATCCCCCTGCAGAGTAGGCTTTTTCTTGCCTCCAAGCTTTTGTCCAGCCTGTGCTTTCCACTTGGGATGCCTCCCCAATCTGTCCACCACATATACATAGCCAGGCCCTGCTCTAAGCTGCCCTAGCTGAGATTCTATAATTTCTCTTATCAGCACAATCAGAATGAGAAAACTAACATTCCCTGAGCCTCCTCTTGGGCTGGCCCTGGACTGAGTGCTGACTCTTGAAGGCTGCCCACAGCCTCAACACTGGACCTCAGCCTCCTCCTGTCAAAGCCCCTGCCTGTTCATCTCTGAGTCCTCAGTGTGTGGCACAGGACATGGCCCAGAGTAGCCCCGGTGGGTGTTTCCTGAATGGGTGGGATAAGTGGAGAGATGGGGATGGGGGGGGAGGGTGGATGGGGGGAGGATGGATGGGGGGAGGATGGATGACGGGAAGGTGGGTGGGTGGATGGGAGCAAAATGGATAGATGGACAGATAGGGAGAGGATGGAGGGAAGCCCGGATGAACGAACAGACAGATGGACAGGCCTCTCAGCTCACTGCACCGCTCTTCTGCTTCCCCAACTCACCGTGACAGTGGCCAGCAGCCCCTCAGGCACATAGGCTACCACAATGGCCATGAAGAAGACCATGGCCCGCAGGAAGGTGTAGCCAATGCACATGGCCACTATGAAAAATGTGGCACCAAAGAGGATGGCCAGGCCTGCGATGATGTCCACAAAATGTTCAATTTCGATAGCGATGGGTGTCTTCTCATTTTCTACTCCCGAGGCCAGTGATGCGATGCGCCCGATGATGGTGCGGTCGCCGGTGCTCACCACCAGGCCCTGCGCGGTGCCTGCAGTGGGGCCAAGAGGGTGACTCAGCGCCGGGTGGGCAGCACTGGGGGCGCGCACAGCAGCGTGAACCAAAGGAGGGGCAGTCGTGGAAGGCAGCGGGGGCAGCGTGACCTGGGAAGGGGGTGGCAATAGTGGGAGCTAGAGAGGCAGTATGACCCGAAGAGTTGGCAGTCATGCGACGTAGAGAGGCAGTGTGTCTCAGAAGGAAGCAGAAGGGGGCAGTGGAGGCAGCGTGGTCAGCTGGGCAGGTGGGTGGGGACCTCACGGACCCTCAAGGCACATGGTGGAGAAGAAGGCGATGTTGCGGGTCTCCAGGGGGCTCTCGTGCGTGCACTCGGGCGAGCGGGTCTGCGGCTCAGACTCTCCAGTCAGCGAGGAGTTGTCCACCTTGCAGCCCTGGGCCTGCAGGATGCGGATGTCGGCTGGCACTCGATCCCCGCCTTTCATCTCCACCAGGTCGCCCACCACCAGCTGATCTGCGTTGATCTGGAATTTGTCCCCATCTCGGATCACCGTTGCTTGCTGTGGGTCAAGAGCACCAGAGTTGAGCGGGGTAGGGAATGGGGGTAGAAGTTGCTGCATGCGGTGGGGAGGCGGGGAGGTGAAAAGTGGGGAGAGGTGAGGACCTGTGGGGAGAGATGGAGGCCAGGGATGAAGGGTGGGCTGGGCCTGATGGGAGGGGCCACAGAGAGATGCCAGGAGACTGCCAGCACCCATGTGGAGACTTGGAACCTCAAGTGGCCAGGGGCTGGGGACCCACCTGGGGCACAAGGTTCTTGAAGCTGGCAATGATGTTGGTGCTCTTAAACTCCTGATAGTA